>NC_140101.1:3322841-4751591 GCF_964237585.1 Gallinula chloropus
ACAAGCACTGAGGGATGAGTGAGAACAGTAGGGAAGATCAGCTTCTCCTGCCTCTGCAGCCTGCAGAGACCACAACAGCATCTGGGGAAAGCCAGGGCAGAGATGTATCACCCTCCTCTGAGCCCCAGGGCTACCTCAGTATTCTGTAGCAAAGGTTTGCTGGGCAATTTCATTAGAATTTGGCAGAAATATCTCCAGAAGCACAAGTGACAGCTGACTCCTTGGTAATGACAGCTTTAGAGACAATTATGACAGGCAATTGTTTAATAAGAACTGGCATTTTTCATGAAAATAATTATATTGATGAAGCACAAGGACATTTTAGCTTAGTGTCTCTGACTGTTCAGCCAAGCCTGTCTTGATGGTTGACAGCCCTAACTACATTACCCTGTCTAACCACCTCTGGACTGGTCATACTGATGGTTTGCTGATGTATCATCAAAATCTAATCAATGAAATCAGGCTGGCACCCCCATAAACACTGAAGTACCTGTTTCAGGCAGAAATCCCGCTGTCAGGCTTCAGAACTTAATTGGATTTTGCAGGTGGATGTCATAGGTCTCCATGACCCAGCACATTCACTCCCCTCAAGCTCTTTGTGCCTTCTTCCTGTGTGGCACTGAGGGTCATCCCACGCAGCTGGGACTGTGGTGTGCCCAGGATGGTCTGACTGGGGACACTGCTTCCCATGTCCTCTCCCAGCTGTGTCCCAACAGCATCAACACACAGTGACACAAGCCAATGACATAAATAAACCAGATAGTGCTGTCATGGCTTGTACTCTCCCTCTTCATGCTTGTGGAGCAACTCTTGCCATTTTGATGGATCTTTCTCTGCAGAAAGCAACAAATATCTTCATTTTCCACATATCATCTGCACTGGGATTAGTCAGTCTTGACACGGGCATTTTCCAGCTAACAGATTGAGTTTCTCCTACTGGGCACAAAATATTTGGATGTTCTCTTGCAAGATTTAATTTAATTCCTTGAAGATCATTGTACAGTCAGGCTCCTCTGTGCCTGCAAGGATGGGCTGTTGGTGCAGCTCAGAAGAGATGGAATGAAAGCTAACTGGGAATTGCTGGTGTCGGTGAGATGCTGCCAATCCCTTTCCCATGGTGGAAGATGGAACTAGATCAGGAGGAAATCAACAAAAGTGGGCATGGCATTAGCACCCAAAGGCTGCCACAGCCACTGGGAATCACTGGGACCAAGGATTTATCCAGCAGTCTTTATCCAGCAGTCAACAGTCATGATTGCTGCTTGTTGGTTCAGACAGTGAGAGACTGGAATGTTTTGAAAAGAATTAAAGTGTGTATATATATATATATATATATATATATATATCTGGGAACATTTCCATTTCCCTCAAATCTTTGCTTAACTTGCTTTAAGGTTTTATTAAGGACATAGAATTGTTGACAATAAAATTATTTCTCTGTGCTGGGAGAGGTAAAGCAGATTTTTACACACAGAGAGCAGGGAGCTGACTGCTCTCATAAATAAGTCAATGTGTTACTCCTGCTAGACTGGAAGTGGAATGACAGCTCTTCCAGATGCTGATGCTCTACTTCTCTGCGACCTTTGGTAAACTTAAGTTTGCTAAAAATACCCTACGAAAGCACACGTGCTTCAAGGCCACAGCAACACGTGGAGCAGGGGAGATTATAAGTGACCAGATTCCAGCTCCCCACCTCAAAACCCACCCTTGTTGAGTACTGCACCTCTGCTCCCATTTAACGTGCCCACCTCTCTGTCCTCCATCTCCACTGCGGCTGATGCGCTTTGCATCCAGGGAGCAGGGAGGGCTGATGGAGCCTGAGGCTGCTGAGCTTCCCAAGGGTGGTGTGGATGTGTGCCTGCCTCACACTGGCTGTTTTGGGAGCAAATCATGACATGCAAGGGGAGAAAAGGGCTGCTGAGCCACGCCACATTATTTACAGAGATCATTTCAGGTCATGTTTCTAATAGGGATGTTTGCATACTCACCCAGCCTCGCTTTCCCCCCCTTCCCTGCCTTGGCTGTGGCAGTGATAAATCATGTAATGTAAATTAAAGGGAACAGGAGATGGAAGCATATTCAATTCCAGAGCAGAGCTTCGTGTTGGGATGAAAGTTCCTTCGCTCCTCAAAACGCAGCTCACGTGCAACCAGCGACTACCCGAGCAGCCAGCAAGGGCATGTCACTGGCCCTCCCCAAGACCCAACAGAGGAAGCCAATCAAGTATCATCAAGACCTAGGCTTTCTCTCCTTTATTTACAATTTGATGTCTGAGATGCATAAGGAAAGAGAAAGCATGGGCCTGACAGGGAATTAACACCTATCTGTACCCACACAGGGAACAAGTTATCAATCAGCCACGCTGTCCCCATCTCCTTATTTAAAATGCAAGCTAACATGAATGAAACAATAACATCTTAATTAGATGGCAACAGAAAAGCTACAGGAGAATGATACTGTTGAGGCAGTCTGAGGTTGCCGAGCCACACATAATTACTTTGATAGATAACACACTAAAGGGAGAGTTAAACAGCACAGCTTCCACAACACTTTTTGCACCACTCCATCTCTTCTCACTTCTAGTGATAGAAAGCAGGGACAGCTAGGGTGGGAAATCACTTTCCTTCCAGTGCAGCAAGGACAGCCTTTTGGGGAGTGGACCCAAACCACACTCCAACCCTTCCTGCCACCTTATATGTCTTACATTAAAAAAGAAGAAGAAAAAAAAAAGCCCCAGAGCTCCAAAGCATTGGATACCCACAGAGCATTACAGGACTTAAACCGTGATGAAAATCCACAAGAACATTGCCTGACGCAGAGCCATGGTGATGAAAAGAGGAGCTGGGTCACCTTGCCAATGTGGCTCGTGTCCCTGGCTGGGGAATGGGCATCCACAGCTTGGCAGTGGTCACCATCACCATGAAAAGAAGAAAAGGAAAAGAAAAGGAAAAAAAGGGGAAAAGGGAAGTAAAGTGACCCATGAAACTTTCACAAACACGAGGATGTATTACAAATGTAATGAAAGCCTGTCCTAGTCAGCTGCGATGCTAACTTGCGCTCTGGTGTAGTCCAGGGCTGAAGCTCTTTGTAGCCGGTTCCCCCAGGGTCACTGCAGCTGCAAGCCCAAATTTTGGAGGGGTGCAGCCTGGACCTCACCAGGGTGCTGAGGCTTTTGAGCTGAGGCCCGTTGCCAACACAAAGTGTGTCACTGTGAATCATCCGCACACTGGTTTCAAAGTACAGAACTGCTCCCTGAATCATGGTAAAAAGCACAAATGTTCTGCTCTGAAAAAGGAAATTCACTGACTCCTGCTTGAGCCAAAAATAGGGAAAAGGTTATGTAATTCATTTACTTTGAATAATAAGCATTTCAAAGTCATCTAAACAGCGCTAATAGCAGGGAAATCTCTGTTTATTTAATCGGTCCGTTTTTGCTAGGGGATTGATGCTGGTGCTTCAGGCAAGCTCGTCTCATTCACCTTAAAAAACAATTTAAATACAAAACTTCACCCAGCAGCTGGGAGAGGCAGGCAGGGCAGCAGCCCTGCTTCATACCCACATTACCGCTTTAACTGCCTGCTCCTAAAAAAACATCCCATTTTTTGTTGAATGCTGCATTGTGAACAGAAGGAGAAGCTGGAAGCATTTTGTGATTAAGTCTTGAAACAAGCTGGTTTCTTAGGTGTGACCAACGCATGTTTCAGCGCTGATTTGCCCCGTTTCCAGCCCAATCATCTTGGCTGGAGCCAGATTTCTGACAAGTTGCAGCTAGAATTATAAATGAAAAAGCCACAATTTATTTTCAGCTGAATTTCTTGTCTCCCTGGATAATAACTCTGCTTTCCTCAGCAGTCTTTGAAATCCGTTCTTTGTGACCAGACACAAAAGCCCTGTTTTCTATGAGATCGCTTATCTCCAGCAAAGCTCCAATGGAGTATCGAATGAAGGTATGAAAACTCTATCTAAACAACCACTGTCCCAGCCTGGAAAGTCATTTTTCATAGCTTCTTCCTTGGTGTTTGTTGGTAATAATTTTCATCGGGTTCATTCCCAGACAGGATTGGGGGAAAGGACTGATTTTCTCCCCATCAGCCTCCCCGGGATGCTGGGCACAGCCCTTCACCACCGGTGAGAAGGTCTTTGGCTGCCAACTCCATTCCTGGGGGATTCCCAAGAATCTCACTGTGTGCCAACAATTTATGCCTATAGAAACATTGGTGTAACACTCCAGCATGATAAAAACAGCCTGGCACAGTGCTACGGGGTTGATGCTGGAAGCATCGGGCTCACCCAGCTCTGCGGATGGAAACCAGCTTCCTCCCGCTATAACACCAACCCTGTGTTTGGGACCAGTGTCTGTTTATAAGTGGAAGCAGCCAGGCAGAAAGACCCATTCTCCACCTGAGTGGTTTCCCCACTGCTGAGATGCCACTGACCTGAAGAGGCCTCAGGCACGAGCTGGCTCTTGGCAGGAGAGCAGCACCGCTCCAGAGGGGATGCTGGCTCTGAAGGGGAGTAGCCACTCAGTTGATGTAAAGGCTCCACATTTTTGCAAACGTGCTTGTATGAGATTTGTAGGGCAGAAATAAAGGGAAATTGCTAACTGTTAAGGTTTTCCTTTAGTTTAAGGTGTGGACCACCCCCCCAGAGAGGAAAGCAAGCCCACTGATGAAAAGGAATTCATGCCCAAGAAATTTTCAACTGTGCTTCAATTTTGTATCAACAATATCCACAGTCAAAATAGTCTGTACAGGCAGATTGATAGGCATGGCCTTAAAAAGAAGCTGCTCTCCACTGTTTGGGTTGCTCAGGAAGGTGTTAGAGTAAATCCACATGGAAAATAAAGGAATGCACCCTGCCAGACACAGCCCCATCACAGCCACACTGGTCCGACCCTGTAAAACCAGGAAACAGGAAAAGCCACACAGATCGCCCAAACCTGCCCCTTCTCCTGGGCCAATATTAAGGAAAAATCACCTGGAATGTTTCTTGCTGAGTTTGGAAGCACATCTCTGATTTACATCCCCAAGGGAGAAGGGTCCAAGGGTCCCTGTCGCTTGTGCAATGAGCTGAATCCAGCTCAGAGGCAGGGCACCGGCTGGGCAGGGGCGAGCAGATGCGAGGAAGTCAGCCTGTTCGCTGGCGTATGGCTTCTCTGCAAAGCTACAGCTGCACTCATACAGTTTGAGTCAATAGTTGCTTTAACAGAAAACCAGTTTTGTTTTGCAGGCACAAAGGCCTCTTCTATCAGTACCCAGCAGGAGGTATATAAAACTGTCACTTTTTGCCCTGTTTCTGCCTTTGACTCTTTGCTTCAACTTTTTAAGGGCTGCCAGTGGGGTTTTTATTGCTTTAGGTTTTTTTGTTTTAATTGAAACCAAGCAAATTATGGGTTTTTTTTTCCCCTGAAGAGCTGATGAGTTTAACAGTTTTCCATTATTTCACAGGGAAGAAACCAGCAACCTTTTGAGCAGGAAACAGAAACATCATTTGAACTCGTTTTGTGCAAGAGCAAGGAGATGTAACTTTGCAACGTGCCTGAGAGCCCTTAAAAGCCACTTTTGCCTGGGCAATATTTAAGGGATGGAATTTAGCACAGCACTACATGATAGGAGAAAACCTCTAGAGTATGCCCTGCAATCTTCCCTTTCCCAAACACGCTTGTCTCAAAGTAATGAAAGCACAAGCCAGCTTTATTTCTGACTGTAACCTCACTATGCGTGTTGCAGTCTTTCCTGAAGCATCTGCATTGATAAAAGGGGGGGAAAAGAGGGGGGAAAAAGAAGCATTCATGAAAGTGGAAGACCTGTGCTGCTGTCTCCCTCTGATAGAGCCATTCCCTGCAGATCACTTCTCTCTAACCCTTTTCAGCAGATCTCAGGCTAGACAGGGAGTGACAGGGGTGGGAGACCTCATTTGCTGGAAGAGAACAGAGCTGGTGAGCAGCAATGCACATGGCATCTCATTCTTGAAATAAATAGCTCCTGTCACATCCTTCATCTTCCTTCTCTTTTCCTAGAAGACCCCCAGCATTAATATCACTAGTGAACTAGGTGCTGCTTCTTCTTACAAAGGAGTGGAGTAGCTCCCTCTGATGCAGCTCAGGTACTCTATCCTAAAGTCCTATCGATGCTCAGAACCCAAAATCCTCCCCTTGCCCCCCAGTACATCATTTAGCCACCAGCCTTTGCCTAACACAGCAGGGAGCCGCTCTCCAGAGGGTGAATTTAAAGAGCAGGTTCCTAAGGGATTGCACCAAGCCAAAACCTCAGTGAAACAGGATAAGACTGTAGGAAACACCAACAGGACCTGATGGGATTTGAGAATTTTAGAGAGGGTGCAGGAAGATGGTGGGTTTGTGGCTGGGAGCTGAGCTGGGGCACCTGGTTGCTGGGAGCCACAGCCTCTCTATTTTGTCATTACTTCCCCCTCTCCACACTGGCCCCTTTTAGAAGCCCCATTTCTTGGGATTAATGGTGGTTTTATTTTCACTGGAAGCACTGCCCTGAGACATGTTGTCAGTGAGACCCGTGGACTCTGACTTGGTGATGAACCGAGGGAAAATGCATCCATAATGGATCTCTTGCTGGAAATTCTCTGAGCTTTTTGCTGCTCCCGAGCAGAGTGTGTTTGGCAGTGAGCTAGAAGGTCTAATAGGTTTCTGCCATTTTCCTTGACTCTCAGAAAAAAATGGCTACTGTAGTTGCCAGTGCTTTATCTTCAAGCAAAACCCCTTTCTTGCTAGACACTAGAGAATAAATAATATTTCCTTGGCTCCAGGATGTGCTTGGAAAACAACCAACAGATCAGACAGTGCTTCTGGCCGTACTGCCATTGCACTGACCTGTCTCCAGTTAAAGCTGGGCTCATTATTCCCTTCCAACACCCCAACGCTGCCCTCAAGCAATAGCTGCCCTTAGGAGGTCTCACCATTGCATGACCCCTCTTAGAGCAAAGGAGGGGGAAGGTTTCTCTTCCCCTCTGCAACAAGGGGAAATCTTTTAGTGTGCAACAAGTACACCAGTGTCAGAGCTGGTACCTGTACAATGCCACAGGGAATGAGTGGCATTGCTCAGGTGATTATTTAGCCTGTGAGACCTTTGACATACACACCACACTTCTAATGTTGTTTGTGCAAGACTGAGTGTACAGGGGCAGAGGCTCAGCAGCCCGATATCCACAGCCATGGCTGTTTGCCTGCATGGAGCATGCTCTTCCCTAAACCCTGCCTGCAATACCAAGGAGCAGGTTAAACTCCAAGTTTGGTGTCTTTCCTTAATGCATCTCAGAACTGCCCCTCGATGGCAATCTGCAGAGGAGGTGCCAAAACAAGTCTCAGAGCCGATGTCCTGCAACAGCCCCTTTGCATTATTTGTTGTGGTGAAGCTTGAAGCAGCTTCTCTGCTGTCACAGTTTAACCCCAGATGGGTACTAAGGACCTCAGAGCCCCGTGCTGGGATGAGGGAGAGAATCTGAACAGTAAAAGTGAGAAAACTCCTGGGTTGAAATAAAGACAGCTTAATAGGTAGAGCAAAATCCATGCAGAGGAGCAAAACAAGACAAGGAACCCCTTCCCCTCTTTCCCTGTCAGGCAGGTGTTCAGTCACCCCGAGGACAGTGGGGCTCTATCACATGTAATGAGGACTTGGGAAGGCAAAAGTCATCGCTCTGCCACCCTCTTCCTTCTTCCTCTCCAGCTTTACCTGCTGAGCATGATGCCATACGGTATGGGACATCCCTTTGGTCACTGGGCTCAGCTGTCCTGGCCATGTCCCCTCCCAACTCCCTGTGCACCCCCAGCTGCTCCCTGGTAGGATGGGGTGAGGAGCAGAAAAGCCCTTGGCTCTGTGTGAGCGCTGCTCAGCAGGAACCAAAACCTCTCTGTGTTATCAGCACTGTTTTCAGCACAAATCCAAACCAGTCCCATAGTTAAGAAAATTAACTCTCTCCCAGCCAAAACCAGAGCTGGAGTGAGCACCTGATCCAAGATGAAAAGCAAAACAAGACTGAGTCTTGTCCTGGAAGCTACTTATGGGTTTGGCCACACTTCACCATGTGACATTGGTCGCATTCCTCCTCCATGACAAGTGAACTTGGGCACTGACCTGGGCAGGGCCCTAGAGGGTGGGAGGGACAGAGAGGGACACAGATCAGACACAAACCTATTAACAAAGTCCATAACGAGGTGCTGAGCCCACGCCATTGCACCCGACAAATTCATCACATGAAGATACAAAGGAATAAAACAGCTCCAGATAATTGCAGGGCATGAGAATATGTTCAGTGTCATCTTAAACTTGGTGAGATTAATTTTTCTGACAGCTTGTTTAAAAGGCAAGCAGGCTATATAATTAAAAGAAATAAAACCCTCACAGATGGCCTGTTGCGTGACCAGCAGAGATTACCTTTTGAGGTTCTTGCCTACCTGGATGTCAGCATTTCCCAGAGGATTTTATGCCTCCAACCCTTTCCTTTGGCTGTGGAGGCACAAGCAGGCTTTCAGGCACTGATTTTTTTGCAAAATGGCAGTCTTAGTTATAGATTTCTTGATTCCATTTTATTTTTAACACTGGCCTGTAAAGCACCAAGCACAGATCAGCACCACAGAAACCAGGGTAATAGAAAAGCTGGGCTGTTAATCTTCATAATGTGCCTCTCAATGGGGATTTCACTTGAATGTTATTTGCATTAAATATGATAGTGAGTGCTGGATATGTGGTTATAAATAAATTACAGGCCCTATTTAAGTCAAACACCATCCCACTGCAGACTCAAGCACGAGAGCTGTTAGCAGTGGACTGCACAGATTTGGTTGGCTGCCTGATGCACTGGAGGAGATACTAGTGGCAAGTCCCATCTTGGTGCCCTGAGGAACTCATTTTGGGGGAAATAGCAGAGAACAGCATGGCACCATGGAGGTGAAACACCCCTCTGTCCCAGGGCATTAGACCACAAGCATTTGAAGGGAGGTACATGATCAATATGATGTCACACCCTATTTCCATGCCCTCCTGGCTGCCTGGTGCTGCCCAGTGCACTGATCCATCGCTGAACCCCTGAGCAGCTTTCAGAGCTTGCTAGTTTATTCCAGCCTGCTACAAAACAAAACCACAACCCCTCTTGCCCTTTGCTTTCCTCTCCCCCTCCTCATTCATACACTGCTTATGGATTTTCTTCACGATAGCTGCGTGTGCACGAGGCTGTGCCTGTACCTCTTCTTGTACTGCTGGCGACGGGAGCAAAGAAAATTCAATTACACTTCTCCAGGGAGGAAAGAAAAACCATCTCCCAAAGGGGCAGGGAACTTATTGGTTACTTTATTGCTGCTTTTTTTTCTCAGTACCTTTCTCTGCCACAGCTCCTCTCTGCCTCTCAGAGCCTCAGGTGTTACAGGACTTGTTTCCTGGCACAGCTTGGTCCCCAGGCTGGACCAGGACTGCCAGGCTGGCCATGTGCCCTGCTCTGCTGGGCTGCTGCACTGTGATATGCTTTCTGACCAAATCCCTGCATAGCTTTTTGCCCTTTTGAGGGATTTTCCATCACTCAGCCCTCCTGCTCTTGCTGGGCAGTACCTGTGAGCTAAGTGATGGGAAAGAGACCAAGCATGGGGTTGAATCTGTCCCTTGGTTTAGTGATATGAAGAGTTTGGGGCATACACACCAGCCCATCACTGCATCCTCGGGGCAAATATTATTCATCTGAATATTACCCTCCTACACTGCTTTACTACACTTCACACACTTGGAGTTAAGGAACAAGTAAGTATGACAGTGTCATAAACCCAGGGCTGGCAGTGATAAAAACACAAAACATGAGCTTTTGGGAGGGAAACTCAGTCCTTTGTGTTTCTCTTTTGAATGAAACAAGTATACTAAAATGTATAAATTGCCCCTGTGAGGATAAAATGTAAGGTCTTTGCAGGAGGGAATCAATAGTGATGTGAGCAACGAGCTAAACTTCCCCCAGTGGCTGCGTGAGTTGCATTTTTATAAGATGGTTTTGAAAAAATCATAAAGTAGGAGGGAAAAGCAGGTTAATTTGGTATTGAACATGCTCAAATAGATAGGGATTTCAGGTTCTCCAGGGGAACCTGAAACAAAGGTCCTCAGGCAGCTTCCAGCATCCCAGGAGTCTCTTGATAGGTATGCCACGTGCCAAGGGAGTGTTTGCTGATCTCCTTCGCTTCCTCCGGAGACGGAACAAATCTCTTGAAGCAAGGTAAACCCTTTGCTTCACGAGTTCAAGTTGGCTGTAGCAGCAGTGGACCAAAATTTATTCTTTGTTATCTAGAGGGAATAATAATTGGCAGGAAAGTACCAGAAGGTATTTTTAAAGAGAAGGGGAAATGCTGAAATCAGGCTATATACCCTGTCCTGTCTAGGCTGCCTGTTCCTCTTTATATATAGAGATTTGCTTGGCAAAGAGGCGCCTGGAAAGTTTTATAAAGGGAAATTTACTGCAGAAGGTTCAGCATCTGGGGAGGTGTACATCCACAGGCTGGGTGTAAATCATGGAAGGAGCTGGTGAGCAGGAAGGCTGCCCAGGAGGATGATGAGGGGCTGCTCCACCGGAGCCAGCAATGCAGCCACAACCAGTGCCACCAAACCCAGGGCACATCCTCAGGCTTTGCTGGCACTCCAACGCCCCTGTGATTTACTGATGCTGAATATGCTTTTTTGCTCTGTGTGTGGCTTTATAGTTTAAGGTACTCCCAGCTTTTTCACAAGCACTTTGTGTAAGAGATGCTTCCTCTCTGCTTTCAGATACCAACGTTTAATTTTTCTCCTTTATTTCCCATTTCTGCTAGGAAAATCTCATCTCTCTGATTTCTGTCTTCAACTGACAATTATTTCTAGTCCCTGAGAACTTAAAAGCTTAAAATAAACCTCAATGAACTTTCTCTTTAGAAAAAAAAGTTCAGTTAAAAAGACTTTGTTCTTTCTATTTTTTTCTTGGGAGGAAAAAAGCCCCCATGAAGCCTGGCAATACACTCTCTGCACTGAGAATTACCAAATTAAAGCTACAGGAGATGAGAAACAAATCTCACACACTTGAATCACCTCTGAGTGACCAGCTCCTCCAGGTGCATCTTCTCAGAAGGCCAAGGACAAGAGCAGCCCTTTCCTGGTGAGATACAGCCCTGTCCCACAGCATCCTCTGTCCTGGCAGGAGCAGGGATGGTGACAAGTTCCTGGTACACCAGGAAGGGAGGACGAGGATGAACTTCCACACACAGATGCACCAGGTAGGCACCTGGGTATAAAGATATGAAACTGTCCTACTGCTATTTCCCTCCCATCCACAGAAAACTTAATGACTGTTACTTTCAATGCAGGAGAATATTGGGAATGAACCAGCAGCTCAGAAATTCCTGCTACTCAGGCTGGGTTAGCACTCTACCACCACCACCACCATTTCTGAACCCTAAGCACTTGTTTCCTGAATAACTCATCAGCTCAATTGATTTATCATCAGCTTTTTTTTTCTCATTCTTAATCCCACACCTGATGCTTTGAAATTGGACAGAAGAAATGGCATCCACGGGAGGCAAAACGTGGGGGCTGCTGTTATCAGAGCCTGATGAGTGAGCTGACTCTCCCCCTGAGAGTTTCATTTACAGGAAAAACCCCCAAACCTTTCCAAGAAATCACACCCTCACACAAAACTACAGATGGGAGCTGCTCAGCCCAGCCTGGGCAGGGGATGGTATGGGTGCTCGGTGCCCACAGCCAGGCAGGGGAGCCATATGTGGCCCCATGCCTATGCCTTGCTCAGGTCCCTTTCCATAGCAGGCCTCATGCAAGTGCAGCTGTTCTGTCCCACATCCTCTAAGGCACGTCCTGCCACCCAGTAGGCTGCAGCCATGCAGGATTCACTCTTAATTCACTGCCAAAGAACAGCCCCTGCACGTGGTGCCATCTGCACCTCAAGAAGTGAGCTGGAAGTGATGCCCAGCCGTGCTCAAGGAACTCCACACTCCCTTCACCATTGGGAGGGGAGCTGCTGGACCACCAGCTATCCTGATGACAGACCATTGTTAATTATGATCTTGGCTTGCATTTCAGAGAGGTCTGGGACTAGCAAGGACACCGTTTCATAAGGGAAATTTAAATATATCAACTCAAATTCCATAATAAAGGCAGCAAAATCTATCACTCAGAGAGGCAGCTCTTCCTGAAACCAGGAGAGCAGCTTGGCCAGGTCCTCTGCTCAGGCGTGTCCTCACAGAGGGTGGTGGGGACCAGCAGCTGAGACAGGACTGGTCTCAGATGGTCCCACCAGACAAGCAGCTGCAAGGTGCTTGTGGGAACAGCAGCAGGGGAAAGGCTGGGAAAGCTCAGAATTGATAACTCACTTTTCTCTACCATGCCAGACCAAATGTCCTGACACCTGTGATGTGGGGTATGGAGACACGGTGAGGATGGGCATTGGGAGCACTCCTGGCTTCACATGGCACTGATGGCTTATACCAGAGACCAACCAGACAGATTGGGAATGCAATAACCCAGCTTCATCTTCTTGATACAAAGAAAAGGAGGGATGTCAGCACTGGAACTGCTGGTTTTGGCATCTAACGTTATCTGCTTTAGGGGTAGATGGCCACAATGCTCAGACTTTCCCTCCTCGTCAGAGCTGGACCCCACCTCACCCCCCAGCCTCCCCAGATACCCTTGCCCCTCAGCAAAGGGTGATTTCAGAGTAGGGAAAACACGATGGTGACACCGTCAAAGCCCAGAGCCCGCTCTGTCCCCTACCCTGGCACCCACGTGTCCTGCGATGGGATGCTGTCCATCAGGCGCGCCTCGGGCAGGACACAGAAGTGTTTCTAAACGTCAGGAAGCAAAAGTGCCATCTGTGAGTCTCAAGCAGATGCTGCACACAGACGATAGTAAAAGCCTTTAAGGGAAAGGAGGGGGGAAGTAGGGAGAAGACAATTAAATAGCTGTTTTAAATGATCTGGAAGAAGATTAAAGGCAGCTGCAGGTTTTTTGTTTTATGTGGTTTTTTTTTTTCCCTCTGGAAAGAGGAACCACTAGATTACCTTCATCTCTTCTGCTTTTACAAACTGCTGCTAAAAGGAAAACTGAAGAGCTGAATTGATCAGCCCCATTTCCTCATTCTGTTATTATCCTTCCATCTGATATCTCAGGAAGGGGGAGGGAAACAGAAATCAAGTGAATTAAAATCAATTGAAGGGAAAGGAAAAAAAAAAGCAGAAGAAATTATGTAAGAACTAGGAAAACACAGCGGGCCAAGTGGTTATGTAAAGCAATGAACACAAGAGCTTATTTAATTTAGATCTAGCTGCAAGACGGGCCATAGTGTAAACAGGCTGGGATTAGGCGGGCTGGGATTAGGCAGGCTGGGCTGTCGTCATGCGTATGCTGAATTAAAGCCCTGGATTCCCTGTGTAGTCTGTGGAAAAAAAGGCAGCTTCTCAGGGATGCTCACACCATCACAGATGGGCATCCCCACTGGGGCCAGGGGGGTCTCTCTCCATCACTCTGGGGACACATCCAGACACATTTAAACACTAACATCTTAATTTTCTCATCTAGTTGAGGGGCTGGCAGCATGGTGACCTGATGGGATACAGTCCTGCTGCAAAGGTGTGGATTCGTTGTGCCACCACAGGGGTTAGTGGTACCCAGGCATGGGCTCCTCTGGTGGGCAGAGAGCCTGTCTGTGTAGCCAAACAGTTTTATCAGCCAGGCCCGATGGGTGGGATTATCACTGTGTGGAGCTGCAGTGAGTGACAGTGCTGTTATTAAAAGCCATAGTAGGAATTTGGCTGTGACCTAAGGAAAAGAAACCAACTTCAATCCCTCCAGTCAACAACAGTATAAACGCAGGATTCCTGAACTGAAGCCACTAGCTAATCTTGGGTATGATTTGCCAGCAAACCTGGAGGGAATTCAGCCATTTGGCTTTATGTGTTGCTATTTTCATGTCCTGTGGAGAGATACCTGTCATGTTTATTGACATGGCACCACGGATCAGCCAGCAGGCAGAACCCTGCCATCCACATGCCAACTGCATGTCATAGAATCATAGAATGGTCTGGGTTGGAAGGGACCCCAAGGATCACAGAGCTCCAACCCCCTGCCACAGGCAGGGCCACCAACCTCCAGGCCTGGAGCTACACAAGGTTGCCCAGGGCCCCATCCAACCTGGCCTTGAACACCCTCAGGGATGGAGCACCCACCCCCTCTCTGGGCAGCCTGTTCCAGCCCCTCACCACTCTGTGTCATGGGCAGAAAGCTCCTTGCACCACACCACTGCAGCGGAGGAAAGACTAGGGAGCGCTTGCAACATGGTGCATGGAATTAGTAACAGCGTGGGCCTCTCAGACAAATGGGAATTGAATAGATGTCCTTGGAAGAGTGTGTAGGGAGCACGGTAATGGATGCTGAGCAGCCAGGCTACACCTTGCATCTCCCAGCCCCAATGCCTGGTGCTTCCTCCCCGTCCCCTTCAGACCTGTGGCTCTTTGGCACATTCTTCCAACGGCCTTGCAAGAAGAAATGTAAGGAAGAAATAAAGCAGAAGACCTCCTTGGGCAAGCGGTTGCAGTGTTATTTACTCTACAAATCATCTGAACTATGAGCAGACTTCATAAAACATAATAAACCAGGGATCTGGAGGGATAGGCAAGCTGCTGCCACACAAGGGTGGGCTGATGCAGAGCAGAACTGCAGCAAAACAGCTGTCCACACAAACCTGCGAGGAGGTCCAGAGGACTTCCCAAGAAGTCGCCCTACCAAATGAGCAACTGGGAGCTGATGGAGCTGTGGTGGTTTAGGGAGGCACAGGGCCTGCTGCTGTGTGTTTTCATAAGTGGGTTCACGCCAGCTGTCCATGCAAATAAACCATTAGTGTGCGTCAGGCCCTAGCTACCCAGGCACTTGCATCACTTAGGGGACATTTCTGCAGCAGAGCCATCCAAGTGCAGCAGGAAAACAAGTTCCTCACTCTCTCATGATTTACAGGGTGCCAGAGAGCTGCCCACCCCCAGGCTCCCCTTGAATGTGTGCTCAATCCAGACTCAGTTAAAATCCTGGGATTGCAGGTCAAGGAGATGCCTGAGTCTGTGTGATGGGACTGAGGATTGCAGGTATTTCTTTCAACTTCCCCTGTTCCTTAAGGTTCACTAAAGGCCTCTCCAGAAAAAAAAAAAAGGTATGATGGCAAGAAAATGGGAATCAACAAAGGAAAATCCATTTGCACAGCCACCCACGCATTAAAACCCAGAGCTGTTTGGAAAAAGCCTATGATGGGAACTATTGGCATGCAGGGCTGCATGTAGTGGGATGGGAGACTCAGTTCGCTCCAGTTTTAGGGGGAACCTGGTCCTAGAGCCAACAACAAGGTTGTGAAGTAGCCAAACCCATAGGTACCAACCCGCAAATGAGCAAGGGAGACACCTGACTCTGCCTCAGAGCCCCCTTACCTGTTTCTGCCCCAAGTTTTACAAACTCCAGCCAAAGTGGCATGGAAACATGAATTTACTTGTATAGGGATGGCTTTAAGAAGTGTTTCATTTACATGGAAAAATGCCCCAAAATTGGCTGCAGTGTGTTTTAGAGAACGTCTGCCAGTAAAAGTGTTAACTAGACCCAAGTAATGTGGCTATTGTGGACTTATTCCTGCTACCAGATCCCACACCGATGCCAATACTCAAACCAGATGCCCCTGGCTGACAGAAGTAACAGGCAAACTTGGCAGTGAGGAACATCTAATAAACCAGATTCACAGCCTGATTTAAGCAGCTGCAAGGGCAGGGATAAACAAAGCTGGGAAAATAGTACTGTTCTAAAGAATTAAGTATCAGAAGCCACACAGAGGTTATGTCTCAATGGCACGAGGCGAGATGTGCAGTGCCTGGCCATACCGATTGCATGACACATGGTGACACCCCACAGAACATCTCACTGCTCTTCCTGCTTATCAGTATGTGCCAAGCTGAGCAATCTGTAATTACTACAAGAATACCAGTAATTACTTCTTACAGTTTTTGTGGAGCTTAAGTGGTGCGAGTTAAGGAATATGAGTGAGAATCAAACATGCCAAGTGCTGTTTGAACAGGGGTTTGAGGGGTTTTTTTCTTTTTATAAGGAAAACTGACTGTTCGCAGAGTCTAATTTCACTCAGAAGTGCCCATTAAAGCTTAAATACTCAAAGCAAATAGCAAGGGACTTTTGCAAAAAGAGAGAGATGTTAAATTAATAAACTTAAATGTTCATCCTGGGAAGCTTGTTCCAGTCCAGGGAGGAATGAGGTCCTGCAATGATCCGCGCAGAACCCCAGCTTATGCTGGGCTCTGAGGCTATAAACGGTTAGAGTTGCTCTGTTCTGGGACTGCCTTTCAATCCATCAACAAATCAAACCTCTTGGGTAACTAATGGCTTCCAAAGAAATAATAATAATAATAAAAAATCCCAATTTGCTTTAGACGGTTTGCCAAACAGGAAGAGGAGTGAACTATGGTGAGTGATTTATTACAAGTGATTCACCAGCTCGAGCAAGTGCATCGTTGCCCTGCTTAATTTAAAGACAGAACATGAATGGAAGAGATGAGATGCAAAGACCTGCTCTAAAGCAGCTTGAATCCACTGCGAGAGACCAGGGCTCCAGGTTGCCAACCAGCCAGACCTCTGCACGTCACTCTTCACATCACCACTGCCCTTCCTTTCACAGGTCTGCCATTCTTTGTCCTTTTTTAAAGCCTCTGCACAGCTTACGATGTGAGAATGCCTGCTCACACGCTGTGCCATGGTTCCCATTAATGCACTTCAAACCTGACTTGCAGCTGCTTTGCTTATTCACTCTGGAGCCTTCCCTGGTCCAGGGCCCTGCGTCACATTGTGTGCTGCTTCCTTGTGATCAGAGGAATGAGGCAAAGCCATTAAACGACCTTTCTACCTTAGCAAATCTACTTCTGCAACCAGATCCCCTGAGAATAAACACCATGGTAGGGTCTGGGGTATTTTTTTTCCCCCCCAACAGCTGTCTCTTTTTACTTCTAATTTAATTCACAAGTGAAATACGTGAGGAAAGCCCACAGGTAAACTTCACATACTGTGCATTCACATCTGCCTGCTTCTTACTTGGCTAACAGGATGAGGTACAGGCTGAATAACAGCAAGACTGTAAAATATGTTGAGAATTGTTTAAACTGTAATCTCCAAAAACATGTCTAGGGAATAATCCTCTGGTTTTAGCCCTATCACGGTAACAAGGAACATCAGTTTAATCCTAAAAGGAAAATAACTGGAAATAATGCATTTCAGCCACATTGTTCTCAAATCAGGTGGCTCACATCTCCTTAGAGAGTAGAGAATTTGGGTTAAGTACGCTGGGCTGCCACTGACAGAACCTACAAAGCACCTACAGGAGAAATAACAGCCCCCACCATCTCTAGATGAAAGTTAGGCATCAAATCCAAACACAGAGGGAATCTGGTGCTTCTTCACAGGGTGAATTTTCATTTTCTGGAGCAGTCCAGGGGTAAACTTGGAGAGATGTGTCTAAACATCTACAGGCTCTGGGCTTAAACCTAACTGCATGTACTCTCCCCAGCTTTTAGTGGGAGAAACTATCCCAATTTGTTTCCATTTCAGTTCCCTCTCTAACTGGGGGAACATCTCCAAGGCTTTAGCACACACGCAGTTTTAAATTCTAATTGGCTGCTGATTAAACCCACCTGAAATTCATGTCCAAAATAAAAGATTGAGAAGCCATCACGTGGGAGCCTGGCAGCAAAGGGACTACAGAGATTGGCATCTTGCTTTTCCTGCCTCTCCTTCCATGCCTTTTACATTTTTCAAGCCCAATGCTCCAGTAAACAAATGCCTCAACCCCTCAGCGCACTGGAGCGCAGCAAGTGTGGATGCTGAAATCCTTTCCACGCACGGGTGTGTTAGATTAAGCAGCGTGAGGAGACCAGCAAAGCCTGTCTGAACTCAGGAGGGGTCGGCTAGTGAAACCAGCTACGGATTTCCCCGCAACAGCAAAAATACCAGCCTCTGGCTTTGCAGGCTCGGTTCCTTCTCAGATACCTGTGACCTTGTTCCTAAAACTTTCTGAATGCGGGATCTGTCGCTACAGGGAGGGGAAGGGCTCTGGATCAGCCCAAGACACTGGGAGAGGGGTTTTATTTCCCTGGCTCTTGCTGGCCGCTTTCCAGCAGGAGGAAGGAGATGCAGAAGATGCAGAGAAAAGGTGGAGAGTCGCGGTTTTTCTGGCGATGAACTGCCACATCTGGGGAGGACCGGAGCAACCCCCGGGGTCTGCGGGAGCTCTCGGGCCGGGGCAGCGTGAGCTCCGGGCACCAGCCGCACCGGGAGAGAGCTCCGGGGAGGGGGGTTTGCACCGGCCGAGGACCGGAACAACGGCGGTGCAGGGGTTACCCCGGTGCAGGGGCTCGGCCCGGCGCTGTGGGGTGCGGGATGGAGCACAGCAAACGGAGACGAGATCAGCCCCCCCCAACAAATACCTCGCCCGTGCGCAGCACGGACCGGTCCGCCCGTCAACGATGCTCCAGACACCCCGTTCCCGAGCCGGTCCACCCCCGTCCCAGCCTTCCCCGCCCGTCTCCGCAAAGTTTAGGCGGCCGAGCCCAGGGAAGAAGGTGGCCGCCCCGCCCCGAATCCTCCAGGAGCCCCGACCGCCGGCATCCTCACCTGGATGACCGTCTTCAGCGTGGGGGCGTCCACGATGGTGGTGCAGATGAGGGAGTCGGGGTCGGGGTCCTGGTCCTTGCCGTAGATCTCTCCCATGGTGAAGATCATGGGGATGGCGAGGAGGAAGGAGGCGATCCAGATACAGCTGATGAACTTCTTGGTGCGGCTGCGGGACATGATGCTCTTGGCTTTGAAGGGGTGGCAGATGGCCATGTAGCGCTCCACGCTGAGGCTGGCGATGTTGAGCGCCGTGGCGTAGGTGCAGGCGTCCCGGAGGAAGTAGTAGCCCTTGCAGACGGCCCCCCCGAAAGCCCAGGGGTGATGGACCCAGATGAAGTTGTAGAGCTCGATGGGCATGCAGAGGAGGAAGATGAGGAGGTCGGAGAAGGCGAGGCTGGCCAGGTGGTAGTGCACGGTGCTCTGGAGGTTCTGCAGCGACTTCTTGCGCACCAGCGTGTACGCCGTGATGGAGTTACCCACGGTGCCCACCAAGAAAAGAGCCAAGTAGATGACGGTCACCATCACTTTGGAGTAGATGTCGGTATTGACGTCCAAGTCCTCCTCGTCGGGCCCTTTGTGGAGCAGGTCGGAGCGGTTGGAGGCGTTGGCGTAGCCGCTGGGGTGCAGGTGGAACTGGCTGCCCGGCACGGCCGGGACCGTGGCGTTCAGGTGCATCCCCGGGGCCGGGCCGGCCCCGCCGGGGCCGCAGCACCTCCCGGCGCCGCGCTCGGACCCGCCGCCGCGCCCCGACGTGCCGCTGCCCCCGGCGTGGAAACTTGGCTCGTTTTAATGCGGCGGGGAGGAGGCGCCTGCCGCTCCCGGCTGCCGCTTGTGCGTGTGTGAGACACACACCGCCCGGAGCAGCCTCGGCAGGGAGCAGCCCGCAGCTCCGGCTCTCTGCTCCCTGCAGCTCCCCGGCTCCCAGATGTGCCCTGGCAGGGCAGGAGCCTCCCTGCACACGCACACACAAACACACTAACACGCACACAGCCGCGCCGGGAGACGCCGCACCGCCGGTGACCGCGCTCCCCCCCGCCGGCTCTGCCTTCTCCCGGCTTCGGGGGGCGGCCCCTCGGCTCGTCTCCGCTCCCCGTCGCCGAGGTGGGTCTTGCAAGCCCAGCTGAGTCCCTTTAACTGGGGCTCAGGGAGGCAGTGAGCGTGATTCGGGCTGGGCTGCAGAGCCCCTCCCCATCGCGACCCCTCCTTCCCCATCCCTCGCAAAGTCGGGCGCGGAGGCACGGCTGTAAGCCGAGGGCTCAGAAGGGGCTGGGAGGGGGTCAGAGCACGACCGCCCACCCCCTCCCGAGGAGAGGCACCAGGGGTGCTCCATCATCCTTGGACATCCGTATGTCTCACTAGTCCCTAAATACCCACCCACCTGCTGCTAGGAGAAACGTATTGAAAGGATGGAAAAACAGCAGAAACTATCTACCTCTGCCCAGATCTTCCTGGGGCATCCTCAGCACCATGACACAGCAGTCATGCTGCTTTGCTTTGGTCCCCATCAGTGACTTTTCCCTTATCCCTATATCCTCAGATTTGGGTATGTGGGGCCCTCTCTGACTGCCCTGTTGCAGGTACAGAGGCTGTGAGGGTGCCGCAGTGATGCTGAGGGTGACACACGAATGGGCCCTCCCAAGGATGAGCAGTCTGTGATGGGGTTACCCTCTCAGGCCCCGGAGCACTGAGCCAGGCAGCTGCCCGGTGAAACTTAGTGAGCTGTTTCTCCACTCAGTTGTCTTCATGATAGACCTCTTGATAGAGGACATCTGGAAAATCCCACTCAGAGAACCACTGATTACACCGAAGACAGGTGTAATTTGTCCCATTCATTCATTAGCAGGTGTTGGGAACCTGGTTGCCAACAGCCAGAGGGCTCTGTGTGCACTGAGGTCCTGCAGACTGCCTATCCATTTGATGCAAGAATGTATCTAATCCTGCAGCCAATCAAATGGTCTCTGCATGCAAATAGTGAACTTTCCAGAGCCATCCACCAAGAGTCAATATCCCCCCAAACTTTCCTCCTCTTAAATCTGTCCGATAGGGTCACCATGGAAGACTAACCAAACTCCAATTTATTTAGTCACATTATTCATACAAATTTGGAGAGCAATGTTTTCTGGCACTCATCCCACACTAGTTTAAAGAATGACTAATAATCTCTTAACACCAATGTTCCTTTCATTTAAAAGCTTCTGCTTTGAAATATCTGTTGGCTGAGAGGAATTTGTCAGGTTTGGAGTTCCCAGCTGGTCTCACCTGTTGTTCCTGGTCCTTGGATGGGTTCTTGGGATGGATCAAGAATATTTATCCTGAGAAAGGAAAAGCAGACCATGGAGCAAGTGGTGGTTGTATTTATCTATCAGTGCCTGAAGGAGAGCAGCTGCTGGGATGCAAGCCTTCTCCTAGGGGTGCTGACATCTCTATTCCTCAGCCCCCAAGTTGGGGGAAGCTAATGGCCCAAGCACAAACCCATGCTCCGGGACTGGAGCACTTCTCCCACACAGGCAGCAAGTTAGTTCCTTTGGGACCCTTGTAATGAAGAGTTATTGTCCCTCCCTGGTTCTGTAACTTCATTTTGGCCTCGTGGAAAGCAATTGCCATCCCCACAAACGAGCTACCCATCTGCTGGTCTAATTTTACAGTGTGGATGTGCACGTTTATATCAATAGCTGTCTCTAGAAATGCTCTGGTTTGGATTCTGTTGCCTCATGTTCCTGCACACAGGCGAGCCACAAGCACGGCTGTGAACAAGGAGAGTATTGCATCTCCCTGCTCCGTCCCAGCAGCTGTTCCTGAGTGCTCCATGTGCTGCCTCCTTCGCTCTCCCTCCAGGCACTGGCACAGAGCATCAAGAGAGATAGTTAAAAACCAATCCTGATTACACACTGAAATATCAGCTACCTGGAATCAATGTGGCTGCTGATTTACCATCACCAGGCAGATGCCGTTTGTACCAGCCTAACCTCTCCTTTCATGTAAGTGCACTAGGAGGCTACCGACTGCCCAACGAATGGGCTGGGTTCTCCCATCACTAAAGGCCTCAGCAGCATATTTCTGTGAGCTAACTAATTTAATAAATTCCATTAATTCCTTGGCAAGTCTGTCTCAGCCCCATGTGAAGCATTCTCACTATCCCAGGCAGATAGCTTTGCTCTTTAGATCTGGGTAGATCTGGGTTTGAGCAGAGAGCTCATCTTTTGGGATGCAGCCTCACCATTCCCCATGCAGAAGTGAGGGTCACTTCTTGTGAAGGAGAAAGTGAAAGGAAGTTGTGTCTCTCTCCGGGTGGAAGGGGGTGACCCTCTCCCTTCTCTTTTCAGAAAGCTGGACACCTTGTGCTAGCCCAAAGCTGAGCCCCTGGCAATCTTAACCTTGGACTGGGCAGAGGTTTAACCTGCCGAAGGAAGACATCCACCCCATTCCCACTTCTCCATGTAGTAGTACATCTATCCAACACACCATCACTCTGCCCATTGCTCGAGCACAGGCTGGGGGATGTGTAAAGCCCCCTTCCTGGTGCAGGATAATGAAATGAATGACAGAAGTATCTCTTCTTGCCTTCACCCCTGCTCTCTGCAAGGTTTTAATCCATATTCCCCTTCAAGCAAAAGCAGAGCTGGAGATGCTCTTCTTGTGAGCCAAAGCCTCCAACCTAAATCCCCGCTGTTTGTTTCTGAACTAGCTGACCTTTGAGCTAAGCTGGGCTCGTTTTAATATATTTTGTATGTGTGTGTCTGTGGCTTAAAGAGGAAAAGAATCATGGAAACCAAGAGAAGTCTGATCTCAAATGTTACAGCAAGGAATTTACTTAAAATCTTGCAGGAAAATGTCACCCAAAGACCTCATCTATTAAAACTGTCTGGACTTTGAGCGGAGGGTCCCACAGTGACCAAGACTTGAGGCCTGCAGGTTGCCTCACTCCCTTTTATGTTGACCCAGGTGTTTTTCATCTTTGCTTTTCCCAGTTGGGATTCGGAACCTTTAGGAATTTTTCATGTTAATCCTATTCCTGTCTGATTTCTCTGGGTGGGCTTTTTCTGGAGGGCACGGGAAGCAGCAGTGAGAAAGCCCTGCAAGAGGCAGCCTTACCTTTCTCCCATTGAGTTCTGAGCAATCCAGTCCCAAATACCTTTTAGAGCAGGTTCCTGTGTCAGGTACCACTGGGCTGATTCAAGCCTGTAAAATCAGTTCCCAGTGGACTCACTACAGACAGGATCTCCCAAAAAGTCAGGAGTGCCTAAGGTGTGTTAGGAAGGTAAAATTCTGAGGTGTACAGGGCTGGGACTGGATGTTGTGCTTGGAAAACAAGGAAGTGAGGGAGAAAGGGGTGATAGAAAAAGGAACATATGTCAGTCTTGTTGATGACAATATTGACTGTATCCTTACGTACAGACCTGGAAGGGCATCCCTTCCTACACTCAGTATGGCTAGTTTGGATAAGCAACCAAAGATTCCCAATGGTTGTGTGTTATTTACTGCCTTTGGCTGAACTGATTTCAGGAGAGTATTTTAAATTAAAACACTTGACACATGGGATATTTACTGTCTTGGGTTTTCAGATTTTCATAGCAGAGGAACCTGCTGAGATGCCACAGCGTGAACACATTAGTGAGTGGGTTGGGAAAGCAGGCAGACCATACCCACAGCAAAGCACTGATCACAGCCACATCTGTGTCCATGGGCAGGTTTAAAAACAAAAGAAAACCAACACAAAACTCAGAACACCCAGGGATGCACATGATGATATTGGTAAGAGAATCAGCTTCAAGAAAGATTAATCTCTGGGAAGGGACAGCTGGGAAATGAGGTGTCCAGACAGGTCCTACCTTCTGTGTGCTGCCTGGTCAGATTCAGCCCTGTCCTTTGGCAAAACTCATTTAAAGTCAACAGATGTACTGGCTGACAGACCATGTAATGTTTCTCTCAGGCAGAGACCGTTATGTGAACTGTGCACACACAGGAGGTATCAGCTGCTGTAGTTTGGAGATAAAGAAGGTTTTGGGTCCCCTGAGTTGTTACTGCAACAAGATCCCTCGTGGCAATAAAGGCACTTTTATCTTCATATATGCAATATGAGTGTTGGAGACAGGCGTTCATGCTCACACTGCACGCAGGGCTTCCCTTCGGAACTCCTCTTCTAGGGCAGGGACAAAGACAAGGAGAAGGAGCAGAGGAGTCTGAAGGGAGGGTTTGCACTTGCTGCAGCTGGGAGCCTTCGCCACAGCCCCAAGCAGGGTGCCGGCACCCTCGGTGCACAGCCAGGCAGGCAGTTACTCATCTCAGAAGGGTTTCACCTGCTTTCTCAGCCCTGGCTCTCCGGAGCCGCGCTGGCTCTGCCAAAGGCGCTTCCAACAGCTCCGCTCAGCGGTGCCGGCTCGGAGCACAGCCCTCGCTGCCAGGCAATGCTCCAGCTCCCGGCTCAGCACCATCCCTCCTCCCTGTACACCACACCATCAGCCTTCAGGAAAATTCAAGAGGCACACATTAACCTCATTTTCTACCCCTCCCACCCCCCCCAAATAATTTCTGTTGTTGCTCAAAATCTCAGGGGGCCTGGAAATCTTGAAATGCAAATGGGAAAACAACAGGGTAAAAACCCCTGGCAAACAGGCTTCTCCCAGCTTTTCCCAGTGACTTTCCCATATATTTGACATGTTCCCAAATCCTTATTTAAATGCCCTGGGTTCCAGGAAGCACATGAAGCAGCGGGTGTGCTTCCTGCTCCATCCTAGTGTGAGTCTTTTGTTAAATGCTGGAAATAACCATGGGCTCTGGCAGATCTTTCTCCTTGGCTGCCTGTCACTGAACAGCATGACGTTTGTTCAGATGCACCTCTCTGCCTCAGACCCTGACACTGGGAAAGGCCCTTTCCCTACACTGGGGAGACTAGAGGTGCAGGAGGCAGCAGGGTCAGACCCAGACAGGTTCCCAGTGGAAATTTTCCTGGGACACCCTACACTGCTTTCGAGTTACCCTGTGCCACTTCAGCAAGCTTGAAAACTTGGCACTTCATATCTTCCAAAGCACACTGTGACCTGCTGTTAATACATATTATTTGTACTCTGCAATCTGGCTCGTTCCTGCTATTCTTCCCTTTAAGAGCCCACATCCTCCCATTTTGCACACCACCAGCACCCTGGATTTGCCTGAGCCCACGCTGGCATCCCTCTCACTGTGCAAGGAGAGGGTGCTAATACTGGTCTGCAGCCTCTGTGAGTGATGAGGAGGCTCCTCCAGATCATTACCAGAGGCTGCAAACACTCCTGAACTCCAACCTCCCTGTCCTTACAGGCAATGGCATCGTGCAGCTGCCTGGGCACAGCCTGACCTCAGCACAGAAATCTCCCATTTCTGTCCTGCTGCTCCCTCTGGATCGTTGCTGCAGGACTGGCTGCTCCCATGGCAAATGTGAGCCTGAAAGGAAGGGGTTATTTGCACCCCTGTGGGCCAGGAAACTGCGGGGAACCCTTCCCCAGGGTTTGCCTGGGGACATTTCTTTCCTTAGGCACTCACACAGTTGTCTCACCAGCTCACCCCCTGAGTGCTGTTCCAGCCAAACATCCCCAAAACGCAATCTCACACCTCAAGCTTTATTGATTTACTTCTTCCTCTTGGCCAGACTTCCCAGGATGATTTCTCAATTAGAGCATCTTGGCCCAGAGATGACCAAAGCAGTTTTAACCCTGCTAGAGCAGGCAGAGAGTCTCTGGAGAGGGATTTTCTTTTCCTTCTATTGTTATGGCTCAGTGATTGTTGCAGCCACCCCAAAGGAAAGGGCTCCCATGCTGGGGAAAGGGCTGCCACGCTAGGGAAAGGGCTCCCACACTTAGGCAACAGCCCCTGCCATGGGCTGCAGCTCAGAGCAGCCCTGGGTCTACTCAAAATTAACCTGCAAGAAAACAGCCAGAGGATGAAAAAGGACCCCCAAAAAATCTACAAAAAAACAATCTGCAGGAAAAAAAATGAGGCAGGGAGGCTAATTTACATCAGCCTGCATTCTGGAGGGAGCTCATTCAGTGCCTTTCAGCATGATACCAGGGCTTGATTGTAAAACTGATCAGAGCTGTTTGGGGAACTGCTGGTACTGAAGACATTTGGGAAGAAAAAACAACCCAAAACAGCTTTTCTCAAATAAATCTTTGGTTGATTTAGTGGAAAGATGTTTATTGAGAAGGGGAACTCTCTGGACAATAGCTATCTTTCTAAACTTACTCATAAATTGCAAACAAACTGTTCTGACTCCAAGGACAAATTTTTCCAGCCATTTCATTGTTAAAAAAGAAGTGATGTTTTGCCTCTTAACAGAAAAGAATGTCTGCTCTTACGACACGTGCTCCCTTTTCCTTCTAGAGGGTTCTCCATGCTCCTTTTTCCTTCTAGAGGGTTCTCCCCTCTGCTTGCTCTCCCATTTAACCTATACATATCTTTTCTAAACCTAATGCCAAAGCAAAGGGGTGATTCTATGGTATCTTTGCTAGAACTGCTCATGTGCTACTCGGGGCACACTGCTGCAGCTGTTGGATGGGGAAAGGCTTCTCTTGTGGAAGACTGTAGCAGAGGGTGCAAAGAAAACAGGCTTTTGCTCAGGTTCTTCTAGAACAGCTTCTAAAGAAGACAATTCACCTCTTGTCTTGAAATAAAGAGTCCTTCACTGGTGCAAAATAACAGCTTGTTTCTAGCTCAGACTTTGCAGCGTTTGAAGAGTCTTCATGAGGAGCCTTATCCAACCCCTTGTCTGGTCACACAGTCTAATACCACCGAAAAGCCACAGGGGTGGATTGGGCTTAACGTGGCACACAGGCTCTGTTGGAGAGGAGGGGAAGGGAACGTGTTTCATCCCAAAATGCAGTCTGTTAACACTAATTAATTGCTGTGTTTACATGTCTCCAAACACACAGAAATCTGGAGATCTCATAAGTGCTGGGAGAGCTTTTAAAGGGGAGCAGAGCAGTATAACTGAGGAAATCTTGGGTGGGTGTTGCAGTGTGACACCAACAGAAGTATATACAAGGCATGTTCCCAGCTCAGGTATCTATGCAGGAACACAGGCTGCAATTTTTCTCTTCTGCTGGCAAAGCCCATGCATGGATGTTGAACCCAAAAGCCGTTCTCTTTTAGCACAGTACACGACTTCACAGCACAATAGAAAAAGCTGCTCAGCCAGCCTGGAGTCCAGGGTTGAGTGCTGGAGGGAGGAGTTGAGAAGATTATTTGGGTAGAAGGGTGCATTCATACAAGAAATTACCAAACAGCAGCCAAACCACACTGATGACAGGGATGGGAAATAGCTTAGAGAAATTAGATGGAGTCCTTCTTGCTCAGTAATGATCATTTCATCAAAGAAAGTCATGTTTCACGATGGGGTAAACACAGAAGTAATAATAACTGCTGCAAAAGTAGCTGCAAGATGAACTGGCAGGCAGCTGGATGGAGTTCAATTAACAAGAAGATTTCTTTAAATTATTTGATTCTCCAGGATTTGCTCTGATTCTTCAGTCAGTCCTCCAGGAAATATTTCAGCCTCTGGTCAGCTTGGCACAGATGCTGGGTAAGGTGATGGTGCAGAGAGACCCCCACAGCCTTTGCCTTTCCTGGAGCTATGCCAATAAGATGACCAGCTTGACCTCAGTGCAGGGATAAATGCCAGTGAGGAACAAGGAGAAACAGAACCTGTGAAATTCAAGAATTAAAAATCCAAAATCCATGCTGAGGTCAGAATGGCAGAATCTGTCCCCATTTTCTTTACATGAATTATAATGTTTGAGGGCAGAAGTACACAAGCAACACCTCCCTTCACCTCTACAGTTTAATTTCTAAAGCAAGGCCAACACTTGGTAATGCTTCTCCAGCACCTGTGGGGGTTCAACCATAAATGCCAGGAGAGGTTTATGAAGACTTTCAGGAGTTCTTCACCTGTTCTCTCCAAAGAGCTGGCCTCGAGGGGTGTCTCCTTTTGGGTGTCTTGCTAGAGAAATAGAGACCCCCTGAGATGTCTCAGTGGTGGAGAATAACTGGGAGAGTGACCAACTAGCAGCACTTCCAGAGCCTCTGAAACTACTGGCAACTGAGCTGAGCAAGTGTCAAGTCCTAAATGCATCTCTGTGAGGACTTATATTCTGATGCACTAGGAAGCTGTGTAGTTCCCACTTGCTTGTATCTATACGTTAATGGAGATCTCTGCTTTCCAGAAGCCACTGCAAGGAGCCTTGAAATATGCCCTGCCCTCTGCTAGGCTGTCTGCTTTCCCTGATAAGAAGGCAAACACATTTTATTACAGACCTAATATACCAGATAGAGTAAGAAATCAATGGTTTGCCATATAAAGAGATAAATATGGTTGAAAAAGGGCAGACTTCTTATGAGAAATAAAATACACATCCTGTGGCAATGTGAGGAGACCACTTTATTCATTCAGGCTTTATTGGAATCAAAGGGCATTTGTGAGTATTGAGTTAGCTGCACGACATGTCTCAAGCTGAGCCCTAAGTAGTATAAAAAGAATCATTTCGATCAAATGCATGCCTACTTCAAGACTTAAAAGGGATTATGTTGAGAGGCAGTTTCACTTATTTAAGCAAACCTGGCTTAGAGCAGATTTTGGACAGCAGATAGAGGCAGCTGGTGTGCAAATCCCACCCTCACCAACCAATCAACCCACCCCAGAACCCAACTGCAGGGTCCTGTCACAGCTGGTCCCTTCCCTCCTGCTGCCCATGAGGAGAACTGACCCAGGACATTTAGCACATTAACTCCCTGTCAGCTTCTGAGATGGCAGCTGACAGCTTCATCTTGACTTTGTCCAACCTTGAAGAATGCTAGGAGAAAGCTGAAGACAGAGAGTCTGAGGGGGTACTTTTGCTTGAGGGATGAATCCTTCTGAATTTAATCACAGAGGATCCAGGAGAGAGGCATTAGTCTCATGTTCAGTTCTTGAAGGGTTGAGTTTCTTCTTTTAGTGCTAAAAGTCAACTGGAGAAGTCAAAGGAAAATTTCTCTATAGATTCTTAATTTGCCTAATTGCTAACTTCCTCATAAGTGTGATACTCATGGAGGACTCAGAAGGCAAGAAGCTATTTTCATTCTTCATTTAACTCTTCTAAGCCATTAGGAACTGAGAAGTTGTGATTAGTACTGTGAGTTCTCCTGTAAAACAGTTACCCAGTGAATCACTCTTCACTGACAAGCCTCTGCCCACCTTCCCACCAGCCTCACCATGTGATAGCCTACTATTATAACTCCTCCAGGGACCACAGAGACATTTCACAGAGATAATACTTTTCTTCCTCCTGTACCTGGCAGAGAGCTGCTCTGCTCAGCTCCCTGGCAAACAGCAGCTGCTGATGGAGATGTTCCTTACAGACCTCGGTGCATCCAGAGTACCCTCATGGATGGGGCTTCAACCAGTCCCACATCAGAGAGTAATGGGGAACAGTCCTGCCACCTCCAAGGTGCTGATAAAACTAGAAACAAAGGAATGTGCCCACAAATTCCTGGACATCCACTGTCCAGGACATACAGGAAAAGCTGAAGTGGTGGTTCTAGGTTATGAAGATGTTTTTCCCATGAGCAGAAGTGTCCCCCCTTGCCTTATCCAGCTCCAGCTGGATCAGGGGGGCATTCCCAAAAGCGATGACTTCCCTCCAGTGTCTGGTGAGTACAGCACTCCTGTCCTCCTCTCTCTACCAAAATCAGTGCACATCAATGCAAAATCCACACACAGCAACGTGCAGTGTGTTCACGTGCATTGTGTCTCACCAGAAGGAGAAAGGAGGAGCAGATGCAGACCTGCTGCAACACCTTGTCCTTCTATTGCAGTGGATGTGCTGGCCTGGAGAACAGTTACCCAGAAACTCTGGTATTGATCATCAATGGATTGTGCTGCAGAGGAACTGCTAATGATGGCAATAATCATCATTGTTCTTGTTGTCTTATTTGATCATTCGGAGGGAGCCCAAAATGCGCCAATAACAAGAAGAGCCCCCTGTAAACATCTTTGATTTTCTCCTTGTGAAATTGCAAGTTTCACTGCTGTTCCTGAAAGCCATTACATGGAACTCAGTACAAGTTAAATTTGGGTTGAATATTGCCAGTTTGTGGATAAGGGAAGGAGACACCACCTCACTGAGCACCTTGTTTCTGCTCTATCCAGGATCAGAGGCTGGGCTCCATAGGTGAACCCGTGCTGCCTCCCTGACTGCTCAGACCTGCTCCAGAAATCAGGAATATGTGGGTTTTGCTGCATCCCATCTGACTGGGAGCTAACTCACTGTCTGGGTTTAAATATCACCCCCAATGTGTTTCAACCTCCCCATGCCACCACCTAAATCGAATTGAGCGGAGAAATACCAGGCTCCAAATCCTTCCTCTTCCTCTCACTCAACGTACACATATCTCACTATCTCGAGCTAATTATTACAGCTTGTGTTTATGTGTTTTTTGCCAACCTAGAAAATAGCAGTGAATCCTCATGCTTGATTTTGGCTTTGAGCAAACACCTCAAACACAATCCCCCCCCGAAACGGTCTGGTTCCTGCAGCCCTTGGGTGTGCTGACACCATGGCAGTGATGTTTGGCCCTGAGTGGCTTTGGTGGGGTTAAGTGATTTCATGACGGCTTTCCCATGGCTCCAAAAGCAGCCCCCATTCTGGAGTGCAATTTCCATCCTGGCACAGAGAAGTGAAGTGCATTTTGTGTGATCATATGCAGAGAAATGCTCTTGCATTGGAATAAAGCAAGTGGAGAGCTTGGTTTGCAATAAAACTCCAGGTAACCTGCCATTACTGCTCAGAGCTGCCATTACCAGCACCAGGCTCATCACCAGCAGATCAATAATGCATGTAATTATGGATGGTGTGTGTAATATATGTAAATACTATACGTAATATTGTTTGGCCAACATGTGTGGATTTGGATCCATGGGAGCAGTCCAACAGCATCCTTGCTTTCCATCACTGTTTCTGTCCAATGAAGATTTTCTGCAGGAAGAAGACATAAATCCCTGCATTTATAATAAATTCTGAGCAGGGGCTGAGAGGATGTTAAATGGTAAATGTTTAAATTAAACACAGCAACTCCTGCTATTCAGGCAGAAACCCACTCCCTTGAGATGCTCCTCTGTGGGTGTGTTTAATGGGACCGTCTTTCTATCAGCCAAAAGCAAACACTGAGCCTGCTACGACACAGCCACGGAGCTGAAGCTGAAACCTGTTAGCTCACAGGCTTTGTTTTGGGGGTCTCAGTTCAGCCCCTGGTGAGGTGATGTGTATCCATCCCCAGAAACACCAAACCCGCTTCGTGCTGTAGGGATTGGAATTTTCCTGAAGTACTTTGCTATAATTACATGCTTCTTTTTTAAATTAAATGCTTGAATAATTCTAGAAATTGGCTTGAACTAGAAAATGCTTTACCTAGAACTACAAATTTGCTAGGAAACAGGGGATAAAAGGAAGACCTCAAGCAAAAGCAACTATTATAAGCATAAAGAGGGCTGGGAGGGAGAAGTTAAGTGTGAATATTTATCACCAATAACTTACATTTATGTTACCCTCACAGAAAGGAGAATCCTGAAAGGAAAATCTATGAACAAAGTGGGATAAATATTAAACTTGTATTTATGTTCCCTTTTGCTTCAACAGTGCAAATACTTCAGCCCATTGAAAGAGATTTAGATTTTCTAGACACTCAAAGGTTTCATAGGCACTGTCAAATTTGAATGAAGTCAATGAACAAGCTTGAATAATATGTATAGGTATGCATCTCAGGAAGCCCTATGTCCAGCCTAAAAAGCAAGACATTTTTAAGCAGCAGACTAGAAACGTGATCCATACACTCTTCTAATGATTACTCTGGAAATTTGAACCAAAAAGAGGTTCCCCAGGAACCTCAGGAAGGATTTGACCTGACTGATACATCTGACCAAGGAAGGAGCTGATGGCTCGAGAAACTCTGTGTGCATGTGAGAAACCTGCTTGTGGGATGGAGGCTTTGCTTTGGGAACAAAAACCAGCCTGAAAATCCTCACACAGGAGCAGAGAAGACTTACAATGAGGAGATACAGCCTCAGCCACAGATGCACAGGTCTGCTGCAAATCAAAACAGAGGTGGAAACCCAAAGTTCTTTTCTTTAACCTGGAAACAGGGGCTCTAACATCACCACTTCTCTGTGTGCTTGTGCCTGTCGATTTACTCTCACTGTTCCCCCAAAACATCTGAACCATTGAATTAATCTCCCCTTTTGTGTATTTCAGATACACAACCACAAATTCAGGAAGAAACATGCCATGTCCAGAGCCATAGATCACCAAAACCAACTGCTTGGGAAGATGGAGATAAAACAGTGAGGGTCCCTGCTATGCTGCTTTGAACATTATTAGGGCTTTTTATATTATAAAATTGATGAACAATAGCAAGGCAGGCTCATGGGACTGTCCGTGCTGCAAACACAGAAATGATTGGTAGGAAGGGGGAAAAAAACCCTCTCTCTAACAGATGGTGTCCCTCTGCTTGCCATTCGTAAATGAATAAAAATACCCCCAGGCTCACAAAATCTCTTGCTCTGCTGCTGTGTCTGCCCACTGACACTTATTTGAAACTAGCATGAAGATTTTATAACCAGCCTTGAAGAGGAGAAGAGAGGGAATGGCTGAGGAGGTGGAGTGGTCGGCTTGCCCAATACCTGCAGAGCTTGTTCCTGCCCTGGCCTGGACCCAACATGCAGCCAGAGCCAGACCCAGTGCCCAGGAGGACAGCGCTGGTTATAAACTTGTTTCTGCAGCTCTCGGTGGCTGACAGTGTCTGGGATGCTTTGGCCCATCTGCATGGCTGCCCAGGGGGGTGGGAATGGTGGGGCTGGGAACTGGTGGAAACAGAACTACAGCAGCTTTGTGACTGGGACCTCTGGAGCTCTGTTCCAGGATCTGGCCAGGCTTTCCTGGCTCTCCACTGCCATCTCAGCTGCTCCTGAAGCATCTCATCCTGCATCACCTGGGCATCCCCTCTGCAGGTAGGAAGGGCAGGAAGGTGGAGCTGGTTTCTGAAGCAGAGACTTGAGTTTGCTGTGCGTCAGTGAGAAGCTGCATGGGAGTGTGCAGGGGTTATAACCTGTGGTGGGAAAACACAGACTTTCCCAGCAGACAAGACACATTTTCTTTGCAGGAGACTGGAGAAGTGGAGCCCAGGACCAGCCAGGCTGTTTGTGTTTAACTGAAGCTCCCTCCCCAATCTGACATGTTTCTCTGGTGATTCGTTTGAGAATTCAAGTGTGACCTGGAGCTGGAGTCACAGCAGCTGCTAAAAGGCTTGTGATGTTGTGACTGCCGAGCTGGAGGGTGTTGAGAGCTGCCCATGGGGGTCTCCTGACCTCTGGGCTGCAGCCCTCAGAAGCTGCTTGGCTTTCTCCCTGCCCTTGCCGTGGCTGAAAGGAGAAGTAACCTCATGGGGAGAGGACAGAAGCAGGGACCATCCCCAGCCTGGGGCAGAAGTGTAGGGTAACCTGAGAAAGCAAAGAAGTGTTTGTGCTCTGGTCTCAGGGACTCTGGCTCCCCACTGCTGGCTGCCCCTGGGCCACGGTGCAGACAGGGACCTGGTCCACCTGAATGCTCATCCTCTGCAAAGGACTAATGCATCAGCTAGACTCATTGCAGGGCAGTATGGACAGTTTGGAGCCACCGACTGCTTTTTATTTGAGAATTAGATGGATTTAACCCATCCGTGACATCGCACCATAGAAAGGGTCCAGAGGCAGCTGATGGTGCTCTGTGCTCAGACAGACTCAGCACAGGGAGTGACACATGTCCCTTGAAGCTTTGTCCACAGTTTCCAGAGATGGGAAGATGTGACAACATCAGGATTGACCAGGATGTTGATGCTATGTCAATTTCAGACATGTAAAAGTGGTTACAAACTTGAAACTTCGTTTGACTCATGCCTAAAAGAAACATATGATCACCACAACATTTGGATCAAAGTATCAGTTGAAAAAGAAAAGCAGCATATGAGGCAACATATGGTAAATATGTATTTAGAAGCACAGAAAGTAGACAAACTCATTTGGGTCAAGATTTAATCAGATAATGTTTGGTTTAGACTCAGCACTAATGCTATTTAGGAAGCACATTACATGGAATCAGTATTTAAAACTCTGCTGAAGGCAAATGAAAATAAAAAGCAAGAGGAAAAAAAAGAAAGAGTGGCAAATTTATGGCATAACCAATTTATATTTCTTCAGCAACCAGAAGATCAAGTCTGATTAATCTGTGCACATCAGCTTTCTCCACATGGCTTGTAGAAAGAGCTCACCTGGGTATGTGTGAGTATGTAATGCAGTTAATAACTAATTTCCTTGTGTTGTTTTCTTTTTTATTAATTCATTTCTGGACCCCAACTAGGCTTACAAATATCATCTTGGGCCCTGAAGAAGCTCCTGAAATGGAGAAGGAGAGCAATGGCAATACTGGAACTCCTTTGTATGTTAATGAGAGCCCTTGTGATTCAAGAGGTCCTGCAGGTTTTTAAGCATAACGTTTTTCCCCAAAGTCAATGAAATACAAAGCACAGTCAGGACTGCCATGCCTTGGGGTAGTGCTTTTGGAGCCCTCTGATAGCAACTAATGTTTCTCCAGGGCCTGTATAATTCCCCAGTTTCATCACTACATGTCCTTTGACAGTCTGCATCAGCATATGCTTATTGTCACTCTGGCACACAAAACACATTGGCCATGCTGAGATCTCTCTTACTCAGGTGAAGACAACAGAGCAACACCACTATCCACAGGGTGTGAACCAAATCAGGATCCATCAGCAGTCTTTTCCTCAGCCCAACAGTTATGGCTTCAAGCTGTGAATAATACAAGATGTGTGAGAGACAAACATGAGCATGCATGAGGCTCATGGTACATATAAATTGTCTCTGCAGCCTGATGGATGGGGTGACTCTGCTCTGTTCTCCATCACTTCTTTATCCCCAGGACCATTCCATCACAGATGGCCCATCGTGGTATCCAGACCTGCAGCATTCCCTTGCTGCAACGCAAGTTCAGACACAAGTAGAGCCTTTCATGACTATTTTCCATCATCTCCTGCATGAAACAGTATATATATTTCATGACTTTTCAGAACTCCTCCAATTGGCCTTGGCCAGGTTGTGATGAAATATTCACAGAATCTCTCCCCCATTTGGTACAGGGTACTTTACCCAGCTTGCATTAACTTATGGTTTTGTTCATTTAGTGTGAACTCAAGGGAGAACTTAAGGCCATGGTAAAGATCATGGTGGAGAGCATGGACTAAGGCCTGGGACAAGTGATTGCTGAGCAGCCGTCTCTTTCTTTGAGGCTTGGGTTTAAGTTAGGATCAGGCATCTGATGTGGTCTCTGAATATCCGACATCTTCACAACTCTACAAGTGAGAAAAGTTGTCAATTTTTATCCTTAGAAACGAAACAAGAACAGTTTGAGGTTTACTCCTCCTGTAACAAAGGCACCAGGTGGCTGGCAAAGAAGCTGTGTTGCTTAATTAGCAGCAAGGGGAGCAGAAGGCTGTCTGTGAACGAGCGCTAGTGCAGCAGAGCTCTCGCCGAAGGAAGCCAAGCAGATGAAGCTGCAGGATGGATCCTCTCCAAGTGATGATAGGAGAAAGGAAGAGGGGCCAAGCCAGTGAGAAAACCCTGGCACTGCTTCCAAGCAATCACAGAGACCTTAAACACTCCTTTCTTACAACTGCGCGATCATCTGTCAAGGTACACACTTTGCCTCAGCCTCTATATTATCTTGCCTAACGAGGGCTGCTGTCCATAAGACAGTGACTGCAGCACCCTGCCCCCCTCTGGGAACCATAACCCATCAAAACATATGGCTCTGCTCCTATACATCTGCTCGGTAGCATCAGTTCTCACACGAGATCCTCAGCAAAGATGGAGATGTGCAGGAGCGGTTCATGGCTGCCTACAGCTTTGGAGGAAAAAATTCCACTCTCCTGGTTTTTGGAGCATCTCTCCTAATTCCATCAGATTATGGTGTTAGTGAGGGTCGGGGAGGCAATAAGCTAATGCATTAGCTTTTGAGGCTTTGGGGGGGGGGGATTTACTACCCTCCCTTTCCTTATACCACAGAGATGTGGCATAGTTTGACATGGATATTGAGAACCAGCCCTGAGACTGTGTGCAAGAAGCTTCCCCTGAGCCTGGGGAGTAATGAGGATGTCCCTGCATTTTAAAAAAGACAAGTGAAAATAACAGAATTCTGAGGGGTTTGGGACTGCTGTTATCAAGATTACCAAGAGGTATTAAAAAGTATATGGCTTTGCTGTCTGCCCAGGAGATCAGCCAGATGAGAAAGGAATAACTCCAATTTTAACCGGCGAGGATTCAGGTACAGGGCCACAGAGCTCTCAGATGGTGTGTGTTGCATCAGAGAGTGCTGTGAATAGCCACAAGCCAGTAAAAGCAATTACTGGGACATTTTGCCTTTCCTTCTTGGAGAGGATTCAGATGAGTCCCAGCAGTACCACTGATGCCTTCCATTTGCATTAAGAGAACGGGAAGTTCAAGCACAGCTCTTGAGGCTTCGTGTTTGCTGAACACATCAGAAAGGGTAAACTTTTCCCAAGCAATTGCAAGCCCCATGAGTTCCACAGGAGATCCAGAAACTGAGGTTATCCCATAGTTTCTCCTAGTTTTGCTGGAGTAAGGATTGCAGCAAAGCAATGCCTGGCTGTGAAGCTGTCCCTTGCTGGGCAGGATGGGTGTCTGCCTCCCTGCAGCCCCCTCAGTGCTCTTTGCTCTCTGCCCCCAGCTTAGCAGCGATCTTCTGTTTATCCCCCCTGCCTGTACATCTGCTGCACTCACCCTTCAGAGCCACCATCTCAGACAGGGTAATCCTCTTTTGGTGCCTTTAACTTTAATTAAAAGGTCACTTTCCCAGCACAAGTGAGAGGAGCCCAGTGGTCCGTTCTGCTGTTCTTACAAGACAAATTAGCCAGGAAGTTATGACTGGGAAATTCAGCAACCCTCAGCAGCAATGATAATTAATTGTCATTCCACTTTAAAGGGCTCCCTCATTCACCCAGGACAGCAGCAGCCAGGGAAAGGAAAAAACCTGAAGAACTGTGAATGATGATCTTAATGCAGCAGTGGTATTGGTAAGGCAATGAAGTCTTGAGTTCAAGTTAACAGCCCTGAAACACTAACAGAAAATAAAAATGGAAAGAGGAGAAAGCTACATCTTCATGGCAGTCGTGTTCTGCTGCCAGTTTGAATGGCTGTGATCAAAAGGAGGAAGGACTGGGAGTTTTCTTCTTGCATTGTAATACATGTAACAGTGTTTTCGGGCAGGATGCTTTGAAAGTCACTCTCTTTTTAAATGTTCAAGGACCAGGTGAGCTTTGTGGGTGAACACAATGCAATCCCTACATCCTTCATCAATAAATCTTGGTTAGTCTTCTCTTCCCCATGTGCCACCAACACCAGGTCTCACCCACCAAGTCCTGGCTGGAGGCACAGCAAGGCAGCAAGGAGCCCTTGATGATGGGATGATGGAGAGGAAAGGTGCTTACAGCCTCCCCTCCTTAGCAGAAAGAAAACGGGCAGAGCAGGACTGCTCATGAATATGACAAAATGAGCAGTTAAAACCACAGGGGCAATTTCATAGTGCCTCTGGTAATTTGTAGCTGCTCGCTGGAGTTTTCCCTCATTGCCATTTCACAATGCCAGCTGATTAAATTTTGCTGTCTGGTATTGAGTCTAAATAATAATTAATAACTTATGAGGAGGTCTTCTAATGAAGCGCGCTCTGTTCCTGTGATTCACTTGGTGCAAAGCGTTGGGATTACTTCCCACCAGACCCAGGGGAGTCAGCCAGCCCTGATGCTCATTTTCCATAAATTTGGATACTGATCAGTGAGGTCTGTAAGGTGCCACCCCTGTGTCATTCAGCTGGCTTCCAGCTACCTGGGGCTGTGGGTGAGGGGACCCAACCATCACCATGGCTCCTGTAGTGCTGAGCATCATGGCCAGCTCAGGGGAAGAGATGAGTGATGAAGTGTCCAGGGACATTACAAAAATGAAAGCCCACCAGCTGCCCTGGAAGCATTCAGCCTCTCCCAGAAGCTATTTCCTCTTACCCACCTTTTATTTGTTTTTCCTTGTCTGCATAAGGAAAGTCACCACAGGGATGAAGTACTGGGCAAGGATGAAGCAAAAGACACTTAGGGCCTGGAGCATCTCCCCTGTGAGGAAAGGCTGAGTGAGCTGGGGCTGTTCAGCCTGGAGAGAAGAAGACTCAGGGGGGACCTGATTAATGTTTATCAATATCTGAAGGATGGGCTGCAGGGGGAAATGGGCAGCCCCTTGTCAGTGTCTGTGGGGACAGGACAAGGGGCAATGGCTGCAAGTTAAAGCACAGGAAGTTCCACACCAACATGGGGAAGAACTTTTCCCCAGTGAGAGTGAGGGAGCCCTGGGACAGGCTGCCCAGGGGGTGTGGAGTCTCCATCTCTGGAGAGATTCCAGCCCCGTCTGGACGCCGCCCTGTGCAATATGAGCTGGGGAGCTGCTTTGGCAGGGGGTTGGACCCCATGAGTTCTGGAGGTCCCTTCCAACCCCTGTGATTCTATGATTCGATGATTCTATGAAACATTTTGAACCCTATAGTGGGTTTCAGCTCTTCCAGTTCCCATCCTTGGTGGAGGAAGACAGCAAATCTGCCCAGGAATGGTGCAAAAATGTACACTGGTTCACCCGGCTGACCCAGTGGGAACTCCACTGCCTTAAACCCAGGGGTTTATTCAAGCCCAGCAACACCTGGGTGTTTAAACCAATTCCCTTTCACACAAACTGCATACTCAGTTCACAAAGGCAGCTCTGAGTTTCCCGGACTGAAACGCACTGAAGCAGCTTTTGTGCAACTTTAGCTCTGAGGATCCCTGATCAGAGGGGTGATGCAGAGTGCCTGTTTCTCCTCCAGACTGGGAGGCAGCTATTTTCTCAGCTGAAGTGCCGTGTGTGGATCCAATATGCATGAAGAGCTGTTGAAGTATCAGTTGCCAGAGTCTGCCAAACAAGAAATAGATTTGCCTTCTACATTCAAGTGAATTTTTATTTTTGTCAATCTTGCCTCTCTTATAACACGTTCCCCCACCCCCCCGTGAAATGTGTTGAACGGAGATAACCAGCCATAACGTGTCCCTGGGGATTTGCAGTGGCAAGAAAACAATCTTGATATTCACAATGAAAAATGTCAAGGAGTTTTATGCCACTTATAGCATCAAATTATGATGGGCTTTATATTTTGTCTGTGGAGAGCATGCTTTGGGCTGGGCTATTTGAATTTATGTACTTGTGTGTTTATTTACTGCATCCACTGATCAGATCAAGAAAGCCATGAGGAATCACAAACAAAGCTCATCATTTTCCCTGCACACCCCAGGATTTCTTTTTTAACTGTAGAGTTTTTTCCCCCCTGTCTAATTGCAGTGCTATTACCTAAATTCGTAGCTGTGGACACAGCTCACAACTCCATAGGCAAACACCTGGGAAAACCTTTGCAGGATCAGGGGTGATGACAGCAAGACAAATGCCACCAAGGACAGGAAAGGTGCTGTCACAGCCAGGAGAACAAAACACATGGGATTTGGGGAGTGTCCTCGGTCCCCTGCAGCTGTGGGATCCCCAAAATACGTTATTCTTTGTTTTGTTAGTCCTTGTGGACTGTAATCCTACTGCAGCTTAGATTCAGAGTGTCTCTGAAGATCCCATGCATAGGGAAGATAGTGGGAGGAAGGTTTACTCACCAAAGGAGATTAATTAGGAAAAAAAGCAGCTGATGAACACTGAATCAATAGGAACTTAAGGGCATGAATGAGTAAGAGCAAGACAAGAGCTTTTCTCTCTCAGCTACTGGTTTCACCACGTGGTTTCTGGTTTCTGGTATCTTCTTCAGCAGGAATAGTGCTTAAAAAACCAAAGATGGTAAAACAAGCCCAAATTCCAAATGCACATCACTGGCCTGAGGAATGGCTTGTGGCAACTCTGTCTCTCTCATGTTAATTTTTAAAAAGACAAGTAAAACTTTTCAGTTCCCAGACACAGAAGACACAGAGAGGGACCCGAGCACTGAGACCCAGGCGCTGCAGAGCCCATACATGCAGGGAGATTGAACCCAGCCAGATGGCTCAGGGACTGAGTGATGAAACACAAGATCTACCTCCTGTTTAAATTCAGACCCAATGCACTTCAAATTAAGCAAATCCCCAAAAGTTTGCATCACCTGAGCCACGTTCCAAACTGAACCTGTCAAGATTTGGCAGCGTTTGGCTCTGATACAGAGCTTTAGCTTACCCTACCTAATCTTCATGTTATATTGAGTTGAAATATAGCTGTGAACTCACTTTGATTTTTTTTTTCCAAGGTAACTTCCAGTCTGGGTTCACTTAATGCCATTACCCAGGTTTTTAATACCTAATTAAAAGCCAGTGGGACTGCAAGAAAATGCCGCCTTAGGCTCTTCACATCATCAGTGGCTCTGTTAAGATGGGGCTGCCCCAGAAACATTTACCCACAGAGACACTGGTGAGTGTGCTGACTGAATTTTATCCTTTTATATGTGTTAAGGGGAAAAAAAGCTTCAGGAGGTGAGATGGGGAATGCTGCAGAGCAAAGGAAGGTAAGGAAAGCCTGTAACATTGCTGTTGTCAGAGCAGTGCACAGAGAAAAGGTTAGCATGAGTGTCTTATTAATTGCCTATTTTAAATGATACCCTTTGATTGTCTGCAGGTAGGAAAGGATGTGTTTTCACCACTCCTAACAGCTGTTTGGGAGTTTTTAATTACACCTGGCACATTAAGAGAGGCCTACATCAAAATACTCGGCACGGGGGAGGTTAAATGTTGCTCTTTTAAGACTACATATTGTCTTTAGATTTACCTCTATAAACAGGATATTACAGCAGCAAGTGTGGCAACACTTGGTAAGCGCTTCTTCCTTAATCCATTGCAGCATTTTCATGCTCTCAGATGGTTCCTACAGTAATTGTGTTTCCTTTATCTTTAATTCATAACTTGATCTTTCATTTAAAATGGTTCTTTCTTCCTCTATAGGTGTGTATGTACATGTCCTGTCTTGCAATACACAATATAAACCAAAAACCTAATGCCAGAGGGAAAGCAAGGCAGCTTTTCCCAGTGTGAAATTTCCAGAGGAGGCTGACATTTGAGGAAGGCTTCAGGTGCCTGAACACAGAACATGTGCTGCTTTGGACCTCCCCTTGGTATCTGAGACATCCCCAGAAGGGCTGGAAGATGTGACAGAAAACCTTTGGGACATCCAAATCCTCATAGGGACTGTGTCCCACCCCACCCCTCCCCAAGGTTGGCTTAATAGAGCACACAGAAAAGCATGTTGTCATGGCAATTATTCCTGATGTTGAACAAACCCAAGGGATGAGGAAAACTTCCCATCTGTCTTCAGTTTTTGGGGGGATTTTGGGAAGATGAAAGTGGGAGACAGTGGCCTCCTTTGTGATGTGAGAGTGGCAGAAGCCTGGGGAGGGTTGTCCCCCAACTCAGGCTACATGGGGGATGCTCTGTGCCCAGGCACCAGGGGTGCTGGCCCCAAGCCCCAGGGGGTATAAGCTGCTCAGACCTGGGTTTAATCTACCTACAGGATTTGTGTAAGAATTCCATGAAAGCTGGTATCTAAAGCTCTCATGAGGCAGAGGATTTGCTCTGATCCTGGGCAGGATAAGCAAAGATGGTGTTTCTTTGAAAACCAAAGCTGGCATAGATGTAGGCAGGATCCCTCAAACCCACAGAAGCTCTGGTTTAGGCTGAAAACACCCAAAAAATGTGCTTTAAAAGAACTGGGATTCCAGCTCTAGGATGGGTCCTTGCTCTGAAGTTGTAGAGCCATAAAGGGAATTTGTCTGTTTTAACACAGCACTGGAGCTTGTTCTGTCTCAGGCTGAGCCTTGTGGCTGTGGTGAGGTGGGAATGGGGTTGGGAGAGACACCCAGGACAGCTGCTCAGAAGAGGAGGGTTAATAAAGCACCTCCCAAAGCTGCTCCTCGAAACCCATCTTTCCCCATGCCCTAACACACTAACCACACTCCTTACCCAGGAAGGAAACCCAGTTTCCCAGCTCTGCAATGAGCACCATTACTTTGGGAATAATGAGCCAGAAGAAAAGCAAGAATAAACTTCAATAACACTCAGCTGCCTCCTGGCATGGGGCAACATTAGCAATGGGATCTCTCTTTAACTCGCTGAGCCTTTGGTTTCTCTCTCCTGCTGCAATAAAAGGCAGAGGAGATGCCAGGAAGGCGGGTGCTGAAGAGGAAATGTGTAAAATGAAAGCAAAAAAAATAAACAAAAGCCAAACTAAAATAGCAGCAGTCTGGGAAGTGGATCCATGGAGCAGTTTATCTGTGAGTCAGATCACAGCGTAGCCAGTCCTGGTGCCTTTCCCACTGCTTTCCTGGAGAGCTCATGAATGCAAACTAATTCTGTAAATACAATTATTTGCAAATGCTTCTTGGAAGTAAATTCCCCCCCTATAAAGGAGCAGAAACAAAATTCAACACGTGGAAAGTGAGCATAAAACAGAGTCAATTGCTTGCATTAATCTGCTTTGCAATTGGGTTGTTTTTTTTTTTTAAAAGGTAGATTGTTGAAGAATAAAACCATTTTTCACAACCTGGAGAGGGGCTGGCTATGAGCAAAAGCTGCAGCACACACAGTCTGTGCCGCTCAGTTATCACTGTCCTGGCGTGACCCAGATTCACATGGGATTTGTCACCGTTCCCAGGGATGAGACCAAGCATCACCAGGGAAGGCAATGCCCTGGCCATGATTATGGAGGGGTTTGTGTTGCTGGCCACACTCCAGGCTTTTCTTTGCCCTGACTGTGCTCAGGTGGGCCACGTGGAGTTTATAGGCTCTTTGCTGCTGCTGGGGAAAACTGAACCAGGTAGATAGAGCAACAGTCCTCAGGGTAACTGGGCAAAGCAGCCAGAAAAAGCCTCTCAAGCTGCCCACCCACAAGCTTGGAGCCATCTCACATTAAACTTCTTTATGGTTAGCTTTCCTAACAAAGCCTGGAGCTCTGAATAGTTTTATAGCATCTTTCATCCTTCTGGTAGGACAAGAAGGGAAAACGCAGCCAGAATTTGCAGTATGACAATTGCAAAAGGAATAATTTGATAATATGAATGTATTTATATCCCAACACTAAAAGCAGCTGCTGAAGCCTGGGAAACCACTTTGGGTGTCAGATCCTGCAATGAGCAGCTGGGATGTGGGAAAGGCTTCCTGGGATAACACAGCCCTGGGACAGGCAGGGCAGAGCCCACTGGTGACAGTGAGGAGTGTTCTGGAAACCTGCTGCAAATCCCCCCATTCCCCGTGCGTTTGGCATCCATGGAAATGATGGTGGAAAAGACCTCAGAGAAGAAAATCTGGGGTTATTACCAGATAGAAATGGTAATCTGTCTGATTAATCTGCTGTCTAATAATAGGCTGCCCAGCTCGAGGGGCTCAGCTGTGGTTGGGGACAAGAGATGTGCAGAACAGGGACGGCTGCTGCCACGGACTCCAGATAAACCATGGGATGGGATGGGATCAGTGCTCACCAGCCCAAGGTACAAAAGGCACTGGGTGACACTGTGAAATGCCTGGGGTTATTTCACATCAAAATAAGATCTCTGCAATGTAGAAATCCACATGAGACCCAGTTATTTCCATAGTCAGTGGGGGGGGAAAACAAAACAAAGGGGGAGGCATTCCTAGGACACTGGTCATCTCATCCTATGGTAGGAATTCATCCTGATGCCAGCTGCTGCCTGAGATGAGTCATGCCCCAGGAACAGCCTCTGCTCTGCTGGCATGGAGGGAGGAGAGCAGCCTGGCACTGCAGGCACCCCTGTCCTGGACTTCAGCAAGAGGCACAAACCTTCTCCCATTTATCCTCTGATGAACAACAGCAAAGTCCCAGTTTAGGCACAAAATGAATTTTCACGTAGTTATTTATGAAACAGAAAAGAAGAAACATAAAATGCAAATTTAGAAAGCTGATTAATTTAAGTGAAATAATGCTATATTTCCAGGTTTTCAGCTCACTGAAGCCTCAAAGATATATGGAAAATCTTTACAATTCTTATGGGATAGGAAGAGAAAAAAAATCTCACTCCCTTTTACTGCTAGTGAGGCATTAAAATTGCAAACCCTCACTTTCCAAGACCACCTGCTTTTTCTGTACTTGGGGCTTTTCTCCTGCCTCCCCCCTCGTCACTAACAGTTGTATAAAAATGCTAAGTATCTCACAGAGACAGAAGTGAGATGTGCCTGCTAGATACACAGCATATTTCCAACTTCAGGCAAAGAGACATTCACAGCTATGAAGCTCCTCTAATGAGAGCAACCTTGTGCTTAGTGGGAATGTTAATCAATTAGACACGCAGAACATTAGTGGTATTTCTTTTGCCTAATTAGGTTAGCAAAACATGAGTACAGCCACTTTTTATTTTTTCCTTCCAGCTCTCCAGCCTGTGCCTCCCAAGGAGCATCACCCATCTGGCTCTGGGATGCTCCAAGGGAGATATTTCCCCAGGCACCCCAGGGCAGAAAGCAGCTGGGTCCTGCCTGTACCCGCTGCCCCCCTCCATTGCCCACCCTGGGGACAGGCAGGACAGCCGTTGTGGGAGTGATGTGGGAGGAATTCTAATGCTCCCTACAGCTTTTACCTTTTTGAGGCTGAAGGCAGAAGTTTAGCAGCTCTTTGGTCTGCTCTGCGGTCCAGCAGCACTTCCCCCCCCCAAACCCCAGTGCTCACAGAGCTGGAGCACATTGTTTAGGTGAACCTCAGGGAGGACCAGATGGTGTCCTGCTTCTCCAGCCTTTGCAGGATTCACAAGGAATCACAGAACTGTAGGGGTTGGAAGGGACCTGGAGAGCTCATCGGGTCCAACCCCCCTGCCAAAGCAGCTCCCTAGGACAGGTCACACAGGTCGGCATCCGGACGGGTCTGGAATATCTCCAGAGAAGGAGACTCCACACCCCCTGGGCAGCCTGTCCCAGGGCTCCCTCACCCTCACTGGGAAGTTCTGCATATTGGTGCAGAACGTCCTGTGCTCCAACTTGCAGCCATTGCCCCTTGTCCTGTTCCCCACAGACCACTGAGAAGAGGCTGGCTGTGTCCCCTTGTGTCACACAAACTGGGCATTCCTGTGACCCATTCCTTGCAGAGCTACTGATATCTCAGAGATAAGAGTCTTATCTCTAAGGGAAGAGGAGCAGCATTGTTTGATTCAGAGCAAAACAAGATACCAGAAAGTCCAGAATGACACAGGCCTATAAAGTGGGATCCCTGAAGAACACTGATAAACTGCCCCAAGGCTTCATCAGTTTTCTTCCCACTTATCTGATTTCAGCAGAGGCAGGTAGCAAGCACACTGCTGGGTGCCCAGCTTGCCAGGGGAGAGAGACAAGGAAAGGAACACACTGAGATATTTCAGCAAGAAAATATTCTCAGGGCAGATCCGAATGAAGTGTTGAAAGGATTGCACAAACCCAAGTAATCTTCCCAGCTTCCTGGTTTGTGGATTATCCTGTAAAAAAGAAAAGGAGGAAAAGAAAGTTTTAATGCATTGTTAAAGATTAACCACTCTGGAAAGCCCCAGATTGTTTCCTCAGCAGCTTGAGTTGCTCCTCAGGAGATGCCTCTCTCCTGCACATGGAGCAGCAAGTCTTTAAGAAGCTAATTAAATGGACAACCCCTAGTTGATCCTGGTTGATGTGAAAAAAACACCCCACAAACCCAACTGCCCAACAACCTTTTGCTCAGAGTCTAAACACTTTAGTGTCACTCAGTGCATCTCCATGTGATGTCAGTCCTGAGTTAGCACTAGCAAAGTGCTAACCTGCAGCCCCATCACTGCTGCCCTCAGTGCCACCACCTGCACTTGAGCTGCTACGGACTCACTGCTCAGTGAAGGAAGTTAATTGGCATTAACTAAGGGTCGAAGGCTCTGTATAAAAGATGACAGCACAAATCCACCCCGTTTTGGTGCATCAAACTCGACCTGAGTTGCTTTATTTTTATTTATTTTTTTTCTTTTCCCCCTCAAAAATTAGTGTCTGCATCCCCAGAGGCAAATCCACCACCAACCCATCCTTGGGAATGCAGTCATGGAAAAATGAGGGGCAGTTCTCTTTCCCTGTTAAAACCATTTTTCATAGATATTGCTTAGGTGATGACTCCAACTACAGGGCAGATTTTCTCTCTAATGCCATAAAGACTCAGATACCTCACAATTTTTAATTCTTACCTCTGCTGAGGTGGAAGGCTTTGTCTGTAATTTCATTGACGTTCAGAGCATTGCTCTGCTCAGAACAGATCTCATATTTTTATACCAGATTGCTAGAATAGGAAGAGATGGCATTTTTCCTATTAGTTCGAACCAGGGCACATTAGTATGTCAAACATTCACGTCTAGAGCTACAGTTTCTATAGTTACTAGTGCATTAGTGTTTCACTGAACTATTGCAATATTAATTTTAAAGCAGCTCTGCTTCCCCCTTACTACGAGGGTGGGTCTGTAATGAGAGGTTGGGGTGGACTCATCCCATTGTGCATAGTTTTAGGAGGTTTCTTGGGACCAGGTGTTAACTGATGGAGTAATGAAGCAGGGAAGATGCAAGACACTGGAACTTCTTAATTGAACAGGACATTTAGTTGTCCACGTGTCTCTAGGAAATTGGACGAAGGGGTCACCAGCTACAGGGGAAAGGCAGTGCCTCATTCACAATAACAGGATGGTCTCATTTTCAGCTTCTAAAATTGCTTTGTGCAGGTCAATATAAAAACTTCAGGGAAGACAAGAAAATTCCGGCATTTATTCTATTCCAGAGGAAATTATTTTGGCCATGGAAAATACCAGCGCATTCTGCTCCCTTGAATCCCCCACAGCAGAGCCACAGCCACCCCACACACCTCCTGGCCTTCCACACCTTTGCTGGAGGACAAATCTTATGAGAAGCAGCTTATGAAGGTGTTTAGTCTGGAGAAGAGGGAGGGGAGACCTTATGCTGCCTGCAGTTACCTGACAGGAGGGTGCAGAGAGGTGGGCGATGGTCTCTTCAGCCAAGTGACAGGAGATGGGACAAGGGGAAATGGCCTCAAGCTGCACCAGGGCAGGGTCAGGTCAGATGTGAGCAAAAAGTTCTTCACTGAAAGAGTTGTGGGGCTGTGGAACAGTCAGCCCAGGGAGGGGGTTGAGTCACCATCCCTGGATGTGTTTAACAGCTGGGTAGATGTGGTACTTAGGGATCTGGTTTAGCATAGGGCAGGAATGGTTGGATCTTAAAGGTCTTTTCCAATCTAGTCATTCTGTGATTACATGAGTCTGCCCAGGCTGGTATACCACACACTTTTCCTCTAATCTGCCACTCTTCTTTATTGCTATTTGACTTTAAAGAAAGCCCGAGAAGTTATTAATTATGAGCCTGATTCAGAGCCCACTGGGCTCAATAAAAGGTTTTCTCCTGATTTCAGCTGGACCAGAGCATCCAAGGGTTATTGCTGTGCTCCAAAACAAGTGTCTTTTGCAGCCACAAAAAATACAGGTAGGCTTTTCTGCACAACAAAAACAAACAAGGGTCTCCTGTGGGGATCTGAAGATTTCATCCTCCTGTAGTTTAATTATTTTTTCTCTTCTGCTCCTCACTCTGTTGCTTAGTTGACTTCAGTCAATTCAATTTCTGTTCTAAGCAAGAGGAGGGTCAGACTAGAGCAGTCTAATCCAGCATGGCCAGAATAACACCGTTTACTCTTGGCTAGCCAAAGGAAAAGTTTGCTGTGGGGAGAAGCAGCTTGGAAATCACCTGTTAATCTGGTTTTGCATCACCCAGTTTGCTCTGCTGCTGCCACATATCCCCTGCCAGCCTGAGGCAAGGCAGAGATGTCTTCATTGCTCCCCTGTCACAGTCTTTACTCACCTTCAGGGTCAGTTTTGGCTCTTTGCAAGTCATGTTCTCCAAAAACCTCAGCAGTTCCACCCCCCAAAGCTTCAGCTGTGAAAGGGAAGGAGCTGCACAGCACCAACCTCCACCCCAGGGAATGGCCCAGCACCAGGCAGCCTGGCACCCCTCAGCTAACCCTTTGCCCCCCAGACTCTCCTCACTTTTGCCTTCCAGCTTCATGACAACACGGTGACAGCAGTGAGTGAAGGTAAAGGGGGATGAGCACGGGTTACCCTCCAAACAGAGGCAAGTAATCATTTAGGGTTAGATGCAAAGGTGAGTCTGGGTGGCAGAGCCACAGGGGATGGATGTCTTGGGAAGCAGAGTTGGGGGATTTATTGTCACCTCCCCCTGAGCCAGGTGAAAGGCTCCAGCCAATAGCAATTGCAATAATCACACTTGGGGGAAGAAGAAAATCAAGAAGGGGGAAAATATATATAGAGAAACTGCCTTTTGATTGACAGCTCAGAGCTCTGCAGCCCTGCTTGGGAAGGGAAAGCTTCAAATAAGAATTTATCAACATTTGTAAAGATAACACAGCTGGTCTGGCCAGACCTCACCGGCCACATCGCTGTCCCATGACAAACGATCTCCATCTTCCCTGGAAAGATGTTTCTAGAAGCCCCAAAGTTTACCGGGAACCTCGTTCAGCCCTTACAAAATACATTAGGCTGGTGCAAGTCCAGAATCCAGCGCACCGGTTCCTCCCCAAGACCCTCCCCGCGCCGGGGCAGCAGGCAGAGCTGCGGGGACGAGCCGCGGCGATGCCGCAGCCAGCCCGGTGCCGCCGTCTCCATTGCCATCTAGCGGCACCGGGACCCAGGGCGATGCGCTGGGCCGGGAGAAGGGAAAAGATGGGAGACCCACCCCGCCCTCCCCGCCCCTGGAAAAAGGGTTTTTTCTTTCTTTCAGTGCAATCAAAACACGTCAATCAGGTGTTTTTCCCCTCAGCCTCCTTTCTGAATGATATTAATCCGAGGTTAAAAAGTGAATCCAAGTATAAAAAGTGATTTACCAACCTGAGCTCCTGGTCCCATCCATGGCAGGAAGGCAGGTGGGGTGCAGGGAAGGGAATGTGGGATACCAAGGGGGTGCAGCTGGCGTAACAGGGAGACACCCAGGCTCTTCTGCAGACCGGGTCGTAGGAGAGGCCAGTCAGTGCAGCAGGGAGAGGGAGGGAGCTCCGCAAAACCATCTGTGTATCACATTCAAAGCTTTTATTTGCAGCTATTTAAAAACCTCCAGGAAGCTTCCAAACAAACCAGCTAGAGAAACACGGCTCATTGACTGCCTGGCTTTTTGTCTACAATAAATAACATTCAGTTCTTCCTGCCTAGACTCCCTTCTGGGTGCTCATTTATTTTACTACCCTGTGGCTTTGCCAACACCAACCACTGTTTGTTTCTATTCTTCAACAGCGTGAATCGCTCCTTAAACAAACTGTAGGTGACGGGACTTCGCCCTTGTAAACGCCCTGGTTTTCATGGGGTTGGTCTGTGGATGTAGGAGGGCAGCAATTGGTTTACCTTGCCTTCTTTGTTCTTCATCTTCAGCAACTAAGCAGCTCAATCTGCCTTCAAAAGCAATTATCACTCATCTCAGGAGAGGGTAAATCAGCAGGAGACACCAACCCACAGGGTCTCACTGGCACCTGCTCTCCCAGGGGCTTAATGCTACAGTTTAAGCACAACCCTAAATCCAAATGCTCCTCCTCAGATGGACTTACAGACCCTTGAAGACACCACAATGACCTGCAGTGAAGCCTGGATCCCCATGGGGTGGTCCCAATGCCGTTAGCAGGAGGATATGCAGGCAGCACAGATGTAGCCCACCCCTGCCAGGAACAGCAGCTGGAAAAGGGGGATGACTGAAAAACACTCACACAAGTACCCATGAAGTACTGATTATATTTCTACACTTTTATAGCAATATACTACTTCATATGAAGCTGGGAAACATACTCTCAGATATTTCAAGTTACTTGTGTACCTACACAATCTGTTTATGGAACAGGAACATCTTGTTGCTATTTACTCAAATCTATGGCTTACCAGTCCCACAGCAACATAGTAAGTGCCCAGAATCCCGTGAGCTTTTCTTTTGCTCTGGAAACACCACTCTCAGATAAAACTCATTCAGAAATGCCTGAATTGCATTGCAATATCCAGATATATACATGAAGAAAACCTTCAACTTTTCATAAATACACAATACATAAAATGTGTTCCCAAAATATATTCATGCATTTTCCCCACCTAAGATCCCTGTTTGCACCCAAAGAATCTGTAAGTTGGGAAGGGCAATCAGTGGGCAAGGCCTGGAGATGGCCTTGGAGATTTTTGCAGGTGGCTCCAAACCCAGGTGGAGGTTGTGGAGAAGCCTTTGGTGTTTGCATGGTGTTGGGGTTAATTTCTGTGTCTGTGGGTCTAATTCTGCCTCCCTAGAGAAACAGGGCTCTCCTGTGTGCTGTGCCCCATCAAAGTTGCATCAGCTGCCTGTGGCCAAAAGCCACCCCCCTTCATCTCACCCTTCGCTCTTTCAGTTTTTCCAGCAGTTATTGGAGATGCTCAAGTCTCTCCCAGAGCTTGGCACAGGCTGGGGAACAAGGGATTTGGAAGCAGGAAGGTCACTACCTGGCTTTGGTGGAAAAGGATCTGTGAATGGAAGAAGCTGCTTTTCCTGACCTGAAGTTCAACCACAGTCCCAGCGTCCCATCCCTGTCTGCGATGGGAACGGTGCCGACTCTGCTCAGAGTCAGTTCTTTGCTAACAAGGGAAACAAATGCCCATCCCTCTTCTGTTTCTGAAAGCATAAATACACAAAATATACAAAAATATCTACAAAGTACTTGTAAGGAGCAGCTGGCACAGAAGCCGTGCCAGTGCTGCAGCTCAGTAATGGAGGTGCCGCCCCTGTGAACGCGGTTTGTACAGTGTAGGTCTCCAGGGACTGGCCACAGCCCTCCCCTGGAGCGGTACCTGGATCGTGTGGCTGTGCAAATACAGGCAGAGTAAGCACTAATCTCACCTGAGCTGGGCTGAGAGCTGTAAACTCAGACATATGCCCTCCCAAATCTCACTTCCCATCCTCCCCCCACCCCCCTCAAGAAGGTCCTGGTCAATATTGCAAGCACACATTCTAAGGTCATTTTGGGAATAGTTGCCCTCTACTTGCAAGCAGGCCAGTTACAAGTCAGCATCCCTTTTCCACAAGTGTAAGCTATCCCTTAAACCAGCTCTCTAGGGACAAATTCAATTCATCCTGACTTTTCTCATCTGCCCAAACTCAGTCTCTTTACAGAGCAACAGAAGAGAAGCATTGCATAGATCTGTGTCTCACAAACAGCACGAAGTAACTTCAAGTTTTGCACAGGACCTTACACAAGGCATCACCTTTAAACAATGCAAGATTTAAAAAAGGAAAAAAAATAATAAGTATGAAGTGTCACCATGGTGTAAACTCTGTGATGAAAAGAGGCAGTGACCGTGCAGTGCTCGGCAGCTCTCAGGAATAGCTGCCTGTAGTGTACTGATGAATTTGCCAGACAAATCTCTCAAACCTATCTCCCATCGCACAGTAATACAAATTTGCATAATTAGAGAACCTGCTCCTGAACAAAAGGAGCGATGCTGTGTGTCACAGGAAGGAGGAGGACACTGTCAGGGCTGTCTGCTCTGCATACAGCGGTTTAAGGGCCAGCCCCCCCCTCTTTGCACTGCACACTGAGGGACAGCAAGGCTCTTTTTCGACTTAAGAAGCCTCAACAAAAGTTTTGCTACTGTTGGCTTTACAACTGAGATACCAGGACCCAGATCCTCTGGTGGTTTGACCCCACATGCTCCATTGGAGTTACTGGTGCTTATTTCCACGAGTGGAGAATGTGGTCCTTGCTTGTCAGACAGAAGAAAGCTAGGGTAGCCCTTTCTTTAAATTAATGTGGGTAACTGTGTATGGCATCAGCGCTCAATTTTAAGTGTGCTTCTGCTGTTAAGAAAACTGCAAGCACACTGGTGGTTAATTATTTATCTTGAACTAAAAAAGTTATATTACTATAACTTAACACCCCCCCCCCCCCCCCCCCAGGAACAGCATAACGTCTTCTCATCATATTTTTCAGGCTGAGAAAGTCACTCGCACACACACAGTGTTATATCTGTCCTAGGGAACCTGCTTTGGCAGGAGGGTTGGACTCCATCTCTTGAGGTTCTTTCCACCCCCTATGATTCTGTGATTCTGTGATATCCTCTTCAGCTAGCAGTGAAGGTTTCTGTCCCTGGAGGTCACAGTTGCCATTTTCTGATGCAGCTGAGCTGCCCGGAGCCGACTCTGCGGGCGGGGGTTTGTAGAGGAAACAGGCGATTATGAAGAAGCTTGACCCAAGCACCTGCAGCCACAAAGACATCCTGTTACCCTCTGCTCCCCCAAAACCACCTACCCAGCCCTCATTTGGGATGGGAATTGCTGACCAAGTGTTGGGGAGGAGATGACTGCCCCCCCTCTCTATTCTGCCCTCATGAAACCCCATCTGCAGTTATGTGTCTAGAACTGGGCCCCTAATACAAGAAAGATGTGGGACTGTTGGAGAGGGGTCAGAGGAGCCAGGAAGATAATCAGAGGGCTGGAGCAGCTCCCCTATGAAGAGAGGCTGGGGGAGCTGGGCTGGTTCAGCCTGGAGAAGAGAAGGCTGGGGGGGGACCTCATTGCAGCCTTCCAGTCCCTGAAGGGAGCAGAGGAACAGGAGGGGAATCAGCTTGTTAAAAGGGCAGAGACAGGTAGGACAAGGGGGATGGAGCGAAGCTGAAGAAGGGAAGGTTTAGATGAGATATTATGTGGATGCTTTTTACAGAGAGAGTGGTGAGGGGCTGGAACAGGCTGCCCAGAGAGGTGATGGGTGTCCCATCCCTGGAGGTGTTCAAGGCCAGGTTGGCTGGGGCCCTGGGCAACCTTGTGTATCTCCAGGACCTGGAGGTTGGTGGCCCTGCCTGTGGCAGGGGGGTTGGAACTCTCTGATCCCTGGGGTCCCTTCCAACCTAGACCATTCTATGATTCTATTCTATGATTCTGTGATGCAGATCAGCACACAGAGCCAGAGGAGGGTAAAAATCCAAATTTAGCCAGTCCTGTAGCAATGGGACAGCGAGAATTTGGAAACTGTTCAGTCCCAGCCCCACACCTGGAGCATACCAACACGGCCTGAGCCATTTGCTGGAAGGTTTTTGAAAGCCTGTTTATCACAGCAACTTCTAAACACCACTGTCTAGGGCAAGTGCTTGTTTGGGAGCAGTTAAAATAATGGCTTTCAGCTAATAAATAAGAAATGTAGGGCTAAGCTCTCTTACTTTATAGCAGCGATCAGGGAATGGTTATTTACAGCCTGCCCACAATGCCATCCCTCACTCTAACACACCACAGATACATATTTTACTCCTTTTCTAGGAAAAAAAAAAATCACTTCAGTAACTGTTGGAAGAAATGGACATATTTCATATGGTGTGAGAGAAGCTGTGAGCCTGGAAAGTAATGGGAATTGAAGAGAAGGATGGTGCCTGGAGCACCATTACCTGGTGAGAGGCAAATGGAGCTTTTGCCTTCTTGGAGAATATTTCTTGTGTGAAGCTGTAATTTGGGTTGGGGGGCAGATCAGCACAGCCCAATTTTGTAAAATTCTCTCCCAGAGTAAAACACTGTCTCCTAAAGACCCACTTGCTCTGTCAGAGAGGGAAGTTAACAGGCAGCATCACCTTGTAGACCAGTCCAGCGATGAACGTGTATCGGCTCATGGCTGAGTTCTGGTAAACGTAGCAAGAACCTTGCTCACCACACTGGTCCTGCCAGAGCAGGCAGGATTTGTCAATCATGGAGCCAAAGGCGATGGGGCCAGGGATGCCTCCTGTGGGAAAGGAGAGTGGACCTTCAGCACAGACAGCACACATGCACTGGTCTTGCAAAACACAAGGTGCTTGCCAAAAAACCCAAGTGGGCTCTGCTGCTACCATGATTAAGAAACCTCATCATGCAACATCTACAGCCATGCCCAGAGACACAGGGCACCCAAAACCTGCTGAATTTCAAGATCTGAGATTCCAGCAGGTCTCTTTGACCACCCTGACCCACGTGTTGCATAAAAGCCAAGAGAAACACAGGATCTTCAATACCTCTGCTGTTTTATACTTCAAATAAGGACTTGGAGCCTGGGTGTTTCCCTTTGACTCCACCTCCATTCAGTTTGCAAACCACATGCAAAAGGAACTGGGTTTTTCTGAATGATAGCAAACAAGAAAACATCCTCCTTTCAACAGCATGTGTCCTACCCTCTTCTTTTCCAACCCACTGTGTTTTACTCTCAGGCAACAGCTTGGCACATGCTCCACAAAGCCACCGGACCACAACTGATGCCCGAATTCGCTCTGTTCCTTACCTAGTGTTCGTACTACAATCCACTGGATCCCGAGTGCAAATGACTTTTGCCTGTCAGGGACACACCTGGGGAACAAAAGCAGATTGTTTAAAAAAGCTGCCATGCTGCATGGCACCTCCCCACTCCAGAACCTCACGCTTGGGGCCTCCATCCCCTCCGGAGATCAAGGTTCACCCCAGTGCATCCCCACCACTGCTATAAGCCGTAACACACACATCAATGCCTTATGTTGGAGGACAGAGCTGCCAGTTCTCAAGTTTGCTTTCCCAGCCAGCCATCAAAAGGAATTAGTCCCAGTGTCTCCAGGCTGCCAGTAACAAGGTTCCCACCACACATTCCTCTTGGCTTCAGCCAGCAGGACAAAGCAGAGACGAGGCGATCCCGTGCTTACCGCAGAGTGGCAGTCAGGGCAGGAATACTGCTCAAGAAGGTGAATAAGATCACCACGAACATGAAGAACAGGAGAAGAGTCTTTTTCTCACAAGAGGAGGTGCATTTCCCTGCCTCTGCTGTGCCAGGGCCAGGTAGGAGGGATCTCTCAATGCAGCTACACTCGGAATAGACCTGGGAAAGAAAGGTCAGTGGGTGGTCTGCAGGAAGAGCACGGACAGTCAAAGCTGGCCTTTAAAAACACAACTTCGGGAAGGTCAGAAACCAACCAGTTTTGCTGTTGGAGTGGACCAGAAATAAAGCTGCATTCTTGATCCACCTCTGTTTCAAAACAGGTTTTTATGCAAGAGGCAGCCCTTGAATGTTCAATGCCATCAATATCCTTCCCAAGCCTGTGCCTGTCTCCGAGTGGCATGCTGGAAGGAACAGAAGCTCCATCATCATGCTCACTGGTGACTTAAGGTAAGTGCTGGGACAAGAACAGGGTGCCCACTGAGCTCGTCGCCTGCCTGGGTGATTCCCCACAGATTTTGGCACAGTTTGAGCCAGGGTGAGGCAAAACCAAAGTCGGGCACATAGAGAGAAGCAAAGCAGGGTGACATGGGAGTACCTTCTGCCTTCATCCCAGGTGGTGCCTGAGAGCATCTTCTACCTGCACCAGGCTGTCTCTGCCTTCTACACTGATTTGCTGCGAAGCTCAAACCTGTGGAGACTTCTGCAGAGCCAGCCAAAACATTCCAAAGATGATGTGCCAGAGCCTTGTTAATACACAGCACTTCTGGACATACCTTCTTGCCATTCCTGAGGTTTTCAGACACTTCTTTGCACCCGGCGTGGCAGGGAGAGTAATACATAATGTCATCACTCCCACAGACAGGGCTGTAGGTCTCCTGGAGACAGCCACACGCTGCGTTGCAGGCTGCTGTCAGGTTTAGGTGGCCACCAGGCAAAGCACTAAGGGAAACACAGGAGCAGTCAGAGGGGAGACACTGAACAGCCTTTTCCAGGAGGAAATGGGTAGAGCAAGAGAAGGGCGAGCGGGAGGAGATGCATTGGATCCTTAAGTAGCACAAAGCCAGGCTTGGGAAGGGGTTTCATCTCACTCAGTTTTAAACCATGAACAGGACTCATGGCCTGAGACTGTCCCTTTCCCACATCTACCAAAGGAGCTGAAGAGACCATCTTACAGGCAGATACCTCAGTTTGGAGAGAGATTCCCACTTTTTATCCACTGGGATAAACTGAACTGAGATGAGGGACCCTGTGAAGGCAACTGGAGCGTGGAGTTATCTCCTGCACTGGCAAGGCTGATCTCCCCTCCCTCACTAAAGAGGGACCCCACTTCCATAAACTCCAACCTGATGCAAAAATTAAGAGCTCTATATTCTGGGTCTCACCCTAAGAATCTACCAAAGGCTGACTGGACATCATCCTCCCTCACCACCACACTCACACACAACAACCACCAGTTATCCTTCTATTCTATCCAGGGCCACACAGCACAGGTCTGATGGGGTGCTTGTTATTTATTACCTTCCATCGTACATCTGAGTTACTCCTGCCATTGGCATGTTAGGGCAGTGAATAAAAAAAATGAATATAGCCAGAAGACTCAACACTGTGCAAAATAAACACAATTTGATGATTCCTGAACAGCGGAGTTTAAATTTATTCACAAGGAATCCTCCCAGGAATGTGCCTCCCCCTCCGGCTGGCACAACCAAATAACCTGAAAAAGAGGAAAAACAAACAAAACAAAGTTTAGAAGTGTCAGCAAGGAGTTTTCATGTCTGGATACGTTAACTGCAGTGTGTCTGTGTGAGAATAACCCTTTGGCTGCTGCGTGGCTTCTTAGTGGGAGTTCAGGGGACTTTGCTGCTGGATGTGGTCCTCCGTAACAGCTAATGTGGCAGGAGCCTGGGAAGGCAGCTTTTCCTATCCAGGGATTTTAAAGGCTGAATGAACTGGGGCTGTTCAGCTTGGAGAGAAGAGACTGAGAGGGGATCTGATCAAAATATATCATATTTATGGTTATAAATATCTGAAGTGTGGGACAGGGGGAAATGGCCAGCCTCTTCTCAGTGGTCTGCGGGGACAGGACAAGGGTTGATGGCCTCAAGTTGGAGCACAGGGAGTCCTGCACCAATATGTGGAAGAACTACTTCATGGTGAGGGTGACAGAGCTTTGGGACAGGCTGCCCAGGGGGTGTGGAGTCTCCTTCTCTGGAGAGATTCCAGCCCTGTCTGGACGCCGCCCTGTGCAATATGAGCTGGGGAGCTGCTCTGGCAGGGGGTTGGACCCCATGAGCTCTGGAAGTGCCTTCCAACCCCTACAATTCTGTGAAAACAGACTCTTTGAGGAGAACATCATGAGTATTGATACTTGTTGGTCACCACTTCCTCAGTCTACAATGCAGCACCTAAATGAGGATCTTCCCAGTTTCAGGATGCTGAGAAAATACATCCCCCCAGTTCAGGCATCCCTCGTTAGAGGAAACATTTAGTTAATGTTTCCTGGTAACACACTGGGAAGAACAGTCTACAATTATTTTGCCTTCCTCTAGAGGGTAACAGATGGCTACAGAAGTGGCACATTTCTTTCTGATGTCAGTAGATACAGCTCTGAAAATGCACTTGGTACAGATGTGCTGGTGGGAAACGATCCTATCTAACAGCTAAAGACAATGACTGCTCTGTAAATGAACTGCAGAGTGTTTGTCTCCATTCCATGTGAGCTACAGTGCTCCTCTGTTTGTAAGCAAAATGGGAAAACATTGCAAAAACCTGGTTTTCTTACCAAAAAAGGTAGCAGCTTCAGAGGCACTTAAACTAAACTGAGACTCCAGGAACTTGGGTCCAAACGTGGACATCCCAGCAATGAGGGTGGCTTCGGTTGCTCCCGCTAAGCAGAGGAAGATGAAGGTAGGGTTCTTCAGAAGCAGCAGTACTGATCTGGGAAGGACAAATACACTGCAATTGAATCACTGTGACATTTTAATTTCAGGTCTGTCCCTTATCTTAAGTCGGAAGAACCACATGTAAGACCAGGCAGCATCCCCCCATGCTGCATGCCTTTGAAAGAAAAAAAGCCAAAAGGAATTAACTGTGGTTTGACAGATCAGTAAGCTTCTTCACTTCTGCTTATTAAGCCCTGCCAGCCAAGAAAGGATGCTGAGGATACCCACAGCTCTGCCTGTCTACCTGCACACTGTAGATATTGGTGCTTTGTGGAGACAGTCTCTGTTGCAGGTGGGGATCAAAAGGTTTGCCTTCAAACTCTGCCTTTATACAGAAAATGTCTCTGATGTGCCAACCTGCTCTAGCTCTCAGCTCCTACTGGGCACTGTCCTGACTTCAGGCACCTAACACACAAACTGACCCTGGCTGTCTTTTATAGCCCCACTGGCTGCCAAATACCAAGGGAATCTGAGGAACATCAACAAAACACCTAAACCAGGAAGGAATAACGTGGTACTCTTCTGTGGCCCTTACAAGGGCACCAGATGTGTCTCTTTTTCCCCATGTGCATGTTTAAAATGGGAACTGGATACTAAGAATGCGTGTGACGATTCACACACAGGGTGCTTACAACTTCTACAGGAATGGTTTCAGTGGTACTTTTCCAATATTTAGGGTCAGATCAAGTGTTTTCTGTTCCCTAAATGGGGCAATACTGAAAGGACACTACTCTTCACCAAACCTCAATTATTTCAAGGCTTTATTAGTCCCAGGTGGCAGTTATCTTAGGAATCATGACTCAACTAAGAGCAAGGAGCAAAGTTGTTCACGCTCACGTATGCACATGTTCCTCATGTGCACCCATATATCCTCATGAGAATAACAATCTCTGATAACCATGGATGTTTTGCAGCTCAGGGGAAATACCAAGCAAGCCTTTCTATATGGAGGAAACACCTCCAAGACGCCTTATATCCCACTGGAAAACAGAAAGCAGTCTTTCTCCCACAGTCTAAGCACAGTTTTACTTTAAGCTTAATGTATAAACTGAGCAAATACATTTTCTTTTTGTCCCACTGGGATTTAGTAGAGAGCCCCCAGATATGCCTGAAAAATTGCCATGTGTCATTTATATGCAGAAAGATGATCCAGCAACAATTCCATCTCTGAGACACAGAAAGACCCTCAGGCACATGGGATGGTCTCAATTATCTCTCACTATCTCGGATATTGGACTAAGAGGGTTGACACTGCTTTGTAGGGAGTGTTTTGTAACGAGCTCAAAGTTCTGCCACGTGATTTTCCCCAAGCCTAGCCCAGATCAGTACCACAGACCATCCCAGACTGGCACAGCTCCGTCATCCCACAGTGACGGCAGCGAGAGGGATGCTGTGGGATGCTCACAGTCACTTGCCACCTACTGCTTTGGAGGAAACACAAAATCAGAGAAAATCCACTGTAGTAGAGTGAGATGTGCTGAGGCTCAGCGTCACATTTATGCAACTTCACCCACAGAAAGTGGAGAAATTCATTATATCAGAAGAACAAAGTAGCTCAAAAGCCAGAAATGCCACACAGTCTTACACCTCGATTACAGGGGGCTTTACACTAAGCATTGTCTACCCATTGGGATTAGTTTCATTTACTAACCTATTTTCAAGGAATAATCTTTTTGACTGTACTTTATCTTAGTGAAAAAATACTCCTTGTAAACCTCGGGGCTGACACCTTTTTACAGTTCAAGAGAAGAGAGAAGTTGTACCCTGGCACCAGCATGACTTTGTGCCTCTTGGTCAAGGGTTAAGAGTTGCAGGTAGGAAAAGGCACAGGAACTCCTTTCAGAGCTAACAGTAAGGATTTACTCAGGTTATTTAACCTATTTATATACAGAATATATAGTTATGAGGAACTATGACCGTAGCAAAGTCAACATAGAACTTTTTATTGCTATCAGTAGGATTTTAATCACACCCAGAAACCACTTAACCCTTGAATACTCTTCTCTGTCCTCCATTCTTGCAGCCAAAGGGATTTCAGGAAGCTCAGCGCTGCCAAGAGAAGAAATCCACCATCTATAAAAGCCTTCACTGATATGGGCACATACAGTTACTCTGCATCACATTATGGCCCTTATGAGTAAGTTGGGACCACGGGTACAATCAGAGCCTGCTCCTCTGAGGAATGCTTGCATGCCCAGGGCACCCCAGACTTTAAGATTTAGAGTATGGCCACCAGCTAATGGGTCAATAATAACAGAAGGATATTCATGCAATCTTAGCTTTTCTTGCACAAAATGACACCTACTGTTACCCTCAAGAAGGGACCAGAGGGCAGCACATCCATGTGTAAACCAACCTCCCTTTGCAACCCACAGAAGCTCTAGCAAAGCCATGAGACAACCCAAAGTCACACTGTGCCATGTAATCCAAGAGGGATGAGTGAAATATTGACTGTGGCTTCTTGTGTTGAAGATTAGGCTTGAGTGAACAGTGAGTGGCCCTCAGAAATTCTGGTCCATGTTAGGACAAAGACTACTCTCCTGGCACAGCTCTACATGTCCTCTGTTTGAATCCCTTTGCATTGACAGCAGGGGTTATTTCACAAGAGCAAGCATATGGAACCAGAGAAAGGAAAACACTGTATTATCAGGCCTTTCCAACCCAAGAATTGACTGACATCTCTTCAGGGCAGAGGAATAAGCTCCATGGGCTGCATTCCTGTAAGCTCCTGTTCTTAGGCAGCACTGTGAATACAGCAACTCATTAAACTCACTCAGAAAGGTCCTGATTGAATATTTCATTGGTATTTCTGCTGATCTTTGCAAGACTCTTACTGTCTATACCATGAGAAAATGTGTGGCATCCAATCCCTTACTAAAACAAAAGCAACAGCCTCCTTCAGCCTCGCTCTCCAGCCTAGTCCATGTGTCCCCAAGAGCTGCACAGATGTGGTCTCCTCTTTAATGCTAGTTTCCAGAATAGCAACCCTTTAAGGCACTTCCCTTTTATTAATCAAAACCAGGGAACACGAAACTCTGTTGGGTTTTTGTTTTCAAACCAAAACCACACCAAGGTCTGGACTGATCTGAATTACTTGATACGTGTTGTCCACCTTTGGTATCTGTTCTTCAGGTACAATGGGTGAAAGAAGATGCTCCGAGGAAGACTGCCTCCATACCTGCTGTCAGACAGCTTCCACAGAGAAACAGTGGGAGCTTTGTTCCAGATGAGGAAAAAAAAAGCATCAACCCCTGAATTTCATCCCTCTCTGCTACCCTGTTTGTGTTGGGTTTAGACATAACCTTATCATTATTTAAATGCAGGTTTTGAATTTAATTTCCGTGCGGAGAATAAGCCATGACCTTGGAAAATGGCATCCAGTCAAGAATGCCATTTAATAACAGTATTGAAATCTGTTCAATGTAATATTCTTCATAAAACTGCCTTAACCCCTGGTAAACTTCCTACAAAGTCTCCCAAGAATTTCAGACCAACGTGAGTAGTTGCGTTGACGCAACACAACAAAAGCAACCTTGCACCTGGGAAGAAATAACTGCTTGAATCAGTACAGGCTGGGGGATGACCTGCTGGAGAGGAGCTCTGTGGAGAAGGACCTGGGGGTCCTGGTAGATGACAGAGTGGCCATGGTGTGTCCTAAGTGGCTAAGAGAGCCAATGGGATCCTGGGATGCATCAAGAGGAACACCTGGCCTTGAACACCCCCCAGGGATGGGGCATCCACCACCTCTCTGGGCAGCCTGTTCCAGCCCCTCACCACACTCTCTGTAAAATCTTCCCCCTAATATCTAATTAAAACCTTCCCTCCTTTAGCTTTGATCCATTCCCCCTTGTCCTACCACTATCTACCTTTTTAACAAGCTGATTCCCCTCCTGTTTCTCTGCTCCCTTCAGGGACTGAAGACTGCAATGAGGTGTGTGTCCCCCCAGCCTTCATAAATACAACTCAACATCAAAAAAACCCCCACCAAAAAAAGTAAGAAATTTCAAAGATCCATAGTGTGTGTTTCCAGATCAAAAGACTGCATTTAATTTTGCCCACTCACTCATTCCTACCCAGGAACCTCTTTAATCCAATCCCTACCAAGCTTTGCACGTGAGCTCACCCATGGCAGAACCAAGCAGCCGCCCTGTGATTAAGCAGACTGCTGTGTCAGTGCTTTGCAGGAGAGATAAGGAGTACAAACACGCAAACTGTGGCTGGAAGATACAAAGGTAAAAGAGAAAAATAAAATATAGGGAGACTAAGAATGAAAGAGCAAGAGAACCGAATGATACCTCGATCCCTGGAATTGGGATGGAGCTGTAAGTGGTGGGGGTTTGTTTCCTCTCATTTCTCATTAAAAGGACAAAAAATAAAAGAGGATCTAACACAAGTCAAAACAGAGGATAGGAAGAAAAGCCCTGAGGGGATGGAGGGGAGGAGCCCTGTCACAGAACCCAGTTAGGCCAGGTGAGGCCAAACCCAACACAAAGGAAGAAATGATGCGGCTGGAGAGAGGGAGTGAGATGGCAATGCCTGTGCATCCATTAGTACCTAAAGGCTGGCACCAAGCCACTCAGTGAAACTTGCCATGTTGTACATAACTGAAGGTGGAGCTTCACATATGGATGTGAGCTTCAGACAACCAGAGCTGGGACCAGTCCCTGACCCCTGCCCTCCCATGCAATCCCCAGCTAAATTTCTAGCTCAGGCCATTTGCCCATGGCCCCTTCAGTTGCTGACAGGACCAGGCGCTATGAAATCTTCTCTACAAGATACAGCATCATCACTGTGTTTGAAGATGGGCAAAGCCTTTCAGCCAGCAATGTGGAAAGCGAGCTCAGTCTGCACCCATTGCTCTGGATTCTGGGGAGGGCTCCCTGAACAGCACGCCCAGGGTGGGTTTCTCACCGAGGCAGATCTTTAACTGTTTTCCCAAAGTCCGGATCCGAGGCTTTTTTGTGGCTCCCATCTTTTAGCTGATGAGCCTCCGACACCCTCATCACAATATACCGCTGGGATCCTGAAAACGAGAGGCAAAGAGGAACAAGGAGCGTGTGAGACACGGCGTGTGGATGCTTCACCAGAACAGTGAATCCACAGGGGGAAACCACAACACAACAGCCACAAGGGAGGAGCTAAGAAAGAGGGAGCTGGAAAGCCACAGGTGTAAATTCAAGTAGGAATTGAATCTTAAACACTGGAAGCTCTTCCTCTGCCCCCATGTCCCCAGCTGCATGCATGCAGGATGCAAGTCCCAAAGTGAGTGCTGTGCAGCCCTTGCCCCAATTCCCTCAAGTCACATACCAGGGAGACGCTGAGGGTACCCCAGGATGGGGATGGAGATGAGGAGGGAGGCTGCTCCAGCCCCAAGGAAGCCAATCCACCATGCCCCCACCCAGAGCGTGTTCTCCGGGGAGATGTTGATCCTGTGAGAAACGAAGCCGAAAGGACACAAAGGAGAGAGGTGACAGTTTGAAAGGCAGCAGGACAGATCGGCACGTCTCTTGCTGAACCTGGTGTCAAGGATCAGGAGGGACACGAGGGTGGACATCAGCAAAGGAAACCAAGCTCTGGCCACTCCCACGGTGATCTGCCATACCACAGTGCTACCTGCCTTACTGGAGAGCACAACACTTAATGAGACCAGGGAATTACATCATTTAATTCTCCTTTAATCTCTAGTTTGGACATTAATGGCTCCAAATTTCACTTGTGCTTTTTGCTACGATGCAACTGCCACCCCATAGCCACCCTTTGCAAGAAAACTGGTGGAAATAACCCATTCCTTCCCCTGGAAACCCGCTCCACATTTCTAACCCATTCACCTGCCAAAGAGCCTGTAAAGAGATAAGAATTAGTTCACAAATACTACGCAGCTTGGAGGGGCCAAGCATCCCGTTTGGCTGGGAGGACGAGCAGCACTGGTGGTAGCATTGCCTCATCAGGGAACTCATTCAAAAAAATCCACCTGCTGCTCACAGCCTCATTAACGCAGGCAGTGCAGCGTGAGGAAGGATTTAATCTGACGGGTTTGTCAGCAATTTTCTTCCAGTGACAGCACTAATGCAAGCCACCCTTCCAGCTTTGGTCCCCCCCTTACCCCCCACCCCCTTCCCAGAAACACCAACGGGCACATTTCCAACCCAGCTCCCAGGTTCATTTCTCCAAGTGGTTACTCTCATTTCTTTTTGTTAACCCAAAGGAAACTCAATAGCATAAAGGAAAAGGAACGAGATTATTTTTTAGCGACTTACTCTCTGCCAATTTCAGTATAAATATTTAGAAACATTCCTCCTACCAGATAACCCGCTGCAGGCCCAAGGATTGCAGCAGTGTAGAAAACAGCTGAAAGGGAAAACAAGCCGTGTTAGAGAAATAGCAGCATTTCAGCCTAGGATGCTGTGGAGCACTGCCAGTGCCCAGCATCCCCCACCCTACCACAGCAACACAGATCCCTCCCGGATCTGGGATGCTCAGCCTCCTACCACGTCACCCCCAAGACACTGAGAAACACAGACAGACAGCTTTAACATGTTTTCAGCTCACACTTCTGCTTCAGGGAAACTTCTTCAGGAAAACCCCAGTGCTACATCCTGACTGCCTGCATGATGATCAGTGGCATTGAAAATACACAGTGTCTACACTAAATGGGGCGCCACTAACACTTCATTTGGTTTGCTGCTGTGGAATGATTGTCACATTACTGATGATCTCCTCCTCTCCTTGCACAGCCTTCTGATATAATGCTATGGACAGACTGCTCAATTTTGCAATGGCTAAAGGCCAGCCTGTTCAGCTATTTCACCCCATAGGACTCTTAGTATTCTGCAATTGCCAAGTGATCAGCAATACAGCACAGAGGAGTGAGCTGAGCCTCTTCCTGCAGTGCAGCTCGGCTGTGCTTTGCACCAGCAGCAGCCAAGCAGCCAGGGGACCATCTCTGCTGAGCTACAGCACTAAAGAAGTGATGTCCCCTCACACAGAGAGGGGATGGCCTCGTGGCTGTTTGCCAGAGATGCCAAGCACATGCTGGGGCAAGGCAGGAGGGCTCTCCCCAGCTGGCCCAGGAGCGGGAGGCACCTCCTGTTCTGCAGGGTGTGCAGTGCGGGAGTGAAAACACCCAGCTGTGCTTACTGTTCCCAACCGTAAATAATCAAAGCTTCCCCAACAGCTGCCACGTCCCTCCAATGACCAGCTCACCCATTATCAGGAAGCTGCTCAACACCACTGTCCAGTGCCGAGACGGATGGAGCGGCTCTCCCTCCCATCACCCAGCTCACGGGTTGGAGCTGCCCCTCTGGCTCCACTCACCAATGTACACAGGGGAGTAGTTGGTCTTGACGTTTTCATCTAAATAGGTGACGCCGAGCGTGTAGAGCGGCGTGGCTCCCATCCCATGCAGGAACTGGCCCAGCATGAAGATGAACCTGTAGCTAGAGAGGCTGGAAACAGCCTGGGCGCAGGGTAGGCTCTGGTTCCCCCCACATTCACCCACCTCCGTGGCCAAACGCACCTCGTACCGTCCCGTGGTGAAGTGGGGCAAGGTGAAGAGCAAGGAACCCAAGCCCATGACCAGCACACCCCAACCCAGCCATCGTGGTTTATGGCCATTCCCCCCAAAATAGCTGACAAAAGTCAAACAGATGCAGGCTGCAATGTCGTAGGAGCTGGCGATCAGCCCGCTCTGGTAGCTGCGGAGGTCGAAGCGTCGCTCGATGGAGGTGATGACCGTGTTGATGAAGCCATTCACCGTCATGCCTTGCAGGAAAGAGGCCACGCAAAGGAAGAACAAGACGCCCTTGGATGTGTTAAAGGCCTGTAAGCACCTTGGGGTGAACCTGCCCCAGCCACACGCCAGTTCCTCCCCATCAGCCACATATTTAATCCCTTCGTTGAACTGGGTCTCCTCCTCTCCCGGTGTGGTGGAGCAGAGGGGCTCTGCGCAGGAGTCAGAGGGGCTGGGCACACAGGAGGATGCCGTGCCATTGCTCAACAAGGGGCCACAAGTCTCCTGCTCACTTGGGGCATCGAAGGTCTGGCCGGCCTTGTTGGGAGGAGCAGATGGGCAGGAGAAGTCAAGTGTCTGAGAGAAACAAAAGCCATTTTCTCCAGTCGAGTTCTGGGGCATTGCCATGAACAGGAATGCAAAATCGAGCAGCAGGTGGAGGTGGGGAGGGTGGCCAGGGTGGCTTCACGGGGCAGCGAGGACCTGCCGGTGCGGGACATGCAGTTTTTAGTGCTTACATCAGCAGGGAGATGGCAAAGGTCTGAGCCAAGACCATTCTGATCTGTGAAAAGAGAATTTTTACACATGCCTTTATATAAAACCATGCTCAAACCCCCCCAATATTGTTCCCCATAAGTTTTAGCATTTCACTGTGCTAGATGTCTGCCCTCCACCATGGGGGTGGAGGCACCTCAGGTATCAGGGAACAATTAATATTACAGAAAAATCCCAAAATAATCAAGAACATTTAAGAAAAAAATGAAATAAAGCACCTCTAAAGCTGAAGCCCCTTATCCTTCCTCTCCAAGAGACCCTGGCTAGATACTCTCACTTCACTAGCCACAACCTCTATCCTTCTCCTTCCCCCTTCAGAGAACAGTGCGCACGGCTACAAGTTTCCCACTGTTAAAAGTCCTTTGCTCTCTCTCACACCCTGCCAATAACAGTTTATAATTATCCTGAAAAGTTTCCACAGTCAGATTGATTTTATTCCAAGCCCTCAGATCTGTTTACAACTATTCAGTAAAATCCTTTCTATAACTAATTAGACTACATGCCATTTCGGAGGGAGCTGGAGGGCAGAGGCAGCTGACTCTAGCCTGATTACTGATGCAGACTGCCTTCATTCAACGGGTTCCTGTGCATCACAGCACCTGATCATGCTGGCAATCAAGAGTGGTTTTTCTTAAATGCCTTGACTGAACTATAAATATGAGAGCAATAAGGTTCCCCCTTGAGTGCTGGTCTTAAATACATGACAAATGCCAGGCAAGAACTGTTTTATTAGAGAGCATCTTCAAAGCATCCTGTGTTTCCCAATATTCTTTGCCAATATATGATGGAGTTGTTCCTATTAAAACCCACTCCTCTTGCAATGGCAATCAGCCTCAGCAACTGGGAACAGGAAAGAACAGGCACTTGTTTTCCCAACAACATGAACCTGGTTCTGATCTCTGTAACCTGGGAATATTGCTGCCTTTGGTGAATAAATTAACTCAACTGCTTGTTGCTGGGAAAAACACCCCAACTTATTGAAATTTTCTTGGTAGATCACAGCATGCATGAACCCTTCATGACAGGCAATTCCTGCAGGCACAGGAAGACTCAGCAGGACATGATGCTTAGAGCAGAGTCATGGTCCTGCTCCTACCCCAAAGGCCAGACCACTGAGTGCAAGCAGACTTCAACCATCCCAGGCTACAGCGGGTCTAGTCCTCAAGGAAAGTTAAATGAGAGCCACCTTTTGTTGGCAGATAATTCTTTCTTACTTGCCCTGTCTGGGGAGCAAGGTGCCCCAACTATTGCAGGATTCATACTTCAGGAGGAATTTGATGATTGTACAGGGCAGGGTGAGCTTGGCAGCCAGAAGAGCACTGCTCTGTGTATCTGTGCTGGACTCTTCTGTACTGGAGAGGGTATAAAGAAGGGCTACAAAGATGCTGAGGGGACCACAACATCTCTCTTATGAAGAGAGGCTGAGGGACTTGGGACTTCTCTAGGCTAAGAAGACTGAGGGGGGATCTTACTAATGCTTCTAAATACTTGAGGGGTGGGGGTCAGGAGGATGGGGTCAGTCTTTTTCCAGTGGTGCCCAAAGACAGGACAAGAAGTGATGGGCATAAACTTGAAGATAGGAAGCTCCACCTAACCATGAGGAGGAACTTCTTTGCTGTGAGAGTGGCAGAGCCCTGGGACAGGCTGCCTAGAGATGTTGGGGAGTCTCCAGAGATGGAGACATTCAAATTCTACTGGGATGCTGTCCTGTGCAGCCTGCTCGAGGTGACCCTGCTCTGGCAGGGGGTTGGGCCAGGTGATCTCCAGAGGCCCTTGCCAGCCCCGATCACTCTGTGATCCTGGGGGTAAATTGTACTTTAGCTGGCTGAACGCAGCACAGGATCACTTGGATGTGTAACATGCACATGCAATAACAGACTGCTGGCATTGAGGTTTTGTTGCAGGGACAGGCTGTTGCAATGTGTTGGCAGAAGAGGAGAATTCCTGGGATACAAGACTATATTTTTTCACTTTTTCACCCCTCCAATGGTCCTACGACTCTTCCAGCTATAAATCTGTTTTCTCATCTTTGGATGCACTATTGGAAACAATAAATAAGAGTGCTTTAGCACTCTAACTTTATTAAAGTCAGAAGTAATTATTAGGTACTGGATCAGGCTCTAAGGGGTGGAACCGGTCACGTTACCCCAGTGTAAATCAAACGTGCCCCCTGCACAGCAGCCAGCTGGCTTCAACTGCACGCTGAAGACATAAGTCTTATGTTATATTTGACAGCACTTGTAAAAAAAGGTTGCTTGGCTGGGGACTGATTTTGCAAGCCCTGCTTTCAGTAGATAAAAACCCCATCGCTGTTTGTTAGCTGATGAAGAGCTCCCCACCCAGCTGGGGGAAATGCCTCTTTACCAGCACTGGGATATAACATTAGTATGTAATGATACTTCAGGATATTGTGAGTCAGGGAAGAGATTACAGTTCTCAATTTAAGTTCATTTTCTCTTGAAGTTGCAGGACTCTGAGTCAGTGCATCCAGGTTCCCATATCATCCTCCCCTTCGACTTTGGTTACCCTTGGTCCTACTTTGCAGTAAACAGAGGGGAATGTTTCTAAGGAAACCACCAGTCTTCCCTGCAAGCAGCAGATGTTTCCCCACACCCAGAAGCCTCATCTACCCCCAGAGCCTACATCCTGGCCATCTCCCGATGGACCTGGGGCTAATGACTTGTACCCAGGTGGCCCTGGCAGGAAGCCCATTCCTCCTCAGTGCTGTCCACCAAGCTGCCTTTTATCTCCCAAAGTGTTTCTAAACCGGCAGTGACACATTCACTGGGAGTATTAGCTTTCATAAGAGCCATATGCCATTTTGGAGGACAGAATATAATCTTTGGGGGGGGAAAAAAAAACCCAAAACCCTACCCAAACAACAGCTTCCTAATCATTCTTATTCATCTAAGCCATCCATTTATTGCCTCCCATTCATTTCGGTTTTTAATGACTCAGCTGGTGATTTCTTGCTTAGGTTGACTCAGTCCCAATGCTATTATCTCCCAGCTATAGATTTATGCATTTTGCTGTTTTTCAGCTGTACAGCTGTTTCCACACTGCCAACACCACCAAGTCATCACAACAGAAGTAGCAAGGCAATGAAAGCATAGGATTTGTATTTTGTGATTAAATTTGTAAAGACACTCCCCCTCCCCTCTTAATATTTAGCATTAAATCAATAGTAAAACTTAAAATGATCACCAGATGAAAAGCTTGTAAGTCACAGAACCAATTAAAAACATGTTGTGTCTCTGCTGAGGACTGTGATTAGATTAATGTTACAAATTAGCTTATAACTGACATGCAAAATAATCCCATTTGCTGAAATACACCCAATAATAGTTAATCTTCCTTTTCGTTCTATGGTTTTTGACTTTTATAGGGTATTATTGTGGCAAATAACATCTATTCATAACTTCTGCTTTCCGTAGCTAAGCACAGTTTATGGGCAGGCAATCATTTTTTTTCAATTCTATGGCACACATGGAGACATTTGCCAAGGAAAAGGAATGGGAGATTAAAAAAATCATCAGAAAACATACTGTAAACCAGGAAGGATCAGCCCCAGGTGATGTTCAGTGGCTGCACTGGAGGATCTTAGTTATCCTCCCCAACACACAAGTGAGCCTGACCTTGCTAAACAGATACTTTGACTTCGGGAAAAATCTTCATCCAAGAATCAAGCTCATGTTACTCCAGAAAGAAACAAATTCATCTGGGTTTGTACATTTAATATCTCTTGCTAACAAATACTGAAGTTTTCTCAGATCCTTTGACTTCAGAGGATTATCAGTATTACTTCTGTCAGGGCTGATAAACACCATATGGATCAAGTGTAATCCACTCGCTGGTTTAGGAATGGGAAAGCCTCCCAGAAGTGAGATAAATCCACATCCTGGTCCTGTGAATAGGGCTTGTCCTTAGGGCCCTGATGCAGTTAAAAGGGAGATAAAAGAAAGTGCCTGGTGATCAGGCTGTTCACAAGCAACACTGAGCTGTTTTCCTGGCAGCTGAGGAACTTTCCTCAGCTTACACAAAGTGTGAACCTTGCATTTTTCAGTGTGCTTTTTAAAAAGCATCCTTTTGGTTCTGTGACACAGAGGATGCTGCCATTGCCAGGAGCAGCACAGGGACCAGCCTGGAGCCTTTTGTAAGCAATTCTTAGAGAAACAGCATCATCCTGCGCACACAGAAAGGTTTCAGGAATGAGAAATACTTGTAAAGACCAGTCAGCTGACCATACATCCATCACTGTGCTCACTGTCAGTGCTGCAGGGACTGCTGAAGCACAGGGGAGGTATCTCGAAGCGCGGGGCAGTAAGATCACCCTAGCACACCCCTCATATGATCAGTCCCACCGGAGTCCGAAGTGTGGATGAGAGCCATAGAAACTGGCTTTAAATTATCACACGAGCAAGGACATATTTATAACTAAATGAATTCCAAATAGCAAAGCTTAGCCCTCACAAATCCTTTGTACGTTTTCCAAGCGCAGGCAAATTAATGCAGTAATATGCAAGAAATCAGGAAAGTGGCTTGGATAATTTTCAATTAGCTGCTTGAAAACGCTTTGAAGATAAATCTAGCCAGATTTTCCAAGCTTACTTATTTGTTCCAGCTTATCTCTAGAAATACAATTGGCTGCAGCTGCCTTAGACCTTCTTTACAAACTTGCAATGCCGACGCACAAAGCAGATTTAACCGGACCTTTTTACTCTGCCAAAGCAAAGATTAGCCAGACAAAAAGCCCTTTTATGCTCTCATACCCAACTCCCTTTCCCTAACGTCACTCTTGCTGTAATATCTCTTTCCTAACGTTAAGTTTGGTCACTGATGAGAAGGTTTTCATGCCAGCACTGTGCTGAGCTCTTCAGCCAGAGTTACTCCCTATGGAGCTGGTGTCTCCCTGGCTCTTCCAACACAAATACACCACCAGCATTTTCCCAATATTTTCTTTGCCCACAGCACGGTGTTATTCCCCATCATTTGGATTCCTGAAATCCAATCAAGGATGCTTAATATTCAGGACAATGTTTCTGCATGAGACTTTTGTCAGCGTTTCCCAGTGATTACCAGTTAGTTCCTATAGATAGAGATATCCCTTAATTTCCCTAGAGGCAATGCAGATTTAGGCAAATCCTGTGTGACGTAAGAAGTGAAACCTCAAATGAGGAACACAAGGCAATTCTTTGCTGCTTCTAAAGCTAGAACCCATAGAAACACAATGCAATATCCTACGCTACACAATCAAAGGATGCTGAGTGCAGGGTAAGTAGAATAGAACAGCACTGTCATCTACCATGATGATTTACATGGTTTACAGGAACTCTCTCTCATCTTCCTGGTTTGATTAGTGAGATGATGAAAATAAGAAGGTCAAACCAGAGGAAATGACACTATGAAACTTTGTGGATGGCATAGCACGGAAAGGACTTGGCACAAATGACACGAGGTTCTTCAGTTGTAGGTGGTGTAATTACACAGAATTACTGCAAGTCCTCATAAACAGAGGGCAACAGTCACTGCTGGAGTAGCAGAGTCTCAAAAAGGCTTTCCACAGGTTTGCTCTTACATTGCTGCTGGGGATTAGCCTCTTCATTGAGATACCTCCTTCATCTGGCTCTCCCCCCCCCAAGGATCAATTCATGTATTCCACCAGGCTGTGCTCCTCTTGCAGGGTACTGGGAATCTATTTTTGGCTTGATGGTAACAGCAAATACAGAAACACACTCACGCTTTGAGGCAGAACTATTTATATAACCTGAGACCACAAGTCCCCCTCCTACTACCACCCATTCAAAAAAACCCCTAGAGAAATTTGCATATTTCCACAACTGATGTTCCCTTGAAACACCCACTGTACCTGTGCTACTGCTGCAGGCTGCGAGCAGGGGGGTTTCACATGAGCCCTCACTGTTGAAGAGCTGTTCCTTCCCTGGGGTCTTAGTGCCTTTTACAAAGGGATCAAGCAGGCCAAAGTTTGGAAATGAAATACAAACCTTAGAATCCCTGATTTCTGCTGCAGGATGTGGAAAAAAAACCAAAATCTATGTGGAATCTCAGAGCATTATGCAGTGCTGTAGAGGAGATCTGGCATGGGACACAGGCTCCGTGCCACCTCTTTTATATGCTGTGGACAAAGGGTGTTGGTGGTCAACATCCAAATTACCTAGCACTTCAGGTGTTTTCCTGAGACAAGATTACCTTCCAACTGCTATCCTCCCTCCTAAGCAGGCTTTCTGGGGAAAACCATATACCAAGAGGTCATACTGTACTGTCAGCCAACAACTGCCAGTTGTTGAGCTTTTTATGACAGCTTGAGCTTTCCATGACACGTTCTCCAGCTCAACTCTATATTGGTGGGCTGGATGCTCCCCCATTCCTGTTTTAGCCAGAGAACACAGAGCTGAAGGGAGCATATCAGAAGAGTGAAACATCTGATGGAAAAAAACCCTGCTGATCATGAGCATCCCCTACAACATTCGTCATCCTCTGTGAGCGCAAGAGCTCTTGGGTCCATGAGACAGGCAGAGTGTGGAAACGCTGCATCAAGTGGGAGCACAAGAGAAACAGAGACTGTGGGAAGGATTCAGCTGAGGGAAGAGTATTTCCCACACAAGCCCACTTTTTTTCCACATCACCAAGTAATAGCTTCCCCAAACAGCCCCTGGAGCACAAGCTCACTGGTGCACACCGCTTAGCCTGGATCTTGTTTAACATTCAGTGATGCTCTCTAATCCTCTTAGGTATTAGTCTTGAGATTCCTGCCAAGCACAGGAACAGCACAGCCTCCCAGACAGCACTTAAATGAACTCCCTGCTTGAAACAGGCCGTTTTGACAAACCCAGTAGAACTCCAGCTGCTTGCTTTTTGGTTAACCTCCGATTAGCACCTAGGAAGTCACTACAGCACGCAAAACACAAAGTGAAATAACACTGATTTCATGTCTCAGGTGACTCTCCAGGAAGTAATTCTGCATTAAGGATTTATCTCTCATAATTACTCATTTTAAAAGTTAAGCACCTAATTTGAGTTAGACATTCCTATTGTCTCTCTCTTGCCCAGTGCAATATCATCACATCCAAGCTCCCTACAGCCCTCAAGCCACATCTCCACAGTCATTATCTTATGTATTACTCAATCCCTCATTACCACAGATACCATCTGGAGCAGGAACGGGCACATAATCATATTTCTGTTGGATGAGCCACGCACATTACGCTGAGCTTATTCTGGCCTCACGTTGGCTACCACAAGGCAAACCATGTTTGGCCTAGCACAAAGCCAGATGGTACAGAAATCTTTCAGCACAAAGGAGTTCGGAGACGATCAGTGCACGGGCTCATGGAGTTGTAGGACTTTTGACAAGGCGTTTACAGCCCCTGAGTTTCTGGGCACCAAGCACTTCCCATCTGCCCTCCAAACACGAGCTAGACAAAGGCCTTACACTTCATCACGTTTCATGCCCTCAGAATACACACAATGTCAGCTTGCGGTTAATTTGTGTTTGATCACGCAACACCCTAGATCCTGCCAGGCTGTGGTATATTTTGGTATTTCTTTGAAGAGGGCACTTTCCTATTGTATAATCAAGAGAAAATGATGACCACTTTCAAAGGGATGACTTCTATTCATTCTCTAACCCCCAATCCCAAACCAGTAGCATAACCACAAACTACAGCTACGATAACTACGAGATGAAGGGCAGGAACCCAAACAGGAATGTGACAGTACATGAGATCAGCACGCTGGCATCATGCAGGGCTGCTGACTACTGTCACTATGGAAGGGCAGGAGCCTGAAGCCAGCTCAGATCTGTTTCAATGATGAGTCCTCGTGCTGCAAGTTCCTACAGTGGCTACAGCAAACATCTTGCATTAGGAAGCACTAAAAATCTCAAAGATGGCCACAAACTCAAGGGGTTGCAAACAGGCAGGTGCACCTTGTTTGTGCTGTTCTTGCCTACCTGCTTCTTGCCCAGCTGTATTTCAATAGAGGAACATCCCCAGTGATTGGAAGAGGTGAGACTCCCTAATACTTAACCCATTGAGAGATGGTGGTGGGAAATGCTGAGCAATACCATTCTGCGTTGGCCTCTCTAAGAAACCCAGCTCAGCATGGAGCAGCAATGCCACCCCCCCACTCCCCTCCATCAATACCCACACTGATGCAGAGCAAGGTGGGTACCCAGGTGAGAGCACAACCTCTGCAAGCTGCCCCTCTTGCAGGCTGGCACATGTTTCATCTGACAAGGCTCAATCCCACTGCCAGGGAGCAAATTGCTGCCAAATGGTGTTTCTTCCTGAGATAAAGAAATAAACAGGCATATAATGTTCCCATTGTCAACCCAAAACATCTGCTGGAATTCAGAGGGGTTTGCTGTCCATGCGCAATGTGGAGATGGCTTCTACTTTGTACCCTGGCTTTTCTCACACAGGAGGAGTTACAGCCTTAGACAACAGCAGCTGCTGGAAAACAGATTTACTTGGAAATCTGGAAATTGCCTTCAAAGGATTCCTGCTGCCATGCAGCAGCATAGTGGGGTTTTCATTTCTGACTCTGGAACTTTTAATCTTCCCTGCTAAGGATCTGCACGCATCCTACAGCCCCTGCCAAGGTGGTACAAGAAGAGGGATAACCCTGTTCTTGGTTATCAGCTTGAATGAGGTCATTGAGGATCAGTTTTGATGGGTGTTCCCTAAGAAATGATGGGCACGATCCTGCCATTGCTGCTTACCTGTCTGCAGTGAAGGCACTCAAGTGGGGTTCCAGAGACCTCAAGCAAAAAGCAAAAGGTAATATGAGAGAATAAAGCTTGGTTGGTATGTGATGGTAGGCAAGGAAGGGGTTTTTTTAATCGTCTCTTGAAAAAAAGGCAATATATTAAGTATCAAATTACTGTAAAACAAGAACATCTGAGACAGACTCAGTGTACCAGGGGCTGGATGCCTGCTTTTCATCCCTTTCAGTTCAGTTTCTACAGCATCTGAAAACACTCTTTTCAAGGTTTTCCACCAAAGAGGATGAAAATACACAATGCTTAAGGGATCACAGCCTGGTCAGGGTTCCAGGGGGACTGTAGAAAAGGCTGATTCTGTGGTAGCCAAGAGCTACATTTGGACCAAAAGGTCCAAATCCTCTGCGGGTTGAATCCACTGCAGCCATATAAAGATGACCATAAAGCTGCTTTAAAAGCACTGCAAGTAAATCCCTTCTTTGGGACAATTCTTATGCTAACACAAGGCTCCATGGCATCTGCCCTGATCCTGCTGGATCAGATCACTCACAGAGGGAAGGCCTTAGAGCAAGCCCTTCCAGCCAAGGAGAGGTAGACCCGCAGCTGGGACAAGAGATGAACTTGTGTTTTCTAAGGGGCTTTTAATGCAAAAGAAATCATGAATTAAGATTTTAAATCTGATTTATCTGGAGTGTGTTAAGCTAATGAGATTGATGCAGTTTTCCAAGGAAAGGCTATGAGGGAACGGACAATCCAACAGAGCCTTTGGTCTTCAGACCTTCTGGGGACTTTATTTCTGTGTCAGGGGTCAGTACCATTTATCACAACTCTTGAATCTAAACATTTTCTCTCTTAATGCCATCTAGAAAAAGAGAGTCCTACCTCATAGCATATCCAAAGCATTTGAACTTCCAAATATGAAACCACAGCTATCCAAATGCCAACAAGTACTTTTTCTTGGATTTTTTTCAGCCAGAACATTGCAAAGTCTAAGTATTTTTATGGGGAGGGAGGGGGGGAAAGGAAAAGTGACCTTGCTTTCTCAGTGTAAAAAAAACTGTCCAACTCCTTCAAACTGCTGATGGTTAAACAAAGCTTGTCAGCACTTCATTTTCTTTCCTGAAGCTACCAAGTCAAGCTCTGAGATTTCAAATGACAAAGATTATCGATGCCACAAGGCAATACCCTTTACCCATTAACAACAGCAATTAAATTCAGTGGATTAGCACAAGACAAGAAATGGGACTGGTGTTTTCACTACTCCAGGAATTTCAAAAAACTGCTGGAAAGGTTCAGCACTTCACTGAATGAGGCAAATGAGAGTCAACAGAGTATTTCCCACCACTGACACATTCCCACTGCTCACAAATCTCGTTTAGAAATGGAAGGACATGACTTGACAGCAGCAACACCATACCCAGTATTAAGGGGTACTTCTGTCTGAAGAGAGATGTAACATTGCTCTGCTAATATTAAACACTTAGTGCCTCCTCTCTTGCTCTGGTACTAATGAGAGGTCTTGGTGGGAAAAATCTATTAAAGTTAGTGGCCCGCTCCAAGTAATCACCTACAATCACTCATCACAGCTAATGAAGTAGGATGGATGAGTTTGCCTGGGATTCATAAACCAGATGAAGCCCTTGACCTCTCTCAGTGTGTTTCCCCAGAAAGTGGTTGCAGGAACTCTTTGTTCTTAAATCCCCCAGTTCAGCATCACTGCTCCTATGCTGGGAGGTCACCCAAGGCCAAGATGGAACAAAACTAATTATATCACAGGGATGTCCAGCAATAAATCAGTTTTGAAAAGGAAGAGTGGTTCCAGGGTAGGAGCAACTCTTACATCTAGGAGATCCCACAACTAGAGAGGGCTGGGACAGCTGGGGAACCTGCTGAAATACAGGAGTGGGAGAGAATGCCAAGCCCCACATCCTGCCTGTCTGCTCTGGGCTATTAGTGCTCTGAAGTGCCCTCACTGAGCCAGGATAATATGATTTTTAAACACACCAGGGAAGACCAATACACTTCAGGATGGCTGGAGAAATCAAGACTGCCACACCAATGCACTTCAGGGCAGCCCACATCCAAAACCATGTACATGGTTGGCAACTCCTACACATTACTTCAACTTGGTTTATTAAGCATAAAATCCAAAGGGGGAACTTTTCCCCCTGAAACCACACTCATCATCTCGCTCAGCCATCAGCTCTGCTGTTTGCAGAGTCCTGCAAAGCGTTTCTGCCATTCCCCACATTCACCATTGCATCAATGGGATTCCAAGGGTTGCAAATCTCCCAGGAGTCAAATAATGAAACCCAAATGGTAAAGCAGAGTATTTGGCAATCTGGCATACTAGCATCTTCACCTGGGGGCTGTGACCAATCCTGTAGGTAAACACAGGTTTCTGGGCTTGGTATGTTCAGTTAAGATAACGGGAAGCAAACCAACAGCTCAATGATGCTTTTTTGGGGTAGACTGAGCAAAATAAGCAGTGCAAAGCAAAGCCATGATTCACCTTTTGTGCTACTGCAGGGTGTAAAGCCCCAAATCTGAGAGCAGGATCCTCCCCAGCATGCTCCATCCTGTAAAAACAGGCACACCCCCCAAAGACTAAAGCTGCCTCAAGAAGTTTGCAGTTAGAAACCATGAGGCTCTGAGCAGCTGGATGCTGATCTCCCTAAGCCAGTAGATATTTCTTTTGTTAGTGGCAGATCCCATCTTCCCCCTTGCCTGCGAATCTCTGATCTCTCTAAAGATTTCTAGCAAGTACTTGCTTACGTGCTCAGGTAGTTTCTGGTTTCAGTGACTTAAGAATATCTTGCAGGAATTCCAGCTTCCCAGCTTATTTCTCATCCCAAGTTCACACTTAATGTGTTTTGTTTTTTTTTGTCACTGTCACTTCGTGGGTTTGCCCCATGGCTTAAAGGAGTATCCATGGAGTAGCTGTTCCCCAGGGCTCTCACACCCAGGCTCGATCGTTGCGCACTGGACAGTTTCACAAAGTTGTGGTGGGGCAGGTGGCTGTGGTCAGTTCCCCGCTGCTGCTTCTGTTTCTGGCTAGTTTCTGAAGCCTGCAGGCTAGACCTCTTTACATATAAATAGACACGTCTTTTTTTTTTTCCTCCCTTTCATTATTTGACTAACCCCCCCTTCAACAGCTCAAGGCACATGTCTCTAAGCACCTCCTTTGTGTTTGCATCCTCCTCAAATGCTGATTTCAGGTATGTTTTTACAAGCAAATGGCACTATTGATCATATCAACCCAGAAATAAATAAATGAATAAACAAATAAGCAGGTGCCAGACTGGGATAACTTCATATTTATAGCACGTTGCCTGGCAAAACCAGGCAGCTATAAAATGGTAATAAAACGTTAATGCAACAAACTCACGTGGCTAATGCACGTTTGTGCCTTTCCAGCTCTGAGAACCGAAAAACGGGGTTTTATTAGAACAAAGCTTTTCATTTGTAGCATCTGAACAAATAGGCCAGCAGAAGCAATGTAGGTAGGGAGACGAAAGCGCTCCAATTCTGGCTCTGAGACTTCCATTTCTAACTTTGGTCACTACGCTCCTGAAGCAAGCATCATTTTATCATTCACACGCTTTTTATTTGCCGTGAGGACCATTTTGCCGTGCTGCCTTACTACCGCGCCTTATTTTCCGCCTTTTCTCCGCGGCTTTCTAATTTCCGATAGAAAAGGAAGCTTTTGGCAAAAGGGAAAAGGAAAATACCCAAAACCCCAGTGCATTAATGAGTTCCGGGTCCAAGACCGTAACACCAGTCCCGAAGCATCACCGGAGAGCGCTTACAAATGGAAAAAAAACTCAATGAGTTGGACTATTTCGGTGACTTGTCACGCCTCTGAGACAAGCTGGGCTGCTGCCGGCGCGCACCGTGGCCATCAAGGCACCGAGCCCACACAAAAGCCCGCACGCCAACTGCCTTACCGCCGAGCATCGCACCCCTCAGCCCGGCCCCGAGCGCCCGCCAGCGGGGCTTTCGATCCCCCGGGGGAGCGGCGGATGCTGCGCGCCCATCTCCGCCTCCTCAGCGCTCGCCTGGCCGCTCCCGCAGACACGTGCGGCACCGCCCGGCAAGTCCTACCGTGCAGGGGTTGGGGGGGGGAACCTCGCCCGGGCAGCCCCTACCCCGTGGTGCCCGGCCCGCGCCCCTCCATCCCTCCATCCCCACTCCATCTTTCCTCCATCCCTCCCGCATCCCTCCGGTCCGGTACCTGCCGCCGGGAGCCGCCGCTGCCCTCTCGCTGCTGCCCTCCCTGCTCCGAGGCAGCGGTACTCGCTGTCGTAACGGACGGGCGCGTCCTCCAATCGGCAGCGGCGACAAGGTGCGGCCTGGCCAATGGCGAAGGAGCTGTGGCTAAAGCGAAAGCAGGGTTAACGCGGGAGCGAGGGGTAGTGTGGGTCGGAAGGAGGGTGGGGAGGAAAGGGGATGGGGTGGTAAGGGGATGATGGGGAGAGGGATGGAGGAGCGAGGAGAAACAGGGCGAGGAGGGAGCCCGGGGAAGGGCAGGTGCATCTTATGAAAAACGCCCGATTTCCTTCGCTGTGCACCTGAGGCCTCGCAGCCCCCAGGCGGGGCTTGTCCCGCACCCCCCGCCCCCGTCCTGTTCCCTCCCCGCAGCCCCGGGGCATCCCAGCCTCCCCGCGCCCCCGGGATGCTCAGGGTATGTCCGTGGACCAGGCGGAAGGAGGAACCCGCGCTGAAAAGCAGCCACGTCCCTGACTCCGGCAGCAGAGAGCAACGGCAGGAGCTTAATCTTTATTTCCAGCTATCGCCACGGCCTGACCTGGCACAAAAGGAAGAAGAAGTATGAGAACAGATGCGTTATTTTCTCTGGGATGTAAACACGGCCATTAGTGTTATCTTTATTGGTGCAACGTGGTGCCAGGTGCTGTGGGGCTGGGCACCACGTGGTTCTAATGATTGCTGAGAGGGTGTAACAGCTCTAGGGCTGAGGAAAGGCTGTGGGAACGTGGAAACCCTTTGATTTCCCTATTTGTAAAGGCCCGTTTCTCTCTGCTTTTGGGGGATGTGCTGTCAAAGCATTTGGTTTACAGACACGGGGCAGGGGAGCCTTGAATGGTTACAGGGGTGAGGGTCCCCCCAGCACCTACACCTCAACACTCTGCACCCTCTGGGTGTAAATAATCTGGCCAGGAAGAATCCTGGCAGATGATGTGACATGTGCAAGGGTCTAACAGTGCAGCTCTTGCATGCCTACCAGGGTGTGCAGCCCCCTCTGCATTGCTTCTAAGTGCTGTTTCACATCGCTTGGGAATTTGGCCTGTTTCTGCATGTTCAGAGATAAATAATTCAGGCACTGTGTGTTAGCTCTTTAAAGCACAATCAGTTCTCCATTATCCTGAGTGCGCAGGAAAACCTGGGTAATGGAAAACCCCGACCAACGCTGCTCAAGGAGAGCAAAGATATGGCTGGAGGCCTGACCCCCGGCTGCCACGCTGTACCTGCCTGGGCTCGGTGCAGAGGCAGCACTGCTGTGCCTTTCCCACGGCTGCTGCTCAAGCTCAGGGTCCCACAGGTAACTGGGAGCTGAGGCAGAAGCAGACCCTGCTGCTCCCCGAGGCTCATCCCAGGCTGCAGCAAGGTGCCTTTTGCATCGCTGCCTCCTCATCCTCCTCTGAAGCAATGGCTCCAGGATGGACCCAGAAAGTGCTGCCTTTTCGCCCTGTCCTTGCTGCGCCTCACGGAGCTGTTGAATAAGCTTTTAAAGCTTTTAAAGCCTGCTGTTTGCAACATGCTGTGGTCAGGAAAAGCAGGAAGCATTTGCTCCATGGGCAGTGATACTGCTTCATTATACAAATCCCTCCCTGTATGCTGAAGTTAGGTCAGTGTTTTGGCTGGTGCTGTGTCATGGATGGTTAAGACCCTGTTTGAAACCGTTCGTATTTGAAATAAACAGGGTGGTAAGATGTGCAAAGGCAAAGAGGGGTGTCAAAAGCAACCCAACTGGTGAAACCCCAGATTTCCTGTTCAGCCATGCCAAGTTGCACTTACTACCAGCTCCAGCTTCAGGGTGATGCATCTCTGCTCCTCAGCTCTCATCACTTCTCCACAAATATTTTGGTCCATCCTGCCTTTGCTGGGGGTGTCCTCAGAGGTGCAGAGTAACGTGGTTACTTAATTTTTGGTGGCTTTTCATACTATGTCTCAAAAACACCTTTCAGGAGAGATGTAAATATATAGAGCTTGTGCAGTGGATTTGCATGAGCTAATGTTAACTTAAGGTGGCCAAGGGAAAAGGTGTGGAAACAAAGGACAGAGTTTACCTGGAGGAAATCTGTCTCCTACAAAAGCTGGCACAGCAAATCAGCCTTGCCATCTCTGCTGATTCACTTGCAAATGAGGAGGAGTCTGTGCCAGGGGCTGGTTTGTTTTCAGCTGTGTTTTAGAGCCCCCCAGGCTCAGCCTGCAGGAACCCAGGCACACCTTGCTGCCAGGAGAGGTGGAAGGTTCATCCAGAGCCCGAGTCTTCCCAGGATCTGGCTCATCCTGAGCATCTTTGTAGCTGGCTGAGGGAGCTGGGCCTCTTTAGCTTGGAGAAGAGGAGACTGAGGAGTGACCTTATTAGTGTTTATAAATATGTAAAGGGCAAGAGTCAGGAGGATGGAGCCAGGCTCTTCTCAGTGATGGCAGCAATAGAACAAGGGGCAATGGGTGCAAGCTGGAGCAGAGGAAGTTCCAAGGGAATATAAGGAGAAACTGTCACTGTGAGGGTGACAGAGCCCTGGGACAGGCTGCCCAGAGAGGCTGTGGAATCTCCTCTGGAGACATTCAAACCCACCTGGAGGTGTTCCTGTATGATTTAGTCTGGCTGATCCTGCTCTGGCAGGGGGGTTGGACTAGATGATCCGTTGAGGTCCCCTCCAACTCCTACCGTTCTGTGATTCTGTGTGATTCCTTTGTAAGGAACAGGAGAAGCTGGAATTCATATGCCAAAGCTATGGAGTGGTATGAAGTGTGTGTGATGCAATGAAAGCTGAGGGAGGCAGGGGGTGGGAAGGACAGGCAAGGTTTGGGCAGAGCCTGGATGAGCACAGGGAGCCCTGCCCTTGCTGGAGGAGCACGGGCAGGGTGGCTGGGACCAGAACGTGAAGGTGCTGGGGTCTTGGCATGAACTCAGGTCATGCCTCACTCCATTTCTCCTGACACTGCAAACCTGTGAAGGTGAAGGATGCAGTGGGAGCAAAGGTAAAGGGGAAGAGCAGAATTGCAGAGTGCTCAGGTAATCCTTAACCTGCTGTGAGCCAGAGGTGGGGGGAAGGCAGTGGGGAGGCACAGCCCAGTCCCCTGCACTGCCACGGACCTGCATCAGCTTTGCTTGACAGCATCTGGCCTAACTCTCCCTCACATCTTCTAGCCTCTCATCCCAGGACCATCTCCTTTCGCTGCCTCACCTGTCAGGCTCAGCCATGCTGGACACAGAGCTCTGCCAGTGGCTGATGCAGCTGGTGGCTCTTTTAAAATCCATGGGGACAAGGCTTTTGTTTGGTGTGGTTTTGGTGGTGGGCACAAAGGATGTTTCTGCCCAGGGCCATCTCTGATCCTGTCCATCACTAAAGCTAAGAATTATCAGGGCAGTGATGGTAATAAACAATGACAAGGAGACTGGTAATTGTTTTAGTAGTATTACTGATAACATTGTAATATCTATATTATTTTATGGGTTTCTGTCTCCCCAGGCTTGGGAGCTTCTGAGCATTCTAGTTTGCCTGAACCCCTGATTTTACAGGTCATGTTAACACTTGCAGGTATCCCTGAAGTTACTTTCATTCAATATTTCACACCGGGGTGGATTTATGATGGGATTTATTCTTCCAGCAGAACCTTTGGGAGTGTCAGGAGCTCTGGGCTGCCATTTTTTATAAATCTCCATAAATCATTAAAGCTCTGGTTTTAATGAATGCAAATGTAGCACCATGGAAGGGAACTCAGTTGGCTGGAGGTGCTCCCAGAGCTGGAATCACTCCGTCACCAGCGGCTGTTGAAAAGATGTTTCTTCAAGTTCAGTCCTGTAAGCTGTGTGGGATCTGAGGTGATCATGGCAATCTTTGGGATAAATCTGTGCAGACGTAAACCTTATTAACACCCATCAAACAAAACTATCCTTGTTTTTTCAAAGATCCACAGAGCTGGCTGGGAAAGAAGGGGAGTTGTTGGACATTCATCATGTAAAATCCTGTTCTGGGAACATTTTACATTTTTTTTATATGGTTAAGTGTGCATGTATTTACAAGATTAGGTTAACATAGTAATAAACAATTTATTTAAAGACATAATATCTAATACAGATATCTGGTGCATGAATGATCATTTCCTAATACTGCTGTTATAAATACTTCCATGATTTCCATTTCCTATTGCAGAACAAGCCATAAATCTCTGGGAAGGAAGTACAGAACTCAATTTTTTTCTAAAAAGATGCTTTTTTTTGAGTTTTATTATAACTCTAATTTGAGCCAGAAACTCATTAACAGGAAACATACAATAAATAACTAATAATGATGGGACTTTTCAAAAGCACTGGCTGGTGGGAAATGGCTTGCAGTGGAAAACGTGCTTCTGAGAATCCCACCAGGATATTTCACTGGACTTTGTGCTACCCTACCTCTGTAAGACCTTGCTGGTTTTGCAGACTGGAGCATCAGAATCCGTCCTACTCAGCCCTGTGAGCTACATTTAACATCACAAGAGCAAGGAATGCCGTGAAGGAAAGGGTGAGGTGGGAGGTTTAAAGCAGGCTCTAGTGTGGCAGCAACCATTGCTGAAGGGCATCCCAGAGCTGAAAGCACAACTGTGCCTGAGGAAGGATTAGATGGATTCCTGGGTGACACACGCTCTCCTGGCTGTTAAACCCAGTAATCTCCCTGCAAACCTCTATCTCAGTGTATCCCCAAGGTGCTGATGGCCAGGGGAGCATTGTGAGAGGCTGCTTGTCCTGCTTTGCCCCTCTTCATACACCAGCCAGCAGCACCAGCGCCCCAGTGTTCCGTGGTTAGTGGGAAACAGTATTAGGAACTGTGCCATAGCATGCTGTGGTTAGTGGGGAGGGGTATTAGGAACTTTGCTGCAGAGCGTGCACAATGGGATGCATTAATTTTAAGAGAGAAGGGAGAGCTGTAGCTTCTCTTAAAAAGATTTCTTTTTAAAAGGGTCTGAGCTCTTTTTTCTCAGGTCTTTTCCATTAGGTGATGTACAGACACCACAGCCTTTTTTTTCCCCCCTAAGACAGAGAGAAAGAGAAGTGATTTCTCCCACCCCAGTCAAGTTTTATTTGAATGAACTATGACATTACACTGGGAAGGACAGCAGAAGAGTCCAAAGACAGCATCATCCAAAGACACCATTGTTCAGAAAGAAAACACCTCGAAGCTCAGCTACTAAAGGCCTTTTCCAACCAAAGGGATTCTGTGCTTCAGTGCAGCAGCTGTAGGGTTGTTCCCACGGAGTGTGAGCAGTACGAGGGACGTGGCAGCTCTGGGTCAGCATCAAGGTCACTCCAGGCTTAGGAGAGAAATTTTGACTGTGATGACGCAGTAATCTTGTAACTGTTGCTTTTTTGGCTGAAAATAGCCCAGATTAGCAAAAGGACACTGTGGGACTGTATGTTCTGGGTGCAGAGGAGGCAGAGTTTTTATGGTAACATATAAATGCTACGCTCAGGTCCAGCTCTGCTGCTCAGGACAGGTGGTCAGCACCTCAAGGGTCTCCTTCCTCTGTGCTGATGTGCTGCACAGCTCACAGGAGCTCCTGAGCTGGATGTGCAAACAACATGTAGCAATAACAATAATTACAGTCCAGGCCATTACATGGGTTGTGCCCAGCTCCAAAATTTAAATTCTTTGAGCCTAATTAACACACTAAGTTCCTAGGAGGGATTATGGCCTGTCTCCTGAGATGGGGGATGGAGCAAGGAACGCTTTCCATCTTACCTTCATGGGCTGCTAGACCTGAAGCTCTGCTCCAGGATGAGGATCAGCCACCTCGGAGAGCTGCGGGTGTGGGGGAGCTGTGGGAATCCCAGGGCTTGGGGAGGGAGTGAGGGCAGAGACGAACCCCAATCCCACTTTTTCTCTGCTTGGTTCACTAGGAGAAAAGAAAGCCATGAAGAGTAACCAGAGCAAAACATACAAGAGTAAATCTTTGGTGAGCATGTGACAGCTCAGAACTCATCATTACATTGGACCAAGCAGTGATGCAAATGGGAGTGTGGGGAAAGTCACCTGTGCTGTGGCCTGTGCTTCTTATCCACGTGCTGTGCTTTTGGCACCATATCCAATGGGAATATTTCCTCTTCATTTAGCAGCAGCACAGGCTCCACCATACCAAGGAAGAGCACCACAAACCCTTTTCAGGGCAGAAGTGAGGCAGCAGCATCTCAAATAAGATCCCAGCAACGCCCGCAGTGTGCAGGAAGTTGGTGCAGAGCATCAGCACAAGGGTTTGGCTCCAACCAAGTTGCCATGGTCAACACAGTATGTTTATACAGCAAGAAGAGATTATATTCATCAACACAACACCCTTCCTTTTTACACATGTTTATGAAGTAAAATCATCATTCAACTGCCCATCCTCTTGCTTGGAGACTAGGGAAAAAAAAGGTTATTTTCAGTCATCATAGGTTTTAAATTTTTTCCCTACAAAGCTTGGTGAAAAAACACCATTATAACTGAGGCATGAACTTTTAATCACTTTGTTTTACAATCTTTTTGAAGATTCCTGTTGAACTGAGTCTTTCAACTCTTTCTGCTGTTGACTTAAAATGCTGGCGTGAGCGTTGCTCTGGATCTCACGTCCTGTGCTGTGTGCCCTGCCCAATTCTCCATGTTGCCATTGCAGTGTAACAAAGTACAGACCCTTATTGACAGTGATATCATCTGCCTATGTGATCTGGGAGGTAGTCATGAGCATCATGTGTACGTGAAGAATATATTCCAGCATGCTTAGTTAGCTGGATTGGAAAGATTTTCAGATAACTATTGATTTTCCAGTCCTGTAATTAGTTCAGAGATTACAAACATAGAAAATATCGCTCCAGAAATTGATTTTTTTAATTGTTCATAGCACCAAAACTGTGGTGTGACTGCAAAGCACATCACATGCTTTCTGCATAAAAAGACTTTGAACTTTGGAAAAACACTGCTGCTGGAAACACAGAGAAGCCAACGTCAAGCTAATTCCACTGCTGCCTCTGGTAAGGCTGGATCCCAGTTGTTTCAGCTGGTTTTGAATACCCATCCTTCTAGTTCTTCCTGCAAGACCAAATTCTGCTACGGTGAGACTGGATCATGTGCTGACCAGGAGCTTGGATCAGGATCAGAGCAAGCATCAGCCACCCCTTACGATGCAGAGCCCTCATCTAGGATGCCCCGGGGGAGCTGGGGGTGATGTACACCCATGTGTGCTCTCTGCTCACCATCACACACTGCCTGTTGTCCCTCCAAAGAGGTCACAACCCCATGGAGCACATCCCACCTATTTCACCAGCACACACCCCTCTGCACTCAAAATGCTCCTGAGGAGGAGGCAGGGTCCTTTGCTCCCTTCCCAAATTCACAGAGCTGCTCTTAATCACCATCACAAGCACTCACATGGATGCTGTGATACCCTGAGCCAGCTGCCAAAGGGCTCTGGCTGCAAACTCCATTGGCACAACATTTCCCAGCAAGCCTGTGTTTTTTGCTGGTCAGCTGCTCCACCCCAGTCTCTGCTGTGATGCTTTATAAGTTTAAACTTCACAGGCTTCACATCGCTGCTGGAGCTCTGCAGTAAGTGCCGCGCAGGCTGGACTCTGCCTCAGCCCTGGCAGGGCTCGTGCATCACAGGTAGCTGAGCTCTCCTGACAATTCCCTTCCACCATAGCTTGGGCCATGCTCAAATCCTTTCTCCTCTCCTTCCCCTGCAGCAGGAATTCAAGTCTCAGTCTCACAGGCTAGAAGGGTTTACAGGTCACAGCTTTAACTTGGTGACTGCCACGAGTTTCTCATCTGAAGCGATGGCACAGGCACATGCTATTTCCCTGTTTATAATTAACAAGAAACATAATCAGCTCCACTTCTTGCTGCAGTAGGCCTGACTTTGCATTTGGCATGCTGAAAGCCATTAGGGACAAGCAGCAGCAGCATCTTCTGCAGTTGGCAGAGGCCAGAAGCCAGTCTCTGTGGTGTCCTCATCCCTCCGGTCCCACGTCATCACAAGGGCACACCATGCCGCAGGTCGCTTTGTGGCCCCTCTCTCCAGTTAGGGCTTTTCTTGGTTTATAATTCTCTTCAAGGACAGTGAGGGGAGAGAAAAGAGGAAAGAGATATTAAGACTGGGAGCACAGCAGAGCAGGTCAGAGTTACTGCAGTGGTTCTGAGTAGCCAAGATTTGTTTCTTCCCCACTTGCTTACCCAGCATCTGATGTCCGAGGAGGACCAGGAGCAGCAGGCAGCTGGCCAAGGGCAGTAACTTCTACCACAAGTGTCTGTGGCCAGGAGCAGACAAATTAGAGTGATTAGACACCCTATGGTGACTGTGACCTTCAGCTCCACATGCCCCAGATCCACCCACAGATAGAGTGAACCCCCAGCCTTGACCCCAGCTGTGGCCAGGGATGCTCCCACCTGAATGTCCTGTTTGCTGTTATCCCAGGCTCTCTCTAGCAGCTAGGAGCTGCATTTGCACAAGCAAACTTGCCCTGGACTTGCCAGGTCTGGAACATCTTTTTTTTAAATGATTTTATTGCTTTTAGGCAACATTTTTTCATCTGTTATTGTTAACTAAAGAAAGATGTCTCCTCCTCTTCAGAGGGGATTTTGATGCTCCTCAGTGAGGTGTGAGCTGGCTGCTGCTTCACGCTGGTGACTCTGTGGCTGCAAATGCACACATGGGGTGGCTGTTCCCTATGGAAAATAGGAGTAGTTATGTCCAGTAAAAAATGCCACAAGCTTCCTCTTCCAAAGGAGCTGCTATCTCCCTCTAACAGAGTAATGACAGATATATTCTGTGAGGACAAATCCAGGCTATCCCAACAGAGGTAATGAGGGCACTGTAATTAGGGAGGTTATTAGAATGACTTCATTTCAGTGCACAACTGTGTCAAGCATTAAACAGATCAGTTAAGTCACTTCTCTAAAAATCATGCAAATTAGGTAAAGTGGGCAAACAGCAACCCCCCCCCCCCCAAAAGGTAATTTCCAAGTTACAGGATTACATATTCTGCCACAATCCCTTAGAGAATTTGACATCTATGAAATTTCCTCCAGAACCCATGAGATATCATGAAAGAAGTAGTGATGTACATTTTTAAAAATCCCAAGCCTTAAAATAACGAATATTCACACTGGGCAACCTTTGATTTGGCTGAGAAAGCACTTCTGCAGCTGTATAACTCCCAAATACACCCAGTCTGGGTAAAAACACAGGGAGCATCCCTGGAGGTGGGAAGTGCTGTGGTGAAAGTAAATTTAATAAGACATTAATGCCTGTGACATCTCCCAAGGTGAGTGATGTCACACAAGGGTGCCAATCCTGCTCCTGCAATCACTGCACTAGCCTGTTTTTAATCTTTACTTGAAAACACTCCCACAGGGATATTGTTATGCAAGAATCCTATGGGAGAAGTGAGGAGAAAATGCTGCTTTGTTCTTTACCTCCCCCCAAAAATGATGGAGGTCACCCAACTCCCTTGGGAAGCAGGATTTGGGGTGCAGATGAAAGAAATGGCAAACTTGCCACCCTCTGCTCTGGGAGAGGTGGATATGAAGAAAAGCAGAATGAAGTGATGAGGGAAAGCCCCAAGCAAGCGTTAGTTTCCCTCTAACCGTGGTCTTCGGGGGTTAGGCACTAAGTAGGCGTTTTGGGGGTTCCCCCGCCCCTTCCCGAGGTGGGAGGGTTTGCAAGGCGACCTGCGGGCATTTCTCACCTCCCCTGGGATTCCTGCCGGGAGAGCTGGGTTAGCCCAGTCTCACTCTCCCATCTAGCGGTAAAACAGGGAAAGATGGTCCAGGCAGGAGGAAAGAGATGAAGGAAGTTTGAGCTTTCTGGGGCTTTTGGCGGGGGTATCGCTGGGGGTTCAGCTGCACCCATCTTCCCCTGCTCGCGGGGCAGCCGGAGGGTCACCAACCTGGTCCCGGGGGAAACGCAGCGAAGTGCAAAGGTGGCTCCGAGTCGTTCCCTGGGTCCGGTGGCTTTTGGGGGCTCCAGGAATAAGCCACAAAGCAGAGAGATCTGTGCATGGATGAGTACAGCCCAGGTGAGACAGTGGGGCTCTAAGAGCACCCACTCCTCGAGCAGAAGGATGGCTTTTAAGCTGCTTGTGGTGGGTGGGAGTGGAAAGCTGTAGGGGCACGGAAGAGCTGCAGCTTCACCTAAATAACCTCTTAAATTTGAATAAGCTTCTCTTCTGCTCTGGCCCAAATGCAGATGCTGTTTTGCAGCTCCTCCCCGGACACCCCACACACCAGCCCCAGAGCTGCCTTCCTGGAAAGACCACAGCAGTCTGCAGAAAGACCATAGCAGGGTGGGTGGAAAGGGCGGGGGTGTATGTGGGTGCACAACCCACACACATTGATGTAGGGCCAAGATTACTCACTCACAAGCATTCTGCTCCGGAAACATAGTCAGAAGCTAAAGGCCAAATAATCCTGTTTTTCCCCTTGGGTGCTGGTGCAATACCAGTTCAGTCTCCCTGGGCTGGAGAGTCCTGGAGCTCAGGTCCTGCTGTCCCAGCTTTAGGATGCTGTGATTCCCACTCCAGTGCCCAGAACTTAGTTCCAGAGACCTGAGATACAAAATGGATGCACTCTTACAGAAGATTTATGGTCTCATGTCATGTCGAAGAACTGTGGTATTTCCTGGAAGGTTAGATGCTGTTCCTTTCAGTAAAAGAAGATCAAGACCACAAGGAGGGTGGAGGGGGGGGAGGTAATCTCTCATAGATCAGCTGTTTACAAATCCCAGAGGCACAAGCGTTTGGCTCTTGCTGCTGTTCATACACAGCCCACGTTCTACGCTGCTACACTTGGTTTCCTCTGGGTGTCACACACGTAGCCTGCGGAGTGAGACGACTTCACTGGAAACAGCTAAGGCAGATAAGTGTGATACTTGCTCTCACTGTCAGATTATTAAAAGAGATCGTAGAATGGTCTGGGTTGGAAGGGGCCCCAAGGATCACAGAGTTCCAACCCCCTGCCACAGGCAGGGACACCAACCTCCAGGCCTGGAGCTACACAAGGTTGCCCAGGGTCCCATCCAACCTGGCTTTGAACACCCCCAGGGGTGGGGCACCCACCCCCTCTCTGGGCAGCCTGTTCCAGCCCCTCACCACTCTCTCTGTAAAAAAACTTCCCCCTAATATCTAATTTAACCCTTCCTTCCTTCAGCTTTAATCCATCCCCCTTGTCCTGCCATTCTCTACCCTTTTAAAAAATTGAGATAAAATAGCAGTGATGCAGGGGCTTGGGAGGGGAGGAATTGGCCGAGGAAATCTTCTGCAGAAGGCGTACAGTGCTCTAGGGGGGTCTCTCATGCAGCAGCACCCACATGCTGCTGGAGGGTGATGCAGGCTCAGCATCACTTCAGCAGGAGGCAGCGGTGGGGCCAGGCCACCTGGGGGGATGCATGAGGCTGTACTGGTCTGTACTCACTGGGACAGGACATCGGGCACAGCTGGGGCTAGGGTGGGTGCTGGCTGAGGGTGCTGGGCCCCCTGCACTGCTGGGGCGCAGCTCCCACAGCGCATCCCTCAGCCACTCGGCGTGTCGGGAGAGGGCAGCCTTCGCCGCAGACGGATGCGGCCAGGAGGCGGGAGGCAGCCCCCGCCAGCCTGGCCCAGGCAGGAGTCATGGCTTTTCCTAAAAGCTTTAATGAGGAACTTTAAGTGATTCCCGACGTGGAGAAGGGGGTTGTGCGGGTAAAAAGGCACCTCTCTCTCACGAAGCCAGGGTTCTGTCTGCGTTCAAGGATGTCCTGAGATTGATCTACACAGCTGAGCTGGTGGGGGAAAGAGGGTCCGTGGAGCAAGGCTGGCCACAATCTGCTGCTCCAAAATCCCTTCTCCAGCAGACTCACAGACATCCATCAGGTTTCCCCCTTCTCCACTGCAAGCTCATCTACACACAGGATCATCCATCTGACTGTAATAACACTGAATATGCCACTACCTGAGGACCCAGGTGGGACATCCTGGGCTTGCATCTCCAGCAACAGCCCTGCAAACCCTCTCCAGAAAGTGTACTCTGCTAGAGCAATAAAAAAAAGGTTAATGGAAAGACATGCTGGAAAAGTGGAAGCACAGTTAATGCTACTGCTGTGATGCTTCATTTGAGCTGCGAAGAGAAGATAAAGTTCTGCCTCCCACTAGAGGTGTCACCAGGGAAAATTATTCCTTCCTTCTCTAAATGGCATCACATTGTTTCTTCTTTTCAGTTAGCTGCCAACTTGGTGTAGCAGTCTATTTTTTTTTTCATGAAAATAACCTAGTTACCTGGCAGTGGTGGTACCCTCCTTCCAACCTCCTGCCCCCCCAGACAGGATCAGTACAAAAGATATTCAAAAATAACTTCATCTAGGAAAGAAGAATAAATAAGGACTGTTCTTAGCATGTGACTAGCTAATGAAGCCCCACTTAGCCTTGGCATACTCATCAGCTTGATCGTTGATTGTGTGTCTGCAGCTACTTCATTCTTCTTTGCTTGTTACACCCAGGTCAAAGGAAACACACACAAAACTGTGTCAGGAATTATCAGCACAATGGAGACAACCATAGTGGTGACCCATCCCAACTGGAAAACTACTGGTTGGGATTTTTAATAACCCTTTGCTTGGAATTATTTTGTCTATCAGCAAGAGGTAGGTCACTTCCAATCACCAGGGGTGAAATTCAGCTCATCACACCACCTAATGCCTCTCATTAATGAGTTGAATCTTAACAGTCCCACCTGGGAGTCCCCTTGAAGAAGGTGCACATTTCTGGGGTTGTTTAGGATTCACCACCACTCTAATGTGCTGGTATCACCCAAAGGACTCAGGACTGTCTGCACCAGCCCAGATGCAAAGGCTGCAGGTGAGGAATTGAGCAGGGTGCTCCTGGGAGCAGCTCTGAATGTGACTGTCACCCTCACCAGCCACTGTACCACTCTCCTCCACCCAGAAAGACTTTTCCCCCTTAGCAAGAGATTTTTCAACCAGCTGTTGAAGTCCTAGCAAACTTCTGGTGAAGTATATTACAGAAATACAAGGAACCCTCCAACAGGATTTTCTTCTTAAGCACCTTAGAGCACTGCTTTCTCCCTCTCCCAGAGCCAAACCTGGAGAGATCAGGGGTTGCAAGGTGAGTGAAGCTTTAATACCATGTTTGCTAATAACCTGGGAAAGAAAAAGGGAACAAAGGAGTAAGAAAGGAAGAGAGCTGCTTGGACCCTGCCTCACCACAAGTGCCAGTATCCCCATTAGTTTGCCATGAAACTCACAGCAATGGCAAAAGATGGAAGAGAACTGCTGGAAGGTGAAGTGCCCTTGCCAGAGGACTCCACTGCAATCCAGATTATGCTGCTGTAAAATCTGCTTGTCTGATCCCACCCCGAGACCTCACTGACTAGTTACTGCCAGACCCTTTGGTCTGTGCTCCTCTCAATTCCTAATCCAGCAAACCACCCTCTCCTCACCAGTTCTGGGTCAGAAGAAAATGTTGTTATTAGGCTACCTCTATTTTATGGTCTTTTAATTATTTCCACCTCTGTGATTACACTAATTAGCTAACTGGTTTCTAATGGCTGTACAGTAGCTCACATTACCCTTTCATTAATCACAGCATTAGCTAGCCTCGTTAAGAGCCCCTGAATTTTTGCATTGCCATTTGAAATTATCCAATGCAAAAGTAATCTGAAGGGGGGAGCAGAAGTCAATAGGAGCAGCCACTGTCTTCACCAGCAGCTTGGCAGAGAGCCTCTCTGATATATTTAGAGACGTTATGATTTACAAGAGCCCGCCAACCATTTACTTAGTGCCTATAAAAAAAAAAGGGAAAGGTAAACTTGAAGTTCCCAATCACAACTATTAAAGGCTCCTTCTCACTTTCTTTGATTTGAGGCGTTTGACTGACGCATCCAAATGAGATCAAAAATAAAACAACTGACAACATGTCTCCTTCACCCTGGGAGCTGTAACAGCACTTGCTGTAGCTACACCATCGCATCGTCAAACCCAGGACAAAGCAGGAATAAAGATCTAAGAGGAGGTTAAGATTTTGCCACTGAAAAAACCACATTAGTCTGACAGCTCTTGAGACCTTCCTATAACTCCTCATCCAGAGAGGCTATTTGATCTGCTAAAGGACTTCTGAAAATAATCAAAATGAAGAACAAAGTAGCCCACATTGGATAGCTTAAATACATGCACAGGGGAATGCTCATCACTGTGGTTATGACAGAAAGTAATAATAATAATAAACACCTACTTAATAGGAGAAATGCAAAAGTCTGTACAAACACCAATCAATTAATTCTGCCAGCCTCCAGCACATCAGGCAAGGGAAGGATGATGGGCAAGAAAGCAACTGCCTGGAGACCTGCAAACTGCCAGCAGGGTTTTGTAAGGCAACAGAGATGCCAAGTATAAAGAAACCAAGAGAGGACTCATATATCAGACCCATCTTACCTTCCAAGGGAATTGATCCCACTTTCTCCTCTAGAGATGCAAAAGATGCACATACCTGCAACACTCAACCCCTTTCCCCATCCCAGGCCAATCCTGCACTTCAGCCTCAGCAAAGCAGCCATCACCACACAGCAGTCTGCAGCCAGCTGGAGCCAGAGCTCTTGCTGAAGGAGTGCGTGCAGGTGGGCATGGAGGGGGCTGTGGCACCAGGGGCAACAAGCTGGTAACTCCCAAGGGAAAGGGCACAGTCAACAAGCCAGGACAAGAGCACAGGCAGCTACTGGGGCACTTAAATGCTATTCCCCAGGCAGACATCAGCACTTTGCTCAGCTGTTCGTGACCTTCATCAGCACCTTCAGCACAAGCTTACTGATGCCTTCAGTGAGCACTGCCTTACCTGCAGTTATCTCACACTGGCTTTTGGAACAGGACAAACTTTGACAGTTATCCTGGATGAGAGAACAGCACTGCATGAGGATTAACTCAACCAGACCTTGAGCAGCAGCTGCAGCATCTCAGCTACCATTGGCTCCTGTAGATGTTTTTTAATAGCAGCAACCTCTCTATTTAGTTACTTTTCATCTCTTCAATCTCCAGCCAGTAGCTTTTGCCTGCTGCAAAGCTGAGCTCTGAAGAAGGATGTGCCTAGTCTGGCTGCAGCGCGTGGCCCTCCTCCCACACTTGGGCATGCCGACTCGGTGTCTGCGGGATGATGTAGAGGGTGGCCAAGCCCCAGTTCACCAAGATGCTTCAGTGATGCATAATTTTAGTAAACACAAAGTAAAACGTTTCTAATGGAAGGGACGAGGGTGATGTTGGTCTCATCTGCCAGGGCTGGCTTTGAAAAGGAGGGGAAAGCAGGGAGTCTTCATTTCCTGAAACTGAAGAGCCCCCATGACAAGAAAACCATTAAAAAGAAAAAAATAACAATAATACTGAGCAAAATATTGCTTTGGGGGGAAATTTTCTGCTTGGTTTTAGCACAGATGTTGATATTGCACGCTTGGAAATGGCTGCGTGGAAACGCATTTGCAGTGTGCTATTAGATGGTGCAAGAAAGCAGAGCTGTGCTTGCAAGGGAGAAATTAAAGCATTTAAAAATTAAAAGACATTTTAAAAATGCCTTCTGAAAGGCACTTTCTTCTCTGAAAGAGAAGTTATGAGTTCAGAGACTGAGCTTCCCCAAATCACAGACCCTAAAAATCAGAGCCTGTGACTACCTCAAAGTACTTGTCCAACACTTCGCTTTGCTTCTGTGGAGAGAGCTCTGGTAGGAACCAGCTGCCCCCCCTGCAAACCCCCCTGGGAGCTCCTCTACTTGAAGCAAGGCTGTACCAGGCTCACCTCTGCAAACCAGCCTAGCCTGGGAGCTCCTGCCCACAGCTCCCCAACATCACCTCTTTTCCAAATGTGCCTTCACATGCTTAGGAGCAGATTGGGAGTGGGGGGATCTGGGACGTGCCAAATTTCCCCAGGGCAAGCCCTTACCATGTTGGGAGCAAATACCCATCCTGCCTGATGCCTGCAGCGCTGGGATTCAAAATACAGCCCTCTTAGTGCCTCCATATGAAGATCCCACAAAGTAGAAGGGGATGCTTTCCAAATTAATGGATCTCATCATTTCAAAACCCAAAGCCCGTGGGAGGAAGGAGCCCTGAGCCCCATGGGATGAGGGAGCCACCAGCTGAGGCTGAGCAGAGTTTTTTGGGCATCGTGCACCTGAAGGCAGCACACAGCAGGGCTCATGCACGGAGGCGATTGCTCTGTGCTTTGCATATTCCCTCTGTGCACCGGGCTGGGATTTTTCATTGCATCCATAATTCATATCTTGCTGCAGCAATTCTACAGAGGCAGAGCAGGACCTCGGCGCTGGTGGTAGCAGGGAAAAGACAGACATGCTTTTCTGTAGCGCTTGGGTCCCAACCAGCATCGCCACTTCATACCAAGGATGAGAAAAGGCAGTGAAAGAGCTGGGGATGGGGACAGGGCAGGATGTGCAGCCTGCTGAGGGGTGCAGGAAAACATGGGAGGGCCAACCTGGCTCAGAGCTGTGCATCCTGGCAGACCCTTGCTCTTGGGTCAACTGGCAGCGGAGGCTGAAGATGGCAACTGCAAATCCCACAGGGACCCCACATTGTCACCCCGAGCCTAAGCACAGGGCTGCTTGTTCCTCCAGCTTCATTAATTGAAGCCAATGCCATTGCAAACCAAACTTGGTGCTAGATGCCCGTACACCAGTAACTTTTGGGGTTGGGATGCTTTCTTTTTCACCTGGCCCCAGCAGTGCTGAAGGGTGCTGCTCTGGCTCTATCCCATATAGAAAACAACCTGTGCTCACTCCCAGGGCTATAAAGCTTTCTCCTGGAACCCCGCTGCCTTCCCTCTCTGTAACACACAGACAGGAAAACACAGTTTGTCAGAAACGAAAGTGTTTTGTGAGATTAAAATGTAAATGTTGCACTGGGCTTTTCAGAGGGGGTTTGATATTTTACTTGTGGCTCTGCGAGGAAATAGATTTTTGATAACTCTGCAGAACTGCTGCTGCCCAACCATCGCTGCAAACAGCCAAACCCTTAATAAATAAATCCTCTGTCAGCCGGCTCTGAAAAACAACTTGCTGGTGCTTTGGAGAAATATTGGGAATTTCAAAGCAGCCTTGCACAAGGGGACCTGTAATTACAGCAGCCTCTCCTACACTGCCTGGCTTTCCCAGAGCTCGCAGGGAGAGGGGGCCTGCAGAACATCCTCTTTGACGATGCTGGCAATACACACCATATATTAACTTTTTACCATGTTTATTGACTTGAAAATGTGAGGAAAGGGCTGTATCAGGTGTTATGCTTTGCACTGCCTACATGTCACCCAGGAATACCAGAATGGGATGTTGAAAGGGAGTGTGAAAATAATTCACATGAAATCGCTGCCCGGCTTGGCCCCGGTTTGCAGCCTCATCTCTGTAAGTCACCTGCAAAAGGATCTGGCTGAACCCACAGCTAGGTCCCTCCCAAGGCAATCTTTTCTCTTATCCTTGCAGGATGGATCCAGGTCTCTTTTCCCATGGACTCCAACCCTGCAGAAACTTGCATCACACTCAGCATTCACTACCACACATGGCTTTGGCTGCGTGCTAGCCAGTATGTGGCATATAGTCTGTGGATTATCCAGGCACCTCGTTGTTCCAGACTGCTGCAAACACTGCTGAACATCAGGACAAAAATCATCAGGAGGAGTTTGCTGACTTTCTACTGACAATCAAAGCTCTCAGCCACCAACTGGTGCAGTCAGGACTGAGTTGCCAGGATTTTTACATCCCTGGTTAGCCCACATTTAAATGGTTGAACCTTGGTATAAGAAGCTCTTGGCTCACAGCTCTTGGGTGAAAATATATATATACACAGCTTTATTACCAAAAAGCATCATGAGTTTAAATTAAGCTTTGTTGCATAATACATGTAATAACTTGAATACAACCACTGCACAACACAGCGGTGCTCGGAAATGATCAGCAAGTCAAGAATCACTCATAGGATTAATTTGGAAAATAATTTCAAACAATTGAGATAGATATGAAAATGAACAGGCCACGCATTAGTAGAGCTTGAGCCTAATCTGTAAACTTAGCTACACACTTTTTATCCCTTAAGTAAACTAGGAAGAATAATGTATTTATAGCCTCTTGACGTAAGTAGCCTCGCTGAAACATTGCATGTAATAAATATCCTGCCATCCCAGAAAGTCTATAGGACAAAGCGGTACCGAGGTACTGCAAAGGCAAACTCCACGTGGCTAATGAGTCCTGGTGAGCTGCCAGCCAGCTGAAAACATTGCAAATGAGAGAAAGCAATGAAAATACAGACTTTATTAATATAGGGTAGAGTTTTATTGACACAACCACAGTGCAAGGTCACTGGATATGGTCTTTTTCTTTTCATCTTCACGTGGCACCTTTTACCATTCCTTCCAACGATCCCTTTGGAGTTTGGTCAGCTTTATCCCAATGTTTGTTGTTTGTCAATTATTTTCTCCACTGTTGTTTTTTTCCCCTTTCTGATGTAAAGCTTGTAGGATCTTGGCCCTTTTCCCCTGACCCATGCTGCCAGCATTCCTTTTTAGGGAATTACAAATTACACAGCGCATCCGCATTAAAACAAAATGCCTTCATCACCATTTTTAAATAAGGATGTCATTTGTAAATGCTTTATTCATAATTCATGGAATTATTACTGGGTGCAGCCACATTCTTCATCCATGTACTGTAAGATATGTTGTAAAGTGCATTAGTAAAAAGCTTTATAGATGAGGATATGACAACCCAACTGTGAAGCACATTATGTGATGTACTGTAGCTGCTCTTGTAACAATCTTTATGCAAGATTTTAAGCTATCAGTCAGCCAGGGGCTGATTGATAGTGTAAATGTTAATAATTAATAATAGGATAATGTTGATAACTAATTAATAGTAAATGATGAGTATGGATTTTTTTCAGTTAGTATTATGCTAATATGCATTATTCACTGAATCATAAAATCACGTTAGAGATGAGGAAGTCTCTCTAGCTTTCTCTGTCTGTATCACTCATGAGTCAATGCTGCTCTTTCCTTGCATTTCCGAAAGCAGCTCTTCTCATCTGGCTTCCTGGATGAAATCCGTGGGTTAGGAAGTGTTTTTAAAAACAAATTCAGAGCTCTGAATATGTGCTTACCAGAGCGATGTGTAAAGTCATGGCCTTTGGGACATGAGTGCAGCAAACTCGCCTGCTCTGGGCCTGGCAAACCCATGATCTGTGGGATGCTCCACTACATTTACAAGGAAATAGTTAAAAATTATGGAATTGCCACTACAGATTTCTTTCACTTATGTGTGGCATCCTCCAGCAATTTAAAACCATCAGGTTCTCCTCTGACAGTGCGTACAGAAAGGTCCTTGAGCAACATGTAACACAGGTGGGGTGTAAAGCTGGAGAGAGAGAAGCTCACTGGAGAGCTGCAAAGGTGACTCAATGGTGGCATCATTTTTTTTCTAGTTGACATTATCTTTTTTTATATATGCCAGACAGGATGGAAACAGGCGTTACGTCATGCGGGGTGAAGTGACTGTCTGCTCGCCACCGGGCACAGAATGCTCGGAGGATGTGAAATGCCAATAGCAGCCTCAAAACAATCAGGATTTAGGAATGGATACCATGCAATGGCCCCTGGGATGTGCTGGATCTGAATGCTCCCTGCGGGGAGATCTCCCCTTCTCCACGCCAGCAGCTCTGTCTCCATCGCCTGTCTCACGGCTGCCCTCGCAGGACCAGATATAGAATTTTGCCTTCTCCAGTTTCAAATACTAAGATGCAGGAGAGCTCCTTCCTGGTACTCAGCTGTTTTATAGATAACCTAAGCCAAAGGCATCAAATATACTGAGCTCGATGGCGTTTTCCTATCAGCATGGTCTCTGATGAGGAGGGGTGCACTCCACGTACCCCCAGTAATGATGTTTTGATTCCTTAAACCCCACTAATACCACCCAGCTCTGTGGAAACACACCAACACGGCTTACTGATTGGTGTGAGAGCAATGTTTACGGAGAGCTAAAAAGTGAGAGTTAGTGCTGGAGCTCTCTTGTTAAGGAAATTAGTACTGGGAGCTTTTTCTTAGAGAGATGAGAGTGCTGGGAGCTGATCCGCAGATTACCTTTCTCAGCCCTCCTCCCTTCCATGCCTCTCAGATCTTGTGTTTGGCTTTTCAACGGGGTTTTTTTTGTGTCAGATAAATCTGCAAGCACATTTTCGGGTGGATGTCACCAGGATCCACTTCCTCCCGGCCCACAGACAGTCTGTCTCTTATCTCACTTACATTAGTATCAATTATTTACAGCAGGAATGCTAAATCATGAAAATGAAGTTGCAGCAAAGCTCTGCCGTGGCTAAGTACCCCACGCTGGCTGCAGCCTCCTGAGCCCCTCAGCTCTTTGTACTTGGCCTGGGAGAGCAGCAGCCATGAATTTATTGCCCCTTTCACAGCTGCAGGTAAGAGTGGTGTCCGGGCATCAACAGCCTGTGTTCTCCATGGGGGTAAAAACCCCACAGGGAGTGAATGCCTTGGGTAGCACATCTCTAGGGAAAGCTTTTCCACAGTCACTCGATCTTGGGGCAGCACAACTCCTTCATATTCATTCCAGAAAGTTTCCTTTACTCCTTTTTTCCCCCCTTCCTCAGAGGCTTTCTGACACTGGAATGTGATGTTTGGAGGAAGGAGACCATCCACCTATCCACACAGCCCACGTGTGATGGAGCTGACACGCCAAAGCAGGGTGCTGCCAGCTTTGCTGCACCGCACCAGTATCATTTCCATTTCCCTCCTTCTCCTTCCCATGGGCATAATCTCTTCCCTGGGGGCCTGTAATTTTGGGGGAAGAAGCTACTTCCCTGCTCATGGCATCCAGTGCCATGAGGTTTGGATGGGGTTTTCACACTGGCACACTGAGAAGCTCCTTAAATGACTGAGTGCATAAGGGATTTTTTTTTTCTTTTTTTTTTTGATGAATAGTATTTAAACATGAATAATTAAAATCTCAGTTAAATGGGGATGTTATACAGCTTAGGACAGTATAAATACAAGTGTCTGGGCTCCGTTCGTATCTTTACTCTTTGGATGCAGAACAGCAGACGTACTTTACCTCCGCTGGTAAGTGCACCACTAAGTGAAGTGATGCTTACACCCTTGACCTTGGAAAAGTGCCTACATTTAAATTTCCAGTAATTCTCAATATTTTTCAGATAAATCCCTGCTTGCACCAGAGAAGCTGTCCTTTCCTAGTTTGGTTTTGACTGCTTATCCAGCATATTCCCACTCTGAGAAGAGATGCCCTGAGTGCAGACACTGGATAAGCTATGGGCTAGCAAGGGGGTTACCCCATGAGACCTGAGCTAGCCCTTAGGTTGCAAAGCTCCAAGCCTACAACACAGCTCCTTAAAGGAAGCCTCCAGCCACCAGTGGGAAATTCATCCCTGGAGGGGTGATTTCAGGCACCTTTGGGCCTCCCTGGCAGCATGAGGCGACTGCGGTCTATGCCATGGTCATGGTGAAGAGATGAAGGGTAGGCTTTGGCTTGGCTGGAGGTTTTCATCTCCAGAAGCATCCACTGAGTGATGGAAACCTTCAGTCAAGGCAAGTCCCCCAAAAAAGCTGGCTTAACCCTTAGCTGGTGCTTTGCTGTCACCAGCACATGTCATTTTGGGCAGACACAGAGGTCACTTGCATAGAACAGGTATAGGAGGGAGGGCAGAGAACAAGAAGGGTGTTTTAATTTTAAGCTGCTGTGAGTCACTTCATTAGCCCTGACCCAGTTTGACCCTTTTGCTGTTGTATCAGCCTCACTGTTTATTTTCCTCATAAAACTAAAGCTAGATCGATTGCCTTTGTCTCAAAGCCCTTTATGCGTCTTGGCGCCCAGGAGCAGCCCCGTTAGCAGCAGGCCTGATGCAAATTGGATCTCTGGGAAACAGGGACAGACACAGAGCCGACCAACGGACAACAAGCAGCCCTCCCCAGCTTCCTCCTTAAGCTTCAGCTGTTGCATTTAAAGGAGAAACTCTATCTATTTTTAAAATAAATGTATACTGCTATCTCTCTATATATGTGCATGGTGTGGCTATGGGGTACATGCACCTATACAGTCAATAATCTCATCTTGCTAGGGATTTAAATATTAGTCTTCAAAATCCAGGTCTAAACCACCAGATTTATTTGTGTGAAAATATACCCTTTCTTGCTTAAAGAAGGATATTAATTATAGATGCAAACCCATAAATCTTCTGGCTTTAGGTGAGATATTTGCTGGATTATAAATATGAATTGGAGATGAGGGTCCTGCTCTTCCTATTATTACAATCATTATTACTTACTGGTTAATATTTTCTGTATGATCAGTATCTTCAGGTGGGTCAAACATTACTGGGGAATGGGGAGCTAAGCCTTCAAGGGGTGCACACATGTTGAATTCATTAGAAGGTTTTCTCTCCCAGCCTTGCTCTCGGCTGTGTTTCACAGTCCAGTGAGTCATTAAACACCCCACTCAGGTCTCTTCCTCTCCTCTCCATCCTGCTTTTGGTACCTTATTTCATTGTACTGCTTTTGCCAGATCATATCAAGCTCCCTAATGTTTATTAATCACGTCCTGTGCATCCCATTGACAACGTGCTATTGTTTCTGAGGTTCTGCTTCAACACCAGTCTTGGAAAGCAGCCAAACCAGGAGGCACCAGGGACCCCAATATCACCCAGGGCTTAGTCATAGGTGACAGTTTTCTTCCTGGCCATTTATTACAGCAGATCTGGGAACATCAGTAATAATCCACAAGGGCTGGACAGTCCAAGGAGCTGAGCACTCAGAATACCAAGTGGAGGATTTGCAAGGTGTGACAACTTCGATGTGACAACTGTAGGCAGCCCTGATGCTGCTGCTCAGCATCCCCCCAGGATAGGGCTGGTGGAGCCTCATCATACATCACCCCAGAGCTGAAGACTCAAGAGTTGCTAGTTAATTCAATTGCAGGGAATCTCCCAGGCTTGAGCAAGTGCTCCAGAGCCAGGCACACCAATGAACTAGAGCTAAACTTCAGACTTCACTGGGGACCACAGGACTTGCTCTGTTTGCTTTATTTCCCTGCTGAGCTCTGCTGCTCCAGCCATGGAGGTTGCTCCATGGTCCATCAAGGACCAAACAGAGCCAGGTGCCAAATACAAAGGGGTAGATGCTCTCAAGCATCAGCAGACCCAAAAGACACAGAGCTGGTCTGGTGTGTGCCATGAGGGATTCCTAAAGGTAGCTCTGCCCGGTGCAGCAATGCAGCAGGTTGCTGATCAAAGGAGATAGTGGGATCTCAAACTAGGTCCATATAACACTCTACCCTGAAATTAATAGGACCTTGTGTGCCAGGGCTGTAAAGACAGGACACTGTTTAAGGTCTGCTTTCTTGAATTAGACTCCTGTGCTTAAATAAATTAAGTGATCTGTCAGTATATTAAATGATTTAATGCCTTCTTCAGTTTTGCAGTGGAATCCTAATGAAAATACTCTTCAATATAAAATGCTGAATAAATTAAATGGTGAAGTGTTTTAATAAACGGCCTGTTGTTACGGTGAACCACATTAAATTAGTGTTTATCTCTATGGTAATGATGTTGCCCTGGCTTTAAAAGAGTTTCTGCTGGTTCAGGCTTTTTCTGACAAAACATAAGCGTTGTGCTTAAGTTGTTCAGTTCAAAAGCATCTGCAAGGTTCCTGGGCCAAAACCTGAAATCAATGGAAATCTTGTTGGCTGGCTAACACAGAGATGGATTAAATGGCAGTTGGAGAAGAGGGCTCTGCAGACTGAATCGGAGCTGCTGAGGAAGTTGCTGACTGATGTCCTCTGCCCTGAGCAGGAGATAAAGTGTGTGTGGGGTTAGCTACTGTGGGCAGCAGCATCCTACAGTGCTGCCTCCTCCCCACTAAGTAATAATCTGGATTTTCTGCTCTCCAGTGCTGGTCACAGCAGCAAAGAGGTGGCAGGTGTTGGGGATAGCAGCTATGGCTTGAATCATGCTTTGGCTAAATCCAGCACAGCTCAGGACCCAGAGCCCTTGGTGGTGTTCAGCAGGGGTAGGTAGCTCCATGGTGTGGGCATCAGGGATGAGAAGGTCCCAGCCTCCCAGCCTCAGGGATGAGGCCTCAGAGTTACGACTGGGTAGATTTTGCTATTGAAGATCCACAGTGAAACCACAAAAACACTGTGAAAGGGCTCAGGAGTTTGTCTTTGCTGAGTTCATTGCATGTTAAAACAACAAAGTACTTCTTTTTCATATTCTTTGTATAAAGACCTGCTTTTAAAGGTGAAAACCTTATCAGAAGATAAAGTTCCTTATATATAAATCAATTATGAAACAAATTTAATTGTCCCTCTTTTGGATATCAGCTTTTATCTAACCACCTCTATCCATCACATTATTTCTTTAAAAGGAATTTTTTTCCTGACACTGTTTTTAGAGCTTGAAAACAAAGAAATAATATCCCAGTACCCAAAGAGAAAAAAACATTATATATATATATATATACACCTATAAGGTTTGCAGTGCACCTGGATGCACAGTAAGATGTCAGCCTGGGCTTTGTGCTGGATTTGGCTGGGAGAGAGTTAATTTTCGTCACAGGAGCTGCTATGGGGCTGGTTTGGATTTGTGCTGAAAACAGTGCTGATAACACAGAGAGGTTTTGGTTCCTGCTGAGCAGCGCTCACACAGAGCCAAGGGCTTTTCTGCTCCTCACCCCATCCTGCCAGTGAGCAGCTGGGGGTGCACAGGGAGTTGGGAGGAAGAAGAAGGAAGAGGGGGGATGGAGAGATTGCATTTGTCTTCCCAAGTCCCCATTACATGTGATGAAGCCCTGCTGTCCTGGGGATGGCTGAACACCTGCCTGCCAGGGAAAGTGGGGCAGGAATTCCTTGTCTTGCTTTGCTCACGTGGAAGGTTTTTCTTCTACCTATTAAACCTTTCTGCAGGTCTTTCATGTACTTGCTGTGAGCTGCTCCCTTTGGCATTGCCTTTCGAGGGGTTTTATAGTGAAGGGATGGAGGCTGGGTTTGTTTTATTTGGTTTTATAGTACTTTTCCAGCCTTTCCACTGGCAAGATGAAGCACTAATAGCACCGAGGTGTCTGCGTGAGTCTTCATCAAGGCCAGACCAATAACTCTGAGAAAAGGGAAGTGTCCAATAGCTCAGGGATGATGACAACGACTTAAATGCTTGATATTAGGAACATCATAAAACCAAAGGACCACCCATCCATGCAGTGTGGGTGTCTTATGTCGATTCATGGTGATCTTTGGCAGATCCAGGATATGGCTTAAGACAAAAAAAACCCCACAGCATGATTTTGAAATGGCCAGTGATGATGAAACCATCTACTGGGAAGTTGTTCTGATGTTACTTCTCCCAAATTAAAAAGCACTTCCTTCCCAGTCTGAATTTAACAGTGTCAGCTTCCAGTCACCGGCTCTTTTTATAGCTCTGTCTGTTAGATTGAAGAGCTCTCCCTTTCTGCATTTCTGTGCCCTGTCTGAATACATCTGGATTGTCATTAAGCCATCCCTTAACCTTCTCTTTGTTAAGCTAAGCGTATTGGGGTCCTTGAATCTGTCACTATAAGGCATGTTTTGCAACGCTTCAGTCATTCTCATGTGCCCTCTCCCATTCATCACCATCCCTCTTGAGTCGCAGACACCAGAAATAGCTGCAGTGTCCCACTAGATGTTACACCAGAGATATTTCACTTTGCTATTTTTTCAAGTTGTGTAATAGGATCCCTCCTCATCCCCAGTGAAATCCTGGTTCCTAGAAGTGTGGCTTCATGTGTTCCCAAGTTAAACTGGTTGACTTTGCTCATATTTGATAGATGCCGGTCTGAGGAAGAGACCGATCCACAGACAGAGCGTGGTCCTGCTCCAAGTCTCATCAGCAAACTTTGATTGGAATGAGTTTTGATTTCCTACCACTTGCTAAAAATTATGAACTGCAACACGGCCTCTTGGGATGATTCTCTGGTATGTTTAAACGTGGCAGAGAGAGGGGTTTTCATCCGTTTAGTGCACGCTGTGTTGATTTTACATTGTTTTATCTTCCTAATAAATGAAACAACATTAAGTCAAATGCCTCACAGAAGCCAAACGTAACGGTGTTGATGAAATGTACTAAATCAATCAAATCCATAATCACATTCTTGAAAAATTATATCAATTTCATTTAATAAGATCTATTTTCCATTAACTCATGTTGATTGTAATTAATTATTCTCCTTAAATTGTTATTAATCAAGTCCCTTATCAGCTCTTCCATTATTTTTCACAAAATCAACATCAGACAATCAGATTTATAATTACACGAGTCATCCTCCTCATCGACTGTTGTGCATTGGCACAAAATCAGCGCTGCTTCAGTCTTCTGGAAAACTCCTCACCTCACAGACATTGCCAGCCCAGGGAGATCCTGGGACAGATTTTAAAACCTGAATATTGAGGGCTGCTGATCAAAACCAAATTCTCTAGCTGTAGTGGCAGCTGTTTAACATCCCAAGTAGGAACTGCAGATACTTCACATCATCGTATTACATCGCTACTTCACTTAGCTTTTTCCCCCCAAAATAGAGAAATTAAATATTTAGTGTCTGCCTTTTATGCATTCTTTTTGCAGCGTCTGCTATTCTGTCTAGACAACTACTTTTAATCTCTCCTATCTAAAGAGCACTTCCCTCCTGCCCTCAGCTCTGCTAGCCATGGGTTTGTCCTAACAGCCTTCTGCTCGGGGCTGCTTTATGTTCCTCGTTACCCACTTTCCGTTCCTTCCTTGGAGCGAATATAAACCTCCTCTCACTCCCCTCTGAGCTTCTGTTTTTAACCAGAATAACGTTCTCTTTAATAACCTTCTCTTTCTCAGCTCTGAGACGTTACTAGATTCCCTGAAAGCCAGAGTGGTTTTAAAAGAGTTGCCAAATTTCATTCACATTTTCTGTTTGAAGTCCTGTGGGTGACCTGGGTTACATCACTGAAAAGCCAAGGGAGACCTACTGTTGACTCAGGCTTTCTTCTGTCTCTGCCCAGCTCGTACGATCAGAATGGGGTCACCTCTGTGCTGGCTGTAGGAAGTTTCTGGATCTGTGATCTCCAGCTGTCAAGATGATCCTGCAGAGGATCCTCCTGGTCTTGGTTGGGGACTGCTCACCTGTGACATTCAGAAATTCCAAACCCCAGCAGTGTGAACACTTCAGCTCACATCATTCAAGTTGAAGTTCCCCAGGACAGCATAGGGAAATTTGCTTAAATATTATGTAGAAATGTGACTAAGAAATCAGTGGGATTTGATTCTCTGAAGAAATACCTTCTTTTGGCTTCCTTTGTATTTGAGGTCACTTTCTCTTAAGTTTCTAGTGATGCCTGGAACGCAGCAATGTCACTTCTGATATTGATTGTCCCTCCTGCACCTTCTTTGCCCACTCAATTCTTTCTAAATAGGTTACAACTATTGATTTTAATATTCCAGGCACATGGATTTTCTCCCCAAGTTTAAGTCATACTCTCCAGATAGAATTTGCACTCATAAATTAGTCGTTCCCACTTTTTTTTTTTATTGCTCTGACTTGCTGCATTGCTGTACAGGCAATTAATGTTCTTCTCCTCACTTCCTTCCCTTGGTGTGTTCATTAGCTCTCATCCCAGCATCTTCATTTTCTTCCTTGGGCCAGGGATGGATATTGAAAGATTTCTGTGCTTCTTCATGCTCTCCAGTGCCTGATCCTACCCATCCAGTCCAACCATCGCTTCCAGAAAGGCCACCAGCCCAAAAGGTTGGCAGGAGAAAGACAGAAGGGAAAACCTCAGCCTGACCACTGCCAGTTGTAGTTGCAGGGCCATCATGGCAGGGGATGCAGAGTGACTCAAAACATAATCTGTTGTATGTCTGCTTCAGACAGAGTCCAACCTCCTGATTTCTTCTGGCAGCCACCTCCCACCATCAGCTCGACCCTCTGTGGCTGTTCCTTCATCACCCACGAGCACTTTGTGCTGCCACAAACCCACCACATCTTGGGGGGGTGAGGGGAAAAATCTCACTTGCCTTGTGGTCCCCAGGGGATTTCCAGCAGGTTTTGCAAACCCCAGTGATGGGGAGGGAGGTTAACCTGAGAGAGAGGAAGAACTGTGCTCAGGGCACCTGCACATGTGGACTGGGATCTGAAGGTTTCCTCTCACCTGCTCATCTCCTGCCTTTGGCATGTGCTTCAAGGTTGGGCTGGTGCAAACCCAGCCCAGGCCAAGCTGTGTTGCCCACCCAAGGTGCTTGTGCTCATTTTAACTGGCTCTGTCGAAAAGCAAGTTAAAAAAACCAACCCAACAACCCTTTTCTTGCAGGTCCTAAAGATTTTGCAGCCAAGGGCTGGAACAGAGGCTTCTGATGGGTTTGCAAAGTCTCCTGTCTGGGTGATTTCATTTACAGCTGGTGCATGTCAATGTCTTACAGTTAGAGAATCACTGAAACCAAACCACAGCAATTCTCTGGAAAATAACCCCCTCCATCTTCTTTAATCCAGCAGAGTATTTTAGGGGCAGATCTGTGAGTAGAGAAGTGGAGAAGCATGAGAGAAAAAGAGCAGGAAGTCTGTAAAATAAACAAGCTACAAACTGCCTGCAGGTTGCTGTAAATTATGCATCTTTCCTGTCGGGGGATGTTCAAGGTTGTCTTTTCCTTTGAACGGCTCTTCTACTGGATACTCACATTCATTTCCTGGGATGCTGCTGCTGGGGGTTTATGGTTACTTTGCCTTCCCTTTCCCTGACTTTTAAGAAATTTCTTCGCTGTCTTTTAAAGTTCAGAATGTGGTGAGTGAGATCCACCCCCACAGCTGAGTGATGAGGGAGTGGGAAAGGGAAAAATGGTCTCTGGTAAGAGGTTGGTGCCTGCTTCAGGGCAAGCATCACTGCAAGACCCGTGTGGCAGGGTCACAGAATCACAGAATCACAAGGTTGGAAAAGACCTTTGAGATCAAGTCCAACCATTCCCATCCTAAGCTGAACCATAACCCTAAGTACCTCATCTACCCTTTTTTTAAACACATCCAGGAGTGGTGACTCAGCCCCTCCCTGGGCAGCCTGTTCTAGGCCCTGACAACTCTTTCAGTAAAATATTTTTTTCTAGTATCTAAACTGACCCTGCCCTGGTGCAGCTTGAGGCCATTCCCCCTTGTCCCATCTCCTGTCACCTGGCTGAAGAGACCATTGCCCACCTCTCTGCACCCTCCTGTCAGGTAGTTGTAGGCAGTGATATGGTCTCCCCTCAGCCTCCTCTTTTCCAGACCAAACATCCCCAGATCCCTCAGCTACTCCTCATATATTTGCCCTCCAGCCCCTTTACCAGCCTGGTTGCCCTTCTCTGGACTTGTGGGTCCCCATGTTTGAGCCCAGACAGACGGATGGCATGGTGTCTGCAGAGACCCTGCACAGCCCCTGCCTGCTCACAGTCCCTGTCCGTCGCGTGTGCAGAGCCAGGAGCTTCAATGGGATGAACTGGAGCTCCTTACTTCTTGCCAAAAAGCATGATGGCTGTTCTGGGAAGAAGTCTGAGCTGCTCATTTCTTTAATGCAATTGGCACTGGGTTCAGTTATGAATTTCATTTTTAAATTGTAGCTTAGAACTCTTTTTTTCTTTTTTTTTTTTTTATTATTAAAACCTCTAAATTTCATTAGTTTGCACTTACAAAAATAAACCTGGCATCAACTAGTGAGCTCTCCTGTGATGGTGTCATCAATTTACCCTGCCACTGAAGCAGCCCCGTGTCATGCCTGGCACGGTGACAGCACCCAACTTCAATACTGCAGCTGCCTGCAGTCACCTGCCCTGCCTGGAAGTGAAGAGGGACTTTCATGGACTTTTCTGATTAGGAACTTTGGTTTCAAGGTTTCAGGTGAAGGGAAAAAAAAAAGGAAAAGGAAAAAAAAAAAGGGGGATGTTGATTGTAAATTTAATTCCTGCATCTTAGTCATTTCTGAGCCATGGGTCATTAAGCACACATTAGTACTGCTAGCCATTTTTCATAGGGGCTGCACCAGCGACATGGAGCACAGCTGCTGCATCCTGGAGCATCCTGCCTGTGACCCATGGGCATCTCAGGGTGGTGGGGGGCACCCACAGCTTTTTTATCAGGCAGATCCCAGAAGAGAGCCAGAACGGTTGCTGTCCTGAGAGCATGTGTAGCAGATAGAGTATAAACATCCCAGGAGTGGTGACTTCTGCTGTGTTTCACATTAAAACACCTTATTGTCTTATAAAATATCCCAGATCTGTTTCTTATCTCTCCTTGTGCTCCTGTTCATTTTTAACCCTTGCAGCAAAGATTAAACAGTTTCAGGCTTCGGGCACGTGGTCAAGGACTCATCCAGCCCTAGCAGAACACACGCTGTTTGTTGCCAGTGTAAACTGAGGTTTTCTTTTAATGAAAATTAAAATCCCATGGAAGATCCACCTGTGAGCATTTGAAAGACCCATCCCAAGACGTCGGACCAGGGTCACCCCACAGCTCGTGATGTCAGTCTGTCCGAAGGCTTGAGAAACAGCCCGAGCAAGCCAGCTCCTTTAATGGGCTCCAGGGGGTTATTTATAGCCCCTCTGAATAAGTGCAGCTGATACTTAAGATCGGCAGATTTAATGACAGCAAACTGGCGAAAGGCCAGGTCTGCAAATAGTGCTGCTAAAAGTCTTCTCCACCATAAAACTTGTTTAATGTTAGAAATCATATCGTGCAGGGTTTTGCCTGCCATTTTTATAATTAGCAGGAGACATCTCCATTTTGCTCCTAAGAGCTGCCAGCACTTTATGAGATGCAGCTTTCTTTTGGTGGTGGTTTTGAAATTTATCTGCGCATCCCCAGTGGCTCTTGTGTTCTGTGTCCCAGTCAAGAGGAGTGTGGCCAGCAGGTTGAAGGAGGTGCCCTGGTCAGACCCCACCTGGTATATTGTGTCCAGTTCTGGGCTCCCTGGGATAAAACAGACAGGGATCTCCTGGAGAGAGTCCAGAGGAGGCTACGGAGACGATGATGGGTCTGGAGCATCTCCCCTGTGAGGAAAGGCTGAGTGAGCTGGGGCTGTTCAGCCTGGAGAGAAGAAGACTCAGGGGGGACCTTATTAATGAACCCTTGCCAAGGTGCTGCCAGTCTGTGCGACGACACCTCTCTGAGATGTGACCAAAAATCCCATCAAACTAACCAGAAAGGCAGGTCCCAGGCTGGGCAGACAGGAGCTGGGTGGTGTGTGATCTATAAGCATGCAAAATGCATTGAAACCACCGCACTTTGTTCTCACTTTGTGGACATTGAATAAGTTTGTGATACTTTTCTCTGAAGAGCTATGTTAGATTTTTGCAGCTATTCCCACTTCTTTACAGACCTCTCGATCATCTACAAAATCCGTGGCAAATTACCTTGAAATGAGTTATTTTATTCCCTTTTTCCCCCCCTTTCTGTAATAGAACAGAAATGAGCTCAGGTAGTTTTGCTTACCAACCACAACAAATGACTAACAACACACAGAGCAGTGTAGCACACATTATGGCCTGGCATCATCCCTGGCAGCATCACTGACGATGGCAGTGTGTTCCTGGGAATGGCCTTTGCGGGTAAGCATCTGCCCTGGGGTTCACAGAGGGACCCCAGGCTGTGCTTGGGGCACAAAAGACTTCTCTTCCAGCCCAACCTGTGACCCACTTTGCTTCACAAAGGGCATTGGGGTTTTTTTTGGTGTTGTACACGTTTGCCTTCCCTGAAGGACTAGTGCCTTAAAAAAATATGTGTTTAGGATAATGAGAAGCAAGCAAAATGATAGAAAAAAATCCCATTATGTTTTGCATTTAGAAGTGCAGGTGCACTTCAGGAGCTCTCTCATCTTGATACAGTAAAATAGCAAGAAGGCTGCCCACTTTCTCTTCACTGTGGTCACCCATCCAGCTTCCTCCATCGGCAGAAGAGCTAAGAAATTGATCCTTGCTCTTCTTATGAAGGGTGCCCTTGATATCTGCCCTTTACCTGCACACCTCCACAGTGGCTGTCATCACTTGTGTGTGTCCCACATCACTCCCATCCCATGGTGACTCATGGGGCTGCAAGAGAGTCCAGAGGAGATGGGATTATTCTGTGCATCTTTATGGGAATAACTTTGGTGTTTGCACTGTCCTCTGGACCTCCTGCCATCTCAGCTATACACAGATTTTGGTCCAGCTCCCTCCCATTAGAAAGATTAACCATGGGTGAGTCCCGGCCAGCTCTGTGATTTAGATTACCCATTTCTGTAATGGACCTAGCACCTGCCTGGCTGTGAGATGGGCTGATATTTATAGATGCACTCTGGATCCCAGATAAAATGCTGTATCTGTAGTTGAAGATGCAAGAGATGATTAGAGTCCTTCCCATGGTATATAGTTTAAAGTTGAGGTACTTCAGGAGTGCCTTAATGCCTTGCTGACCGGACACCTACATTCAGAGGGAGCTTTAGAATTAAAAAAGGCAGAGGAAGGAAAAGAACTGTGGATGGTACTGAAAAAGGTGCTAGGTATGGCTGTTCGCTCTGTCTTTTTTTAATTTTTAGGCTTTTCCTATCACATTTTCCCTCCAGGAGGATGAAAAATTGAAAGAGCCAGGCAGACGCTATCTCCTCTTCAGATACAAGTGAGAAGTACGCACACAGACATTTATTTACTGGAAGAAGGATAACTCCATCACACAGAGAAGTGAACGTGTCTCCTTCAATTGCCTCTGTGAGTTCTGTGCCTGGGAAGACACAGGGGGATCCAATAGCACTGTGGGGTTCCAGCACTGGGAAAATGAAGCCCATGCCCTTACAAGACACCGTGTGCCCTATTTCCAGGTAACAACCGGGTGTGAAAGAGGCACCTTGTTGGCAGTACATGTGTTTAGACCTGAATTTCACACTTTGTTGGTCTTAGGGGTCCCTGGAGGCTCCCTCATACTGCTTAGGGGGATTTGACCTTGGGATGCTGGTGCTGTGCTGGGGGGGGGCTGCAGGCTGCGGCTCCTGTGGTGGAGGATCCATGTCGTGCCCACGGGATGCTCAGCCTGGCTCTGCACGGGCCAGGGCACAGCTGTGAAATCCCCACTGGGAAAGGTTAGTGCTGCTCAGGTGCAGGTGCTTTGCGGTGGCGTCAGGGAGCGATGCTTCGGCACGTCTGATAAATGACCCCTCCCCTGACACCGCGCCGTGCGTAGGGCCACGCAGCGTTGCTTTTCCCCAAACACCTTCCTCCCAAATTCATAACACAAGCGGGGTTTGTAGTGACGTGAGTAGTGACGGAGGCCAGTGGCTGTATTTTGAGCACCAAAAAAGCCTTGCAAGATTTTGCAATGGACTGCCAAAGTCCCCTGACACCCCTGCGATCCATGTGTAGCAGCTTCACCAACTCTCATTTCAGGACACCAGCTCTTTCTCCTGCTAACAGTTAATGCTACAAATCCAGAGATTTTCCCCTGAAAAAGTATTAATTGAATTCTCTGTACAGGGACCTGTGCTCCAAACCCAGGGTGACCCATCAGGAACATGCTTTTCCAACTCAGAGTACCCCGGAGCAATGCAAACCCACCCTCAATTGCTCTGGAAGGGAGCAGAAGCTCCCAAAAGCAGCACCCCGTGTCCCATGCAAGGCAGCGATGCAGCCTGAGCTTTGGCAATAAATGGTCACATCACAATAACATGTTTGCAGATCAAAAGGCATTTTGCTACAAACCCTTCAATTCCCAACAATGGCACCTGATGAGAGCAGGGTGTCCTTTGCCAGCATCCAAATCACAAGCAGAAGAGGCATTTCACTCAGTAAAGCCACAAGTTTTGAAATTACCTGATTTTTTCTGGCTCAAATTACCTAATTGCAAATTATTCACCCAGTTCTGGTCAAATGTCCTGTTTTTAGCTGAACTAAAACCAACTTTATAATACCCTCTTAGCCTACTGGGCTTATCTCCAGAGCTTAAAGCTGTTCAGCTTCCTTGTGTGTCTTTTCATTCTCATTTATTTTCCATACGTTTATTAATAATAACAATAATAGTAATAATATTAATATTAATAATAATGAGTTTTAAAAACGGATCAGGATCAAAGTTTTCTTTTTTAGTGCAGTTTGCTGGGGTATATGGGGAAGTCTGCAGACCCTGAACGATTATCAGGAATGCCACTCAAATTACAATATAATTGTCTGGGTAAAAAGAATATATTCTGGCAGCTAATTCTGATTGCAGTGCACATTTCTGTGCCTGTGACAAATGATTTCTAAAGTTAGACTCAAGGACACCGAGCTTCCAAGAGGTCACTCATCTACGGTGTTTATTTTATTTGCCATATGAAAAGAAGTTTTAAAACAGTTTTAAATTAAAGGGGGGTGGGAGGGGAGGGGAGGGGAGAAAAGGAAAGAGAAGCATGGATGATCGGAAAAAGATTGAAGTGTTTTGCTTTAAAAGGACTGATGCTTGGAGCCATAAAGTATGAAATACAGGAGGGAAAGCAGATTTGGGGCTAACCTACAATATCACATTAGACTTTAAAGCTGTTCCAACAGACTAAGCATTTGAGAAAGAATCGGAGAGGTTTGTGATAAGTTGCTCCTCTTATCGGCAAACTGTCATCTGTCTTGAGTGAGAACATTTTGTCCACCCTACCAAAACAAGTCAGAAAAATTGGATAAAAACAAAAATATAAATCAGAACGGTAGCTGGGAGCAGAAGTGAAATGATGGCAATTTCCTGGCAAGGATGGCTGTACAGCTAAATGTCAGACGTGGCAGAAAGAATTATACTTACGACTTGAGGTCAGGAATTATGTGTGAGTGTGTGGTGGCCGGACCCCTGGCCAGCGTGGCCACCGTGGGCCCTGCGGGCAGTGACACCGGTGCGTGTCCCGGCTGCAGAGCAGCTCTCCCACCGCTGTCCCGCTGGAGGTTTTGCTCCTTCCCTGGCTGCGGCACAGCGTGGCTCTGCAGCATGAAGCTCCCGTAGGGTTTGACAGGGTCTGTGAGGCTGGATCAGACCCTTTCTGCTCCCAGGCACAACGCCGCGGTGCCTGCAGCTTGCTGAGGGTCTCAGGGTGATCTGTGCCACTGGAGGCATTGCTGGAGCTGCCCGGCTCCCTGCCTGGCTCTCCACAGAGGTTTTTCCAGGGAATAAGTGTCTTTCAGATAATCATGAATTATGTGCCTCCCAGCTTGTTTCTAAATCTAATCATTTCACCGCATTCCCAAAGCACCCCTGGAGCTACAGCGGTGGGTGGAGGATGGAGGTGCCCCCTCACACTGGGTGCATGCGCATCTGCAGCATCATGGGGACCACCTGCAGCCAAAGGTGTCCTGTGGGGAAACCCCGCTTGGGTCAGGGGAGAGCATCAGGGTACCACCAGCTCCTTGGCAGTGGTGGCTATGGACAGTCCCTCTGATGGCCCTCTCCTCCTCAGCCCTGTGTGCAGAGGCATTTAGCTGCACTCGTGCTTATTTGTGCTTCATGTGCTCAGGCCAAGGGGACGACACACAGGGATATCAGGTGCGTGTGGAAAACATCTAGGGACATGGGCACAATACCACATCAGCACCTCAGCACTTGAGCTGGAGGTAAAACGTGGTGTCACACCAAGAACAAGCTGTTTTCATCATCTCCCAGGCAGAACCCTGCAGCCCAGGAGAGCAGACATTGCTTTGTGCACCAGGTATGCACCAAATTTCGACAGGGAGCAGCAGGAGGCACAGGGACCTCAATGTCTGGGGCAGCACGGGTGGAGGGGAGCCAAGGCACAGTCCACCAGCCCCTTCCCTGCACTGCACCTGACACTCCCAAGTGTTTTTCTCCTTCACTTCAACACATTTGACACCGTGTTCCCACTGCAGGAGCCAAGCTGATATCACTGGAGGCAAGACCTGAATCAGATGCTGAAAAAAACATCTATTTAGATGCACCAGAGCTGCTGTGCTCTTGGCAGCAGCTGAGCCACAAGACACCCAGTTGCAATTTGGAAACGGAGGTACAAGGGGACACCTGGAGACACCCTTTTCCAAAATCCCCGCATGGGAAAAGGCAGAGACCATGCAGAAATGAAGTGTGTGGTCCATCAGGTTGCGAGTGGTGAAGACGTGGCAATGTTGAAGGCTTGGGCTGCTTGGGTTGGGGAGCAGCACCTCTGGAAGCAGAAAGGGAGATGATGGTTCTCTGCTCCTTGTAAAGAAAGCAAATCAGTGGAAAACTCCCCAAAAGCCCTTGCAGGTGTGGAAAGGGAAGCCAGAGAGGCTGCAAAGGCTCACAGCCCCTGGCACCAACTCCCTGCCCAACCTGCCCCAAGGTCACTGCACCCAGCAAACACCCTCCCACACCCCCAGCGCTGCAAATCCAATACAGCAGTGTGTTGGGGCTGTGCTATGGGGAGCTGGGCTGCTTTATTCTGCTTTTTTTAGTTAATTTGTTTTAGTGGCATTTACTTTGTAATACTTGGGTGCTCAGGGCACTGCAAGTGCTTGTGCAAATCCAGTTGAACGTGCAAGAGCTGAACATTCGCTTCAACCCAGCTTGGAACAAAACATCCTGACACACAAGGGCTGGATTCTGGGTACTGCAAATCACAGAACCACAGAACATTAGGAGTTGGAAGGGACCTCGAAAGACCATCTAGTCCAACCCCCCTGCCAAAGCCCCTGTACAAGTGCCAACAGCAAGTGCCCATCTCAGAAAGACTAAGAGGTTTGTCAGAGAGGGACTGGGAGAAGGGACAACAATTTATTCCCCATTGGAACTACTCCAGGAGCAAGGACATCAGAGCTGCCCTTTGGGCAGACACTGCTCAGAAGCTGGTGCAAACTCGTCTCCCAAGAGTATCGTTCCATGCACATTTTGTTGTGAGAGGAGGAGGAGGAAGGACTCAGGCAAGGGTTATTGAAGGCTGTGCTGTGCACCTTGCACATATACACTGCATTTGGGCAGCAGTGTGAGCATGTATATATGTGTATATATGACATACATGGGTATTTAGTTATCTGTGGCATGTGGGCTGGGGAGCAGACAGGCTTTCCTCTCACCACAGTGGGGTGTGGGATGCCACACAAATTCTCTCCATCACTTCTCTGGAAGTCCTGGCAAGCCTGAGGTAGACTGGAGTTAATCAACACCATGTTGCTGCTCACCACCGTGGGCAGTGGGACTTCACTGCAGCATTTCGGGATGCCCTGGAGCAGCTGCAGCCCAGACATTCCCCCCCCAGTGCTCCAGGGAGGGCTGAGCACTCAATCCTTCCCGGGCTCTGTCTGCAGTGTCCCGGGTTTGCTGATGAGACTTTTCAGTCCCATTTAGAAGAACTTTATTGGCACTTTTTTTTATGCCCCAACATCGTGGCTGGTACGAAAGAGCTGGAAGATCAGCTGGGTCACAGCTAGTCACAGAATCACAGAATTGTAGGGATTGGAAGGGGCCTTGAGATGTCATTGGGTCCAACTCCCCTGCCAAAGCAGTCCTTCTCTGTTGTCAGACACACTAAACTTCTGCTTTGGTTGCTTTTGGTTGTGCTGTCTGTTTGCTTGCAGGGATTATCATATTCCCCACCCGAATTGCACCACTGACAATAAATCCAAAGCAACCAGGGCCTGAATTTTTGAAGAGGTTTCCCGAAGGGAATGTCAATTACCTTTCCCTACCAGCACCGCCAGTGTCCTCTGGCACTTACAAATCCCAGTTTTATTTTGAGAAATGCAGCCACTCGCTCTAATTATCCAGCCTGCACTCTAAGGCAAACAGAAAAAATATATATTTAGTAGGTAAACTTGAAAAGGCAAAGGGTGGTGACAGCTCTGGGACTCCAGGTATGAAGTACAAGCCCTAACGAAGGCAGCCTGTCTGTATGCAAGGGTTTGCATGCAAAGTGGTGGGAGAAGGCTGCACACTAACTCCTGACGTCTCATTTGGGTTGAAATTCCCGTCCAAAGCAGCTGGGATTGCTTTTGCTGCTGGGGATGTGGTTAGGGAAAACATTGCGGTGACCTGGGTGGGTATTTCTCTCTCTGCCCAGCACAGTTACTACGTTCAAGCCCACTGAGAGCCCTCTGCTTTCCTCTGCTGGTTGATGTGGCATCAGAAGTTTGTGAAGGGGAAACTCAAGAGTCTTTGGGTCCAAAAGAGGATGGAGGAGAGACTTCCTTCTCCTGATCTGCCATGACCACAGAGACCAAGGGTCCTCTTGGCGCTGCTATGGAAACAGGGAATTCGCAGGGGAGGAACTGCCCTCCTCTGCCCTTGGGTGGCAGTGTTCCCCTCTCAGCACTTGCCCTCCAAGTGCTTTGTCTCCCTCCATCGCCACCCTTTCCCCATCTCTCTCTTCATGGGCTGCCACACTCTCTTCCACATTTAGATGCCAGTCTCTCTTTGCTCATTGCTATTCTCTCCCCATCTCCTTAGCTCAGCCTAGTTTCAAACGTGGATGCTTTGTCAAGGTGCCAGGATCTCCTGGCGGAGGTGAAGGTTGGTAGATCAATGCCACAGATGCCTCCCAGAGCATGAGCATCTCTGCACGTCTTGTGTCCAGAGAGAGGGACCAGATGTGCTGAGGACCCTCCCTGCAGCAGCACTTCCAGATCTGCAGCCCCAGCTCAGCTGCCAGCATTACTCCAGCACTTGGCTTTCCCCCGGGGCTCACCAGCCCAGCCATGAGCACTGTGGCATTTGGGAACCAGCAGCACTAATTATCTTTTAAACCTCATTATCTTCTTTCCTATGATCTGTTCTTTGTTCCTCCTTCCTCCCTCCTGTCTGCTGGCAGCAGAGAGCTCTGCCTCTTCCTAAACTTCCTCACAGCCCACCACGTTCCTGGACAACTTGCACTGAAGACATATTGGATTTTTATCTCAAGCACCCAAAAATCAAGGACAAAATCCAAGGTTCATTGCTCCTGAATCACAACCAAACCACAGGCAGTTGCACCAACTCAATTAGATGCAAATACTTCTGCAGAAATGCCTCTGCCAAGAACATGCCCTGCTGCTGACAGAGGGGTTCAAGAGCTTCCCAGGTATTTCCAGTCTGGTCCCATAGGAGAAAGAAGTGCTGAGATCCCGGGACACGGAGTATGGCTTTTGTGGTTTGTATTATTTGTAAGGAAAATAACCCTGTTTGCCTCAGACCAGCTCATTCTGAAATCTCAGAAATTAGGTGTCATTACTCTGCGGGCGTAAAGTTGTACCCAGCCAGCAATCCACCTCTCTGCAGATAGATGAGGAGGATAATTTGATTCCATCTTTGGAAATGTCAGGCTTTATGGGTGAATAAAATACATTCAATTTTCTTCTGTTTGTCAATATTGGGTGAAAACGGACTAGAAATTGCTTATAAATGAGTAGTGTCAAGAGAGAGGCAGTCTGTTTGTTACCCCAGCACTGCCACAGCAGCCGCAGACACCTCTGTACGGTGTGTAAGAAACAAGTGAGCAACAAAATAAGGCACAGATGGAAGAAAGAGTAACCTCTAGCACCTCTCCATTTACACCTACTGCTGTACAAGTAAGTCCAGGTCCTGCAATCAATAACCCTGGCACACAAAATAAGACGTTCTCAAAGCCCCTGCAAATTCTTGGTCTCAAAAGGAAATTTGAAGAACCTGGTGAGGATGTGCTGAGCCGAGCTCTGAGCCAAAGGCAGAGCAGAGACCTGAGGCTGGATCAAAGGAGCCCTGTGCCCTGCAGAGCAGCTGAGCCCCTGATCAGTCTCCTGCAGCCAGAGCAAGAGGTGGATGATGGGGCTGGTCTGGTGAAACGCAGGTTACCCAGGTGCTTGAACTGCTGAGCCCAAACCAGGTCAAAATCTGAGCACACGGGAAGGATGCAGCCCCTGGCAGCATGGTAATGCTAAAGGGCAAGATTCCAGGAAGGGGAATAGAATAGCTGTAGTGAATGAACTTTTCAGATAAATTATAGCTAAAGAGGAATGAAACATTATAGTTTCAATTACCGCTGTGCCCAGCCACGCAGGTAGTAATTCAAACAAGAAACAATTGGTGGATTGTCACCCTCAAATCAGACACATACCATTTAATTCCATTTACTGAGGGTTCACTGACTGTATTTTGAATCAAATACAGCCATTAATGTGCAAAGATCTGAAAAATGCATGTGTCCCTTTTACAAATGTGACAGCAAGGCACTAATTCCTGTAAAAACCGTTTTCTTCAGGTTGGGCTGTTCCCGTTGCCTTTACTAATGCAGATATTACTTATTAAAAGTTTCTGTATGCCAAGCCAGTTCTTTTGAAATGACCTCTGCCTTTTTTTTTGCTGTTCAGGGCACACAGAAAGCACGGCCAAATCCAGCCTTGCATCCCATCAGCCAAACTTTGCCAATTGATTAGAATTGTAGAGAAAGCTACTTTCATTAAAACAATTAGATCCTTGCTATTATTGCTGTGTCTGGCTATTACGGCATAAATATAAATCATTGGTTTCAGGAGCTAAAAGTTTTCAAGTAGAATTGCTCTAATATCTGCCCCAGGCAACAGGGAGAGGAAGGATGATGTTCTGGAGGCTTCTTGGTGGGCAATAACTGCACCCTAACCAAAAACCTGCCACGTTCCTGAAGTGAATATTGCTGTGCTGCCCTGGTTTTGCTCCAGCAGGAAAGCAATGCATGATGATGGGCAGGGTGAGTGGGAAGAACAGTGCTTGGGAGGAGAAGAGCTGACACCTTCCCCAGGTGATGCCTCCTCCCCTGCACGACTGTCACGGGTTGTGTGTGTCCCTGGCTGCATTTTGCATCGTTTGAACCATGCAATGGCACTACACAAAGCTAAATGTATATCCTCCCTCATCCAAAACACAACTTAAAGGGGGAAAATGTCCTGTTCAATGGGATATGGTGGAGTACTTTTGGCACAGAGACTTTGGAGATCATCTGGAGTACTTTTGCTTTCCTTTTAAAAATAAAACCCCCTGTCTCCCCTGTGTCTGCACCATCACACACTCTCCATGGGGCCACAAGGTGTGTTGCCTAATATAACCAGACCTTTCCGTGAAAACACACTTGTCCTTCTGGTCTGGCTGAGATTTCATCAAAGGGCAGATTATTTAAATATGATTTCACTAATGATTGAATGGGTCATCAGAACGGGATATGAAATTTCAGAGGTTCTTCTCCTCCTGCTCCTTGCATCACTCCAGGTCACACTTCCCTACAGATGCTCCGTGTTGACTCAAGGACACTTCCAGGCAGCACAATATCAAAGGAGCAGGGATGGACAGGCCAGCTCATCCTACACATTTTAAATTGCTGCAAAAGACTCAGAAGCTGTTTTGCAGAGGGACTCTGTGGCAGGGACTGAAATCAGAGCTCAGCATGTGGCTTAGGCAAACAGAGTGGTCATTAGTGACTTGTTGTTGTGGGTACACCGGTGCAGACTGCTAATTCAGCACAGGAGTCATTAAAAACAAGCTGCAGTGGACAGAGGGGGGTTGGTAAAGGCTGGGTGACTTATTTGGCAAGGAATGAAGATGACCCTCAATATCCTACGTTGCTCTGCTTGTATGTTTGGAACAAAACCTGCCAGGAATTGGCTGGGGACAGGATTAGGCACTCATTGTTTCATTATGCTGAAAACTGTTAAAACCCAATGCCACTTTTCCTCAGCCCCTAGCCAAGGGGCTCATCAGCCATTCAAGCGGTCCCCCTCCTCCCGGGGGAGTTCACCTCTTCCAAAACTTTCACCCCAAGGTTGCTCCTGGGATGAGAAGGTGATATCCCCACACCCAGTGCTCCTGCCAACCTGTGCCATTGGCTGGGGGGGGGACATTTGGCTCCATCACACCGAGCGTGACTGTTCCCACATGTCTGAGAGCGAAGGGCTCAGCCTGGTCCTGCTCCTGCTCCAGCCTGAGCCCCAGGGCGTTAATTGCCTCTGAGCTCACAATTAAAGAGCAGCATCCACCACGCTGCATGGGTGTCCCTGCGTTGAAGTTCCTCCTACCAGGTGCTTTTAATTTATTTGTATTTCCAGCAGCGATAATTGAGTTATCAATTTTGTGCTCTTTTGGGCCAGAAGCAAAGAGATCAGAGAGCTATTTTATGCACCTAATTATAGATTATTTCCCATAGTTGAAAAACCCCAGAGACACAGATCCAGAAAATGTGTCATGAGGTGCTCCGTGTCCTCTTAATCTCTACTGACTTCTCCCTTTTGCTCCCTTAGACTCCAGTCTGAACGTCCTCCAGACACACCAGTTGTCAAAACCAAGGGATACCTATTTCCCCACAGGACAAAATCTCTCCCCATCCCAGCAGAAAGCTGCTTAAAAATCAAATTCAACTTAAACAATCTCTTTAAGCCTTTAGCACCTCGTAGAGTCAGGCTGAGATTTATTCAATTTCTGTGCAGTTTGGCTATAATCTATCTTATCACAGTGTCCTGGGATCCTGCTGAGAAGTGAAAAACTTGATTTTCTTTCCCAGTTCTCTTATTTGAGGGGTTGAATTTGGTGTGGCCCTTCATTTTTCCATCAGGTCCCCACTCCCTGGGTGCTGCAGAGCCCCCTCCATCCCATGAGGGTCTGAGCTGCCTTCAGCCTCTGCAGATGAGCTGCCTAGAGCACACTGCAGTGCAGAGCGAGTGCTAAAGTCCAGCAGATCCTATTTTTATATTTACAGAAAGAGATGGGAATCGTCTGTGTGTCGGTATTAGGTTTCTGGTGGTGACATGAAGAGGCCATCCAAGATGTATGACCTAGCAAATGTACTGTAATGCACACATCACATTTGTTCTCCGAGTAAATAGATATTGTCTAGGGTACATTACATCTGTGCTTTCTTGTTTAATTTAATGTAAGTGAACTGCCCTAATTTCCCTAAATTGTGGTAATAAACATAATGCTAACAGCGGTATTGCTAATAATTTATTTTGCAAGTGATTAATCAACAATGAACTATTTTAATTACCTGTTCTGAAATGCCAAACTTTAAATTAATTATGTGTCATTATATGAATTCATACGTGTGTGTATATATATATATATATACACTTACATACGAATTCCAAGGCTAATTAAAACGAATAAACCATCAGATTCGATGAATTCATAGAGCTGAGGGGCGATCCACTCTCCCCTGCTCTTCTGCCTTTTTGCCTTTCATCCCTGGCACAAAGAGAATTAGATTCCAGGGCTTTAAGCAAGTCATTCGTGCTCCTGGAAAAGATATTACACAGAGAAAGTAGCAAAGTCCCTGGGTTCCATGCTGCAAACAGATGTGCTGCCATGTGGCATGGGCAGGGGGTGGCTGGAGCAGGGTTGGGGGGAGGTGGGCTGTGAGGCTTCTGCCCCAGGAGACACAGAGTGGGACTCTTTGGAGTGATCTCTGTGCCAGAGCTCAGAGCTGCCTAGAAATGAAACCAAATGGGAACTCGAACGGAGGAGAAGGAGGTGATGCAGATTCTGTGTCCTCAGTTGTTTGTGACAGTTTTTGGAGGGGAACTGGGGATGAAATGAACAGATTTGGGGCACAGACAGAGAGTTTTCCTTTCTGCCTGGGACTGGAGCTGCATCTAGAGATGCCACAAGGCACAAAGCTGATGGCGTTGGGGGGTTTAGCAGCAGGAGCACCCCCAGGTGCCCCAAGATGAGGCTGGGCAGAAAGGGAAGACCATCGCTTTGAGTTAAGACACAAGCCCAGAACTCACAGCCAAGAAGTCCCCAGCCATCCAGCACCGACCCAACCAGCAGCAGTGTGTCCGTGCTCCCATGGCACGTGCAGCATGAAGGGGCAGGGGAGCTGCAGGGGAGGGAATCTCTACTTGAGGGGTGAGGAGCACGACAGTCCTAATGGCTTGTGGTACCGGCTTGAAGAACAGGATGATTAATGAGAGCAATGGCACGAAGGAACCAGAAACTAAGTAATGAGACCTTTATTTGATACATAATACCACTGGGACCTACTATAAAGAGAATACCAGGAGGAGGGCTAAGTTTCACAGGTTTGGGAATGCATCAGGAAGGGGGAGAGTATTGCTGACTTTGCAGTCAACTGCCTGGGCTGTACACAGCCAGGGCTGCAGTGCTGTTCAGAGTGAGCCTGGGACATGTTAATTTGGTCATATATTTTCAGACTGTGGAAAGACACTCTGACTTTTGATTTAGCGTGCTGCGTGGATCGATGCGAGTTGTGGGTTTAAAATGCAATGTCCAGAGCCTGATTCAGTCACTTGATGGTTGAATTCCAGCTGGGAGAAGCAGAAGCCATTATATACATAACAAGAACTTCCTGCCAACAATTGCATATAGTTTCAATTGAAGGAGAAGAAGTTGCTGATAGTTTAGGTATGGATGTCAGAAACACAGCAGTTAACAGCGGAGATGAATGAGAGATTGGGAGGTGATAACTTAGATAAATTGGTGTCTCATCCATATTAAGGAGACAGCTCATCCTCAGTTGCTGCCGGATGACATGAACAGTGGAGCGTATATGGATACTAAAATACATTGGTCTTAAAGTTAAATCCCCAAGAACCATCAGAAATAAGTCTCAGAAGCCAAAGTGAGATCTGGTGCACACTGCAAAAATATGCAGTCTGTCAGAGCACGCTGCTCTCTCCATATAACTTCCACCGTTTGTGGGACAATTATAGAGAAAACGATACTGTGATCTGTAAAGCAGTTCCTGGAGTGGTTTTATTCACTAACTCAATGCTACGCATAATCATTGCCAGCAACATCTCCAGAGGTGTGTGCATAATAGAGAGACATCAAGTCAATGAGTCAAAACATCAGAAAATAAAATTCAGATGAACATCACATTCAAAAATTATATTGTCTGTCATTTAACACTGTCTGAAGACCTCCTTATTGAAATAATACATCTAAACCAAAAGTTACCCCAGGCAGTAATACCGTATTGCGCTGTGTTTAGGATCTAACAGGAACTGGGGTTTTCTGCAACTTGAGCTGGCTGCAGAGGAAAGCAAACTGGGGTTATAAGCCCCGTGGGGATCTTCAAACTGAAGCACCCAAAAGACTCATAGAGAGGAAAGGCAGGTGCTGGGAGGGTCTGTTCCTCTAGTGTACCCACTTCAAAACCTGCCAAAGTCAGTAGTGACCCCCCAGCATCACCCAGTTCCATTGCTGTGTGAATGTGTACAATATTTTTTTTCTTTTAAGACCCAAATTAGCTGCTAAAGAAGACGTTGTGTCCAAATGCAAAATGAATTTGCCCTCACTGACATCACACTTCACTGGATTAGATCCTTCGCTCCTCCTCTTTGAAAACACCCATTGAGATAAGAAGTTTCCCTTTTTGAAAGTGCAGGTCTGGAAGACCTTTAAATCCCCTAACTAAATTCTTATCATGCCGTTTTCCCAAAGCACCATGTATAGCATCAGCTCTGTGCTGCAGCTCGAAAGGAACAATTCCCTGCAGATGCATGCATCTGAGGCCAGGAATATCTGCTCCTGGGTGTTTTGGTAGTGATATCACAGCATGGACCATAAAGCAAGTATATATAAATATATATGGAACGCATATGTACATATATATGCATTTTTTCCCCTAATATATATACATGCACATGCATTTCTTAAAAAGCAAGGCTTTTATCCTAGGCTTGATTTTCTCCTACACCACCTGAAATCACAGCCTATCCTGTTGTAATAAAGCATCATAAAAATATTGCCAAGTTGGTTATGATTTCCCACAGGTTCCGAGTTGTAGGTACAGGGGGAAAGCTGGTTTTGCTCCCCACTTTGTGCTGGCTGCCTGGATCTCCACACCCGCAGCAAGCACAGGTCCCTGCAAGAGCAGTGGTGGTCCCACCCCACCTGCAGGCAGATGCGGATGGGAAGAGTAAGTACTGCATAATGAGTCCAAGTTGCTCCAGGGTGTGAGAATGAGCAATGAGCATCTCTGCTGGAAGCAAAATCAGGAACTTGGGTGAGCTTTGCCATTTAGACAACAAATCACCGGGTGTGCTTGAGGGTTCATTTTTCATTGGAAAGCACAGGCAAAACGAGGACCTTGCTGCTTATCTCTTTATTGCTCATTGGTGCTTCTTTGCCCTTCATTTCTTGGAAAAGGCATGCTGCTTAAATGGATTGAAAGGTGGGCTGTGTGAAAGAACTGAGCCACCTTTTTAATCCCAAAGGCTTTAGTAAAAGGGTTCGTTTTGCTCTCAGGGAAAATCTCTGTGGCCCCAGTTCATTTGCGTCCCCCTCTACCCCATCCATCCAGGTTGCCTTGTCTGTATCTGAAGGCATGCTTGCCATCCTTTGAAGAGGTAGTCTCCTCTAAAAAAATCAATAGTTAACATTGTCTTTAAATAGTCTGACATTTACCTTTACTGCAGTTTTCATTTCTTTCTGGGATTGCTCAGACATTTGTATTACCCATGTACATTCCTTCCTTCTCTGCCCGTAGCCACCGACCAGGAGCTTTGTGAGGACGGCAATCCTGGTGGTGTAGCTCACTGCCACAAATAAGGAGACTTTAGCAAGATAATTGAGAGGACTGGAACTCGCTAATAGAAGCATCTTTAATTTATGGAAGACATCAGGTGAGAATAATTACAAGCAAAAGGGTAGCCTAAGTCCCTGAAGAAAATATATCCTGAATGCAGTTTTCCCAACAAGCAAATCTGAATGCTGGCCCAAAGGTCAAGAACAAAAGACTGTGAGCTTCAACCTCCCAAGCCATCCACCTTTCCTTCCCCCACCCACCCCCCCTGCTCCCCCCACTCCTTGTCAAGAAATCGTCTAGGGGTTCATTTAGAAAGCTGCTTGTTCAGAGTAGGGCTGTTTGCAATCTGGGGAAGTTAAGCAAATTAGCAGAATTATTAGGTAAGAGGCAATTCTCTTTGCACAGCCTGCAAAGCAACCGCTTGTTAAATTAGCTCACACGAGAGAGTTGCGCTGATGTAACGGTGGCTGCAGTGTTTGCAGAGGGAAGGCTGTGCAGGCATCCTCTTTGGAATAACACTGCTGTACTCCCACTGAAAAAGAAAAGAGGGGAGTTTGTGCAGATTTGCTGGCAGGCTGGGATAGGTTCCTCGCACAAAGATGCCTTTGGTTTTGTTTTACAGAACATTCTTGCTACCTGGTTCCTGCTGCAGCAAATAAATATATAAATGGGAACCTAATGAAGAAGAAAACCCTGATACCTTCAAACTAGCTACTTCTATAAATAGGGAGGGCTGGAGGAGAGCTGATGCTGCGAGACCCCTGGAAGCAGGTGGCTGGTTGCACCCGCTCCCCTCCGGGACTTGCAAGGACACCTGGGGTTTTGCAGCCTTGTCGTCCTGGGGAGACTTTGGGAATGAGTCTTTCAGCAGCACAAACAGAAATCGGAGTCCTCTGAGAAGACAAGGAGAGAGTGGATCACACATGGTTTCTGATCACTTAGTCTCATTTTTATATACTCTTTGGCTATTGATTTGGTATTTTTATACCTTACGTAGTGCACTTAGTACAGAAAAAAAATAGATTAACTAAGTAAATGTGCTTTATTAGTGGGTCTCTGATGGAAAATTATGTCAGTTTTCCATTTAAAAGATGCATCAGATTAATCCACTCATGAATCAATTTGTTCAAGCTTGAAAACCTACTAACACCCCACATAAAAATTTCCAGTGTCAAACTGCAAGCTACATACAACAGTCAAAGTTCTAAAATGAAGAAAAGGTGCCGCTGGGAAGTCTTTAGCACTTCCAGCACAGCTGAGAATGGAAAGCCCATCCCCAAAGTGAAGCAAGGGTGTAATACCAGGCTTAAGCCCAGCTTCACCTGCAGATAAAGCCACCTTAGCAGAGTCATGGAACTGCATCCGTCAACACCAGCACAAGCAGCAAAGCCCTGGGCTTTTCCAGCCTTACCCTGCCTGTTCAGAAGTGCAAAAAGCCCCCATGACTGCAAGCAGAGGAACTCAGGAGACCAAAAGTGTCTAAAACAAGGGCCAAGACACCTGCCAGCTCCTTCTTAACTGCACCACATAGTCTGACAACCCATTACAAGCCTGAAGACAGTGTGGCTGTGGGGAGCACCAGTCCTGCCCTGCAGTAACTCTGCTGGCAGAGCAACGGGGAGGCTCAGCGGGCACCAGCTTCTCTGCAGCCCTGATGCAGGAGAGGTTCCTGCAGACATCAAGGAGGCCATTTGCCCTTGAGGAACCTGCAGAATCAGGCTGGGCATATTCACCAGATAAATCCCCTGCAGCTGCCAGCAATGGACCTGCACCACGATGCAGGAGCTCGGGATCCAGGTTCAACTGTTCTCCCAGCTTTAAGGTGTATCATGCCTGAGATCAGTCTAAGCCTCTGTCCAGCCCTTAGCTAATAGGTACTTTCTGGCTCTCCCAGGGTTTCCCCAAATCCCTTTTTTTACTTACTGCTTCAGAATCCATAGTCTGCTTTAAAATGAAGAAGGATACTATCTTTGAGCCTCTGCAATGGTATTTTTGGAGTCGGGATGATTAGATTTTGGAAGTGCTGGTTATTTAACACTGCCCTATGGCACAAAGGGCAGATTTATCTATTTATTTTCATTTTCTGCTTCTTTCTATGACTGACAGACGTCCCAGCTCGAAGGTTTTATCCTTCCCAGGCGTTTTTGGCTCACTGGGACATGCTCCTCACCATGGAAAGACAGCTTATGCCTTTCTTTACAGGTGATCCACTTTTCCCACTTTTGCCCCATACGACTTAACAATCAACATATTCTGCCTCCTCTCCCCACCCCACCCCACCCTTTTCTTTGTGTAAACCCCTCAAATTCTCTTGCAGAATTTGGGGCAAACCAGCAATGACTGCTGTCCATCTGAGAATAACGCTGCCATGGCATTAGACAAAAGCCCACCTATGTTTCACTGCTGCCTTTCATTACTAAAGAGACTGGAAGGAAGGCTGGCATGTTTTGAGGGGGTGTTTAGGGAGACACAAACATGCTTCCATCCACCGTCACGACAGGATATCAGCTCATGGATGAGCACTTGTATGTTTGGGAAATAGTTCCAAATCTCTCCCTCTCTTACTCATTTTCCCCGACCCTGTAGGGGTAAAAGGAGAAAGCAGAAACTATCTGCCAGGCATGGCACAAAATGACTGGGCGGGGGGGCATGGAAAGGGCTAAAGGCAAATGTTGTCAGAGGGAGGTACTAAGTGATGTGAAATACCTGTTCCATGTAGAGATGTAAAAGAAGTCCTTGGTGTTCAGTCTCTTATATCTTCAAGAGAAAGACTGGCCACACTCTGCCTCCATCACTCAGTTATCCAGCTCGCTGTAGGCACAGCAGCTCAGACAGTGCTTCCGTGCTCAGCCCCAGCTCTGTGGTACAATCCTACCTTGCAGCCCTGTGACTACACAGAACATCCCAGTGTTTATTTTTGGTGTTGTACAATTAAAGACAACTACCTATAGCCTGCTGAGATGTCTGGGCATCCTGCAATACCACAGGCATAAGGTAAGAGCGGATGAACCTTGCAGTAGGAAGCCTGTCCAATCCAAGCAGATCAATTGCATAAGAAAATACTTTGCATGGGGCATTGACAAGTTATTTTCTGCTGTAATTCCATTTGCTGAATACCCTAAAATGAAGGATTTTACTCTCTGAGAGAAAAAGGAGAAGTTATCCACACCCCAAGCTGGGGTGTTACTACAGCTCAGCACTGCGGCAGTAGCTGAGGTAATGCAGGAACCCGCCAAGCTGCTATGACTGGCCATGCACATGCTGTCTGTCCACGTCAAACACAGAGTAAAGGACGTTCTCTTAAACCTCAAACAAAGAAGCACACCCAGACATGTTTAAATCCACAGTTGCAAACAGCTCTGCGTGCACAGTCACTGCTGTGCAGCTCTCCAGGCTGGGTGGCAGAGGAGCATCCCACACGCAGGAGCCCAGGCATCCTTGCCTGGATGTACAGAAGACACCATCATCTCTAGCCCTTCATGCCTTTGGGAAGCACGCACAGCACATCTTGCTGTTTATGCCTAATCCAAACTAACGTTCTGTGGCTATCATGTGCATGATTATGGCAGTCGTTTTTAATTAGGGATTGTGTCAATAGTATTGACATTTTCATCGCTTTTTGGGGAAGTAGAGGATATTTTCCTGCAGGTGAAGTCCCCTCTTTGCACTTCTGTGCCCCCCCAGCTCCACTTGCTGTACAGAAGAGCTGTGCATCTCATTAAAAAAATACACTAATATTAATCCTGTTCTCTGTGCAAATAAATTACAGCAACTTAACACAGAACTTACACAACTCAAGGAATGCAGAATTGTGGATTCCCTCCATCCTATGGGAAGACTTACAATCTTATTCTGATAATATATATCATTAAAAGAAACCCCAGCAGGACCCTGGAAATGCTGGTGGCCCTGTGACGAAGAGGATGCATTCAGTAGCTTGCTGGGAAGTGGAGTCAGACACAAACGGCTCAAGCCAGTCATTGCACTCAGTGATAAACACACTGTGGGAGCTATCATTCACCCAGAAGGAAAGGGGAAGGCAGATCATTACATTTATTGGTCATAGTTTTTCAAGAGTCAATAAAGACCCACTAGAAAAGGCATGGTTAGTAGCAGGATTATATATTTTTTCATCTATCTCAAAAATACCTTTGGCTCAACAGCTATACATAACACCAGGAGAAGGTCTGTCTTCTGCCCAATACGTCAGGATGAATCTTCCTCCTAGATGATGGTCCTGGTGTAGACGCTGCTCACATTGTACAGTTTTTAATGTCTTTAACCATCTTTAGCTTTGTATCCTGATAGCCCCTTCAGGCTATATGTCAATGCCATCTGGAAGGAAAAGAAAAGACTTCTGCTCAAGCCCCACGGTAACGCAGATCTCTTGACTAAAATTGTGCTTCCTTCACTTGACAAACTGTCAGCACAGACCAATTATCTGCCTGTTGGTTTGCTTGTCCCTTCTTTCTCCTCTCAGAAACAAACAGACAGAGGAAAAGGACGCACATCATAGCTGCTGATCTGATTGCTCTGCCCAGAGATGTGCTTGCAGATGTACCAGAGGTAAAAATGGGTCCCTTCTTTGCCACCTCTTTTGCCACCTTCTCTCCTACTCTTGACTAATGAATGCTCCTGGGCCTTTGCGACAGATAATGTGTCTGGTTTTATCTGTCTTAAGTCCTGGATAAATACATGGTGGATATTAGAGTATTAGTGTATTTAGGCTGATGTGTTTAGCAGACCTAGATTAGGAATTGCTCCTCAAAATATCGTTTGCATTTGCCAACAAAGGTCTTTATTACAGAAGAGGGTCAAGCAAAAAAGGATTATTCCTGCTAATTATTCACTGTTATTTAATATTTGCACAAAAGGTTTGCAGGACTGAGTCCTCAGGATTGCCTTGTTTGAGATGCTAATAGGGTTTCCAGGAAACCAGCAGTGTCTGGTGTGCCATCAGAGCCGCCTCTTAGTGGATATGGAGGACAATTAGATTTGATGTAGTTAAGGGTGGTTGGCTGAAGGCTTATAATGACTTAGCCAGGACCTGATCCTGGTGTTTTCAAAGTCAGTTGTAAAACTTCTACTCAGAGCTGTGCTACAGGAAACCGAATGAAGCAGAACCAATTTTCAGCCCATGAGCAGGTTCATGACCTGGGCAGTTCCAGGCTGTGATGGGCTGGTGTGAGCTGGCTCCATTGGCTCCAAACCCTGCTGGTGCATCGGGAGGGACTGGGGAGTCAGCAGGGCTGACACACAAACTGTTGGGAGGGATATTTGTCATTTTTTGGCTGACATCTCTGGTTTGTCCCTGTATATCAGCAGTCCCTAGAGACTTCCCCTAAAGTCTACCAGCTGCTTTCTGCTTGGGCTTCATATTTCCTCCTTTAGACCATAATAGGCTGTATTGTTATAGAAATTCCTTGCTAAGTGAACTGAATTTCTCATTCCATAAAGATACAATTAAGCGATAAAAATACTGGCAGAAATCTTCAGGCATGGGTGCCTGAAGGTGGGATCCACGTTTAACCCTTTAAACACGTGGCCCAACTTCTGTAGCCCCCATGTATTAGTCTTCTCTAGCTTGAGGAGAACTGGAAGCTTCCCTGATACTTGAGGTGACTTTGGAGGTACCTAAATACAGACCACACTTCTTTAAGGAGAAAACGTTTTCATTTACATTCCATGGTTTTGTTCAAATTGCAATGCCTCCAGCTTCTCTATTTGACATTTTTTAGTATCTTAATTATCATTACCAAGGAAGAATTTTAATAATGGTGGTGTTTACATCGGATGCAGCCCTGGGGAATGACACAGAATAACCCAGATTGCAGGAGCAGGACGGAGGAGCGTGGTATTTTGGAAACCCAGGCCACAGCCTGCTGGAAGCATCTGTTTCTACTCAACCTTTTCCTCTAGAGTCCCAATATCATTCACAGCCCAGACTGCCAGCAATTAGGGACTTGTGCTGAGGATTTCCCTTCTCTTGTGCTTTCATCCCCATCTTTCCTTGCTGATGAATCTTGTGACTGGCAGCATCAGCTTTAAGGTGATCATTGCTCAGCCACTGCTGCTCACATAGTCATTCCTGTCTCAGTGGATGTCTTTGCTTAATGCTTCTGAGATGGAAATCAGGAGGTGGGATCGGGTAGTGCTCAGAAAATGGTGCTGGTAATTGTAAAGCAAATAGTTGGCAGTGAAAGCATGCTGAGAGGTGTGCTGGTGGCTGGCAGCCACAGAGGTGGTGGCCACTTGGCTGTGTTGCCAAGGGCAGTGCTGTGTGGCTGCAGCTGGAAAGCCACAAGCATCCTTACTACCTGTGGCTGCAAACTGGCTCCATGCTAATGTGGGGATCTGTCAGAGCTACTCGCTTTCCCCTGCAGGTACCAATGTGCCTTGCAGCATCTCTTCTATTGGGCCAGGTCAAAGTCCTTTTGGGTGCATTGTTGGGTGTTTGGAAAGACGCTGCATTTGTGGAAACGAAATAAATTTTTAAAAATCAGTAATTTGTTTTACATGTTTCCAAAAAATCATCTGTTGGTATGAAAGAAAACATCTTTCTCCAATAGTTCATCCATCACTTTCCATTTTTGCATTGTAAGAAGAAAAAAGAGCAGGAAATATTTCTGACCAGTTCTGATACAACTGCTTCTCCTTGCTGGCATATTTACACTTCAACACTGATGAACCACAGAAATGGAAGAAAGTAAAAAACAACTTAGTATGTCCATCTTCCAGGCAGCAACCTGGATGTGTATCCATCATCACTGCCATGCAGTGATGCTCTAGCAAAAGGAGGTGTCACCATGGAAGATGGTCTCACAACATGGCAGCTATAGAGAAACTAGTCACACTTAGTGAAGTTCTGACATCTTAGCAGTGTCTTCAGTGTGAGAAGTGATCACTGCACCCTGAAATAGTGAGCTGGAGCCCTGAGCTCCCGGTTCTGCGTGTGGTCTTCAATCTAAACTTGTTCTTGGGCAGAAGTACTGGGCACATGCCAGATCTAATTGAAGTATGTAGGGAAAAAACAACCATGTAGCCTTCAGTAGGATTTTATCATGGATGTTTAAGCACTGTTACAGTGCAGAAAAATGAGCTAGCAGAGGTGGGTAAGTACCGTTTTCCTTTCCTGTGAGGGAAAGTCCTCCTGCAGTAACATTGCTCCTGATGTCTTTGCCTTTCAAATACTCAGTGACATAAATATTAGATGCATGTTAAGCCTGATATCCAACAAATAGCTCCTTATCTTAAAGTACATGAATGCTCTTGGCCCTAGTAAGAACATTTAAATGATACCTAAAGGACCAGAGACGTGGAATCAAGCGAACGACATTTCTGGCATGTGAAAAGAGACAAATCTCTGCACTCTCTCGTGCCAGGGGTTAACCTGGGCCAGGTGTCATTAAAAAGTAGACATGAATAATCTCACATCAGCCTTTTGCATCCAAATGGCTCATTATACCAGCAATATTCATGGCTTGTGATAGTCCTATAGATTTACGATGGTTAGGAAAAGATGTCGCCCAGCTTACTTTCCCACCAATCATTATTACATGGGAAACTGAGTGATTTTCTTTAAGTCCATTAGCATAACATTAGTGCTTATAATGACCAGACTAGGATAGACACTTTACAAGTCTTTTAGGTCAACAAAGTCAAACTGGGGACCCTTTTTTAGGAACATAACTTTTACCTCCCAACATTGTTGGCCAGTACAGGCTATGGACGTTAGCGTTTGGGGCAATTAGGAAGCAGCTGGCATTCCTAATTCATCCCTCCTCCACTAGTCCCCTATCTCCCCATTTCTTCACTAGATCCTGGTCAACGAGCTGCTTGGCGCACGGTACAAAACACAAGGAGGGAACTTCAGATCAAAACGTTTATTCTTCATTGTAGCAGGTGAAACACTGAGGCACGGGGCTCCTGGCTTGGCATGAGCAAAGACATACGAAAATGCACAGCATTTGCAGTTGAAATACACCATCCTGAATTACAGCTGAGATCAATATAGGAGGACGATAGAGATTATCAATCTTGAGTGGTCTCCGTTAGGCAGAATTGACTGGCAACCACATAATGACTCAGGCTCAGCCCACCAGTTTAGAGCCCGAGTGATAGATCTGCAGATGCCAGTCATCATAATTTCCTTATCGGCAGCGTTCACGTAGCCATTTGTCTTCTGCTACCTGAGTTGCCTTGGTCCAGTTCAAGTGTTTTATCCTCCAAGGTGCGTCTGAGAGATCAATGCACAGCTACAGCTGGTTGAAGGGGACCAAATCCATTGAACAGTTGATTTGGTTCCATTTTACCAGCTTTAGCAAAGCATTTGGCCTCATGGGCTCTGGCCACCAAAGAGGGGAATTCCTCAGGGTCTTTTCTTTCCCAGCTGCCTGGACCTCTTCTGAACTTGCTGCCTGATGATGCACTGGTTCAAATGGCTTCACTTTCAGGCAGTCAGGATTTATTTAAGCTTCTTAGCAGCTATGGCTGAAGAGCGGGTCTGAATTAAAGAGGCAGGTTTAATATCAGTGGAACAGTCTGCAGCAGCAACCACCAGCCCAGAGCATTTTTAAGCCCGCTATTTGGCTCCATCTGTTTTGAGAGCCACGTTGCTCTTACAACGTGACATAAATAAAGGCTCTTGTTTTAATCCAGATACTTTAATTGTCACCTCCTGCCTTCTTCCTTTCAGTGTTTTATGGGCTGCTGTCCTCCTCTGTGCCCTGTGTTTCCGTGTCTGAGGTGCTGCCTAACGCGCCGCAGCAGGGAAAGCGGAGAGATGTCCCTTGCTATGTCCAGCCCTGTCTGCAGCCAAGTAACTGGGGGCTGCAGTGCTCTTCTCCCCTCGGGGCTCTCCTTGGCAAGTGGGAGGGAAGAGGTTGAAATACCTGAAACCTTTTTTAGAGGTTAACAGGCTCTACCTCCCTATGCTGAAGCTCCCCGAGTATTAAAAGCAGTGGCTTCAGCAGTTTTAAGATCTGCTTGAGACAAGGGATGGTTGGATTTGCCATGACCAGAAATCAACAGGAAAGGGGTGGAAAGGAAAAGAAAGGCAGAGGAACACAGGGAAAATGGCTTTTCTTTCTTGCAATCCCCAAATCAGGCCATTTCCTCCCAGAATGGCAACAGTGAGCCCCTGCCAGGCAGCCCTGAACACCGCCGCTGCCCAAGCCACTCATGCCATGGTTTGTGTTGCAGCGCTGGGGAGTTGATTTCTCCCAGAGAGCCCTGCAGCATGAACACCCCACTGCTAAAAATAACTCAGTAAATCAAATTTAAAAATCACAGCGGCTCCGATCATTCCTGCAGTGGGAGCCAATAAAGTCAGGCCTTTCCTTCTTCACCTAGAGCCACACACAGATATTGCACATTGCCATGTGCATAACCTATTTAAAGAATTTATATGCGTCATAAGGCAAAGGTGACTTTCTCCCCCCCCCCTTTTCCTTGCAGCCCACCACACTGCAAGATGATACCAGGAAAAAGCACCTGCACCTATAACCGCTGCACACAGAAATATTGCAAGTGGGCCAGCATCTTAGGTCCCCAAGAAATACAGACTTTGCGTTGTAACAGTAAGTACTGCAGATCGCTTAACTGCCCAAACCCGTTACTCTAAGCTGCCTATAAATAAATGGAGAGAGAGGGAAAGAGAGAGAATAGCTTTTTTAAAAGAGCTCTACAATTAATTTAATCGAGTTATCTCAGGGTACGTTTTCAAGAGACAATCAAGCTAAGGAACTAAATGGAAACTTAGACAGTGAAGACCTCGAAGTATTAAATTCATCCTTTGGTGAGTTACAGGAGGCAAAGGAAAGTAATTATTTACCAGGGATTGGGGGGGAGGTGGAAGTGCTGTTGGTGACCAATGCTACACTGAGCCTGAAAGCTAAACCCGGATGGGGACACAGATTTTGGTTTAGCATCACCACCACACACTTAAAACACACTCTGCTCCCCAGGTGCACTTGCTCTGTCCCAGTCCCATTGATTCACAGAGAGTTGTTTGAAAGCAGCACTGTGGGGAAGCAGTGGGGGGTTACCCTGAGCATCTGCTGTTGGGGACAAGTGCTGTCCTTCCTCCCCCATGGCTTTGCTTTGAGGAGTGCCTGGGAACACATTTGGAGTCAGTGCGAGTCAGCGTGGCCGCTCTGTAACATTTTGTTTAAATTCTCTGCAGTGAGTTATGGGTGAGGTTTTCCTTTTTAGAAAATTAGTTTTTCTCTTCTGGATGCCATTAATCAAAACTAATGATGTCTCTCCAGTGGTGAGGCTTTCCCAGCAGCCGAGAAAGAGCAGCCCACGTTATCGGCTGGAGAGGACTGCAACAGTCTGGGGCTTGTAGCCTCCCAGCAGGGAGACCCCAGCTCTCCCCCAACCCCAGTACTGCCAGGCTGGGCTCTGGGGCTGTACAAGCCATTGGAGCAAGAGGAATTACAGAAGCATCACTCACACATGTACAAAGGTCTGAGCTGTGTCCAAGCTCCTGATCTCTCCCACGAGGCAGTGCTCATCCCCTGAATGCCTGTGGGCTCCCACCCCTGTGAAATGTGGGGGTACAGGGTTCGCCTCTGCCTGCTCCATGCTGCCAGGTTCAGCAGGCAGGATCTGGCAGGAGAGTTTGCATAGACCTAACAGCCAAGCCAGGCTCTGGTGTCCCTCTCCCTTCCTGGCTGTGCTGATGTCACAAGTGCGGCAGCACCCGTGTCCCAGACTCAAAGCCTCCAGCACCCAACACCACCAAATTCAAGTCGGCTGTCCAAAGTGAATCTGAGTCCAGTCATTTCCCCTTGCAATTGCTCACACGTTGGAAAGGTCCTGGTCCCTCAGAGCCAGGACTTCACAGGACCCTGCCATCGTGCTGGCACATCCCTGAGCCGGGCAAAGTCCACGCATGCTGCTGGATGCCACTGGAGAGCTGTGGGCACACTCAGCACGCAACACTTGTTAGAGGCAAATCAAGGCCAGAATAACAACATGAACTCACACCTCGCTTTTCTTTCTCTGTCAACTGTCTTGTAGCACCTCTGCTTTACTTTGGGCCTGGGTGTCAGTTCCACTGCTAATTCTTATGGGTGTGAAAACGGGCAAAAGTCCTGCGTTGCCAAACCACTGCCATGGCTAAGAGGATCAGCAGTAGGCAACATAAGAGGCTCTGATCTATCGAAGACCTTTCCACTTTAGCCCAATATTCTAATAAAGACATGTTATAGACAGTAGAGAAAAGCCAAGGAATTTATCAGCATTTGTCGATATTCCTAATGAAGCAGAAGATTCAACATGCAATAGAATTAGCCTACAACGAACCCTTGCATAGGGCCCATCCTTCTGAGTCCAGAAATCTCCTGCCTATTCCAGTCCGATACCCTTTTGAGAAATGAGCGTCCCTCAAAGCCATTATCATTATAAGCTAAAAGGCCAAACGAGACAAAGTACTGTTGCTCTTCATCTGAATAAACAAATCATTTTTAGATCAAATGCATTAACAATTTATCATCCTAAAATCCAATCAAAAGGAAAAAACAACAATACAGAACATCGATTTCCTACAGCTTTATCTTAATGAAGTGCACATTCCTTTGGTAATTAGCTTTGGGAAGGGTTTTTTCCCCCCTTTCTTCCAGCTAATGTGTTATTTGATTTCCATCCAAACATTACTAAATTGGAGGAAATTTCCCCCAAAATGAAGTGGCTTTTGATCATACAGGAAAATGCCTACTCTCTCCCCCTTTGCTATTTTTCCCACCAAGCAGCCGTACTTGTACTGCAGGTGATTCAACTTTATGGCACGGTGTCTCTGCAAGGATGCTTAAATCAATGCCACAGTGGCTGTATTCTGCACAATGTGCCATTTGTAAACCAGGAAATACAACCTCGCCGCTTTTATCCTTTTCCTTCCAGACATCAAATATTAAATTAACTTATATTATTACAGGGGGGAAAAGTGGACTGTGCTTTATTAACGTTTCTAAAATTATAGATATTCAACCCAAAAAAGCATACTCTAGACAAGGCTCCGGAGTCTTCTGCTTGGATTTTGACTTAATTAAAAAGCACTCTGTTCCTTTATGCACTACAGTAGCTGCTGACGTTGCAGTAGCCACTCAGTCTTTCAAACCAAAACTATTACCTGAACTTAATAAAGTGTCTATTTAATTTATACACCCCCATGAACTCACCTGTCTCCCACCGACACAACACGGTCCTTGCTAACGACCAGGGAAGGCAGCAAGTTGACAGCAAACTCACCAGCACCCCAGGGTAGCTCAGCTGCCCCATAACATAATTCCCATCACCTTTCATCTGCCTTCTCTGCCACTAACAGGGTTATCCAATATCCATGATCCAACGACCCACCCCGCATCACTGGAAACGCTTTTTGCCAGCCCACCTCTCCGTTCCTCCCCTAAATCTCTCCTTTAAATCTTTTCTTCTTTAAATGATGCTGAACAGAGGACTATTGCTTTCATCCCGCTTCGCTGAGTGTTTGCTGGAATGCAATGGCTAATTTCATAGTCCAGTTTTATTCGGATGTATTGCCAAGGTACAGGGCAGTATCTGCAACAGAGAATAAAGCCCCCAAACCAGCAATTATCACCTTATTCCCTAGTTACACAGAAAATCAAAAGCGGCCTTACCAAAAACTTGGCTCTCAATTTGAGAATCTCTGCCTTAATCCAAATTCTAGGTCCTAGGCCTCTTGGAAAAACAAAGGTCCAGTTTCAAGCACAGACCTGCTCTGTTCTGGCAATGCAGAGCATCAGAATCTGGAGGGAGCTGCAAACACGCTGGCTCCATGTGGGACAGAGACAGGTTCTCCACAGCAGTTTGCCTGGAACGCAGGGCTCTGAGTGGGTCTCTGGGAGCTGCAGCTCCTGAAACCAGCAGTGCAAATAGATGTGGGGTGGGATTTATTTATTTATTTTAATTCTCCCAACTCCTGCACTCAAAAGAGAACAAAGCCGTTCCCTAATACAGTTTGTGCATTTTATGGGCCAAACAATTAAATAGGTTTTAAAACATCTGCTGACTGCATAATTCCATACAGGGGAGTGTACTCAGCGTTTTTAAACAGCAACTGATACGAGATACCACTTAATAGTACAAAACACCAGCAGTCCCGTTAAAATCAATAGAAAATTAGATGCTATGAAAATGCAATATGTGTCCAATTAGTTATAATTGGAGCAAATGGTGATGCAGATAAACTCCTGGAGGAAGACGTATTTGTCCAGATCGCTCCCTGCCTGCTTTCGGCACAGCGCAGTACCAGCAGTGGCGGGCGCTGCTGTATCCTATAGCATGAATGATGATCCATCTAATACACGTATGTTAACTGTTATCTAATTATGGAGTTGCTCAGAGCCTGCAGGACTGCTTTGGTGCACCACTGTGTCTGGTGAAAAATGATCCTCTGTCACACGGAAACCTCCCTGTTGGACTTGACAAATTATGCCAGCAAACCTGTTTAAGAACTAAAAAATCCTTGGACATGGTGACAGGCAGAGAAAGATGCTGTTTGGGGGCAGTTATTTATTTATTTATCAGTTGGAGTTTAAGAACTGTAGCTCAGTCCCACGGATACTCACTTCTCCCCCCCTGCCTGTCTGTTATTCTACCAGTTCAAACTCCTTCTCACTGATTATTTTTCAGGCTTCTTTCAACTCCTAAAAACTCAGCTGCACGGCAAAATGGGAACTAGGTTATGTGATTCTAACGCTTTATTTTTAACATCTTTGGTGCAACATATTGGCCTCCTCTTTGTTTCATCTTATGACTAAAGGAAAAGAGCAAAGATCCCATATCCCAGCAGCACAAAAGCTACACCCCCAACCAAGCATCACTGAGAGCCAGCGCTCCAACCCCTTCATGCCCTCACAGTGCATGGAAGCACATCACCTGTGGTACAACAAATGTTATTAATTTGGGGGCATTTTTTCATATATGAACTATAAAGTATCAGTTGTTTTACCAGAACTATTAGCTCAGAGCTAAAAAGCAATAACTTCCTCCAGGGTTCGTATTTTATTCCTGCTTTAAATGAATAATTCAAATTATTAAAAACTTACATCCACTGGAAGGAAAAAAAAGTCTTTACCAAGACCTGAAACCTTTTTACATCATTGGAGACTGTTACTTACACCGTTAAGGGAACTGTCTCTCAAGAAGGAGGAAAAAAAGAATGAAGTGGCAGCTTTTATTTGTTACGCTGACTCAGCCAAATGGTGGAACAAGAAACGTTAAGACCCAATCCATAACTTTTGTGGCCGTTCAAAGGATGTATTCTTCCTCGACACTGATAAAAGTTTAATATGTAGTTGCCCAGGTTTTTAATAAACTTGTCAACAAAAGAGCAAGGCAAATTGATGGGGACCTTCCCAGGAATAAATTCAGCTTCAAATAGGCCAAATGAGCGTGGAGGACAAGGAGGGGAACGGCACACGGGCGACTTTTGCTGGTCTTTGCAAAAATGGCACGATAGATTTTAGCGGGTGCGTCGTATTGTCTCAAAGACAAGGCTTTAGGACAAAGCTGGCTTCATTTAAGGAAAGTGAGGTTGTGCGGTGCTCTGCATCAGAGCCCTGACAACCCGTTGGGAGGGGAAGGGGCAAAGCCTGGACATCAATAAGCCCCTTACCCTGCCCATGCATCCCGGTCCCCATCCCGCAGCAGAACCACTTAGGGACAAGCTGCACTGTCCTTCCCTGCTTTTTATCCCCCATTCCCCATGCACATAGGTCAGCACATCTCCTCCAGCTATCACCTGCACAGCCATACCCCCCGCTCAGCCAAACCAACCCTCTTCTCCAGTCCATCTTCTCCCTTCAAATACTCAAGATCGAGCTTAATTCAGACAAAACACAGACCTTTCCTAGATCGCACCCCTATAGCCTATAGCTACATGTACCCCTCATGTATAGGAACCAGTTATATTGCATCCACAGGGACGTAAGCTACACAGACTTCCCACCTTCAACAAGGTTTAAGCATGAAATCACTGCATGAGATTCATTATTACCTACTAGCCTCAATCAAGCTGGTGCCTTAAATTATTAAGGCTTTGGGTTTTTTGTTAATTTGTTTACCCAAAGTAAACACAAATATTAAATCAGAGCTTCCAATAATCTCACTGCCAGAAAATTAACCCACGGCATCCCAGAAAGGGACACCACTCTCCAACTTCTCATGACACCTTGCTTCCCACGTTGCCGGCTCCCTCCCAACGCCTCCCTTCACTTGCACAGAGCAGTTTCAACAGCCAAAGGCTAAGTCCTGCCTCCAACACCCATTCACTTCCCAGATTGGAAGCACTGCCCCGGCTGTTGTGGTGAACTTTATTCTCTACAGCTCTTAGGTCACTGGATTCCTGCTCCCGTAGCTTTATCCGACTCCCCAAATGCCAGGGTTGACTTGCCTATGTAAGGGCTTTGCAGGGACGACTCCCATCCTTACAGCTGCCGGGTGACTTCTGCAGTCAGTGGTCACGAGTCCTGTGCCTCTTGGCTGCCCAGATGCCACCTAATCCGGTCCCACCAGAAGGGCAGCTGAGAATGAGCACTATTTATAGCAGTTGTTCCCTGGGCTCCCCTGGCTCATCAGACTGCCCAGGGCTTTTTTAGCTAGCGGCACAGGTCCCTGCACAGGCCATATCTGGGCATGGCAAGGCATTTACAGGCACGGTGTGTGCTTCAGGAAGGGGGGGAATTAAAGGGGGGGTGGGGAAATGGAAGACCCTGCATCTGTTTGAGATGTCAGTTGCCCTGATTCCCCCAAGGCCCAGCATCTAGCTTGCCTCCTGAGCACCACCGGCAACTGCTTAAACCTTGGGCTACTGAATTCTACTTTATTCAAGACATCACTGCATTTGAAAGCCGTGCGCACAAGGATACCCACCACCAGCCTCTGCTCCTCTGTGCAGCCTGTTCTGCAAAAATACTAACTAAACCAGGGATGCACGCTGATCCTGGCTAAACAGTGCAAGCAAAAACTCCTTCAGAACATCACAGGGCTCAGCAGTGGTCAGGAGGAGGCAGCCCGTGAGGATGCCGCTCCACCTGCCCATGCAGGTACCCAGCGATGCTGTCACAGCTGGGCAAGCCTGGGGGCCATGCTGGCTTAGCACAACCTCCCTGGTGCTGGCAGAGTGAGCCAGCAATGCGGCACCGTGCAGTACTGTGCCCAGACTGGCAACCAGCATCTGTGAGGCAGCAAGTAGCCCCATGGTGCTGAAGCACTTCAGGCCCCATGTCCTGGCTCACTCCTGCTCAGAATACCCCACAGGCAGCCACGGCCCCGCAGCAGGGTCCCAGCTGGAGGCCCGGCCTTGGCACCTCGCACGCTGCACCTGCTCAGAGATGTTGGAGGATCCAGACAGGTCTTTGCAAAGGGGGCTCAGTACAGCCAGGTTGCGCAAACCAACACCAAAGCAGGAACGTCCTCACAAACCCAGAACCAGCTTGTCCTTGGGTAGTTGCATCATCCTGGCTTGGCCTCCTACAGCTTTAGCCCTATGGTGAGAGCAACAGCTTCAGCAGCATCTCCATGGTGAGCAGCTACTCAGCCTCTGGGGGAAACTGAGGCAGGGGAGCTACACAACTTGTCTGCAAACCCAGCAATATGGCAGTGGAGCCCTTGCCCTCGGCTCTCATCCTTGGAGAGCCAGGCTCCCTGCATCCCAATGGGAAAGCATCTTGCAGCATCGCTTCCCGCTTGGCCAAGGTCAAGAGCAACTTTAGCATCAAGCGGAAAATGTTAAAGCTACAATCTTCACATACTTAAATCAGCCCTGGGCTTTCCGGGGAAGGATCGGAGCTGAGGAGCGAGGATATTTCTCTTGCAAGGAACACACCACCCCCTCGCCCACAGTCACTGCTAAGTGCAAGATGTGGTGAAAGTCTTTAAAAATAGATATATTCCCAAGCAATTCATGCCGCTTGCATCTGGCAGGGCAAACCTAGCATGGAAGCTCTTGCTTACTGACTAAAAAGGATCGTTAGCAGCTCGAGGCTCACGCAACCTTGAGTCTCTCTTTCTGTCTTCAGGGCCTTTCCTTGTTCTTGGCCTAAACCAGTCCTGGGAAACACAAGGGAAGCCCTGCCCAGCTAGGCTGGTGTCAAAGGCAGGGAAAGATACTGCAGTGCAGTGCTGATCTCTTCTGCAATCGGACGTGCAGACTAGCCCGAATGCTGAGTCAGCACAATTTCTTTTTTGATTGGTTGATCTGAGTAACATACTTTCAATGTATGCTAAAGGGGCAGCAATTAATACATTTTTCCCCCCTTCTTTTCCCCACCTTTCCAAACCAGTCTGAATTGAACGCACAAATCTTACCCCCAAAGTCACTCCCTGGTCCTAAATATTCTGAGGTTCTTTCATTTTTAATTTAGGGCATTAAAAAAAAAAAAAAAAGAAAAAAAATTTGCAATCTAAGCGATGCTCACTTTGATCGACTTGTGCTGCTGCAGCTAAAATATCTGTCCTGCAGGTCAATCTAATCATGCTTAATAGCAGTTTATTCTTCAACGCAACATTTTTCACGTTGGGTCGACAGTTTTAAATGAGATTGCTGATGCACCCCTTTACTAATGCTTTTACCAGGGCCAGCACATCCCTTGAAATATTTGTGCAATAAAATGCTTTATTGCTCTTGATGAATGCACTATTAAACTTGAATTGCAAACATGCCCCCCCTCTCCTTCTCTTTTTTTTCTTCAAAAGAGGGTGCTGGAATTTATGGGACCACCTGTCTTCCAATATTAAGTAATAGTAACAACAGTAATAATAGATCATCAAGGTAACAAATGCTCAAAACTAAAAATGCCCAAACAAACCTGCCAGGGAAAAACCCACACGGCACAAATTTGTCACTGTGAGCTCGTGTGCATGTGCAAAATATCCATCTTGGACCTGGCGGTAGTTCCGCTTACACGCGGAGAATTCATCTCGAGAACGGCTGGGTTTTGTGAGGCATAGAATAGAAAAATTTAACTAATTTGGTCCACTGGATTTATGGCTTTTATAATTCTCAAAGCTCCTGTTTCTGCGCCCGGCACTGCACACTCCCTGCTTTGCAGGATGGATGGATGGGTGGACCTGAGCATCCCAGCGCTGCTGCACGGCGGCGGGTCTAGCACTGATGCTCCTCGCAGCATCCCCGTGATGATGCTCACCAGTTCATAAAGAGAGAAGGGGAACTGGCTTAATTTTAACTACCAAATAGAGTGGACTTAGTGCAACAGTAACAGGTTCAATCCAAATAGGTGTAAGAAAGGAAAAAGGAACTGCCACGGAGCAAAAGAAGGCCTGCAGCCAAAGGCCTGCAGCCGTTACCTGCTTCCATCAACGCCAACACCAAGGGGCTGACGTGGCTCCAAGAGGGGCCACACATAAACTTCCCATTTTGGTTTTAACATCATCCAAGCCCAGGAGCCTCAGGGACATGTGCCATGGCAAAGCCTCCCCTGCCACATCCACTCCCATGCCGCGAGACAGCGCTCAGAATTATAGCTCTGAAAATATTTACATAAAAAAATAAATCTGAGCACTTAGTGACTTCCTAAAGTTAGCAATTCCATGTGATTAACAAGCGTATTAATTCAGAGGGGCGGGGGGGAGGAAGGAGATAAAAATTGCATTAGGAATGCAGGTATCTACTGTAAATCAGACCGTGAGCAATTTCATGAGTGCAACACACAGTGGCATAGGAGTTTTAGTAAAAACTGTGCTGATGGAAGAAAAGAAAAGAAAAAGAAGCCAAGAAAGAGAAAAAAAAGAGGAAAGATAAGAAAGAGAAAAAAGAAGGAAGAGAAAAAATAGTAAATAAGCAAGAAATAGACAAGGAAAGAAGAAAAGAGAAGGGAAAATAGGGAGAATAGGTGGGGCAGCAGGAAAAGGAGGAAATTTTGTGTTATATCCGGAATGGTGTGAATTATCCAAATTTTTCATCCAGAGACTCGGGCTGGAATCGATGATTTACAAGGGAGCGAAACTGCAACCCCGCCTGGGCACCAGAGCTTTCCTGCTCGGGCTCAGCTCTTTTCCCAGCGTCCAACAACAATGTTTTAAAATCTCACCCTGCAGTGGCCAGACTCCAGCAGCAGCCAGGGCCTGTCTTTGAGCTGACCCAGGGGTTGGGGACCGTCCCCATGCAGTGTGGTTGCTGGTGGGACTGAGCCCAGAGGATGCTGCATCCCAAAGTGACCCCGTCATGACCAACCAAGGAATCCTCAACTTTCCAGGGCCTGCCATAACCAGAGCATCCTAAAATGTAAAAGGGATGTTGTGCAGATCAGCCACCCTCCAGTGCAAACTCAGCCTTTCTAAAGCCTCCTGGCAAAGGAAAGGCTTCTCCTCTGCTAGGAAGGTGCTTAGCACTTCTCATGCCTCCATCAGCCATCGTATTTACCCTAACAAATAAAACCTCTTAATAAACACCACTGAATCCTATATGTAGGAAATCTCCCTGATAGCCCAGCCTGCCTATTCTAACCTGCTATTCACAAGCACTTGCTTACAGTTAAATTCCCCTTGGCAGGTGTGTAACAAGTGATGATGGTGCTCGCCGTGAAGAGTCAGAGAAAGACTGCAAAATCCAAACTCCAAGTCTCACCCGCTCCTAGAAGAGGATGCTGCGATGAGTAAGGATGGGTGAAGCTTTGTGAGGGATGCCAAGGCATCGTGCTGACCAAGTGATGCCTTAGAGGAGCTTGTTAGCCAAGTGAAGAGAGGTGTCAAGGTTGCTGGGAAATCACTCAAAAGCAAAACGTGTTCTCAGCTGCCCCATGAAGATGGAAGAAGAGTTTGGGAAGCGGCTTTCTGAGGAGTTCAGCTTTGCCCATCATCACAGGCATTGCAGAAGCGTGAGGGTGTTTTTGGAGCTGAAAGCTTTACACCTTCAGATACAACTCACACCTGGGCAGAACAGTAAACTTGTATTTCAACCCATTTTCTTTCACCTTGCCTCATCATTGTACATTCCTGGAAAAACAGCCAACTATTTCACACCTGAAAAGTTTACAAGGGAAAAGTGAAAGCTGCTGAAGGCTTCCAGAATTAAAGGAGCTCATTTTCTTGGTTTTCCTTTGGGAAAACAAGACCCCTATATTCAGAGCACTCTTCTGGTTTTAGCTGCGATCTGCTGACTTGGTGTCTTGCCACACTGACAAGAAAGACCTCCTTCTCTCCAGTTTTAAGCACAGAAAGTTTTAACATGGCGAAGATTTGAAGAGTGGAGTTTGCACATTAATTTAAAGCTAAAACAACACTACACGCCCAAGTCACAACTCCTGTAGCCTTTTTCTTTTCACTCTCCTCCCCCCCCATCTCCACCTCCTTTTGTTTTTCATACATATAAAGATCAGCCAGCTCTGCCTGCTATCTAGCCTTATTTAGGGGGGGAAAAAGGGTTGATGGGGAGGCAGGAAAAAGGAGCGATTGGCCCAGATCCCTGTTAAAACCCAGGAGTGGACAGCCAGCTTTCCTCTGGCATCGCCTTTCAAAGCCCATGCCGCAGTCAGCATATTGAATATTTAATGTCCTGATGAGCATTTCCACCTGCTGACACAGGCAAAGTGACAGAACAATACACGCGCTGGAACAAGATCATCAATTGACTCCCCAGTCGGTCTGCCGGGTCAGGCAGTTTAAAAAAAAAATTAAAAACTAAAAAATTAAATTATTTGGTCTGTCTTTCTCCCCCCACTTTGCCCCGGGATCACACATCGCTCCTCTGAGAAGGGTTCCCACCTGAAATACATACTTCTTTACATTCCATAGCTTGCCAGGTTCATATGGGCATATAAAGAAGTATGTCTCTCAAGCAGGTAGTTTCAATATGCGCATTTATATAGTTACAGGAGGAAAAATAACGCTGATTTACGATTTACATCCCCGAGAGTGAGTTACAGCGCAGTTTAAACCAGCAGACTTTCCTCCTGCCCAGCCCATGTGCAGAGACACACACACATATATCACCCCCTTCCCAGCTCTTGCTCCTCACTGCTAATCCCAGACTTTACCCCTGGCAGGTGATGGATTTTGGTCCCTAGGAAGAAGAACTGGATAATTCACCGGACACAAAGCAGCAGCACTCCGGTGGCTGCCCTGGCAGGGACTCTTTGTCACGCAAACGGCACAGAGTAAAAGCCAACCTCCCACTCCGCCTAAAAAGTAGGTGTTGCATTTGAAATCATAAACTTTCAGCAATTAAAAAGACCAGAATGTGTTTTAGTGGAAAGGATTTGCTTTATCTGCATATAGACAAAGGCATGCGGGGGAGGGGGAAAGTTAAATCTGTATTATTTCCCAATTGTCTCCATCCTGCAATTTGGAAACAAAAAGCCAATTTGTTTTCAGAAAGCCAAAAATCAAATGGCCAGCTACTGATTTACAGACCGACTCCGGAAGGACTGCTCCATTTGCCAGAGTAAGAAAACTCATCAGCTCCAGACAAGCAATTGCTTTCATCAGTAAGTAGAGATTAAAGCATAGGAAGAAGAAAGCGTCTTACCTAGTGAATCCAATGATTTTTCCTCTGCTGGTCACTGAGAGACAGACACTACCTCGCAGACACGCAAACCCCAAAAGATAGCACATGCCTTTCAGGGAGTTCAGGGTATTAAATAAATAAAGAAAGATGCAAAAATCGCTTCTAAGAAGTCATCCAGTCGAGCTCCACGCCAGCTGAGGGGTTTTTTGGGGAGACATCTGCAGATACACAACATAAAAGGCAGCCGAAGCCAGGTGCCGGCATCTCAGGCCGAAGTCTTGTTGAGTTATCCCTGCAGCCCCCGCGGGATGCTCGCCCGTGCACGCCGCCACGCTCCTGTGCGCCCAATGGGGCTCAGCCCAGCGTGCCGAGAGCCGCTGGCTCCCTCTCCCTCGCCTCCTCGCAGCCGCGCTGAGCTTTAAAGCTCCCCGAACAATGTGGGCCGAGCGGCAGGGCTGCAAACGCCGCCCGGGCTGAATAGGAGACTATTATAGGCAGGATTTAGACAGGGAGGGATGATGGAGGTCACGCCGGGCGCTGGCCGTTCGCTGCCTGCACGCTCAGCACGGCGAGCGGGGCACGCTCACCTGCGCCCGCCGCCCCTCGCCCCGCTGCCGCCGATCGATCCCAATTTACAGGCAAATGCAGAACAGCTCCCTTCATGTTAATGAATTTTACCGCTTCCCGCGGTCTCCTAATGAACCCGTTAAAGGGGGTTTAAGTAAACTTAGCAAGTGGCAAACTAAGCACTCTGGAATACCTAATTGCATCGACGCTTTTCCACCGCTCTCTAAAATATCGCTGCCAGTTGGGGAGCAAATCCTTCCCAGCTCCACATCCTCTTCCAGCACCACTGAAAAGCAAAGGCCGCACAGAGCTGGGGTGTAAATCCGCTGTGCCCAGCCCCCAAAATGGCTTTACACCACTCACACAACACCAACACATGCCTCAGTCCTGGCTCTCTGCAGCTCCTCGCCTTATTCCCGGAGTTTGTTGGTCCTTTTAACCATCGTCATTTGTCTCGTTTCAAGGCAAATTTCAACCTTTAGTTTGGATTAAGGGGAAGAGAGATGGAGCTGTGGCACCATGGTAATGCATGACTGCAGTGAAATTAAAGCAAAGGGAGAGCTCGGGAGTGTGAGGGGAAAGTCTGAGTGCTTAAGATTAAAGAAAAAAAGAACCAAAGCAACAAAAATCAAAGTGCTGGGGTGGGTGTGTGTGGGAGGGTGGGTTTGTACAGCCAAGGCACTCTCTGGTATTGAATTTCCTTCAGACTGACAACAGGAGGACAACTACTGGGCTTCTTGGACCATTAGACATCTGCAACTCACACCCAATTTGCTTTCTTCAAACCCACTTGGTCTAGTTTGTCCTGAACAGTCCCCAACTTCTGCAGGTGAGCAGGACAGCAGCTGCTGGCCACTAAGGAGAGCACTATGTAAGAACTAAAAAAAAAAAAAAATGACCTTTCCAATCCTTGCTGAAACAGAAGGCTATGACACAGCCCCAGCAGCAAAGTTCATCCTGGAGTTTTAAATCTGCTTTGAGGCTCTGTGTGGAAGCTCATGCTTTCACATGAAAAAATTGTGCCTTTTGGTGGAGGAGCTGATAAACGGCCTGATGGTTCTTTTGATGGTGATTTCAGAAGCACCCTGTTGTTCCCATCCTGCAGCTACTACCAAGAGTAAGTGGTTGTAGGCGAGCATCATCCAATGTCTTGGACCCACCTAGGCTTGCTGAGCTCCTGAGCTTGCTCTTAGCAGAAAAACATGTGCAATAAAATTGTAGGTGTTCTGGGGAGGAAAATGGATGGACACCTGGAGAGTGCAGAGGCCAAGGGGCAAACAAAAGGGAAGGGAATAGCCTAAGGAGTTGCCTGGAGGTGGGAGGGGGAAGGAGGCTGGTGGGAGGGATGGAAAGCAAGATGCTGTATGTTATATCCCTGCTGTGCCCTAGGCTCAAGGTACTGCTCAGGTCCAGGTGGCAAAGTCAAGCTGGAGCTGTACAGCACAAAACTTTGGGGACTTTGGAGACAGCCCATATTTAGGGCTGGGCACTGGAGAAGGGAGAGCCAAGCGGGGCTGAGGCAGAGGCATATGCTTGCCCCAGCACAGGCCACAACAGAGGGGCTAGGCTGGGCACAGGGCTCAGCCCTTGGGGAAGCACAGACACAACCACCCGCTCGAGAGAAGACCAGCAATTAAACTGACAGCACAAATCACCGATTTCTGCCTATACAATTACACACGACTGCTGAGTGTACACTCTCCCTGGCACAGACATAGACATGGAGCCGTACTCTGAACGCAGCCTGGAGATGCGCTTGTATATGTTACACCTGGTTATATATAGCATTTCTATACCTAACTATAAAGATGTGTAAAATATACATTCACATGCTGTAAAACATAGCTTAATTTGTGTGCACGGGTGTAGGTACCACAGTGCCCACCTCACGGTGCTGATGTCTATATAGTTATGTGACTAGGTATCACCACTATCATATAAAACATAATGACCACAGTCAACTCCAAGCTGCAGGAGCAATAACGCTCGATTGATGTACAAAGTGTAACCTGAATTCCAAACCCTTGCAGGGAAAACCTAACTTCTCCTTCTCATATTCCCTTTCCCATCATCCACAAGCCATTCGCCTGTAATTAACGCTCGTTTCTCGGCATTTTAACAGTTAATCACCGCAGCATTGAGATCATTGCAAGTTAGGCTAAGTTTAACCACATTTCACCCTTTTGCTCTGGCTGCTATTAGCTCATAGCACTAGTTTGTTGCAAATAAATAAATAAAGCCCCAATCCCCCCAGGTGTCATTAGCCAGCCTGTGTCTGAATTAGGCATTTAAAGGCCGGTTTAACCTTGCAGAACGGTTGCATGTCAAAGTTCTAACATTTCAGTTCAGATTATTCTAGTGCACTGCTTGCTCTGCAGTTTGGGAGGGTTTGGGTTTGTTTTTTAAATGCGGAGTATGCCACAGCAGAACAAAAAAAAAAAAGGAGGGGGGAGTGAAGGGGGGGGAGGGAGGTCTCCTAACCCATCCATAGATTAAACACACACCCAGCGCATCCACACACACACACACACACACACGCACGGCACATACACGCATACATTTGCTGGATGCAAAAGCCCCCATTTAAGTCCCTGGGTAAGTTGGATGGGCACTCGGTCCTGCGTTGGCCAGGAAAAGTGTTTAAACCCAAGCTGAGCCGGTAGCGGTTAAAGGCAAAGGCAGGGAGCAGAGGAGGGAAGAGGAGGGAAAAAAGAAGGAGGAAGGGGAAAGAAAAAAAAAAAAAAAAAAAAAAAAAGACATACCAGTTAGGAGGTTCTGTTGCAGCAGAGGACTCACCAGAGCACTAGCTGAAAGCTGAATCAGCTTTCGAGAGTTAGGGATGCATAGAGGAGGGTCATGGAATCACAAGGTAATAATGCGCTTCATGCTGCAGCCGTCAGCCTTCTCCTTATAGCCAATCTCTAATGCAGGAAGGGAAAAGAGAGCAGGCCCGGGGATGGGATTAGTCCTCACTTGGAGAAAAAAAAAAAAAAAAAGAAAAAAAATTAAAAAAAAAAATCATCAGGCAAACCCTCCCCTCCCCAGCCACCCTTACCTCACCCCCGCCACCCAGCACCGCTACAACTCCAGCCCCGCTGCTGCATCGCGGCTCGGCGGGTGGGGGGGAAGGCAGGCGGGAGGCAGCGCGGTACAGCGGGGGCTGAGCGGCGGAGCCTGGGCGGGGGGAGCGGGGCTCTGAGGAGCGCTGCCGGCGAGGCAGGAGTTAAGGAGAAGCAACCTTGCCCGCCCGGATTGCAGCAGCACACCTTGATGCGAAAGGGCTGCGCCTGCAGAAGTGCCCGCGCCCCCCCCCACACACCCCCCCCACATCCTTACCCCTCCCCGCTTCGCCTCTTCGCTCCCCCCCCCCCACTTCGCCCCCCCCCCCCCACTCCTCCGGGGGTCAGCCCGGGCTGGGGGTCAGGCTGCCAGGAGGGATGCACACACGCACACCCCGGGCCGGGGGAGGGATGGGGGGGGGAGGAAGAGGGGGGGCTGGCGGAGGGGTGGGGGAAGCGCTGGTCAGAAAGCGAGTCCACCTTTCCAGTGCTTATATACCCAGCGAAGCATCCGAAACACGCACTCCGGGGCGAGTGGCCCCTTCTCCTGCTCTTCCCTCCCTGACCATATTTAGTCAACCACGGCAAAAAATAGCCTGTCAGCTGGAGGCTGCTGAGCAGTATTTGGAGTTCAATCGCTCCTCGCAGCCCATTGACTACTGGTCCGGCAGGGTCCTGACTCTGCCTTTTTTTTCCCCTCTGCTATTTTTAGCTAGGCCAAATAAAGAGGGAGCTCATCTTACTACTCTCCGCTGGCCGGGAGGTTTCACGGGGCCCTGGCTATGTTTGGTAAGCACCGGCATTGGGAGACGTGGAGCGCAGACCTTGTCCGTGCTGGAAGACCTTTGGCTTCCTCCTGCATGTGTTATTTCCCTTTTCTTTCTTTCATTTCTATTTCTTCTTCTGTGGTGGAAAGATATTCAGGAGAGAAGGTGGGGAAGGAGCTCAAGGGATCGTGATTGTCACCTTACACAGGAAGAAATGTGGTTCAAAGACGTCATGCTGGGGCGAAGTCCCTCACCATGAGGGCCTGGGCACCCCGTTGTTTGGCCACACCTGTTCTGCTGGATCTCCAAAGGTGCTGAAGGCTGGGAGGGTGTTGGACGTTCTGCCCTACATGGGGAGCACCGGGAAGCCCCACCACCAGCCAGGGAAACACCTCCTGCTATGGTGGGTTAATGTGGGTCACCAACACAGCAATGTCTCCTGGGCCGTGAGTTCATGCAGACTTTCCAACCTCCAGAGCATTGCCTGGTGGTACCCCAAGGAGAGGCAATTTTGACAACACGGGCACTGCCCTTTACTAGCACCCAGAGAAGAGGTGAACCACTCTAGAAACTTGTGTTAGACAAAGTTCTTCAAAGTCGAGATGTCCAGGACACCAGAGCCTTAATGAGGTCACCTTGGCAGAGCTGAGAAATTATGACAAATGTGGCATTGGACGCACTCAGCCAACCTGCCCTTGTTTTCAGCAGCCCCCCCTCACATCAGAGGATCTTCTGAATCCAACAGCCCCCCATGCCCTGCCTGCACTGGGTCTCCACACTGTGCTGCTTCATTGATGCTCAGCCAGAAGGACCACAGCACCTCCACACAGCCCAAGGGCAGCTCATGCTGCTGACAGACCACCACTGTGGGCAGGCTTTGGAGTGTGGGGGCTGGAGGGACTGGTATCTGCCTGTGCATGCTTGGGTGGTGGTGGCTGGATGTGGAGCCAGGGTGGGAACTTTGTGTGAACCCCAGAGAGGTGCCCTACACCCTCTGCTCCCATCAGCCATCAATGAATGTGGAGAAACGTGTGGTGAAGATGTCTGCCCATGAGGTAGGTGCACTGCTGCACAGAGACACGGCAGTGCCGATCCCAATGGATACCTCCACTTAGAACATCCGTGTGAGACCATCAGGCAACACTCGTCTGAGGTTGTCATACTTGTTGGGAGCTGATAGCAAGTCATCTAAGGACAGGAAATGCCTGCAGGAATGACCCCATAGTGCCATGACGTGGGAAGGGCTCACAGGAGGTCCCAGCGGTGCTTCCCCATGCCCTCATGTCTGAGGTCCCCGGCTCCGAGGACGATGCCAGAAATAGCCACTACGGCTGATGTGTCTGCTCTGCTCTTTCTCTGTCTCAGCCAACAGCTCTCCTGAACCTGCACTGGAAGCTTGGATTTCCCTCTACCCCCCTGTCCTGAGGACAGGCTGTCCCACACTGTCACTGTTCAGATAACCCAGGACTGGGAGTGTGGGAGGAAAACCATGAAGTCTGTTGTCCTCAAGGCGCCCGAGCCATCTCTGCAGTGGCTGCAACATAGAGCAGCCGTCAGGCAGCTCTATCAGACCCCAGGGACCAAACCCCCATGGGTCTGGCAGTGGGGAGAGAGCCTGTAGAGTGCTCCTCCCCACTCCTCTGCCCCAACATGATCCCTGCGACCACCAATGTCCCCTTTACACCTTCAGCTCATTTTCCTGCAGAACAGCTGGGAATTTCCTGCAGTGGCATAAACTGCACCATTGTATTTTTTCCTTCTCTTTTCCATCACCACAGGGATGTCCAAGCTGCTCCCCCTCAGCCATCAACCAGGACCTTCAACGCTTTCCCAGCCTCTGTTCTTTCAATAACTGAACCCATGGAAACCCTTTTCCACCCTGGCTCACCCTAGGGCCACCCCAAATTCATCCAGAAGGGCTTGTACCCAAAATGCCATCCCAGGCAGCACAGGGGGAGTTCATTGCCTGTTACCCTCTTGGTTGCTTCTCGGGGTTTTTGAGAACCTGTGTGCCAAAAGTGACAGGTTCTCACGCTATTTTCAGCCTCATCCAAAATGACAAAGTCCCTGGAAGGAGCTGCTCCCCGTGCCCCAGCAGGACCCTGCACCGGCGGCAGGGGAGCTGTTAAGAGCCTCTCGCTATCGCAGGCGCAATCGTGCCCTTCTTTGGATTGAGTGAGTTGTTATCACATCCCTGACAGGTTCCCCAGGGTTGAGAATCCATCCCGACACCGAGATATGTTGGGAACGGGAGCAAACTATAAACAGAGATGAACCAAAAGCAAATCTCTGAGATGTGAATCAAGAGACGGTTTAAAACCCAAACCTGCCTTTTGCACACAGATTTCTTCCCTTCACTAATTGATTTACACCACACTCACCCTTGAGCTGGCAGGGACTAAAATACCTGCGTTCCTCTCCAAAATGCACGGCATGTTTTTATCAGGACTTGGTCTGGAGCTTGCTCCAGCAGGTGATAACACGGGGAGTTTGGCACGCAGACTGCCAGGAGAGCTGGGTCCTGAATGTGCAACCACCACAGCCTGCTAAATTTATATCTATATTTGCATACACACATACATATACACAGATATACGCATGTGCATATGTAATAGCTACACATTTGTGCACAGAATTCCCCACCTAAGCTCCTGTGAGCGAAGGAACCTGCAGAAGATGCGCATCAGACTGCAGGACTGAACCAGTTCAAAATGTTATGTGAGAGATTGCAACACTCCAAACGAAATGCAAGATGTTACTTTAAAAGAAGCAGGCTTGGGCTTTTGAATTTATGTAACCTAAACTGATTTTGTCTGTTTGAAATTGTTGTTGCGTGTGGGGAATCTCAAAGAGGCGAGGAGCAAAGCTGCAGACGTTTCCTTTGGAGTCCAAGATTACAAGCCCCTTTACTTCTCCTTGCAGCTCCAAAGCTGTTAATGGTTTGCTTCATTTTATTAACAGCAGACAAGGGAAAAAAAAAAATCCTCCTCAGAGCATGTGTGAGGTGACAAGTTGGATAATAACAGCTCCTTTGGAAGCTTTTATAGTACATTAGGCAAACATAGTGGATGTTTATAGAGTTTTAAAAATGCTGATTATATAAAAATGCATTTATAGCCTTCTAAAATACCAAGCTACTGTAATATAAATATTTCCAATAATAAAAAACTAAGAATGCAGATTATTGACCCAATTGGAGCATCTTTGGGTATCGATTTCTGGGGTTCCTTGGGTCAAAATCTGATCTTCAACCAAAATACCAGACAGTACCCTGTGGTGAGAGCCAGGTCAGTCAGGTTTTCACATCCCGCAGAAGAAGCTGTGTTTTCCTGGCATGAAGCCATACTGATTGAACCATGCACCCAGTTCCACCTCCCAGCACCCCCAAACACCTCCAGCTCGAGGGAGCTCCTACGGAGGAGAGCATCCTCAATCAGGCATCTCCCAGCAACCAGGTCAATCCGCCTTCTCACCTGGTGGTGGGGAGGCTTTGGTCACCCAGTGGTTGGTCTTCCTCTGTTCTCCATAAGAATTTCTATGAATAATTAATTTTTTATTGGCACAGAAGCTTGAATGTGGCTCTGTCCTGTTCCTAGCTGATAAGGTCACTGGGGATGTGTTTCTTCTTCTTGCTTTGACCCAAAATTCCATCACTGGATGGAATTAGCTTCTGCCAATGGCAGTTGTCTCAACACAGATAAATTCTTGCCAAAAATTAAGGTCCTGACAAATTGGCATATCCCTACCAAAAAAATAAATACCCAAAACACCTAGTGAAGAAATCAGTCATTCTGTATTTTATATAAAACAAACCTTTTCTTGGCTTTTATTAGTGACTGGGGAAGACCAGCTCTGGGCTTTGTAGTTGCATGCAACGTCCCCTAAGTCACCATGAGATCTGGCTTTTACATCACACAACTGTAATATCTGATATATAGTTTGACCCAAAAGAAAAGTGTTTATTTCAATTTCACCCTCCCGAAGCTAATTGTCTCCCTTTTGGTAATTTTAGTTCATTCTTTTAATAAAAAAGCACCTTTTTTCTGCAAGGTCCCACCTCTCTATTAACTGAGCCCATGGCAAAATTTCATATTCCTTGAGGAAATCTCAGCCCCACCAACGAAAAGCAAGTGAGGGATGCCCTGCCTGAACTCTCTGACCAGATGAAAGCAGCAATTACATCATCATTTTGCAACGCAATGGTGCTTAAAAACACCCATCTCAACTCTTTCCAGAGACTGACTATAATCTTTGCCACTGTACATGGATATAGCATGTCAGTGTGACATACAATTCACGTGGTATGATGCAAAAGGTGCTCCCTCCCCCACCCTCAAAGCTTTTTCCTTTCATTTTGTGTTTCTGGCAAGAGAAAGACAATAAATTGGATTTGAAAACTAACAATAGAGAGAAGCAGTGCTCATTAATAGCATCCGACTCACCCCCTGCCTTCTCAAAATCCTAACGTGGGAGATGGTGGTGTGATGCTCCCCCTTTTTTAATTGGGAAACTGAGGCCAGAGAAGGGGTTGCTGTTCTGGGGAAGCAAGGGCAGCTTCTCTGCATCCTCCCAGTGAGCCCAGCCACCTCCAAGGCTTACAACATCTCGCTGTTGGCGGATGAAACAGTGACATTAGAGATAACTTAGCCAATTACCCACCAGCTGACTTGAGTTCATTCACATGTTGCGAGCTCTTTTTTCTTGCTCAGGAAGATGTAAAGGTCGGGTTTTGTCTTGGACTTTTCCAAAGTTGTGAAATACAGCTGTTGGATGCTATCATCAGGGTGAAATATGGCTCTTTCCCTGCCTTGGTGGGAGATTTTTTGGTATCTCTGCATGCACATACACACAAAACGAGCCTGTGGTTTCTGCAGTCTGTGTGTAATATAATGCTCTTTGTTTTGGAAGATATTTCTCTGAAGGCTCTAACCACCTCACCTCCAAACACAAATGTTTTTCAATTATTAGAGGGGTGGTGTTTTTTTTCCCTGCATTGCTGGAGCAATATTAACAATGGGCAGAAATGCAGCAGAACAAAAGATTTTCATAGCAGTCTATCTGTTTAAGTATTTATAAAGCACCAATCTCTCAGGTACCTGGCTCGTACTGTGGTTTTAAAAGATTATTATGCTATCATACTATAAAGGAAAGAACAAAGGACAACTCATAAATTTATCCAAAAAGCCCCCCCTCCCCCCAATATTTTCCAATCTGTGTGATCTCTCTGAAACCTGGGATCTTCTTTTGTGTCAGGACATTTATGTCTTCTCCGATGTCCTTCCAACAATAAGCGTTCCAGCAACAGAGATCCCATTATATACTGTGGTTTTGTTTGTGGCAGAACAAAATTAAATGAGTACATAAATTACTCTGCTCCTGGAATAAAGAAACAAGCAAAAGAGCATTTTTTAAAGTGGCTTCTTCTTTTATTTTTTCTTTCCCTGAGAGGATGAGTTAGGTTTCCTGAAACCATGTGCAAATTAAAAAGTTCACAGTTCAGGCTTATTGTGAGAGCTAAATCTCAGTCTCATTTTGAGAGGCAGCGTGTTTAGGAAGACACATTTGGATTTCTATAAGAACTTGTAATTGGTTTCCCACATCTTTCCTGAGTGAGCACGCCTCCTGCTCCCTCCCAGATTAACATCCGTGGTGCTTAACGGCAAACAGGACACTCATGGCTGGGTGCACGCTCCAGAAATCTCTCCTAGTGTTGATGGAGCACTGCAGCATCCCTCTGTGAAGACACACTGCCTCAAACAGCTCATATCTGAAATGCAGCAGTGCCCTTTGCAGCCTCAAATGCAGTCTGCTGCGGGGTACCACGCTCAGCAAGGTTCTGAGGAGCAAGAAGAGCATCCTTGGATGGATGAGGGCTGCAGCAGGGACACCAGCGGAGAGGGTTCAAGTCTCCTTGAACACCTCCACCCCACAGAGCATGGTTTCTTATCAGGCTCCTCCACTGCAAATCTCAGGCCAGGAGTGAGACTCCTGGGGTCTGTGCTGATGGCTGGCCAGAGCCAGGGCTGTGCCCAACTGGTTTGGGAGCAGAGGAACTGGGAGGGGATGGGAGAAAAAACAGCTCAGGAACTCACATGAGAGGTGGAGGTTGGAGGGAAAAACAAAGTGCTGGAAGGGCTCTGGACTTTTTTGCTCACAGACATCTCTTCTGTGTTCATAGGGTATGGTAGCAAGATACATGGTATATTTAGCACAGAGAAAGCAGCTGTTCAGAGGAAGCACAGGAGTTTTTAGGTAATCATGTTCAGTTCCTGAGGAGTCCCGTTTACAAATGCTCACCACTTCACACCCTCCCTGCCTCTTGTCTCCCCATCAGGCTGTGCTGTGCAGATGGATGCTTTGGGCTCTCACTCAGCCTTAACTTCTGCTTTCATTTCAGTTCCCTGGAGTTGTTGGGACTGCCTGGGTTTGAGGGTCATTCCACCACCTTTATCTAATATATAAGACTGTTTCTGAGTTCCTGACAATGTCTGTGCCAAGGAAATCCTGCAGCACTGTGTTGAGGGTGTTAAAAACCAATAACCCTCTGCAGCCAGGGGCATCAATGAGACTCTGCTGCTTACCCAGGAGCAGGCAAGACATCCTTCAAGGACCTGTGCCAGCATCTTTGTGCCTGATGCTCTGCTGAACCAAGCCCCTATTCAAATCAACCACCCTCTACAAGTTCAACTGTCCTGTGGGACCTGTGTTCCCCTCCCAAAACTCATTACACAGCACTTGTGCTGCTGGATGGGGTCAACCTCATTTGTATGATTAATATCTCATCCTTTTTGTTCAGGGTTGGGATTGAAACCACACCTCTTCCAGACACAGTGTTGGCAGTACAAAGATCATCAACTCTCCAGGGCTCAGGAATCACCCTGGGAAGCACAGCACCTTCTCACAGCCCTTCTGCAGAATTTCTAAGTGATGGGGAATTAGCTGTTCTCCCACAAGTAACCCACTAATAGATGTGATTAGCAATTAAGAAAAACATTATTATCTGTCACATGGAATTGAGGAAATATTCCTTGCAAGCCTGTGTGTGACAGCAGTACTAAAAGGGTCCAGGAAGGGTAAGAAAAAATCAGTAGGACAATGTCAAGGAGGTTATCATAGGCAAAGGCATAACAATGGGAGAGGAAGCCAACAAGACGATCCATGAAAGATGGTTATGAGCAGCAGTGCCAGCCAGCAGTGTGCACCGTGTTGCACTTACAGGAGAAGGTAATTTATCATCAGGTATGGGTAGCAGTTCTTCCAAAAGATCCAAGAATCCTTTGATAAGTCTAGGGAAAAAAAAAATCAACAACAACAAAAAATAGGTGAAGCAGTAAGCAAAAATAATTTAATAAAACCAGGTGCTCTGGACTCATCATGATAGAGAGTTCAAAAATTTGCTGCTGCTCTCAGTCTCTGCCTTGTGTGAAGCCTTCCACAGTGGTCTAAAGTGTCTGAGCAGCATTTAATGCAGTCCCTGCTCCTGCCAGACTTTCAATGGCAATTAGGCACCAACCCATGCAGACAGATAGGTGCTTGGTAACATTTCCAAAAGCACAAGCAGTGAATTAGATGCTTACTTATGGCAAAGCACTTCTGAAATTCAACTGAACTCCCTCCCACATCTTAAGAGGCACAAGTGCCCTTGGAAACCTGCTCTTTCCACATCAGAGATACCACGATGAGAGATGGTCAGGTGGCATCTAGACCACATCTAGACCCTGGTCAGATATCTCCAACTGAAGCTTTCCCAGAGTACTGTGATACAACAGCTTGACAGGAGCGCTGTTGTGCTTGCTACATGGCAAACTTAGAGCCACAGCCTTGGCTCCCTTTCCCTAAAAAATACGGAGCCAATGTAAGAGAAAGTGATATTTTTTACTCAAGCTGCACAAGTTAGGTTAGTTTTTCATGCTCAGTCTGCATCAAGATGCAATATAGTCAAGAATAATTAATTTCCTCTTGGGATTCTTGGAATAACTGGAGCACAGGCTGCTCTTTAGGAAGGGCACAAGTAACCCTTGGCCATGTTCTGACTGAAAAGACTCATCTCATCTAAAATTGTAAAGAAATTCTCTTCTGGATCACATCTGGAAATGAAGGCTCCAATGCAAATCTTGTTAAATCAACTGGCATTGGACCAAACTTAAGCTGTTATGGGTATTTTTTAGGACATACCCCTCATCAGTCATGAGCTTATGGTGGCTCCAACAGGCTTTTGCTCATTCCTTTCGGTCATGCTTCTCTATTTATTTAACATTAGCCAATTTATTCAAGTGTAAGTTAAGAACCAGTGGATTATAATAAATATTTATTAAAGTTTAACAAATCTGTAGGACCTGTATGTATATTAATCCTCATTATAAGTACTGTCATTTGCCACTTAACCTACAGTAGCTGTCTTCCAAATTTATTATATTAAATACATATTTGAGATGACTAATTTACAGCATTAGCAGAATACATTTGTGTCACATCCCATATTCCCTGACTTTTCATGCTCCTTATGGAGAATCTCTTTGGAACCAGCCAACACGCCCCAAAGCTGGCAGGGAGATGAACATTGTGAAAAGTCCACTGACCACCTTGTAAACCAGGAGTTCTGAGAGAAACAAACCCAAAACCTGTGGAGGACACTGCTAAAGCTGAGGCTGAAGTGTGGAGCAGATACCTTCTCCTTCATGGGACCGTCATGAGCCCATCCCTTTGCCTCAGCCACGTGTTTTGCTGCAGCCTGCTAGACATCAACGACCTTTGGTCTGCTACTCCTCCCATGAATGTGGTTGAACTTGGCTTTCAGGTTCAAAAGTAACTGAGAGGCCCAAAGATCCTGAAGGCCTAATCTCCCTTTCTTTAGGAATCTGTGTCAAGAAGCCGGAGGGTCCTGATCCAAACCTCTCAGAATCACAAGGTTGGAAAAGACCTTTAAGATCATCAAGTCCAACCATTCCCATCCTATGCTAAACCATATCCTCAGTACCTCATCTATCCTTTTTTTAAACACATCCAGGGACGGTGACTCAGCCCCTCCCTGGGCAGCCTGTTCCAGGCCCTGACAACTCTTTCAGTAAAAAATTTTTTCCTAATATCTAATCTGACCCTGCCCTGGCACAGCTTGAGGCCACTTCCCCTTGTCCCATCTCCTGTCCCCTGGCTGAAGAGACCATCGCCCACCTCTCTACAACCTCCCTTCAGGTAGTTGTAGGCAGTGATAAGGTCTCCCCTCAGCCTCCTCTTCTCCAGACTGAACATCCCCAACTCACTGCAGTCAATAAAAGTCTCCCTGTGATGCCATTGACACAGACCCAGATTTTCTAAGCCCAGCCACTGACAGCACCCGTGGTTTTTACACACATCTGACTTGGGGCTGCAGTTTTCTGAGCAAGCACTGGATTTCTCCTTGCTTTTTGTGCTGGAATCAAGCACATGTGCAATGAGGTGTGCGCCCATTCGAAGGCAGAGGTGAGGTGTGTTGTGCTGCAGTAATGGCGTGGTAACTCCATTAGAAATGATGGTAATTATATTGTGACTCACCTTAACGCTACCACATTATATCCTAATGACTGTTCAGTTAATTCATTTTTATTGGCTGTGTCTTGGAATGGAGCTTTGGATTGTGCTGCTAATGCATTGGAAATTAAGAGTGTACATGGGATTTGTACCCAACTGCATGTCAGTGCTCCTTGCCTAGAGCAAAGAGATTGTGGAGTTGAAAGGGCTTTGTACAAGGAATAGGAAATGCAGCCCTGCCCTGGGTCCATCAGCAATGTCCCCGCTGTTGAGAGGTGCTGGGAAACGTGGGCAGGGCTAAGCTGCAAAGAGCTGCCTGGAAAACTCGAGTAGGTGTCATTGGACACGGGAAAAGTAGAGCAGCAAATGAATTGTTGCTTGTTTTGTAGGGGATGGTGACTGTGGGAGGGACACTAGCAGGAGAAACCGCCGAGGTTTGCCCCAGCCATAGCCCCAGGCTGCCTGCTAGGACCTGCTTCGTTAACCTTTGCACTAATGAGAGGTAACAACCAGGATCTTGGCTGAAGCTGGAGCCTTTTCTCCCACACTTTTGTGTGTAAGGAAAGGGCTCTGTTTGGCTGTTGTCACTGTGGTTCATTAGGACCATAATTTATTTGGGGATGGCGTTTTTGCAAGGTGCAAATTACCTTCCTTAGGGGACAACCTGGCTTCAGAGTGGAGTCCTCACTGGTTCAGCTTTCCACCCATCCAGACTGATCACCACAGGTATTCTTAGAAGGTTGTTCTGAAGCAGAAATTTCATTTAGTTATTTTATTTTCTGCCTTTTAGCAAATATTGTTATTTCCCCCCCACACCCCTCCCCCGCTGTTTCAGATGGTGACAGGTTTTAATGTCAACATCAAATTACCCCATATTTTTCAGCCCAGTTCTTGAGCCAGGACCTCTGCTGACACATGGAGTCACGCTGGTTGTCACTCTCAGCAGAAGGACCAAGACCGCCTGAGCCTGGGCGAATAAATTTCCTTCTTCCCTTTAGAGATGGTCCCTCGAGACCAGTTTTCCAAGCAGAGGGATTTTCCACTCTGCAGGACAAACAGTGCCATTCATAGAAAATATATGTTAATGGAAGGGAGCTTCATGCCAGAATCTCTCTGCGTGTGTGTCAGCCTCAGCAGCAGTGACAGTGCAGCTCCAGCAACAGGCTGCTTCAGCTAGCCAGGCTTGGGAGCTGCAAAGGGAAAAACCACTGCATTTCTACAGCCCTCAGCAAAACAAAGCACACTTTTCTTTCTCTTTTGGGCTGGATCTTTTGTTTTCATTTTTTTTATTTAATCGCAGGCACCAAATTTACAAGGACAGAGTGTCATTTTCTTCTTTAACAAAAAATGATACATCCAGATTTCAAATAACTATCCCATTTAATAACAGTTATTTTAAGGTAGGTCAAACCTGTGGCCCCAAAACCCTTGACAATGTTCCTTTGATATATTCCATTAGCCAACAAAGGGTTTGATGTAAACTGACATACATCTTTTGAAAGAGCAAACTGGATTGCAACAGCTGATAATCTCATTTTCTTGAAGGACTTCTATCATGTTAGCTCCAGCTCAAGGCTGAGGTCTCCAGCAGGAGTTGAGGACAGCAGCAGGTTGGTGAGAAGCTCTGCTAAGAGATGGGTTGGAAAATGGGGACCACAGCAAGCCCAGCAGCCACATCTCATGGGGCAGTGATGCTTTTGAAACCCCTGCAGAGAAAGTCAACAAGTCACCCAGATAGGCTTAATTCTCTCCTTATATTGGTGAGAACAGCACCTGGAGAAAGTCATAGGCAAGTCAGGAAATACTGGATTAGTTTCCTCTGGAGGTTAAAGAGAGCCAAGAAGGTGAGACTGCTCCCCTGCACCACAGCTCCATCCAGGCAGTGTGAGAGGTGAACCAGCCCTGGTGGGGTGGTGCAGACATTGTCGGTGATGAGCTCAACAACAAGCTCATCCCATGCCTGTCCATCCCCACCACCCATCCTTCTTCCTGGTGCCACTGTGAGCAATGTGTTTTGGGGTTTCTTTCCCCATGCAGGAAGGTGTCCTGATGGAAGCAGGGAGAACTGGAGGACATTGTTAGTCCTCCCAGAAGTCTTGAAGTCAACAGGTACCACTGTTGGCAGTGACAGCTCCTTACTCCATGAGGGTCCTTGTACCACCAAGAAGTGGGTTTCATGCTACTAATGGGACATGCACCTTGGTCCTGGAGCCTTTTTCCAGTCCTTGGAGCACTATTAACAAATAATTTTGTCCAAAGTCCTAAAGGTATCAGGTACATTTACTGTTCTGCCAAATAGCTGGTTCTTTCTGGTTTGGCACGCAGCATCTCATTCAGGAGAGAAGATAATTGTCTGGCTCAATAGCTGATCTATTTTCTACCCAATGATGCTTTCCCTTTTTGAAAATTGATGATCAATCAGTTACATTAAGAATCACCTGGTGTAATATGTTTACCACACATTATGTTTATTCCAGTGTGGGAGGAATGCATTAGGCTTCATATCATTCAAAGGGGATATTTCTGATGTAAAACTCTGCTGTATTAATGAGAGTACCCATCAAAACCATGGGTCAAATGAAAATAGAACAAATTGCAAACTCCTGCTGAAAAGTCATGCTGGAACCTCCAGCCTACACTACCTGTACAAATCAAACTAAGCCCATTTTTGGCTCAGACATGTTTACATTCTTATAGGAAAAGATATTAAACTGTATTTAATTATATCCTTGTACAAGGTTGGGGGGGTGTTTGGTTTGGGTTTTTTAGAGGGTTTTTTTTGCTTGATGCCACCCAAAACAACTGAATCTTGAGTTCAGGGCTTTAAGATACTACTGTAATGCAAAGAGTGATATTATCTCTGTAAGACAGATCTGGGCATGGAAGCAAAGCCTTTCCTCCTTTCCAAAAGAATCACGGATATTTAGGAATCATTTAGTCTCTTTTTGTTACATTTCAAGTTTTATGTTGTATTTTAATAAGTCTGTCATACTGGACAGGCCAAAGGATGTTCAGCTTCTACTGTAATTAGAGAAAATCATTGCAATGGATAATATCAACTCAGATTTCAATGATCTTGCTTCCACCACTCCAAATTCTGCTGCTCTTTGCACACTGAAGTAAAATAAAGCCAGTCTCCAGGCTGCCCCCCTCAAGGAGGATTCATCTCCCCCAACTTCAGGTTCTAGACAGGCACAAAGTCAATCATTCAGAGTCTCACTGGAGGATAATTTGTCCCATGCTAGCTTAGCCACCTGTGTTAAGCCTATTAATTTCTTCTGTACTAGCTCTGGGAGTAAACTGGGCAGGAGGCCGGTAACATGTCTCCAGCAATGGAAGAACTATCACTTTGATGTATCCCAAGAAAATCCCACGGGAGAATTATGCTTTTGGTGCTCCCATTAGCATCCCTGGCCAGCATCCAGAATTTCTCCTGGAATTCTGAGCTACAATCAGCTTGTTAGACCAGACCCACTCCTGTCTACAACCAGCATCACCCGGTCAGAGCATCCCCCTGCAGACATGGAGGAGTGCTATATTTCATCCATTTAAAGAGCCAGCAGAGCTCTCTGCTATGATTTTATTTCTTCCTCTCCCTTAGACGAGTTAGCTGTGGAAAAAAATCACCTACAGTTAAAGTTAGTCCATTGGAAACTGTGAATATTATATTGCCCTTTGTGCAAGAAAGGAATTAAAGAAATGGATTTGGCCTTGATTTTTTCATTTGAACTTCTCTGCTTGAGCTGCACTTTTCTATTACCTCTGCGACTCTGCCTTCGTTATGTTATTAAAAGAAAAGTAATTTATGATTGCCAGTCTTGCAGTCTCTAATTATTTCTGGCTGTGCATCACAATTATTAACTTGAGTATCCACACTTTTTCTAACAGAATGAAAGACATTCAACCCCTTTTGGGTGAGTTTCTCCTAGATGGCAATGCATCCATCCTTGCAAGCCACCATGTCCAGTCAATAACGACACTTCCCCAGCTCCATTTGTTGTTTACACTTGGTGCAAGCCAAACCATCGGATTTACAGTGAAGATGAACCACAGTCATGGGTTACTCAAGGCTTGGGTGTTAGTTCCTAGGTGTACTAAAACACCTCCCCTATGAAGAGAGGCTGAGGGAGCTGGGCTGGTTCAGCCTGGAGAAGAGAAGGCTGAGGGGGGACCTCACTGCAGCCTTCCAGTCCCTAAAGGGAGCAGAGAAACAGGTGGGGAATCAACTTTTTAAAAGGATAGAGACTGGCAGGACAAGGGGGAATGGATTAAAACTAAAGGAAGTAAGGTTTAAATTAGATATTAAGGGAAAGTTCTTTACAGAGAGAGTGGTGAGGGGCTGGAGCAGGCTGCCCAGAGAGGGGGTGGATGCCCCGTCCCTGGAGGTGTTCAAGGCCAGGTTGGATGAGGCCCTGGGCAACCTTGTGTAGCTCCAGGCCTGGAGGTTGGTGTCCCTGCCTGTGGCAGGGGGGTTGGAACTCTCTGATCCTTGGGGTCCCTTCCAACCCATGCCATTCTATGATTCTATGATCTTGCACTGTTCATAGTCTCATTCAGGACTATTCAAGGCAATAAAGTACTACTCAGCATGAATGAGAATATCAACATATCACAGCTGTTCTCCCTTCTTTTTTTCACCTGGATTGCACTGGTTTTCCATTTACCTCAGGCAGGTAATGAAGACATCTGTTCTCCTCCCAGCAGCTCTCTGCTACTTGCTTTTTGAGAAATGAAATAGCACTATTTCAGTGATTTTGATCAACTGAGAAAATATCACCTTGTATTTATGGAGGTCAGGACAGTCATTACATACAGGACATTTCTGTGCAAAGCACCAAGGAATGGACGATGAGTGGGAAGATCAGATTTCTGAAACGAGTTCAGATACCCCAGAGATGTTTCACAGGTGGATCTTGGCTAAGAATATCTCAAGCAGAAATGCCCTGGCCAAGTGCAGTGCTTGTGAAAATCAGAACAATTCAAAAAAAAGCTGGGGAAACCCCCACCTTTCACAGCAGAAACCCCCAAAACCATCGGGAAAACTCATTTTGTGTTGGTGAACGTGCTTCCCTCAGCCCCTCTGCTGACTCACAGCCTGGGATGTGCTCTGCTAAATTCCAGATTTCATCTGTATCAATCATTTCCCCATGTAAAAAATATGCTACCTGGCCATAATACAGCAATCAAAGTGCTCCACGCCAAAGAACACATCTCTGTGAGTGAAGCCAGGCTGGACTGCTTTTTGGGTCCAACCTCAGGCTTTTCTGTAACAGGGCCATTTGTCTATAAAGCACATCTCCTTTTTATCATCTCTAAGATAACCTTTATGGGAGGTGTAACTACATGCAAAGGAAGGAAGGGAGGGGGGAGGGAATCTTTAAGTATTTTGCATTTATAGTTATGTATACCTTTATTGCACAGTCAGTAAAAAATCCCTGCTGATTATGTCATTGCTGAGGCAATCAGGTGCCAAAAATATTTTTTTTTATTTCATCTGAGCAATAATCATTTTCTGCCTGAACAGGAGACCCAGTTATTGTTTCTTCCCTTATGTTTTCATTAATTAGAAGGAAGTGGAGAGGTAACAAACGACTCCCTGGATGCTGAAGTGTACATTTTTCACTGTCAGGTTATAAGAGGCAATGGGCAAAGACAATATATCCTGTCAGATGCGAGAGTACTTATTGTCAGCATGGTTTGTAAAAATAGAAAGTGAGGTGGCTTTTTCTGGATGGAGTTGAAGCTATCTATGGATGGAGTTTAATCTGACTAATTATAACTAAAGGCTTTGGCAAACAGCATCGTGTAGCTGGGAGAATACTGGATGGTGCTTTTTTTTTCTTATCAAGTCCATGTGAATGTTAATGTGTGTAAGTGTAAAATCGACTTCTATTAAATCTTCTAAATTGCTCTGCACTTCTTCACCCGCAGAGCCTCCCTTCTTCATAACTGCGCTGCGGAGTTGCTGGTAAAAGTATTAAAACTCTTTGAAACAGCCATATATCTCCTGGTTTACAGGAAGTGCTTCGAGTGGAGGGGGGAAAAAATAAAAGAGTCATTTCCAAGGAGCACTTCTCTCTCACAGCAGAGCAGAGAGAAGGGTGTTTCAGCCACAGCAGAGTGGCTGGCCAGGCTCCATTCCATCAAGCAGCTCCCTAAATGCCCCCCCGCCCCGCCCAGTGAGGAAGGCAGCCCTTCTGGGAGTGATGCTGACTACTAGTGGAGAGGCACCGAGGAGCAAACCCTGGGATGCCTGCTTTGGCGTGGGAGTTTCAGGGGATTCAAGGAGCTGTTTCTGACCCTCCCCTGTCAAGACACAATCCCTAATACCAATACTGGGGGGTGCACCAGTTCAAGACAGCCAAGACGAATCACCAGTTAACCTGGGATTCATGGAAAGCCTTTCCTCCCAGACCAGGAGTGAGGATGAACATGAGATCTCATGGAGATGGGCAGGGCCCTTTCTTTGATGCTGAGCATTGCCCCAGCCCCTGTGCCACTGCACTACCCTCCTCAGGGCCACCGTGCTGCTTCCTCAAGGTTCTCTCTAAAAGCTGGCAAGCTACTGCAGAATAGGAAAACAGGCAAGAAAAGCCAAGATGAAGATGAAGTTTTTCTGGCATGCAAATTTTAAGTTGAGGTTTGCTTTCTTGTTGGCACACTGGTGAATCTTATTTTAATTGCATCAGGCTGATTCCCAGATACAGAGAGCTCTGTAGGTAGGTGACCTCTGTAGCCATAACCCTTCCCACCCTCCTAAGCCCAAATCCTTTGTAACATTTACCAATTGCCTTTGGTTTGTCAAGGTCTGAGCAACCTGTACAAGCCACATGCTCTGCATGGTGCAGGCTGTGTTGTGCCCTTTTCAGAGCCCAGTAACAGGAGAGGAGGAGAGGAGAGGAGAGGAGAGGAGAGGAGAGGAGAGGAGAGGAGAGGAGAGGAGAGGAGAGGAGAGGAGAGGAGAGGAGAGGAGAGGAGAGGAGAGGAGAGGAGAGGAGAGGAGAGGAGAGGAGAGGAGAGGAGAGGAGAGGAGAGGAGAGGAGAGGAGAGGAGAGGAGAGGAGAGGAGAGGAGAGGAGAGGAGAGGAGAGGAGAGGAGAGGAGAGGAGAGGAGAGGAGAGGAGAGGAGAGGAGAGGAGAGGAGAGGAGAGGAGAGGAGAGGAGAGGAGAGGAGAGAAGAGAAGAGAAGAGAAGAGAAGAGAAGAGAAGAGAAGAGAAGAGAAGAGAAGAGAAGAGAAGAGAAGAGAAGAGAAGAGAAGAGAAGAGAAGAGAAGAGAAGAGAAGAGAAGAGAAGAGAAGAGAAGAGAAGAGAAGAGAAGAGAAGAGAAGAGAAGAGAAGAGAAGAGAAGAGAAGAGAAGAGAAGAGAAGAGAAGAGAAGAGAAGAGAAGAGAAGAGAAGAGAAGAGAAGAGAAGAGAAGAGAAGAGAGAAGAGAGAAGGAAAATGGAATTATTCTATGTAGTTATTGTGTAACACTCTATTCTTTGCAGGTTAACAGCTTTTCAGATGTGTCACCCAGATAACCATTTTTCAGTTATTCTATTTTCTCTTCTAAGAACTGCAGCCATGAAATCCACTCTGGATGTCCCAGGAAGCAGATGATGTTTAGGCAAGTGACAAAAAGTCAGTTCATTTTGTTCTAATGATACACTTTGCCTGTCTGTTTCTTAGTTTCCTAATTAATAGATAGTTACTGACTTAGCAGCACTGTTAATATGTGGGAAACAACAACCACCAAGATACAGTTCAGATCCACACTGGTTTAATTTAGATTTTCTTCACCAGCTTCAGTCAGGTTAGAGATTAACCCAGCCAAAATCTGACCCAGCTCTCTTGGCACTGGCAGTCCACAAGTTCTATGGTAATATTTCCAGTGTAAAGCTGTGGGTGTTCATAATTTTGCATCCCAAAACAACTGTGATGTCTGCTGAGAGTATTTGCTTGATGGCATTTCTGCTGCTTGGATGGGTCTTGGAGAGATGTAAGAGAAAGAGAAAGAAAAAGTAAAAGAAAAAATAAAAAGGAAAAGGAAGAGAAAAAGGAAAAGAAAAAGAGATTATAGTAAGAACAAAATTAAAATTTATCTAAGTTGAATGAAGATTTTATCTTCCATCCTGCCTAATCCTAAATGTGAAAGGTCAGTAATGACAAGGTGCTATGAAAAGGAAGAGGCTGTGGGGTTGATACAAAGGAGAATACCAATAAATTGCAGCAGTTTTACATAAGACTGCGGCTCCGGTGTGGGGAATTAGATGACACAGACCTGAGGGGCAGAGTCATCGCCCATGATGGCCCGAGAAGCCCAGGCTCTGGTCCTCATGTGGCTGGACACAAAGGCTGTCCTGTGGGTCCTCCCAAGGGGGTCCCACTTTCCCTGAGAGCATCTCTTCACTGACACAAGGGATGCCCAGTCTGAGCAGAAGAAACCTCTCCCTTGCCAATACTGTGCTAAAATTGGCGAGGGGGGTCTGCCTTCGCTGCTACATCGTAAAACACACCCATAAAATCAAGGAGGAAGAAAGAATAAACCAAGGAGAGCAGCACTGTGTGCAATCAGGCCTTTTGCCTGCCTGAGAAACAGCCTTTGGAGTTGCCTAGATGCAACGGGTTGCGAAATGAAAGGTGAGCACTGAGCAAACTGTGTGGCCATCAAGTGCTCTTTGCCCAAGGACATCCCTCTGCAGCCCCACACCCCCACCACTGGCAGCTGCCAATCACTGTGAAGAAGATATTTTATGGCAATAAAAATAGGAAGTCTCCCTGTGGTGTTTTATTCCCCCTCCCTGATTCTCTCCGGCCGTTAAGCACGAGGGACATCGAAGGCCTTTCTCCAGCGCATGCTCAGCATTACGGCTCCCAGAGCCAGAACTGCCCACAGCAATAAAAGGTGATTGTTTCCAAAACTGACTATCCCCTTCGTTTGGGTCATTCTTTTAATTGACTTCATTAATAAAGGAAAGGCCCTGTTTAAACATAACTTCATCTTCCTGGCAGAATATAAGCAGATGTCATAAAGGAAACGACACGCACTGTTTTTAACTCAAAACTTTAATACTAAATTGCATTAACTAATAACATAAAAACACCAACCATCTGGCTTTTTGGTGGGAGGACTCTAATTCCATTAGGACTTTAATAAATGTACTGCACTGTAGAGACATTTTACTTTGATAGCCTGGGCAAAAATGAGTAGCGTTTACAAGATTAGTATACACAGCAGCCCCGGGATCTCTCCCGTGGAAAGGCTCTAGCTGGAGCCAAGGGGACATCACTGAAGGACAGAGATGATGCAAAAAGTACCCAGCACTGGGGGATGTATCTGAGGCTTTCATGTATTTTTGGGCATGATGTGCTGCTGCCCAGGGAAGGGGAAATAGCTGCTGTCTCTTGCACTGGTGGGGTGTCCAGGCTGTTGGTGGAGTCGGCAGAAACGGTGCAGGAAAGGGGTGGGCTGCTCCAAACCCTGACATCTTTGACTCTCTGGGGTGACATCATTCCCAGCACAAGACCTCTGCTGTGCTCTGGTGTCTGTCTCGTGCTTCGTTCTACCTCCTGCCAGCCTTGTCTGTCTGTCTGCCCTCCTGACACATGTCCTGAGCCGCCCTGCCCTGAGCAGATCCCATCTTCTCACTTGAGGTGGCCCATGCCAGCTGTCTGCCTGTGTATCTAAGTCCTTGTGCCCACATTAGTCACTTCTTCCCTTTCAGGAAAAGGAAAACAGCTAAGGGTTGTGCTGTTGGCTGCTGCATCCATGCAAACAGCACATGGATTGTGTGAAAGGTGGAGCCTGAAATGTACCCAGTCACAAGTGGACTGAATTTTTGAACTGGTTAGTCACTGGTAACATCAATTTCCCATGTACACCAGCAGGATGAAGGATGCAGAGTCCTATTTTGCTCTCGAGGTGCTATTAAGGTGAATTAATCTGCATATGCTGTGAGACATGAGGGCAGTTCTGTGTCCTTCAGTAGGGTTGATCAGCAAACCCTGACTAATGCAACGGGCTGATTTCTGGCACACCAAGCTTCCCTGGATGCATAACAAATGGCAATCAGCGAGGGCAAAACCTGACAGAGTTATTTTTCACCAAGAATTACTATGCACCACGGAGTGGTAGGTCTTTCTTTACATCAGCTTTGTTTTCCCTGGCTCTGTTTTCTTGCAACACCCTCAGACCAGATCCCCACCTTCCTGTGCACCCTGGCTCATCCCACAGAGGGACAGAACAAGGCAAAGAACTTCCATGCATCTTATCATTAATACTTTTAACAGAATTTATTAATGGTGGGCATGTTTGGCTTATTTTGAACAATACGTACTCCAAATTGGTCTTAATGCCAGGTGCCTCTTGTGATCACCTCATCACAGTAATTACTAGAGCTTCTCTAAGAGGCAACCTGTACCCAGAAATATTTGTGAGTGAAAGTGCATTTCCATGTAGGTATCTTTGGAACACAAAGTCAATTTGGAAGGAGCTGCAGTGTCAGATGAAGCTTTTAAAAAGTTGGATGTCTTCCAGATTTTAATTTACATGATCATTAATACTGACTTACTCCAAATATATCAATCAGTTTAAAAAAAACCCTACCATGCCTTATTCCCAGTTCAGGAAAGAATCCTTAACCAGGTGAATGCTTATGCACTCACTTAGCTTTAGGGAAGCACTTAAGTCTTATTGAATGGCTCAGCGTTAAGCACATTTCCCACTGAGAAAGGGTTGGAATTAAGTTTTCAAAATGCAACACCCAGACCTGGTTTGAGAACAGATTCCCTGGGAAACCCCTGCATGAGGCATGGGTGATGCTCTGCACGCCACAGCCCCCAAAACCTGAGCCTCAGCCACCCCAGGGCCAGCACGAGGGTTTCCAGCAGCCTGTTTGAGCCTGTGTTTGGACACACTGCCACAACCAAGCAGATGTAGTTCCCTTCACTTAATGCTCCTTATTATCAGCAAAAATCCTATTTCCCTCTGCTGCCAGCGTGCGCACAGTATGGTGTTCCCATCAGCAGGGAAACCCCACAATCCCTTTAACCTGGCAAAGGAGGGGTGTGTGTGTGGGGGGTGGTTTTCTGACACAGCAGACATGGAAAGCTATAATAAAGCCATCCAGAAAATGACAGGTTACAGGGCTCTGTGATTTGGAAGCCGTTTCTATTAAGTTGCCTTCGTGTCTGGTGGCGGCGGGAGGGATGTTGATGAGGATCCCTGGCGTACTTACGCTGGGACCCAGCCGAGCCCTGGAGCACGCTGCTGGGAGAGCAGCTAATGCCCCGTCTCTCTCTCCTGATCCTTGTACTTCTGGTTGGTAATGCCGTTTCTCTGTAATACAGTGTAAAATAAACACCCTTTGGGTTTTCTACCTAAATCCGCAATACAAAAGGGGAGTTGACTTGAATTGCATGGCTGAATCATTAGAAAATGAATGCTTTGGGGGGGGGAAAGCAAGAGAAGAAAAGAATTACATTGGTGATCCCCCAGCTGGCTTTTGTGTCTGTTCTCTTTCAGAAATCTCTCGTGTTGCTGCTCTCTGCGTTTTTCTAACAGTATTGATACATGAAATAAAGCACAAATAACCTCCCTTTCTATTCTTAAGCCTTCGATCCCTGATCACTCCAAGCCTCTTGCCATAAGACCATTTTCAGCGTCCGCTGGGCTGGAAGTGGCCACCAACAGTCAATGAACTGAGGAAAGGGTCTGAATATTTGCCCTGTCACCATCCAGGATGTGCTCTCATCCCATCAGGCATCTCTTTGGTCTTCTTCCAGATGGACAGCAGGATGGGTTTTTTTTTTTTTTAATCCAGAAAAGATGTCACTCAGTATTTTGAGGGGTTTCAGGGGTATGGACCCATGCAGACACGCTGCCAATGGGTTACACCATGGTGGCTGTGCTGCTATTGCTGCATGTGCTCTACTGGCAGTCACATTTTGGTGGAGGGATGTAAACCAGTGCACCCCAGACCTGCCCACATAAACAGCTATTTTTTTCCCATTAACTGCACTTCCTCCTGCTCTTGCCACAGAGGTTTGCATTTGCAGTAAGGTCACTAGCAAGGGTATAAAACTGAGGATAAACAAAGGAGAAAAGGGGGTTTCTTGGTCCAAGCCCACCCCAATTTTACTGTTGTTCACCCTTTTTGGTGTTTAGCAGAGCTCCTAGAGATGCTGTTAGCCCTTCCAATGAGGCGATTGCAGAATGATTGCTTTTCAAGGTCAACGATTTAAGTTTTACCACTCTTCCTCCAAAAGGACAAAAGAACAGCGGGCAGGTAGGCAGAGATGCATAGATTAAGCAACATGATCAGCTGTTAATTAAAGTCCTTCAGGAGGAGGAAGAAATTATTTAACCCTTCCCATCACCAGGTGAAGCCCCTTATTAGGGGCAGAGTAAGTTTTTTCTCTTCTTTCCTCTTATTCCTGTGTGTCAGAGCTTCTTATTCCCATGCCATCCTCATCAAAGTGTCTGGTGTGCTCTGCTCCTTGCTTTTCATTAGAAATTATCAGACAGAAACTTCATTTTTACTCAACATTTCCTGACCAGTTCAGTGTGTAATTGGCTTTCCTCTTCCCTTTTGGCAATCAAACATCACAGATTTTATACATGTATATATAAAGATATGGTGGGGTGTATATTTATGTATATATGTGGGGAGGGTATATATTTATTAAAAAAACTAAATACAACTGGAGGAGAAACTCCCTTAATCATATATAACATTCCTGTCATCAGTCCCACCCTGACACTGGAGCTGCTTCTCAGTCTCACAGACACCTGGACCTTCAGCTTGGGATGAATAAATCCAGAGACCTGTAACTGGGAGATAACATTGCAGCTTGCTTGGGTGAAGTATTGCAGCCTCACAGCAGCTGCCCAGTTCCCTGACTTTCTTGCAGTGCTTTCACTCCCTCCTCTCTGAGTGGAGGAGTTCATTTTTTCATGGGTCTTGGGGTTTTTTTTCCTCTGTTTTCCCTGCTATTTTCTTTGGGTTGGTTTTGGATTGTCAAAACAAACCTGATGTTTTGCCTGGGTGTTGGTGGTGGCCTGGAAACCAAGCAAGGGGGAGCAATCTTAGACCCACCAGAGAGGACCAAGGAGACTCAGGCGCCTGCTGGAATTAGGGCAGGTGAGTTACAGAGGATGGGAGAATGGAGACAGGCCTGGGCTGCTATTCTCAAAGCCAGCAAGGGAGATGCTGTGGCTGTTGGAGCCGTTTTCCTTTCCTGATTTTATTCTGCCTTTCATCTCCTATGCCCAGGGTCCTTCCATGAAAGGTACCGAACACCTTCCATCTGGTGGACCCACAGGTTCAAACAGCAGAGCAGGATGCTTTTTATTCTCTTGGTGAAGCCCACAGGGATCTCATAGCATGGGCTGTGTACAGTGGCACTGAGCAACCCTTTCAAACCACTGTGATTTATATGCTTGAGAAGACCACTGTGCTCTGGTTCAACTAACACCAGGGCAGTAAATTAATTCTGCAAGGGTCCTGTCCAAACTTACATTGATTCTGATTTTGTTGAAAATCATCCATTAGCCAAGAATTACTACCAGTGTTAGTGGAAATGCTGTAGTGTCATTAATTGGAATTAATGGATGGGTAGTTTTTATAGGAGATTTGAATGAATGCAATATTCCTTTCAAAAACCATTTTATTAGAAATTTGCTTGCCAGCTGTAAAAAGGCAATGCCACAACAAGCCATTCCACAATGCTTTATCCATGGCTTGATGTGTTTTTAATTAAGGAAAAGCAAAGCACTTAGAAGTGTTTTTATTATAAAAAAAAAAAGCTGTATAACAGATAGCTATTTATTTACTGCATAATGGGGAACTTGGACCAAGAGAGGCTGGGAAGGGTCATAACAACACAGTCCCTGTTTATTTACTGGACCCTGAATATTCTCTTTCTTCTGGTATTTGAAAAGACCGCAGGTTATTTGTGATACCTTATAAACTGTTCTGTTGCCACACTTCTTGGGGGTGAAAAATTAGAGGATAACCTGCTCTAGCTCTTTTCTAAGGACAGGTTATAACTCTGGAGCTGGAACTGCTGCATTAGCCCCAGTTCTGGCTGAACTGGTTCAAGCCTAACTGAGAATAACCCACTTTCTGCCCATTCCAAGGCAGTGTAAAACAGGGGAAGAGGTAAACTGATGATATTCCACTGAAGTCAGACGAGCTCTCCTGATCCATGGTGTGTGAAGGTGTTCTGCCCTGCCTGTTCCATATCATGGGGATGCAGGGCAGTTCATATACCTCTTCCATGGCATTTGGAGCACTTCACCAAGGCAGGATAAGACTGGTGATCTCCCTTTCTGCTGGAGGAGGCAGAGGTAGAGGAGGTTAAAGGTCTTGCTTGAGACCACAGAGCAGGAAATGACCAAATTAATTGCAAAAAGTCACCCTCCCCCTCCAAGAGAATATGGGAAGGCTCCCTACAGCACTTACTTTAGCTTTTCAACAAAACCAGATTTCTTTTTTTAACTGTTTCAGTGCTGTCACAGCTACTTGCCATCTTCCCTTGCCTCTCTCTCCATCTATGGCTTATCCAACGTCTTGCATTTCCCGTGAGCAGACCTCCAGTGACACAACATCACCATGGTGTACCTGATGCTGGCGGCAGGAACACACGTGTGCCTTATATGACCAGTGTGCAAGAACCCTTTTTCTGTGGTTCTTTTAAATGTGTGTATGGGAGGGGGCAGGAGGGGAGGGATGTTTGAAACAGCAAAGACTGAAGGAAGTGCATCAGGGTCTCACAGAAGCCGTAGGAGCAGGGTTTAGGCAGAGGTGAGGACAGCCTGTATTAAGCCCTATGTACATAAACAGGGAAGTTGCACTTTAAAGCAGTTAAATATAGTAGTGTGCTCCTCTCTGAGGTGCATGGCTCACGCAAACAGGGTCCTCACACCTCGGGTCCCTGCCCTGCCCTGACCTGTGGAGCTCACCTGGAGCAGCAGTCCCCAGGCGCGTGCCCGCGGGGAGCGGCTGCGGCACATCAGCGCTGTCAGAAACCCTTCACAGTCACGGTCAAGGACACTCCGCACAGCCGAGCCTACTTGGAAACGATCTCATTCCTTTTCTCTTCCTACGTGGCCGGTATTGCTTTCCAAACAATCCCATTTCCCCCCTAAACCTACACACAAATCTACATCTTAGTAACCAGCGAGGAGCAATAGCAGCGTGCCCCGGTGGCTGGGGGGGAATTACCCCACTCAATTGACTGTTATTAGAAACAGGGTCCAGGGCCATGTTCTGCTAACACAGAGCCACGTAGGGGCTTCACATGCAGAAGGGGTGTGAAGGACGCGCTGACTGCCCTTGGATGGTGTGGTGGATGCTGGGTGCGCAGGGCTCAGGTAGGTACCGGTGAGCAGGGATGCCCCTGCTTGCTCCTCTGCTGTGCTGCCAGCCGTGACCCTTTGCACAAGAACTGGGCAGGTTTCTGAAAGCCAAGGGGAAGCACAAAAGGAATGAAGTGGGGGTTGTATGATCAGAATCCTAATTAAGGGGAAAATATTGGAAATATGCCATATTAGAAACGCTATTACGATTAATAGTGACAATACCACTCCTGGGAAATAGGCAAATTTACACAGTAGCTATACATAAAATTTGCTTTAGCATATTCCCCTCTCTACCTTGTTTGCACACTGTGATAACAAATTGCTTGTATACTGTATGATGGTATTCTTTTTGTATTTAAATATTTGAGCCTGTGATTCATTTTGTGAGGAGAGAAAGGCATGCAGAGGGCTTCGAGCTACGGAGCAAAGTAAATGATGTCCTGTGATATATTTAGCAAGTGATAATGTGAAAAACACCAAAAAAATCCAAGTATATGTGGGCAGGAAGGTAAACACAGTAAGGAAGAGCTTAATTTGGGATTTCCCTAGCAAGAAAGAGGAGTGACTCTACATGTAAAATGTGAATCTGTCAATCATGGTACTACTTTAAAAAGTTATTTTATCCTTCAATTCTTCAATGTTCTTATTAAAAAATAATTTAAAAGGCAGAGGGGTGGATGATATTTACAGATCTAGAAATGTGAAGTATTTTTTGATAGCAAAAATGACAGAATTATTTACTGTTGGTAGTTCTTTGTGCCATTTAACTGGATCATCTTTAGTATGGGATAGCTGTGAGCTCTCTCCTTCCACGAGTAATTAAAAGCTGCTTTCTGCTCTGAGCTCTGAGCCAGGAGAGACTCTCATTTGCATGAGGCCTCGTGCGACCAGGCAGGATGGAGGGCAATGGGCATCCCCCTATGGGAGTCCTCAGCTCCAAGGATCCTGCTTTAGACTGGTGCTGGGATAATGAAATTTCTTCCCATTAGCAATATTAGTTGGAAATGGAAAGAGGAAGGCAGGTTTCTGTTTGGATGGAGAACACCTTTTTTAAAAAGCCCTTTTGACAAAAAAGTCAAAGGAGTAAAGAGCACGCTGGAAGCTACACCTCAGTGCAGGCAACAAGCAAATAGACTGACAGAACTTGCCCTCAGGATCATGGAAGGAGATACTTTCACCTGGGAAGGAGACAAGATGGACTCTAGACCCTTTGAAAGGATAAAAGAATTGCCTATTCCATCCCACTCCTGGGGCAACAGTGGCTTGCTGCTGGCACACACCTGGGCTATTGCCCACGAACTCTTTCCCAGCCCCATGTAAGGAGGAGCCTCAGCAGACACAGTGGGTCATGGCACTGCATTCACACCCCAAGCAATTAGTCATGCAAAAATTGATTTTCCCTCCCCCTTGGGCTGTTGGGGAACATCCCCTTCTCAAAATACAGCCAAAAATGCAGCACCATATTAATCCTCATTGGAAATGCAGGACAGATCCCCAGCTGGTGTAAGCTGTCAGAGCTCCCTGAAGCCTGCATAGGTTTTATCATTTGGATCAACTATACATTGCCCCAAAGACTTTAAAACCAACAATTTGCAACACCAGTACAATGTCTATAACAGATCATTCTCAAGACACCCACCTTCTCATTTAATAAAGCCTTTCAAGTCTCTTTGTATTTTATTCATAGGAGCTGTAAAAAATCCAAGGACCTGGTATAAAGAATCATTTATACTCTTCTACATAGCACTATAAATTTACACTGCATTTGCAAACTAAGAGCCCATATCTTAGAGCAAACCAGAGCTTCAAAGTGAGAGCAAGAATGGCTTTCAAAAGGCCAATCTGTCCCAACTAGAAATTGTCTCGAGAGATGAAATTTATAGCCACAAACCCTGAAAATGAAGAGAAACCAGATGTAGAGTTTAGTTTCGTTATTAGACCTGGTCTGGCTTGTTTTGGTTGGTTCTTTTTTTGTTTGTTTGTTTGTTTTTTAAATCACCTTTTACTGGTTTGCAGGTGCAGAGCTGCTTCTGCATTCATCCCTCTGATGCATAAATATACACACACAGAGGGAGAATGGAGCTGAAAATGCAATATATGGGGCAGAGATGCTAAATACCCGGGGCCATTGGGGTGAAGCCCATTGCACATTGCCTTGCAGCCCATGTGTAACAGCAACACACAGGTGTAGCTGGAGGAATTATGCTCTCTATGCTGCGAATACACTGGGGTGGCTTAAAATATTATTCACCCTTCTCCATCGTCTCCTCATCTCCCCTCACTTTACATCACCAGGGAGCGTGACCCAGGAGCCACATGCACCAGCACCGGGTTCTCCAAAGAAAGTCACCTTCAGCACCCAGCCCTGCTCTGCTCCTGGCTGCCTTCAGCTCCCTGATGGGCAACGGGGCTGTTTCCAGCTGGCCTGACCGATGGAGCCACCAATTCCTCCTGCAGGTCCTGGCTGCCCTTTCTCTCCACCAACAACACTGCTGCATCCGTGAAATTCGCCCAGTCTCTGCTGCTCCCAGCTCTCCCCTTCAGCTCATTCAAGTAAGCCGCAAAATGGCACAAATCCAACGTGATCAAATGCTTTCTTAGTGTCAGTCTTTTATTTCAAAGGACAGGAACGAAAGGGTACGCGGCGCGGTATTTATGACCCTGTCAAGCTCGCTGCTCTCACCAGAAAGTGCTCTCAGGTTTCCTTCCTCACTGGGGAAGGAGCAGAGCCGGTGCCGGGGAAGGGCAGCCGCATTCACAGGGGGAATGAGCTGTTGTTGTCATCTGGGAGGTGTCTTCCTGTTCGGAACACTCATGGTGGCATCATGCAGAATTGCCCCTGGCTGTCAGCCTGAGCCCAGCACCAGCAGGTTGTAAACAGGGTTTTCTTTCTTCCTTTCTGTTTTTGAGTAGAAAGGGGTTGGGAACGCAGCACGTGCCACTCGTAGCCTGTGCACCCAAGCAGCTTTCAACAGGGCAGGATGAGATGCATCTGAATGTTGTCTTCTGTCTCCCACTTCCCCAGAGGACAGGGACACCATGAGATGTTTCCTAATTAATTTCTTTTTTTAATCTAACGAGTCACATACACTTGAGGTACTGTGAGCATGGAACTGTGCTTTATTCTCCAGTGGGAAGGCAGTGCAGTTTGTGTCGGGCTGTATCTCCTAACTTAGTGAGTATCAGTACCCTCACCACAAACCAACAGGCTTAAATCTGTTCAGAAGTGGGGGAAATGCTGTTTGGTTCTTCTCCCCCCAGCGCTGATGGTTTGCCATGTTGCTTCCCTGTAGAAAAGTGATTGAAGCAAATTATAAATGGTGCCTCCAAGACCAAAGACCAGATCCTCATCAGGTGCACATCAGCACAATTCCTTTGACTTAAACGCACATTTACAATGCTGAGGAGCCTCCCAAATGAGAGGGCTGTAATTACAGCTGTATTATAATGCCTCTTGCCACGTCAAATGGAGGACTATTGACAGCAAGCAAAGACCTGAGAAACACTGATAAGAATGAACTGCAAGTCCAGTTCTCGATGCAATTCCCCACAATCCCTGATTTATGAGCCCAAATTAGCTGCCTCATTTTCAGGAGGAATCGGCTGAGGGTGGCTTTTCTTGGAGTGCTGCGCCAGGAGGGTGCCAATATCATATGTGTTTCTGAGTGGTATCTGACCTGCTATTGATCTTTTGGGGGCACAGATGTTCTCTGAAAGATTTCCTTTAGGCTCAAGGATAGCAGCATAATTTGCTGTTGCGATGGTTGTCCTGCTTGCTCCTCATCTGAGGAAAACCAGCCACTCCTTCAGGGCCATTTCCAGGAGTCAGAACCCCTCCCTGACCCTTTTGACCCATCATCTATTTCCATATCCTCTGGGAAGGTGGAAAGAGTTGGGGTTTGAGCAGTTCTGTTGGGGTTTCTTTTGCAGGGAAGCATGTAAGTGTGCTGGATCTCTTGGCTGGCTGTGGTCTCAGGCAGGTTGCTCTGACATTTCACAGGGAGACAATCAGGACATCACACCTCTGGTCCATGATGGGAGCACACAGTTTCTCCTCTTATGTTATCAGCAATGTTGAATCTCCCTGGTCAATTATAGGGGCAGATGAGATCTCTTGAGACAATCAAATGAACAGCTCTCTAGTTTGAATGAAGAGGATGATAGCAAGAAATTTATGAAGAGTGGTGACCTTGGGCACAGAAATTTTCTTCTCTCCTCATCCAAAGTCATCTGAAACGCTTGGCCTTGTTTTACCCCTCAAGGTTTTTAGTCCTTTCCCCTCCACTTTTAAGAAAAAGGGCAGCCAAGCCTTAGTTCTTACAGGCTGAGGAAGTAATAGCTTGTCATATGATAGAGGTTTATGAGGTAAGATTAGTGACCCTTTCTATATTGTACATGTGCTTAGGGGAAAGGTAGGACTTTGTGCAATGGCAGTGAAAAGACTCATATTCATTTCAACAGAGCTGGCACCGTGCTATTATTAAGAGGGAATCCCCCCAAACAAATAAGAGACCCAAATCAGGTATCCAGCATGTGACCATGCTGAGAAGACAGTCTCTCAGGAACGCAAAGAGCAGAATTCCAAGATTTATTAATACTATCATGCTTTCCCTAAAAGGATAATCAATGTAGCCAAAGTCTCTGCATCAATATTTGTCCTTCTCAAGCAGGGTATGGTGAAGACATATTCCCGAAAGAACTCACTTTTGTTTTGTTGCATAACATTTCAGTCAACTGCAGAATGTCTCCAATAATGATGATAAATAAGTATAAAGTCCACAGTGATCTATCGTATAGAGGAAGTAAAATAGATAACCTGTGTGCTTGGTAACAAAAGCTCAGCCCCAAGTAGACTTGACCTCGTGATCTTTTAAATGTATGGGAAAGACTTTATCCACTAGATTTAGGTTAACAGCTTTGGGAATTTGCAGGTGTTAAATTAACCACAAGAGACAGTTTCCTAAGTGCAGTAGAAACACTGAGCATGATAAGGAATAATAATTAAAAATTGAATTAAAGGGCTGTAGAGTTTAAGGTAAAGTATGTGGCTTTGTTCACATAAAACTGGCACAAAGGAAATAGGTCTGATGTGGTGTGATACCCTAGGGCAGGAATTCAGGCACAACTCGTTCAGCTTCAGTAGAGACCTGGCTGTGGCCCATCTGCCAAGGCCAGAGACCTATTTCACCCAATTGGTGTGACATCTGGACACCCTGTGACATCTGGACACACTGGGCAGCTCCCTCAGCTAGAGGACAGGGATGTCCAAGCAACAAGGGCTCCATTCCATGGTACAATTTTGAGGCAGTTCAGACAGATCCAAAGTTTTAACTCCTGCCCCTTTCCTCAGAGCCCTCTTGCAGAGCAGGGCATATGCCCTGATGCCTCTTAGCTATTTACCTGTTGACCCATTGACCTGGTTTCTAGGTTCACTAAACATGTGAGTAATCAAATGCTGTTTCAGTACAGGCACAAAGTGTCAAGTGTATGAAACTCCCCAAATCTTTATTCATTTCTTTTTCTCACCCACACAGCTTTCTCATTTTCCAGGTGATCCACTTCTTGCAACTAAGCTCAGCATGAGAGCTTAGGTACGGATGAAATTTGGCTAAGATTCAGGCTTGCAGGTAGTGCCCAGTGCTATCTGCTGAGCTGTGGCTATACATATCTAATTACTGTTTTAGCAGGGTGCTGAGTAAGGCTGGGCAGAGTTTTTCTTGCTCTTGGCTCCTTGCTCCAAAACCATCAGACTCTCAGAAGGCTCAAGCCAGAGGCCAGGGTGGTTCTTGACAGCCTATGCTGTTGAGGAGTATGGGGCACAAATGCAGCCAGGGCTAGGGGGATGAAGTTCAGCATTTCTCCTCCCCATGAGCAGAAGAGATCCTTTGAGGTGCTCAAAACTATAAAGGACAAAACTAGAAAATGAAGTGGTAGGAACAGTTCTTGGAGCTGCTAGGCCATTCTCCAGTGTCCATGATTCACATAGCCCATGTACACAACAGTCTCCTGTTCCCAACAATCACTCAGTAATGATATTGGAAGTTGCCTGGTTATTGAAGCCATAATTACTACATAATCCACAGCAGTGAGATCTCATGATAACCCTCTCCCTTGCAGAGGGGAAAAAATAACCCGGTATTTTATTTACCCTGTCAACATGTGGAACTTGCCTTACAGTGTAATTACATGGTCAGTAGTTACATGACTCTCTGGTTGATGGTGTCCTGTAAACAAATAAAGACCTACAATATCCACCTGTGGGGACTCAGGCAGTACATAAAACCAACAAGGTTTTTAAAGCCTCCTCAGTGTCTGTAACACTGCACCCATGGAACTGCTTTTCCAGCTCTTGCCCTTTTCTCCTAGATGTGCATGGAGCATTCATACCATGCAAATGGCTTCTCTGTGTAACACCGCCTGATCTACATGGGCTGTACCTCAAATACATGGTCAGCCTTACAGCATCACCTTCAGGGCCCAAATTCAGCTCAGCATCCCTCTCTCTTTTACATCTATACCTATATTACAGAATCGTAGGATCATTTAGGTTGGAAAAGACCCTTAAGATCGAGTCCAAAATGTTTTGTGTCTTACACAATTAATTTGCAGCCTCTGCCACAGCAAGCCAACAGCCTCCCTTGTTGTCTGATTTACTGATGGAGAATGGAGTGGCTCCCTCATTGCCCTCAGGAAACGTGTAGTAGAATTGGGATGAGGAGCTGAGTTTCTAGAAGCCCAGCCTAACAGCCTGACCCTCAAATCCAACCTTTTTCTCTGCTGGGATATTGCATTTGGTGATTCCACTCCCTGCTTTTGAAATCTGCTTTGTTGCACACCCTGACAACGTGCAGCGGGTGGCAGGGGGAGTGCTGAGATAAATATGAGGAGCTTTCTTGCTTTGTTTATTTATATGACCTTAAAGATGATGTCCGTGCATAATGTTGAACATGATGGAGAAAAGCTGACAGGGCAGGAAAGTCCTGGCTACCGCCGAGCAAAAACAAAATTACATAAAAATATCAATTGTAAAATTACTCAAATCCATTAGCTTAATTAGCATCGTTAATCAAGGCAAAACATTTGATACGTCATGTACTTTCACAAGAGATAAATGAGGCTTTGATGAAAACCCAGCAGGTTGCCCTGCTTTTGGATCTGCCAGTGGCTGCCTGGCCGGGGAGGTAAGGCTCAGCGGGGCGCGGGGCATGCTGGCAGCTTGGTGCCATCACTGTCCTCCAAGCAGGTTTCCAGCTCGGTGAGCGATTGGCACCATGTTTGGCCAAATCTGGCCAGAGTTTAATATCATCCTGTCCATCTGCAGGAGTGTGAAATGGCCTAATGGGCTACGCTCATGCAGTCTCTCCCCCTGGTCTCGACTGGTTCTGAGGCAAGGTTAGCAAAGGATATCGCAAGGATATTAATAATTATTGCAGTAATTGCAATAATAAATTCAAAGGCTGTGCTACATTGTCTGTCTTGAGGAAGAAAGCCTCACTGAGCCTTTGTTTCCTAGGGGAGTCTCTGGGGAGAGACATATATCTCCATCTGTAAACCCTTCCAAGGAGAAACACTAGAGAGATGTTGATAGCACACAACGCCACACATGCAGGCAACCCATTCCCACGATCACGCCTGTCTTGGAGAGTACTCTAGGCTCTCATCTTTCTTTTTCCCTCCAGATTCATGTCATTGTGGTCAATCAGGTCTCCAGTTCAGGGAAGCAGTGGTTACTGCACACCTTGCTTCCCTGTGCATCAGGACTCACTGTTGCTCATTCCCTCTCCCCATGCCATGGCACATAATTGAATCTTCTCTTAGGCTCCTTGTAACAAGGCCCAGCTACAAAGGCTAAATGCTTTATTCCCAAGAAAAGCCTCAGAGATAAGATTCACTGGCTGTAGCAGCACAATGTGGATCTTAGTAAGAGAAATAAATGTCCCTTCACTCCCCGACTGTCTTCCCAGCACTTTATCTGCAATGGGCCCAAACACAGTCCTCAGCTATTTGTATTGCTAAATATAATAAAAGAGAAGTCAGCAGTTTCTGAGGGATACACTTCCATAAAAAAAGAGTTTGATGGCATTTTCTGAGTTGAACACATTATTCAAGGTTTTTTTTTTTCCTTTCTAATATCCAGTTCCTGCTGGGTGTACATGTGGCTGAAGCTTCCTTCAACACATAAGACACTCAGCTGTCACTGAACTGCAAAAAACTTACTCCAGTAGAAGAGCTGGAGTTGGATTTATTAATCTAATTTGAGGGTATCCTGGACAGTAATTGTCTGTGTAGTGACTGGGAAAGGAGGAGATAACTGAGAGTGTTTCTGGCTAGTTGCTTGCTTGCTGCCTTATATTCCTGACTAGTTGATGGTTCAGAGGGGGATGGCTGGGACCACCAAGGAAAGCCAGACCGGAGAAATCCAGGATTTTAAAGAGCTCTGCCTCAGCCTCACAGGCAGAAGACCCACAAGCAGATCGTCTTTCCAAGAAAAGCTTGTCTGACCACCCCCTACTCATGCCTGAGTCTCCCCTGCTTGCTTCCCTGGGAAAGAACGCACCTTTGGGAACAGTGAGGCTCGGTTCTGTTTTGGATGTAGAGGCAAGGTCTGGTCTTGGATCATGGAGATCCAAGAGTGCTCTGAGAGCTGGAGGCTGCAGGTACACACACCTCTGCAGAGGGCATCCCATCACTGGCAGGTTTGAACCTAGATCTGCCATGCAGGCAGCAGCACTCGCAGAGACAGATGGGTTTTGGCCTGTGCTTTGTGAGTTGATGTAAACACTGTGATGATAAAGTAATCAAAAACGGGTATACTTGATTGTAAGCCTTAATTAACTATTAATTAGATTTTATTAACCCACCAGTAAAACTGATTGTACCGAGCAATGAATAAAAGGGCTGCAGTCAGAGCAGTTAATGTATCACTCATTTTTATGTAGAAAGAAGGCTCATCGTTTTCTTGAGATGGCCAATATGTAAGGATCCCTCCTTGCTAAATCAGTCTGGCCGTTTTCCTACATGCCACTGATAAGGAAGTATTTACGAATTCATTCCTAAATTCAAAGTATACTTCAGGCCTTAATTTACTGTCGTAATTATATCACTGGCTCAATTAGTCCCCAATAAAAACGTTATGCTATTGTATCAAAGAAATGTAGTACCTTTGAAGTAAATGGATTCACTTGCAGAGTAAGAAATCTTCCTTTTTATTGTGTTTTCTCATCTGCTACTTACAGCCACCCTTGTCTTAAATTGCCCTTTTTATTCTGCTCCTTGCAAGCGCAGTTTGTGCCTGAGCTCCGGATGCTCACGTAGAGTAAAATACTCCTCTCCAGCCTTGGGGCTGCATCAGGATCCTTGGGAGTGGTGACTTTATCTCATTAATGCTTTGCCAGCCTCATTTGCATGGTGATTTACACCCGTTGCCTCCAATATATTCTCTTCCATACAACGGATAGTAGGTCTGCAGGTTTTTTTCTCAACCTCTTTGCTTGGTTTCCTTCTTGCCAGTGATGGGACCATGTTATGAGCTTTAAGGAAATACAGCTATACCTTTTCTCTTGTTGATTTTCTCCTATTGTGTTTGACAAACACTGTCATGACCCCTGCCTCGCTCTACCTACCCCAAACCAGCTGAGAACAACACAGAAAAATAGTCCCTGGGGTCTTGACAGAGAAATTGCTGCAGGACCCCAGATTTACCCATCCACAGATTTTGGTTGGGCAAGGGGGCGAAGCAGAGCTGCAACTGATGCAAAGTCCTTGTTTCGGAGAGTTCACCCTCCAGACAGGGCAGGAAAAATGGTCAAATTGGACAAGCAGTGTGTTGGAGGGATGAGGTAATAGCACAGCAATGAGAATTTGGCAGGAAATCTATGAGCTGGCGAGACAGCACAGGACAGAGATCCGTCTAAGAAATGGGAACGTGTTGCTGTGAGCTGGATTCTTGTGTACACGGAGCTCTTTTAGACACCATTTGGCATCACTGCCTGTCCTCACTTCAGCAAGCCTCCAGGGCCCTCTGGGTTTGATTTTCAGACTCAGGAACTACAGAACCATCCAACTGCCCATCAGAGAAGTTGTTCACTCTATCTTTGATTGACTTCTGAATACACAACACCAAGACACACACACACACTGACCAAAATCAGGCTCAAAAAACCCAACAGTAACATTAGGACTCCAAATCCAAAGCTCTGAGCATTGTCACCTTAGTAGGATGTGTCCCTGGGGAAGCCACTAGCCTGAGGTTTGCTACTTTCCACATCTAACATCAGGAGGGAAGATTTTGCAATGAGCCTGCTAAAATGCCATCCTCCCCCACAGAATCACATCTTAATTCTGACCGGCGCTGGCTGCAGAGCTGGCTGATTGCACAGCCACAAAATGTGACAAGGATCAAATTGTGTCTTATCTGCATCTTCTCCCCAGCAAACACATCTGCCTGCAGTTCAGTGTGTTTCAGCTGCTGCTTCTGCAACCAGCATCCGTGTCACCAGTTTCTCCCAGCTCTAGGTAAGGAATGCCATGGGAATATGAATCCACACACCGAACCCAAACTCCTCATGTTCCCTGTATCGTCAGTCCAGTCATATTCCCAGGCTTGGCTGGGTTTCTATTTTATCTCTCTCTGAAGCTATGACAATAGGTATCATAGGTCTGTTCTCCCAGGCATATCAACAGAGATGTCCAGATAACTTCTGTTCTTCAACAGAAAGTTACCCCAGAATTCCTGCAGAAAACAAGGCTCAAGTCCCAAGTATCACAGAATCACAGAATCATAAGGGTTGGAAGGGACCTCGAGAGATCATTGGGTCAACCCCCCCTGCCAAAGCAGGGTCCCTAGGTCATATTGCACAGATATCCCTGTTTATCCCTAAGAAAGTCCTTTAAAAATGGTCCACAGGTTTATCCTCTGGCAGTGAAGCTTTACTGAGGGAATAGCCCTATGTGTACGCACACGGTACGTGAGATTAATACTTCCTTTATTCTATTTATCAAAGCCAACATATTTGACATTAAACATTAAAAACTAAATATTTTAAACCCAGAGAATATTCTTCATCTCCTTTTCATGTCTTTAAGTCAGATGAGTTTATTGAAGCCTGGCTTTTTCCCCTACCTCACATAAAAAATGCTAAAAACCAAAGTCAAAAGAAAGTGAAATTTCTCTGCATATACTGTTTTCTTAACGTCTGACTTATTTATTTTAGCTGACAGTCTCTGTGCCCAGGTCCGTGGCTGCTTTCTGTGTGTAACCTGTATTTATCCAGGTGGCTTTGTGCCTATTAAAAAAAGGGAATGTGGCAAAATTAATGTATCTTTTACAGCAGGAGAGCTGAATTTATTGGTCTCACCACGGAAATTAATTTAGCGCTCCCAGCTCTCCCTCGCTGGACAATAAAGACACGAAATGAAACTGCCACACAAAGTTTTGACAAAATTCACCGTTATATGGAAAAGAAAAAAGGGGCCATGGGTAATTTACCACCAAGACTGAATCGGCCTTTTATGCCAGAGATGCACCAGTGATACCATGAAGGGAATTTCCACCTAGTGACCAAAAAAACCTACCTGGCTGACTAAATAGAAATGCAATAGAATGGGAAGCAAACAAGCTCCAAAAGAGATTTATCTTAATTTTCTTCAGATTGAAAAATAAATCTGGGTAATAAAGTAGATACTCATGTGCAAGGCAACGCTGTTTGCATGCTGGTTGGTGCATGAGGGTGAAGGATGCTGTACATGGAGGTACAGAAGCGATAGAAACCACAGCTCAGAGGAAGCAGAGGCTGTTCTTCATCTCATCTGGTCCCACACCAGGAAGAATTAAGCCAGCACATCCTCCAGATCAATATAGAATTTACATGTCGGTCCCCACCTATCTGTCTGTATCCTTGTTTTAATGTTTCCTAAATATAAAAAAAATCAAATACCTAATGCAAAAAAAAATAACCCAAACAAAGCAACAAACAAAAAAACCCAACAAAAACTTTTTTTGTATTGGGGTTGATTGGGCAGTGGGTGGTGAAAGATTTATCTTGGCAGTAAAGCTGGAAAAGGGCTATAAACCTTAGCGGAGTGCCTCTGCGCCTGGGTCCGAGGGAGGCTAATTGTTTGTTTGTTCTTCGTGTTTATGGTTTATCTGTGGCTCAGCTGACAGGAAACCTAAACCTGAAGGAAAAAGCACATCAATCGCCATTATCTGCCTTCTGTGCACGCACTAAAAATAAAGGCAGGCAAAGGGGCAGCTCGCACACCCAACACATCGTGATGCCAGCTGGAGCGTGCCTTGCTCTGTGATGCGTTAGGGATGCAGGGGAAGGAGGGAGGGAAGAACATGGACTCACCACCATTGAGTTCCCCTCCCTCCCCAGTCCACCACTGCAGTGAGGACATCAGTGCTGGTTGGACAAGAAGAAAGGCAATGGGTTTTTCCTGCAGTACTGCCCCCAAAACAGAGAAGATTGATCTAAAAGTGATGTGTGAGCACCCCAAGCTTTGAAAATCCCTTGGAATTTCACTCCAGTGGTTTCTTTTACACAAAAGGTGCTTGGGTGGTGGAGTGAGATCAATAGATCAGTGTTTTTAGAGCATGATAAGCATTAGTGCAGTCAGAGCAGCGGCGATTGCTGTCCTAGGCACAACCCAGCCCGTGCCTTCTTTCCTCCCTGCCCATCAATGGGATCTGTTGTTCATCTGTTGGGAAGTTTTGAACTGGTGTGGCACAGCACCCCACCTTGATAAAAGCAGACCATGCTGCCATTGCAGGCATTCAGCCCTCCAAGGGATGTGCATCCCGCAAGGAGGACCACAACACCTCACTCATCTTCCCCTGCTCCATGGGTGCTGAGGATGGATGCAGGGCAGGGGATACCTGGGGAGGGGAATGTCCCAGCAGCAGAGCCAAACCTGGGGAGCATGGCACAAAAAGCAGCCCTAAAATTATCTGGGGCACATTTACATCATCTGAGTAGGTTTATATCACTGCCAAAAACACAGAGCCCACAAAACATCATCTCTGGGGTGCTTTGCAGATGCCCTGTGCCTCTCACACTGCTGCTGGGCTGCTCCATCGGTCTGGGACACCCTGGTTCCCTGGCGGGGGACCTGGTTTTGCTGTGCCATAAACTCTTTAGAAATAGTTCTCTGCCTCACTTTCCCTGCTGCTTCCTTCCCTTCCCATGCTGCATCATTGCTATCATGGCTGTAAAAGCTCGGAGCGTGGACCGGATCCCGGCGCAGGGATGTACAGTGCCCCGCACACCGGAGACCCGCAGACACTGTAATAAGAATTATTGATTTTCCAGTTTACTTTATGTTTCGTAGGGTGTTTTGCTGGAAATGATATAAACAACTGTCTCTGTCCCTACCCCAGGGCAGGATACAGCAATGTATTTTCTCACATGCCGAGGATATAAAATGCAAAGTTCGTTTCACAATGGTTTAAAAGTTATATTAAGGCCCAGCGTAGGGTGAAGCAAGAGCAACGTGCTTGTAACAAGATAACCCCAAAGCTGGAGTGACTGTTCGGGTAAGTCCCAGCTGTTACATCTCATTACACTGAGTTCACAAGCTCCAGCGCTGCACCCTGGGTTTTGATTTACCCTAACTCCATCCCCACCACCAGCATCCTGCAGCAGAATCAACCCCCGATAACACAACCGGAGCCATCAAACTGTTCTGCAGCCTCTCCCAGCAGCCCGTTTGCTGACATGCTCAAAAAGTGATCTTTAGGGAGAGTGGTTTCCATACAGGAATGCATTTACTGTATCTCTGCTAAATATAGTAACAGAGCGCGCGGGGAGTGTGGTCTCTCGCCCCTGCGAATTGCAGGAGAGATTATTCATCTTCAATTTGTTGTACCTTCACGCTGGCAGGAATTACTGTAGCCAAACAGGATTTAATAAATGATCTATTCATAAACAACTGATCATTTCTCCAGCCCCGGTGCTGCTCACATCCTGAATTTCTAGAGGAAAAGGGCCCACTTGCCGGCAGGAGGGGCAAGAAGTGCCTGCAAGCCACTGGGAGCATCCTCAGCCTTGCTCATTATACTCCCAAAGTATTAAGAAGTCCGGGTGCGATAAGGAGAGGGAGGCTGTAAAACTTCATCCTTATCTTCCAGATAGAGGACCTGATCTCACTTTTATTTATGCTGGTGTAAAGCAAAAGTAATTCCATCAGTGCTGCTGGTGCAAAACCCGAGCGGGCAATCTCAGAAGCGTGCCTGGACTCTTGGCTGGTGTTTTCCACTTTTAAATCTATTAATTTGACAAAGATTTTCTTGAGCTGCTGGAGCTGCAGATGCAGCCCGCAGGGCTCAGAGTGAAGCGGGGGTGAAAGTGAAGCCACGTGTGCATCTTTTCTGCATCTTTTGTTGTCTCCACCTGCATTGTTCTGCCTGGGATGATTTTAAGGACAGTTGACCAGGTTTTCCTGGGGGTAACAAATGCAGATGGTGTGGGCACGCACAGCCCCCAGCATCCTGCATGGATACTTGGGAATGTGCTGGGGGGGATGCCCCTGCCAGCAGTGGGCAAAGGGCTGAGGGTGTAACTACAGCCTCTGCACGTGCCCAGTTAAACACATTTTGCCTGTTTCTGGGCTTATTTTCCTCTCACACTTTTTTCCCCCCACGATGACAGGAGGAAAAAGAGTCCAGACTTGCATAAACACAAAGGAAAACAAGACCATGCCCTTAATGCAGGTAATACTAATTATTAGTGCTCGCTGTTATGTTAACTATTATTACCGTTGTACAAAGGGATGGTAAGTAGATAACATCACCTTTTCTTTTGCACTGTGTAGTGGGTTTTGTTTTTTTTTTTCTCTCCAGCGTTTCCTTGATGGCACCAATTAAGAAACAGAAAGACAAATAGTCGGGAATCAGATTGCGGGAGGTAATTTTCTTGACAATGAGGAAGGCAGAGCAGAGCCCGCAGCCTGCTGCTCTGCAGGTACCGCCACGCTGCAGTGCTGACAGCAGTAAAAACTTGTCTCTGACAGTAAACTAAGCATGTGTGACCCGGAAGACATTGAGAGCAGATAAGGGCAGTAACACAGACTCCATTTAGTGCTTTTAAAATGGTTAAGTAGACTTACCATCAGAGATGCCAGGCTGAAATTTGAGAAGTTCTGAAAGTGAGGAGTGGGAGATGGATGGCCCATGAGCCAGGCTGGTACTCAGGTTCCCACAGCACACATGACTTTTCCTATATTTCCAGGCTGGGAATATTTTTAATATTTTTTTTTTTTTAATAAGAATATTTCACCATGAGAAATGGGTGTTTTTTTGCAAAGTGGCATTTCTGAAAGCGTTACACAGAAGGGAGAAGCTGCTTTGGCATCGCTTCGTGGGACTCTGCCAGTCATTGCAGCAAGAAAAAAGACTTTTTCTTATTAAAATACACAAGGACACTCACAGGTACTGACCTACACCCTGCAGCACCATTCCTCAGAGCCAGGACACCCCAGTATTTTAAATATTTCATCTGGGTTGTTTGGGGATATCTGCAGCGAGCGGAGGGTGCATGGCTCAGTCCTCACTCCCCCAGTTCTGGGACATGGCTGTGACCCTTGTGACACCAATGATGCTTGGGAGAGTCCTCAGTTCTTCTCCCAAGCATCAGTGTTGTCACGGAGCCGTGCTGCCCTCCTGGGACCATCAGGGCAAGGACCACCTAGTCCAAATTCCTAGCATGGCTAGAATGATGGTGCAAAAGCTGCTTGGATGTGGTGTCTAAGGGAACAAACACCTCTTGTTTTATTACCATCCATGTGACAAATTGATTTATGGTAGATGGTGACAGAAAGTGCCTGACACAGAAGAAATATTTTTTTTAATCAAGGAATGATCACCATAAAGAATGCACAATATCAGTCAGAGATATCCAGCTGCAAATGCCCTATATGGTGGCATTAAGAAGATGTAAACTCTCAGATCTATTATAAACAACTTTTAAAGGTAGCTGAGGCTCAGAGGATTTTGACACAGGAAAAGATGAGGAATATCATAATTCCATATGTGTCCAGGCATTGTGGACTTCTTAATGAAATTTCCAGGGTTTGTAGGAGTTTTTGCTATATGTCTGTTACTGCTGTCATGAGTAGCACAGGTCCTGAAATATTTATTGCTGCTTCTTTTTTTTGCCCATTTCCCTGTTGCTTCCTTTGTGCTCCGTAACACTGTGGTTCCCTGGCATCCTGTGCACATCCGTTGTGTCCCCACCCAATGTCTTCTGTCTTTTCTCCTGTTCTCAGCCTTTTGTCTCCCCAGGAAACTCTGAGGTACTTTCAGAAGAAACCTCATGGCCCACAACTCAGCAGTTGTGTCTCCTTGCTCCCTGGCTCTTCGGTCCCATTTTCCCACCCCACAACTTCCCATCCCACTCCGTGGACACACAGAACCTCAGCTCCTCCATCGTGACAGCAAACAAGACAGGTGAAAAATGAAGGAATGATGTTCTCTACACAGTAACTCAGAGGATGAATCTTCACATCTCCACCAGCATCGCCCTCCTACTCCTTTGAGCTGCAGGACCGTGTCTCCCTGCCCACCATCCTTTACCTTCCATCCTGTTACAGACACAGCAGTCCATCATTTCTTTCTTGCCCTTGAGGCATTGCCAGTGTGACACCCACTCAGCTGGCACCAATTCTTCATGCTATGCCTTGTGGCTTATTGTTTCCCCCATCTCTCCAGGCAATAGCAAACATACATTGTCCATGACTTTACTCTTCATCTTTTGTCTCCCACCCTGTCTTCTGATGGTGTGTTCATCTTTTAAATCCCACTTTATGCAGATTTTGAAGTTGGTCTGTAGAAAAAAAGCTGGGGACAGTTTATATCCGGGAGGGAGGGGGTTTGCTCAGTGAAAGTACAGGACAAAATGAAGCCATTGTGTATCAGCAAGTGGCAGGACTAGAGATAAGGAAAGAGGAGCAGGAAAAACAGCTTGGGAATATTGATTCAATAAGTTCTTTTTGACTTCTTACCCCTTCTAATTTTGGAGAATTCCTGTCTGAAACAAAGCAAAAATATCCTGATTCATGGGAACACTTCACATGTGTATAAGAAGTGGGAAAGTTTCTCCCCTTGGAGTGGCTTTTGGTTTCTTTTTGTTCCTTCTTTGTGTGTGTGTGCGTGTGACCTCTCTTTGTTTTATACTGAAAACAGTGTGGGTGATAAATAAACAAGATGAGAGAAAGAAAACTGCTTTACTTCCTTTTTTGCTTTTTTCCAAAGTTTTTTTTTTTAGAAGTTCCTATCAGTGTATTTTGCCTGCACCCAGCTGAATTCCTGCGACCTCCCTGAAAAGCAAAGCAAGAATGGCCCCAGGAGGGAGGAGAGGTGACTCTCCCCAGACATTATCTGGCAAAGGTAATAGCTTTTTTGGGGGATAAACAATGATGAATTGGCTCCAGCTTCTTGCCAAAGCATTAGGTAAGCAATGTAGGAGAGTGCAAATCAACCCTGGCTATTCCTGGTTGCATTTGTGCCCCTCCACCTCCTAAATGTGATGGTGCCCGAGCTGCCCTTTGCCAGCTGCTTGGTTTAAAATGGACATGGCCAAAGGGATACAGACGGAAAGGGAAAGGGAAAGGAGCACCAGGCTGGGCTCTGATCCTCCCCTCCAGGCTCCAGACCTGGTTCTGCAGTGTCTGTATGTCCTTCGTTTTCTGCAACCTGCATTCAGCCCTGCATTGCAGCAGCAGAGGAGTCCCCTCGGCTGGATCGCTCCTGGAGCTCAGTGTGGGGCTGCACCAACCCACAGCTCGCTCCGATCCGGGGGGAACAGACAGGGCAAAGGCCCTAGAGACACCCAGAGCCCCATCCCTCTGGGAGAGGTTTCCCAACCCAGCTCTAAAGGCTACCCAAGGAGGTTGGGGAGCCCCTCTGTACTGGAGCTACGTCCTTATGCAAAGCAACCCATAATTTTTTAGTAGTCCTAGAATGAAGCGTCCTCTGTCAACGCTTTAGGGTAGTCCATCTATATTCCTGTGTGCTGCAAAGCTCCTCTGGATGGACATACAGATACTCATTCAGCAGAGTCACCGTGATTCCAAAGATGTGATTAAAAACTGTCATACCAGATTTGGGGGAGGGGGGGTTCTTTCCAATGTCCTTCCACACAGGCACCCCCCAAATGGAAGAGGGAAATGAGCACAGTCAAACCTCTGGCACAGCCTCTCCATTGTGGCTCGAAGTAGAAAATGTTGGGTGCCAAATTTTTTACTGCAGTGTAAATTAAAATGCCTGGACTAAGATGATAGACACATTGCATGGAGATCGGTGCAGCCTCCTGCTTGTTAAAAGACTTATTAGAATAAAGAGCAAATGATTCCCAAGAGCAGGGGCTGCTTGAGAGGAAAAGAAATGAAATAAAACACAACCAGGGGGGAATCAGGAGAGTTGTGCCAAGGTCTCTCAAAGCTTTCGGATGGTTTGAAGGGGCTGGAGGAGGCTGGTGGCTCTCAGGTATGAATCCTGCCCATGCAGACACGCTGCAGATATTTGTCTCTCCAAGTGTGATTACACTCTGAAAAGTGACTTTCCGTTACTACCCTTGTGGGATTCTGGGCTTGTAGGATCTACTTCATTTTCCAGGTTAAAAACCAAAACAAGACAGAAATGAAGGGGTTTAGTTTCTGTCTTTTTCTTTGTTTGGGCTTTTTTTTTTCCTTTGCTTGGTTTTTTTCTGACCTGCAGCTCAGCAAGCTCACCCCAGGCCTTGGGAATGAAGAGGATATTTAGCCCATCCCATCAGTAGGACACAGTGATGGGACGGGAGGCAGCTCCAGCCCTGAAATCACTGCTGTGCTAACGGGCAAAATGTATTAAGAGATGTATTTTATCCCTTAAATCAGCAGATGTGGGGATGAACATGCAGGTATGTGGGGCAGGAAGATGTTGGGTTTTGCAGGCACATCCGATGTGTGACCACGCTTTAACCTGATGGGACATGGCAGGGGCCAGCTCGCCCTTGTGGCCCTGGGGATGGTGATGGCACACAAGGGCAGCACAGCTTGTTCCCAAGCCTGGAAGATCCTCAACCTTCATTAACACTTCTACCCGAGCAAACATGTACCTGCTCGGCAGGGAAAGGGCCTCTCAGAGAGGAGAGGAGCTAACTGGAGTCTCCAGGGCTTGTGCATAAGTGTATCGTGGAGTTTGTGGCATTTGGGTAATCTCTTTGATGTGACAATCAGGTTTCTCATGGATGGTGCTCAGCTCCTCTGAGCCAGAAGGACTCAGTTCAGGTCTTCAAGCTCTGACTGATCCCTGCAGCTCCCAGCATCCCCCTGAGCCCCCACATTGGTCTGGGAGCAAGCGCTGTGGACCAGCCTCCTCATCATGCTCCAGGGGAGCAGCTCAGCATCCCTTAACCATGATTTCTACCCAGGGCACAGTTTCTGCCTGGCACTTCTGGAAACAAAGTCCCACCTTGCAGCGATGCACATGGGTAAAATTCAGGCTACAGGAGTGAAGAATTTCACAGGAGTCATTTTCAGTGACCAAGCTGTATTGACTTGTGTGTTTCCCCCTGAGAGCAGCCAGCTGGCAGTGCTTGTGTATTCACTAACTCACACATGGCTTGGTCCCTGCCCCTTGCTGCTAGGCTCAGTCACGGGGGTGGGGGGTCCCCAGCACAGACCAGTTTCTGGTATTCTTTCCTCCAGTCGTGGTGTGAGCAGCTCTCGCTGTTGAGGCTGCAGCCTCACACTCCCAGTGAACTGTAAAACCAATTTAAAAATGACATTTCACAAATTAATGCAATGCCCACTCCAACCACACATTGTTGGGCTGCTGAGGAGGCATATTCCAGCCAGGAATTTGTTACCTGGCCAGACCATTCGTCACTGCACAAGAAGCAAAAATTTCCTTGCCTTGTAGCCCCTCCCTGCAAGGACAAGTTAGAAATACGGGCGGCCAAAGGGCAGCTCCTGCCATCCTCTGCTGGGAGGTGTTTTAAACTCTGCTTATGATTCTTTGGAGTTGGTGCCATGCTGTGTTCTATGCTCACAGGTAAAGGGGTTTATAGCAGTCACGGCAGCAATCCATCCTTTGGTACCACCTTTCTCTCCCCGACACAGCTCATCCATCGCTGGGAGATCTCAAAGGACTTCCCAAAGGCATGTGAATAATTTAGCTGTTGCATGGGGAAACTGAGGCAGGGAGAAGCGTGCTGAGCACCAGCATGCAGGAACGGGGCCGTGGTGTCCCGTGGGGGCTGTGCCACAGTGCAGCCAGCGCTGCACAGCGCTCGGCGCCGGGGTACCGCTGGCAGCTGCTGCCCCACTCCCAGGATCAGGGTTTCAGAGGCAATTAGGTGCCTAATGATGCAGGCAGACACCTCGTGGCATTTGCACTGGGAATGAGGTGCTTTATATGCCTAGGCACTTCTGAAAATCTCACCAGGCATCTACCTGCAGCTGTAAGTGCTGGCAAAAGCTGGAATATTTAAAAGTGCTGCCTGGGAGGCTGCTGGGGGCTGCACAAAAGGCTGTTTCAGCTGTAGACATTGGCCTTCGGTGTGGGGAAGAAGGGCTGGAGGGCACCACTTACTCAACCAGCCCCTTACAAGAAGGCCACCATCCATGGGTCCCAAAGCTCAGCTGCTGCATGCAAGATGTGTCACCACAGCTAAAATGCTCTCCCAGCGCTGCCTTTGGGTAAGTGTAATAGTTATCAAAGAAGGGTTTACCACAGTTTCTGCCCCTTTTGCACACTAGCTCCACACCTGCACCTATATGTCCTTATCTCTCTTATACCTCCTGGCACAAGGTCCACTTCACTTTGCAGGGCAGAGGCAGGGAATAATCCTGTGGGTCTCAGGGGGCAGGGGTGATTTGGCTGGTTGCCATGCCTGTACATCCTTCCCATCCTCGTAAGCCTCTCATTGGGTTTACAAACACTGTGGCCAGCAATTTTGCCATAACTTCTTAGGAGACCTGAGCTGGAGTTTGTTTTGGGTAACACATGGCTTGGGAAAGTGATACGTGGGGATGCTTAATAAATGCTCTGGTGCTTCTCCACTTCCCATCTGCTCTGCTATTCCAGCAACAAGCAATGCCCAGACACCCCACCCAGGCTTTGCAAAGGCTCTCAGGGCTTTGCCCCCACACCCTGCCCCTGCTCTGAGCCACCCATCAGACCTCAGCCAAAACCCACCTTGCTAGAGCTTCCACTAGCCTTAGGGAGCGCTGCTTGTATCATCAGGCTGCAAAGCCAATAACCCAGTGATTTATTATCAAAACAAATATTTCTATGCAACCCCATTAATAAGGAATTTATTTCAGTGCTTTTTTGCAAGAAAGTAGAAGTCACAGTTCCTGGTAGAGGGTTTATTTTCCACGTTGGTGGAAAGCAGGCGGAGAAAACAAATGGCTTCAGTAACTGTAAAATAATCCATAAGGCAGAGTGCGTCTCCTCATCTTCTTTCAGAAGGTTTTATTCAGCTCAGGCTTCCTATGTGATACAGTGATGAATGAAATACCTGGGAACAGTACAAAGTGGCATTATTTATGGAGAATAGTAAAAGAGCATCCCGCTCCTTAGCACACAATTTCAGTTACTGCAGAATTTTGAGATTAAAAGGAGATTCTCCTCAGATCATTTTGATTCATCCCAAACTTAAAAAGAAGGTCTACTGCAGAAGTGGTGTTGGCTTGGTCTTCCCAACTATCCTCATGTCCTTCAAACACCCATTCCTTGGTGAAGTCAAGGATTGTATCACAAATACAGACTGAGCACCTCAGCCTTCCTCTCCACTACACAATTTTTCCCATCAGCAAGTCCTAATCATCCACAAAGTTGTACCCCACCATCGTCTGGAACACTTGAAACTATTGAAACTATCTTGAACAAAGAACTGCCCTTTATCAGAGCTCAGTCATTTGGTGAGCCCAGCTACCTTGATCTCTATAAATGACTGACATGGCTTTGAAGACAATTTGACCCATCCCTGCAAGCGTACTACCCTCAGGATGGGTACCTGCCTCCCAAAACTGCTCCTCCTGGCTCCAAACTCAGTAAGCTGGATGGGGACCTCCACTTGGCAGGGCTTTGTTTAGAAAATGCCTCACGCTTGCAAAGCTTGGGATGAAAAACTTTTTTGTTGTTGTTTTTGTTGTTGAAAATGGTTTGTTTGCTAGTAAATTCACAGTCTGGCTGAGATAGCACATTTGGGTTGTTAGGTACAAAGATAATGGAGGATTAAAATGCTGACAAGTGTGTAGAGAGTAAAATGATTTGGTCACCTCTTAGCGATGCAGCAGCAGCTGGAGTGAGCCCTGCATCTGTGGCTGCTTCCAGGCAATTACTGCTTCCCTCCCAGTGCTTCTGACAAATGCTGCTTCTCCCCTGCTTTGAATTGTCAAGTGCAAAAGTTGCCCTGAGAAGTGGTTCCCCCTCCTTTGGCCTTGCTTTTAGCTTTCCTGTGATCAGTCGTGAGTATTTCTGCAGGGAAAAAATCCAAGTATTTTGATGGCCTGAAATTCCCCTGGGGCTCAGAGAGGGCATTAAGGTGAGAGGGACGTCTCATAAAATAGAGTTTCTCACAAAATACCCCAAATGACTTTATTAATATCTTTAATTCAAGAGTTTCACACGTCTGGGGTCGGGTCTGGTTTCGCGGGGCTTTACCGGTATTTCCCCTGGCTCTGCCAAGAGCCCATTACGTGGGGTGAATGAGCTCCCCTTCGGGCCAGCCATCGCCTTCCCTCTGCCACCTCCAACTCTTGTAAAAACAAACACGGGCTCCCTAAGTGCAATTAGCATCTGAGGAATGCCGAGAGAAGGAGATTAATCATTCATAAACTAAACAAATACTGTTCTGATCCCATTAGCCAACAGACAGTGTCTCCCGTTAATTTACTTCTGTTTGAGGTGTATCTATTAACCCCTTTTAATCAGCTATTATTCTAGTTAAACTCTTAGCTGGTCTTGGTTATCAGAGGAAGGTCCCCTTCTGACATGAGATCAAATTAAGATTACTGAAAACTTGTCAGGAGTGAAGAGCCTTGCATGTGTAATTGAGTTATGACCTAATTAAAAAAAATGAGATATCCTTCTGAGGAGGGCCCCACCAGCACTGCTTCTCCCGAGCATCCTCTTCCCTGCACCGAGGTCTCTCTGAATTTTGTCAGCCTAAACACAACCAGACAGGTGTCATCATCGTCTGCCTTAATGTGCTCACCCCCTGACACGTGCAGATTTTCCCCTTGTCTTCCTTTGTACCTACAACTGAGTTGAAAATCTAATTTTTTTTAAAATGCCAGGGAGGCACATGAAGTTAATATACTTACCAGTTTGCAGCCCTCCACTTAAAGTCAATTACTGATGGTGGATACGTATGCCCCAGCAGCACTACTGCCTGCTGCGGGACGGGCTCGCCTTGCCTCCTCATTTAAGGAGCACGTTGTCTAGGGAAAATTTAATATTTTAGGCTACTGGTAGCAGTGTATTAGATCTCCAGGTTTCTGAGGTCATCTTCCATGAGGAGCTCATTTCTGCCCACATCTGTGAGCAGCGAGGGAGCTGGGAGGAGAAGTGTGTGCCCAGGAGATGCTGCCAGCATCCAGCATCGTGCCACTTGGTTGTAGCACCCGTGGTGGGTCAGATGGAGAAGCCAGACAGAAGATGCTGTCCTGCCTTGTGATTGTTGCTCTGTATTTAATGCCACAGGTGAATGGAGCAAAGGTCCCTGCCTGGGGAGAGAGTGGCCGGGTGCTGAGACCACGCTGGGGGTGCTGGATTTGCTCCAGGGTTTGCATCAATTATTCAGCCTGAAAGTGAGAGGCAGGAGGAAAAGGCTGTCTATGGTGTGACAGCAGGCATTGCTCCCCCAAGCACCCCAATTTTCAACTTTTGGGTGTAGTGCCAAAGCAGAGTTGGCTTGGCCTTTGTTGGCAGCCCCACGGGGGCTTTGTGCTGTGGCTGAGCCCCCCGAGACAGGGCAGCCCTGCACCCACAGAGGCAGGAGACCTGCAGTAGAAGTAAGGGATTTGATAAAAGTGCTCTCTCCCTATCCTAAAAACCTGAACAGCTCAAATGGGTTTGGTTTTTCCTCCAGTTCAGACCAGAATTTTAAGGAAAGTTTGCCATTTAAGCCTGAAAACCTTGGTGTCAATCAATCACATCCATTTCCATCACGCTGTCTGCACCCCAGGGATCATTTCTATGACGGCTCCACGCAACATCCCGAATAAAGGAAAAGGAGGAAAGTCTCACCTGAGCTGCCCAGGTACCAATTAGCAAAAGGCAAATAACTCTTATTTTCTCTCTCTTGCTTCTTGGGCTGTGATGGCTGATGAGACTTGTGAGATGAGAGCCCTCCCTTCTTGCTTCAGTGCATAAATACTGCATCTTCAGGGAATCGCTTTGGTTAATTTAGGAGCTGCTTGAACTTTGCTTAAAGGCGCCTGCGTGTTGCTATCCCTTGGAGTCACCCAATGTATTTGTCATAGCTGAACCTGCAGTTCATTAGAGCTACAGAGTCAGCTAATTATTCCCAGAAAATGTAGTATAATTTTATGAATTATGCATAAAATATTAACTAATTGTGAGGTTCCCAGATACATACGTAGACTGCAGGGCAAATGCTTCCCCACTTGAGGGCTATATACAAACATGAAACAAATAATGCATACATTTAATCTAGCATTGCAGGCAGGGTGACTACACACTGAGGACACGAGCATCCAGAGGAGAGTGTCACAGAGATGTGGGGTCCCCTCCCAGGTGCCAGGCATGGCACTGACACAGGCTGGAGTTTGCAATTAAGATCCTGTTGATAGAGCCTTGACCTTTAAGCCAAGCTAGTTTGAGGAGGTCCATGCTGAATTTCATGGATATTGGCCAAAGCACTGCCTTTTTCCAGCAGAGAGATTGCAGGGCAGCACTCCCCACCAGATCTGTAGGTAGGTATGTCCTTCTCTCAGCACAGGTGCAGGGCATGGGAAGGACAAACCTCCACCACACTCAGCTCCCATCCCTGCAACTTCCTCAGGGGATGCACTGGGGAAGCCCTCCTCTCCCAGAGATTTGGCAGAAACGGCTCCCCAGGACTTGATCCATGGACATTCACTTCAAAGATGCAGATCAGCAGCAGCGGTCCTCTTCCTCTGACAGATATTCATTTCAGAGTTCACCAGCGTGCTTTGGAGACATAAAAATCAATAGAACAGAGGGAACAATAAAGTTTCATTGTTCAGTAATGAGGTAGACAGCATCTATCACAAACTCCCAAAGTGCTGCTCACTGCACGATTCTTCTCCATTGTCTCCTCCCAGCTGGAGATAAAGAGCCTCTGGTGCTGGAGCTGGACCTCAGCTAAATAAGAGTTGGGCTTAACTGGGAGAAATCTGAATTCTGGAAGACGAGCATCCCTCCATGGCCAGACTTCATTGCTTCTTCCTTTCACATGCAATACAGTAGCAGCATCCCAATGCTTTCAACTCAAGACCTTGAGGTGGTTGCTAAGTCCCAAATCTTGACCTCTAAAGGGTGCAGGAGTTCATGTAGTCTGTTCCCACCAGAAGGATGTCCCCATTGTCATTCCAGTGGACAGCATGGCAAAATGACAGTGAACCACTGTGCATGTCTGGTGCCAAGTGACTGGCAGCGAGGGGAAACTGTGGCTCTCTGGAGAGAAGGGAGGACATCAGAGAAGCCACCTCAAACCCTTCGGGTCCAAGGATGCTAATGCAAGTTATTCAATTTTTAAAAACTTTTGAGAAACAAGAGATGTGGGGAAAGGGGGTGTTTGAAGAGCAGTTATAGAGGAATGGCTGGAGACTTGGGTGCTTGGAAAGGAAGAAAAGCCTGAGACAGATCAGCAAAGGGGTGGTGGAGGAAATACAGAGAACACTGACAGACCCAAGACAGCAGGAACTGAGTTTGTCCTGAGGTGAAAAACCCTGCACTGACACAGAAACCTCCATTCTACAGCATTTGAGGGCCCATGAGATACCTGGGTGTGGGGCAGGGGACAGCAATGGGCTCTCAGCTGCAACCCTTCCCTCCTGTCTTCACCACAGGCATCACCCAGAAAAGCCTTTCTTCCCTACATCAGCAGCAGCTTTTGAAAAGCAAGTTGTGCTTCATTTAGTATTATTTTAACATAACTTTAAATCACTGGCTTTTTTTTTTGCCTTTTTTTTTTCCCCTCCCGACTTTTTCTGCTGAAGAAGGGGAAAGAAGCTGCTGGCTGCATGGAATCATTTATGCTTTATCCAGAAAAAACCTTTAAAACCTGAGACGAGGCACATGCTGCAGCATCCAGGCGAACACAGGCTCATCTCTTCCCAGTGCCCAATTCCCTTGTACTGTCACGCCAGCAGGAAGAAATATGCAGTCACCCTTGCTGCATATTCTGGCAGGGTTATTGTCAACTTATTATTTTTTGACTCAAAGCCAAAAATGAAGGGCATTTGCATCTTGCAATTTTGCTGTTTGCTTGTCTTGCTTATGTTGCTTGAAATGACCTACAAGGAGTCAACAGCAGGCAGCTAGGACAATACAGGAGTGGAAGAGAGATGGAGCTGGAAAGTTCAGATCTCAGCCTGAAACATCCCACGGTATTCAGTTAGTGGGAAGGGAGTGATTGAACAGTGTGTGGCTGTTTCATCAAGAGATTCATTCCAAATTTGCAAGCGTTTGTGGCATAACAGGGTGCAAATGGGATTTGGATTTCTCCCTGGGAAATAAAAAAGAAATCTACAGTTAAAATAAATATAGTGACCAGATGCTGGACTGTACCTGGAGGTGGCTCTCGTTAGCATCCCGTGCAGTCAGTGCAGAGAAAAGAACCACCTTTCTTGCCTTTCCTTTCCTTCCTTTTATCTTGTATCCTATCTTAACAACATCGTTTTGCATCTTAAAGGCTGAGGTTACTTTCCTGGAGGGCAGCAGAATTTACATAGACGTGATAATGAAGCTGCACAAATATAATTTACTGTAAGTGGCACTGAATTATATAACAAAGGAAAGGTGAGGCTCTCTGTAAAACACTGCCTCTCACACACACAAAGTCCTGAGAGCAATCATCTGCTTAAAAGCCACTTCTGCATAGCTGCTCCAGACCTCTGACAGGGCTGGAATCTACTTCTTCTTTCAGGTGTCAAAGTCGGAGCAGTTGACTGAAGGAGCGGTGTGCTCTGCAGTCTTTGGTGCAATGCCTGGTGCATCACGCTCACGCTGCGAGGCTCCGGGCTTAGGAAAGGGTTAATTCTCAAAGATAAGAAGAGTTGCTGTACAGCAATCAAATGGAAGCTAATGCACACCTAAGACTGCAGGCAGCAGTTCTCCCCACGCTGCTGGCATTGTATGAAGGGTGATAAAAGAAAAGAAGCAAAGCAAACTGAATTTTAGCTCTATGAAGGAAATCTTCTCCATCCACACACCTCTCTGCCCTGATGCCAATGAAACTTTAAAAACCCTTTCTGGTTGGGCCATGCTCTTCCAGCCTGATCAGAAGCACCTGAGCAGCTACAAAAAAGAGGAGGGGGAAAGCACCAGCTTTGTGAGAGAGGGGTCCCATCTCACCTGCCTCTGTCACAGGCATAATCTTATCAAAGTCCCCAGTTATTTTCCTGCAGGCAGGCAGCACGACTTGATGGAGGAGAAGAGCAATAGGGACAGGCACACTGCAGATAATGTGGGCATGGGACATATGAAGACTCAGCCCTGACTCACTGCATGATTTGGATGCAATGGGCCACCACTACAGATGCAGAACACCTATAACTTCATTTACTTCATGGGCTTTAGATGCTCTGGTGAAAGCCAAAACAGAACCCACAGTGTTGCAAACACACAACCCCCCATTACCAGCAAACCTCTCCTTGAAATGTCCTGTCAAAGACTCATTTCCAAGTTGCTGTGATTGTCCCCTCGTGTCACAATCCTATTACCAAAGGCAGTGACGTCTTGGTGACCTATATCTCAAGGTCACAGCTTTATGAACTTGGCAAAGGTGTTTCTTACTCCTCTTCATTTTCACACACTTCTGGGTGAAACCCCTGGAAGAAAGCCTCACACTGCAGCTGTCTTTTGGTCTAAATCTAGAGGATTTTTCAAGTTGGATGACTTTTCTGAGGGTAGAGTGTTCTTGTTGGGTGGCATCTTACTGGGTCACATAATTTCAAGGCAGGTCCCATCTTCTGTTCTGGGTATGAAAACAACTGGAAGCAGCACAGGGTGAGAGGCTGCTGAACGAGGCTCTCACCCTGAATTATCATCAGGCAAAATAAAATAGAAGAGGAATGTTGGTGTAGTTAGTAATTACTGAGCACAGCATTCAGATAGCTGCTTGGGCAGATCCCTCTGGCTGAGGTGGAGGCTCCGTAGGAGACACAGACAAAGTGCTCTTAGTTGCCTCCTTCTGCAAACGACTCTCTGTATCCTCCACTTCGTGCTTATTTATTTCTGAGGTGAGTAATTATCAACTGTAGAGAGAAAGCTGCTGCAGTGTGAAGCACAGCGAAGCTCCGAGGGGTGGGAGGGAAGCCTTTCACTGGCTGCATGCAGGAACGTACCCTGCCAATGTCAACCAATGCCACCTGCAGCTAAAATGATTTTTCTAGGGACAGGCAAGCCCCAAAAGGGGACAAAATCAAGGGAGTGTGCTGTGCTTCTCTCTTCTAGAGTCAGCGGGAGGCTAAAATGGCTGCTCCACTCAAGGGGGAAGAAAAGTCCTCTGGGATGCTGAAGAATCCCAAAGGACTTTTCATGCCCTCTGAGTGGAGCAACAAGGCTGAAGCTGGTTTACACTCAGTGTACGCAGCCAGGGCTGCCCTCAACGGGTGTCTCACCCCTCGTCTGATGACAGCATAGTCACACACATGGGTCACTTTAAAACACAGCGTCTGAAAGCACCCCTTCCAAAAATAGCGAGGTGGAGGGACAGCACGAGGTGCCTTATCTGCCAGCAGTTCTGCACGGGAGAGAAGTCCCTGGGTGGCTCCTCAGGGAAGCAGCATTGGGACTGGCTTTGCCGGCAGCCCCCGGATGCCCATCACTGACTCAGCAACTTCAGGCAGCAGAAAAAAATTATTCCAGGAGGTTAAATTGATTGCCAAGGAGGTCCTACAAAGTTGTCAGCCTCTGAGCAGCTCAACTTCATTTGAGCTATTTCAAGGCAATTCCAGGAGGGCAAAGAGGAGAGTGGCAAGGGGAGCCACAGCACACCAGCCTGCTCTTAAAGAGCACAGTTGCATTTTCCCAGGTTATTTTCTATTCTACTTCTTCCTCCATGGATAAAACTTCTTGCAGGGAAAAGCCTTTTTTTCCCCCTTTTAAACACAGGGGTGGCTGTAGCGAGGGACAGGACCTGGTCTGAGCTCTGCATTGCCAAACAGCAGCATCACTGCATGACTGCCTTGCAAGAGGCTACAGCAGAGCCCCACGTGCAGGATATACCATGAGCACCACTGTTACCTATAGCACTACTGCACACCAAAAGAATTACCTGAGAGAGTGGCTGCTGCTCTGAGGCACTTGGGCTGCGGAGGGACCAGATGATGTACTATTTGCCAGATATTTTCATAAGTAGGAGATAAGAGAGGCTGGAGGAAAACAAATCAATGCCTTTTTTAGATCTATGGTGCTTGAGGCATCTGTCAATGCTGGCGAGTAAATATTTACTTTTCAACATAAAGTCCATATAATCACTTTTCTCTCAGTCACTTACTGCTTCTGAGTGTTTCTTACTACACTGTTGATATTTGCACTAGCTACTTACGTTGGCTATAAGATTCATACAGTTGTCAACTGCGTTTAGACTTCAGCTGGAGATCCCTGGGCCCTGCACCACCACTGCTGTGGCTGCCAACGGCATTTGAAAAGAGAAAGCTGGGATATTTCCCACCGCAAGTAGCAGAGATGAAGATGGAGCTACAGCATGGAGGTTGTAATAGGCTCTTGTGCTCATGACATTCAGAGTCTGATTGGATGAAGCATAATAATACTGGATCCAGAGCGTGCAGATGTGGACAGGAGATGGCAAGCTAGACAGAGTGATGACAACTTAAATTTGGAGGAAGGAAGTGTTATTAAACCCTTTTCATTAGGGGACACACACACACGACTGAGGCACAGAAGTAGAAAGTGACCTTGCTCAAGGTCAGATGCAGAATTTTCTCCGAGGAGCAGGAGCTGAACCGCATCTAGAAACCAGGGGGTCAGCAAAACACTGCAGGACCATTTCTGCTCCTTGCACACTCCAAACTGTGGGGAAATTGGTTGTGCAAATGCATTCTGGTAGACGGAGGAAAGAAGCAAAGTTGTTTGACCTGAGCAATACCCAGTGCTCCATGAAACGCTGGTATGGGTGGGAAGGAGGGAGCCACTGTCAGCATTGGGCAGGGCTGGTGGCTAGCAGGGGACACTGCTGCAGCCGTGCATCTACTAGAAGATACTACTAGAAGATGTCTCTGGTGCAAGATGCATGCCCCCTCCTCAAAAAAAAATGCCTCAAGGCTTTTCTTCTCATTTTTTTACAGCAGAGAGGGGAGGTGGGGGGTTGTGCTGAAGGGTGATTGCTGGTGGGGAAGCCTTAGCACAGCTCTGCATTGTCTACTGCCACCTCACAGACCTCAGAGCCCAGGGAGCTCCCACAGCATCACCCCAACAGCGGGGCTGGGGACCCAAGGAACACAACCCCTGCCCATGCTAACAGGTAAGATTAATTCTCAAACTTGTGGAAAAAGAAACCCCAAACCAAACCAACAACAAAAAACCAACCAACAAGAACCCCAGTTAAACAAACATACACGGTTTATGGCTTAAGGAGGCCCCAAGAATAAGCTTTGCTGGGACATTAATCTCAGCTTGCATCTTTCCTGGCCATGCTCCTGCCTAGGAAACGCTATGGGCCAGATTCTGGCAGAGTTCTTCCTGCTCATCCCCCCCCACCTCCTTGCTTTACAAGCACTAATTCAAATTGATGGAGCTCTTCACACAAAAAGCTGCTTCTCAGTGTGCGGGTGGCAGGACGTGGCCAGCAGATCAGCACTTCGTGCCTGCCCGCTGCTTTCCCCCCTTCTCTCTACTCTCTCCCCCCCAATTCTTCTCGCAGCGAGTGGTCAGCGTTCTCACCGCCCCAGCGTGTTGACATGCCTGAAATAGCTCTGCTTCCCTGCCTGTGCTCTTGGAAGTATTTTGCTGCTCTCTCACCTCTCTATGAGAGAGACACATTCATCTGTCAGCTTATCGGAGGAATTTCTAACAATCTGTGGCAACGGTACAAGTCTCAATCTTGCTGTAAGTACCTAAAGCCAATTAGCATACATGATATTTCCCTCTCACATAGTGCACCAGTGGCCTAAGGGCTTTTTTTCTCTACATCATCTTTTTTTTTTGTCTTTTTTCCCCTTTTTTTCAGGACTGATGGCAAGTAGAAGCACACAGCAGCATCCACCCTGCATAGGCATAGACAGGGCATGAGAGAGGATTAATCTTTGCCCAATGAATTCCTCGGGTGCTGCCAGGTCCACGCAGCCAGTGGTGGAGGTATGCAGGGGTCGTGCTGCCTGTGGCCGGAGGGATGCAGGGGGTCCTGCTGCTTGGGGCAGAGGGTGTGGGGTTCCCAAGTGTTACACTGCCTGGTGCTGGAGGGATGGGATGCAGGGTGTTGTTGGGTAGGTCCTGCTGCTCAGCACTGGAGGGATGTGGGAAGTCCCACTGGCAAGGCCAGAGGGATGCAGGGACCTGCTGCACAGGGCCAGAGGGATGCGGGATCCCTGAGTGTTCCACTGCCTGGTGCTGGAGGGATGCAGGGTGTTGATGAGGGAGATCTGCTGGCAAGGTCAGAGGGATACAGAGGCCCACTCCTCAGGGCCAGAGGGGATGTGAGGTTCCCAAGTGTTCCACTGCCCAGTGCTGGCATGATGCGGGGTGTTGTGGGGGTGGAAAGGGGTGGGGTGTCCCGCTGCCAGCGGCCGGAGGGGAACGGGGTGGCTGGAGGGACAAGTCCCGGAGCCCGAGGGATGCGGGTGTCCGAGAAGAGAATCCCGCTGCCCGGTGCCGGCGCGGTGGGAGCTGTGTTTCCCGCGAGTGCCCTCTCCTGGAAAAGGCCGCCTCTCCACGCGTGTCCCCTCCGCGCCTCTCGCCGGACGAGGCTGCCGAACACCGGGTTTGACAGCAGGGATGCTTCACGTGTCACCCCGCTCTGCTCCCCGGGCGCAGGAGCGTGCAGCTCAGTGCCAGAAACGCTCCCAGAGGTACTTTTCTCCAGCCATAGCCTTACATTTATTTTGGGGCATAATTAATCCTTCTGGCATGCTGGCTTTCTCCTGCCAACGGAGCCCCGACACTGTTTTGGCAGCGTTGTCCTTGCCCAGGTACTGTCAGCTGGGTGATGGCTGACAAACTTTGTCCTTGCTATCGCACATCCTCCTGCTCCCTATGCATCCTACAGGAAAAGGGATGCTTGCCTTCCACCTTCCCGGGTATTTATTTGGGAGAGATCCATGCATTTGCCAAAGATTGGATTTAAAGGCTCAAAGCTGCCAGGGTGAAGCTGGTCTGCAGCCCTGCCAGGGTGTTTGCCATCACCCTGGGGGTGTTTCTCACCCTCATCTAAAAATGAAGCTCTGACACCAGGCACTGCTCCTGCAGTTGGTTTCGTATGGACAGGGATTGATCTAACCACAGATTTATAGGGGCAGATTGGGATGCACCTCTGCACCTCTTCCCTGCACAACCCTCTCCCTTCCCACCCGTGTCACCAGGCAGAGCAGTCCAGGCCAACAAACCCTCTGAAATAAATCACTTTTCTTTGGAGCTGGGGCATAAGCAGCTTTGCTGTCGTTCCAGCAATTAGTTATTCTTACAGGCAATTAAAACACCTAGCGAACTGATGGCTGGTGGGAAGGCAAAGGTCTTTCCCACCGCGAGATCCCAGCAGATGAACCAGTTAAGAGGAACTCAGGCCAATTTATTTCTTGATAGATAATGATGGGAGTTCTCACCAGGGATCTGTAATTTTCTATTGATGAAAACCTGCCTTTTCTGATTTGCAGGGTTATCTGTCTTTCTCAACTTTAGGGCCCTTGCCAAATTTGCAGGCAGCCCTGTGAAAGTGCCGTGTCCCACAAGAGCCATGTATTTTAATATGAAGTAGTTTTCTTTGCCCTGGAACCAGGAGCGGTTCTCCATGCTGACAATCCATAAAAGACCTAACGACCCATCTGAGGAACGTTAACCAGCACGGTGGCCATTCCAGGAGGAGTATTTGTTTGGTTATTTGCCCCATGCCCCCCTCCCTGCCTCCTCCACCCCTGCTTGGGAGTCTCATTTCTGGAGAGGATCTTTTGGTTGGATCTTCAGAGCCACATAGAGTTGAATAATTAAAAATCCAGCTGAAGGGTAGCTTAGCCCTTAAATTTAGAAACCTGATTTGTCAAGCCAAGCTTTGCTAACGAGCTGTGGCACGGTCCAGTGGGGCTGGCAGCCTGCTATGGCCTCCTTGCACCCCAAAAAGTGGATTTTTCGGGGAAAAACCCCAAAGATCACCAAAAGCCTGCAAAAGTGACTGCTAATTTAGAGGAATGTTTGTCTTCTGACTTCACAGAATCACAGAATCACAGAATCTTAGGGGTTGGAAGGGACCTCAAGAGATCATCGGGTCCAACCCCCCTGCCAAAGCAGGCTCCCTATCTCATATTACACAGATAGGCATCCAGACGAGACTTGAATATCTCCAGAGAAGGAGACTCAACCACCTCCCTGGGCAGCCTATTCCACTGCTCCGTCACCCTCACTGTGAAAAAGTTCTTCCGCATGTTGGTGCGGAACTTCCTATGCTCCAGCTTACAGCCATTGCCCCTAGTCCTGTCCCCACAGACCACTGAAAAGGGGCTGGCCAAATCCCCCTGCGTCCCAAGTCTAAGATATTTATAAACACTAATTAGGTCTCCCCTAAGCCTTCTTTTCTCCAGGCTGAACAGACCCAGCTTACTCAGCCTTTCCTCATATGGGAGATGTTCCAGGCCCTTAATCATCTTCGTGGCCCTTCTCTGGACTCTCTCCAGGAGATCCCTGTCTTTTTTATACCATGGAGCCCAGAACTGGACACAGTACTCCAGGTGGGGCCTGACCAACGCAGAGTAGAGGGGGAGGATCACTTCCTTCGACCTGCTGGACATACTCTTCCTGATGCATCCCAGGACCCCATTGGCTCTCTTCGCCACCAGTGCGCACTGCTGGCTCATAGCCAACCTGTCATCAACCAGGACCCCCAGGTCCTTCTCCACAGAGCTCCTTTCCAGCAGGTCATCCCCCAGCCTGTACTGATACAGTCGGTTGTTCCTCCCCAGGTGCAAGACTTTACACTTGCTCTTGTTGAACCTCATCTGGTTTCTCCCAGCCCAGCTCTCCAGCCTGTCAAGGTCTCGCTGGATGGCAGCGCAGTGTTCCTGCGTGTCAGCCAATCCTCCCAGCTTTGTATCATCGGCGTACTTGCTGAGGGTGGATGCTATACCCTCATCAAGATCGTCAATGAAGATATTAAACAGGACTGGACCCAACACCGAGCCCTGGGGAACACCGCTAGTCACAGGCCTCCATTCAGATTCTACTCCACTGATCACAACCCTCTGAGCCCGGTCCGACAGCCAGTTCTCGACCCACCTCACTGTCCACTCATCTAACCCTTGTTCCCTCAGCTTCTCTATCAGGATGTCGTGGGAGACAGTGTCGAAAGCTTTGCTAAAGTCAAGGTAGACGACATCCACTGCTCTCCCTCCGTCCACCCAGTTGGTGATGACATCATAGAAGGCTATGAGATTGGTCGAGCACGATTTCCCCTTGGTGAATCCATGCTGACTACTCCTCATAACCTTCTTCTCTTCCAGTTGTTTGGAGATGGCATCCAAAACAAACTGTTCCATCACCTTTCCAGGGACAGAAGTGAGGCTGACTGGCCTGTAGTTACTGGGATCCTCCTTCTTGCCTTTTTTAAAGACTGGAGTCACATTGGCTATTCTCCAATCTTCAGGCACTTCTCCTGTAGTCCAGGACCTATTGAAGATGATAGAGAGTGGCTCCGCAATCACCTCCGCCAGTTCTCTCAGCACACGTGGGTGTATCCCATCTGGACCCATGGATTTGTGTGCATCCAATCCTTTGAGTCGCTCCTGGACTACCCCTACCTCAACTAGAGGTGAGCCGTTCATTCCCCAACCACTGCTACTTTCGTCTAGTATCTGTGGGTCCCGAGAAGCCTTCGGAGTAAAGACCGAGGCAAAGAAGGCATTCAGTATCTCCACCTTCTCATCATCTCCCGTTACCAAGATACCCGCCTCATTTAACAAGGGACCTACATTATCCCTGGTTATCCTTTTACTATTCACATACCTGAAAAAACTCTTTTTATTATCTTTTATGTCCCTTGCCAGCTTCATTTCTAAGCAGGCTTTAGCCCTCCTAGTTGCATCCCTGCAGGCCCTGGCAACATCCTTATATTCATCCCATGATCCCAGACCCTGTTTCCACAGTTTATAGGTCTTCTGCTTCCCTTTGAGTTTACTTAAAAGCTCCCTGCTTATCCACGCAGGTCTTCTACCTCTCCTTCCCGATTTCTTACTCAAAGGGATGCACCTATACTGTGCATGGAAGAAGTGCTGTTTGAATGTTAGCCAGCTCTCGCAGGCTCCCATTCCTTCAAACAGAGCAGCCCAAGGGATAGCCCCTATTTGATTTCGGAGGAGATCAAAGTTAGCTCTTCCAAAATTCAGGGTAGCTGTCCTACTTTTTGGCTTGCCTCTTCCACTCAGGATCTTGAACTCGATCATTTCATGGTCACTTTGTCCTAAGCTGCCCCCGACCTTCACCTCCCTAACGAGCCCATCCTTGTTAGTGAAAACAAGGTCCAGCACCCGCCCTCTCCTCGTAGGTTCCTGCACCATCTGTATCAGGAAGTTGTCTTCCATATGCTGCAGAAATTGCCTGGACTGCATACGACTGGCCGTATTGCTTGCCCAGCAAATATCTGGGTAATTGAAATCCCCCATAATGACCAGCGCCTGCGATCTTGAAGCTACTTCCAATTGCTTGAAAAATGCACTGTCAACCCACTCCTCTTGATCAGGGGGCCTGTAGTACACGCCCACGACTACATCACACATACTGGCCTGCCTTTTAATTCTTACCCTTAATTGGCTTTGCTTATAATTTAGTGCCATATAAAAGAGAACTATTTATGCAGCGCTGTATTTTTGTGATCTATAGTTAACATTTGTGTTTAGCTGGAAATTACGATCCAGCTTCACTCAGGCTCTGAGAAATGGTTGGGAATATTTAAATGCAAAAATTATCTTTGGAGGTCAGAGCCTTTCTTCACTGATGGGGATGCAGAAGGGACAGGGAGGATCTCCTCCTCCACCACTGCCATTGCAGGGTGGGTGGATTGAATTCACATGTGGAGGTCTGGTCCTGGACACCCCATGCACAGTCAAAGTGATTTCTGGGTAGATATCTCTTACAAAATCATCTCTCACTGCTTGCAGAAGGGGTTTGCCGTCAAAATGATTTCCCACCAGCAGCCAAAAGCAAACAGGTCAGTGGTGGTCAGGGTTCCAAAGCTCCGGCTGTCCCAGCTGAGAACTGAGGAGGTTGTCTCACGTGTGATCAGCATCCCAGAGCTCTCAGCATTTTTGCAGCCAGCACCGAGATAAAAGACTTTTGCATCAATCCCCCCAAGATCTTCCCTCACTGCCTCTGAAATGGACTTCAAATCTGTTTATTCAGGGGCTCGTGAGTTCTCCAGCCTTCAAGAGTCCTGTTATGCATTGAAGAGCTTCCCTTATTTTTTTTTCCCTCCTCCTTTCTCTTTTTTTTTTACCTTTTTTTTTTTTACCCTTGGAGTGCCCTAATTATACAGAGCATTGATTTTACAATGCATTCATGGATTGATTGTACTGCCACGCTCCTCCCACAGGAAACAGCTTGCACACGAGCACTTTTTGATCTCTCCCAAGTATTCCCTAAGGTGAATCAATGGCTCTTGCATCTTGTCTCTTGCTTTAGTCTAGGGGAAGCTGAAGATGTCTTGCTGCTGAAATGAGCTTCATGAAAAATACCAGGAAAGGGGAAAAAGAGAAGGAAAATTATTCACTTCTTTGCCCCCCCTCCCCTGCTTTCCCCCCTAACAAAAAGATTGTCTCATGTACAGCAAAATATGTTCTTGTTAACAAAATGTTCTCACCCAGCTCAGCCAATTGCAGTCTTGGAGAAAGCACGGGAACTTCCATATAATTATCTTTAATAAACTGGCCAAGATAAAGGTAATGATATCTTAAGAAACAGAGTGCATAATAAAATATATATCTATATAAAAGCATGAAATGACATGCTAAAATGAGGAGAAAGAGGCAATTTACATATTTTATGGCTTTGGCACCTCTGTAAGAGAAATCTGGAGTACAGCACTGTTAACCAGACCAAACTTTTTAAAACAGACCGTGTCTGTTAGATTAAATGGAGTGTATTAGCTCCCACTCCTAGCGATACCCTGTGAAGGGGGTAATGGATTAGACTGAGATTCAGGCTGAAGGCTCTAATCCCTGTGTCTTAATGACTGTACAGGCTGCCAGCCCCAACCGCAGCCCTGCTCTGCGAGCGCCCGATCCACCCCCCACCCCCCAATGACACGGAGACCCCCAGAAAGGTCCTTTCTGCCTCCAGTGCAACTAGATGTAGAAAAAAAACCCCAGTTCTGACCTTGAGGAAATCTTCCCAAATTAAGGATTCATTCAGAGTTAGCACTGAGACCCTTGCTGGATATTAAAGGGGCGATTCCCTCTGCCAAAAGCTTTATATAAAGGGTCTGATTTCTTCTTGGGTTAACACCAGCGAGTGCTCTTCTGCCCATTAGGTTGCTCAACATTAATTTCGATCTGTACAGGGTTCATTTCAGCATGCTCTGCTGAGAGCTCTGCTGATTGCAGTGGTTAATTACCAGCTGAGCATCGCCTCAGACCGTGGTAGCAGCGTGCTGGTCTCTGAGGGGTCCCGAGTCATGAGTAGGACCCTGAAGCGCTCAGAGGTTTGCAACCTGCCTGCCAGTCCCAGCACTACAGCCCTTGCCAAATTTAAGGAGAAGTTTTGTGCTTCCCTGTACTCAGCAGTTTCCAGAGAAAAAGCTGGTAGGATGGAGAGGGGAAGGCAGCTCACCGGGACTCAGCCTGGAGTCGTGGGGTGCCAAATAGAAATTTTTAATCTGGGTCTGCCCAAGGTTATGATGCTCTGTCCTCCCCTCCCTGCCACGCTGCCTCTAAACTCTGCATTGCAGCAAGATGTTGGGTTTTCTCTGTCATTTTTCAGGCACGTGAACCCCCACCCTTGGACCACTGCTGTGCAGGTGTGTAGGTGCATGCAGAACATGCTGTTATTTGTGATATATATATGCATATGAAATATAAAAGCAGGTTATTTCTTACCTGGTGAGCTGAAGGCTCTGATTGCTGGCTTATATGAAATATTTAGATCATGCACAAGAGATAACTCATAAGATATAATGTCGATGTACGATGGGAAGCTAGTCTTTATTATCACAGGTGTAAATTTTCACACCTCTGTTATCAATTTTGCAATTATAACTGGGTTTCCTGGTAAAGTAATTTACTACTCACTACCATATAGGATGAAGAAAATGATCATTTATCCGCCTTCAACTCAATTAAATATTCATCGTTCCCAAAAAAGGGAGAGAGAGGATTTAAATCACTTCTAAACTGTTCTCTGGCTTTTTTTTTTTTTTTTAAGGAGGAAGAAGTCTGCCTTGTAAAAATCATAGATTTGATGCAACAAAAAAAAAGACAATAGGAGCGAAATACATCCAGGGATGCGGCACGGATTTGGCTCATCAGTCATTTGTGTTGTGGGAGTCCAAAACAGTAATAAAATCAACACAAATCCAGCTTTAACACCAGAATAGGGGGTTGATTCTCGAGTCAGATCAAAGCAACGTCACTCCAGCTCTGATTAAGGAGAGCAGGTTGTGCTCAGAGAGAGGGGAGCGTAGTGAAGTTCGTCCTGGCTCATGGTTTTCTGTGTGGGTGCAGCTATTTCACTGAGCAAACCTTGACCTTTCCTCCTTTTTGCTTCCCTTGGGAACTTAACATTTTGGGCAAGAAATTTGAGTTTTCTTTGTTTGCCAGTAGGGAATTCTGGTGATGTTTGGGTTTGGGGATGTTTCACTTCTTTTTCTTAATATGAGGCCATGGTGGACTCAGGGAGAGCTGCCTCCTCCTTCCCATGGGAGCTGAGACTGTCTGTGGGAGCTCAAAGCCAAGCCACAGGCATGGTGGCATCTCATCTCCTCTCCAGCACCAGCAGACAACTCATTTTTAAGGCGAAAGATAAATATCAGATACTTTCCCAGCGCTGCTCCTGAGGCCGAATCCAGATGCTACAGAAGCCAAATTCCCAACTGCAAAAGAAAACCTCATCGTCCCAATCAGTGTTAATTACTCAGGAGCTTCTCTCTCAGCACTTTTTCCTTCTCTCCCGCTCTTGTCCTGTCCTGCCTCTTCTCTATCAAACCCTCCATCATAAAATCTGTGATGTCTCATGGCTCCAAACAACGCTCTGGTTGTTGGCTAATTCTCAGCAAGACTTTTATTCCAAAGGCTTCTCCAACAGCCTGATTATATAATAACAGCTTGCTCATTACCCCGAATATAAATAGTTGAAGTATCCCTTGAGAATGGACACAGCTGGTGGAACTTCCCATATTAGCACTGCATTAATATTTATGGCAGCACCGCCTAAGTATGCAAAATATTGGCATCCCTCCATGCAAAAGTTTACACATCTGTCATTACTGACTCTGCCCCAACATCACAGGCAGGTTAGGGAGAGAGAGAGGGGAGCCTGCATCCCGGCTGAAATGATGATGAGACGAATCCAGAGCTCATCCAGCACCTTTTTCTCTGTAGATGAGTCACCAGTTAATATTTGGGAAGGATGGCAGAACCCTGACCGTGCTGGTGCCCCCGTGCTCCGTACAGCTGCCGGCATCCAGCTGATTTATAGGGGTTTGTTTTGGCTTATGAAGTGAAATATTAAAGGACGTGATGAGAACCAGCTAATTGTACATATAACCTTTAAGATGTCTCGGACAGGATTCCAGCCTTCACCTCGGGTTATAAAGAGAAAGTAATGGGGCCATAAAAACACATTTAAGTATGCCTTTAAAGTTTAAGGAGAGTTTAATTGCGGGCACTGGGGTGCCTGGGAGGAGAGCCTCTTGCAGGTAGCATTTCCCCAGGAGAGGCTGAGCAAGGGCCAGGCTCAGTGTTGAGCTCCCAGGCTTTGTCTACCCCAAGGGGAATAGGTTTGTGCTAATAAATGTCCCAGCTGCAGGTCAGATTGTAAATGAAAGTGATATTTAATGGCCCAAATCCTCCGCCGGTGTAAACCTGCCCCCTCTACTGCTCATGCTGGGCTCTGGCTTGGTCTAAATCCAGGTGTTTCTGACCTGTATATGTGACTTTGGAAAGGTCTTGTGAGCCTGACACTGGTTTATAATGCTCCCAAGGATGGAGCAGCTGCAATGAGACAGCCCCTGGCAGGGTTACAGCAGCCTGAGCAGATGCACAAGAGCCCCTTGGCATCGGGACACCCCTACCAAGGCAGGACCCTCGGTCCTGTAGCACCCAGCACCCTGCACCGCCTGGAAAAGGAAAATGGAAGGAAGGGAAGGGGAGGGCTTTTTTACTCACAGTCTGACGTTTAGTCCTGCAGGTCAAGATGCAGATTAATCCGTGGCCAAGCCGGGCAGACGGGTGTCTCCGGGGATGCCGTGGGCAGCAGAGTGTCCAGAGCCAGCAGGAGAGCCGGCTCCAGGCTGGTTAAAGGCAGGGAGAGATTCAGCAAAGCATCAGAAAGCAGGAGCTGAGCAAGCTCAAGCTGCACGTGTGTGAAGGTGCAGAGCAGAGGTCAGGCAAGCTGCTGGCTTGTTAAGTTTTTTTTTTAATTTAGAAAAAGCTTTTATTGAAGGGAAGTAGAAGAGGAGGAAAGAAATCAAAACCTGGGGCATTTCTAACAACTCTACATCCTGCAGGCTCCAGGATAACTTTAGCAGCCTGTGTCTGCAGGCTTGTGCACAAGAAACTCCCACATGACAGCTGTCTGATGGACCTGGTGGGACTGATGACTATGAATGACACCTAAAGGGGGGAGGCACACCTTAATGACGTGCCTAATGAAGCCGCAGAGGGGACACCACTGCCTGCATTACCCTCTCAGAGGTGGTGGTGTGGTTGCACGAGGGCAGTGGTCTGGTTGTGCTCTGAAGCCAGGCTGCTGCGGCAGCAGGGATGCAGCTTCAAGCTCAGCAGTGCTGTTCTGCTATTGCACAGCTACTGCTGGGGCTTCACTTTGCAGCATGAAGCACCAAAATCTTCAATATTTGCACTTTTCAGAAGTACCAGCACCAGTTTTCAGAAGTATTGGTACCAACCATTCAAATAAGCAGAGGCCAGCCCACAATCTGCACCACTCAGGTCTGTCTGCTGGCTTGGGTCTGTGAAGTGTCAAGGGAAGAGACGTGCAATAGCTGCTTTGCTTCTCCATCAATCAGTCAATCCTGCATCCCCCCTGGAGCCAGCGTTGATGGAGCAATATACAGTCTGCTGGCAACGGTAGAGACAGAGTAGGGGTTCTCCACCTTGGAAATGTGGCTGTTGAGACCCCTATTGAACAGCAAATATTGCTTGCAGGCAGGCAGAGGCTTAGTCTGTGCACGCACAAACTTTCCCAAGGTCCCTCAAAGCTGAGAGTGATGCAGAGAACAGGCAAAGGAGCCGTGAGGTGACCAGCTGCCCGCTGCCAGAGCCCTGCCTGCGCTGGGGAGGGGAAGGGCAGCAGGCACCCAGCTCCACCAGCCTCTGTCCTCCCCGGGTGCTCTGGGTAAAATTAATTGATAAAACATAATCGCTGTATCAATGCCTTTTTAGAAAAGATAAAGTACGTTTCAAAGCTAATTTAGGCCTGCAGACAAATGGCTTAAAGAAGAGCTACTGTACTGAAAAATGTCCGTGTCATTTTTTCCCCAAATCATAGTTTCAATGCACACAGCCTCAGCCTGACATTCTGAATTATGGCTTTTATTAAACATTAGTAATAGAGTGCACTTAAATCATGGTTTCCCTGTAAAAGAGAGATGTGTTCAACTCAAATCTGCACATTTCAATGCCATATTTCTTCCTTTTACTCTCCCCGCAAGATAAATTTACTTACTCCACAAAAATGTTTTGCTGAAAAGAATAATTCATCCTTCAGTGTCCATCTAATGTACCTTGTGAGTAATGTGAAACGATGCAAAAATTACAATGCACCGGCCATGTCTGGAATGCTTAGATGCCTCTGAGTTAGAGGTTATGCACACACAGTATTGAAATTAGATTTAACAACAATCATCTTTTACAATGTTGCCTTGATGATTCCCCCCCCCCTTTATAGCTTTGATCAGATGCCTCCTGAATACATTGCCCGTTACAAACCTCAGAATCTGCTGCTCTGCAAGCCCTGCTCAGCTATGAGCCAGGTTGCCAATAGCTGGGTTTTTTTTTTTAAGTAGAGAATATTTGTAGCCACAATTTGTTCTAGCAGGCAAAATTCACATGATTTTTTTTCTCTCTCTCTGAATAGATTAAAAAATGGGTCGAAGGGTAAGCAGCAACTATAAGAACAGCATCCTCTAGGTAACCAGTTTTGCTCTGCTAAGCCCCCAGGTTCTTGCAGAGTAAGGGCATCCCTGCGCCCTACGGTTGGTCACCCTTGGAGAGCTCTGCATCCTCAGCACAGGGTGAAGGGACCAAGGACTTGGTCCCAGTGTACACCCCCACCCCTGGCACTAATGCAGGGCACAGCAGCTCGCTCATACCCAAACTCCCACTCCAGCCTTCCCTTCCAGGTACACACACACACACACACACACGCACGAGCAGAGCCAGCCCCTGCAACATGACCTTTATTTAAAGGACGACAACCGTACCATTGAATCAATGTCTCGCTGCTGGGAGCTCTGCATTGGAGCTGCATTGCAGTGTCAGCACCGGGACTGATCCAGCTACAGCTTCTACCCGAATCCCCCACGACCTACTGACCCGCTGGCGAGCCTGGTGCCAGCACTGGGACTTGAGAGGGATAGTGGGCTTTGACATTATAAAGCACCTATAGATACTGGTGCTGGAGGGTTTGCTGAAAATCCTGATGCTGTCAACTCAGTGTGGAGTTCGATGAACAGGGAAAAGACCAGCATTTAGTAAGCACTGCAAAGCTCATACTTTATATATTGGTAGCACAGCACGGGCATTAGCTAATTGGTCCCCCAAGACAGCTCCAATGTTGATAAAAGAAGAAGCATCCCTCTCTTTTGCCAGCTTGGGGTCCCTGGGGGGTAGGAGTAAGCAGCACTCCCCTGGGGCTCCCCCAGCCCTGGAACTCAGGCAAAGGCACCGCAGGAATATTTATGATTTATAGGGGATTTTTTTGCATTGGTACCTGGGAGTCCCAGCAAGGTTATGATCCCATTATACAAAGCCTGTAGGAAAACCAGTCTTGTAGATTGTTTGTGAGGAGAGCTATAAAAACGTGACGGAGAGAAGCAGCTTCATACACAGCACAGAGCAGTTTAGCCACGTGAAATCTTTAACAGTGTCTCTATCAGCGCCAGTAACAACTCAGAGTCTCACAGAAAAGGGTCGTCTGGGTTAGCTGCTCTGCAAAGAGTCCCCAAAGAGCATGTAAAAGGCTCCTCGATTTGACCTGCTGAACTGAAGCCTGGTGGGTTGTTATTAAGACCTAAAATTATTGCTGTGCTATTGCCGTTTGGTGGCTGACAACAGGAAAATCACTGGATGACAGATGCTGGCAGTGACTTTATCGATGGCTTGGTGGCTTTGGCCATCTTCTCTACAGTCCCTTCCAGTGAACTTCAGTTCCATTCAAATGTCCTCTCAAAGAGCATAAATGCTTCCAAAATGAGGTGGAAAGACCTTCAGCACATTAGCTAATAGCACATCAGAGGAAGTGCCGGGCTGCGACTGTAACCTCAGTAGGCATCTTTACATAGGAGGACGTAAACTGTCTCTGAATTATTTATTGAACCAAAGACATCAAATTGGACAATTAACCTTGAAAACTTAATTTAAGCACCATAAAAGAAACATCTCCTGAAAAATGTGTCCTTAATAAAAGTCAGAAGACCAAACTGTAGTGGGTTCTGCCATGGTCCATTGCAGGGAACTGGGAACTTCTGTGTGTTTGTCCCTGTGGAGACATTAGTGTTGGAGGTGATTTGGCAGTAAGGCAGCAATTCAGAGAGCAGGGCTGAAGCATCCTTGGATCCCTCTGTGTGCTCCTCAGAAGGACGCTCCTCCTTCACCCAGGGGAAGCCTGAGCAGCCTCAGGCTGTGTCTGCCCTGCACAGCCCCAAACCCCAGTGCAATTTCTGAGTGCCTCAGTTTCCCTGAGGGACATAACACAGGTGTGCCAGAAAGAATCACAGAATTGTAGGGGTTGGAATGGACCTCAAGAGATCATCGAGTCCAACCCCCAAAGGTAACAGAGCTGGAGGCTGTGAAATGTCTTCATGCCCTTCTCCTAAAAGCATCAGGTCAAGAGAGCTCTTGAGAAGGATTTTACCAGATCCAAGACTTTTCTCAGGCTGGAAACCCCTTATGTTTCAGTTTGACAGCAGAAGGCAGGCTTTCCATTCACTCCACTGTGGATGAGCTCCTGCTCCCCCTCGGTGTCTTCCACGCTGCGCTCTTCTGATGCTGCTAAATGATGGAAGCTGCAGAAGGCTTCAGCAATTTATTCTGTTTAATTTCCTCCACAAAGGTGTTTTATCCTCACTAATAAAAAGAGTGGGACTTGATCATTTCTAAAATATTGTCCCTTCTAAATCTTTATGGCTCAAAGTGGACTGAGATCATTAGAAGTTACTTTATGTGCAGCTCAATCAGCTCCAAAGGGCTATCTCAGTCACTCCGTGCTTGCTGAGAGCAGATCCCATTTCCCAGAGGCAAAAGGACAATACTTAATCACTTCCTCGCTTGTTAGGTGTTTTAACAAGTTGTATTAAGCTTCATCAGTTGGAGCTTTCATGCCAGATTAAAAATGATAGTTCACTTCTCCGTTATTATAGGGCATCATTTGTTTTCTTTTATTTTGCTGGGCACTTGCATGCCACTGTAATTTCACATGAAAATATATGACTGATGTCACCCAGAAGTAATTAGGTTTTAAAAGCCTTGATTGCAATAGACACAAACGTTACGGCTTTATGGTGCCAGTGCATCGCCATCTATTTTATAGCTGTTGATTCTGCAAGTATTTCATAGATCTGTCAATAGGAATAAGTTAGCTGATGTTGACTGGAACTGTTAATCAGAGGAAAGGAGAATATACATCCTTATTTCTGTGCTTGGGCTTGATAGTGCAGTAAAAGCCTTCCTGTCCAACTTTGCATCACTCCAGGGTCGCTTCATCACTGAAACCAAAGAGCTGCAGGGAAATCCCAGGCTCCTCCAGGGTTATAAATGGATTCCTTTAGCACTGCGTTAAAGACATTTGTTCCTTGTGACCCCTTTAAATACCTTTGTATGCAGATATTGTACTGTAATGTACAGGGAAGAACACATTTGGTTGTCTCAGCCTTCAAATTTTATTTTTATAGGGATCCATCCGATTCCAATAAGGGGTTGTGAGGCTGTTGCTTCCCTGGCATGCTCTTTAGGAAGAAAGCAGGTCAGAGTCAAGAGCTCACAGGGCTGCAATTATTTGCTTTATCCAGGCTGCATTTACCTCTCCACTCTACGTGCATGAAACTAGACTATTCACATCAAAAGACATTGCTGCAGTCGTGAGAACTGTGGAAACCTTCTGGTGTGGCAACCAGTGAGGAAACAGAGTGAAATACAGGGAAGCAAGGTCTGTGTCCCACTGCAGGGGAATTGAAAGCATCCAAGGATCTAAGTGGGACCAGGAATTTGTCCTAATTACTGATTTAGGTCTCAGAAAGACTTCAGAGTTTGGGAAACAAGGTAGGATTATTTAGGAGAGTTTGTGTGCAGCCCAGATATCTGAACCAACTCATAATGTTTTGTCATGAGAACTGCAATAAGGGGATGTTCAGCTGCTTATTTCACTTGTGACTTCAAGGTCCTCGTTTTAGAAAAGTTGGTCCCTTTCCACAACAGCAGAAAAGTTAGATATTTGATTTAAAGACCATTTCCCCTATGACACCCTTTCTTCTGACATCACCTCACTCTGAAGGGGCTCCACTAACCCCCATGAAGGTGCCCCTGGGTAAGCCAGACCCAGAAGGTTACCATTGCTGGCTCTGCAAGCCGTCCCCATGAAATGGATGTGCTGGGACCCATCCCAGTACATAAGAACCTCATTTCTCCCTGGTTACAACAACCTTTTAATCAAATCTTGGGCGAACGTCCCAGGTAACGAGTGTGGACTTTGCTGTGCCAAGAACAGAGAGTCTGTTCCAGAGCTGAGGACCTTCTCCCACCCAGTTCACTCCAAAACACATCAACTACAGCTACGAAAACCTTGGAGTCCAACAAAGTGTGGAGAAGTGGAGCTCTGCCCTGGAGCACTGAGCTGTAGTTGCTTCCCCAGAGGCCTCTCACCATTCCATCCTCGCAGAGGTCCAGCCATCAGGGAGGCACCAGGAAAAACTTTGCAGATGTAGGTGCCAAGTTCTGTGCATTAAAGAAAGCAGCAGGGACACCTCTGTCTGCTCGTTGCTTAGTGGAAAAAGGGCTTTTCCTGCACTACTGCTTCCATGAAGGGAGCTCTACCTTCCCTGTAATTTGCAATAATTTGGTGGTCCCAAGCGTTTCATTATTCAGGGAAGGCATCCCCTGGCTTTTCCACCCAAAGTCTGCCTTCCATCTGCCAGTTGCCCCTGCAGGACCCTTTGCTTGACTCTGCAGTAGAATTGGGACTGGATTACACTTTCCTTTTTCTTTTACTTTTTTTTTTTATTCTTCTTTTTTTCTTTTCTCCCCCAGAAGAAAATTCTGGCCAGCAAACACAGGAAGAAAAAAGGTTGAATTGCCAGCAGATAAGCACGATTTCACTTGACCCCTGAGCTCTATCGGTCATTCCCAACAATGGGATGTACTCTTATCTCAGCACACCACTTAACACCCATTAATGCTTTGGGGAGCTAGTCCAGCTCTTTAAGATACCCATGTAAGGATTTATTTCAAACACTGAGATGAGGGGGATGACTGCCTTTAGCAGCTGCAGTCTGAAGTGCTGGACTGTCCTGGTCTGTACTCTGTTCACTGTAAAGCTTTAACTGGGTGGATTAAGGACCTGTAAAAAAAAACCCAAAGCACCCAACCAAAATCACTTAGGGCAGATTTGCAGCTGGTTTGAATTGGCAAAGCTGCTCCAGTGCACACCGGTGCACACTGGTACCAGTTCCCTTACAGAGGGGCATCAACATTGCTCCACAAAGGTAGAGAAGTGAAGCTTTCAGCTTCCTGGTGAACTTTAGTCCGTCCAGGTTATTTGTTCGATGACTTGCAGGAGAAAAGGGTCCAAGTCCTTAGTGAGTGTGGAGACAGAGCCTGACTTTGGACACAAATTCTGGAAGTTTTTGATGGGAATTTGAGGTTTCTCTGAATTATCTCTGTGTGGTTTGTTTCACTGGGATGGCGTACGACTTCAGGCTAACCTAAAAAGGGGGGCTTCTAAAATACAATTGTGCAGGATCTAAAAATCAGATTGAATTAAATGTTGTTTCAAAAATGCTGCATTCAGAAAGTTTGAGGGAAAAAACTCCAGCGTGGATAAGACAGAGGCACAGTTTTCTTGATCCTTATAAATTTGTTTGTCTCTACCAGGAGGAATCTCAGAATTTCAGCACAAGTTTGCTATGTTGACTTTTTATTATACAAAGTACTTCTAGGCTGCTAGGGTAGGAGAGACTGAAAATTGCAGAAATGAGCTCACCCCCAGTTCCATCTGTCCCAGGTGGCTTGGTCCCAGTCAAAAATTGGAACCTCAGACTCGACAGTGCTGTTGAACACTCACCCCCTTCGTATTTCCAGTCAGGCTTAAGTTTCTCATGGGTTTTGATTGAATGCAACATCCGACTTCAGCAAAGCATGTTTTCTTTCTAAAACGCTTTTAGCCCTGATTCATAACTGGTAGGAAAATATAATCTATGGAATGAAATATGCTGAGGGTTTTAAGCAAATATTTAGGCAAAAAGCAGCTGGTAAATCTCTAATGAATGGCTGTACATAGAGCTAACACATAATTCACCACATGCCAGCCAGAAGGGTCTAATCCACCTCCTCTGCTCCTAACTCCTTGTGATACCCTGAGACCTGGGTCTGCATTGTGTGCATGAGAGGAGATGCATCCATTGGCCTTTCCCTGTCTGTCCCAGGCTCTGGAACAAGAAGGTTGATGCTCGTGATAATTCCCTCTGGTTCAGTTTCTCCTGCCCTGGTTTTAAGAACTGGCTGTCGTACAGAGGGACTCTGGTGATGTAGGTTTGAAAGGACAAACTGATCACTCAGACACCCATGTGCTCCCATTCCTCTCCACACATGAGAGCTTAATAAAATCCCACGTATCCTATAAAGAATCCCATTTTCCACTTTACTTTAGTAACACTTTAAAATAATGGGACATTGATACCGCATTACAAAGCAATTCCCTTGGATGGATCCATGGCACAGTCATTATTAATATCTAGTGAGTTCACAGTGATTTATGTTATCATGGTGATTTTGCATCTTGTTTATTACCTTCCAGAGATCACTTTGCAGTGATTTTTAAGGTGGCGCGGAAATTACCATGTGAACTGTGTCTTCTAAATCAATGCAGTCTTTTCCTGTCTGATAATAAAGCTCTCTTATGGTTTTCAATGAGCAGATATTAGCTAATGCTTAATTACTGTGGAGGGGCATGTACTAAGCACAGGAGAGTCAACAGCATTAATAACACTCTTAGGGTAGAAATAAATCAGGAGGTACAATAAGGGGGATGTTAAGGAATTAAGCGTTCCCCTCTGGCTTTGCCTCAAGGGGGACCAGGGGCTCACTGTGAGATTTTAGCTGCTCTCATGTGAGTTCACCAGAGGCATCACTAGCTCTGGGCTCCACTCTCACAGTGCAAAAGCTCCTGCTGAAGCAACCCCGTGCTGAGGTACAGCAATGCTTGTGCTACCCCTTCAGTGTCTCACAGGCCCCTCTCTCCAGTGAAGCTGCTGTTGAGCCAGCCCATTGCTGCCTAGAATCCCTCACCACTCCGAGTGCTGGCCCTGCCGCAGGGCTGCTGGCTGGGAGTCTCTTCATTGATTCCTGACACAATTTCCCATTGATTTGCAAGGCTCAGGCTGCAATTGGCACTGCAAGTTTTGTGTTTAAATGCATCAGTGGTGACAAGCAGGGCAGGTTTTGCTCTGGTGACGCAGCAGTTGATGCTGATGCCAGTGAGGTGTGTGAGCATCTCCCTCATGGGTCAGGTCTCCACTCTCCTGAGCACACAGCCCCCACGGCCACGCTGGCAGTAGGATGAGGTGATTTCAGCAAGTTCAACTGGGCAAGAGCCGTGCTGGTCCCTCCATCCTCTGCCCATGCAACGACACTTCAGCCTCCAAACCTTCTCCCCTTCGTGGAGGCAAGCCACCTTCTCCTCCACTTCACCAGAGGCTAGCAAATTATGGCTGCAATGCCCAGGATTAGACAAGAAAGCACTTTTCCAGGATTTTCCCTGCTAACGTGGTGGCTGAAAAATGCACTTTAATCTGAGAATGGGGGCTTGGCTTCTCCTGCCATCACAGGGCTCTTGGAAATAGTGTTTGGTGGTGGTTTGGGCACAGTGAATGGTGATGATAACTGCATGTAAATAGACACTCAGATGTGGGATGGCAAAACCTACATGCAGCTGGGTCCATTCCAGAGCCTGAGCACAGGAGCAGAAGTTCAGCTGCTGGTGGTTGTTGTGGACTCAACAGCTACTTTTGGTCGGCATTGCTGAGCTGCTGCCACCAGCCTGAGCATCCTTTTGCACATCACGCTTTGCAGGGTGCTTAACCAAAGCTGAATTACAACAGAAGCTCTGAGGATGATTTATCAAAACATGCTGAACTCACAAAAATCCAGCACTAGCAATAAATACTCGGTGTAATCTTCAAAATGAGATGCTTAAACGTGACCAATGCTCAACAAAGAGCGTGCTCTAACTCTTGTCTGACACCCGTGTTACTTCCACTTCTGAGCAGGTTTATTTTCGTTCCCCAGAGGACTTGCATATAAAATAGATCATTTTGGTGTTACTTCATAATACATTCTTATAACTGATACATTGTGTAAATAAAATGAAGCATTAATAAAAATGGCTGGTGTCTACCTCTGGCTCTAATTTTAATACTTACCGGGGGGGGAAGGGGGAGATAATTCCTGGAACTGGTGCTAACAAATTTCACAAACAAGGCACTAAGAAAATGCAAGCACTCTAGGAGAAGGTAGCCACCCAGCCAATAAATCGTCTTCCTTAAGCCAACTAGTTATTGTCTATAACGCTCATAAAACGCTTCGCACAGAAGACCCTTCCTGATGAAATAAACCATCAATCTCTGCTGCATTACTATTCATTTTCCATGTGCGCTGAGAGCAAATGTCATTCAAGGCATTACAGTTCTCTCATACTATATTAAAATACATAGTCTGATGTTATATCTTTTCAAGCCTCTCTGTTCATAAATTGTCGCTGCTGATTGGAACATAAAACATATTTTATAACACCATAAAGCCCCAGAAGATACAAGATCACTCATGTTTGTCTTTATGGCTCAATGTGTAGGACTTTGAGACGTGAAAGCATTGTGTATTTCATAACAGAAATGGCCAGGGCCTGTGGAGAGGAGCTCTCAGACATTTCCATAAAACATTATTACCATATTCCTTGATGACTGAAACACCGCTGTGCACAGAACCCTGAGCCCTTAACTTATGGACTGTAAATGGATGAGTTTTCCTAATAAATCAGCTTTGTTTAGGAGCAGAGTTATCCTACTCAATGCCCGGCTTTAAATATTATCTCCAGGTGTCAGTGGAATCATGAGTTTTTTTCCCTCCTCCATTTCTCTTTTCTTCTTGCTATGGCTTAGAAACCTTCTGCTCCAGGGATAAGTCCCCTGAGAAATCAGTGTGATGTTTTGACATATTAGGAAATTAGATTGTCATCTCAGTGATGCTCCGTGGCTCCATCAGACCTCCTATTTCTGGACCCTCTATGGGGAGCTGTGGCTATTACCTTCCAATGCACCGAGATGCTTCGGTGTGGAAGGAAAACCCCTGCCATCAGTGCCTGCAATCCCTGTCCTGCTCTGCCCTTATCCACCCCCAAAGCTTCCATGTAGAAACACTTTTACATGCTTCTTACCAGTACTGGGATGCTCCGGCACTGAGCCATGTGCTGTCAGCATCACAAACCAGTCTCCAGAACCCCAGGGTGGGCGCAGAGGCTGAGTTTGGAGCCTTCTAGTGTGATAGCCAGCCCAGCAAGACCAGCACATAAGGCTCCTTAAACCACCCACTGCTGGCATCACCCAGCAAACGGCTCCATCATCCCAGGGAGCACAAGGGCAGCAAAGCCTGGTGGGAGCAGTCTGCTGCAAGGTGGAGCAGTTCACACACCATCCCCTCACCCAAGCTGGGTCTTAGCAGACGCAGCAGCAGTAATGCCGGGTCTCACCGTGCTGCAAATTGCGGAAACTTCCAGAAGACTCACTGCATGGCAGCACCGAACACTTCCAGCTCGCTCAGGAGAGCCAGGTTAGAAACATGGGTTTAGGGCACAAGAATTGCAAGTGCTCTTTCCACTTCACTGCTGGGGCTTTGAGCTGCCAGTCCTGCACATCTGCAAGAAGTTCATTTTCTTTTGTACAAGCACTGGTTAGTGCCATGCTTTCTGTTAACCCAAGGGCTGCTGAGCTCCCAGCAATCCCTGACTAAATCTAATGCAGGATTAGCCTAAATCATGTTTTTCCCAGATTGCCTTCATATTTCAAAGAGATAAAAATCACCTGCATTTCCCTATGGCCTCCATGTTAGTGGCACAGGCTGCCTGTGCCAGCTCATGGCCACCAGCATCCATGCGATGCTGCAGTCCCGATGACAGCGCTTGGCACTCAGCAGGCAATGCATATGCTTTCCACAGACCTTCTGCTCCTGTTTAGCTTTAATTAGCTAACACTTAGACTAATACATTGCTGGAAGACACTTCTGTTATATTTAGCCCAGCAATTTTATATTTTGCTGTCCCCCAGTCTCCAGATGAAGGAGGAGAGGGAAACCCAGAGAAAAGTGGAAACCTGAGGAACCTGAGGTTTGCTCCAGCACCTGATGAAACCAGAGGCAACAGCACAGGAAGATGGGTGCTGCATCTCGGGGGGACCATCCATCCCCAAGGCGTGTGAGAGTGGCGTTTTGGGTGGAAAGAAAAGAAAGACCAGCAAAAGTAGGGATGGAGGCTGCCCAAAGGCATGAGTTTGTCAATGAGGTTGATAAACTTCTAAGGTCTCCAGAGAGTGAACCACTGGATATGACAGCAAGGAGGTGACCTTATTCTGTCCTCAGAAAATGCCCAGGAGATGGTATCAGCCCAAATATTCAGAAATATCCAAACCTTGGGGCTGGCAGAGATACAGACACCTGCCCTGGTTCTGCTTCCCCAGACATGGCTGCACAAGGGTCCCAGCAGCTCGAGCAGGACCCCCCTCATCCCCTGTGCTGCTGAGCTAATGCCTCTGTATTCATGTGGCTTCCTCTCCGCAGAAAGCCGTGCGGTATTTCCACCCATTTAAAGGTCTATAAGAGGTCTCATCAAAGCCAGGTATAGTTTATATTGCAGATGGCTGCTGACATGATATAATCCACACTAACAGGCAGGCTGTTAAAGGTCAGAGTCTCACTTCACTTCTGTTATTAGCTTTGATGTTGGGAAGACGCTGAATTCTCTCCATGTCTTTTTCTTTTAGAGGGAGAAAAGACACTGTTTACTGTCAGGCTCTTCATCAACATAATTGCTGGCTTCTCTGGAATCGCCCCTTTGCTTTAAAAAGCGCTGTAAATCAGCTGTAGGAAGCCTGGTCTTTGAAAAATGCTCCAGCGGAAGAGGAACATGAGTAAGAGTTTGGAGGATCGGCTCCATGTCTGTGCCAGATGTGTGCAGGACACAGGCAAGACTGGAGCCTTTCTCACCCTGTGTCCCTAAGGTGGCAAAGCCAGAGGTCACAGATTTGAGACATGAGCATGACAGAGCCCTGGCAGCTTTGGGGAGACCCCAGCAGCTGCTCCAGGTCCAGGATTTTGGATTGATTTGCTGCTTCCATCCACAGCAGAGGAGCTGCTCCCAGCATGTGCATGCCAGGTTGCAGCCTGGCTGCTTCCAGCCCCGAGCAGGCGGCACCATATAACCCCTGTCTGCTCTGGAGCCTCAGAGCTCCCCAAGAGAGCAGAGATCACTCCAGCCTGGCCATCCAGGCTGTACAGCCACACCTGAAGTTCTAATGCACACCAGTAAGTGATGCTGGGAGTTGTCTGAGCAGAGAGGTGCAGTAAGTAGGTCAGAGCTTGCAGTGCTGAGGCTGCCATCCGTGGAGCTCGCACAGAGTTGTGTCCTGCTCACCTCCCCATCCCGTCCACCTCCCCATCTTTCTCCCTGGATCTCTCCCAGCAGAATGAGGGATGCAGCACGGGTGAATCCTCTGCTACCCCCTATCTAAATAGGACCCAGAAAGAGAGGGTTTTTTAGGTGAATACTGTATTCAGAAAAACACTGACATTACCCCAACTTCCAGCTCGCTGGGCTGGAGTTTACCTGGCACCAGATTTAGCTCCTGTTAAAAACTACTCAGCACCTAATCTCAAGCAAGAGATGCTGTGCCCATCACCACAGCCTTGAGGGAATCACACACCTATACAGATCCCAACAAGCACCAGAGTTGTTCCCAGGCCTTGGGCATTGCAGGGTGAGGAGCCAGCCTGCCTGCCTGGTGCCACACTCAGCTCTTTCATCTCAGCAATATTTAAGCTTTGCCTGAAGATGGCACTAAAGAATGGCTGGGGCGAGCGTGTGGAGTCCCAGCTACGGCTGCACTTGCAGCATGATTAATACAGCACCGTCCGGCCAATAATCACAGCTCCTATTGCCCATAAATGATGCGTGTCGATCTGTTGGGTTGGGGTTTGCTGGGGAGAAGACAGCAGAGGTCACTGTGTGCCTGGCAGACCGCAAACCCCAAATCCCTGGGCAAGGGCTGGGTGCTCCCTCTCCCCTGAGAAACTCAGCCTTCTTGGGGAGCAGTTGGCCTGTTTTTGTGTTCTTGGTTCATCTATCATGCTCCTGACGCGGTGAAACTGCAGCAGCAATTTTAGCAAATCTAGTTTGTTTGTGTAAACGGCACCGCGCAGGTTTGCGGGGTGCAGAGAAAGTGCTGAAGTGATGCTGAACCCCCTTGTTTCAGGGCAGCACAATGGGGTGGTTATTCCCTGTTTTCTTCCCCATCCCATGCTTGCAGCTCCATTATAAACAACCCACACCTGGCCTCCACAGCACATTGTGTCCCATCTCCCACAGTACTGGACTGTGAACTGTGGCTCCCAAAAAAACCCACTAAATCCTCAGGCATTAATGCCAAAAATCCCCAAAACCCCACAGCTGCCTGGGCAGAGATATCTCAAAAGCACTTTCCTGAGGGTTCACAGCGAACTCCATGGGCAGCCAGGGGAAAATTCCTGGGCCAAGGGCCAGGCTGAGCGGGGAGGGAATAGGGAAAGATGAGAGATTAATTGCTCTTACACCTACAAGGGGCCCAGGGGGAGGCAGCATGCCCAGGCACAGGGCAGACGCTGGGTGGGTGCTGCTCAGCTGGCAGCGGGCGAGAGCAGCTCTGCGTTATCGCTCACCATCGGACAGGGAACTGGTGGTGTTGGTACCATGTCGCACCCTGAGCTTTTGTTTCAAGCTGAGGGTAGATAAAGGTCTTGATGCAGGGAGTGGGTGAGGGTTGTGGACTGAGAAAGTTGTGCTCTGCTTAACTCAAAACCAGGAAGCAGGTCTGCTGGAGATAGCCAGGAGAAGGATGCTTGCTCCAGCAGTCACCCCCAGTATCCCTGCATCAGGACCTTGGCTGTGCAGAAAGAAGAAGCTGGTGGGAGGGCATCATCCCAGGCTCAGCTCACCATCGGTTCACTGGTGAGCATGAAGAATTGAACTGAACTGTCAGATAGTTCTTGTGCCTGGGCCTGAATATTGACCTGAGATGCCATCACACATAAAACTCGTCTCATTTTTGGTTACCTGGCACTTTCCTGACCACCAGAAAGGGCTCAGGAGAATCTAGGTCCCAGCCTAGGACTGTCTGGCCGCTGTGCATAGGGAGCTCTCACATCAACGCTGCAGGACAAGGATGGGCTCACGTCTGGGAAGAGAACTGCATTGCCATTCCTCCCCTCTGCAGCTCATGCAGAAGCATTCTGGAGTTTAAACAGGTATTTCTGATGCATTGTAAGAAAAAAAGACATTTTTATGATGAGACTAACAGACTGTGGGGGAGTTTAGTGTTGTTTCAAGCCTGTACACATGGTCTTTCCAGTGAAAAGAGAACGTGAGCTATACCAGAGGGCTTCCCAAAGATAATAAGGTATGAAAGGAGAGAATAAACTGCGATGCCAAATATCCATATGGCAGCAGTGTTTGTGTTGGAAGTGGAGCCGAGCCACAAAGTTCAAAGCTCCAAACAGAGCTCCTCCAGAGTTCAAGGTCCCTCCAACTGGATGGGACGATTCTGTCCACATAGCTGCAAACCATGACATGGCACTGGCACGTGCTCAGCAGAGCAGGCGATTGCTTTCCAATTTGACCCACGACCGAGCTATAAAGTTCATATCTGAGCTGCTCCAGCATTTTACCTCACCACCTCCTCTGAGCCATTTATAAGCGAGGCACAGATGAAGTTAAAGGCGTTACGATGTGGACTGGGGCTGCCAGCCCGCACGGGTCTGAATTCCTGGCTTTCCCTAAATCATGTCATCTGCCTGAGCATCCTTCACCAGCTTCCTAACATTTCCCATCCGTCTTGGCCATTGGAAACCCTTTGGATCTCCCTTTTGTTTACAATGAGTAATGGTCAGGAGTTAACAGAGGTTCCAGAGGAAAAGGTCAATGTAGTTCAAGCGGCATTAGGAAGACACTCTCAGCCCTGCTTTGATCTGCAGAGGATTTAAGCGGTCAATAAGGCAGCGCAGGGAGCAGCAGCGTCGCCCAGATGCCCCCTCGGTGGAGCCACTCCAAGGGCCTCCGTCCCGGCCCCACCAAGCTGCAATTCCTACCAGTCTCTTCGGGGTTTATGGCCAGGGATGGCGTGAGTCACCGGGCCCCGTGTCTGGCGGTGCCATGCACGGCTTCCCGGGCGGCCGCCCGCCGCCGCAGCAGCCTCCCCGCGTGTTTGTAATTGCTGAGGCAGACTGTTTGCTTCTGCCACGTCCATGGCAAAGCCAGTAAAAGTTTACAAAGGGCTAGAGCTCAATCGCGAGCTTGTGAAAACACCGGTCCGGGCTCCCTGGCTCTGCGGTTCAAAGTCTGAAGTGTGCCCCGTCAATTTACACATCTATTTATTTTACAGCCACACCGTGGATGGGAGCCATTTCACAGAGATCACCCTTCCAAGTAAACGGGGTGAAAGCCCCTGAGCCAGAGGGAGTGGGTAGGACTTTTGCTTTTTAACCTTCAAACGCGTTGGGTTTATGGAACCAGCCCAAGTCCGGCCAGTTAATACGATGGAGCTGGGATGATCTGCCTAGGGCAGGGCTGGATATAAGGCAGCTTCATCACCTGGGATGCATGCTGGGGCTACAGAGCTGAGTGTCTGCTGGTGGGGTAACACTTCTTCCCACCACCGATCTTTCTTCTCACACTGTTCCAGCACAGACTCTGGGGTGAAATTGTCATCTGAAATAGCCCCACATATGGATGTTCACCCCATATTCGTTACAGCCTTTTGTCTAGTTTATCCCTTTGAAATAAAATCAGCTGAATTTTTTTTTAAAGGTGCTGTAAATGTTCTATAGCTGTTTCCATACAACTTTTGCAGGAGAATTGCACGAGTTCACCCAGCCACAGCAGCCACATTCGCCGTGGACGGGAGACCTGGCCCCATATATAGAAACTCCAGTGCTTTCTGTAACAACACACCCTGCAGTCCAGGCACCAGGAGTGCAATGGAAAAACGATTATCACTCAACAATTTCCTCTCCACCCTTCTACCTGCCTGTCCCTCCCTCTCACTCACCTTTTTTTCTGCTCCCTGCCCAAGCACAGCCCTGTCCTCAGCCACCAGTTTGTTGCTGTCCTGACTTTTTTCTCTACATCTCTCCCTCTTCCCACCCCAACATCTCCAAAGAATGTCTCTTCCCTGCCCCGTCTCCTTCCCTTCTCCCTCCTTCCCTCTCAGCTGGTACCTCCAGCAGCAGGATGCATTTGGAAGGCAGCTTTTACTGAATAAGCCGTATAAATGAAGTTGCTCAGTGTTGTACGTGTCTCCTGCTGGTTCCCCAGCAGGTTTCCAGATTAGGGGGAGAGAAAAAAAAAAGAAAAAAGAAAAAAGAAAAAGAAAAGAAATCAAAAGGAACCAGATGCTCAGGGAATTGATTACTCCTGCATGATCCTAGGGATAAATAAAGTGTTTGGAAAGTTCTTAAATCACACTGAGATGCTGGGATCTGCTTTATAAAAAGCAGAGGGTAGAAATAGATACAGGTTTGGGCTTCCCAGCTGCCAGGAAATGATGTGAGGTTGGGTTTCCTTAGGGCCATAGCGGTGTTGAAGGTCCGATGGGTGCCCACGACCCTCAAGCTGTGAGGTCTCCATGTGTACCTCTAGGTGAATCATTTTTGTGACAGGCCAGGGCAGGAACAGACAGTAACTCTTGCATTTTCCATAGGCTCCTGCATCCTACAGGATAGCTGCATCCTCCTCAGAGCCTGACAGAGTTTGGCAGAAACAGCCTCTTTACATCCTCTCTTAATCCGCTCGCACCCTCTCAGTCTGGTTTAAATAAGTAGGTGGGTTTCTCCCAAGACCCAGGCAGGGACACACATGCTCCCGGGTGCAGGGGAAGCTTTGGAAACGGGGTCATGAAAGGATATGGCTGGGGGAAGCCGCTCAACAGCCGAAACCCAGCGCTGTGCACCCACCTGGGGCTCACATGGGATGGCTCAGTGAGAGCAGCTTGGCCATGCTGCCGGCAGCTGCCTGGCACGGCTTCCCTTCCCTGCAGAGGTGGCTGGGGGCTGGAGAGGAGAGAAGGGGTTCTGCACAGGCTGGGGGGCCAGCGGGCAAACCCCAGTGCCACCCCAAGGGGTGAGCCAGTGCAGGACCTATACTCTGAGCCAGCAGTGAGGATCAGACCATGCAAATCCCTGATGGGGCTCCGCTGTCCCACCTACCCCCCACATCATGTGAGCACCACCACCGAGGGCTGCAGGTCTGGAGCAGGGGGAGAGGCTGTGAATGCCAGCTTGGGAGATGCAGGACAGCCCATTACACCCCCACAGCAATGCTGCCTAACCTTCCTGAGCACAGGCATGTGTACAGCAGGGCTGAAGGCGATGGATATAAAGGCAGGCAGATCAGACACCCAAGGACACGGGGTTGCTGGAAGACACATGCTCTGGGAACAGTCATTAGCCAGAGAGGTTAGCATTTATCTGGACATAAGACAAAACTGCAGGGAAAATAGAATGAAGGAACAAGATAAATATTTCAAGTGGTGTCTCCCTTAATTGCAAATTCCCTTTTCAGTTTTTCCTTGGTTTTGCTCTTAGACTCAAGATCGTTGTGGCCTTTGGTGACTTTTCAGTTCTTATCTCGACTCGAAATGTTAAACTCCTTGAGTCAACTGATTCTAATATTTCAGAGTGCTGTTTCGGTGATTTATCAGAGCAATACGAGCCAAAATGTGCTGTTATTTGTAAAAGTTTGTTTGAAGCACTTAAAGGAAAGTACCCATTTCTGATAACATGAATGAGATTTCTAAAAAAAACCCAACAAATCAACCAACAACTGCATGGAAAAGGAGCTGAAATAAGAGAGTGTCATTTTTCTGAAGGAGTTTGACAATCAAAATCTCTGAAATAAATAACCTTATGGCCCAAAACCAGTATTCCTGCAAATCTTTCCGTGCTATTAGCAAATGGTAGCATTTCTATTATATACACTGTTGTGCAAAATGCATTTCTGCCACCAGCAGAAAAAAGGTTCATTTATATGAACCTTTCTGCTGTGCTTTCATTGTTGATGTATTTTCAAGGTATTTATTACTTGTTTATTTAAAATCACTTCTCTGTGTTGCTTTTATATCTCTTGACTGCATAAAAAAATACGTATTTAAATAGTCTGTGTCTCAAAGAGGGATGATCTTTATGATAAAACATTCTGTATTCACTCATCTCCTAGTGACTTCTTCTGCAAGTTCTATAATCTCTTTATACCTCACTCTTTTTTTTTCCAAAGGCTTTTTCTTCTCTGTTGTATTTCTGCAGGGTATAAATAACACAAAGGAGATATTGATATTATTTGTTTACAGGGCACCTAGCACATTTGCAGCTAGGGTCCAGAGGTTCTCCCATAGTGCAACTAAGAGAAGCGCAGGTTATTTTTAGTGCAAAACTCCCATATGGCTTTATAACAGAGATATTTCTGGTGTGCAATATTTGCTTTTAATGATAACGATTCCAGCTCTGATGATAAAACCCTGAATCCTGCAACAAGTGGTGTTGGCCTTTTTTTTTCTTTTCCACTACTCCTGGAGTTGTGTTATTGTGTAATTATCTCAGCTTTGATTAATTATATTTTTTTATACCTTCCAGCTTCCAGGAAAAGCTCAAAATGACAAACTCTGATGTTGCAGACGTTCAAAGGTATCAAGAAGCAGGAGGTCTCAAGGCAGGGCTCATGTGGCTGAGCCACAGCACTGGACCCTGCTCTGTGATCACTTGGGGGTCTCCTATGACACCAGGGGCTCCTGCCTCTGGACTGGGAAGGAACCAGGTTCCAGCCTCATGCTCTGCAGGCTGGCTCTTATCCCATTCATACCCTCCAAGTGCAACAAGAAGGATGCTCTTACACCCAAAATTAGCAGGTTCTGCCAGGGTGTTGTGAAATTGAGATTGTTTTCCTTTAAATACACCTCACAGAGGGGCTGAGTGCCTGGGGGTGGCAGGGGAGGAAGAGGATGCAAGATGTTCATAAAACAAGCGCATGGATGTGGAAGATGCTCACATCAGGAGCAGGCAGCTGCAGCTTCCCAAAACATCCCCCCCCGTTTGCTCAGCAAACCCATGTAACCCCCACAAGAGGCATCCCTTGAGCCCAGGACAGCCCCGATGTGCTCCTGCCCCACAGACCCCCCCAGTGCCAGCTCAGGGACCCGCCGTGCCCTGACATCTTTGCAGTGTGACCTGTCAAGAGCAGGGTCAGCCGCAGGTCAGCCCCAAAGAGAGAAAACAGCAATCACCTCCCTGCTTATCAGTCCTTTCGGCGGGTGGAGGGACACCCGTGGGGATGGGGGCTGCAAGGACAGCCCAGGGGGGGTCACCTCTGGGTTACTGCCAGATAACTGCTCCGATGGGGGAACAAGATTTCAGGGCAGATTAATCCCATTTGGTGCCCGCCTTCCGCACCGTTGCAGCTTTGATGTGATGCCAGCAGACGACACACAAGGGCAAGTACCTGCTGTGCCCAAAATTGTGCTTTTCTAGCCCAAACTATGCACTTTTTCATGCCTGTCCCAGCACAGGGTGAAGCTTTGCTGATGCACAGGATGACCCCTAAACAAGGCTCTGAATCCTGCCGATATTTATTCACGTGCACCTTGCAGCTTGTGGCTATTTATATATTTAAGGCTTAAAAGAATGAAGCATGTAATTATGTGCTTAACATCAAGGCCACTGGTAGGTCCCAGGACGTTGATGGAGTTAATCCTCTGCTGAGCATCGAGCATGTCATAGCCCAATGGGTTGGGAGCTCTTCCCAGCCCCTGCTCAGAGGCATTTTGGGGAAAATGGCATCATTTCAGGAGAAACAACCTCATCTCCAAGCAGAAAACTCTTCTTCAGCCAGGGAAATATAGAAATACAGAAAACTCAGCATCACTGAGAGGCAGGGTGAAGCAGCTGTCTTAAAAAAAATAACCATCATTCAACACTCAATGGTTTGGGGGATTTCTCATTTTTCCTGGTTTCTGGTATAATTTTCCCATTTCAGACATGTTCCCATTAACTCTGCAAGCCGAGCAGTGAGCTGTCCCCACACCACTTGCCTCTCTAAAAGGGCATTTCTGAACCTCCCCGTGCCCCTTGTGCAGTGAGGGCTGCGGCGCTGGCGCTCTGGCTGTCTCTATTTTTCTTTAGCCTGGCTGATCCAATCTGGGAATAAAAACAGAGGGAAACAGATGGCCCATTGTACATGCTGCTCCTGCCAGCATCAGCTCCCAAGAACCCAGTGCTGGGGCCAGCTCCTGCCTCTGATTTTCCGTGTTTCAGGTTAAATGCATCACACTAAGAGGAATTCGGGCAGAACAGCTTGTATTGCTGAGGTGGGGGGCACCTCATCTCCCCCTGGCATCCAAGGAATTGGGGAAGAAGAAAATCCTCAGGGCAGGAACAGGGGTTCTGGAGCCAGGACACCCAAGCACGCCTGCAGGTATCCTTTTTCTCATCCCTATTAATTGCTGGGATGCTACATCAGTAGGAAAACTTGGTGTGTTATTTGATATCAGTGAGTTATGTCTGTCACAAAAAGGGGAGAGTTTTTACACCTGCAGAAGAAAGGCCTTTCAAACTGTGCATTCCCATCTTCCTTTTGCAACTTTTATTGTACTGTACAATGATCTATTGACACAACAGCAGCTTCAGTATCAAACTCCACTTCAACTAGCTCCAAGGAAGTTTCTGTTTCACTTCTGCACAGCGAGCGATGGTCGCATCCAGCACAGCAAACCCCAGGCAGAGGCAGCTGGTAGGTCCTAACCCTGCTCCCATTTTCCTGGCTGTCTGCCTACCTTAGGAGACAAGCAAAAGCAGGCAGCTGACCCCCAAGCATGATGAATTCCCCCTGAGCTTTTTCCCATTAACTTCAGCAAAGGCTTAATCCAGTGGTTTTCAGAAGCTGGGTGGCTGGTGGGGATTTTTGGTGGAGGCAGGGGAGAGAAGACAGGGTGTTAACATGTATTTCTGATTAATTATAGTGTTCTCAAGAGTAAGTGAATAATAGTACTGGTCAGAGCCAGGCATCACATGGGTCTCAGCCCTGCAGGGTAAATGGTGTCTGAATTGTGAGTAATGTTGACCTGGCAGAGGCCAGATAAGATACGGATTTTTCACGTTCAGGACTGGACGGAATTCCACATATTGATAACTAAAAGCACCAAAATATAGCCAGTGCTTAGCACGCAACTCTTCCTCCTCCTCAGAAATCCCATTCGGCCGTGCTAGATAGCAGAATTGACAAGCAGGGCAGGTAATTGCTGAGAGGTCTTCAATAACTTCCAGCTTCGCTCCCTACCCGGAGCAAAGAGCATCTTTTCCTGCTCAAGTGGGTGAGAGACTGAGGCCAAATCCTGCAGCCTCAGGGAGGGGTTTCTGCAGGGAGCCTGGCAGCTACCAACCTGAATCAGGCTCCAATGCCACCAAATAAAACAACAACTAAATGAGTGTTGGTGGTAAACCAACCTAATGCCAAAGATCTGGAGAGGATGGTGTCGTTCCTGCACCCTGGGTGTGCTCGGTGGCTGAACACTTGCCACGCATGCTAAGGCAGCACCTTTTATAAATAGCCCCCAAATTTACTGGTAGCTCTCAAAGCCATTCCACTGTATGTTAAATCTGCTCAGAATGTCTAAAAGTTCACACAGTAATTTTTCAAGCTTAATAATCTTCCTAAAATCCCCTAGCCTTGTTCTTCAGTATCTTGAAAACACAGAGGTACCCCATTGCCCTGAAAATATGCAGGAGGAATGCAACGAAATGAGTAGGTTTACTTTGCTGGGTTCATTCCAGTATATATTTAATATATGTATATATTACAAAAATATATTTCATATGTTTTTCTATTATTGACCCATTCAGATGTTTTTCAATGGAAAACATTCAAAATTTCCAGTTTATGAGCTGTTTTGGAGGACAGGTGACTTTTTGACACTGATTTGGAATGAAAAATGGTTTGAATACTTAAAGTTTCTTACAGAATATAAACTCCACCTTACAGGCAGGTTTAGGAATGAGGGATAATTTTCCTCCTAATACAAGTTTTCTCACCTAGTGAAAGAAAACTAATACATATCATGATACTCATTTGAGTCTTCTGCATTTTTCTAGGCTAAAGGATGACATTGGTTCATCCCTTCTGGATGGCACTAGTGGAAATGCTGAGAAATGAGCCACGTTAAACTCCATCCTTCTATTAGGAATCTGCCAAAATCGGGGCCAAATGCAAGTAAATGTTTCCCCAGGAACAGAAAGATGCTCTCAGGGGTGGGCAGACTTATATCAACCTTAAATAACTTAGCAAAGCACGTTTGCTTCCCTTCATTCAAGATACCAGAGTGAGAAGTTTCTTTTAAAAAGGTATTAAAAATAGAAAACCAAACAGAAACGTGGGACCATCCCTCCTATTCAGCAACCCCCTGCACTGAACTCAGCACACCCCCCAGCACTGTTCTGGCTCAAGACACACTGAGGTAATGCCCATCTGCCCAAAACCTGGGTGCTGTAGGAGCTTTCCTGTTGCGTGAGCAGCTTATGCTGCTTGGCATTGGATGAATGGGGCAGGGCACATCTCTCTCTTCCTTTTTAGACTTTTGCAAAGTCAGGAAAGTCGCATCTATTTAGTATTAAATATTATCTCCTGCAACCATGACTTAGAAGCCTGTTTAAAAACACATGGGCTTCCCAGCCCAGCCCAGCAGCGATACACAGACCCACATCAAATGCTCCTTTTATGAATCACGAAATAGACGCCGTCTCGCTTAGGAGTATGTGTAAACTGGGAGTTATGACTAAAGCCAGCATTTGACCTCCTCACATTCCCCACTGGACGCATCCTGGCATGCCTCATTGAAGATGCCCGTGGTCGGCGCTTTGCCTTGTCACTGGGAGATATGGCATACAGATGGAATGATCATATTGGCCTCTAAAGGAAAATATTTAACCCAGAGATGTCAATGGCATATAGAAATGATGGTTAAAATCCCAGAAGCCTGCCTTGTTTTTGTCTTTTTCCTTTCATCTAGCACTTTGGGTCATGCCATCACTTATACGCTTCAGCCCAAACAGGCAATTGCTGAGTTAAGAACCTGGAGTTCAAAGTGAACCATAAACCTTAGTCTATAAGATAAATCATACAAATTACTTTACAGAAATAAATAGAACATTTGGGAGAGAGGTTATCTTCTTGCCTTCAGTTTACATCTCTAATGACTGTAAGTTCACAAATGCATTCTGTCAAGAGTATAAACATCGCTTTTATTATACCAAAGACAGATATTTATTGCCAACTTTTACAGTACAGCCAGCCAGCTTAGAGGAAAACCCTGGAATCTGGGCAAGAATGCGGAAACTTTGCAATGATTATTACATTTGTGGGCACCTTTTTAAGGTGCTACTCAGAAAAAAACCTCATCTCTTGGGTTAAACTGCAGAAATGAGGTTTTTAAACTGGTGGATGGGGCTGAGCTTTGCTGAATTTTTCTTGTGTGAGTGCTGCTGACATGCAGAAATAGGTGTTTCCACACAAACACACCCAGGTGGGATTTTTCTAAAACTTTGAACTCATCTTTCCCCCAGTTCTTACTGTAACCTCACACAGGGCTGTGTTTTGGGGCACAGTCTGTATTCACTCACCCCCTCTAACAGAGGAGCTTCTTTGGGAAGTCTGTCACTCCATCCTTTTCTCTATGGGACAGTAAAATAAGGAGGGGGGGGAGTTGCTTGATTAATAGAAAGGCTTTTGCTGAAGCTGGGTGTTAGGGAGGTTGGGGGGACCCAGCACTGTGATGCTGTCTGAGAATCTGGCCTCTCGCCCTTCCTTTGGTTTTAGGATAAGGCTGGCTGGGAGGAGGTTGGGACGTTGGGGACAGGAGGTCCTGCTCGCGTCTCAGGAAGTTGTGACATTGTTTTCATTGCTTGATGGACTCAGGGTGCTTCTGGGGAAATGAGAGACCAGATCCAGGTCCAAATGGATAAGAGAAACCCCCCTGGGCCCCAGAGACAGCTACACAGAGCAGGAGAGAGCCGTTTGGGCTCTGGTCCATCTCATCTCACTTACTCCTCCAAAACAAGTCCCTCTGAGCCCAAGCTAAGGTTCATTAGCAAAGCAAACGTGGGCACGTTTCCATTCTCGGTGCCTGGGCTGTTTTACTTAAGCCCAGCGGTATTTCTCAGCTTGGCCAGGTCAGCACCTCTGAGGAGCCCTCTTTTCTCCCAGCAGAAGTGCCTGTTGCGGAGCAAGAGGGGTCTCACACACATTACACACTGTGTATCGCTGGGATACATGTGTTCTGTGATTGCAACAGTCATGAATAAGGTATGAGAAATTGGACATGATATTGCATTTCCTGCTCGTGCATCTGTTGGATAAGCTGTTTGGAGCCCGCTGCTCCAGCCAGAGATTGTTTCTTTCCTACATCATGGTAGTCACAGAGTTTCTGATCCGTTGGGCTAAGTTGTATGCCTGGTAGGGCAAGGAAGGGAAAGAAAAGGGATAAAAAAAAAAGAGAGGCATGTTGAAGACTAAAGCGTTTAAGCCCAGACATGTGTGTGAGCATGTGTGTGACACACTTGTGGGCTGGTTTGTCAGGAGCAGGGATGTAAAATCTGTGTCCCCAGTCGTGCTCAGCAAATCAAAGGGTGGAAGGAAGAAGAAATTCCTCAGCTCTGGCTGCGCCAGCAGATCTTGCCCAAATGTTGGTGGTGTGCTGCTTCCCCTCCCTGCAGCAGGGCTTGGAGGAGCTGCAGGGGAATCTGCAGTGCACACCAGCTCCCGCTGCAGATTCCACACCCCTGGTGCCCCCCAAATCCACACTGTGGGAACCTGGGCTCAGCATTGAGTGGTGTGAGGACAGGAGGGCTGCAAGTCGGTACTCAGTGCTGATGAGAGCGAATCCATCACCGGTCAGGAGAGCTCCAGGCTTCTCCCCCAGCACAGCATCTGTCCAGGAAGCAGATGGTGGTGGAGGGGAGAGGAAGGACCATCAGGGTTTGGGCACGAGTGAGTTTTGGGGTGAGTGGGGATGTGAGGGGTCAGCAGGAGGGAACAGGACTCCATCTCCAGCAGAGTGTCAACGAGCAGCGGCAGCCCCAGTGTCCCCTGCATCCTCAGTGCCACCACACTGATGTCCTGGCTCCTCATGGGGTGACAGTCTCTCTCTATCTCCCCTTGCACCTTTTTGCTTTGCATACAGGGTCTGGGTACAGACGAGAATCTCACCTCTGACACGTAAACCCAGGGGACTGTTTAAAAACCTTTCCTGATGGAGGGATGACTCTGGTCTCTCACAGCGATGCACCAGAGGGTGTTTTGATAAACTGATGGTATCCACAGCTCAAGTGGATGGGGGTTTCTGGAGAAAGTCCAGGGATTTTCTGCTCCATTTGACATCTCCCACACAGGCTCCTCCCTTTCTTTCCAAACAGAAGTGTTATTTTCCTTCTCTTTCCTTACCTTTTTTTTTTTTTTTCTTCCATAGGGAATCAAGATATGGGATAGGAAGGAACACAAACCAACAAACAAACAAAAAGCCAAGGGACATTATTTCTGCATTGAATCATGCACAAAACGGCTCCCTCCTTTCAAATGGAACTCAACAGCCAAGAAAATTCTGAGAAAAGTGGGATTTAATGGGAAAAGTGCATGGAACAAAATGGATTTTACTTCATTAGAGATGTTCTGTGGGAACACCTGTGGCTTCTCCAGCAGCTCCCCCCCTGAACCGAACACAGGGACCACGGGCACGGCCAGGGCTCAGTCCTCATCTCCATCCTCAAGATTGCTCTTCGTGGAGAACTAGCCATGCTCTCACCATAAATAGTTCATTAGCCTCATATTAATAAAAGGATTGATCATATTTTGATTTAAACGGTGTCTCTGGGCACTCCGTTATTTGACTGCTCATTTGGAAGCACCAGTAAGTACTTTGCATTTTAGCAAAGAACTGAGAGTGGAAGCATGTTATCTGCATCCCTAATGTAGTGTCTGTGGGTCAGCAATCCCTTTTCCTTGGGAGATCCAGAAATATCCAGCTGTTTTCCCCACAGTCCTCTCTATTGCACTGGAGCCATCCTCTTGAGGGCTCTACTCTCATTATGGACTTTCCAGAATTATAAATTAATTATGAATTGCATTAAAAGCACTGCATCTTAATACAAGGTCTGTCATAATCATAGATGAATGAGGTATTTGGATGAAGGCAGTGAAAACTTCTCTTCGTTGAAGCCATTTATAACACACAAGTATGCTGGGATTAGAGCAGTCGTAATAAACAGGCCAGGACAACAGTGATTAGGCATGAAATTGAATGATGGTAAATGTTTTAATACAATGGTTTATAAAAAAAAATTATCTCTCAAGTATGTTACCTGAATGATAAATGAAAACAGAGCCTCAAATAATAATAACAATGTAAAACAATTTGTGAAGCCTTTTCTAAGCAGCACCCTGGTTAGAGTCCAAAGAAAATACATGCAAAAAATATTCAAAATCCCATGTGTTACATTGACTTTGGCCAGCTCCCACCTCTTGGGTATAAAGCTTTCCCCTGAAGTTTTGCAAGTAAAACAAGTTCTTTGAATGAGGGCCTGATCCTGCCAGCTGCCAAGCATCCTCTGATCTTAGTGAGGTCACCCTCCCCAACGGCTGGTAGGACACATCTAAAGCATGGGTCAAAAAATAATCATCCAATAAAAAATCCATCATCTCAAACACAAACTTTCAAGAACCACCCCTTAGTTGTGTAATACTTCTTTTTTTGTTGTTTTTTTAATTAAAAAAATCAGAGATTTGGATACTTAAGTCACTGCTGGAAGTTGTTGCTGCATCCAAAAGACTGGCCATGAAGCACTGCGTAACTGGACAGCTGTTCCCAAGGTTAGGGCCAAACCCTCCTTGCTCCACTTGTGGGAGCAGCCTGATGCTTGGAAGCCGCTGCTGGAAGTGCTCCTGCACACGAGCAGCCCTCTTGCCTCCAAGCACGGTGCAGGATTGGGCTCTGAGCCCTTAATCCCCGTGGTAAGAAGTGGAACACTGCACACATGATGTAGCAACAAAACAGATTTAGTTCAAGGTTAGTCTCAAGAACCCTTATCTGATCACTGACAGTAATTTATCACGCAGAACCCATCATTAGTGTCAAGCTGTTTTATTACCCACTAACTTAACACTGTTTTACCAAGAGTCAAGTGTGATGTCACTCATGTTAAAGTAATTTACAGCTAATAGATATGAGGTAGGAGTCAATGTTGGTTTGCTGAGTTCCTTTCATACTCAGTGCTAGCTCCTTTCATTTTGCCCAGTAAGCAGCAAATGAGAGAGGGAAGAGAGGTGGTAATAAAGGGGGGGACCAGCCACACGCATGTGGAGCAGAGGAGCTTCCAGATTTCCCACTGTCTTTTCGCTTGAAATACAAGAATTCATCTGTACACATGAACTCTGATATCGCAGGGTTGACACGAGCAGGGAGATTTAAGAGACAATAACTAATAATCTGGTTTGTGGGACACAGAAATGTGTAATGCTTTGGTCACGCGGAAGCTCCAGCACATCAGCAGAGAGGAAATCCCTCCTTGGAGTTGCATCATGTGCCCCCAAAACCTACAAAACTCTGACTCACCAGGAAAGAGTGAGCCTGGGTTGATTTGTCGCTGCCTTTCCAGCGGTCTCGGTTCTCTGGGTGAGAGTTTCCTCCATTTGAACCATGAGGAGAAGTTACAGAAACCTCAGGAACAGGTTTTGTTACAAAAATTTGAGGCGGTTGTGTATGAACATTGTTTTTGTTCCCTGCTTTGCCTGTCTCTCCAGCCAATTCTGTTCAGTCTTGAGGTCAACCCCAGTGCAGGCTGTGTTTATAAGAGAATACATTTCCCATTTCCAAGCACTTGCCGTCTGCTCTAATGAATCCTCCTGCTGACGTCTCCAGGATCCATATTCTTAGCCCACTAGACATTCAGAGATAATCCTGACTAATGTGTATATATCCAAAGAGGTTTATTGTGGAGAATTGTACATTTGGGATAAGGGAAAGGGCATCCTATATCAGTTCACCTCTCCAATTTTATACCCATTAAAAAACGTTTTCAATCACCGTATCGGCTTGTATTTCCCCTGGAAGTTCCCTAAGTCTGGGCTATTTGCATGGTGACATCAAACGGAGGTCTGACCCTTCAAGACACTGCAGAAAAGCCAGAGAAGGTCCTGGGGATTAAATTTTAACAGTTCTTGGGTTCTCAGGTAAATATCTTGCTCTGACAACACACCTGGATTGTAAATCATTGGAGCATCACTTTTGTCTGCCCTGTCAATAACTGCCCTGGTCAGTAAATTCTGTTTGATCAAACAGCTCTTGGAAACACACAATTTCAATGGTGACCTCAGCTTCAACCCACAGTGCCGATTGTATGCAAATCAGCCAGCGTCCCCTGAAAGGAAGACCCCGACATCTGGCTGTGGGAAGGGGTTGGCTGAGCAGATGTGGGTCTGACGGTTTGGAAAAGCTGGACAATGGCTAAAATCCACCTAGAGATTGGCCTGGGTAGAGTCAGATGGGATATACAAGCTCGTAATTTTCTTCCCTTCCACGGGGAGCTGAGTAAAGGCTTGCCAGGACCTCTGCTTCTGCGTATCTTCTCTCCCTTAAAATCATTCCAGCGGTTGCTTGTAACACATGGCTTTGCTCAGCCTGCTTCTCTGAAATCTCAGGAGTGAGTGGGAGACTGCAAGTGGCCCATCACTACAACCTCCCCCGGGCGCTGCTTTGACCACAGGACTAGAGGGTTCCCACTGCCTTGGGAGACGGCAGCCTGGTCCTACCAGCTCTGGTCTGTACCTAAGGCAAAGATTCTGGCTTAACTTTGTATTCACAAGCATGGAGAAGTATAAAAAAGCTCTCCCTGCCTTCCCCCCAACTCCAGAGCATTCAACCATAAAAACCACCGCATCTCTTGTGTAACTGGGATAACTCAGAGAGAGGAAGGAGTGCTTTGCTTCCAACTCTGGCCAAGCCAGCTGCCTCTCCACCTTTCCCTCTCCATACTGCCTTCCCAACTAATTGGAGCCATGTTTTCATGCCAAAGCAGATGAAAAATGCAGCCAGTGAGGGCTGAGAGGTTGCTGGGAAGGTGAAAAATGAGGCTAGGAGAGGTCAGAGATGCAGCCAAAGAGATGAAGAGAAGTGAGAAGGGGAGTTTCATGAGGTGGAGGAGACGGTTTGCTGACCCAAACCAAGGCAGTTCAGATGTGGTAAGGATGAGAAAGGGAAGGACAGCCTGCAAATGCAGCAAGTGAAGGCATGGGAAATATTTGGCATGGGGGTATTAAAATTAAGCATAGCAAAGCGATGCAGGGAGCATTAAATTCAGTTCTAGTAGATGGGAAAGGCTGCACCAGTTATTTATCACATGCTTTCAGTTCCTTGCTTATGAGAAGTCAGAGCACCGCTTCTCCCTCACGGAAGATTATCTTCAGACACATGAAATGGATGAGGAGTGAGGTGCAAAATGAGAATTAGCCCATCGTGCAGGTAGAGTCCCACATTCATCCCTCAGGCATCTGTGTTAACTTCAGTGGAAGGCTTCCACCAGAGATTCATTCAGACCTGTATTTGTAAGAGTACATCTGTGTAAGGCTGGAGGGTTGAGTCAGTAACTTCACGCCAAACATGCCATGGGAAAAAGATGTGCTCCTAGTTATAGACACTGAAATGAAGCAGACAAGGAGCATTAATATCACAGCTGATTTGGGGCAGAAATTCCATAGGGTGTAAAAGCTTTCCCCATACTATTGCAGAGTTAAATAAAACTCCAGTAAATAAAATGAGGAGGGGTCATGTTTTGGGACTGTGACACCTCTGGGTCTTCAGCATCAAATCTGTGCAGTCTCCTGAATAACAGAACAGACTTCTGCAACCCTTCAGACCTTGGAAGAAGAAACCATCTTCCACACAGCCAGATTCCCAAGTGGTTTGATTTACTAAGCACTTCATATATTATTATTTGTTTTTTAGATCCAAAATTTCTCACCTCCATCTACTCTGTACACACATGTAAAGGTAGAAAATATGAGCATTTCCATTCAGAACATCTATAAAACCCCAATTTGTTTCTCTCACTGCGATGCAGGTTCCTTCTGTCCTGAAGATACAATTGGAAGAGGACAGGCAGACTCGCTGACAGCCCTCTAAACCCTTCCCACACTTCCCTCCAAGCAAGCAAGCACAAGGAATCAGGGATGTCTCCAGACAGTGAAAGGGCTACAGAAGCCATGAGGGCATTAACAGGGAGGCTTGTATGAGGGGTACACGCTCCCAAAAGGAGTATCTCTGTTCCTTGGGTAGTTTTGGAGGACATAACTCCAACAGAGACTCATGGCCAGGAGCCACAGACCATCCAAAAGCTATAAACCAAACACAGGGCTGAGTGAACACTCTCTCATTTTACAGGTATGGGTCTTTCCATAAATGCCTTTCCACCATGAAGGTTGGTTGGAAGAGTGTCCAACCAGGAAGCAGGAACAGAGCACCAGTCAGACAGCAACGTCTTCTTAATCTCCCACTTTTCTCCCAGATAAATGAAGCCAGAAAAGCTGCCTGAAAGTCATGGCACTCCTAAAGAACAATGAATCTGAGGGTCTCCATACATGCCAACTAAATTTTTCTGTTTTCATCCATGAGATCACCCTGTTTCCAGTTCCTTCTCAGCAGCCCACATAGCTAGGCGCTTTGTTAATGAGAACACTGCTGTTGATGATAGAGCTCATGGTGACAGAGTCTGAAGCATTAAGGAAAAACACCCAACATCCTGGGACTAAGGCAAAACACCCAATGTCACAGGACTTGAAATGAAAAAATGAGCTTATACACCAGAGATGTCCAGCTGGGAGATTCCACTTTCTGGGAATGATCTGCAAAGGTCTCTGACTTGGGCACCAGCATCCCATCTCCCAATATTTAGCAGTAATGTAATGGTCCCAATTTCCTTTCCTGGCATGGGAAGAGCAGGATCCTTTGCACGTTTCTCCCAACCAAGCAACAACCAGGTTACATCATGACTTTGGTGGCCGAAGCTCCTCGCTTTCCTCCCTCCCCCACCCCAGGAACAATGGCTAACTGTTCTTTTTCCATCTATAAATTTGTCTGAGTTAACAGTTCCCAAGATCTGGCAGCAAGCTGGAGCTGGGAGTGAGCTGAGAGATAGGAGAGTGACAGTCTGAAATGAAACACAGAGCTGCTGGGCCTGCAGCCGTCAGACAGGAGCCTGGCTCCCTCCCTTAAAGATTAGCGAGACTCCTTCGTTGGAGCCCTCCGCATTCCCCAAAATCCTAGCAACAAAGTGCTGTCTCTCAGCCGCCAATGAATCATGTGAATTTAACCTTTCACCTGGCCACAAGGAGGTTAATATACAAAAATAGCCTTTTTTTTTTTCTCCCCCCCCCCCTTCTTTCTTGCCTGTAATGGCAGTGGGGAGCATGGTGGAAACCCTGCGTAGCTGGAAGGGCTCTGGAAGAGGTTTCTTATCAGGGCTCTTCGCTCGCTGGCATCTGTCAGGACCAGGCTGGCACTGCCAGCATCACCCCATCAGCTCAGTGCACATGGGTGTGAGTTTATTCAGGGAAAGGGTTTCCATTTCATGGTACAGAAGATTTTTGCCTCTCACTGCCTGGCCAATGGCTCACTGTGCCCTCCAGCTCCAACCCCACAAGCATTTACATGCACAAGAAATTGTAGGTACAAGGCATCCCCCCACATGCCTGCGTGGCCAGAGCCTGAGTCACTCGCTGCTCCCAGCTGCTCCTGCCCATGGCAAAACTCCTGGAGAACTTCCCAAGTGGGGTCAGATCCTTACACCCTGAGATGCTGAGCCCCTCCTAGGGCTGGATGCCCTGCCTAGACTGGGCGTCCTTGTCCTTTGGGTAAAGCTGGAGCCCTCAGTGTCCACTGGATCAAATAAATCTGGAGACCCATCTGCAAAGAACGAGGTGGTGTAACGCTCATGGGGCGCTCTCAGCAGTGAGAGCTGCAGCCCTGGTCTGTGCCTACTGGCCCTGCTGCTGTCAACCTGAGGATTTCATGTCTGCTCTGAAAAGTGGAGCTTTCTGTTAAATCAGCCTGGAAGGAAAAATGAATTTGAAATTATCACAGCCAAAACTGCACAACCGAAAGTCACTTTTATTTAGGCAGCATGTGTTAAATTACCCATCTGAGAAGGGCACACACTGCAGCCTGCATTTTGTACCCTCCAAATATCAAAGGAAGAGGGGTGATTTTTGTATCCAGTGTTGACTCATGAGTGGCTGGAGGAATGGCTGAGGCTGAAGCATCCACATAAAACTTCAACATCAGCTCCATGGGACCTCTTTTCTTTTCCATGCCAGTGAAATCCTTGTGGGCTAAGGAAAAAAACAGGATCTCAAAGAGGGGAAAAGATTTTTAAATACTTCTCCCCTTACCTCACAGCTTCCCTTCCTGAGAGCCACTGCATATAACAGGAGATAAATATTTTTTGGCAGAGCCTGCTGTTTATTTAACCCTTTTGAGACACAGACCTCGGGCATCCCCTCTCTTCTCCAGGCACAAAAGGCTGCTGTCCCTGCCTGGCTGGGCTGGGGCACCCCAGGCCTTGCCCACAGCCCCTCACTTGGTGGGGACTTCACCCAGCCCTGTCTGTGTCCCTCGCTCCTCTCTTCTCTCTGTCACTGCCGAAGAATCAGCCCAGACACAGGAGGTACCTGAGCTTGGTCCCTGGGCAGGGGCCAACCCACCCCTGGGAGACTGGGTAGGAAGGGGCTGGGGACACGATGGAAGAAGGGAGGGTTACCGACTGATGGATGAGGACCACGGGTGCGGACCGCGGGGTGCAAACCCCGTCGGTCCCCTCCCGTCGATCCCGGCCGTTCACAGCTCATCGGGCAGGGGGAAACGGTCCCCGGGGACTTTGTTCTCCACCCTTAACCCCGAGTCGTTGGTTTGGGAGCCGGGGGCAGAGCCGGAAAGCGGCCCGATGCCTCCCGTCGGGGCTGCAGGGGCGAACTACGGAATGGGTTTCCCTTTGCAGCGGGGTGCCGGGTGCTGGACGGGCGGCCCGGGGCAGAGTCTCCGGCCGCGGGGCACCGGATTGGGCTCGATTCTAACGTCGGAGCCCGGAGTCCCCAGCACTCTCGAGGGCAGCGGGCTGCGAGCCACCTCTGAGCCCCGGGGGAGGATGCTGCAGCCCGTGGGAGGCAGAGGGCAGAAAGGGGATGTATTTAATTAATTGCCACCTCCCGATGCACCGAAGGGGAACGTGAACCCGCGTTTGCCCGCTCAGGGTGCGCCTTGCCTCTCCCCTGCCCAGTGCAGCAGGACCGGGGACGCTTCTGCCCTCCTCCTTCCACCTTTTCTTTTTTTTCCCCCTTGGTTTTCGCTGAGGGAATTGGGGGGGGTAGGAGGCGGGGGGAACTAAAAGCCCCCTTGGGACCGCGCAGGACGCTCCCACGCGTCCGCCCCCGCGCAGGACTCACAAATCAGACGGAGCGGGATTAGGGCCGAGGGGCCGGGGCGCCGGGCAGTCTGTCCCGGCCCGGGGGAGCCTCACCTGGAGGGGTCAGGGATCCCTCGGGAGCCGTGCTGAGACACACCGGCCCCGCTCGGACCCAGCCGGAGCCAGGCTCTGCCTGGGCGGGAGCGGGGACCATTTTCTCACCCCTCCCTCCTCAAAACGTGGCCGTTTATACCCCTGGAAGAGCAGGGCCAGGTCCGAACCAGCCCGTCTAACGGACCGTGAGCCAAGTAAGGGATGCGCTCGGGTGACAAAACTCCCGGCAGGTACCGTCGCGGTGACACCAGGGTCTCCTGGGAGGCTTTCCCGCCCGACCCCGCTCCGACGGGGCTAGAAGGGAGGGTCTGTGGTCTCCACCAAGGGGTTCGGGGGTCACCGGTGAGGTGCTTGCGTTTGGGTCTTTGTGCCCGTCTGAGCCCCGCGGTGAGCTGGGTGCAGAGACGTCCGACCCCCTGTGCCCGGCTGCCACGTCGGGTGTGCCCTCGGTGGGGCATGAGGCCAGGGACCCCCTGCCTGTCACCGCGGGACGGTGCCCGCTCAGCCCGGACTCCCCACGCTCCGCATCTCAGATGGACTTCCCCGAGCGCAGTGCGAGGGCTACGGGGGGACACCGCCGCTGGCACTGGTGCCACGCTGGTACCTTCCCTCCCTCCTTGACCTAAAGCATCCCCCCACACCGGGCCTCCTCCAAATGAGGACACCCGCGCCTCCCGCCTGTCCCCCGGTCACCGAGCGCGGCCCAAACTTCTACAAACACCTAAACCTCAGTGACAGTGTTGTGAGCATCGGGTAACCCCCAACCCCGTGGGCAGCCCCACGCAGGCCTCACGGGTGAGTGGCACCAGCCGGGACCCTCCTGGGAATGTGGGGCCAGTTCAACGGCGACAGCAGCGGATGGTGCTGGAAACCCCCCGGTGTCGGAGCACCTGCGCGCAGCGCGGCTCCGCGCCCGCGGGCGCTGCCTTGAGCGGCGGCGGAAAGAGCCGCCCCTTGTCGCGGCCTCGGGTCGCTGGTGCCCGGTGGGGAGAGAGTCAGGCAGCCCCGGCACCGTCGGGAGCTGAACTAACGCTACCGCGGAGGAAAAGTGGTTGAAAAACTGGTAAAATCCCCAACAAAACCCAACTGGATGGGGCTGGAAACAGACACGCAACATGTCCACGGACAGGTTTTCACGCACGGCGGTTTCCTCCGGCGTTACCTTGCTCACGGAGTAAATCCCTCCGGATTTCAGCAACGCCTCTTTTCTTTCAACGTTTTCACATTTATTCGAACGCCGGGAGCGTTCGGAACGGGCAGTTCGCACGCAGGGAAAAGAAAAAAATAAAGAGAAAAAAAAGAAAACAAAAAAAAAAAGGAATAAACCACAGTTAAATAATACCGTCAAACTGTAAAGCCTGCAAAGCCCGCGTCCCCACGGCTTCACCCCGCTCTTAACCAAAACGAAACGAATGAAAGCCCGGCGGTGGCTCAGCCCCGGAGGGGTTGGGGCTAGTTTTCCGCCGGTCCGTTTCTGCCCGAGACGCCGCGGAGCTCCCTGAGTAGGACCCTCCCAGGGTTGTTATTTTCTTTTTCTATAGCTCTCCCCATCCCCCATTTTTTTTCCCCCCTCTTTTTTTCTCCCCCTTTTTATTTCCTTTTGCTCTGTGGGCACAGGGATACCCCGCGAGCCGTAACCGGCCGTTTTCGCGAGCAAATAAATACATCTCCAACCAGTTGCGTTGCATTATTCCGAGGGAAATAGCTGGCATTCCTGCACCAGTTTATTTTGGAGCCGAAATTTCCCACCCTTCCCTTAGCGCTGGTCCCTACGGAGCCGGGGCTGGACGGGCTCCCCCCGGGCGCCGGCACCCCATCACCGGGCAGCACTCAACTGGGTTACGGGAGGGCTCCCGGGGCCGAGCAGGGCCTGATCCTGTCGGCAGAGGCCTGCAGGCAGCCAGGGTCTGTCCGCCCGTGGATAGAACAAGCGGCTGGTGAGATTCGCCGAGGCTTTTTCCCCCCGTTTCTCCGAGGAGGACGGAGCCGGCGCCTTGGGGCAAAGGCGCAAACCCGATAACGACGAAATTAATTCCTCGCTCCGGCGGCGGGTGGGGACCGACCCCCCTGCCCCGTACCGGAGGGGAGTTAAATCGGCCCAATTACCCGAGCTCGGCGGGTAACTCAGTGCTTCTGCCCCTCCTGTCGCCCCTTCCCGGGGTCTTTTTGTCCCCGTCGCAAGGCCGGAGCAGCTCGGGCGGAGGGCTGCAGGGATAAGGACCGTCTCCACTGCCTCCCGCCCGGGGGGTAATAGAGACCCCGCAAGTGGGGGAGTCTGCGGCCTGGCGGCCCCGACGGGACGGAGAGGGGCCAGAACGCTGCTCTCCGAAGCGGCCCGGCCGAGCATAGCCGCCTTGCTCCACGGGCACAACCAGGCTGCGCTGGCTACAAGTATCGCCCCAGCCTCGGCGGGACCGTGGGTCGCTTGAGAAAGACAGAGCGGGCTGGGGGGAAAAGCGGGGGGACAGACTGGTGAGACACCCCCCTCCCCATTAGCACGAGGTTTATTGCAAAGCAGAGCCGCAGCGCTCGCTCCCAGCAGAAAACCGCCTGGCCACGTCTTCTGCTACCCGAACCCCCTCCGGAAAGTTTTCGGTGTGTTCCCCTGCAGCCACCGGCGCCTCGGGGTGGGAGGCATCGCCTCCCGCCGAGGTATCGGGGCGAACCTCAGAAACGCAGCAAGGTCGGCAAAGGAGGGAGCCAACCCCCACCCCTCCCCGGGAGGCGGGCGGGCACCTCCATCCTTGCGGGGGAAGGGGAGGGGGGGCGGCCAGTGGGTCCGGGGCTGTGCGGGGCACCCTCGGGGGCTGCATCCTGCCCCTGCTCCGCCCGGCGCCGCGGTCCCGCGCCAGGGGCGAGCCGACGGGCGCGTCCCCCCCGCCGGGAGCGGAGCCGAAGGGACTTATCCCGTCTCCCCCCCCTCCCGCTGCCGGGAGGCGCCCAATCCTCGCCGGGACCGGGGCTACCCCACCGGCCGTCACGTGGGCCGGGCCGCACCGGGGCCCGCCGTAAAGAGCCTCCGCCGCCTCTGCCGCCGCCACTTCCCCGCCGGGCGCAGCCAGGGACGCACCCACGGGAGTCGGCGGCGGCGAGAAGGGAGGGACCGGGGGAGGGCAGCCCCTCTCTGCCAGGGGGTCCTAGTTGTGGGTTTTTTTCTCCTCCCTCCCCCGTAAAGCTTTATTCTATTATTATTTTTATTATTACTGTTATTTTCCTGGGATTTCCCTGGATGGTCTGAGAGCAGCTTCATGCCCACCCGGCCATGCCCGGCTCCGCTCCCGGTCCGCTGCCATGTGAGTACCTGTGCGGGAGGAGCGGCCCGGGAGGGGGGTCGGGGGGGCGGGATGCTCTTGCGGTGCTCCGTGGCTTGAGCACCCCATCCGCACGGGGAGGCCTGCCTTACGGTTATTTTGTTTTTTAACAAGAAACTGGCAGCGCCGGTGGATGTGGGACACCGGCGATGCCACCGGTCCGGAGCCGCTGCCCAGAGCAGCCGGGACCTGGCTCCCGGCCGGCCGCTTCCCCCGCGGCAAGGCCGAGGAGCGCTCTAGGCCTGGGCTAGAGGGAAAAATATATTTAAAAAGAGGGAAATACTTCTGGAAAAAGAAAAAAAAAAAAGTTGGATTTTTTCGGCCCCTTGGAGTTACCCAGGCGGGCGGAGGGACGGTAGGAAGGTGCCGGTGGGTCGCGGGTGGGAGCCGCTGCCCGTTGCACGGAGGTTGTTTCTCGCCGTGGCTCGACCGCTGCTCTCGGCCCGGCGCCGGGTTTCCCCCTCGGGACGTGCTGACCAGAGGAAAGTTTGGAGGGAAAAAAAGTGTAATTGTAAATTTTAGCCCTTGCTTGAGGCAGGGATGAGGTGCTTTCGCTTGGGAAATGCCAGCGGGTGCGAAGGGCCCCGGGCCGGGGTCTGTCGAGGTCTCAGCCGGCCGTTCTCGGCTTTTCCTCCCCCCAGGTTCTTCTGAGTGAGCCCCTCGGAAACGTCGGGGCGCAGCCGGCCGGGCCCTGAGCAGCCGCCGCCGCCGCCGAGGACGGAACATGTATCAGGGTCTGGCTCTCGCCCCCAACCATGGCCAGTCGGCTTATTCCCACGACTCCAGCAACTTCCTCCACTCGTCGGCCGGCTCGCCCGTCTACGTGCCCACCACCCGGGTACCCTCCGTCCTCCAGACGCTGCCCTACCTGCAAGGCTGCGAGCCGCACCAGAGCCACCTCGGCAACCCCCCGGGCTGGGGGCAGAGCAGCGGCGAGGCCGCAGCTTTCAACGCCGGCAGCCCCCACCCGCCGTCGGGCTTTTCCTACTCCCACAGCCCCCCGGGCAGCAGCCCCCCGGGCCGCGACGGCGCCTACCAGGGGCCCCTGCTGCTGGGCGGCGGGGGCCGGGAGCAGTACGGCAACGCCTTGGTGCGCTCCGTTAACGGGTCCTACTCCAGCCCCTACCCCGCCTACGTGACCCCCGAGATACCGCCTTCCTGGACGGCCGGACACTTTGAGAGCAGCGTGCTGCACAGCCTGCAGACGAGGCAGGCGGCTTTACCCGGCCGCAGGTCCACCTTCGGTAGGTCGCCGTCGCCCCTCACCATCGCTTCGGGGCGGTTTCCCGGCCCAGCGCCGGGTCGGAGCAATCCCCGTTTCCCCGGCGTGTCGGTGGCCTGGCCCCGGGGTGAGCTGCCATCCCCGACGGGAAATGAGGGGGTGACTTTATCCAGGGATGGAGAGATGGTCCGGGTACCGGGTGTGCGTGCCTGGCTGACCCTAGACAGAGGTGGGGTTGTGTAAGTGACACGAAGGGCAAAGAACACGTTTCAAAGGAGAGCAATTCCCCCGCAGGACAGAGGAGCGGAGGCCGTTCAACCCCTTCCCCACCCCCCACCCCCGATATCTCCTTCCCACAATATCGACTTTGTGCCTGTGCTTCAATACTTACCCTTGTGTTTAAATTAGCGGGGCAGATTTATAGCTCCCTCCCTTTTAAGTAAGTTATTGTGGTAAATTAGTTTATATCTGAACAGACTCTCGGGCTCCTAATTCGCCTTTCCCCAAACAGGTCCGCAGCTGCATTGCTCTGCGGCCTTTGGAGGGACACTGAAACGCACTCAGGCGTTGAACAATGACCCCCCCACACTTCAATTCGTTGGCATCCACACCGGAGAGTCCTTTTTCAACCAAGACCCCGAGCAAATAAAGTTTGGGGCTTGATTGAAAAGGGCTCTCTCCGTGCGCAGCGCAGGGTTTATAACCCCGGGGGGATATCACCACCCTCCTCCAGCGGGGGTTTGCAAAGTCCTTTAAAAGCCACTTCAAGATCTCAGCCGCGTTATCATCTTTACTGCGGTGAACCGAATTATCTTATCTTTCCCCCAAGAACAAAGTCAAACCGGGGAAGCAGCCCCCCTTCCCCACCGAGCTGACCGCTCCCCCCCCGTCCCCCCTCACTCCCCCCAAACTCGGCTTTTCCTCTCACGCCGGAGCTGCTCGGGAGCGGTTTCTTTCCAAGATTTTCTCTTTGTCTGGGAAAACCCGTTGCGTTGTGCGGGAAGGGATCGCCCCGGTTCTGCCGAGGGAGGTAGGTGATGGTGCAGAAATCTCTTCTGCGCTTTGGATTTGGTGGTTTGGGATCCGGAATAGTGCCGCCGTCCTCTCCGCCGTTTATTTTCCCCCTTGAATAGTGTAAACCGCTCTTAAGTAGCGTAAACTATTCTCTTTTATTAATTTAATGAAGTATTGCAACTTGTTTCCTTTTTAAAAAAAAATTTACACCAATTTTTTATTTTTCCATCTTCCCCTTTTTTAATTTTTGTTCTTTTTTTCCCTTTTTTCCCCCGTTGGATCTTTTTTTTTTTAATACGATCGAAGATGAAACAAAGTAAAAGCGTATTTTTCTTCGGAAGAAAATAACACTCCAGGCGGAGGAAATTATTAAAAAAAAAAAAGAAAAGAGAGAGAGAAAGAGGCAGGAGGAAAGAGACCGACTCTCAGCCGCGGGGTCTCCGGGTTTCTCTCCGCGCTGCCCGTTCTCCGTGGAGCCGCTCTTGAGGCAGAACTCGACTCCTGCTGCCGCTCCGCTGCTTTTTCCCTGAGCTTTCGGGGAAGAAAAGTGAGGAAGAGCCTCGCTAGCAGGAGTCTGGGGGGTCGGGCTGCCGGCGATGCACTCCCGGGGAGTCCCGGGCGCTGTCGGCTCGGGGTGAGCGGAGCCAGAGCTCGGCGGTGTTCCACGGGCAGCCCGGAGCCCTTCCCCGGCCGGGCCGTTCCCACCGGCCAGCGACCAACACGTCTTGATGGAAATCAGAAAAATACCCCTTTTTACCCGTTCCCCTCCCCCCCCCCCCCCCCCCCCCCGCCTTATTTTTGCAGCCCGGGTTGCACCCGGTGCAGGGATAGTCCCCCGCTGATGGGGTCCCTGCTCGTTCCCGTCCCAGGGGCACCCCAGCCGCACTCAGGGATCTTTCAGATATTCTGGTTTTGAGCAAAAATATGAAAAGATTCAGATATAGAGGGAATAAAAGGGGTTTTTCCACACTTTGCAGCGTGGAGGTAAATTCCCACCGGGCAGGGATTGTCCCTTCCAGAGGAGCACAGAGCGTTAGGGACCCTCTCCTACAGCGTCCCCATGGGCAGCCTGATCCCGGGTGTGTCTTGTGTGGTGGGGATGGCTCCTGACCCGCACACTTTGGGTGTTTCTTCCAGAGTACCTGGAGGAGTTCCCTGGGGACGGCCGAGAGTGCGTGAACTGCGGGGCCATGTCCACGCCGCTCTGGAGGAAGGACGGCACCGGGCACTACCTGTGCAACGCCTGCGGGCTCTACCACAAAATGAATGGCATCAACCGGCCGCTCAAGCCACAGAAAAGGCTGGTAAGAAGGGGAAAACCTGCAGGGATCCCCTGCTCCATCCGCGGGGGTGGTGGGGATTGGCTGGAGGGCAGGAGCTGGGAGGTTGCCCACACTGTTGGGGTCTCTACTTGTGTTAGGGCCTGTTTGTCCTTCCACAAATAAAATGCCATCAGCACTGGCAGGAGCCCTTTGTTGTGGAGCAGAGCTGGCTCAGGTCAGGAGAAGCAGAGCGAAGCCGCAGGAATTGCTGCCCCAGCATGGCTGGTGGGCAGCGTGGAGATGGGGCAGCAGGGACCGGAGGGGTCCCAGGGCTGCACGGAGGGGCTGCACTGCAGCCAAGTTGGGGCTGATCAGCCTTGCCTGCATTTTGGGGCTCTGTGGACTTCAGACGGCTCCATTCCTACAGTGGGCACGTTGCTTTTTGTTCTATAATGGTAATTATTATTTCCTAGTTCTTCACGCAGACACGCACGGTCTAGGCAGGGCAGTTGAAGGAGACAGGACTGATCCCGAGCTGGTCCAGGCAGGTTTGAGGCCACTCGTGATGCAAGCAGGAAGGGGTCCAGTTATCCCCACTGCCTTTACCAACCCACCTAAGAGGAAAATTTAGGGTTTGGTAATTGTCAGTTTCTCTGCAGGTTAAAGCACTATTGGGCTTTGTCCAATTGGGATCCCATCGTGAGAGAGGAAAGGCGGCTCGTTTCTTTCTGTAGAGTCGTTTTGGGATGTTTAAATTTGGTGGTAACAGTTTTGGTTTCAGAGCCTGTCATCAGAAGCCGTCGTTACAAACAGGATGTTTGTTGAAGCCGTGTTGGGGAACAGCTGGGAACTCCTTTTGCTTTCATTCAGGGTGTATTCCAGCAGATAGGTTTTTTGCATTGCAAAAGAAATTCCTAGCAACAACCCAACGGTGAAAAGTTTGTGTGGAAAAAAATCATATTAGAAAAAAGAAAAAAGAAAAAATTGGGATTGAACAAGATGTTTCATTCTGATTTCCATCGCATTAATATGCCTCTGCATTTGCAAAGTGAAATGAGCAGCAGCTCGATGGAAAATCACCCTCTTTTTTATATACATATATAAAATATTAAAATCAAGGCATTTCGATGAAAATTTTTTGCATTATCCAACCGAATTTGCCCGTTTCACTGAAGCCCTCCTTTTCTCCTTTAACTCAATATGATTAAACCTGCAGCCCAGCAGCGGGCTCTGGTCACTGCCGTGCCGCAGATCTTAATTACGCTGCTGATTTCTTCAGAGCAAATATGGAACGTGTGTTGAGAGATGGGTGCAAACCAGTTTAAACCCGACTCTGAATTTTGGGCTTCCATCAAAACACGATGCTGGATGAATTTCCACTTGGTTTTTGGTTTTTTTTTTGTTTGGGTTGGGTTTTTTTTCCATAGCTTTCCCCCCTAAAAAATTACTCTAATTCTTGTTATTCAGCATTTTATTTCGGTGCATGGGAAGGGAGACAGCCTTGCGTTGCCTTCCCCCTTCCTGCATGGTGCTGGCAGTGCTCAGAGACCCCGTGCTCCCTGCCTGCTCCCCTGGCCTTGCTGGCACAGCCCCGTACGGCATTTTTCAGCGACCGTTTTCCAGTGGAGAAAGTTGCTTCACAGAACTAAGACCGTTTCCCAGGGATGAACAAATCCTGCCTGGAATTCTCAAAGCACTTCCAACCTTGTTTTTAATTATTATTTTGGCTATCGATACATTATTGATAAAGCCCAAAGGAAAGAGCTGATTTTTATCCAGGGGAAATATTTCAGTAAGGTTCAAATACCTTTGTGTTTCACGAGTTAGAAAAGGGACTGTAGTTTTGACTTTCCATCTGGAGTTTGGCATGAAACATTTCAAAATCTTGGATTTTCCCAAGGGTTTGAAATGTCATGTTGCAACAAGTTCTCCCCCGTTGAAGGAAGGGGGATCCACTGATGATGGGCAGGAGGCTGCCAGGCGTACTGTGCGAATCCACCACCGCAGGAGCGACCTGCAGCCCTGTGGCTTGAGATGTTTCTTTCCCCAAACGATTCCCATGGTGGGGAATGTCTTCCTTGTTCACAACCTCACCCAGCACGGGCTGGGTGGGAGCGAAGTGGGGAACACAGTGACACACCATCGCTCAAGGAGCGACGAAATGGGCTGTTTCACAATGTGGTGAAACACAGAGGGAGGAAATATGGCTGCTTCTGTCTTTTACGTTACGACCTTTGTTCTGTAAGTAGATGCCGCGCTGGGAGTTATTCTGACTCCTGCTTTCACAAAGCAACGTGCTGCAGAAAGCCCTGGAGAAGGCAACGTGGCCCTGGTAATACCACGGGCACGATGTCCTGCAGCTTGGTAGGGCTCAGCCTGCTTGTGTGTGGGAGAGGATGAGCAGTAGTAATGAAGTTTCCAGTTAGTTTTTTGTTTCTTTTTTATTTTGGAGATCAGGGCGGCATCATCTCCACAGCATGGACAGCTGCTTTGCTACAGACTGTGTCTGGATTCAAACCACTGTGGCTCTCAAGCAGAAAGGATTTATCTTAGAGCAGGGTGGGAGCAGCACTTTATTTTAGGCAGGGTTTTTTCTAGACAAAGTTTTCTGGCACATTTTGTAAGGTGATACTGTAGGTCCAGTCTTAAAAGTCGAATCACCCAGGAGCAGCCACTGGAGCACTCTTGCACATGCAGTTCCCTTGTGTTTAGAGCAGAAGGGGCAGATGCAGCTGCTATCCTGTGCTCAGCAGCTCCCAGACCATCCCAAGTTGAAGGACTAACCTGGAGCTGAGTTCTCCTGGCTTGGCTTGGGCCATATTTTTTTCAGCCTGTCCTTTTTCACAGTTTGCAATGCATGGTGGGGTTGGGGCAAGTGGGGATGGGACTGGTTACAGTGGCAGAGCAACCGTGGTAAGACCCTAGAGCTGTGCAGCATTCACAGTTTGTGCCTTGGCTTTCTCCTGGCCACCAGTTCCTGCACCTCCCTTCCTATCTGAGTGCAGGTTTGCCCAGAGTCATGGTGACAAAGGCAAACCTCAGACAATGCTGCTGCACTGGGCTCTGAGCATCAGATCTGCCTGCTTGCAGGAGCTGAGCTCGTGTATCTCAGCATGTTTTCAGGCAACCTCTTTCCTACTGACACCACATCCCCTCTGCCCTGCTGGCATGGGGGATGGAGAAGCACGGATTGAATCTGAGATTTCAGAGGCTGGTTTTGTTTTCCACGTGAACTCCCGTGTTTTCTTTTCCACCTTTGGAAAGGAGGTGAAGCAAAATCTCTGATGGCTTTCAGCTCCCTTGGAGGCACCTGCCCTGCTGGCTTTCCATTTTTTGGGCTCTCCAAAAGCAGCATTCATACACAGTTGATTCCATAGGCACCAACTCACCATTCCTTGAGCTTATCAGCAGCACTTGGCTGTCAAGCCCAGCTCATGAAGAGTTTTTGTTTGGCGTGTATGCTGCATTTGTATAAATAAACACTGGAGCACAATGTTGAAGTCAACAACTTCCTAGACAAGGTCAGAACGGTACAAAGGCAGCCAGGTGGAGGCAGGCAGAAATGCATTTTCTTTTAAGGGAACTGCTGGGAAACCAGCAATAACATATTGTACCCTCGTCCTTCAGCGAGCAACAGTAGCCTTGACTGGCTCTTCCTTGCTAAGCTGGCAGGTTGCAGTGCAGGGCCAGGTTCTCGCAGGGTTTCTGGGGTTTAAATTGTAATATTTGGCTGTGGAGGATGGTTCCTGCTCTCCCTGGCACTGGGAGGAGGAGGAGGCAGCCTGCACAGCGGTGTGCAGGAGATGCAAACGGAGGCACTGGCCACTGCCTCAGCAGAGATCCCACGAGGCTCAAGCAGGGTTGGTGTTGCCCCTGGGCCAGCAGAGCCATGGGTTTCGTTGCCACCTCATCCGCAAGCCGCAGGCAAAGCATTGTGTGAAATAGGGACAGCATGTCCCTCCCTCCCAGGGGCCTGCAGTGGCCCAGAAATCTCGGGGCTTTCCAAAGGCCTTTGTGTTGTCCCTCCTCCATCCACAGGTGATGACAGATCTCACCAGCCCGCGCCAGGCACGGTTACCCCAAGGCTGAGTGCCTCCAAATTCCCCGCCGCACCCGTGGCAGAACCTAGACCTCAGGGCCTTTGCACCCATCAGGGCTGAGGTCCCTCCTCATTGCGGGGATGAACGGCACAGCCTTAAGGAAGCTCCATAGCTGCTCCAGGATCTTGCCGTGACTCTATGCCTGATACCAGGGACAAGGATTTCTGCCCCCTCCTCTGTGCCAGGCTTGTCAACTCACGCCTTGGTGCGTTATTATTTTTGCCTCGCTCTTTCTTGAGAGCTAAATCATTTCCAAAAGCAATGTCGTTATTTGCAAATAGTTCCTGAGACCTCTTTGCTGAGCAACGAGGGAATCAAAGCTTGGGCATGTCACTCGTGGCTCTTGAAACTCAAAACGGATCTTTATTTGACTGCTGACCTTGTAAAAACATTTCATTTTTAGTCCTGCTCTTCTCACCTCGTTCGTCATATTGCTCAGTCATAATACCAAGTAATAATGGAAAAATAAACAAACAGGGAGTTCTTTATTGCCTGCATCACCTATCGTCTGCCTTTGAGAGGAATCAGAGCCATTTTTCTCAAGGCTGAAGAGCATGTTCAAACACCTGAACGTGCAGAGCCTGTGATACCACTGGTATCTTATACTTAGTGAAGTCTTCAATTTCAACACCTGGCTTTAAGAAACTTTCAAACCAGATGCCTAGTGAGCTGGCAAGTCTGTATATAGAGACTTGTGGATTTTCCAGGAGCTTGGGCTACAGTTGTTCAGGAATGAGTTTGCTGCTTCTGCCAGAAGATTTTCCTACTCTATTTGGAAGGATTAACATTTCGGAGCCAGCAATCACTGCACTCACAAAATATGTCATTAATTACTGTTTGCACGGTGTTTCTGCAGCTTGTAAGAGAACAGATTATCTGTGAGACGTGCAAAGAAGAACTGCCCTGGTCCCATCACGGGCCAGTTCGGCTTGGTTCTGCTCTGTTCAGCCAATTGATTCCAGTTGTCTTATACCAGAGATTAATTGGGATGTTGCTAACTTTAGTGGTAGTTCTGAGTGCAGAAAAACAGCAGAAGGCTTTGCCTAAAGCATGGGGAGTTTTCTTTGTGTACTTAAAGCCTGGCTGGCATTTTCCATCTCTTTCTCCATCTGAGTGGGTCTCTTGGAGGAAAGTTTTCTGTGCTCTGAGTCCTGATCACTTCCAAGAGATTTATTGGAAGTTTGTGAAATGAGATACAAAGATATTTGCCCAGTTTACCAAGCTCCATAAGAAGAAAAAGCACCTGTAAATTAGTGTGATCTAATTTGAATGTAATTCCCTTGATCTGATTTGGCTGTTGTGTGGGCTGCACATTTTCCAGGAAATTGTTGCAATTGGAGGTTTTATTTTTATATGAAAGGGAACTTCCCAATTCATTATTCCTACGTGGGCATTCATGTGTTTGTTTGCTTGTTTTTAAGTCTTCATCTAGACGTGCTGGCCTATGTTGCACTAACTGCCACACAACCAACACCACCCTCTGGAGAAGGAACGCCGAAGGAGAGCCTGTCTGCAACGCCTGTGGGTTGTACATGAAGCTCCATGGGGTGAGGACTGCATCCGTGCTGGGGGGACCTGTTAGGTACTGGGATCACTGCCCAGTGGGTCCAGGTTATCAGGTCTGGGGGGGCCAGTCTCCAGACTGGACTAGAAGAGCTGTAACCCAGACTCCTCAAACAGTTAAAAGCTCAGTCTACTGAGGTTCTCCAGTATAAGGCTAAGGGGGTATTGGGACACTTGTAGGATGCACCTGCATAGAGGAGAGCTTTCTGGCACTGGTTGGCTCTTAATTAGGTTGTTTGCCAAATTATTCCCCAATACAAAAGCTTACCAGCATCCAGTATCTGGAGACTGAAGCTCCCCAAGCCCAGACTGGAGACAAGGAGCATAGTTGTTTTGGATGTGGTAACAATGTGTGAAGGATGCTTAGGAGGCCAGAGGATGGAAACTGTTGGTAACATATCCATCAGGCAAAAGAGGGGACTCCATCCCTCCATGCAGGCCTCTTCAGACTTCTGCCATAAAGGTTAAAGTCTCTTTATGCCATGACCGTTCCCTCCAAGCCACGCAGGCTCTCAGTCTGTCAGTGTAATTTAATAGGGCCCTGTCATAAAGGTCACTAATAAATCAGGAAAAGGAAAATAGGAAATAAAGGAAAAAACAAAATTTGTGGGAAAGCCTTAGCTGTTAGCCTTACACATCTTCCAGCCAAGGCCTGTTGTGGAGAAAAATAGCACTTTGTGAAGGACAAGGACTTTAGGTGCATTGCATTAGCTACAGCACGTAAATAGGAGAGCAGCATGGATGTGGGAAGGAGCTAAGTGAAATGCAGTATTAATGATTCCAAACTTCATGAATGTCAAGGTACCACGACCTCTGGCCATGAAAAAGGAAAGCATCCAGACAAGGAAAAGGAAGCCTAAAAACATCACCAAAGGCAAAACCTCAACAGGTACGGTGCTGCTATGATCTACCCTGGGGGCTCAGAGCACAACTCACCTCAACATGTCTTCTGCTGGAAATGATGATAATTAAGAAATAATAGTGTGATTCCCCACCCCCCAATAATTGCTTTAGATGTAGGGCCTGTGTTTATGCCTAGCCCTCATGTGGAAGGAGGATGCTGGGTGGGGAATCTCACTGCTGTCCTGTTCCCACAAGGTTTCTCAGCTCTGTGGACACCTGGGTAGTGGGGAAAAACTGGGTTGGGAATGGTGTGGTTAAGGGTAGAGGGGAAGGTACCATGATGCCTTCAATATTTGCCTCCCTGGCCTCTACTGGGATTAGCATTGTCAAGCTGTGAAAGGGTTCTTCTCCTCCTCCATCAGCATATTGGCAGCCAAATGCAAAGCCTTGCTCTGGTGGTGATGCAGTGGAGAATGATAACAGGAGAGTTACCAGTACCCATTAAAACATAATTTTCTTTAAGAGCAGATTTGCACCTAGGTTTCTTCACCATCCTGTTTTGATTGCCTTCCAGGGTCTACAACTTCGGCCACTAACTCCCCTTCTTCCATTACGAACTCAGACAGCACGGTCACTTTAAAGTCAGAGCCCAGCACGACCTCGCAGTATCCTGGACAAACCATCGTGCCAGCGTCCCAGGTAAGGCACAGGGACTCACAGCCAGGTGGATACTCCACACACCTCAGTACCTGCTGGCCCAGGGACCTTCATGCGGCTGAGCAATTAGTTCTTTGCACTTGTGGGCTGCCTCAGAATGAGGAAAATGGGGAGTGTGAGCCAAGATGCTGTGGACCAGGAGTGACTCCAGCCTGTTGGCTCCCCATTGGCTCTCCCATCTTGCAGTGGTTCAAGCCCTGCTGCCACAGAGGTGGCAAACTGGCTTTGGCACAGAGCTGTGTTTTATTCCCTTCTCCTGCCATGAAATCCTGGGAATTACAACCCTGTAGAGGCGGTCAGATCAACCCAGGGTACAAACATCCATAGCTCCCAAGAAAAGGCTCCCTGGGCTATGCTATCTGCTCTTTATTGCCCTGACATGTTCAGGGCTCACAGAGCTGTAATGCTGTCAGAACCCCCTGTCTGCAAGGCTGTACTTCTGCCCTGAAGAGTTCTTGGGGGTGGGTTGCTGTTTTGTATCAGCAGAGTCAAAAAATGGCTATAAATCAACATGCACATCAAAATTCTGTGACCCAGCACTATCTTCATGCTGGGCCTAAGCTCCCCCTGAGCTGGCTGTGCATGTGTGGAGGGGAAGTTCAGCTCCAGCACCCAAGTGCCTGGCACAGCGCCAGCCGTTCCATATGTGAGATGGGGGTTTTTTTGGCTGAAACCGATAAATCTGATTTTTGCTGTGCTCTTAAAAATTATACACGTGCCAAGAGATCTCCAAACTGGACATGTTTAGTCAATAAATAAATGCAGACAGGCCCTGGGATGCCTCCTCCTTGCTCGTTCCTTTTGCTTGCTGGGGATGGAGCACCCTTCCTGTCCAGCTCCAGGTTGTTCTGAAGGGCAGCAGTAGCATCGGGGATAAACCACCATATTCATAGTCCATGCAGGTCCTACCACTGTGTTATGACAAGGGGCAGAGCTGCTCATTGGCTAATAACAGGCTTTCTGATGAGTCTTTTCTTCTTCCCTTCCTGGGCCAGGCTCAGAGCCAGTCGGATGAAGCACTGGCCGGTGGCCACGGCGAGTTCAAATTCGAGCCTGAGGACTACACCTTCTCCCCCACCACCATGGCTCCACAGCCCGGGCTGAGCGTGCCACTCCGGCAGGACTCCTGGTGTGCCCTGGCACTTGCCTAGAAACCCCCAACCTCCAGCAAAAAAGCCTCAGGACCAACGTTTTTGGCTGGCCCTGCAAATAAATGGCTGATGGACAGGAGGACGAGCTGCTCCAGCACTTCGGGACTGCGAGGTGTCGAGCCGCGGCCACAGGACAGGTTTCTCTTGGAGGATACGCATGGAAAATTCTGGCTGGCTGGGGTCAGGATGGCCCTGCTGTGGCACCGGCTCCCCAAAAAACCTCATCCTCATTTGGAGTGACCCAGGGTTGCCTCCCTGAGGCTGGAACCCCGGGGCTGCCTCCGTTTGCTTGGGGAAAGCCTCCCTCCTTTGAGATGAAACCAGCAAATAAATGCATCCCAGAATCTATGTTTATTCGCAGTGATTTCTCCCTCCTATGACTCCTCTGTGTGCAATTTATTCCACTTTCCAATAAAGACTGTAATAACATGGCACCAAATAACTTAATTTTATTAAAATGTAAACTCTGTGGCCTCCCTTATGTTTTATTGGCCACAACAGGAAGAAAAGAGGGGGGAAAGAAGAAAGAAAAAGCAAGGGTTGTTTTAAACATTTACTGGTTTATATTAAAAACAATCATCTCTATAGAGTGTTAGCTTCTGAAGCGTTTAACGTATCAACACTGAGCTGATGAGTCATGCACGAAATAAACACGCTGCTCTTCCCTTTCCAGCTCCCAACAAAGATTTTTTATTATTATTATTATTTTAGGCAAACCACACGACAAAAAAAAAATATGGTCAAAACCTCCCGATAATAAAAGGATCCTGAAACACTGGGTTTCTTTTGTATTTCCTGAGGGGTTTTGGTATTGCCAGTTCTGAGGTCTAGAAAAATCAGAAGTTACTTCTCCAGAAGTTAAGGGAAAGGTTTGAGTGGCTGAAAAATAAAGGATGTGTTGGAGGTATATTTGTTTGCATCCAGTTTTGGGAATGTTTTGAATGGAGGCTTTCCAGCTTTCAGCCATGCAAGGCAGAGATTCCTTTTTAATTATTTTAATGAAAGCCAAGTAGAAAATCATTTCTTGGAGCTGTGCTGTAGCAAAAGATCATGAGTGATGCAAAAATCCACATCACACTTCCAAAAGCTGGCAACCATACATTTCTATGGCTTTCTCGGAGCTGCCCTGGAGAGGTGGGTGATGGGGAGATCTGCTCTGCTGGGAAGATGCAAGGGGGTGCCCAAGATCCAGGGGAGAAGGCCATACCGAGCTGGGGAGATGGGTGGGAAATGCAGGGGGAGCAAGGTCACGAAGTCACTTCTATGGCCTGCTTTATTTGTTATTTCTAAATAAAATCCCCAGCCTGGCTGGATGGCTATTTATGGCCAGGAAGCCGTCAAGTAATAGTTCCTTAATATAGAAGTTGACCTGTCCAGGGCTTCCTGGAGCAACTCTTCCTCTTGTCAGAAGAGATGGATCACTTGATTTTTATTATAAACAACAGGCTAAAGATGATCAGGGAGAGTGAATCCGACATCGTTTCCACCATCCAACCTTTTCTGGAGGAAAGGAGATGCTCCAGGAACTGGGGAGCATCAGGACCCTTCAGTGCTGCCGTAGCTCAGTCCTTGCTCCCTGTGTGGGCACAGAGGGGTTCAAGCCACTCCTATATCAAAGCCCATGGATGAAAACTGGAGGAGTATTTCTTGAGCCTCCAGAGCTTCATTTGCAGTGTGCATCATGCCAAGCTCCAGTGCCGGGGCAGGGGCTGTCACAGAGGGGCACCCCTCTATGCCCGGGCTTGGCATTGGCACTGGCACTGGCACGTCCCATTTGCATGGCTGGGCTGTCACCATGGATCCACGTGCCTCCACCATTTGTTTTGCCACCCTCTGCTCTGCCAACATCTGCGCAGAGCCAGGCACAGCCGTGCAGCAGATAAGCCAGCGGCACGGGGCAGGCGGGGTGACACCAGGCCCCAATCCTGCCCACACTGTGCCTCTGGCAATCGGGGGATGTGACCTGGGCTCAGGTAACTCACAAGAGACCAAGGTGACACGGGTGGGCAGGAGGGAGGGGGAGCCCTGGGCATAGTGTGAGTAATGCTCCTGGGCAGCTCCCCAGTCCTCAAGCTTTGTAGGCAAAAAAAAGAAGGCGACAGCACAACACAAGTTGGGGCAGGATGATTTCTAGGGACGATGGCAGGGGGTCCTCGCTTTTCCATCTGCATGACCCCGAGGGGGAGAGTTATTTTAAAGGCAAACAAGAAGACCCAAACAATGCCAAGATGTTGACACCAGTGGCTCCAGCGGTTTTATTTATTGCCTGTTGGTAACCGTCGACCGGGCGTCGCGATGCTCCGGGGGCTGGTGGCTGACGAAACAAGGCAGAGGGACAAGAAGTGAAACAACCAGGACATATGTAATTTTTCCTTCCTGCTCACTCCCTGCACCAGCATCATCCATAAAGCTTTTTTTTTTTTTTTTCACTTCTTGGGGGTATCTTCCAACCTTCAGCTCCTGTCCCCAAGGCAGGAGTTGTCCCTGCAGGCTTCTGCCTCCTGGTCAGCCCTAACAGGAGAGGCAGAAGAGGGGAGGCTTCCATTCCTCCTGGTCCTTGTATCACCAGAGGAGCCAGCACCCTGGGAAGCTCACCCTGTGGAGGTCCCAGCCTTGCAGCAGCCATGTCCAGTGGGACCCACAGACTTTCCAGCCATTACTTGCTATTTTGAAGATCTTCCTTAGGGACTACACATCCCTTTGCTCCTCTCATTACACAGCAAAGAGGAGCATTTGCCCCATTGGGCGTGAACAAAAACCAGAGGAAAGTCCGGGTATTCCCAGCTTGTGCTACATCCCCAATGCTGCTCTTACAGCCTTGGGCGCCCAGTTGCACAGCCTAGCTAAGCCCCAGGAGTTTGAACCCTTGGTGTGGCAGCAAAGCTGGAGATTGGACTCATACCCAAGGTCTGTGAGAACCAGAGTCCCCAGTTAACCTGTAGGGTATGGGTTTCCTATACAGCACCTGCTGTCCCACCCCACAGGGCTCCAGCCAGCAGGCAGGAGCTGCCTTTGGCTGGACCCTGCCCAGGCCACCACTGCCCCCTTCTGAGACAGGCTCACTGCTCTCTGCCTCATCCCCAAACAAGGCTGTTTCTCAGGAGACACACTTCAGAGATGGACTTTTACTTGTCATTCCCAAACCTTTCTCAGTCCTCTCTCTCTATCCGCATCACAGGCATGGGGGGGGGCGGGATTTGTGCTCCTACAGGTCTGGTGGCTTGTGGCTGACTATTATCTTCACTCTTGTACAGCTACCTCAGAGCTATCAATTGCCTTGTTCAAAGGTCACCTGCCCAGATGATTTTACAACATGACCACAATGATCTGCTCCATTTTGCACTTTATACTGATGCCACGGTGATTTTTACCAAGTCAGCGAGTGAGTAATGAAGCACTTGAGCCTATAAACACATGTTGATCTTGTTTATGATCATATTAATAGCACAATAAAACCATTGCTCACCCCAGCACTTGCTTTAAAATAAAAACAGTTTGTTTCGTTTTGATTTCTGCATGGAAAATGAAAAGTTGTGGTTTAATTTCTACTGGGAGCCCTAAAGCTCCAGACTCTCTAATGGGGTGTCACTTCTATACTGGAGCACACAGAAGTCTTCAGCACAACTTGTGTGGCAGCTCAGCTGCAGACTGAGCTTTGCCTGAACTGCAAACACCATCCAGCTGGCAGAATGGTTTGGCTCTTCCCTTGCATGGCCCTTGGAAATCCCCCAGGTGAAGCTGTGCCCCAAACTCACTGCTGAAGCCGATTGGTACCAGGTGAGGAACACACCCATCATGGTTATAAGAGGATGGGGGGCAGGAAGATGCTTTTCTTACCTGGTGTTTGGTAAGTCTGTGAAGGACTCTGAATCCAAGAGGGTTTTTTCCTGGAAAAAAATGTGGAAACAAGGCTGTGAGCCAGGTACAATGGTGCTCTGGGAGGGGTGGAATATGGGCTCTACTGCTGGGGGTTTTTTTTAGGTTGCTCTGGAAGTGCTTGGTGGTGTAGGGAGGCAAATTCAACTGTTACTTCCCAGTCCTTGTCCCCTACTTCCCTGTTCCTCTCTAGTGCTTTTTATTGCTAAGCTGGTAGTGTACCAGCAAGGAAAACAACTTCTGTTGCTTTCCAGGTCAATGTGCTGCAGTAATTAAATGTCCAGGCTGTTTACTTGTGCAACAACTAAACTGGAGCCAAATATTCAATCTCACCATTGTATGCATAGGAGAAGAAAGCAAACAGCACTGCTCCTTTCATCCCCTCAGGTGGTCCTTCTTGGAGAAAGCTTTGTGGTTGGGGTTGGTAGGGGTTGGTGTCTCCAAGAACTTCTCCTATTCAGCATCGCATTTGCATTGAATAACCCAAAAGACACTTAATGAGGACGCAGTAACACCTTTTGCAAAGTGATTTTCTTTTAAGGAAGAAGCTCAGTGAGAAGCTGCATGTACCAAAAAGGCTCTTTTTTTCAAAAGAATTTATTCCCATATCCTGTTGTTGTCTCTGAAAACCCCAGATACTGTATTTCAACAAAATGTGTACCCAACAGTCCTTGGATTCAGTAGGTGTCTGAATGATCAAATGTGGCCAAAACCAGCTTTATGTGCTGCTGGGATTATTAACATTTGCTAGTGCTTCTTTCCCTGCTCTTTGGTTCTATCTTTAGGAAGTGCACTAGTATTGGAATTTAAAGAAGGGTTTTACAGCCAGCATTTCCACAGCAGCATTAAATCTGGCCAAGAGCAGACCTTGACTATTGTGATGTTTGAAAATGTTGGAGTCTGAGCTGTCTCCAGGGTCAAATCCTTGGCTGGTGCAAGGTAACAGTGCTGAATCACTCCCACCTAAAATTCTAATGTCGTTAACAGGATGCTATTTACACTTCCTGGTGATGAAACAGGAGAAAGTGGGAAAAAATTTTCATTCAAGTAGAAAAGTCCCTCTTGTCTGGAGTGCAAAACAAGCTGCTTCATGCCTGCAGAAGCCTTGGGGAACACTCCTCTTGGGAATGAGTGGCAAGTTGAGCATGCACAGGGGAAAGGATGGGTAGAAAAGAGTGAAGTAGGGAATAAGTCTTAGTTTTTTTCCTACAAGCCAGGCAAGGGGCTTAAAGCAAGTGGTGGTGGAAAGTTCAGCCCTTGTCCCAGTCTCACCTGTGTTTTCCCTGGTCCAGGGCAAGGCGTGGGACTGCTGGAGAGATTGAATTGGAGGAAAGAAGAGGTGGGCACCGACGGGATGCGGAGCGGGGCCCTAATGTCACTGTTATTTCAGGTGTCTGTATCATTCCCATCTGTGAGCTGTTCTGCAAGAATAGCTCCAGCTCGTGAAAGGAATGGAAATGAGGGGTATTTAGCCACAGGAGCCCGCTGTGACATCTGACTGGAGCAGTGTTTAAGCTGCTTTTACTGATATGGCCTTAACAAGCAGGGTAGGAAAATAGTGCTGGAGACACCACCCCTCCATGTGGGAGCAGGAGGACCAAGGTGAGCAGCAAGGTGGTATCAGGGGTGTTAATCATTTACCCTGAGCGCGATGGAGGTTGTAACAGGCACTCTGTGTGTGTGTGCAGGGATCTGTGAGCAGAAAGGCTAAATGGGGAAGCCGCTGCTCAAAGGGCACCATAAAGTGGGGAGGCAGTTTATTCAGATCCACCTTTGTTTGCTTTGTGGGAGCACATTCCCGTGCCGTGGTGCTCTGTCACTGGCAGGGCCATCGCTGGGAGACAGCACGGATGGGGATGGCAGAGTGATTGCCACTCCTGAGCCTGAACTTGACATCTTTCCTCCCTAATAATGCCTCAACACCAAACTGGAGCTGCAGACTTCCACAGCAGGTGATGGCTAATGGTGAGCGATCAGGGATAATGGTGGAGTTTGAGCATCACTCTATGGGAGGTCCCTTGGAAGGGTGTAAGCTTGCTTTTCTGCTATCCTACAGCATTTTAAACATATTACATAACCATGGGTATAATATTAAATATAAAAATAACATCTACACTATACAGATATAATAAGGCAGGAGTTGAGGTTGACCTGGGACTCGAATGTACCTGAGCACACTGCAGTTGCCTTCCTTCCACTGGAGCAATTGATAAATGCAGGTTGTTATTCCTCCATAAGCAAGTTCATCCTAGTGCACAGCAACCCAGACCTTGCTGTATTTGCAGTCAACAGCCCAAGCTGGTGCAGGTCATGCCCCACAACAGGCTCTTCCCAGGAGCAAATGCTTCCTGTGCCCTGAGGTGCCAGAAGCATCCTGCACTTCCACAAGAGTCTATAGAAAGCCCATGCTAGAAACGAAGCATAAAGGGATGCTGTTCCTGGACTTCTTTCTCTCTTGGTACATCCAAGACCTTCCTCCTAAATCCATCCTTGTGTCCACAGAAGAGGGTCTATGAGCATGAGCCTTGTGTGCCAGTTTAGCCCTGTGCTCTGTATTCAAGGTAAATGTCCCTGTGGTGTCTGTGGCTCCCAGGAGAGTCCCACAGCATGGACAGGCCATCCAGCTTCTCTTGGAGGCTGAGGACCCAGCAAAGCTGGCAGGAAAGTTGGTCTCATCAGTATTCCTGCAGCAGGCTGTGCTACATGCCCAGGAGTGATTGGCAGTGGCTTGAGCTTTGCTTTTAAATCATGCAGCTTTGCCTCATATTAAAACATGATTAGAAAGGATTTAGCAACTTAAAATATTAATCATGGATAACTCATTTCTGAGCAGCAAGTGCTCCCTCTTGGACAGGCTCTGCTCTGAGGTTATTGACTTTGACATTGCTGCCTGCCCTTATCTTTAGATAACGATGCAGAATTGGCCCTCATGTTGCTTCCTTTCCCCTACATCTCGGAGCTGACATTACCTTTGTGGAGTTCAGGTCAATAAACCTGGGGAGGGAACACCCACATCTGACCCATTATCCTGAAATAGTGAGGTTGGGAGAGCTGAGCAGCACCCTGGGGTGCTCATGGGCACTCAGTGCTTGGCCTTCACCTATCTCCTACCCTGTGAAGTTTCTACCTGTGCTGAAAATTGCAGGCAGGAGGAGTGCTGCCTTGTACAGTTCTGGGAGATGAGAGCCAGGGCAAATTGGAGGCACCATCAGCTGGCCTGAGACGTTGGCACTTCTCTTCCTCGGGAGCTCCAGTTTTTAGAAGTCTCTGGGCTTGCCTGGAGTCATTTTCCTCAACTTCTTGAAGCTTATAATTGCTCTGAAATTAAGCTACCTCTTGACTTTCCCTTTCCTGGCTTGCTTCACTGCTTTGGTTTGTGCATTACCAATCATTTTAGTTACAGCAGTGTCAGTGGGACTTGTAACCGCAAAATCAGTTACATCTGGAACACACAGGGGAAGGTCACTGGGGACTGAGTTTCTTTTGTTTTCTAAAGGCAGCCTGAATAAATGGCAACCAAGCCCTCCTGCATTTGCAGGAGCAAAAGCCAAAAATAAAACCACAATAGCATCCATGTTTCCCAGTTAAAATAGCTGTCTCTGGCTCCTGTAATTAAATTCAGCTTTGATTTTGTTTTTTAAAGAAAAACAGTCCGTAATTAGTAGGAAATTAGTTTGGATAGAATAGGAATCTCCTTATCTCTTCATCAGAAACCAAATCTAAACAAAACCAGAATCTGATTTGAGGTTTATAAGCTTTTTTTGAACTTGGTATTTGAGAGCTACTGAATTTCCCACTGAAATCCAAAACTAGAGGGGAAAAAAAACCCTAAGCTGGGAGAAATCCCTATGATTTCTGTCCTAGTCAGAACCAGGAAATCTGGGGACTTCCTTGGGAGGTTTCTTGGGAGACTAGCAAGCTCTTTTTTTATCACTGATGCCTTTTTTGAGGTGTGCAATCGGGCTGCAGAAAACACCACAGATGTTTAGGTTATTTTTCCACACTGAGCCAGGCTGCCCAAGTGTGTTAATTCATTAAGTGTGCTGCCTTCCTGCTAATTGCCAGCTCAGGGTAGGCTGCAGCCAACTCTGAGTGTATCCTCGGAGTGGAAGCTTATCTCATGAGCTTCCTGAGTCTGCAGAACTGAATGAAAGTCTCACCAGGAAAAGTGGTTTGTTTTGCTTTTAGTTTGTTTTGTAAGAAAGCTGAGAATTTCCCTTCCCAGCCAAGTCTGAATTGACCACAGAGAAGCTCACAAGGTTCAATGCATCAGATCCTCAGCCCTCCAGAAGTGCTAAATTCCTTTAAAAATAAATTCACTGTTCATGTGGTGAAACTGAGTGTTAATTCAGTTAAAATTTGGAAAGAGGCTGTGAATATGCTGTTTGGCTGTCAGTTGATTTCTTTACCTTCCCCTGGATTTTTTGATAAAAATATTGGTAAAATGTTTAATTTCTATCAGGCTTTCAAGCTTGGATCCCCACCTTTAACCCTGCAGTGATGAGGGTACTTTCTGGTGTCATTTTCATGTAAGAGGTTCACCTGTCACATCCACACTTCATTGGTGATGGAGCTGGGATGCAGTGAGGCAAAGTGACTTGCTAAAGGTCCAAGAGGAGGTCGGTGGAAGGAATAGCCCCAGGTCCCTGTCTATGGATTTTGTCATGGGATTTGAGTAAAGAAAAGTCAAGTTTGGATAATGTTTGAGAAATACAATTACTGCCTGGGCTGGGTGGTGGGTGTAGGATAGTCCTGTTGATGGACCTGAACCTGCAAACCCATCCTGGAGTGGAGTTGAGCTGCTGTTGAGCAGCCCTGGCCATCCCTGCCAGCACTGTGCTGTCCTCCCCAGGGCTGGAGCATGGCTCCTGCTGAGCTGCTGCGCTCCCAAAGCCACGGGGTCCTTGTTCAGAGCATAGAGGTAGCATATTTATACTGCTATGGTGATACCCCACCCAAAACCTCATCTATATATGTATATAAAGGTCCTGTAGAGGCAGATGTGTAGTAAACACAACTATTCTCTGGTAGGTGGACTTCCAATCCTCTGCATAGTGTTCCTTAAAGATAATTTCAGGCTGAAAGGCAACAACATCCCTCCATTTCAGAACAAAAAGGGATTTTGCTGGGGGGGGGGGAATATGACTAAATTTGGAAAACACTTAATAACAAAGTTGCCTTAATTTAACAACAGCTTTTATTAGATTGCACTTGTCCAGCAAGATTAATGAATGTTTTCCTTTGAAACTCTGGGAGTTTTTTCGTAGACACTGGGAATGAGTAGGCTCCTTCAAATGTTCTGCTTCCTACAGGATTTACTGGTGAAAGATTTAATACAATTCAGCACAAACATTTTAACCTTTCCATCTAAAATGCTGAATCCAACCGTTTCCTGAATGCTTATAATTTAAAGGCTTGTGTTTTCCTGTGTCATGCTCTCTGAAGCATTTTATGTCGCCTTGCTCATATTGACTCTTTTAAGAAAACACTGCATAAGTATACAGTCACTTCCAGATAACTCAGATGTTTACTTTTTGAATGGAGGAGGAAATTGAATACTCAAATAAAGTTATGCATCTAAGTGCCAGGAGCTAGCTGCCCTCTTAAATTTGCTTGTCTTCTTGAAAGAGTCTTTAAATACAATTTATGACGTAGGGAGCCTTTCCCTAGTGCTGAGTAGGATCTCCACTGTCTCAGGTTATAAATGGATACTCTCAGCAGCCACATGTGGCTCTTGCTGGAGTCCAGGCTGGAGATGCTTGTAGGGCAGGGACAAATATTGTGCTTGGAGGGGTTCATGTGCATCCAGTTGTTCTGGCGTGTGGTGCAAATAAACAGGCGGCTGAGGTGGTTGTCTAGCCTGGGTATAAAGCAAATGGGAGGTTTCTAGTGTTGTCTAACCCCTGTCATGCTGAACTTTAATGTTAAGTTTAGACCTCACAGCTGAGGGAAGTGGTGTGTGGCTGCCTGGGTGAGCAGTGTTGTTTGCTGCCCTGTTTCTCCTGTCCCTCACTTGGAAAAATTCAAATCTGGTTTGGGTTTTGGGGTGTAACTTGGGTCGTGCTTGTCTCTGCAACGTGTTGGCACCCAAGGTAATTGTTTTTTCCTTAAAATAGTTGGCAAGTGTGATTTGAATTTGCCTTGAATTAAAAATAAAGCAATTCCTCAGTGAATTAACCTTGCAGGCTCCCCAGCGTGTTCCTCCTCCCCTACAAGAGGGTTTCTCCCAGGATCTCATTCCACTGCACTAATGAATCACGACAGTGACGGGAATATGATTGACATGGTAAATGTCTTTCCTTGAGCTGATGATACTATAGGATGATAAATACAGAAAGGCACATGTGGGCAGTGTGGCTCTGCCAGCTGTGGGCAGAGCTTTGCAGCTGGCTTGGCGTGTGCCAGGAGGACTTGGCTGCAGCCCTTGCTGTAGAGCACATGGATTTAATGCTCCTAAGTTCATTATTTGGCTTGGGGCTTCTCAGGTTCACGTCCAAGCACAACACTTTGACGTGTATCACCTTCTCTGTGGAAAGAGGAAAAAAGGTTGAGTCTCTCTGGGTCCGGTTGGCTGGGATTTGATTGCAGGATGAGGGAATGAGATTTACTCTCGTGGGTCCCAGTTGGATGTGGAAGCTTGCTGGCCTTCAGCTCTGTGCTCCTCAATGTTGCTGTGCTATGCTTGGAGGAGATGGTGGCGGCAAAAAGCTGCCTGCTTCTGTCCAACATCCCTGTCCAGAATTAGAGCCATGGGCCAAACTTGCTTCACAGGAGAACCTTTGAGCCAAGGACTGATGTCACTTGCCCCCTGAGCAGGGGCTGCAGGTGTTACCTCTGAATGGTTTATCTGGGAATCAAAAAGCTTCTGCCAGTGCAAATCCACTCTGGGTTGTTCTAGGTCAGTGGGTTCTTACAATTTCTTATTAGCCTTGGAATATTTGATTTTTTTTTTTCCCTTAAAGATTCAGCTTCTGGTTTCATGCTGTAGCATCTCAGCCTGTGCTTTAAAAAGGCAGCCTGTTATCTCTGAGGGTGAGGAGAGCAGTTGGGTGAGATGGCTGCACCACTGATTAAGTATGTTGGGTTTGGAGGGGTGAATCCAGCTGTGGCTCAGAGCAGTTCTGGAGCAGGGTGAGCTCAGGGATGTGCCTGTGGGGACAAAGCTGCCTGGCTCCCCACACCTTCTGCACCCAAAAAGGGGAGATGTAGGGCTGACCTGTCCCCCACAAGCCACTGTCCTGTGCTGTGGCAGAGGTTGGTATTAGAAGAATAAATGCAGATAATAGCACCACCACACCTCCTACGGTTACTGCATTAAAAATGTGAGGTCCTTGAAAAATGGAGTAATTGAGCAAGTGTAAGATAAACAGCAGGAACCCAAATGAGCTTGTGGCCTCCAAAGGAGAGGAGAGGGCTGGATCCTGCGGGCAGACTGATGGGAAGAGTCATTGATTCACATCCAGCCTCCTCTTCAGCCCTGCTGCACAGAGCTCTCCCTGTTTCCCATGGTCTTTCCTGACATAAACTTGGGAAGGTTTTAGGCTGTGATAGAGTCCAAGAGATCTGGCTACTTCTGCTGGCTGGTCCCTCTTACAGACCACTTTACAGAAGGGCAGTGGCTGAGTAGGAAAGGTCCCAGACTTTCCTCTCCAATCCCAGTCATAAATACCCGTTCTGGAGCAAGGACTTTGTGACATGCTTGGGGTTATGTGACAGGTGAAGGCAGACCTGTGAGCCAGGCAGAGGTCGCTCACAAGGTCCAATCTTGCCCTCGGCACGGGCTGCACCACCGGCAGGATCCCTATCACACACTAATATTGGATTATGATCGTGAGACTCCGCAATGTCACACTGATAAGGGGGAGGTTTTCCCCCTGTACGAGCCTGTTTCATTTTAACACGTAGGTATGTCAAGTGAAGGGAATATTTTCCCTTTTGCATCAGGCTCCAACTTCGCCAAGGTCGGTCACAGGAGCGTGGCTGGGAATGTCAGGGCTGGCAAGGAGCACAGCTGTGGGGTACAGGGTTCTTCAGGGGCCATGGGGAAGGGAATGTGCTGGGTGGGCAGCCTCTGATTGGAACGGGGTGCTGTGGTTCAAGAGATGCTGAAGGAAAGGCTGATGTTCATGAGCTGCTTGGCTCTGCATTTTAGAGGTTACTGCAGCATGGCAAGGACAGTTAAGCTGTGAGGCATTAACACTTTTCCCAAGCTTATCCAACTAATGTTTCTAAAGTATGCTAGAAGAACATCTTTCTTCTTCCTTCTTGGGTCTTTCTGGCAAGAGCTTGGCACAGCCTGGAAGTGTTTCTCACATCTCCATTTACCCCATTCATCAGTGGCCAATGTGAGGTGCCTAAAGAGTGAGACCAAGAAGTTGTGGTGGAAACAGCTTGCTTTGCTAAGCAAATGAGAGAGACTTTTTGCCAATCCTGTACAAAAATTTCCACCAGAAACTGATGTTGCTGAGACAGAAACATGCTGCTCCCACCTGAACATAGCTTGCTTGCAAAGTGCAGCCCCCAAAACCAAGTCATCTTAGAGGAAAGAGAGGTGGAAGCCATGTGAAGAAGAAAAACACGGTTGCAAAAAGCAAATATACATTGGGAAACTCCATTGTCTGGAGCTGGTTCCAGTACAGGTGGTGTGATTGTTCTTGATCCCTCCCAACCCAAAGGTCCCCGGTGAGAAGATACTTGAGGAAGTGCACCAGCTTCCCTTGGGCTGAGCTCTAATTAATGAATTAAAATGCAGAAATGCATTACAGCTTGTGTTCCCTGGTCACTTCCCACTGGAAAACACCTTCAAAGCCTCTGCCAGACCCACGCTCATCCAAGTCAGTGCTGTGCACCAGAATGTCAGAGTGGACAATGGGAACTAAAAATAGGCAATGACAGGAATTTGCCTATAATATTTTTAAACTTGGAGGATGGCAAAGTTATATATAGCCAATGCAGAGAAATGGGGTTTGTTGTTTAAGTGAGGAAAACAAAAATGTGGGGATGTTTGGCCAGGTCTCTGGTTTGATGCAGGCTGAATTTCAAGCCAAAATCACCCCTTCTGGGCACACCACCTTTCTCCACTTACCATGGGGCTGTGCACAGTGTGTTGGCTTCTTGGAGGAGCTGGAGCACAGGTATGGATGATACAAAGACCCTGGGGGCCATTTTCCCCCTTTTTCCTCTTTAACTGAGATGGGGGAGGGCTGGAGGACAGGGCTCAGTTGGCAGAGATGGTTTGGAAGCGGGATTAGGTGGCTGCGGCTGCCTGGCGCTCTGGGCAGAGCATCAGGTGGCTCCTGATGTCACCTTTTGGTCTCCAGTTTGTGCTGGGAAGCTACTGCCTGCGCGGCTCCCGAGAGGGACAGGAGACACGGGGAAGCGAAGGCTGCTGCTCCCTCTGCCGACACCGGCCGAGAGCGGGAGGCTCCGCCGGGGGCAGAGCACCAGCCCCGGGGAGGGGAGAGCAGAGCTCCCGGCAAGGGTCTCGGAGTCCCGACCGGTGCCTGTGCCCGACCCCGGGGGTCGAACCCCCATTACCAGAAGAGCTGCTGTGATGAAGACTGGACAGAGCAGCTTTGCCTCGCATCAGGAGGTGAATAAACAGGAAACAGGGCTTGAGCAACTGGGGGTTTTGGGGGTTTTCTTTTTAAATACATCCATATGACAGGCTATATGATTTTTACCAAAGAGCATCTCGATGATAAAGCGTTTGCTTAGGATCCGACCTTGACTCAAAGAAAACTTTGCCTTTGAATTTAATGGGAACGTGTTCAAGTCTGCAGTCTGCAGCCAGAGCTCTTTGCTCTCCCCCACCCCCCTACCCCACGCCCACAGATCCCTTTAATCCTTCAGCAACCATGTGTATTTTCTAAAGAGGTTTTCTGCGTGTCCCTGGGGTATAAAATCACAATGGGAAAGAAGTGCTGCTTATAAACTGTGAGCAACTGCAGCCTGCCTCCAGCTCCGTGGGTAACACCCTGTGGATATTTGCTCCTCGGAGATTAGGGGAACAAAGCAAGAAGAGAGCAGCGTTCCATTATGGTGCGGCATATAATATTGTGATTATTACTCATGCCCCTCCATCTAATTAATCATTTTGCATGTTATTTGAAGACAAACAGGGCCTTTGGTTCATTATCGCTTATACATACACAGAACTGGAGTCACTTCAGTGCTGTCAGACTTGGTTAATCCCTGCCTGGGTTTTGTACGTGTCTGGGTATCTGAATCATGTACATGGCAAATGATCTACTAATATGTTTGCTCCACCAGTTTGTTCATATGGAGCCAAATATATGAAAGCATTCAAACTCCGGAAAGGGCAGATACGGTCCTAATGGGCTCAACAAAGGCACCTAATGTTAAAGGTTGTGGAAAAGGGGTTGCTGGCGACTTGGGGTTTGGTTTGTGGGGTTTTTTTTGGTTTGTTCTTTTTTTCTTTGAAAGTATTTTGTTTGGATCTCCTTTATTACTTATATTTTATCATGCTCGATGTTTTGAACTGGCAGGCAGGGAAGGGGATCAGGAAAACTTGGAATCACACAAAGACAGAATTAGGGTGCAAAAATGTGAATTTAATCTAAAGCAGAGTGATTGCTGTATGTCACTGTTCTGTGGTACCCATGAATGGGAGGCAGACTATGAGCTGCAGCTCGGCCAGTTAACAGAGTTAATGTGATGCTGCAGAGGGTGGAATAAATCACAGCAGCTACCTGGTCATCCAGGAGGCTACAACATGCAGTTATCCTGCCTGCCCGCTCCATCAGGGCAGCTGCTTTCATCCTGCTTTGCTGTGTGGCAGCTTTTCTTACTTTGCAGCTCTGAAAATCTGGGGCACAACTTCTAAAATTTAAAGAGGCTCTGCATCCTTTTCTTCTTTGCTCATCCATATGAGAACAGAGTCTGCTTTCAGGCTCTGTGCTTGGAAAGCTTCACATTAAGACTGTAACATTTTGATTACAAGTGATATAAAATGCAGTTTGCTTTATTTCCTAATTAATGACAGTACATAAGGCAACAGTAAACTCAATTGCTTCCAACAGCTTTTTATATTCACTCGGAGGCATTTTCAGAAATATGACTCGTGTACCCAGCAAAATCTTTTCCTTGACCAGATGTAGAAGGAAAACACTTTTATTGGCTCCATGATAATATCACTAAAGAGGAAACAAGCTATAAAAATAAAATTAAAAAAAAAAAACCCCACAAGCCAACAAACCACCACTCTGAATTTGAGAGTTGCTAAACTGGAAGATATAGAAACAAATACAGAGCAGATAATAAGGCCTTTCACTGATAGTCAGGTCCTGTGTAAATAATGCAGATACACTGAAGAAGTCCCTCTGCAATCAGGCTCATTAGAAACACGTACATCGGCCCAGAGCAATTACTTTGATTGTTCCCTGGCTGCTTTTCACAATAAATGTCCACAGACCCACCAAGGTTGCAGCCGTTTTGTGCTCACTGTGCATCCTTGCAGACGGATGGCTGGACTGGAAACAGATAAGCACAATGTATTTCCCACTCAGGATTTAGGCTCGTTGCTTTATGGACCAGCTTTCAGGTCTGTAGATTAAACAACCCTGTGGACAACAAAGGATCCACCTCCACAAGGAATGAGTATAGCCAAGGAATACACTGACTCCTGGCTGTCTGGCTTGTAGATCTTGTCTTGGGTTGGCATCTGCGAAGGGGTAAGATGCTCCTGAATTGCAGTTAAATCAACATCGATGTTGCCTCCCTAAACATCAAACCTGTCAATAAATGAGTTTAATTCACACTTTTTTTCCTTGAAATTAAAGATAATGGGCTTCTCTACACATTGGCACTCCGAGAACCCAACAGTGGGTTTTCAGAGGCGGGGTGTGCCTGTGTGTTGTGCATGGACATGAAAGTGGCTTTGCCATATACTGTCCTGGAACTCCAGGTTGGAGCACCATGTGCATCCATGGGGTAACATGGGACATCGGGAGCTCAGCACCAAGGTATAAATAGGTGCAAAATCATGCCTGGTGCCACCCAGGCACAACAGAAGGGCAAAAAAGCAGATCCTGGGTAAATCCTAAGAGTTTAAATGAAAGATGTACTCAGATCCACCAGCTGTTGTTTATTGCTTACCATCAGGTCATAGCCTGGGTGGTAAAGAGCTAATAAACAATCGGCATTGTTTTGAGAGGTTGCAGTAGTGACAGTTGTTAGCTGTTGGATCACCTTGGACAGCCTCTTCAACTGGCATAGTGCCCTAAGAGAAAAGTTGCCATTAACTAATCGGAAGCACCAACCATCTCCTCGAGTGATCTGACTGGAAAATAAGAGCTACATGCTCTTATTATGTGAAGAACAGGCTGTATGCCTCCTCTAAATGAAAGAATTAAATTTTAAAAGTCAAGTGTTGGTCATGCAAACAGCCTCATTAAAGGAAAATGGAAGTGTTTCAAATTGTCACCCTTCTCAGGCAAAACCCCATCACCTTGCCTTGCAGGAGTGTAGATTTTGACTGGGGAAGGTCCAATGAAAGGGCAAAATAAATAAGCATGGGAGGCTACAGTCTTTGGTGGCATGATAGAAGTGTAAGGTAATAATAAAAGCCAGCCAGAGTGAAAATATGTAGGTGGAGGACACCTCTGCCTTTGTGTTTGTGCTGCACATCAGTAGTCTGAAGGTAAGGTGGTGGGTAGATGATACCAGACAGCCAGAAGGACTAAAGCTGACTTGGAGCCATAAAATTTTCATGGTAGCACGGGGAAAGACGGGCAGTGAGAGGCAAGGCTGAGCAAGACATCAAATAGATTTGTGTGTCACTGTGCCCAAGGGACAGTAACTGCCATTTCCCTCGTGCTGGTGTCACAAATTTCCTCTTCTCCATGCAGGTTTTGCAGAGGGATTGGACAGAGACAGCCCAAAGCCCTTCTGTAGCAGAAGCAGGGCGAGTTGCTAGATGTCCAGCTTCTGAAGGCAGCTCTCACTTTGTCATGACTACCCTGCTGTGGCAATGGAGAGGAGGAGGCCTCCTTTGGTAAGGCTGGAAAATGGGACACCAGGAAAGTATGAGAACATATATGGAGGAAATTGAAGGGAAAGCAAGGAAGAGGGTAGTGTTTCCTGAGATTCCCTTCCTTTGCAACCATGTAATCCTCACAGGTGAATCAGAGCACGTATTTGCTCAAAAGAGTTAATCTTTATTAACAGCCCCAGAATGCCCTTCAGCTGCTGTACAACCTGGTCCAAAGGTTTTTATTTAAAAAAAAAAAAACCCAACCAAACAACAAAACAAACAACATACCATAAACCAAAGGGCAACATTAATTGGAAGCAATGTAATTTCTCTGAAAACAGCAATACCTTTCTGTGGGTTAATCACCGGAAATTAAATTTCATGTATGTTAGCACAACCCATCATAAAGCACCAGGTGAATAAGGGGCACAGGCAATAAGGGCAAGGGTTTGGAGCACACACAGTCACTGTCCTACAACAACCCCTATTCCTTAGTCAGAGTCAGAATTCTCAAAGGATTAGTCTTCAACCTTGATCCTCCTGATTGAAGGAAGTGGTTTGCACATGATGCAGCTCCTGTTGCTGCTTTGGTGGTGGAGTGAGGAAGGGTATAAATCCAGTGGTCCCCAGAAGCATCAGCACTGCTCTGCTCCTGTCCTGGCACCTGGAGCAGGGGCAGCAGCAAAGGGTTGTTGTCCCTCTGCTTTGATGCTTCCCCTATCCAGTGCTCACCAGTCACCAGCGCTTTGGATCACCTTGCCTTTTGCTCTGGATGCATAAATAAAAGACTGATCTTAAAAAATTAATGTTTCAGTGTTAAAATGGCATGAAATTGAGAGTGGGAACAAATGCATGCTGGGATTGAGTTTGCTGCTGATGGCATGGCCTGAAATGGAAACTTGGCTAATATTTGGACTGCAGGGTGTGTGTCTCCTACAAGGAAACGGCTTAATCTGGAAAAGGAGGCAGAAACACAAGGTCAGATCCTCTCTCCTCTGCCCTCATTTCCTCTGTTGCCTGTGCTGGCTGCCCAGACACTGCAGAGGAGTCAAGAGGCTGATGTCTCTGAGATCAGTCTCCAGGATGCCTCTTACCAGGGATTCCCTCGGTGTGAATCCCCAACCCAAACCAGGGTACTGGCAGCTGCGAGGGGTGGGCACTGGGCGGGGATACCGGAGCACCTCTAGTTCACTGACATCTTGCAGGTAGCATGGTCCTGAGGAGATGGATCCTGCCCAGAAGTTGTTCTGACCCTGCTCTATATAAAGAAGCCATCCACTGTTGATGGTTGATCACAATATTTAGTTGGAGATACCGTCATGGGCCATCTGCTCTCCTGGGAGTTCCGTTGTGGATAAACAGAGCTGTGGCTCCAGACATTTATTGTGCCTGCTGTGGCACTCCCTTCCCTCCACCTGCAGAGCCCACACCTCTGGTTCTCCACACTCCAGAGAAACTTTTGCTGTTACTTACTTGATTTCCAGCTGCTGGTGGTGAAGCTGGACGGTGGCAAGAGAAAAAGCTCTCCATCTGCAGCACGGGCTGCAGGAAGGACAGTGACAACCAAGTGGCCCTGAAGAGTGATGCCCTTTGTGGCTGTGAACCATGAGCTCTGCCCATAGCACGCTGCTGATGCTCGGGGTCTATTTTATTTTTGCCTGTCACTGTGTTCATGAGACTTTTTGTCTGTAGGCCTCTCTCTCCCACAGAACCCATCCATCACCAGTGCTGACAGAGGTTCCTGCTGCCCGAAATGGCCAGGAAGACTCAGTGGAGCCAGAACCTCAGGGGTCAAGTCCAGGTTGTCGTGTCTGAGTGAATACTGCTCAGGATACACACAGCCCGACGTCATGTTTGGAAGGCAGCAGAGGACCAAGAGGGAGGAGAAGGAAGGATAGGATGTAATCTTTCATTCTGGGAGCAAATATGCAGTATGGGAATAGTTCTTTTTTGCTGCTGACGGGGGTCTGGCCCGGAGCATGTGGAGGAAGGGAGTCCCCAGACCAGGCAGAGAGCATCTGCCAGAGCATCCACAGTCTCCACAGCCCTGGCACTGGTCCCCTGAGAATCTGCTCGCTACTTTTGGATGCAGGGAAACATTAAAAGCAGAAAATGTCAGGGACATTGTGCTGAAATCAGTGGTGGTTCTTGTGTGGATCAAGAAATAGAAGATCTAAAGGTACAAATGTGCCACAGTCGTGGTCCAGTGTGGGTGTGCGAGCTGAGGAGGAAGGCTGTACACACGGCATCAAACTGATGGGCACAGCTATGAGCTCAGTGTACCCCAGGGCAGCTGCCTCCCAGTTCATCTCATAAAGCAGGTGATGGATGCTCTGGACCTCCTTCCTCTCCAGGTTACCGTTACCATCACCATCTTCCTCTTCACTCTCACCAGCAGCACCAGTACTGTAACTAAGTAATACATGCCGCTGGGTTTGCATAGATCTGTTGCCCAAAAGCTCCCTGCACCATGTTTCCCAGTACTCCCAGTGCCCACACTCAACTGTCCCAGGCTGGCAGCCATTATTCACCTGTCAGTCTCACCAACAAAATATCACGTCTCCCTCGTGGGTTGGGATCATTGCCCTGGGGCTGAGCCCCCAGCACACAGCTTCTCCCACACACTACCCCAGCTATCAGGGATCCTGGCATGCTGCAACCCACCTCAGCACCCCCACATTATATCAGGCAAACCCCATAAAGTGACCCTTACTTTCTCAAAACCCTGGGACAATGGACACAGGGGTGGGCACCCACTGAGCTACCCTCAGGTAGGCACTGGAGGTCCCTACTGATCAATGACAATGGGCACCCTAGTGATAACCCACTCCCAAATTGGACTTTATTTGGACCTGTCTCCCAAAAGGATGCTTTACCCCCCACACCCTCTCCTCAGCAGCCACAGGGCTGTCTCCTGCCCTGGCAGCAGCCCCAGCGTGCAAGCACCTAGTCACAGTCACATTGTTTCTACTCATTTACTTAATTAGTTTATCAAGAAACGTGTTTGGCCTCGTCTGCTACTTGGGAAATGCTGCCTGTCATTTGCAGGCATCCTGGGGGGCCCTGGGGAGCTGACAGACCCTGACTCCATCCTATCTCTCCTTAACTGGGCCTATTTCCCTCTTCTTTTTCCCCACTGAACACTCCCTCACCATTGTGGGATTAAAGCTGTAGGCAATGAAATTACACCTAAAAGCAGACCATGATGGGTAGAAGAACAATGTGACTAAGGACTGGGAAGAGTATTACACATTAAATCTCTGAAAGCAGAGGATCTTGATATTTTTTTTATACCCCTCAAGCAAAATTCTCCACAAATTGGAGCCACTGCATAGAAGTGACAATGAATGAAAAATGACTATGCATAAAATATTCCTTCCCTGTTTCCCTACATGGAGCAGAGGATGCCCTGTCAGTGCTGTGTGGCACTATCAAGAGGTGGGCACTACTCACATCCATCCCTGGCTGTGGCACATCTACCAGCTGCTGCCCAGAGCTTCCCTTTGCAGCCACTTCAGTCTAACAAAGCCTGTTTCAGTGACAGCAGGCTTAATCCAGATCATAGCTCTTTAAGAGCAAGAAGGATGCTCCCCAGCCCTGGCTGGAGGGGCTGGGCTATATAAGGGAGCTTATGGGGCTCTTGTGGATGTTAGTGGAGAGGATGGGGTGAGGGTGCTGCTGGCTCCAGGCAGGTTCAGGTAAGCAGCAGGTACCCTTGATGATGCAGCGTTTACTCCTGTGTGAGTGCTTTCTGCTCTCCTGGCGTGCCACAAGTGAGGTCTGAAGCCCAAGAGAGCACAGGACAAGTGAGAGCTCATGGACCTGCTCATGCCTGGGGCTCCTGTGTCTAGTTGCATGTTGTCTCAGGGATTGAGGTAATCTTGGCTTCTACCAGAGGTGTTTTGTTCATCAGTGGAGAACCTTCTCCCCCTGTGGGGCTTGGGTCTGAGATCTCTCTGTGTTCCTGGCCTCAAGCTGCTGATGAGGATGTGCTGCTTTAGAGGGTTTCTGTGCTCAAGTTTGGCAGGGCATGACCCAGGGGAGTGTACCTGTTCAGCTTCACCTGTGGCTACTTACCTGTATGAGTATTCTTAAGGGATTCTTTCTCTTCTAACCCTTCCCATGGCCCCTGATGACAGTTTTGAGTGTACCTCATGTTGCTTCATAACCACCTGCCATCAATTTAAGTTCATACTGTGGGGGGTTTGGTGGACAAAACAAACCTGCAGAGCTTTCATTGGTTCCCTCACAGCTGTGTTAGTAGCAAGTTAGCAGACTGTGAGGAAGCCAGTGCTTGGGAGTAGTAACTTACTGCTTCTGGTCTACCACAGCTGGCTAATCACTGGTTGGCAAAGTCCTGTGGTGTCTTAACTGATACTTCAGGGGCTCAATGACTCTTTTCAACTCTATTCATATCTTGAACCCGGTGAGTTGCAACCAGCAACTTAGTTGTGATCCTTATGCAGCAGCCAGTTTATTACCTGACATTGCTACCACCAGAGCAACTTAAAGCTCTGAGCAAGGCTGGGTGAAAGGACCCTGAAGAGGGTGACTCAAAAACCAGCTCTTGGCTTGGTGCACATACAGCTGTTCTGAAATTAAAGGATGAAGATGAGATTGAATGTGTTCAAGCTGCAGAACAAAGCCATGCTATGGCTTTTCCTGCCTGACAGTCATCCTGCTCTGCTGAACTAAACAAGAATAGCATAAGTGGGGTGGAAAAAAACCACCTTATTCTGCTTGATGCCTGGAAGAGGAACACAGAAGGCATGTCCCTGTCTTCCTAAAGAATGCTTCTCCTGAAGGAGTCAGAGTTTATCTGTGGAGGCACCCTGTGCTATAGAGACCTGTCAGCCATCACCTAAACAGCAATGTTTTGGTCTCTGTGCCAGCAGGTTGCTGCTCCTGGGAAAGGTGGGCGAGCTCAGCACAGACCTGTGGCATCGACATGCTGCCAAGATCCTGTGAGTATTTCTGATGATCCCAAAGGGGTTTCCTTATCTCTGACACAGTTACTTGGAGCTCAGCTGTGTGGCTGAATAATAAATGTCTGCCTGTCACTGGTGGGGTGGAGAGAAACATTTGTCACTGCTGCTGCTAAACTCTGAATTGCAGTGGTGGGGCTGCTGTGTGATAACTAAATGTAATGGCAGCTCTGTTGTCTTCAGTGCCTCTCATCCCCCCCTCTAGGCTTGCTGGAGCTTCTGTTTTGTGGTTGTTACTCCTCTGCTTGTATCGGTGAGTTAGAACCATGTGCTGTCCCCTCTGCTATAAATAAGGCAGGAGATGCTGTAACTCATCCATGGGGAAAGTGATGTCTTTCTCTTCCCTGAAGATTGATGTAATTCCACTTTTCCTTGTGGGGATTAGGAGGAGCATGCTTGCAGACTCCCATTATCACAGTGGAGGCAATGTGGGATGGAGTGAGGGCAGGTGGTGTTGAGTGATCTTTGCCAGGTACCCAGCTGGCACTGCCAAAGCACGCGGGGCTTTCCTCTGAGCCCTTCCACTGCAGGAGAGACGTGGCTGCTGCTGCCAAGGATACAGGAATGTCACTTAACTCAGGGAAAGCATGTCACTGCCCTGTGACAGCCACTTCACCAGTCAGTCCAGAAACGCTCTGTCAAAACCACAGGTTGCTAACTTGACTCGCAGAGGAGCACATCAGATGTCTGGCGATTTTAGGGAGCCTTTCTCAATAAAAACATGAAGAAACGGGAGTCATGAGTTACACAGCAGTGTCCTCCATAGTTCAAGGCATGTTGGCTAAATATGTCACATTGCTACAGCTCTTTTTAGGCTAAATGTTGTACTGGCTGCATCCAAATTCTGCTTCCCTTACCCATCAAAAGCCTTTTTATATATCCAAACCTACCTGAGCCATTTACATCCTGAACTTCTTTTGTGGTGTGTTGTTGTTAGTTTGGTTGTTGATTTTTATTAGAAAATGACTAAAGGTGAGTCCTTATTTCTCAAGCATCACTTAAAATATAACACCCTTCCTTTGACCTGCTTCTATGGGTTTCTCTCACTATCACAATATCCTTTAAAAAAACATGACATAACACAAGGGAACCTTGTCTCTGTTTTATCAGTAGAAATCATGGGCATTCCTTGTCTAAAAATCTCAAAACAAGTGTATGGGGGGAGAGGGAGGAATGGAGAGGCACTGAAGGCTGGTCATAAGTCTTTAGAAAAATAAGTTGGAGCAAGTTGGCACTTCCACTGTCCAAAAAAAGGTGGAAAGTAAGATGAAAGCATCACTAAACTTTTCTGTAGGTCTAAGACCAACACGCTAATTGTCTGAGTAGCTGCATGGCTCTGAAAAGAGCTCCTCTTTATGTAGAGGGACTTGGTTCTCGCTAGAAAAAGTTCAATGCATATTGTCCACCCTAACACCTGCTGCAATCTTTTCCTTGGGTTCAGTGAAAATCAGACTGATCTAAGTATTATTTAAGCACTTGCTTAAATTCAAGATGCAATATAACTCTGTGCAGGGCTCTGCTGTAAGCAGTGTTTGAAGAGTAAATGCCAGCCCCCCTGAGAAGGCAACCAAAACTCCCTGCTTGTGTGCTCACAAGTCCTGCAGACCTCTGTACACCATGCCTGTGCTGCTGATTTCTTACTGACTGACGATGGTTGCCTGTCCTGGAGGGGTGGCCTTTAGATACCTGAACTCAGTTCTGCTCTGGAGTGGGAGGGGGTAACATCACTCTTGTTCCTCTCTTGTTCCCACGGGCTGGGAGAATGCAGATCTCACAGATGCATCCTAAGCTATATTTGAGGGAGTCCCTTCCTTTATTGAAGGTCCATGCCTGTGTCTCAGTAACAATAGCGTGGTGTCCACAAGGTCATGCTGGCCTGCCAAGCATTGCACAAATACAGCCTGAGTTGCTTGCTAGCACCAGTGCTCGATATAAATGCTCATTGCTGAAGAATAAATAATCCCTTTCCTTGGAAGGGGTTCTGAGCTTTGTTAGGTGGCATGTCAGTTAAGAGCACAAGAACCTGTCCCAGGGCTCTGAATATGTGCTTAATTAAGTATGGAACTAAGTGACAGGATGGATAAAACATATATATGACTCAAAACCATGAAGCTCTTCCTTATCCCTTCCTGTATTCCCTCCAAATGGCTTAGGGAGACCACCTGGATAGCGTTACTTGCTGAAGTACTCGGAAGCACATAAACATTTATCAACCTCATTCCCAACTTCACTAAGCAAGTACATGAAGGATAGTTAATTAAAACACTTCAGAGAATCTGGTAATCCAGACTGGGATTAAGAAAGGGGCTTTGGCCTGCCACAGCCACTGTGCTGGAAGGGCTGTTTGCTGCTAACTGTATCCCAGATTTCCCAAGGCTGTCATACCTTCAAATGCTGCTCTGATCCATGAGTCTTTATCCCCAGATAAAGATGCCAACTCCCTGCTCTTGTCACAGATAACAGCACAAAGCATTACAGAGACTTTAAAAAACCCAACTTCAAATACAGAGCTATTTGTTACTGTCCTCAGCATAGGGGCCAAGCCAGGCTGCTGCAGGTTGTCCTGAGCTGGGAGAGCTTCTCTCGATGTTCTCTGCTCCTTTTGTGTCCAGTTCTGGGCTCCCTGGTATAAAAAAGACAGGGATCTCCTGGAGAGAGTCTAGCAAAGGGCTATGAAGATGATTAGGGCCTGGAGCATCTCCCCTATGAGGAAAGGCTGAGTGACCTGGGGCTGTTCAGCCTTGAGAAAAGAAGACTAAGAGGGGATCTGATCAATGGTTATAAATATCTCAAGTGTGGGACATGAGGAATGGCCAGCCTCTTTTGAATGGTCTCTGGAGACTGGACAAGGGGCAATGGCTGCAAGTTGGAGCACAGGAAGTTCTGCACCAATATGTGGAAGAACTTCTTCCCGGTGAGGGTGACAGAGCCCTGGGACAGGCTGCCCAGGGGGGTGGGGAGTCTCCATCTCTGGAGAGATTCCAGACTTGTCTGGATGCAGACCTGTGCGACCTGTCCTAGGGACCCTGCTTTGGCAGGGGGTTTGGACTTGATGTCTGGAGGTCCCTTCCAGCCCCTACGATTCTGTGATTCCTTCAGAAGTTTTCATCCTCCTGTGCTGCTGGCCCAGTGCTTCTGTACCTGCCATCAGCTGCTGTGGAGCTGCGGAAGGCTAGTTAGGAAGTGAAGGGTGTGGAACCTTCAGGTTCTTCATGGCAACAATGCCAAAATTTTTCAGCTGTACCCCCCACCTTGGGCATCCTTCCTGGCAGCAGGTCCCCCATAGCTGCTGTTTGACTCTCCCAGTCCTGGCACAGCAAGGTCTCTGTGCTGCTGGGACCAGGGTCTGGCCTGTGGGTTTCTCTCCTGCTCTGATGGCAAGCAAGGATCGAGACCTCATTTTTCTGTTGCACATGTCTGACCCATCTCTGTGGAAACACATAACGCTGGTCCATTTGCTACATCACAGGGAAGTTCTCAAAAAAAATCCTGCTTTTGTATGAAAGCTTGTTCTAAAATAAGTTGTTCAATGAAGACTCATCTGGCATCTTCTATTTACAATGGCAATGAGTAGAGAGTAAATTTAAATTGTCTTTAGAGTGGTACACAGCAAGAGCTGCATCTTCTGAAGGTGGTGTTTTTTTCTGGGCTGATGTAGCTGATTTTGGGGGACTCTGATTTACTGATGATGTGTTTCGTTGCTTGCTGAGTGTTAGGAAAGCTCTTTGCATGGCAGTAGAAACACACTAAAACACGATTTCTCTGCTCTAACATATTGCAAGTGACCTTTTCCATGGAGGTGGAGGCTGGTACTGCGGTGGTCTCCAGCATCCTCCTTTCACCCAGCCCACCGCCTGTGACCAGCCAGGGACAGGCAGTGCCTGAGGAGGCAGGGCTGGAATTGGGATCCCTGGAGTGGGGCCGTGGCTGGGCTCCCATTGTTCCCGGCCTGCCAGACAAAGGGTTAAGTAAATGTTTGGAGAAGATAAGGTGCCCTGTTGACAAGCAGCAGGCTCCAGTGGTCTCAGCAGGATCTCTCCCAGCAGTGATAAATGGGGAGGTTTTCAAAGTGGGATCAGCAGACGCCATGGAGAGGGCGGTTGCTGATGCCGTGATTGGCAGCGGGGAAGGAATCTGAAGGTGTTTAATGATCCCACACTCTGCCGCAGCTTTTTTTAAAGACTCTGTGTCTAGCCAGAGGAAAATCCTCTATCAGCCACAGCGGCTCGTGCTCCCTGGTTGGTTTTTTGTTGTTGTTGCTTTTTTTTTTTTTCCCCCTTTTCTTTTTTTTCCAACTAAAACATGGGAACATCCACTGAAAGGGATCCTGATAAGGACCCTCTGGGATTCCTCATCCTCTCACATTGGTTTTGTCCCTTTTAATTTTCTCTTTGAAGTGTCCTGTGTATCGTAGGTGGACTGTTTTGTTTGGCAAACTTTAGCCAGGAGCTGTGGTTTGGGGGAACTTGAGTGTTTTAAACTAATCAGGTGGGTTTTTTTCTTCTCTGCATAACCATGTTATCCCAATTACTGACTCGTCATTCCTTCCCTAAAGCAAATATATAATCAAATGACATCAAGGTTAAAACCCTCAGAAGGATTTGCACCCCTGGTGTGACATTGGGTATGCAGACCATTAAAGGGTTTTCCTCCTCCTGTAAATAGATCCCAAAAGCTGTTTGAAGCGCTGAATGCCAAATGCTTTTATTCAGATAGGTGAAATATCTTCTGTCCTCATCTCTGGCCAAAAGCTGCCCTGGGCACCAAGAAAAGCTGTGGCAGTGTTCTGGGAAATAGGCTAGAGAAGTTAGGTCTGGGAGGATGAAGCTTTGCTGTGTGCTTTCATGGACTGCCTCTCAAATCAGGATGTTAGACAGTTGTATTCCCTGCAGAGTGAGAAGTGGGTATAAAATGCTGCCTGGTCTGATCTACACCTGGTTTATAGCAAGAGGAGTGAGCTGGCTGGGAAAGCTGCTGGGTAGCAGGGATCCAGGGACAAGGAATGAGCCCATACTTTTGGGCCAACCTCATCCTGGAAAGAGCGGGATGGGTGGATGAGTCTTTTTCTGGGGAGAAAGCAGCCTGGCCGGCGCTGCCAGTGAGCTGGGCGGGCTTGGAGGGAGCAAGGGATGGGAGGCCACTCCACCGGGCAAAGATGAAAGGAGCTGGGTACAACCCAGCCAAGGGCCAGATGAGTCGGGACATGAAAAGCAGCGGAAAGTATCTGAAGAATGTAAACACCAAGGTGGAAGAGGAATTATTTAGTATGTTACAGGCTTGGAACTAGGTGCGAGGGGATGAAACAACAAGGCAAACTCACCCTCGTTAACAGGGCAGCCTGGCTAGCGGCTGTGTCTGAGGGGGGAAAGGAGAGAAAAGGTTTCAGCAGAGCAACTTTAGAAGTTGGGGGTGGGAGGTTGCAGGGGCAGGGGGCCATTGGAGCTGCTTGCTTGCAGCGTGCGTCCACACTCCCCGCTGCCTCCTCCAGCCACGCCGGGGCCTAGCCCGGGCTGCAAGCCAAAGGGGGGGCCGCGCCGAGGACAAATAGGATTTAGTGATCATAAGAGGGGAATGCGAAATGCCCGAAGGAATTTTGATTGAAATTTTATAACTTAAAGGAAAATCTTTTGCAGATAAATCAGGAGGTGGTTTAATAAACAGTTGGAGAGATTAGTATTGAAACAAATCCTAGTTAAGTCTCAGCAGAGGAGCGGGTAGGGGAAGACCACTGCAGCTTAAAGGACATCAGGGGTATTACAGGCACTAAACAGAAGGCTTTCCAAAAACATAAACAATCTGGGGAGGGGGCAGATTGGGAAACCTCTAAAAATAAGCAGGACCACATTAAAAGGCTAAACAGTGGAGCAAAATCAAGTATCGAACATGGGGTTGTGAGGGAGTTTTCAGCTCACGGTGTCGTTCAGACCTGAGTGGGAGACAAGGCCAAGTCCCCAGGGGCTTGTGCGTGGGGCTTGAGGAGCACAGCCATGGAGGTGTCCCAGCGAGGCACAGCAGCCTGCGGCTGCAGCCACCAGCATCCTCTTCCCAGAGATCAAATGTGAGATAGCAGGGGAAAATACCCCTTTAATAAGTATCCTAAATGCATTAGACACTAAGCAGATGTCTTCCACCCAAGATTTCCTAATATCTGAAGTAATACAAGGGACCTGCAGCTAAAAGACTGCATAGCAAAGCCCTGAAGATCTGCAGGAGATGGGGATCCAAGAGCAGCTGAAAGGTCTGGCAGAGAGTGTATGCAGGTGATTTACATGATGCCAGCAAAATCTCACTGTAGTTAGCCATCTACAAGACCAGGAATGGGTCTGCAGCAATCTTACCCATCAGGGCAAGAATCAAACCCATTTCCATTACAGGAACCTACAAGGATAAGGGGGGGCTGGAAAGGAGGCAGGGATCTTTGGTTTGGGAAATAGTTGGAAGCTAGAATCTGTAACGACCATGTAATGTGTCCTCAGCTCTGCATCCCGCTTTCTGCAGGGCACTTGTGAGAGCAGGCACACTGCCCCCTGCCCAGGCTCCGGGTCTCTCGTCTGCCTACAGCAAAGCCACAGTGATTCCCAGGTTCTCTCCCAGTTGGACATAACATAACAAGAACTTCACCTCTGAGTCCTCCATCGGGCACATTTGGCTCCCCAGACACCCATTACTGACATCTCTGTGCCATATCGTGTGCATCAGTGTGGGCATCCTCTGTAATGAGCGCTGCCATACAAGGAGGTCTGTAAAAAGGAGCCAGGAGCTCCTCAGCTGGGGTGGAGGAGGGAGCTGGGCATTCATGTCAAAGGCACAGGCAGGTTTCCATGGGTGACGTCTGGCAGAGGAGCATGGTGTCCAGCTGGAGCTGGTGGCCCCCTTGGGTATCACTGTTACATCTGCCAGGGTCCATCCAGATGAAGTGGTGTTGGTCCATCCAGCTTGTCTTCTGACAATCCACTTTGCAACCATGCCACCAGCTCTAGGACAAAACACTCATCTCTGAAGGAGGATCCAGGTGATCCACAGGCCTCTGAAGGCAAGATGTATTTGGAGCAGGAGATGATCTGTTCTTGGGTGAAGTGATCCCTGCTAGAGGGCAGAAACTGAGGCATGGGCAGGAGGGGACTGCAGACAGCCATGGAGCTGAACCTAGGAGAAGGTGGTGCCTCCATCCTGGTCCTCTGGCTGATGCTCCCCATCAGCAGCACAGTAGATGTTCGATGAGGGCCTATTTTTAATCACCTTTCCACTGGCCTTTTGCAACGCCCCGTTCACACTTGCTCTGTGAAAAAGGATGTCAGAGCAGATTAACAGCTGGTTCCTGCCTGCTCCGACAGCTCTGACAATGCGTCCCTTCTTCTCAAGGTGACAGGAACATGCAGCTGCCTAATGGGTACAGAAGTGTCTATTCTTTCCCAGTGACATTTATTGTGAAATATCTGAGTGGGACTGAGAGACATGCAAGGCTTTCCCTCTCTTATCAGGCGACCCTGGTCAGTGTCCTGCTGTCAAGGACTAAAGTAATTTATGTCAGAGCTGCAAGTGTTTACTTATCTGTCCCAGCGCCCAGCTCGGCCGAAAGCAGCCAGACTGGCTCCGGTGTGGCTCACCAGCCTTTTCCTGCCGGTGGGAAAAACTGGGTGCCGGCCCCATCCCAGCCAGCCAGGGCAGTGCCGTGGGGAAAGAGGGTGGAGGGGGGAAGTGGAGCAGCCAAAAACCCTCCCTCAGCTCTGGTCTGGGGAGAAGACAGCAGCGTGGATGCAAGAGGCAGGGCTGTGCCTGCAAGAAGGGATGTCTCGGGGCAGAATGGACTGGAGGAAAAGCCCAAGCAGTGGCACGGGACCTTTGCACAGGCGGTGTGGACAGAGGGGTGAAATCAGAGAGAGTTTTGCTGGGCAGAGGGGAGCAGTGTTCAGCCAGAGGAGCCTGTGGCAGGGTCCTGCTGTGGTTTCCCCAGGTATGGCATCTAGAAGCCTGCAGGAAATGGTATGGAAGCAGGAGGCAGACCATCAGCTTCATGCACTCCTGGTTTCTCATCTTATGGACCTCAGGGGTCTTACTGAGTGGGGGTTTGTAAAGGCAGAGCTGTCTAGGCCATGGGAGCAGCCCAATGCTGGGGACCTCCTGGCTTCATAGTAGCTTAACAAGAACATCCCAAACTCCCATGAACCTCATGGGTGGCTTTAAAGGACTTCTCCAGTGCTTCTGTCTTGTGTCATGACAAAACCCGGAGCTCTTAGTGCATCTGGCCCTGAGACTCTACAACTTTCCCTTAGATTCAGTTCCAAAACTCTAATTTCATAAAGCAACGTGGCTGCCCCAGCGATCCTCCTCCCAGACCATTTGTCATCCCAAACAGGGGGACACCTTTCATCTCGTCTGGAATCACACACATCCTTCGCCGCACGGGAGAAATGAGCACAGGCCTGATAGCTCCGCTCCCGCGGGTGACTCCTTCCTGATGTATGTGCCCAGAGATAAATGTTAAGCAGCGGTAGTTTCCTCTCCAAAGCTCACAAACTCTTGTTGTCAGGCTGGGAAACCTTTAACTAGTTGGGATGTCGCGGACAATAGATTAAGGGAGACGGACTATCTCTTGCTAAATGAGCTGTTATTCTAAATTAGCTGCTTTTTTCCCTTCCACTCCTCCCCCCCTCCCCAGTCCAGGGTGCTTCTCAGAAAAAAATATTCCACTGACACTGTATTTCTCTTGGCAAATATTTTTCTGAGCTGTGTCCTCTCCCCACCCAGCGGGCCATGATCAAAGGGCCCGTCGTGCACTGGGGAGGAGCTGCAAGTGCTTGGGGTGGCCAAAGGGCCCTGGCACTAGACCCCCTCTCCTCCCTGGTGTGACCCTGTGCTCTGATACTGCAGAAATGCAAAATCCTCCTGAGATGCTCTTTGGGGAGGTAGTGGTGTGCCCATCACAGAGCTGTTGGTCCACTCTCCTGTTCCTGCTTGCAGATACATAACGGCTTAGGAGAGATGGGTGTAGGAAGGTGGTTGCATCCTTTGGACCATGGTCACTTCTCTCTAAGTCAGGTCACAGCCATTGCATGGCCCCACAGAGACCGGTATCCTACAGGCAGCTCCTCAGCCCCAGGCTGCCTGATCTCGTGCAGACCAGGCAGGAGCAATGCCAGAGGGACAGCAGAGTGAGGGAGGCTACAAGCAGCTCCGCAAGGTGCCTTTCACCTGGGAGAAACAAGCACATCTGCAGCGGGCACAGCAGGAGCCTGACATCTGCTCCAGTTTGGGTTGTTTTAAATATCAGGAGTTTTCTGAAGTGCAGTCTGATCCTATGAAGTGTAACGCCTCATATTTCTTGGTCAAAGCCTGAAGCACAGCAGACAATAACACACAGCTCCAGCGTTGGTCCCTCTGCTCGCTGACAGAGGCTCATACGTAAAAGTACAAAAGCCTGGCTTAAAAAAAAAAAAGAAATTAAAAAAAAAATCAGATATTTATTATGCCTTTGATGTTCCATAAGAACAGTTGTGGCTTCTGCTTAGTCTCCGACGTCCGATTGACAATTGTTTATTAGTTTTAAAATAGCTGAAATTCATGTCAAACATTCCGCATGTTAGAAAAATGTTTATGAAGTGTTATCATAGTTTATTTAACTGTGAATGTTTAGGAAACCAGCATAAAATATAATGGACCACACAAGGCTCCGAGCGGCCTAACGCCGATAGGCACGTTTTATGGACCGTGGGGAAGAGCGATGCCACCTTCAGCCTCATGGAGGATCCAGTTGTGTGAAAGTGGTGTCCAGGTAGGCTGTCACGGCATCAGGAGACCAAGAGAAAAGGCTTTTGGTTTATTTTAAGGACATTCCTCCTTGAAAGTTTACAATAGCAATTTTTGTAGCATTGGGTTGAGCACAGGTTTTAAATCAAGGGAGGGAGGGATGTCTTCTTGTGAGCCGTGAAGGTTTGCTGATGGGCACACAGTGCCCTGAAAGAGATTTCAGATGCAGGGCATTAATATTCACACATCATGAATAGTTACACTAGAGAAGCATAAGATACTCGGCATTAATATTTATGGTCTCCAAGATACTGCAAACTTGGCTTTATATTTGGGGGAAAAAAACATGTCTTTCTAGCAGGTCTGGATGAAATTGTAGTCCTTCTCTCTCCAGAGCTGTAATTTCCAGCCTGGGGTGTGCTCGCCTGGGGCTGGGCAGGCAGCATCCTCCAGATGTGAGATACTGCATGCAGTCTGTGCAGGCAGTGCCCATCCTTTTGTGGATCCCACTGCTCTGCTGGAAAGTCTTTTCGCCCTCAAGAAACCACAAGAGGTGTAGGTAAATAGCTAGAAGGTGAGGATTAGACCAGCAAATGATTGCAAGCGGGCTCAGGAACATCCCAGTGCCCTGACTCCATTCAGGACCCCTGGATGTTAAAGTCAGTACAATATAGAGTAGAACCAGCCCTACAAGTGGTGACCATCAACAGCTGCTTGCCATCCTCAGTTGCATAAGGAACATCAAATTTTGGAAATTCCCCATTTCTGTGAGCTTTCCCTAGAAAGGGACAGGGAGAGGAAATGCTGGCTCGTTCTTCCCAGTGCCTGACAGATGTGGAACGATAGGAAGGGATATTTTACATTTAGATATTTTAGGCTAAAATGTTTGGGTAATTTTTCCTCTTGATTATTCATTCCCACATGAACCCTGAAGACTGGCCACAGGCTCCAAGGTCTTTGTTCTGTGGTGCCATCGCTTCTGCAAAGATGCTCTGATGCTGTGGGCTCTTCCTAGGACATTTCTCCAAGTAGAATCAAAGAGAAACAACCCACACCCAGAGTAATTGCTTTTGTCTCTGCTATTTGAATTTGACAGCGAAGCCTTGTGTCTTTCATTGACTTTACTTTGTCTGTGGAACTGGTTTAAGTAGCTCTGCTTGTCTGCTGGTTTACAATGAGAAATTACCTTGTGCCTGTGTCCCTGGCCTCTGGGTCCTGATTCTGCTCTCATTTAATAACAAACCCACTGTTTTCTGTGGATACAGCACGGGTAGAGGGGAGGGTTGACATGCTGGGTTGGGGGACCCGAGCACGGCAGGGTCCCTGCCCTCAGTCACTGCTGGCGCTGCCAGTAAAACCAGTGCTTTACTTCTGCACTCTTGCCATCCCCATCACCTTCCCCTAAACATTTTTTTCCCCTCCAATCATCAAATTTCCCCTTTTAATATTCGAAACTCTTATTTCTCATAAAACCCCCAAGTATGAAAATTTCTTTTAAAGAAATACACCATTAATGTATCTTTATGATGTGCAGCTGATGCTCACAGCATGGGCTATGACTTTTTTATGTTCCTTACTTGTCCTTGAGACATTCTATTTTGACACCATATCCTTACATTCTAAATTAAACCATATTTTTATTATCTGTTATATGCCAGTAGACAGCAGTGCCTTAAAGCTGTTGTACAGCTCCTCATGTCCATCTCAGGGCACCTTCCCCTCTTCCTCCCCACTCCCCCCCCCCCCCCCTCCCATCCCTCCACCTCTCAAAAAAAACCTCCATGGATCGAGTTATCCCTGCTGACAGCAATTTACAGTCCCCATTAACGGTCATATAAATTCCAGTGGATCAAGGAAGCTCGGAGTATATGATATTCAGGCACAGCTAATAGCTCTGGGCTAATTGCCATCTCGTGTTTCAGCTCTCCGAGCCCCACTGTTTATATCTTTGGTACAAGCAAGCAGTAAAACAAGTTTCCAGGTTCCCCAAGTCACCCAAGGAGGGCCGGGAGCTGCTGGCTCCAGTAGCAGGCGGAGGGCTGGAGGTGGCAGTCATTTCCCATATTTAATGTGAGCTGTGGATGTAGGGCTCTCCTGCTCCCGCCGGGAAATGGGGTCAGGCTGATGGTCCTTCTGCAAAGATCTTATGGGGAAAAAATAGAGTCAGCTTGGTGTTATTCCAGGTATCATCACTGCTTGAGGGAACGGCAAGGAGCTGGTGGTTTTGGTTCGTGCTGGGGAAGTGCTGCATCAGTCTATTAAGTAACCTCTATATACAATCTAGATTTTATTTTGGTTTATAATTGGTAGCCTGAAAGCTTGATTAATAGGAATATTTATTGTGGAATCCCCGTTGGCTTGGAAAGCTGGATTAATAGGGGTATTTAGTGTGAAACATTGGCTGATAAATTAACATTCTCGTGTTAATGGTCAAAGGAGTTTGGGAAGTGGCACGTGGCTCGTGCTGCAGCGGATTGGTGTGGTAGTAGCTGCAAGGAGAGCTGTCCCTCTTCTTCCCTCAGCCTGTGATGGAGGGGCTGTTTGTGTCCTATCTGGGATATACGTGCTCTGCAGAGCCAGAAGGAGCAGGTCTATGTGCATCCCGGCACTGCGGCAGGGCTGGTGCTGGAGCAGCAGGTCCTGCCGAGGGAACCTGCAGCAGCATCCCCAGGAGAACCATCCAAGTGATGCTGGATCAGGATCAGCATCCCCTCTCAGACTGCACCGGCAGTTTGCGAAGAGGAGGGGAGGTGTCACTCAGGAGTGTCAGGGTTTGGTTTGGTACAGAGGGAAGGAGCCAGAACCAGGGGAACAGCTTCAGTTTGGGGGAAAATTCAGGTCATTTTTCACGTGTGCTTTTTCTCTTCCCAGTGATGCCAACCAAAGGCTATTCAAGGGATGCAAAGCTCAGCACCTTCCTGACTTAAATCCTGCTCATGTTATTTCACTAGATTTTTTTTTTTTTTTTTTTTGAGGGAAGAGCCTGCTTTGTTGGAAAATAAATTCAGCACAGAGGGAAAAGGTGAGACCCATTCTGCTCTGACTTTCAACTGGATCTTTTTGATCCCGCTCACACAGACAGCACCACAGCAAGGTCTTTGGAGTGGGATGAGATCCCTGGAAATGCACCCAACAGGGCTCAGAGGCACCCCACAGTTCCCCCAGCCCTGTGCATCTCCCTGTGCTGCCCATGCACAGCCCAGCACCAGGTCCCCGGCGAGAATCCACCTTGGTGGTGGGTTTGCAATGGCTTTATGGGCAGTTTGTGCCTCTGCGTTGGCACACATGGTCCTGGGTGCCCAAGGTGTGTGGTTGCAGGTTTCCATCACTGATCTGTTATCTGGTATGTTGGAGGGGACATGGAAAAGTAGGTATCAGCTGAGTGGATTTGTAATGTACTCCATGGCAAGGAGCAACTACTTTGTGTATCAAAGACAGGCAACTAACCCTCCCAGAAAGTACAGGCAGAGCAGGCAGGGCACCATGGCCCAAAATCAGGAGCTGTTAGCTGTCAGGGAAGGGACAACAGCCTTGGGGGCAAGGCATTGCCCCAGCCTGGCTGTGCATCCCCCAGCTGGTATCCCCCTCCAGCCACCCCACGAGGGATGGAGAGTCTCTGGGTTCCTGAGCACAACACGATGCTCAGGGCTGAGCACAGACAGTGGAGACAGTGCAGCGTGTTCTGTATCCTCACCTGCCCTTCCTCCGTGATTCATTGCAGTTTAATGCCTCTCCCCCCACTCTCCTGTTTGCTCCCTTGCAAGCCAGGAAAACCCCTTTTTTTCTTTTCTTTTTTTTTTGAAATAGGAAATGAAAATGAATCCTATCCTGCACACTTTTAATAAATTATTTGTAAGCTCACACCTTTCATGTTGGTGGGGTCTGTCAGTGGTATTTGCTCACGATTGATTCATCCCATCCCGTGCTAGGGGGGGGAATTTGGTCACAGCACAATTAAGCCTGACAGGGTTATCAGATGACCTTTGGCAAAATTGTAAAGCACTTTCCATCTTTTGCAAGATGGATAGATCGAGCTCGAGGGTCTGCTTTGGTGCAGGAGCTGAAAAATTCAGCTGGGGTGGGACTGCCAGAGAGGTGTCAAAGCGTAAGGGAGAGGGCAGAAGTCCCATCTGTGTGATGCTCACATATATGGAGGAACAGCATTCCCTACGGAGTCATTCAGGCTGGCTGTTGGTTACTGAGCCCTTCACAAGGAGAGAAGAACTGTGCTGAGCTTTAAAAAAGTGCAATGCAGAGACTGGCTGTGCTGCATGGCCTGAAAAGGCTGAGGGATGCTGCTGGCCACAGGATGGGGGTATCACTGCAATGGTGAAATTAGCCCATCAGCAGTAAAGTTTTCATAGTTCTGCCTCAGTGATGTGTGTCCAAAGCTCCCCACGTGCCTTCCAGCCCATGTGCTTCCAAGGAAGGGATGGACCCAGTGGTCCCTGACCCTTGCTGTTATTTTGGGGGTGCGAGGCGGCAGGGCTGGGTGCTGTGCATGGAGCCATGGTTGTTTACACAGCCCTCCCCAGCTCCCCATCAATCTGTGGTCCTGGCAAGCACTGCCGGCTCTCTGCGGGGGGATGCTGAGGCTCGCTCCAGAAGCACCTCATTTATACAAGGCCCCCCCCTAAAGAAGGAGCCAGGGACCATGCTTGAGCATACTGACTGGCCACTACAGATGGGACATCCCCCACACACACACCCTCAAAATGTGGGAACCTTGCTCTTTTTTGGGTGGCAAAAGTGGGAATGTGTGTGCGTGGCCTCCCAGGTCTCCTACAGCCAAGGAGTACACCAGACTGCAGCCCCTCCTTTTTACACACCTTGTTTTCATGTGTTTCTGACCGCCTTTCAGCACAGAGTGGGCCAAATCTATTAATACTGGGTAGGAGTTTCACCGTCCCACCCCAAACACGCTCTCCGGAGCTGCGCCTCTCCTTCCCGGAATTCACTGTTATCCCCAGCTATTTGCTGACTTGCTTGCTTCGGCAGCTTTCATCCTCCTCATCACTCCTAAAGCATTTGCTTTGACTCTTTGTAGAGCTGACCTAACCCTCTTTCAAAGTTTTCCTTTTTTTTTTCTTTTTGGTTTGGGAAAAAGAAAAAAGTTTAAAAAAAAAAAGATTTTTTTTTTTCCCCTGCTACAATTTTTACAGAAATTATCAGCAGGACTGAATTTCTCCTTATATGAAATATTTGTATTTCCTGAGAACTGGGACTCTGAGGTTGGAATGGATTGGGTTGTGAAGGATTTGCAAAGTTGTACCATTGTGGCAGCCTGGCCACAGGTCTCTTCTGAGCTACTGCTGAGGGACAGCAAGCCTTGATGCTCTCCTTTGGCCCAACTCTTTGCACTGCTTGCATTAGCTCTCTTAAAACATTGATTTTTAGCCTTAAAAACCTCCAGAAATGAAAGTAGAGGAGTGGCTACATGGGATTCATTGGTGGGTTGGGTTGCACTCAGTGATACCCAGCCTGAATGAAGTGACTTCTATGCATGTATTTTCCTTTATAACTCTAATTTTGGCCATTCAAATCCCTATTCCAGTATCCTAATGTTACTCTGAAGATGCAGATGTGCATTTTTCAGCAAATAATCCAGTTCTGCTACGATGGGGTGTGTGAGGGTTTTCAACTTTTTTAAAAATGTAGATAATGGCAGGACAAGGGGGATGGAGTGAAGCTGAAGAAGGGAAGGTTTAGATTAGATGTTAGGTGGAAGTTTTTTTACAGAAAGAGTGGTGAGGGGCTGGAACAGGCTGCCCAGAGAGGTGGTGGATGCCCCATCCCTGGGGGTGTTCAAGGCCAGGTTGGATCGGGCCCTGGGCAACCTTGTGTAGCTCCAGCCCTGGAGGTTGGTGGCCCTGCCTGTGGCAGGGGGTTGGAGATCTCTGATCCTTGGGGTCCCTTCCAACCCAGACCATTCTTTGACACTTGGGTTGCTTTCAGCACCCCCTTTTCTCAGCTGTATCCTGCATCCCCATCCTGGTGGGATCATATACACAACCAAAAATCCTGCTGGAGGAAACGGACCATTTCCTCTTTTTTCAAGGTTTGTTTTTACAGGGTTTGCTTTTTTCAGGTTGGACTCTGAAAAAAAACCAGGCTCAGTGGGAGGGAGCCCAGGTAGGCTGTCTGCCATGCAGTGAAGCTTGGCCATCATTGGAGAGGTGATGGGGACAAGGCAGAGAGCGGGACACAGCCCTCCTGGGCACGGGGAGGGAGAAGCCACAGATGCCGAATGAATCCAGGTTTCCACTCTTGTGATTCTGCAGTAAACCTAAGTTCAGTAAATTGATTTTCGTAGTAATAAAAGCTGAACACTCATAACCCCCAAAGCGATAAACATTTTACTGCTTTTTAGAATTTATATTTTATTTCTAGTCTTTTCCTTGGATGTGCCCTGAGGGGGAGCGGTTTATGTGCAGCTCTATAAATGAACTGAGTGCAAATATTTTTATTTTCTGCTAAGCATCAAAATTGTGATGCATTCTCATGAGGCCAAATGCACTTCTTAAAAGTACAGTGAGCCAGCAGAGCAGCTTGGCTGGGTTTTTTTTTTTTTTCCTGAAGAAAAAGCAATATCAGTAAAAAAAAACCCCATGGCACCAGGCACTGTGTGCAAAGCAGACTGGACACAATAAGCACCAATCTCTGATCATGCCTCCCCCCCATCGTTTCTTGATGCTCAGATAGAATTAATCAGGTTGTTTCCCATGTTTATGAGTCCTTCTAATTCCTGCTCTGAGAGCCAGAGGAGAAGTTATTGAAGTGCCTCAAGAAGGATTGTTTATGTCCCCCTGGTCTTGGATTGGCATTTTTTGGTCTAGTGCTGCATAGCACAAGGTCTTCTGCTGCTGTAGGATAGCAAGGCTTGGTGGCTTGGGCTGGTGCTGGGCTGATATCCACCCATGGAGAAGCTGGTCCACCTTCTTTAATTGTAATTACTCACTTCTAGAAGGGTGTGGAGAGGGGCCATGCAATGCTCACTTGGAGGCTTGGGAAGCCCCAAGATGCTGAAGCTTAAAACAACAGTGTGCTGATGGATGAGGAGACCACTGCAGGTGCATTTTAGAGATTTCCAAAATGTCTGAGCTATAACTCTCCTCTCCTCACAAGTCCCAGGTGGCCAGTTTCACAGCAAATATATACACCTGGCTTTTTATGCAAAGGGCTAAAGGAAGCAATACATATAAATGATATTAATGCTCTCTAAACCGTCCTGGAAATATTCGCTCTGTGAAATGTATGTGACAAGTATAGATGGCATCTCATAAGGTGACCCAGATGATTCAGCACTTGGCTGTACCTGAGTTATGTGGCCGTCCCTATCTCTATAGCAATAACCTCCTTATGCCATGTAATGCCATCCAGGAGATGATGTGCCATGTTCTCTGTGTATATAGGTGAAGGATGGGGGGGTGTGGATTTCAGCAAGATCTCTTAATTGTTGTGATGCCCCAGGAAGCTTGATGTGGGTGGGGAGCCTTGTCCGTGCATTCGCTGCCTGGGCCCTAACCCTAACCCAGACATGCTCCACTCAGGCTCATTTTTATTTGTTTTTAAGATTAAGAGGCTCTTCTGTCCTACACCAGATAAACAAGGGCAGGATGGAACCTGGAAAAACTTCCTTCTGCTTGGCAGCAGCTCTGAAATCACCTTCTCATCAATGAAGCCATACAACGAGCCATGCTTAATGAATCAAAATGTTAATTAACACACACACAGATTCAGCAGCCCTGCCTGAATGATGCCTGGCCCCCTCTGGTACTATGAATTCCTCCCCCTCATCATCATCACATCTTCTGGCTCTCTCCTTCATTAGTTTTTATTTGATGATTTAATGCCACCGTTAGCCAAAAAATTATCAGTGCTAGTGTGCATGCACAGCAGACTGCAAGTGAGCATTGTAAAACATCAGGCAGTTCATGCTGCAAAGATGTCACATAACTGAAGAAATATTTCCCTCATTTCCACTGAGGACCAAATGGACACAGAGACTGGAAAACCTGGGCAGCACCAGTGGATAGCACTTGACTCTGGTAGAAAGAGAAGCAGACAGGTAAAATGAAATAAAAAGTAGCTTCTTTGCAAGAAAACTGCATATCCTGGCCAGAAGGAAGAGGAGCATCACCTCCTAGGATTGCATTTTGGAGAGCATTTTCTTCTCTTGTATCTGGGATGAGGTGCAGTGAGTCCTGTACAAGCCATGTTATGTGTGAAGACTGAGAAGTGTAAATGTGGCTCCAGGCTGTCAGCAGTCCTGCTGGCTTTCCCCCTAGGGTCTGCCTCTGAGAACAGCCCACTGACCTCTGTGTTTTCCTTGTTCAGGAGAGCTGTGGGCATTTATTCTCTCGTCTAGTGGTTTCCATCCATCCTACCAGACACCCCAGTTCAGTGGACTGACTCAGATTCAGTGGTAAGAGAAGGGGTAGGAGCCCTGAATGCCAAAACACACAGCGACCTTTGTCTGAGCTCTGTCCCAAGAGCCACCAGCATCACAGGAGGAGTGAAGCCCTGATGGTTGGTGTGGGCAGGGGACATTTGCTGCCATTTGGCTGTTCACCAGCAGGGCTGGAGTGGTGTCAGGAGGAGTCCTTCCAGAAGCAGAGCCATGTCCAGCCCTTCCAGACACCCTGAGTACATCTTAGGCATCTCTCTGCTCCGTAAACCTGTCAAAAGGGTTGATAAATTCCTAATTAGTTAACACTTTGTGGTGGTCCTTTGCATTCTTGATACTGCACTGTAAGAGCAGCTGTTGACGTGGTGGCTGGGGGGGATCTCCTTCTGGCTGGAGCATCCCATGGGTGCTGCCAAACCTGGGGAACAGCCTGTGTGCCTTAGGATGCAAGTTGCCCCCAAGCTGCACCCAAAAACAGGTCACCAACAGCCACAGATAGTCTTGGTTTATGTGCAGAAATGATAGGGGAGGCATTTTACCATGTTTACTTCTCATGAGTGGACAGTCCCAGATGGACTGCCCTGGTAGAAACCACTGACAGCCACAAGCCAAGAGGCTCTGGGCTGAAAATAAAGCCCCAGATTGAAGTGTCCCCTCCGGGGTGCCTTCTCCTGCCCATCAATATTCACTCAACATGCTCCTATCAGTTTGAATTTTGGGGACTTGGCATCAATCACCACAGAGAGATGTGTTTGACACCAGAGCCTCTGGGTGGGCTCAGTGTAGTTGCTTTTCTTTGGTAATTAGGAAAGATTACACAAATGATTAAGCTTTTATTTACCATTAGTGACTTGAGTTTACCAAGTTGGAGCACTGATCCATCAGCCCCACACACTGGGGACTCATCCTGAGCACCAGAAGCCAGAGGAGCCCTTGAGCAAGCACAGAATTGGGTTTCAAAAGGGACTTTTGGAGAGGGATAGGTGCTTACCACTCTGGTCTCTGCAGCTGGTGAGCTGCTGATGGTGCTGCTGCAGCCATTGCCTTTTCTGGGTTGTCCTCAGATGCTGAGCAGAAGGGAATATGTTCAGCGTCCCAGGCACTGACAGCTGAACGTACACACAGCCTGGATATCTTGTGCACTAGATAAAGGAGAGAAAACAGCTCCTTGACAGAAAGCACAGGATTTCTCCCTCTGCCATTCTTCATCTTTGTTGACTCCTGATTTCGATCTCCCAGCCCACCAGGTGGGTGGCTCCTAGCTGCTGTCCCTCTGCTGTGGGGCCTTCAGAATGATTCTCCACAGGGTAGAGTCACTTTCCCCACAACACATAACGTCATCGAGGGTTTTATGGGGGAAAACTGGTTTCCTGTGGTCTTTACTGGGGTTGTTGAGTGCCGGTGGTGTCTCTAATAGGACAAGGTCCCAGCGATGTGGCACACCCTGGACTACCCCTCGCCCCACTTTCCTCTAAGCATCTTTCTGCACTGTGTAGCTCAAAGAAATCACAAATACCTTTTTTTTTTTGGCTTACAGAGAGGGAAACGTTTCTGGAGCTGAACCAAATATTCAAACTCTGGCTTTCTGGCATCCAAAGAAATCCAGAGAGTTCTGGTTTGGGAGAAAGAAAGTGCTAGAGATTGACAAGTGGTCTGCACAGGTTAAACACAGCGAGTGGTTCGTGTGGGGATTTAAAGGAGAGAACACCTTAAGAATAATGTTAATTATTTAAGAGTAAGTGCCCTGAACGATACGCCAGGAATTTTTTTTTGTCTATCAGACAAGAGTTTGGATCAATTTTTGCTGCCTTCACATTGCCATCGATTTTCACTCCCGGACCATTAGTGCTGCCAGGGGGACCTGCCCATGGGTGGGGGCTGCAGTGTCTGCTGGAAAACTTCTGGCCTCATCTCCACTCTTCATGTAGGAAATAAAACCCCCTCAGAAGTGATGCAGCCCCTCAGAGACCAAGTCCCTTTGCTTGGCTCATATGTGCCACTGCTCCCTGCTGATGGGTGTGGAGACCCCCAGCCAGATTCCCCCATACTGAGCTTCAGCAAAGCTGCTGAGAGTCAGTGAAGGACACGGGTTGGGTGAATAGGCACGAAATCTCCCGCTCATGGCCAAATCCTGCTGACAGCCCAGACGGCTGGAGGGCTGCACATGTGCCAGCATGGGCAGACTCGCTTCTTAAAATAGCTTTTTGGGGTTGTGCTCACAGGGCTCAACGATTCCAAAGGTGTTGGCGTGATGCTTTGTTATGACACGCTGCCTCAGCCCGTTAAACAGTGTGCTGTCTTCCCTGATAAGCATCGCAGGGACTAAACAAGCTGCGGGGAAATTAATTGGGAAGCTGCATCAGTCACCCCCCAGACTCCTAACCCTGCATAAATGTGTGCCCACTATAAGGTCACTGGCTGCTCTGAGCGACAGCAGCGCTGAGCTCTCAGAGAAAAGCAGAGATTTGAGGGATTTCCTTCACTCCTGCCCCAGGCAGGGCAACGTCTCTCTGGACATGTGTTAGTCTGAGTTGTTTTCATTTGGCCACTGTGCTGTGAAGGATTTAAATTCAGGATTTTGCATGGGCTGCTCCAGTCCTGCCTTGTTGATTTTCATATTTAACATTTGCAAAGTACAAAACTGAACTGGGATGTTTGCATCCCACAGTTCTGCAGCCCTTCGATGCCACAAACTTCTCTGAGCATTTTTATAATGCTGAAATACGGCCATCCTTTGGGACAGAGAGATGCCATGGTCCTGATCCACCAACAGCAGAGAAAAAAGGGACCAAGTGCTTCCAAACCAGTGGGACCAGCATCACAATTAAGTGAGAATTGGCTTTAATCATTTCTCTACAACCTTGCTCTTCTGTTAATCTTCAGGAGCAGGGGGCAGAGTGGCAGGGATGGGGTCTCAGCATCAAACCAGAGCCCGTGCAGTCCCCACTCTCCTTCTGGGATTTGCACCCACACCCAGGTCCTGCTGGAGCAGCAAAGCAGCTGGCACACAGAGATGGGAGAAAAAAAGGTTATTGAGAAAGGAAAGGGTTCTACTGTATTCAGATGTAGATTAATAAGTGAACCATTCATCAGATAGGGACACGAGGGAAGTTTGCAGGTATTCGGCCCCACTACAATTCAGTAATACCACTTGGCTTTATCTCTTGCCCAAGTAACACAAACATTTATGGAATTACATTTTAAGGCTTTTAAAGGTGTATTTAGAACGTGTTTTCTTTGAAGTGTTATCTTTGCAAGCTCTCATATGCTGATAAAACTCGTGTTTAGCTGCCTCGCAAGGAGCGCTCGAAAACTGTCGGTTCAGAGATATTTCACTCTCTTTGGCTCAGGATGGGATGGCCTCTGCAGGGGCCACACTTTGCCCCGTGCTGCCAGTGTTTGCCACAACCCTTTCCCAGCAGAGCTGTGGGGTTTGCAGGAAAGCAGCAGTGGGAGGTCTGCTGTAGTGGAACCAATGGTGGGTTGATCTTTGGTGGTTAACAGGCTCAGGGCTGAGGATGAATGCAAAGCTTTAACAGAACGAAGCAAGAGCCCTGGGTTTTTGCAGATGTCACCGCCTATGAGCTCTACTTCCCTCCCTGGGAGCCTTCAGGAGAAGGGAAACAGTGTGGTGAAACAAATGACTTCACTCCAGGCTGGTTCCAGTTAGCATCCCCGTCCCTCCTCCCAGCCCTGCCCAGAGATGAAGACATTGTTCAACAGCTCATCACTCACCGGCAGGCTCCGAGCAGGCAGCCAACATGCATACCCCGAGCCTCATCCCGCAGGCAGAAGACTTGACCCAAAGCTCCCTGAGATCCGTGGAAAGGCTCCAGTGAATTTCTATGGGTCTTGGATCTCAGCAAATGTTGGCAAACTCTGCCGAAGCTAATGGGAACGTTGCTGGCAGCACAGGATGACAGGTCAAGCGAAAGGAGAAAATTAATTCATCAACCAAGAGGATTTGTCTTCCCTTGAAGTTTCAAAGGAGTTTCTTACCAGGGTACTCATTAACATACCTTCAGTAGAGGAGAGATGCCTCTCTACGTGCCATTTTAAATACCAACAGCTCCACGTTGGCAGCAGGGGTTCTGCAAATAGCTCAGGGGAGTGTAAATATCTCTCCCCGTCCCCTTTGCCCCTTTTCTGGTCCTCCCCAGCTCCGTGCAGGCTGTCTTGCTTCTGACCTCCACCCTCGCCTGGAGCCGAAATCTTGGCGCTGGAGCCTGGCCCGTGCTCACTCCAGTCCCACTCGCCTGCCCTTGTGGAGTTGCTTTCATTCATTTTCTTCCCCTCAAACATACCCCCCGGCCCACCACCCCCCCGCTTCCAAAATTACCAGGCACGACTTGTCTGAATGTATGCTGAACCTGATAAGCCTTTGGCAACCACAGGAATAAGTTGCCTTAATAAAAATGAAAACCATTTCGGGGAGGGGGGGGAGGGAAGGGAAGGGAAGCAAAAGCAAATGCAGAAATAATGTGCAGGCCAGGGCCCATGTGATCACCTGGCACGAAGAGGCATTCGCAAATCAAAGCATAAATCATGGTGCTGGGAGCAGCCAGGCCGGGCCTGCAGGCAAGCGGCAAAGCCTGTCACCTTCAGGTTTGATTTGCACGGTCATTTCTGCAAAGAGCATGGAGAAGGCCTTGCTTTTACCAGGCAATGGAGAAGAACCTGCTAAAATACTTCCCAAAAGGAATCACAGGGGCACTGGGCTCCTGGGCGTGACGGGGGGAGGCTTGGCAGCTCGTGGCTGCAGTTGTTTTGCTGGGGCGGGTGTGCTGGGACCCCTCCAGGCAGATGTGTGGGAGAGGGAGGGTTTGCAGAGCCCTTGCGCGCCTGGCACGCTGACTCATCATCTTCCCACATCCAAGGAAGGGAGCAAGCTTGGGATCCCACAAAAACCCAGGGCTGGAAAGTTGTGGTTCAGACACAGCCCTTGGCGTGAGCTGTGGGAGATGTTCACCCAAATAAACCACGCTCCAAGTGGTTTGCACTTGGAGAAGGGAGTTCTGCAGACATCCCTGAGAACAGCTCGGATGATGTTGCCTTTCATTTCTGCTCAGGAGGGAGGGACATAAGTCATGGGCTTGCACAGCTCAAGCTGTGGCGTTGCACAACTGCCTACACTGTGTGTTACATTTAAAGCCTACCAAAGAATAAAGAGCCCCAGAAGAACGTAATGGTGGTAGGGACCAGCTTAGCAATTTGTCCCCATGAGTGTAGTGCTTGTTTCAGCCCTTTAATTCACCTTCTGGGTTTGGAGGTTTTGGGAAACGTCTTCTAAGAGTTTCTGCAGCCAAACTTGGCAGAGAGCTACTTCTTCTGGCCTAAGAGTTGATCAGCCACCACTGCAAACCTAAGAATTAGGTTTTCTACATTTTTTCTAAGGAAAATCATGAGGTTACAGGAGATTAGTGAGAAACCAGTGATGGGTTAGTGGCACTGGATGCTCCACAGCTGATTCGGCATTCGCTCTTTCTACTTCAACCAGGCTCCAGCAAATCATCTCTTCCTGCCTTTAATTGCAACATGACCACTTTGCTGCTGGTTTTCCATCAGGAGGAAGAGGAGATGGAAACAGAGGGAGGAAAAAACACAACTCTGGCATTTTCAGGGTTCATCGGTTGGGTGTTTGGGTGCTGCCCCGCTGGAGATAACACATCAAGGAGAGCCTCAAAGAGGAGAGTAATGCAGCATCTTTCTTTCAAGGAGCTGTGCCAGAAATGAAGTTCAAAATAAGTTTCCTTGTCTTTAAAACTGAGATGTTATTGATGAATTGATTACAGAGGGATAACTGACATAGCTGTGTGTTACAGGTAAACCATTTAAAGCCTACCAAAAATAAAGAGCCGTCATCCTTCCCCAGCTCTCAAGAGCAGGAGCCTTTCCAATGAAAAGCTTTGCTAACAAAGCAGTTGTGAAAAATATTTACTGCCAGAATTTCTTCAACTGACATTTGCATCTTCTGTAATTTGCCAAACTCTCTGTGCAATTGGACCCATTTTTGTGGGATGTAATTTATGGGAAGGGTTTTCCTTCACTTCTCAGTGTCTGCTCAAAAAAAAAAAAACCCACAAAAGTGACTTTGGCTCTGAAATTCACACTTAATTTTTTATTTCTTTTTGGCCAGAGGAAGAGGGAGGGGCAAGGGAAAACAGATATTGTAGGAGACAGAGCTGAGATGGAGGAGTAAGAGATAGGAAGAACTGTGAGGTGCAGAGTTTCTCAAACTATGGGTCATGACCACTTAAAATTGAGAGCCAAGATGTGTCAGAGGACAGCAGGGTCCTCCCCAGTTCAGCCGAGCGGGAGCCAGCTGAAACCAGAGCTGACTCCTCTCTCCCTGTGGAAAAAGAATAAGATGAATTTTGGGCAGGATCAGCATCCTGGTCCAACTCGGATGGGAGTATGGACTGGAAGAGGGGCTGCACAGCCGTCCTCCAGCCCTGGGAGATGGGAGCCAGCTGGGAACACTGCCTACATGTTTTCATGTGAGTGAGGAAATGGTTAAAAAAAGTCCTAATTGCATTAATCTCATCCTTGCAGAAGGAGGAAGAGGCAGAAGAGGGGGAGATGGAATCCCAACATGTGCAGCCCATTCTTGTTTCCCCAGCCTGGGCCAAGCTGCTGCCAGCTGAGGAGTTGCAAGAAGACAGCTGAGCCAAAAAGAAAGCATTTGTGTAAAGTTTAAGAAATGCTTATTTGAGCAGGTGAGGGGAGGATAATATCTGGCACAGCCCAGTCCTTGCCATTGTGCACCGGTGCACCCTGCAAACCACCCCGTCTACAGGGCCCAGCTCTGGTTTTTAGGGTGTTGAATATTCTTACATTGAGTTATTGGGAAGAACCTGAGCAACAGTGATAGGAACAGGTGAATTTAGGTGGGATCAGGAAAACATACAGTGTGTTTCCTGGCTGGACATGTCGTGCCAAAGCCTGCTATTGACAGCTACGTTGTCATCATCCTTTTGCTCTTCATTCAGAAGAGCTGTCACCCAGTTTCCTGATGTCTTTCAACTCTACTGCACTTTTGCAGCACATTGGACGGCAAGAGCTGCTCACCTGGGGTGTTTGTAACCCAGATGTTCAAGGTGAAGGAAAGCTGAGCCTGAGTGGAAAGGATTCATCTGCTTCTCCTTCCAATGGAGCGAAAAATTACAGCTAAAGGGCAAAGCAGCACCAGTAGGAGGAGGTCTGGGGTGCAGACACAGCTCACCAGTGTGTGTCCAGGGTTGGAGCTGGCGGCACTGGTGCAAAGAGAAAGGAAAGAGTGGATTTTGCAGGAAATTTTCCCATTTTCTGCATAAAAATGTTAATGCTCTCTGTCTGTCTGGACAATATATTGCCATTTTGAGAGGTAAAAGGATAAAAATTGGCTGGCTGCTTGATTTCTGAGCTAATTGAAGTTGTTAAGCTGGTTTTGTATAGCATGTTTGCCAGCGCTGGCATCACCGAAGTGATGCCAACAGTGGGCTTGATCCATCCCTGCTGCCCAAAGGATCCCTCAGCGCTGTGGCTGTCCTCCCATGAGGTGTCAGGTAGTTCCTAGCTCCATTACCTTGAACAAATCACTCTGATCTCTGGAACTGGCAGCTTCTGCATCTGCGAGGGGGATAATGATATTTACCCACTTGAGAGGAAAGAGCCAGACGCTGTGCTGGTGAGTGGGGCTGCATAAGCACGACACATTTATCTGCTATCACCGTTTGCTTGGAGTCTCCATGGCTGTGTCTAATGCAGGCTGAGTCTTTCAATTCAGGAAAGACATGCCCAAAAAGCACCAATATCCTCATGAACATCCCTTCCAGAAATAGCTTCTCCCTGCCCACACAGCTGCTGTGTCAGCATGAAGCTCTTAGGTCTGGGAAGTGATACCCTTTGCTGTGGGTCTGAATGTTCAGAGATTTCCCAAAGTTCATCCTCTGCCTTTAATGCATTTTGCACCTTTGTTAATTATGCACCTTGAAAGCAGGTAGCTCCTGGCTTTGGAGTCAGTGAGGTGACTCAGAGAAGATGAGTTGTGGTCCCCAGGAGCAGATGACAGGAGGAAAACCTGTGTGAAAATTGAATTTATTCTGTCTGTGCCAGCACTACACTTGCAGTGGCTGCCCTTCACCCAGCTGATCTAGTGTTATATCTTTTAGGAATGGATATTTAAGGTAGGTATGCCTTGAAAGAGGTCTTTTCCGAGCAGGTTTTGTAGGATATCTTTGGGGTAAAGCTGACTCCCTCCTGCCTGAATTCTGTGTCACCCAGTGCCACTCCATGCAAACCCCGAATGAAACAGTGACCACAGCACACAGGAGTGGGATGCCTTTGTTATTTGGAGTTATTTAAGTGCTTGTAGCACCTGTGAACACCTGTTTTAGCTTGGCCTCTCCTTATTTCACACTTACAGGGCTCTTCCACGTTTGCAAGGCAAAGAAAATCCACCAGCAACCTGCATCCTCCGTGCAGTGATCTACCAGGAAATAACGCATCCCTCGGGTCCAGCATCCAACCCGTCTGCCCTGCCGGGACCACCCCACCTCCTCAGCCTGCGGGCACAGGGATCCCGCCCCAGGCAAAGCCCGGAGCCGTGTCCTGTGCAGGCAGCTGCAGGCAACGGCATTTCCGAAGCGGGCGAGCAGCCTCTGGTGGATGCTGCCTGCTATATGTGATCGTCGTGGTTTTACCCCGGCTTGAGAGCCGAGATCCGACTGAAACCAGGACATTATTGCTATATGCTGCTGGATGTGCTGCTGGATGTGATGCTCTGTGATACCTTCCAGCCTGCCTGCTGTCGGGATGGGGATGTTATCCAGGGTGATTTGAACCAGGGGAAATGTTATCTCATTTCAACATCTGCCTGGTTGGGTTTATATAGCTCCCCTTTATATTTTTGGCTTTTTTCTTCCCAAAATAAACCCAGTGATGCTGCTCCTGTCTGCTTGTTCCTGCCAGGGAGAGCTCTGGGCATCAGCCAGTGGGTTTGTTTTCATGACACTTTATGAAAACCCCAATAGGATCAGGCTTTGAAGTGCCCTCAGGCTTGTATCAAATGTCCACTAGCATCTGTCTTTCATGTCTAGAAATGAGGAGCCATCAGTCTCAGTCATAGTTGGTCAGGCTCATCCTCATCACCACAAATCCCACTGATGCCCGGAGCAAAGGGGACATTTCACACCCCACCTTCACACTGGGCTTATTGGACTGAGTGGAAAAGTCCTGCATAGTCCATGGGAAGATGTTATTCCATTGTTAATACGGATTTCTACATGGCACAGATAACTATACAACTCACTCTGCTTCCCAGGAAACCATATTGCTGAAGCAGTTGCTTCCCAGCAAGGTTTCTGCATGCAGATCCCACATCACTTGCCTTTAAATGAGGGAGAGGATGCACTTCCAAAAATTTCCTGTTCACAAAACACACACCAACATTTCTGCAGAGAAACCATGCTGCAGGATTGCCAGAGCCCTGCTGACAAGGCAACAAGGACTGTGAGCCTGGAAAAGTACTACTTAAATCTGCACCGAGATGACTGTCAGCAAGAGTGACACAGAGGAGGCAGCAGGAAAACCTACATGGACTGCTTTGTGCTGGATCTCCAACCTGAGATCACCAAAGGCACCCAGAGCTCAGGCTTTAATCACACTGCCTGCCCCACTGAAGCTGCACCCATAGGTGCTGATACCTGCCTAATCCCAGTTTGGTATTGGCTCGGGCTGTAAGAGGGATAAGGGCTGTGCTTCTTGCAAGAAGGCCAAGGCAAGGCAGGCAAAGGGTAATTTGTGACCTTGCCCTGCATCTCAGTAGGAGTAAGGATGGGCAGGAAAGCTTTGTGCTGCATGACCATGCCATAGAGTGGGAACATCAGGGCAGTGCAGCCAAGAACTGCAGCAGGTTCTCCTGCTACCCGCCCTGCCCTGGAGCGGGAAAACACTTCTGGCTCCTCAGCCTGGGTTTCTACTTAATTTTATTTGGCCTCAAAATACTTCTCAGAATGACAAGGGGATCCCATGAAGTTACTTTAGCAGGCAGGGAAACACACACTGTGGGGATGCCAGCTCCAGGCTGCTGTGGATGAGGTTGGCTCCAGTATCACCAGTACACACTGTGGTGGGCACCATGGATACAATCTAAAATTAGGCCTTGGGCTCTGATCCCCTTTGCCTGATTCCTCACAAGTGATTGCAAATGATGTGAGGATGGTTTTGGCAGGGCCCTGAGAGAACTAATGGACTTTAACAGCCCTAAACAGCCTCACCTGGGGTCTCCACCCACACCCCCAGCCCAGGAGCCTATTTCAGCCCAGCGTGGGATTGTTGTTATTGTATTGGGGTGTTGGAGGATGCTGGTCTCCAGCTCTGGCTGGCTGTGGTGCCCTGAGCTCGTCTGGTGACCTGGGATCTTGGATGAACTTGCTAGTGATGTTCAGCTCTACCCTGCTCCTGCCTCAGGTACCAACCTCCTTGTAAGTGCTGAGTGTCTTCAGCCCCCTGGGGTGGCTTGTTCAGTGGGAATGAGTATGTGCTTCCACAGAATTCTTCTGTGAGATAGGAACATTTTCCTCATTCTTTTGAAATCTGTGGAATGAAGGACACCCTACATCCATAACAGATGTTATTTGTAGCAGTTGTTTCTCCCTAAGAGCCTAACTCCCATTTCTTTTCTGATTGTGGGTGGGGGTCAGTACAAGTCAATGCAGTAAATGGCTTTTGGCAGATTAAAACACTTCCCCTGTTACATGCATTGAGCTGATGCTCTGGGATCAGTTACCTTGCTCTTCTTCAATGTGTTATCAGCCACTTTGGTACAAATGGGTGGTGGGAAAACTATGAGGGCTGTTTTCTTTGGTAGCAGGAGATGATTTCCCCCCAGTGTTGGCTTCTATTTAGGGAGTCCTCAAAGCTATGAGCAACCAGCTTTGGCAAAAACAGATACTATCAATTCAGGGAAGGGCCTATATATTTTTTTATAATATACATTCAGTCTAGTGCCTGGAGTCTGCTCTGGATGCCCACCCTGGCAGATATGCTCCTCCAGGTTTCTTAGAGGTTCATGGCCGTTTCCTGGCAGCATATGCCAGTGGTGACTACGGAGGCATTTCTGCCCTGAGTCCAGCTAGGATCATCCTCTTCAACAGCTGATATGTTTTGGCAGCAGCCTCTGACAGATCTGACTCGGAGCCAGCTTGCTTTTTCCCAGATGCAATTATCTGATGGCCCCTTCTTCTTCGCCGCCCATTGCTGCCCGTGCAGCAATGCTCTCCTGTCTCACTGGTTTTCCAGATACAGCCATCTGTCTGTCTTGATCAGATACCTCCAGGTTGCATTAGTGGCTTCATTGCTTAAAGGATTTTTTTTTTCCTTCTAGAAAAAGGGCTTGAATTTTTTTATTATTATTTTTAATTAATGTTTAATGTCCCAATTGTGAAGAAACTGATCTTGTGGTCCTCTGGCCTTTCAGCCTGGAAGCAGAGTGATCTTTGGTGTAATCATGGTTCCTGTGAGCAGTCTGTGTGATTTCCAATAGACCTCTGTAAGACAAGGTGGAGATTATTTCCAAGTGCATTCAAAAGCTTCCCAGAACTGTCCATTTTGACTCCCTATGCACCAGCACAGCACTTCCAGGCAGCTGCTCCTGCCTCAAGCCTCCTCACTCCCCACAAGCAGCCGCTGCCATTGAGCCCTCCTTTCAGTGTTTCCCATCCCAATGCCCCTGTGGGAGATGCTGCAGATAGAACAGTCACTGAACCGTTGGAGGCACCAACCACCATGGTGGTGCCCCCCACAGCTCGTGCCACATGTCCCACCACTGCTGCTCAGAGGTCTGGTGCTGCAGGTTATTTCCCTGAGCTCCACACCTTCCTCTTACCCCACTGCCACTCCCATGCTGTCACCAGGCTGGTCTGAGCAAGGATCTCTCTTCCATGTGGTTGCCATTAATTCCACCACTGCAAATGTCAGCCTGAGGTACTGGACCGTATTGAGCAATCAATCTTTAATTGCCGTATCCCTCAGTAAAAACATAAAGCCCAAAAGGGAAGAGAAAGGGAATAAAGAGGGTGAAGCTTCCCTCTGCCCTTGCAGATGGACTGTGAGAAGCCTGGGATGGAAAATGCCCCCCTTAGCCCTGGGCTGTGTCCCTCTCGCAGAGGAACGAGCCAGGAATTTCCTGCATGTACAGCAACTGCCGAACAGTCCTTACAGGTCTGCCAAGGACCAGGGCTCACCAAGAGCTGCTTGTTTACCTGCCACCCATTTCCATAGTGTGGGTGTGCAGCCACATTCCTGGGAGCCCTGACTGCTCCCTACCTGCCTGACCTGTCTGTGCAGGGGTAGGGAAGCACAAAGCCACCGTTTGGCAGCAGAGCTGGAGATGGGCGATGCGATTGCTGCGGGGGAAATGCTGCCAAGGATGCTCAGCACCACGCTGGGCTTGCTTAAGGAGCCAGCTCAGCAGCTGGGGTGTAAATCAGGTTGGTTGTGTTGCTGCTGGTGGATGGATGTGGTGTTACACCGGCTGAGGGTCTGAACTCAGGGCTTGGGACTGAGCTACAGGGATGAGCAGCATGGAGGGCTGCATTCCTTATGGAGCACGGCTGCCCCCAAGGGTGACTCAGAGAAGGAACTCAGCCTCAGCACTCCAAATCATCTTCTGCAGATGCTCTCTTTATCCACTGGCCCTGGAAATAACATAGGAAAAAAACCCTTCCCAGCTTCACAGAATCATGGAACTGTTGGGGTTGGAAGGGACCTCAAGACATCATCAGGTCCAACCCCCCTGCCAAAGCAGTGTACCTAGGACAGATCACACAGGTTGACATCCAGACAGGTCTTGAATCTCTCCAGAGATGGAGACTTCACACCCCCCTGGGCAGCCTGTCCCAGGGCTCCCTCACCCTCACTGTGAAAAAGTTCTTCCACATATTGGTGTGGAACTTCCTGTGCTCTAACTTGAGGCCATGGCCCCTTGTCCTGTCCCCACAGACCACTGAGGCTGGACATTTCCCTTTGTGTCCTGGTAAGCAACATGATGTGCCTGAAGGAGCTGTGCTTGGAGGTGGCTGCACAGGGCCCTGCGCTTGCCAGGCAGCTCCTGGCTGAGCAGGACATACTGTTTGGGTCTCAGGTGTGTGGACAACAAATGTTTATCACTTTTTATTGGTACTGTGCAGGTGGTGAGCAAATGCACCTCTTGCTTTCACAGCCCCTGTGTGCTGCTGCTGTCTGCAGCTGTCCCTGCCCAGCTGTGCCAGAGATGGGCAGAGGAATCTGTGCCAGTGTTTTCCCAGGGGATGCTGAAAGAGCTGCACTTCAAAGGCTCAGGACGTGTCCGTGTACCTTTGTCTCCAACAGCCCACGGTTGGGGCTGGAAGCTGCTTGTGTCAGCAGCTGGAGTTGGGAGGCAACCCCAGGCTGAGCCAAGGCTTCCAGCCAGGATCAGCACCCAAGTCATCCCAACCTTTCCCAAAGCATCTTCAGCCACTGCAAAGTGCCCCTTGGAGACATCCCAGGGCCATGGGCTTTCATCCTGCACTTGCAATAGCCATTTGTGTCGATTTGGGCATGTTCCTGCCCTTCTGCTGAGCTGTCTGGGCTGGGGGCTGTTGCATCCCTTGGGATGTGGCACTCGAGTTCTCTACTTTAGGGGGAAGATGCTGCTGTCACAATTGGGTTTTTTTTTCCTCTCTCTCTCAGAAAAAGGCAAGTTATATAAAACCAAAAAACTTCCCATCTTAATGGTGGATGAATTATTTAAATGGGTCTGTTTGCTAATGTGATTGACTTCAACCAACAGCACAGGTTGAGCTGTAATTAGGGGAAAACAATCAAATCTCTATCTGGGTTCAGACCATACCGGTCTTGCCACTTTTTTTGTGTTATAGCAGAACCTGTCGGGCAGCTTTAGTTAAGCTGAGCCTCCTTTCTGCTGCTGGGGCAAAGAAACACAAACCAGTAGAGCCAGTCAGACTGCAAGGAAAAATTATGGCTTATTGTCTGTGCAAGTTCCCCCACACTGCTCGCTCCTGTCTCCCCAGTCCCAGATGACCGTCTCTTGATCGCAACTTAACTGAGCCAGAAGAGCAGAAGGAGAGACAGACACAGCCCCTCAGTGTGAGTATTGTGCCTGCACTGATTTTTATCCGTCCTTGGCATCCTCGGTGCTGTTACATTGCTGGGAAGGGAGCTGGCTTGAGCTGCGCGTGGAGAGCTGCCCAAAAACCACACGGCAGCGTGTTGGGGAGAGCTGTCACTTGGTGCTGGCAGCTGGAGCCAGCTCCAGCTCCCATCTGATGGGCAGAGGTTGGTTGTGTCACGGGTTTGCTGCTTTTCTGTCCCCTCTTGGAGGTCGTGGAGGAAATTGGGATTTTTCTAGCAGTCGATGGCTTGTTGCAGAGTGGCAGCTTTGCTGCAGTGGGCAGGTGGGGCTGGCAGGGAGTGGAGGGGAGCTGAGCCAGCCTGGGCAGCACAGGCACTGCTCAGTCGGGACCCCAGGGCTCTCCACTCCTCTCCTCAACAAAAGCTTCTCCTCTGGTGTGTTCCGTTTGAGCATGGGATATCACTGGGATCTGAAATGCAAAGAAACAGCCCCCAGCTCTCACTGGGTGAAGTGAAAGAGCTGTGTGAGGGTCGGAGCAGTTTGTGGGTGTCGGGGTTTATGTGAGTGCCAGGGAATCCGGTCACGTTTGCATCTGGAAAGCAGGGGCCAGAGGCAGCAAACACCAAGGCTTTCCCTGAGCAAACACACAGGGTGTGTGACAGCTGTGGTATGAGCAGAGCTGGGTCCGCAGCCGCATCGGGACGCACCGTGGGAGCATGTGGGCTGGCAGCACCCCTCACCCAGGCGTTAGTGCCCGACACCACGGGGCATCACCTGCTTTCATCCTGATCCACGCAGCATTTCACGCTGTGCTGGTCTGCCCCAAACCTGCTTTCCCACCCTAAATCAACTGCATCTCTGCTGCCAGGGGTAAGAACCTTTTTATTTCCTCCATGGCAGGTGGGAGCTGGGTCGCAGGGACCCCCAGTAGCTGGCACTCTGTCTCCCTCCCTGCTCTCTGCTACTTTAAATCCAGGTTGAAGGAAGTGATGGTGGGATCGCTGCAAGGGGGAAGCTGTTTCTGCACATGCTGCCACCCTCTGCAGGGTCTTTGAAACTGTGGGTCAGACTGTCCCCATCACCGGTCCTTGCTGCAGTGGTCCCGTGATGGGTAATGCCCTGAAAGCACTTGCAGGGTAGATGATCACTGATCCTCCCATAGCTTCAGTGGGGGACACAGGACACTGATGTACAGTATTGATCCAAAACCTGGCCTGCCTCCCACCCCGTGTCTCCAACACCAATGTGTCACCAAACATTTGGGACAAGCAGAGATGCCTCAGCTCATAAAAATGCCTGGCTGTGGTTGTTGTGCTTGTTGGATGGCAGAGTGTGGGGATGAGCTGCTGAGAGAGGCCCCATCCATGATGCTACAGTGGGGCTGAAGCTCAGCTGGAGCAGAGCTGCTTTGGAGAGGATCAAGTCACCACTTGATCTGCATCAGCTGTGGGATGAAGCTGGCAGAGATCTGCCCAGCAAGGTGAGGGAGCATGGTCCTGTGTGCAAGCTGCTGAAGAAGCAGGTGTTTCCCAAAAGCAGCATCTCTCACTGAGCTTTGCCCTCGATCTGCTCAGGAGCAGTGAGCGGGTGTGCATGTCCCAGCTAGCCTGTGAGTGTGTGGTATGTTAGGGGCTGTGCTCAGGGGTGGACTAGCTCTGCTTGGCAAATGCACCCACAGCTGGGTGGACTCATGTATGGCTGTGAGGGAGGCAAAGCCACGCTGGGTGGGGTTGTCTTCCAAATTAGAGGTGTTGGGCACTTTCCTGCCCCTGAAGTGGGGAGGTAAGCAGGACCTCCCACCTGTTTCAACACGAGCTGCAGGAATTCCTAAAGGACAGAGATTTGGTGGGATTAGTCCTTGGCATCTTTTGTCAAACCTTCTCCAGGGGTTCTTGAGGCAGCTCATTGGTTTCAGCTGCCCAACACCATGAGCATGTTCCCGTACTACCTTGGTGATGGGAACCTGGCTCCCAAACCTTGCCAGGAGCAGATGCCAAGGTGGGGAAGAGAAATAATCCACCCTTCCTGCACTGCTTGTGTTGAACCTGGCACTGCTCGAATTACCTTGAAAGCAGGGAAGCAGCAGCCAGAGATGTGCTCTGTCACTGCCTCAGAAGGGCCATGTGGGATGTACAGGGAAATCCAAAGCATGAGATCTTGTCCAAGTTTGGAGCAGCAAGCATGGGTCACATGAAGCAGATCCCTGTGAATGAAAGGGCCCCCTGCAGCACCCCCATTCCCCAAACCAGGCACCACCATGATCCCAGCAGCTTGCAGCCATTGCAGCCAAGGGGGACTGTGTCCTATGCAGGTGTCCTGTGGGTGTGTGGGGAGCTTGTTTTACAGAATAACAGCAAACACAGAGGTGTTGTCCCAGGTCTTCAAAGCATGTGGAGCCTTTCCTGCAGCTCCTGCTGTTATAAGAGAGAAATATTTACTGACCACAGAGATTCCAGCCTTACATCACTGGATAAAAGCCTCCTGAAAGCTAGGGCATCCCTCCTTGGGGTATCCCTGTTGGCAGGGGGTCCCCAGGCATCCCCCCTCGGGGCATCCCTGGTGGCAGGGGTCTGAGCTGCCTAGTTCAGCTTTAGAACTTGCACTGCCAGAGGCTTTAACCTGCCCTGGCTATGGGGACAGAGCCAGCACCTTGAGGTCCTGTGAGCTCCCATGGAGAAGTGCCACAGGCTGTCCCACCCCCATCTGGCTGACCTGGTTCAACCAGTGGGGCCAATCACCCAGGATGGTGCTGAAGAACTGAATCTTCCAAGCACATTACCCCTTTTATTACCTCTTTTTAGCTATTCCCTGAGCCATTGAAGAGAAAAGCTGATTCACTTATGTGCTTATGATACTGCATTCAAGGGAGAGGGATTTGTGCTTTTCATTTGTGTGACCATCAGATGGACTCAGGGTGCCCACACACAGCAGGAGCAGAGGTGCCAGTTTGTGGGTGTGGTTATGATGGATCTTCATGCCCCTTATCCCACACAAGACCTGCTTGCCTGTGTAGGACCATGAAAGATGGATTCTCCATCCATCAGTAGCAGTGTAGGCTCCCAGGCATGCTGCTGGTGAGGTCTCCTGCAATGGAGGAGAAGACAGTGAGACCAGGGTGCTGTGCATGGTCTAACGGGATCACAAACAGAGCACAGGGTGATATTGTCATCAGTCAGAGCTTCCCAGGGTATTTACTGCCCGCTTTCCCCAGCCAAGGGCTCTGAGGGCAGGGGAGCAGCAGGAGTGTGTTGGCTGGGCTGGGAGGAGGCGGTGGCTGTGTGCCTCCGCTCCCAACGGGGCCTTGAGCTATTCCCTGGGCCTCACCACTTCTCAATTAAAACACCTGAAAAATGTGATAATGCTTCATTACCCACTTCCCAGAGCATTTTGAGGTGTTAATTAAGTAATGTTTATAGAAGTTGTGGTTACCCTGAGATGTGCAGGCAGATAAGTGGCTACTTTTAATCATCTTCCCAATTCTCATGCAGGCACACAGACCTGCCTGCAGATCCAGCCAAAGCCCACCATGCTCCAAGGAATATCATGGCATGGCTGGTGGGTCCACATGCTGCTTCTTTGAGTGGGGAGCAGGACAAATATTTTCTGCTAAACCCCAGTGAAGCATGAGGGAGCTGGGGAGCAGGAGTGCAAAGCCTCCCTCCCACTTGGGCTAGTGCAAGAAGAGAAGACTTAACTGCTTACGTTGATATATAAAAGGCAAAGCTGGGTTTCTGGGTATATTCTGGTATTGCAGAGGACCAACTTCTGCTTTTAGTGATCCCACAAGCCCAGGGCAGCAATGACTCTATGATGGGAGGAGGGATATCCCAGTCCTTGGGGGCTTTCAAGCAGAAATAAGGAAATGCAAGAAAACCCCCATTGCTTTGGAGATTGCAACATGGTTGGGGAAGCAGAAGCTGCCTCCATCCTGTTTAGCTTGTTCAGGGAGCTGTGACCAGCACTGGTTCCCAGTGAACCCAAAGGGCTCTCAAGGCATCTCTGTGCTGCCCAGCTGGGATCCCCATCCTCATCTGGAACAGGGTGTCTGCAGCAAGGGTTTGCTGCAAACTGCCCCCCCCCCCCCTCCCCCCCCCGGGGCTGGTGAAGCAGCACAGAGCAGCTGCCCTGCTTCAGAGAGGATTTTCGGGTTGTGTGAGGCTGAGAAAGGCATCAAACCCTCTTCCCCAGCAAGGTGAGAGCCAAAGCTGCTCCTCCCGTCTCACCTGTCGAGGGGTAATTTTGCAACCTGCCAGCCCCTGTCCCGCACCCGCCTGTAAAACCAGCACAGAGGAGAGCAAACCTTGGGCTCCATTTTAGTACAGCCTGTGCCATGTTAAGACATACAAAGAAATAAAATGCCCATCCCAAAAAGAAAAATAATCCCAAACCCACCCAAAAACCCCTCTCCAAGCTGCGCAGCACATCAGCAAAGCCCATCAGCTTCATGCTGGCTCACGAAACACTCCTGGCACTGCAGATTTTCCATGAGTGATCAGGCAGCTTTTCTGAGTATAAATTCAATTTATCTTTCTAAAATTAGACCTAGAACATAGTAGGGATGGCCAAGAAAAGAAAGTTTGGCTGGTGAAAGCAGTCCTGCCCGGCAATCACCCAGTGAAAGGTACATGACATAAATCCAGCCTGAAGCTGAGCAACTCCAGTGCTGCTGATGGGGAAAGATCTGGTGGTAAATCCATTAAGCTTCACCAATCAGTCAGTGTCAGAACTTCAGAGTCCTGCCATATTTTTTTTTATTTCTTTTTTTTTAAGTGACTTAAGCTCATCTAGCTAATGAGCTGCTTTATTCTTATGAAAGGAAGCAGTGCTGCAGGTGGGGATATGCCATGTCTTGATGTGATCATGGCCAGAGGAACTGGAGATTGGAATGAGAGGCCAGAAACACCCCCCCAGGGCCCAGGCCATGGCTGTGCTGTCAGAACTGCCTGTCTGAGATTTTTCTCTCCCAAGCCCCCTGGTATGGGCTAGGAAATAACCCTCTTGCTGCTTTTTCTTCTCCCCAGCTGCAGTCAGGAGCATCCCACCCTAAGGAGTGATGCCATTGGTACCCAAGCAATACCAGGGGCTGCCCCAGCCCCATGCGTGAGACCTGATGTGCTGGGGACCCTGTGCACCACCCGGACCCCGTGTCGCACCCCATCGAGGGACATGGAGAGCAGGTGAGCAAAAGCCACAGCTATCAGCACCCACTCTGCCTCAGGGGCTTGGGCTCTTCAGCCCACCAGGTTTAGGGGCTGGGTGAGGAGTTTGGCTTTGGTCCCCAACACTGGGGCTGTGTTTGCAGAGGGCACCTGTCACTTTGAAATACGCCTGGCCCCACCGGCACGGCAGAGGTCTGCTCCCAGCCCCGCCGCGGGGCCGCATCCAGCGCTGCCGCCTGTATATTACAGTGACAGCTCTGGAAAGGGCTCAGGGCTGTAAATGAAATCCCTGTCTCAGGGAGTGAGCTCCACACTGAGGGACTCTGTGGTCTGGTCTTCATCAATAAATCTCCCTCAATAAATCCTCTCAAGCAGAGCGGAGGAACAGGGAGCTGTGGCTTCCTGCCTCTGCCGGTCCATGTCAGGAGAGAAGGGGGCAAAGCTGAGCCCCTCGGAGAGCCTGGGCTGTCTGTGGGGTTGTTCTGCTGCTGCAGAAGGCTGAATCCTGGGTACAGATGGGGGTGACGTTAATGCAACATCCCTGTAACCCTGTGTGTGTGGAGTGGAGACCCAAAGTATTTTCCAGGTTTGCTTCAGCGTGGCAATCCATCTGCTCCAGGGATGGATGCTGACCTCTCAATAAGCATGGAAAACGGCTGACCTGCTCCCCAGGAGGTTGCAGGTCCCCGCTGACCTGGGGGATCTGAGGAAAAGAAAATCAGCCCTGGTGGCACCACAGCCATGCACAGAAGGCAAACCTGTTGCCCACACCCCGATCCCAAATCTCGATCTGCCGGGCTGTGCCCGCAGCGCTGAGTCACAGCAGCAGGGATCCGGATCTGGCGCTGAGCACCTGGGCTGCCCCCGCGCCCTCTGCCTCCAGCCACATCCAAGCCCAGCCCTGCCTCCCCGAATCATGGGCTGGCTCGAGCCTCAGCCTGGATGTCACCTTTGAGGATGTCCCAGCTGGAGCCCCAAAATGCCGGGGGCTGCTCAGCCCTCAAAGACGCCAGCCCTGGGGAGAGCTCAGCCCTGGGCAGGGGTTATCTGGCATCAGCGATCATCATAGGCAGTCCCCACAGCCGCTGGCTCTGGTCCCAGTTGCAATCCCTTCCCAGTTTGCAGCACTGAGGAATGCGATGGGAATTAGTGCCTGAGCACTTCAAAGCCTTCCCAGCCCACACTTGGGGTTTCAGCTCTGTGATGGCATCGGTGGGTCCCACAACCTCCCTTTATCCCAGGGGAGGTGCTTTGCCCAGGGCACAGCCAAAGTTAGGACTCAGAGAATCCCAGGAAGTGCTTCCCATTAACATGTTTTCATCAGTTTGGGGTTGGTTGGGGTTTTTTTTCAGTAGTAGAACCAGTAACCCTGCTTGTTATTCAGCTGTGGCTCTTGGGGCTGAGCAGCAGCGATCAGTTCCCAATCCCATTTCACAGCAGATGATCCGGAACGGCGCGAGCCGTAACAAGCCACCCTGCGTGCCTCACGTGGCTTCTATTTGCTGGGAGAGATCACCAGCCCTGGGAAAGGGTGGGTTCAGCCCAGAGAAGTGAAGCAGGAGAGATGAATATATATATATTTTTTTTTTTAATTTAATTGTTTCTCCAGACAGTCCAATCTCCTCTCGCTTGCTCCAAAGGCAACAGAGCTGTTTTGCTGATCCAAGCATGGTAGAAGTATGCAAGCCAAGCTCCCTGCTTGCTGGCACGTGCCTCATTTCTTTTGAAAATCAGGTGCTTTAGGGGAAAGTTTCTCCTTCCAGCTTCCCGTGCCCACATCTTGCATATGCAGGTGATCTGGCACACCTCTGCTCTGCATGCAGATAAAGGCACAGGCAGGCTGCCGGCAGGGAGCTGGGCTGGGAGCGTGCTGGAGCCCTGTAGAAACTTCCTCATGCTGCCATGGGGCTGCAAAATTTGGGTCAAAGCCCAGCCTTGCAGCCCTGAACAACGGAGGGGAAGTCGTCTTCTGCCTGGTCATCGCTGCGTGGCTGAAGGTTGAGCACCCACGTGCTTTGTCAGGAACAGGGTTGCTGGCCATGGCTCAGGAACCCAGCATGACTTTTGGGGAGAAGGTCCCACGTGGAAGTCCCTCTTCTTCCAGGACACCCTGGGCTTTGCTGACCTGCTCAGGGGTTTGAAATCCCTCCTGCCCGAATGCTGGGGACCCTCCATAGTGTTCTGTAGGGATGCTCAGACAGAAGCCACACCCCAGTACTACCACGGTCCAGGAAGGACCTGGTCCCATGGCTATTTTGGGGGATCTGAGACTTCCCAAGGCTTTGGCTGATGGAAAGCAAAAAGTTTATCCCAACACCAGCATCTCAGGGATGAATGGGGTCATCAATGATGTCATGAGCTTTCTCATCACCAAACCTTCTGCTTTCCACCCCTACTAGTAAGTTCAGAATTTGTGGGGTACAGGCAGAACTCTTAGAAAATAACCACTTCACTTTCAGGCTGTTTGTTCACCTCCTGCTTTTCCCAGCGTACTGAGCTAGGGGTGTCATGGGGTGCTCTCTACCTCTTCTGTTGCTTAGGGATGTTTTTAACCCAAAAAGGGGAAAAGAAAGGGGGGTTTAGGAAAAAAAAAAAAAGGCAAGGGCTTTTTTTAGAAGAAAGCAGAACCCTTTATCTATTCTCAAGGCTTATTGAACAGACAAAAGTGAGAGCACACAGCATGTTGGACCATTAATAACCCTGTAACATCAATGGGGAAACTGAGGCAGGCGCAGGTGGAGCAGAGACATGAGTCCAGGACAGGACCTGGGCCACTGCTCCCAGTATAGAGGAGCTGGGGGCAGCCAGCACACCCCAGGTTGCCCCAGTTCATTTCCAGCCCCACCATCACTGCACCAACATCAGCTCTCCACTCACCAGGATTCCTGTGGGGCTCAGCTCTCATGTCACCTCTCCAGGTTTCTCTGTAAAATGGGGTGAATAACACTCAGTTTGGTGTCTCCCAAGGGTTTGAAGAGGCTGCAGCCAGCAAGGCCATGTGAAGAACCTGAGCGATGACAGCGGGCAGCTGAGTGGTAAGTGCTACCTCCATGGAAGCTGTGCATGGTGCCAGAGGGAGGAAGGATGCATGGGAGCATCTTGGGACCCAGTGGGAGATGGGTCTGCCAGGTTCAAACACCAGACTGGCCACAGCTTCTCTCATCATCTCCCCGCAGCAACATGGTCCCAACACAAGCCTTTCAGTCCCTTCCTCAAGAAGATGTCTCGCTCTGCCTTATCCCAGAGAAATGTGATTTAAACAGCTCAAAACATGATGTTTCAGCTGAACTGTCAGTGCTGTCCCACTTTGCCCATGCCCCCAGCCCAGGGCTGAGTCAGGGTGGACAGCAGACACGTGCCCGGATGAGCTTGCTGCCTCGTGCTTGTGTGTGGTTTGGTGAAGGATTTCACTTTCTAGACTTGGGCTTTGCCCTGTTTCTATGCAAGCATCACATCCACAAGATGCTTCTCCTTTGTTTGACTTTTTTGTTTCTATTTTAGACTGAAACCTGAATAATTTGAAAGGAGAAGCCATCCTCGTGCTAGGCACAGCCCAGAATATGTCCTCAGAGAGTTTTGCAGAGTTCCTGAATAAGCTCAAGGAAATCCATGAGAAAGAGGTCCAAGGTAAGGAGCCATGAGAAGGCTAAAAACTGGCCAAGGTTCATTTCTTTGTAATGCCACCTTGATCTGTTTGGTTTTGGATAATCCGAAGAGAGGAGGTGCTGGTGCAAGCATCACCCAGGGGATGGGTGGGGACACAGGGCCACAGCCTGGCCCTTGGGGCACTGTGTCATCAGATGGCACCTTCTTGTGGTTTGTCCATCTTATCCCAGAGGAGAATGAGGTATATATTGAGAAAACTGGTATAGTTTTGAATGATGAGGAGGAGCAGAAGAGAGAGGGCATTTCTGCATCCAATACCCCTGGAGATATCCCACCTGCAGGAATCCTGCTTGCTCCAGCCATTAATCACAGAGGATTTGTCTCCTTTCCTGCTCCTGCTGCCATGGGCTGTGGTAAGGGTGAATCTGGAGGTTTGCAGAAGGGACACGTACACCCGCTTGGCTTCTCCTCTGAGTGATGCAGGCTGGAGTGTGTTTGGGTACTGAGGGATTGAAGGGCAAGTGTAGAGGTGCAATACTCTGTCAGGCACAAACAGCAGGACCATGAGGCTCTGTTAATGAAAACCTTAGAGTCAGGTTGGATAGTTTATTCCTCCAGGGAATAAATTGTTCCTCGTGTGATACATTATTAAAGGAAGAACCATCAGGTTAAGCAACCAAATGCCAAATCCAATTGTTTTCCTGTTAGAATGATCCCCAGTATCAGTATCATGAAGAAAACAGCAGTGCTTTTGGAGGGTTCTGCCTTATGGATTCACTCTTCTCGTGTGTAATTTCGAGCCAAGTGAGAGTTAAAGGAAACCATTGAGCAATTCCAACCACACATTTGCATCTCCTTTGCATAAAATGGATGTGACAGGATGTAACCTCTGCAGATCCATCAACATCTGCAGCTCCATCAACACAAGCCATCCTTGCTCAGCTGCAAATACCTCCCGAGGCGCTTTGCAGCACGGAGAGGCACAGAACAGCACTGCCCACCCGGGAAACGCGTGCTGGGACAAGAAATAAGCAGAAGCAAAACTGAAACAGACTTTTTTTGGGGGTGGGAGGGAAACATGGGCTGGTTAACTGGTGGAAACACAAAGCGTGCACACACTTCGTACAGCTTTTCCAGCCGCACTGAACCGCGGGGTTGTGTGACACAGGCAGGGTGTTGGTACTTCTCTGCAGTAAGGGGTGTGAGTTGGGGAGGTTTGTGCAAAGCCAGGCACCCTCCTGCACTCGGTGCAGCTGGGGAATTGGCAATAAATACCCAGCTCTCCATCTCTGCTAATTATTCCAGGCCTGCAAAGCAAGCTGGCGGAGCTGACGACGGAGAAGTGCCGGTGAGTAACACCACGTCAGCTCTACCCACGCCACGGTGGGATGGGGAGGGGTGGAAGGAAAGTCACCCCACTTCATTTTCAGACCTCCTGGCACCCCTCCAAGGCTGCCTGATTTAGAGAGCGCTGTTTCCCTTTCTGCCTTTGCCAAATTCAAGCCTTTTCATGACTTGTGCCATGCAGGTCCTCAGCACAGACAGGCTCGGGGTGATCCCAGCCCATTCCAGTTTGCCTTCCACTGGGAAATGATGCTCACACCAATGGGCACTTGCTTTCTTGGGAGGCAATACAGTGGGATACGAAGCAAGCTGCTGGCTTCAAGGGTGGGTGTCATGGGGCAGCGTCTGGGCTCTAACAAATTTGTTTCCCCTTCTGCCACACAGACAAAAGAAATTCAGCCATACTGGTGTGAGCAGGGTGGCTCAGGGCAGAAGTTCTTCCCCTTGGCAGGCTCTGCAGGTAAAGGCACAGATTTAGGAGAGAAAAGTAATAACTCTCTCTTCTTTGTTCATCAATTAGGGATGCTCAGAGAATTGAAGAGTTGTTTGCTAAGAATCACCAATTAAGGGAACAACAGAAGGTCCTTAAAGAAAACGTAAAGGTGTTAGAAAACAGGTAAGGTTTGTTTTTATTATGGGGTACTTTTCAGTGGCAGTGAGTAAAAAAACTCCCTCTCAGGGGGAGAGTTTGGACTTTGCTGTCTTCCCAGAAGTGGATGTAGCACATCAACCTTTCTTTTGCTCATGCTCGGCTGCTGGGAGAGCTGGGGGAGCCTGGGCACAGGCAGAGGAGCTTTCCTGGTGGTGGTGGTGGGACTGGAGCTGGGGGTCTGGAAGGGCCGGGGCTGGAGCATGGGTGGTAACCCCTCGCAGCAGTTCTGGGTGATGGGCTGGGTGTTCTCTCTGTGAGGAGGGCAGGAGCTTATTTCCCCTGTGAGATCTGTGTGGTAACAAGCTGCTGGCTGTGGGTTTCCCTCCAGGCTGCGAGCAGGTCTCTGTGATAGATGCATGGTCACCCAGGAGCTGGCAAAAAAGAAGCAGAATGAATACGAGACCTCCCATTTCCAGAGCCTGCAGCACATCTTCATCCTCAGTACGTACCACTGCCTGCTGTAAGCTCAGCTAATGCCTCTCCCTGATACTGGCATGTGAGCCCTTACTGTGACTGGGTGCTTGGGGGGGAATTTGGGATGGGGAAAGGGGAAGGTGCCAGTGTGAGTGTGGGAACCTTGAAAAACCAGGTCTGACCAGGAGTGGGGATGGAAGTCCATCCTCCCCTACCCCCCAGGCAGGGGTAATCACTCACATGAAGCAGCGGAGGGGGTTGGAACTTGCAGCCCTCCACACCTCCAGAAAATGAGAGATGCTTGTGGGAGAGCAGCACCGAGCTGGCCAGGGCCTGGCAGCTGCCTGGACCAAAGAGGCAACTGGCACCACAGAAGCAGTGCTCTGGCATGGGCAGGAAAGTCACAGCAGTGACACAGTGTGGCTCTGAAAATCAAGCAACATGTGTGATGGACTTTCTCCCGAGCCTTCAGCAGAGCTTGGGGTGCTTTTCCCAGGGGATCTGGCTGGCTCTGGGAGGGTCATGGAGGCAAAGGAGAATAAGGCATAAGAGGGGTGGAGAGATGCTGTTGGTTCCCAAGTGCTGCTTTTGAGCAGGGAGCAAGCAGAGGCAGCAACTCACCCTGCCCAGGAGCCTGCCTGCTCTTGCTCACTGCCTCCTCACTGTGGTGCCCAGCTGCTGGGTGCTCACAGCTCCCTCTGGATCTTCATTTGATCCCCCCCAAATCCCCCAGCCCTTCCCCTAACACAGCACCCACTCATCGGAGGCAGACATAGGATGCTGTGTCCATCCCACAGCCATCCCTACTCTGGGCTTTGCTCTCTCCCTGAGCTGGACCAACTGCAAGAAGCACACCCCCCACCCCCAATCCTGACCAAAGCCATGTTGGAAAGTTGCTCCCTTTTATCCCTTAGCCCCTGGCATGTTGTCAGAGAAGGAAGGAAATTTGGCATCCCCCCAAAACCTGGTGCACTTCCCTCTTCTTCCCCATTGCACCCCAGCAAGCTGGGAAAAGCATCAGCTCTCCCCTCACAGCACAACTTGTGTCCCTGCAGATAACGAGCTGAACCGCCTGAGGGAAGAGAACAAAGCTCTCAAGGAAGAACTGAAGAGGCTCCGGAGCCTGGAGTAAGTGCTCTCCTGGGTTTCATTCATCACAGGGTGTTGGTGAGGTCAGAGGCATCCCTGCAGCCAAGCAGAGCTATGTCTGCACTGTGGCATCCTTGGGGGTGTTTTAGCATCTAATTCCCGTGGATTCTGTAGATGTTAGAAGCAGTAATGGTCTCTAAGACTGTGTTGACCGTTGTTCACTGTTCACCTGCATCCAGGGATTCAGTCTGGGGACACACACAAGTATTTGACACCCTCCTATAGGAAGCAAAGCCCTGGGCTGCTTGCCTTGGCTACCGACCTCAACCTGGGCTTCCATGATTTTCCCATGACACCAACTCCCCTCCTGCAGCAGCCAGAGGGGGTCTGCAGTAAGCAGGTTGTGTCTGCAGGGAAGGAGAGTGACAAGCAAGGGTCTTGGGGTCAGGAGAGAGAAGTGATCTGCTCCAACAGGTTCATATCCCAGCAGAGCTGTGCTGAAAGCTGAGTAACCTGCCAGGCTGGCCAATACATACAAATCAGCTCATTCCTCAAGGGTTTAAAGTCCAGAGGAATTAGCACCAAGGGATTAGTTTACAAATATGTTTTCTTTGGAGCACAGAAGCATCATCTGCTTAAAGAGAAACTCTAGTTTTTGCACCTTGATGCTTCCCAAGGCCTGAGGAGTTTTGGAGCTGTGGATCAGACTGGGTTTGCTGGACACCGAGCACTCCTGCTGGGCTGCAGTATAGGAAGATTTCCAGCCAAATACCCCCATCTCAGCATCAGGGGACAGCCAGGACTTTGTCCATGACATAAATGCAGAGCTCCAAGACTCAGCAACTCTCTTGTGGTGACCAAGAGCATCAGTCCCACCAGCTCGATAGGGTGAAGGGTGACAATGGCCTGTGCTGGATCCACCCCTGTATCAGGCAGAAAGCCCAACCAGGGCCATCCAGGTTCTCGCAGAGCTTTTGCAATAGCCACAGTTGGGTTCTGGCTTACCCAACACTGTGGCTTCCTGCGACGTTACCCACAGGCAAGTGGGGAAATCGGACCTTGAGCTGTGCTGGCTCTGACCCAGGCTCCAGGCTGCAGCTGAGCCAGCAATAAGCTGCAGTGGAAGGAGATGAGTCTGAGGATCCGGTATATCCACATACATATGTATATGTTTGCATGTGGGGCTCTATAACTCCCAGTGGCTCCCAAACAGGTGATTTCCTTCTCCATCCCCTTCTCATTCACTTGTGTCCTTCTCCTTTCAACAGGGACAGGACAAAGACCCCAGGAATCACCTCCAGAGAAAGCTGCTCAACTCCCAGCTCCCCCTTGGCTTTACTGTCCCCAACAAGCAGGAACACCAACAGCGAGAAAGCAGCTCACAGGGGAGCAGAAGAAGCCTACCATGATGTGCCAGGCCTTGAGCTGGGAGAAGGTGGGTTCTACTGGCTTCCACTGCCCTCAGGGGACCTGGGGATGGGAAGAGTGACTGAGCCGTGGTGCAAAGCTGCTCTGGGAAAGGGTCTGGAGAGCAAAGACCAAGCTGCCGGCAGCTCAGATAGACATTGCCATGGCCACTGCATGTCAGGGGAGAAACATGCTCTGCTTTAGGGCAAGAGGGATGGGGTGCCCTCACTTAAGATGAGCGCTGTGCAGGTGTGGACCCAGCACCCCTTTCAAGCAGAGACTATGTCACCTTGCTGCCACCCACACACGCAGCATAGGCTGCATTCATTCAGGTGGTGGCATGAGCCAGACAGAAATTTTGGCTCAAGATCCTCCAGAGGAGGTGGCTGGTGTCAGTCAGAGGTGTCCTTGGGAGGCTGTGGGGCTCCAGCTCACAGTAGGGCAGGGCAGCCTGCCACGGGACTGTCACAGGGGCTGGTTGTGTCTTTGTTTTGCAGAAAAGCCCTCAGGACAGAGAAGCTCTCCCAGGAGCAGGACTTCCCCGAGCACTGTCCTCCAAGAAGTCAGCCTTGCAGAGATTGTGAGTTGCTGGAGATAGGCTGGTGTCCTCCCCACCGCTGTGGTCATCTGAACTGGATCAAAGGGGGGTGGACTAGGATAGGGAACAAGTAGGAGACACTTAGGGAGTAAAATAAATAGCCACACTTTGGGAGTTTGCCATTGCCAGAGCCCAAGAGGGCACCTACCAAATGCCAGATGCATCGTCTGCAGGAACTGCCAACCACTACAAGCAAAGCACTGGGAGTTTGGCACAAGCTCCTGTCCCCACTGTGAGCATGCACACCTTTGTTTGCTCCCCTGTTTGTCCTCCATGACATCACGTTTGGCATCATTAAGTCCTCTTTTAGCATCCTTAAGTCCTCTGCTCACCAAGCTGGTTCCTCTCTTAGATGTCCTGCTGGGGAAAGCTCTGAGGTGTGAAGGACCCAAGGAGATTGTGCTGAGCTACAGTTCAGCATAGCTCATCCTAAGTTATAGAGTTGGGTGTCCATTATCTGGGCAAACAAGGAGCTGGAGCACTATGAGTGATGGAAAAGCCTGGAGAACATGTAAACTGTGGGAACTGCGGGTACTGAGAACAAACACACCACAGCAGCCCTGCCCAAGAGCATCACAGATGTCTCTCCATCTGCAGCATGATGAATATCAGTGTTGTCAGAGGGCCTGGCATTGGTGGTCACAGTTTTATGCATCGATGCAAGCCTGCCATGCCTTTAAAACCCAGAGAATACGTGTCAGCCAAGGGATGCTGGGTGATACTGGGCACTGGGAGATGAGACTGCCAGACCTGGAGCCCTGTTCCTCATCATGGGAACTCCAGCCCACAAACACACCCACAGAGATGCCTCTGTTTTGGCACAGGCTTCGCTTACCTGAACTCTCCTGAACACTTGAAAGAGCAGGTGAAAAGGGTTTTTGGTAAGACTGCAGGCAGGCTATGAGGATAATTAATAGGGATGGCAGGAAGGGTTGGTGACATCTCCAGGTGGGCAGGGGAAAGTCAAGTCAGAACATGTGGTGAGCCTTTGATGAGAGCAAAAGGAGATGATGATGTCCTGGCCTCGCAGCCAGGAACTCCACTGGAAACCAGTGGGTGCCAGGAGCTTGCATGAAGGAAGTCTAGTGGCCTGATTAGGGGTCAGGGAATCTGTGGGGTCTTATCTTGGTTAAGACACTCGATTGTGGCTTGACTTGAGAGGGACAAGATCTCCTGGGCTACAAATCAGCACAGCCAGAAAATAAAGACTACTGTGGGTGTCACTGGGAAGCGTGAAGGGGAAGCTTCCTGGGAAAACCAATAAAAATATGGTTGAGCTGCAGGCCAGATTACATCCACCAGAGCACTTGGGAGCTGTCTGCCTTGCTCACACCAGTGAAGAGTTGCGTCTCTGCTCAGCAAGGCTCCCCTTAGTCACACACTGCCTGGGGAGCAGAGCGGAATGTCTCACCTGGTCTTTCCTCCCCCGCCACAGGCATCCCAGAGGATCGCCAACCAGCTGCATGGAACCATCGCCCTGGTGAGATCTGGCTCCAGACCCTGCCTCCTGGAGAAAAGCCCTTCTGGGGCAGCAGTGACCCCACCAGCAAGGAAGACCCCTCTCCCACCGGAGCGTGAGCACAGCCCCAGCCTTGAGGCGTGAGTGACCTGCTCATGGGTCATGGTGTGGGCTTGATCCACGGCCCATTGCAGCTGGGCCCATGAGACAGCTTGGTGTTCTCTGTATCTGCCCACCTCCTTGTCCAGAGTTGTCCCCCAGCCTTGGGAAGGGGTGGGGGGTCTCTCACTTAACACCAGCAAAAAAATGACTGGAATCCAGTGTGACAAGATCAGGTTCCTGTTACACCAGCTTCATCAGACAGACCCGTAAAGCAGTGAACGGGGTGCCCCCACCCACCTCCAGCCAGGAGGAGAAGGACCTGCCTCAATCCCTGCTCCTCCTTATCTATTCTAATGGGCTTTTCTGCAGGGCTCAGCGCTTCCCAGGGCTCATCCTCCCCACTGAACTCAGAGGGCTGAGCAAAGCCACTGAGTTCACCTGCAGAGACAGTGTGTTTCCCAGGGTGGGAGTAGATCTCCTGAGCATTCCCAGGAAAAGCTCCTGCACACGGAAGCTGCCAGATAACCAGCAATAGCAGGGACTCAGTTTGCAGGGCAGGTTCATGCACCATACTGACCTTCTTAGTGTGGCTGTAAAATCCTCCCATTGAGTGAGGTTGGGGAGGGTGGGCTGCTCCTCAGTCCTGGAGGTCTTCAGGTCCACCAAGGCACTAAAAAAAGCCTGGTGGGGGTAGTTAGGCTGCTTCAGGCTGTCAAGTAACCTCTCAGCAGCAGTGCTGATGTGAGTGATCACTGCATCCCCCCACTTGCTCAACCCCCTGGCTGGAGCTGCTGTGGCCCAGGAACAGGAGAGATGTCAGGTGGTGGGGTGGTGGTGGCTTCCTGCTGTGTGTGCAGTGGGGAGACCTGCTGGTAGCTGCCTGGCCCCCATGACATCCAGGACTCCTGTCCCCAGCACAGCACCTGAACATGACACACACACCAGGGCACAGAAAAAGCAGGAGGGACCACACACATCACCTGTGCGAGCTGAGAAATCACACAGAAATTCTCTAATTAATGTGATTTGTTTTTTTTTCTGCTTTAGTTATTTAACAGCAAGCAAACCAGACTCCCCCAAAGTCGCCCCATCCTACGAAAACCTACAGCTGACCACCAGGAAGGAGCAGCTCTGCCTCCTCCACAAGCACCTTTCCCTGCACCAGCTGGGGCTGGTGAGCAACTGTGCCTCAGCTGACCGGGATGGGAGCAGCTTCTCCAGCCGCTTGCTCCAGGCTAAAGACACGGACGGCCGGACGCGGTCGCGTGACAGCTGGGAAGATCGTGCAGCCTTGCTGAAGCTCCCTGCTGCCATGGTGTACGTGAGGGACCAGCACCTGGAAGAGAAGCTGCGCCTCCTCAAGCACAGCGAGCGCCTGCAGCAGTTCCTCATGCAGCAGTGCCAGGCAGGTCAGCGGGCAGACGGAGACCCAAAGCTCCCAGCCGAGGAGCAGCCCCTCTCCCCATGGCAGGGCATCACACCAGGATGCAAGGAGGAAAAGTCCTTCCTGGAGGATGATGCAGATGGGAAGGAAGAGAAGGAGCTTTGGCTCAGCCGGGACGGCTCTGAGCTCCGAGGAAAGGTGAAGGTGGCGAGGGACGATGGGACAGATGCACCACTGGATCTGTCAGACTCCAGCCGTGTCAGGGAAACAGGCTGGCACAGCCGCCGGGAGCCACGGGGGGCCAGCAGCCCACGGCCGAGCCCCAGGGAGAGCCCCCCTGTGCTGGCAGCCCGCAGCCTCTGCGAGGGACACGGGGTAGAGTGGGGGACCTTGCGCTTCCCATGCCGCTGGCCCGGTGCTGCCCGGGCACAGCCTGGTGCTGTCAAGGAGGATGAGGAGGATGCAGCAGTGGTGAGTACAGCTCGTGACGGCATCACCCATGGCACCTGGGGGTCCAGAATGGGTGCTGGCACCCTCACAACCACTGTTAACGTCCAATGGGATGATGGCTGCACTGTGTTTGAAGCCAACAGGGATGTGTTTGCACAGGGCAAAGCCTCAGCCACTCAGCCCTGGCTCTTGTTCCCCAGTTCCCTTCCCCTCCACTGCCTGCGGGGTTTGTGCCCAAGTCCAAGGACAGGCAGTACGTGTGCTTGTCCCCATGGGTGTCACAGACATCGCGTGGGCGCTGGGGATGGCCCTTTGCTCCTGCCTGGCAAAGACAGCATGTGTGCTCCCTGTATCCTACAGCTCGCACTCTCAGAGGCACATCTGGCAAACAGCTGCACGCTGAGCAGCCCAGAAGCCCTTCCAGAGACCGGGGTGAGGCTGGCTGTCCGTGTACCCAAGGAAGAAGCAGGTAAAAAGCTCCAGGCAAACGTGACATTTGAGAAGGCGAGAGCAAAAGGTGCATTTTGGGGAAGGAACCTTACAGCTGGGAATTCTCCATGCTGGGCTCTGTCTGTCTCACCAGCCAAAGCAGGAGCTAACCAGCACAGGACACCCTTCCAAGGACTCAGGTGCTCCTGGCTCCCAGCTCTCTCAGGCCATTTGGGGAACTTCAGGTTACACATTTCTGTCCTTGAGGGCTCAATTTTCAACCCTAGGGATGCCCTAAATTCAGGCTCAATATCTATAGGGAGAAAATAACCCTGGCTGTTGGGGAGAAAAGCCTGATGTTTCTACCCAGCACAGACCAGGAGCTGCCCATGGGGTTTCTTTGCCCACTGTGCAGACCATCCTGCACCCTGTACTCAGCTGCTGGGTGATGTGGAGTTCTCCAGGAGCTAAAGAAGGTCAGAGTAGCACCAACTCACTGGCAAAACCCACTCCACAGTGAGCTGCCATGAGGCAAGGTTGTTGTTCCAGCATTACCTGGCCCCCTCAGGGAAGCAGAAGCTCAGAAGTTACCCCAGAAGAGATGGGAAACATGTAAAAGGTCTGGAAAAACCATCCCCACCTGTGTCCCCTTGCTCCAAAGTGTGGTCCATGCTGGCACAGCACATAGTGTTGAGCACGGAGCGAAGGGTGCCAGTACCTGCAGCAGGTAGGACAGGATGCGCTCCTCCCTTTCCCTGCTCCACCCCCCAGAGGAGCCCTTTCCATTCCCAAAACCAGCAGTTCCTTTAGTCTGGGGGCACGTGGTGCTTTCTCCCTGCATGACCACCGTGGATCACAGGCACCAGGTTTGCCCAGGTGGGTGGGAGGCAGCAGCCATGGGGAGCAGGGCAGGAAGCACGTCAGCAGAGAGCTACTCCATACCAGCCTTACTGGCTTGGCCAGAAAGTTGAGTTCACCTGGATTAGTTGGTCTGGGCGTGCCAGAGCGGTTTGGGAACACTCTCCAGAGAAGGATTTTGCACAGTGGAAAAAAAAAAGGGGGGGGGGAAGGAAGGGGGGAGGTCCCCTGTGATTTACGTGCTCAGCAGATATCATCACGGCAGAAGAATCTCAGCTGATTACATTCTGGGTGTGGGAATGCAGGGCTTTCTGCAGTTCTCACCTTAAGGTTGACACAAAGCCCAGGAAACAATACACAAATACTTCTGCACTTTGTAGTGACCCTTAACCTGCAGAAGGATAAGGTGAAGAGGGGACTCTGGGGCTCTGGGAGCACTGGAAGCAGCACCTCCAGCTCTCCCACCTGAGCAGGAGCAGCAAGGGAAGCTGTCCTGCCCCCGGTCCCACCGTCCCAGCCAGACCTGGGTGTCCAGAGCAGAGTTAGAGCAAGAAGTGCTGAGGTCCTGGGATGCTGCTGCCCCTTGGAGGGCACAGCTCTGTCCCCATCCCTTTCCACCAGCATGGCTGTGCTGTTGTGGGTGCATGCAGGGTGATGCTGCTGCCGGCAAGGCCCGGACAGCTTCGCTCTCTGCAAAGGTTGGGTGCGTGTCTGGTGCGTGCTCATACGTGTCTGGGGTTGTGTAGCCCCAGGGCCTGTGTGCCACAAAATCCCTTTGCTGGGCAGGGAAGCAGCATCCCCACCTCTCATTCCTCCTCTCCTCAGCACACCTTTCCCTGCCACGAGCCGCTGACCAGGACCAGCAGCAAACTTCAGGATCATCCCTTTTGGCCTCTGCCCAGACATGTTTCTCCCCACGTGGGTCTCAAACAGTCTGGGATTTTAAACACCCCTCAGCTTCCCAACCTGCACGTGCCCGTGGACTTTGGGGCAGCACTTCAGTGGTGGGGTAGCAAAGTCCTGCAGACACAGATTTATTGGTACCTGGTTCCCACAGGGTCCCGTTGGGTCTCCCATAAACATTCATTTCAAGCAGAGTGCCTCTGCTTACAGCACAGTTTGTTGCTGGATCTGTTTTCTGCCTCGATGGCTCCCAGAGCCAGGGCTGGTGGTTCTGCATCTGCTTGCCAGCTTGTCGGGCCCCCCGCCAGCCAAAACCACCCCTCCTTTTGTGTTTCCTTAGATGATGCTGAATCTGGGAAGCAGGAATCTGAGGAGCCAGACACAACGGACAGCGAGGTGCGTTTGCTCTCCTCAGCCATCAGCTTAGGCTGTCAGGTCCCAGAGGCATAAGATGGGTTGTCCTCTCCTGAGCACATTCAAGGAGGTGCCGGCTCTTCCTACACGAGGTGCCAAACCCCATTCCCACACTGTTACCCAACCTGTTGCTGAGGGATGGACACATCACTCTTTCCAGCAAGCCAAGAGGGCTTATGGACAGCAGCATTTGTCCCCACTGCAGCAATGGTCACAAAGGTCCCCAGCAGTGCCACTGGGCCATCAGTTACCTGGGAAAGAGGAGTACTTTGTAGACTGACTGCTCTTTTTGTTGGTGTAGGTGGATGCCCTGTATGAAGATGATATCCTACAAGAAGCTCAGGCTGAAGGGAAATATTTTTGCCCCAAAGACAAAGCTCGTGCGCTGCAGAAGAAGAGAAAAAGAGGACAGGATCCCTGGGCAAAAGGTAAGCAGGAGGAATTTCTCAGGGCATCAGCTCAGGGCTACAGCTTCTGCTGCTTCCTGAGGGGCTCCTGTGAGAAATACCAGAGGGCACCTTCCCTGCAGTGGAGAAGAGTGTGCCTCCCTGCTGAGTGCATGCCAAGGTGCAAACAATGTCTGCCCAGGGTGATGGTACAGCAGAGTGCTTTGTTTCCCCGTGATAAGAGATGCTGCACCACAGTTTGATGATGGTTCCATCTCCAGACAGAGGAGCCCCAGCTAATGGTTAGCCAGAGGAGCCCAGGCAGGGTGGCTGGAAGGCATTCCTGAGCACCTAAGCTAACAGGGCTCAGTCCCTTGTGTTTGCTTAGCCAGTTGGGAAGGTGATGACTGGAGAAGGCCAAATTCCCAGGAGTGAGTTATTGACATTCAGAGAAAGGTTTCTGCCATCTCTGGTGACCTTCCAGTGTGGCTGTGGAGGTCTCCCTGCTGACAGAGGAATGTGTTGTACCCGAGTTTCCTACAGGTGAAAACTGCTCCTGATAAGGGCAAGGATAAGTCGGTGTGTGTGTCAAGCCTTGGGAAGTGCTGTCAGAAATACCCAGCTACTAACCCCTTCATACTGGTGGGAGAGACGAGGAGGTGTTGACCCAGTTATAAATGTAGAGAGGGATGCTGCTGGAGCGTGAAGGGAGCCTGTGTAACAGGCAAGTGCTGCCCTTTGCTCTGTGCACAGCATTTGGAGCTGCCTGCTCATTCAGGGAACACCCCACCGCTGAGAGAGAAGAGGATTTGCTCCTCAAAACCAGCTGTTTGGAGGGATGGGGAGGAAGCTGCCCTGTGCTCCCCAGGACGGACACCATGCGACCCTCCAGGACTGGATAGGGATGTCCTGATGTCCTAAGTGAGGGCTGGATGCAGTTGTGGCAGGAATGGGGTGATAGAGAGGCATAACCCCTCTCAGCATGGGTTGTGTGCCATGTACCACGCTGGAAGTGGGAGGAATCCAAGACATGCATCCTGCTGGCCTGGGATGTACCCTCTCAGGTGCACTCCTGCACCCGGTCAGTTCTCTGCCTATTTCTGCTTCACACTGTTTCTGTTCTCAGGGTCACAGCAGCCTCCCCAGGTCCCTGTGCATCTCATGTGTGAGAGGGATTTCTCTTCATCGTTCTTTTGCTGAGCTTTGCTGCCTCCTGTGCTGTCCCCGTTTCGGGAGGAGGCCATGCTGACCCCATACATGTCAATCCATTGCTGTGTGGTTAACTCCTGCGCTCATCTTGCTGTTTACAGGAGCTAAGAAGTCAGTGAGAGGAAGAAAGAAAGCCATAGTGGAACAGTGCTCAGCGGGGATCACAAAGGAACCTGAGAACTGCTCAGCTTCCCACAACGATACCTCTGAGGAGAGCTAACAGCAGGGCAGGATGAGAAGCAACATGAACACTGCAGACCAAAGAAGAGAGCTCAGAGACCTCAGCATCCCACCCATGCTGGGAGAGCGACTCCTCCTGCATGCTGGGCCAGGCAGTGGGGAATTCATAAGGACTCATTAACAAATTGAGCATGAATCAAGAGGCTAGGCCAGCAAGAGCTGTGCAGGTGATACCCAGAGCAGCCAGGTCGCTGCTGCTGGAGCAGCACATTCAGTGACCCCCAGCCCTGCGCTGCAGCAGACCCTCAGACTGGTGCCAGGAAGAGGAGACCCCCTCCTTGCAACACTCACCCTGGATCGGGACCATGTTCGTCCCTGGGATAAGGACAACAGACTCTCCAGACCCCACTCCTCATGTACCACGTCCCCATGGCTGGCTGCAGGGTGGTGACCAAGCTGAACACCCACACACCAACCTGCACTGATTAAATCCCTACCCAGGTTTGTACATGTGTGGGTCTTGTTCAACCTGGAGAAAGCCTGTGGCTTTCCTTCCTAGCTCAGTGAGGAGCAACAAGCATGTGGCTGGGCAGGTAGGACACATCCCTGGAGAGGGCAGGGAGAAGAGCATGGGAAGGAAGGGCTTGTGTGCTCCCTCTCCCCAAGGTGTCCCACGTGCCTGGGAAAGGCAGCTGGGACTCAGCTGTTACTCACAGCAGTTCACACTGACCTTGCAGGATTGTGGGGGGCTTGTGGATAAAGTGTTCTTAAACATGTGTTAAACAGGGGCAGGTTTTCCTTCAGCATCAGGTTCCTGGTCTCCAGCCAGGGATGGGATGAGGAGGACTGTAGTGAGCATCCCTGCAGCCATGACTTTGCACCAGGAACCAGGCTGGGTTGTTCCCAGCACACAAGGCTGAAATAGAGGGAGGCCAGAGGAGAAGTGCCAGACATAGTTCCTGCCCTGCCCAGTGCACCATTGTTTCCTTTACCCACAAGTATTTCTATTTAAATGTGGGTTGGTCTGTGCCCATTCACAGGAGTGAAGGACCAAGTGTAGCAAGCCAAGTGCCTGACCTGTCAAGACCATCCTTCCTGCACACCCCACAGTGTGTTTCCACATCCCCAAGCAGCAAAAAAAAAACCCAAAGTCACCCCAAAAAGCTTCAAGGGAGCAGGGGCAGGGAGCCAGGCTCTGTCCTGTCAGGGTAGCTGCAGGGCTTGGGGGTGTCATTCCAGCACCCAGCTGGGAGGAGGATGCTGTTCAGTCCCTGGGGGGTCACAGCTGGGTCTGTCCAGGCTGGGCAGCTCATGGTTGTGGAGCAGGTAAAGGGGACTGGGGGGATCAGGTCTGCCAGCTCCAGGACCAGGGAAGGAGCAGGGAGAAAAAGCACCCAGAAAAAGCCACAGTTAGAGGCTGTGGGCAGCATTGGGCTCAACCCCTTCATCATGCCCTGTGCCGAGGAGCTAAGTCCCAGCTTCTGAATTATCCACCAGCAGCAGATGTTCTGAGAACCAGTGTCCTGGTCTGTGCTTGGAAATGCTTGAGATATCCAGGTTTTAAGGTGTTGATGGGTCTAACGGGGAGAGCAGCATCTCCATCCCCAGCAGCAGCTGCACCGGTGGTGCCCTGTGTCTGCAGGCTCCAGGAGGGAGCCCAGGGCTCTCATCATACCCGCCCCCCCCCCCTCCCCCGGGATGGGCAGACCCCAACTGACACATCACCTTCTCCTGGGGACCAGCTCAGCCCGGTACCATCCTTCTCTCATTCGTGTTTCAGTGCTGTGATGGGGACAGAGCATGCAGGAGCTGGCCCAAGGAGGGGACAGGCAGCTGGAGGGGGTGCAGGTTCAGGGCTGATCCATCCCTGCTCCAAGCTTTTGTTGGATCATGGCTGTGGAAACTGGATGATGGCCACAACTGACACCTTCCCCTTTCCATCCCAGGGAGCCAGCACTCTGTCTGTCCCTTGCTCAGGCTGACTTGCAGGGGGCAGCAATACCCAGAGCAGTGCAGAACATGCCTGGTCACCAGGAGAAATCTGTCTTTTAAAAATACTCCATCCAGGAAGGAAAGGGAAAAAAAAAATAGAGGAGTTGAAATGTAACCCCATAAAGAGGCCTCTCAGACTGCAGGGAGGCTGGCTAGGGTCAGGAGGACTGAAGGAGGGAGGGAACTTTTATGCAACTCTCAAACAATCCCCTCCCTGTGACTATCCCTTGATAAGCAAAACGTGCAGAGGTCCTGCCAAAAACTAATGGACTCCTCAATTTCCTTCTGTTTTCCAAGGAACTTTTTCTTTTCCTCCCACTGCACAAGACCACCACTGAATTCACCTTCGTTCATTGGACTCTCCTTCCTTTGGTGTTGCCCCTTGCCTTTCTCCAGCAGGCATTTTCAGCTGATGCCTCGTATCTCGGTGCAGGACGTGTCTGTGGGGCTGGCAGGGACACATACTCCATAGCTAGGGCAATCCCAGAGCTATAACAAAATAATATTACAGTTTTGCCAGCTTTGAGCAAAGTGCTTCTCTGAGCGAGCAGCAGGGAAATAAAACTTTAGACATTGCACTTGATCCAGCCCCAGAAACTCTGCCCCTACCCAGCCCCTGGCTTGCTGTTACCACCCCCCCACCATGTTGGAGAAACACAGGTAATTGCTGAAGCCCATTCATTCTCATAATTATGCCTGTCAGTCTCTTGTTTGAGTCTTTCTTGACAGATAAATGTATGGATTGATCTGGTGATACACAGGCAGCCTCAGGCTCGAGCTGTAAGGGAGAAACCTGAGACCTGAGCGAGGAATCCCGGAGCTTTCACAGAATTTTCCAGGCACAGGTTCAGCTCTGCTGAAGGTTTGGTGTTTGCAGGACTGTGCTGGGCAGCCTTCAGCCCTGAGAACACATCAGCCTCCTAAACAGCTTCACCAGCGTTTGGCTAATGACTCCAGGCAGCATCCACGTGCCAGTCCCAGTGATCTGTGCTTTTGGCAGCCTTAAACCCAGCGCTGTTGCTGCCACATTCCCCATCAGCACGAGAAGGGCCGTTCTATGCAATGACCTCCAAAAAGTCACTGAAATGACCCTTAGAGTTACAACCCACAGAGCAACAGAGCGGTAGAGAAGCTGTCCTACACACAGACCAGTCCTCCTGAGAGGCTGGCAGCTCCCATTCATTTTGTTCAGACAAAGTATAGCTCTGATGTCATCAGTGACACGATGCAGGTAGGATGCCTGGGCCAGTGAGCTGGTTTCCCAGAGGAACAGGTTCAGAGCACAGCTTGGGTTTGCTCAGGTCAGGGACTGGATTTGAAACTGCACTCAAATCTGGAAGAGCAACAGCATAAGCATTTCTGTTTTACCTTTAGTCCATCCTAAACAGTGTCTGGCTCCTTCGCTGCCCATCGAGCCAAACAATTCTGATAACAGACCAACGCAGCTCTCTTGCTTGCTGGTCCTTAAGCATCTCTACATCATTCTCCCAGCACAGATCTCAGCTTGCAGACCCTCCTGCTCCTCCCCGTGCACCAGCGCTTTCAGCTGCTCTCCAGACTCCGTTTGTATAATTTTGTAAGAAATAAGTCTAGCCATGAATATAAATACCCATCTCAGGGGGGAAGCCCCAACTTGCCAGTGCACAAAGGTTCCCCTGTTGTGTGTGTAATGCAGCCAGCGCTGCGCAGAGTAGTGGGATGTCCTAGGAGCTCAAAGCAAAGGGGAACTATGCTGGGGATGCTGCTGGCTGCAACATAGGAACTAAAAGCACCAAAAATAGAGACATGCACATAAATTGCCCCCCCCTTACGATCTCCTGCAGTCATATTGCCTCTGTGGCAATAGGTATTTCAAAGGTGTCTTAACTGCGCCCTTTCCATCAGGCTGCTCAGCACCCCTCTGCAGTGAAACACTCTTAACCGAGATCTGATCAGCAAGTGATGCCTGTTGATAGCACTGGCTCTGGAAACACAGCTTCAGTCCTCAGTTCACCACAGGAGAACTCCATCAGGCATTGCTGAAGTCTTCCTTAAGTCCTACCTGGGGGAATTTAAGTGGGCTGGGAACTTTGTCTAAGTCCTTCCCAAGGTGAGATGCACCCTGCATGTGTGAAGGAGGCAGGATGTGCCCAGGCAGCCTCTGTGGTGTACAGCCTGGAGAGGACAGGGACGACTTGGGTGTTCAAAACAGCACAAGGGCAAGACTTTTTACCTTTTGAAAGGGAACTGTGGAGTCATGGGTAGGGTTAGCAAGCCCAGCATGCAGTGGCAGTTCTTGGGAGGAAGAGATTTGGGAAGTCCCTTTGCTCCTTTATCTCAAAGTATATTGTAGGCAGTTTGGAGCATGTTCCTCACACATCACTTGGGCGTCATGGCTTTCTGCTCTTCATTCTGTGATGGGGCTGTGCTGCACACCCCGCTCTTCCCAACCCCGCTGCCAGACCTGCTGATCTCCAGTGGGATCTCTCCACAAAACACACTTTACAAGATCCTCCCATGAAAATTACTGCCCTATGAACAACGGCAGCGCCACGTGGCCCAGGGTTTGATCTATTCATTCCCAAATCCTCCTGTTAGACATCACCTCCATTTTTCATGACGCGAGCCCCGAGCGCAGAGCCACACGATGGAATCAGCCAGCTCCGGGGGGGGTTTTGAAACACTTCATGTCGTGCAGGAGAGCCTGAGTCATTTCTCAAGGCACAGAGTTCCCGGTGCAGAGGTCTGTTGGCAAGGCTTGCCTCCTGGGGCTCGGAGTGTTGTTTGGCTGTAATGAAACCCGCAGCCAGCGCAGAGGATTGCGTCACCCGGGAAGCCAGGCGATGCAGCCAGCAGCGGCTGAGACAGCCCAGGATTCCCAACTGGGACTGACTGGAGGCAGATTGAAACCATTGCAGGTTGCACAGCTGCTGGGGCCCAACAGCTTGAGTGAAACCCAGCTGGTGGGTTTGGGATGTAGGAGGAGGGAGGTGGAGATGATGGATGTGTCAATGGAGATGGGGAGCGATCCCACACGTGAGCGTGGTTAGGAAGGGTTTCACAAGTTCTCACATACTGGTACCTCCAGGCATCTTCTGAGGCATTAAATAGGAGGGGGAGGATGTGCTCAGGAGGATGCCTAGTCCCAAACCCACAGTGGCTGGTCCTTAGATGGGTGTGGGGAGTGTGGAGCTTAGCTCCAAAGAGCACTGGTCCCCCTGGGTGTGCTGATTAAAGGGCAGGGATTAACAGGGGGCAACTGTGATAGGATCCTTGGGACAAGGACCTCAGGTCAGAGCCTGTTCAGGAGAGAGGAGACTGTAAGCTCTGACACCCTTACTCATCATCTTCCTGGGCTTCCAGAGGCCACCCCGGTCCCCGGTGAGGCTTCTTGGATCCCCATCCACACCCCACTTAGGCTGGAAAAACAGGTACAGAAATTTCTGGTGCCTGATCTTAATACCAACAGTTCTTCCAACTGGAAGGCTGTTCTTCTGGTTCTGTCTAAATATATTCCTGACCTGCTTATCTTTGCTTGATTTTGGGCCATGATTTTGCAAAAAAATATAACACCCAGCCCACATATGTACTTTAAAATGTTGTCTCATACCAGATGCTTAAAGCAAACCCTGCAGATCTTGCGTGCAGAGGAATCTCAGTGACTTTGGTGTCTCTGTTCCCCACATCATACTGGAATAAGGACTGGCAGACCAGCCCCTTACTCCAGCAGCCCCTGGCTGGTCAGACACGTATCCATGTAGTCCAGGGCTTCCTTGAAGGTATATCAGGAGCCCTGGGAACAAAACCAGCATGAGTTAAGTGATGGCAATTCAGAGTAACAGGTTAGGTTCGTGCAGTGATGCTGTAAATGTGAAACTACCTGTGTCTCTGTTAGCCCAGGGTTTATGCAGAGGTGAGGGGGGGAGCATGCTCCAGCCCAGAACCTGAACCTGCCGTGCAGCAGCACCATGCCAAGCCCAGCCTTTCTCCAAAAGAGCTTCCTCCCTTATGAATTAGGAGCATCTCCAGTCGAAATAGAGCTCAGGCTCCCTCCACCTGCCCACCCACTGCAGAGATTCCCTCGCTGTAGGAAAAGTGGGAGTGAGGGCTGCTCAGGGTTGTACCCAGCCCCTGCCACTCATGGAAACGATGCTGCCCCTCTGTTTCATCAGCAGATCCCTTGAAATGCAGCAACATTCCCGCTGTACTCATACACCCTGAGCTCGTTGGCTTGTCAGATGTAGATGAAAGCTCCCCACCGTTAGCAGCAGCAACATTCAAACCTCTACATTCAGCTTTGAAGTTAGCAACCCACTAAGCTATGGGGGCTGGCTTCTTTCTGCTCCATCCTGCGCTGACTCAGTGGGACGATTTACATCCTACAGCTGTTTTTACAAGGAAAGAATGAAAAACAAAGTATTTTTTTTTTAATCCAGTCTTGGGTTCTAGAGAATTGTTTGCAGGAGCCTAGCTGGGTTTCCATGCCCTTTTATCCCTTGGCTTATTTGATGAGCCTGCCAGCAGGAAGGATTTTAATTCCATTTTATCCCAAATTATTTCTTCCACAGCTGCGATATGAGATGATTCTGCCAAATAATTTGGGCTTTAAACCTGACCTATATTGAATATCATAAAATACTGAGGGGATTCTTGGGATTTTAAGGGGAGAGTTTATATTTCACTGTATTATTTTAATAGCTCTTTATAGAAGGCTACAAGAAAATATTCTTATGTTTCTTGTCCTAATAATAATATTATTATTTTATTATTAAGCGCTATTAATATGGCAAGACCAATGTTGATGCCTCCAGTGTACAAAAAAGGATCTTATGAAACAGTCATATGCGTCTATGTGTTTCCTAGGACAGGTTCAACGTCTTTTATTCAGTGCCCACGTTTCAGGTCATATCATCAAACAACATTTTGATTGCTTGTGTAAACTGCAAGCAATATTAAGGGCTCACATGTAGCTTGCTTAAGCACGTTTGGCAAAAGCATTTACCATTCCAAGGGTCCGCTATTGCAAATACATGAATACCTGCTTAACTCTAAACAGCCCAGTAACCCCTCGCTAATGGCCAGTTGGGTCTGATATGTCCATAGGTAAAATCCCATTGGGGCCACAAGCCGCTTTGGAGCCTGTGGAGTGGGAAGCACAGGGCTCTGCAAGGGGTATTTTGGCTGCAGAGGAACACAGACCCACCAGCACCCACACCTGGGTGCTCAAAGTGCCAGAGGCTTCGTCACGCCCAGCGAAGCTCCCAATCCTCCTCTTCCAGGCCTCGTCAGATGGACATCGTCAGTGCATGTTAATGCCCTCCGAGGATGGTGGTAAGGGCAGAGCTGTCATACTTGGCACAAGCATCTTTCTTGCTTGGTCAGAGCACCATGCAGGATGCTCCAGACATCTGTTTGGGTGCCTAAGCGCCGTGCAGTATAAATACACCTGGGAAGTGGCCTGCTGGGTCACTTTGTGGAGATAAATACTTAATTTATGCGCTCCCAGATCCACCTATCTTACCTGTATAGAGCTTATGATCAGGGCTGCTTCAGCTTTGCCTTGGGATCAGGGAGGTGTGGGGATTCATCCCTCCACGTAGGTTTTGGGGGCTGGCAGTGAGCCTCAGCACACGCACAGCGATCCGTGCTGCACACTCAGCTCTGTGCCCTTGGGGATGGCTGGTCTACCCCAGCCCCACAAGCCAGAGGACTGGGTCCCAGGCTGCAGGGCTGGAGCTAGAGGAGTGACTGCCTTCATCTGCTCTCCTAGAGGCGGTGCAAACGGTTTCAGTAGATGTGTCCTCCCTGTCTGCGGGAAGGAGGGGAGATCTTGGGGATGGGCGACCACCAGAGTCACTGGGAGTGTGGGTGGGGAGCTGGGGAGAGGAGAAGCTTTTAAATAACCATACCAAGGGGCATGGCAGGTGTTTGTGTGGAGACAAGGTGGGTGGCTGTCCAGGGCCACGGCGGGCTTGTGGCTGCGGTATGGACATACCTGAAGGGGGAAGGGGCTGCCTGCGTGCCGGCCCCGTGGAAAGGGCCAATGGAGGCCTGTGCCGGGCCAGGCCCTGCCCGCCCTGCGGGGGCACCACCGAGCTGCTTGGCTCGACGGAGCAACAGTTGCGCGCCGGCGCTAGGACCCGGCAGAGCCTCGCCGGCCGGCGAAAATACGGCGGGGCTCCCCGTGAGGTGAGCTGAGCCAATGAGCGCGGAGCCGCGGCCGGGCTCATTTACATCCCGGCGCGACGCATCCAATGAGCGTGCGAGCTGCCGGCCGCGCTGCGCTCACAGCCGCCCCGCCCGGGCGGCTGAGGCTCATTCGGAGAATGGCCGCGGCCACGGCGTGCGGCTCCCCGCCTCCGCGCCCGCCCCGCGAGCAGCCGCCGCCGCGGAAGCGAGGCGACTCCCGGCGGCGACAGGCCGCTCTCTTCTTCCTCAACAACATCTCCCTGGATGGCCGCCCGCCCTGCCCGCCCGCCGAGAAACCGCTGCCGCCGCCCGCCGGCCCGGCAGACGGGGAGGAGGCGGCGGCGGCGGAGCCGGCCGGAGCCCCGGCGCGCTTGCTGTCCCCGGCGCCCGCCTGCCAGCCGCCGCCCGCTCTGCTGCTGCCCGGCGTCTCCCCCGTCGCCGCTGGAGCCAAGGGGGACGCGGACCCTCCCCGCGGGGGCATCTTCCTGCCGCAGCTGCTGCTGGCCGGCCCGCTCTGCCCGCCGCCCCCGGCGCCGCCCGCCCTGCCGGGGATGCTGGTGGCCGCCAAGCCCGGAGCCCCGGGGCTGCTGAGCCCCACGCAGAGCGCGGCGGGCGGCGGCTTCGCGCTGGAGGCGCAGCGGCAGAGGTGAGTGAGGGAACGGGGCGCGCCGGGTCGGTCCGCACCGCCCCCCACCCCCTCCTCCCCCTTCCCGGCGGCCAGGCCGCCCCTGACCCCGCGGGGCGTGGGAAGCGGCAGGACCCCCCGTGGCCCTGGGAAGAGCCCGACTTTCCCAGGGTTCTCGCCCGCCCGGGAGGTGGGGAGCCGAGCATGGGAAACGGCCGACCCCGGGGAGAGCGGTCGTGGGAGGCGGAGCCGGCCCCGCTGTCGCCTGGCCCCCGGAGGGAGCACCTGCCCCGGGGCAGCCCCGCTGGAGGTGGCCCGGGGTGGGGATATTGAGCCTCGCAGGCAGCCGGGGAGCGCTGCTCGCCCTGCCCTGCCCGCTGCCTTTGGAAGCGCCGGGTGTCCGGGGGCTGCTGTACCGGCCGGTTGTGCAGAGGATGCCCCGGCTCGGCGGAGTGTTTCGCTCTGGCTGCGGGCCTGCGGTACCCTGAACCCTGCGGCACCCTGCGCCCTGCCTCCTGCTTTGCTCTTGCCCAGTTTTTGCATCTTTCTGTTTCCAGATGAAGCCGACAGACTCATTGCTAGGTAGGACGCTTCCCCCGTGCAGCGGTCACGCTGCTGATGCCTTGTCTCATCTGCTGCTTGTCTATGCAGTAACGCTGTATATTAATAAACGCTTATACGCTGGGAACTTTGACTCAGCCTCAGGGGAGGATGTCCTGGCCTTCAGTACAGGGCTACCATCGCCTTTCCAAGGGACTTCTGTCAGCCTGGAAGCGTTGGTTTGCTGATCTGCTGAGCGCAGGCTCTTGCTCAGATCTTGGGGGTTTGAGCTCTGAAGGAACTCCTTTCATGCTGTTTCTTGCATAAACAGCTTTGTAAAGTGAGCCGGCCCTCAGAGCCTGCAGATGGGCAAAGCAGTATCTAAATCCTTAAGTCTCCGTGGTCTCGATGCTGGCTTCCAGAGCTTTGTTAGTGAGCTGGAATAGAGAAGTCCCTGCTTCCCAGCTGGTGAGCTTTGCTAATGCGGATGATGGGTGTTCCCTTTCAGTGTACACTGTGCAGTGGAGGTGTCCTCTGGATGCTCAGGAAATGACTGCTCAAGTGTTTGAGTGAATATAAAGACAAGTAGCTGGCTTTGAGGTGTGGGTGTCCTCTTGTGTGTCATCCCTACAGGGTTTTTCCTCCTTCTTGAACTGTCACTTACCACTCGTTGTTTTCCTCCTTGTAACGGAGGGGACCTTTCTTTCCTCACTTCTTGGAGGAGTTGAAGCTGGGCCTGCTAGATGGATGTGCAGGTTGTGCTGTTGTGTGTTCAGCTTGTTGTCCAGGAAGACCTCAAGCAAGGGTATTGCCATGGCACAGCTCTTTCCTAGCACTCCTAGGTGCTGTGCCATTCATTTCATGGCTTTAACATCACAGGTAAAGTTCTCAAGGGCGAGTCTCTCATGAGCTTTGAAAGCAGCTACCTCTGTGGGTGTGCATTCATGTGTTCTGGAGTTGGTGTTAATGGTTTGGTCCTCCTCCTCCCTGTGCCAAGTCAAGGGTATGTTAACAAAACACTCTTTAATATGTATTCCTGGGATCTTCTTGCTTGGTGTTGTCCTTCCTGCTTCTTCCCTTGGCATTTGATTTTAGATGTTATGTCCCACCATCATAATCTGAAGTAATCCATGTTGAAACAATGAAAAATGGGAGGTGAAAGGTAGAGAGAAGTACGAGGAGGATGTTTGGAGGGATGAAAGGGCTTTTGCATGATTACTGACAAAACAGGCCATGACTGAGAGCTGAAAGGATATATTGTATTAATAACTTGGTATAGTACTTATGAGAGGGATTTGGAACGAGAATCATCTAATTTTTTGTCTTCAAAGAAGAAGAGAGTGAGTAGACAACATCACTGAAATTAGCAGGCAGAAGATCCACGTCTTTACCTGGAGATACACACATCTTCTGAGAAGGGCAGGTTTACACAGCCAGTGTTACACCCAATGTATCTACACCCAGGAGCAGGGCACGGGAGTGGGTGAGGACCATCCTTCTTTCATCTGTGACTTGCAGTGTGAGGGACTTGGCACACTGATGGTTTTGCTGGGCTGTTCTGTTGTTTGCTGTGTGACAGAGCATCCCTTCATCCCCACAGACCAGCAGCATCTCCCCTTATTACAAACACACAGGGACTTCCTTCCCTGCAGGAGGGGGTGGTAGTTGTGCTGCTTCCCCCTCAGAGTCTGGTGTGCTGCTTGCAAAATAAGGTTCAGCCATCAACAGTCACAAAACGAGTTTCCTTCTCTTGAGCCTTGGGAATCTGGGTATTGCTTTGCCTACAGTAATGTTGTTACTCTAGATAGGCTGACTTGAGTATCCTGCAAATGTACAGGAATGTGGAGTCATCAGAGCAAAGGGGGAGGGGGAATCTGTGCTGCAACTCCAGACATCTCATCTCTTGGTGCCCACTTAAGGCAGCTGCTCTCCTCAGAGTCCTTTTTTAGTCACTGTTGAGCTGCTTTGAATTGCCCTTGCTGGAGCCTCCCTTATGTGCACCCAGAACATGGGCTGGAAGGTCTCTGGATTTGCTCTGTCTGCGTTCGGTGGGGCTGCAGTCCTGTGCCATCCCCAGGGATTTTATCATACTGAGTCTTGCCCCAATCCATGGAAATCCCTTTACCTGGAACTGGGCAGAGTTTTATTACAAAACTTGGTCTTGTTTGACTTGATTGAGAACTTGCAAGAGGCTGATGGGACCGGCCAGCATAGCTCAGGGCAGGGTGGGACAGCACCTCTGCTAGAGCTACTGGGTATTTATTAGCAACAGGCAGGACCTCTGGTACAGCCCAAGGAGCAAGTGATCTGCTCTGCTGATGTAAGGTGGAGTTTCTTGGAGCTGCTCTGTAGCAGTGGGGTTTAGGATGGAAACTTCAGTGGTGTACTGTTCAGCCTGGGTGCTTGTGCTGTGGGCTGAGCATTATGAACATAATGACTTTATGCTGTTGTTTTCATAAATAATCTCATGTTTACAGGTTCTTAACTTCCACTGCTGTGTTCTCCTTGCTTGCTTAATCTGCTTGCTGTCCCTCCTCCCTTCTCCTTTTCCATCTCGCTCTGTTCTTTTGTCCTTTCAAAGAAGGAGCCTCACAAAAAGCAGTGGAGGGAGGCAGCAAACAGTGAACAAACCGGCATTCACAGATTTCTAATGAATTTCTGCAGCTGGGGCTGAACTGGCAGAGCTTTCTGGGGAAACAGAGATAACAGAGGGCCCTGAAAATAGCCAGGTTGTGAAAGCATGAAAAATGGGAACAACAGCCCTGAATGTCAGTGCTGCTTGTGCTTGTGAGGACTTGGTATAGAGTAATGTAAAGCAGCTGGCTTTGCCATATATTTGCTGCATTTAGCTTGGGCCTAAGAATAAATACAGAGATGAAATTGTTTGCAACTGATGCTGTAATGTCCTTGGTGTTGAGTGGTCAGGAAGCTGAACTGAACATTCATGGTTGCTGATAAATCAGAAATGACTGAGCTAATTTAGGTCATTTTAAGGGTGGGAGTTTATAAACAGTAGTTGATAACAGCAGCAGTTTGGACCAGCTTTGCTTTTAAGTGTTAATTGGATGCCAGGCTGCTGACATAGGTGTGATCAAATTAGTTCCTTGGGTAGAATGGCAGAAATGCTTGGTCAGGCTTTTATGCTGATGATGGTTAATGTGTTGTTTTGTCCTACTCTCAGCTGCTGTTTTCACCTCAAGAAATAGAAATATTTAAAAAAACCTCTTTTGATAATAACCAGGTTTTGTTGAGGTGGATAAAATTAAGTGTTTAAAAGTATTAATTTTAATGTTGAGCCTTATTTTGGATAAAAAAAAACCCATGGTGCTTTCTGGGAAGCAGCGAGGTCTGTCAGCAGGCAGCCTTTGACCCTTCAGGCAGGAGCAGTAGCCTGGAATATGCTGCTTGGGGCTGAAAAGGAACATATCCTAAACAAACTTTATTTAAAACTCAGCTGAAATGTTAGGGCTGCAGTCTCTCCTCAGCAAGCAGAGCTTGCTCTGACAGCTTTTGCTCATGTTTGCAACTGCAGGGGAAGTATTTATCATCTGACATTCCTGGGCAGGTACATTAATATTAGGGAAGAAGGAAGTTGTATCCCTAGCAGAAAACTCACAAGTCAGAAAATCCACATCCTTGTATCCTGTGTGCCTCTGCACATGGGTCTGGGTCAAACAGTCCTCAGTGACTTCACACTAAGGTTACTTGACCTCTTCACAAGAGTAAAGGAGTCCAGAGGTTTGCAAAGTACTGTTGATCTCCAGGCAGGAGTAGCCTCTCTAGAATTGATTGCCCTTACTGATGATTTTACCTGGAGATGGATTCTGTAGCTTTTCAGAGCAGTCACCCTGGCAGCAGGTTTTGGGGTGCTGTAGGACAGGGGATGCTCTGGAAGTGCTGTTTCTACCTTCCCTTTCTCCTTGCTGCCAGCTGGAAGGAAGCCTCTCTCTGCAGGAGGCTGTGATGTGGTCAGAATGATGCTGTCTTGCTCTGAGTCACCAAGTCATCAGCTGAGAGGGGAAATGTCACTGAATTAAATGTCCAGAGATGAATATCTTGGCTCTGGAGAGGAATTGGTGGGGCTCTGCTTCAGACCTCCAGCCAGCAAGTCCTGTAAGAGTGTTACAGCCAGAGCTTCCTTATCCTGGTGTACCCCTGCTATGGACTTGAACGTGCTGCCAAGACCATATGTAGCAGCACAGCATCCGTGGCTGTTTCCTAACATTTTACTTGCAAGATTTATTTTACAAGCTCCCTTTGAGTTAGGAAACATAACACAAGCTTTACTGGACCGTTATTTTCAGATGTAACTCTTATCCCTGAAGCCTGCAGGATCTCAGTGTACTGTCTCAAAACATCATTTCTTTGATTGGCAGCCTAAAGGTTCTCTCTGCTCTCCTCCTTGCCTTCCTCCCTGCAGATCTCAGCCTGTGAACAAGTGCTGCCTCAGCCTGAGCACCCAGAGCTCCTGCTGAGCAGTGCCTGGGTGCTGGTGAGAAGGACGTGTTGAGGTTGTGGGTGCTCTTTACTATAACTGTGCTTAGCCCCGAAGTCCTTGGTAAGTGCAGAGACCTGGGGCTGCCCAAACTTGCACTTGCTTTGCCAATGAGCTGTTGGTCATCTCCCCTCGCTGTGGGCCAGGCTGCTTCATCGGGGCTGTTGTGTGCTCTTGGCATCATAACTGGACCAGTTCAGAAGTTAGAGGTGGTGGTTACCGTTTTTTTTGTGGTTTACTATGAAGTGTGGGATGAACCAGGGAAGGAAGGATCTCTGCTTTCTGTTTTAAAGAGTAGTTCTGAGATGTGGATGAGTGTTTCTGCTCTGGGCCTGGGTGTGGTTTGATTGGGTTAGAAGGGGCAAAATCAAAAGGTGGAAGGAAAGTGACTCTCTCAGTGATCTTTTTTAATTTCCTGCAGTATGTGTTCTATAGTTATATTGAATCTTAAAAACTGAACTTCAGCTGTCCTGTGTTCCTCCTTTTCTCCATCTGTTAAGCTGTTAAAGCTGTGAGGCTGAAGATGCTTTTGAGCTTTCTTTTGAAGATGGCTCTGACGTCTTCTGGCTCTGTAGTTTGAGTTTAAAAATGCACGATCTGATGTGCACAGGAGCATGATGAAATTTGGATTCTTTAATGAGCACAAGCTATTGTTGATAAAGCAGGTGACTGCAGATGGAGGGTGCTCAGCTCAAGCCACTCTGTCATCGTAGCTCCTCAAATGCAGAGCTTTAAACTCCTAACCTTTGGTTTATAGCTGCATGATATATACCTTGGAGGTTAAACTATAATAATTTACACAGGAAAAGAACCTTTAACTGGTCTCACGTGTGCAGGCACAGCGTTGTATTGGGCAGTCCTCTTGAGTCACAAGCTGGCCCCACTGCCTGAGGCTGCCATTGCCTGTGGTTGGACTTGATCTAAAGGGTCTCTTCCAGCCCAGGTGATTCTATGATTGTGACAGCCCCTTCCCCTTGGAGCTCTGGACTGCCTGTATCTGCCCTTTTTTGGGGAATGCTCCACTTGTGCCAGCTCTTGCTCGGCATGGTGGTACCCCAGTTCAGCCTGCAAACCAGCCTTGGAGCTGGGTAGCCCTTTAGTTTGCTAGCCAGCCAGAGCTGCTGGTCAGAGCTGCTTTGCAACACAGAAAGACTTGCACTTGTTCTGTTGTGGTCACTGCAGTTTAGGCATAAAGTCCTGCCCTGGTGAGGCTGCAAGTTCTTGGTTGTGAGCTGGAGGGGATGATGGATGTTGTGGTGGGAAGAACCAAGTGCCTGTAAAACCCCTGTGAGACCCCTCTAAGCTTTCTCTGACTGGCTTTCCTCCAGTTGCATGTTTTGAATTTTCTTCTTCCCAGTTAAAAGCTTTTCTTTTATTTTTAACATGGTGTCCTGGTTTCAGCAGGGATAGAGTTAATCTTCTTCCTGGCAGCTAGTGTAGAGCTGTGGTTTGGATTTCAGATGAGAATAATGTTGATAACACATGAGAGTAGTTGAGGACTCTTCAGTTTCTCCCAGGGGCCTGCCAGGGAGAATGTGGGGATGCACAAGAAGCTGGGAGGGGACACAGCTGACCCCAGCAGACTGAAGGGATATTCCATACTGTATGACATCACGCTCAGTATATAACTGGGGGAGTTGGCTGGGAGGGAGTGTGGCTTGGGAACTAGCTGAGCATTGGGTTTGGGTGGTGAGCAATTGTGCTGTGCATCACTTGTTTTGTATGTTCTATTGCTATTATTCTCTGCCATTTCTGCCTTGCTAGACTGTCTTCATTTCAACCCATGAGCTCTATTTTCTTCTTTTCAGTTCTCTCCCCCCATCCCATCAGGGAGATGGGCAGCAGACAGACAGCACTGTGGTGGTTTCAGCTGCCTGCCAGGTTAAACCATGATGCTTGGGAGCTTTGTTGTATTGAAGGCTTTTATTATAACAAGGCTTATGATGAAACAACAGCATCATCTCAGGGAGGCACGTGAATGTTTCCAGTGTAATGCCCACAGTGTTATCAAGGACGTGCTTTGCATTTCACTCCCCTGTTTTGGTCTGTGGTTTGGTGTGTGGTGAGCAGAAGACAAAGCTCAGAGGGAGCCTGGTTGGTGAGCTGGGAACGTGTCCAGAAACTGGTAGAAATTTGGAGAAATACAGTTATCAGTTGCATCCTGGCCAGCACACTCACTTTTGGGTTGTGAGAAGCAAGCAGGGGTTCTTAGGAGCAGGCTGTGGAAGCGAGCTCTGGGCACAGCAGACCTTGCATCTGGCTTGGTGGTTCAGTTGCAACAGATGGCTTTCATAATACTTACTGGAAGGCGTTGTTTTATTCTCAGCTTGTCTAAACACTCTTAGCACCAAAACAATGTGATTTATGAAATGTAGCGAACACAAAGCGTGTTCCTTAGGAGCATTAGGTCTTAATCGTGTGTGGCTGAGGCTCAGCAGCGAAGCAGCAGCCGCTGTGAAGAGTATCTCATTTCTTTTCTTGATAGAATTAAAAACTCTGGGCTCAGTGAGCTTCCCACTTACTCGGCCTTCACCTTCATCCAAATTATACTTGGGTTTTGCTGTCCCTGTCCCATAAGCTGTGATGCATTCTTTTCCTTGCCATGTGGCTTCACGGGTGTTTGAGGAGCACAGGATTTTCTCCTGGCTGTTTGGGAGCAGCAGGAAAGCCCCTGGTTGCCCCTTCAGCTTTGCAAACAAACCTTGAACACAAACGCAGAGGGGAAGGAATTGGGCCTCCCCCTTCATCCCGAGGTCTGAGGGACCTGCTCTGAAGCATGAAAGTGCTTTCCATGCTTATGTGGTTAATTTGGGTTTACTCTGTAGAATGAAGATTGCTGGAGGAATAACTTAAACCAGCCCTGCTGTGAGACTCGTATTTATTTGCTGGCAGTCTGATACTTAAACAAATGTCAGGACTTGCTCCTGGGACAGTGGCCTGCAGTCCAAACTGTGTGCTTGTGGTGCCATAAAACAGCGAGTAGTTGACTTAGTAAAGAAGGAGCAGTCAGCTGCACAGTTACTATCAGGTGTTTTCCCTGCTGCTGCCACCCATTGAACATCAGAGCTGAAAGCATCTGGCTGTGAAAATGAGCTTGTGTGGTGCTGGGCACCTCATGGCACAGGTTCTTCATTAAAGCTATTTATTTCATCAAATACGTGGGGTTTGAAGGTGGTTTGGTATAAACATGCCCTCTGACTGCTTTGGGCTTTAATTATTGAGAACCTGGTGCTACCAGTTGAGCTGTACTCAGGTTATGAACTGGACACTGATAGAGGTGAATACTGAGGGTGGTGAGGCGCAGGGGTGGTAAGCCCAAAACCAGTAAATGTCTCCTGGGCTGCTTAAGTAATGGTAGTAACAAAAGAAAAATCAGATTAAAAAGTGGAGCTGCCTTTTTTAATCTGTTGATGCCCATGTTTTGCCTACTCAGACCAAAGCACAGTTCACATCAGGTTGGCTCACCCCTGAGGAAGGAAAACAATACAGCTTAATCTTTAAAGTAGGTCTTGGCAAAACAAATCTGACAGGTATGTCTTCCTACTGTAAACAGGATTTGGGACCTGAATTCTTGTGCAGATTACCTTTTACAGTTGTTACTGAGCTAGTGCTTCCAAAAACCAATAAATTATTTTTGTCCTTGTTATATTAACAACTCGGTCCCGTGGCAGCTGTGATTATACTGAGGCCTGTAAAGGACCTTACAGAGGGACACCCATGTTAAAATAAAACTCTTTCAAGTGAGAAATAGGAAACCAAATTCTATTAGGGCCTAATTTTACACAGTAATTAAAAATCCTTGACCTCCCCCATTCCGCCCATGCATTAGCAATGCTGAAGAGCCTTGCTGCTAATTTTAGCCCAGTGCCTGGGGGTGGGTGCACACAGTGCAGCATCCTTCCCTGGCACAAGAGCGATGGATGTGGCTCCATCCAAAGCGAATCTGCCCCACCATTCCCTGTGGCTGGAGGAATTCTCCAGCCACGTTGTTGTCTGGCTTTTGTGGTACCTTTGACACTTGTGTCACAGGGCTTGGCCACCCTGTCAGCAGCGAGGGTGAGGTGGTCACAGCAGAAGATGAACTTGAGGTGCTGTGTCAGTGCAAATACCTGAATGCTGATTGAACTCTGGCAGTGTGGTTGGCTTGGAGCACGAACCTCTCCATGTGGGATGGGGGGTGATTGGGATGGGAGGAGAATCCTGGGAAGATTTTAGGAACTTCCAATCTAGCTCTTTGGGAGCAAGGCCAGCCAGTCCGTTTGCCCTCTGTGGTAGAAATCTGGGAACTAGAAGGGCAAAAGAGAGAAGCTTTGAAATTACCAGATGGCAGCTGCACATGGGAGCTTAAGATGGATTGGTGGCTGCTGTAAGGCCTGATATCGGGGGCTGAAATGGGTTTCATGATGACTGTCTGTTCCCCAGCCTGGGAGTGCTGAGTGGGGCCATGGGTGCCCACGTTCCTGTCCCTTGGAGGAGATGGTCACCCAGGAACAGGTGTGGAAGGTGCTTCAATGGATCTGAAGCCACATCTGATAGATAGCACAGGCTGGTATCTCTTTTGTGTTCAACTGTAATAATCTGCTAATGAACAGTCAACTCGGACACTTCCGACTACAGCAACACCCCAAACCTTTCCCCTTGTCGTGTGGGTGTCTGCAGGTAGCCCAGCCCATGGGTGGGAAGGGGAAAAGGCTCTTGGCAAGCTGTCAGAAAGGTCACCAATCTTTAATTGGGAGCTGTGACTTAACCCACTTTTTTCCTCTCAGTTCATAAGACAGGACACGTAGGGATTACCAGGGCTATACATAGACTGCTCTTAGCTGTGTCCTGTTCTGCTGTGGACACTGAAGTGCTGTGTCAACCTCGGGGCTGGGGATCCTGCGTGGTGCTGCTGCTTGTCTGTTGTTTGCCCTGTGCAGAGGATTTCTGTGCCAGCACTTGGTGGGGCACTGCCAGCAAGAGCAAAAGATGATTCCAAAGCTGGAAGCACTCAGAAGTTGGGTTTTCCAAGGGGGAGACCCTTCAGAAGGGATAAACGTGTGGGCTGGCTACTGGTTCCCAGGGTGGGAGTCAAAATGCAACTCTGGGTGTAATGTGCTGGGGTTTTTATCTGGAAACAAGGGTGTTTTGTGTTGGTTTAAGCGTGTGTTTGGCTCATCAGGGATTTGGCAGCACTGTTGGATTATGTGTGTCCATGTGTGCGCGTGGAGATAACAAGCCAAGGCGTAATCCAGAATTCCTCTGCTTGATAGAGCCCCCTTATCTCTGAGCATGCGCTGCGAGTGTTTTCTCTCTTGGTGGGTCTCCTCGGGTGGGGGGGGGGCGGGGCTGGCTCTGTAAACACACTCACTGGTTTTAATGTTGAAGTTCAGGGAGGGTCCTGCTCTTACTGGCTCCTGAAACGGTGTGTTAGAAGCACCCAAAAGCGAGCTGGCCCAGGGCATAGAAATGAGCTAAACCCTCTGTAGCTGGCCAAGGAAATAAATAGCTGGTGCTGGTGAACAGGCACGTCTGAACATCCTTTAGGATACTGTTGTAATTACAGCCTGCTCCCCAGAACTCATTAACACTTTCATATTGGCTATTTCATTTACTAATTGCCAGGAGCGTGTTGGTGAGGGGGTGTGTAAGGTAACTCACCCAGCATGCACAGACTTTGGGGTTCTGGTTCAGTATTTAGGTTGTATTTAGTAACAAATGTTCTGTGTAAACGACTTAAAATCCTTTGAATTCCAGTGGATCAGACCACAGGCAAGAGGTGTTATCCTCAGTGAAGCTGCTTAGCACAGGATAGGTGACTCAGTGTTTTTTTTGTGGATGGCAGAGGCTGTCCAAGTGAACCTGTGCTGCCTGTTGCTGAAGGCTGCATTGGCTGCGTGAGGAGCAGCTCATATCAATGTGTGATAAGTGCAGAGAGCTCAGAGTTAAATTTTGGGGCATAGACCCCTAACTAATAACTTCTGATTAGCAGTACTGAGGGATCTAGCAAGTCTCTTAGGTGCAGTGAGGGAGCTGTGTTGCTATAACGCATTGGCTCAACCCTACAGACTGTTTCAGGTACCCTGATGGGGTTAGTAAGGCCTCTTTATGCACACCCTATTTTAAGATTTACCAGGAGAGTGTCTTGCTTAGCATCTTGAATTCTTCCAGGGCAACAGCTTTGCTTGAGGCCAGAAAATATTATTTATAAGTGTAGCTAAAAATGAAGTTTCCTGTTGGCAGAGCGGGGATGAGTCATTGTGGTTTTGAGTCAAGGGGCAGGATCTTCCCTTTGCCAGAGCAGGTTTTTACTTCCAGCTACGCTCTTACAGGGCGGTGGCTTCAGGTGCTTGTCACTCTTGTCCCTGTTACTGAGTGCAGTGGTGTTCAGTAGGTGTACCACTCTGGATGTGTCTCTACCACAATGCTGAGCACAGTCCCATTGACCCCGCAGGTACTTTTACTTACAGCACTGTGGGGTTCCTGGTGAGAGTCTAGCCATGGCTCTTGCAATCCATCCAGTTGCTCACAGCAGCATCCTTTCAAAGAAACACGTGCTGCCCATGCCTGTTGTTGTTAGCTGTGTTTTCCCTTTGCTTACAGCATCTATCTGTCTGTATCCAGCCAGATCTCCCCCAGGAGGGGAGGAAGACCGCAGATGTTACCAACTGCATTCACACCAGGAGGCTTGAGATCAACCTGCACGTTTCATGAGGGGTTTTTTATTGCAGGTTAGATGCCAAAGTAGACTGGAGAACCATGTGTATGTGAAAGCATTAAACTTTCCTGCACAGTTCTTTCTGAAAAGAAAAAAAACCCAAAACTTAAAACTGAAGTGCTGGTGAAGGATGTTGAAGCTGTGCCAGGAACATTCTTCAGTAGCACCCTTAATAGCTGTTGATTTGTGGGAGGCAGACTGGAGCGATACAGAAGGTGTTAGTCCTGTGGGAGGATTTACCTCTCCTGTGTTTACAGAAAGGGGCACTAATTTTTCATCCTCCTACCTGTTTGAGTTGTGGTCTTTTCTTTTTTTCTTCTAAGAATGCCTGAGCAACACTGCTGAGAACCTGAAGACAGTTGCCTTCTAGGAGAAGAAATAAAGTTTTATATGGGAGTATAAATTACTATGAATTCACTGAAAAAAAGGGCACTAACTGGATTTTATTAAGGAGACTGTAAGCAGACTTTAGGAAGAAAAACGTTTGCTAGTTTGGCATTTGTTCTCTTTATGTACTTGAGGACAGAGAGAAAACAGTGAATTGTTCCTCTTGAGCATATGGGGAGGATGAGGAACTACCCTGGTTTCAGGAAAGCTCAGATTGAAGCTTCTTTTTGCAAAACCGTTAGATAAGTGTGGGTACATAAAGCAACAACAGTCACTTTAGAGACCTAATTGCAGGCTTGCCTGTGCTTCTGAGTAACATTCATGTCAGTGGGTAAGGAAGAATGCCACCTTTTCTAAAGTGCTGGTTTTCATGTTCCTGGTAGAGCTTGAAGGAAGATGGGCAAATGCTCCTGTTGCTGGTAACCTGCTTGTTGTGGAAATCCATAATTTTATAGCATGTCCTGTACAACAGGGATGCTGCCTGTAACGGTGATGTCCTGTGCAGAGTGAAACTGCCACATCTCACTGTCATGGTTTTTGGTTGGCAGCTCTGGCAGTAGTTCCATGTAGCTTGGAAGAGAAGAGATACCTTGCAAGAAGAGGGAAGAGAAGTGAAATCAGGTTTTGCCACTCAGTTTGCATTATTAGACACCATACTTGGGAAAAAGCAATCAGATTTTGTTTGCTGGATCTCTTCTGTAGCAACAGAATGGTGTGGCTTGCTTTCTCAGGCAGCTCTGGCTGGAGAAGAGGGAAGGCGAAGTCACTGGGGCTAGGAGATCGTCAGGCTCTTTCAAAATCCTGAAGTTCTGGACTTCCAGACAAGACTTAAATCACAAATAGCTTTGTTACATAAAACCTTTTCTATAGCCATTGTTAATTAATTCCATTTTTCTTGACCTCTTTTTACATTTCCACCCCTGCAGCAACCCAAGGCCCCACGCTCTTGCTTTGCTGTTGCATATTGACTTAGGGGCATGAGAGCCTGGCCTTGGTCTGTCTGAGCAGTTTGGCTGCTCGTGGGTGCCACAGCTCTGATGTGACTTCAAGTTTGAATTATTTTCTAAAAGCAGATCTTGTCAAACCAGAATCCTGCAACTTCTGCCTCATACGCTGCTGCTGTGTTGATTTCCATGGTGACATTGTCAATTCGTTGAGTTACTGTGTCACTTTGGAGGAAGAACCTTGGGTTTGAACACACTTAGTTTGTGCTAAGAGTGCAGCAGGATGGGTGCCTCAACAAAAGCAGAAGACAGGGAATGTGGTAGTCATAGTGTTTTGCCTGTGGTGGTTGACTTGCTGTGCGTTGTTCCTATGGAAGTTGCAGTCGTACTTCCACAATTTGTTTGTAAATCTCTACCAACAGAGAGTGACTTGACTGTGACATTAGTAACATATGTTACTTTGCAAAAAGGCTATTTTTTTTTTTTAACTATAATATCCTGTTACTGTTACACTAACTCATGTGACTCCTACTATCATTCTCCTCCATCTTCCACTCCGGGATTTCAGATGGGTACCAAATACTCTTTGCTTCCTCTAATAGCCCTTTCTATTGTTTTCTGGAGAGATCTGTCAATTTTATTGAGCTGCCATCATAGACTCTCAGTCTGCAGACTCCTGCAGCTGGAGACAACTGTGTTTGTATCGAGAATGCACAAAGATGTTTGGTCATCGTGTATTTATGTCTGTATCTGTCCACAGATTGGTATCAAATTACTCATTCCCTTGCCGGGAGGGGAGGCTTTTTGCAATATTTCTTGTAAGACTTTTAACTGAGTATTTGGAAGTATTTTGAGATGTTTAACTTCTAGCTAGGTGTTTTTATGCGTTGAAGATAGTGAATGCTGTTGGTAATGAAGTTGGTAGAAGTATGTACTTCAAGGGTCCCGGAGGGGGAGACAAGTTCTTGGCCTTTTTAGGAACTTGAAACTCTTTAGTTAAGTACTCTTCCACCAAAACAAAAATAGAAATCAAAAAAAAAAACCCTGTGATTTGTCCTGCGAGCTCATAGATCTGTTGCAGTTCGTAAACTCAGAGGCCATGAACTAATATTGTTCACTCTTCGTGGTGTTGTACATTTTACAGAAGGCGTTTTATCTCCCAGCGCTGCTCTCTAGACTTTTTAGAAGACATAGTGGAATATGCCAGTGTACGAAGGTACTTTTTTTCAAAAGCAGCATTAATCTCAACTCGTTGCATGCAGTCCTCTCCTCCCTCCACCCTCTTCCACGCCAATATCTGAGGTCCTGCATGCTAGTGCTGCCATCTGATCATAAAACTGGCATGACTCATTCTTTTCCAGAGCCCTTAACGGGATTGTGTTGTTTGTTTTTTGGGTTTTAATTGCAGAACCAAGAATATATCTGGGTCTCCGAGGCACAAGAGTTTGAAGAAAATGCACTTCATCAAGAACATGAGGCAGTATGACACCAAGAACAGCAGGTAACTTCTGAGCACGTCCTGTTCCATCAGAGTACAGAAGTGGACTGTAGTTCAGTACAGTTAAACTTTTAATGTCAGGAGAATAAGGTGACCTCCCTGGGGGTCTTGTTAAATTTATACATCCTTCTGTTGAAGGCAGTGGGTGCTCGTATCCAGCAGTATTCTGATGGCTGTGCTATCCTCTGAGGAGGTGAAATCATTCTCTCCTGATATCCTCCACCTCTCTAGCACACAAAGAGTGTGGAGCTGAGGAGGATGTAAGGAGAATGGCTTGGATTAGCCAGGTTTTTATCTCATAGCTCCTGGGCTGATGAGAAAAAGCAGGCGGGAGGGGGGGAGCTGTGTTTGTGTTTATTATTAATAGAGGTGTGAGACTTTAAATGTAAAATACTATCTAAATCTTCTCACTGTGAAAATGATATACGTGTGTATTTAAAGACTGGGGTCTCCTGTGAGGAGCTCCCAAGGTGATGGCAGTTACTGAGCGCCAGGGTTTGATACAGACCCTACAGGCTCAGAGGGAAACCTCTGCTTTTGTGCTGCAGTCTGAAAACGTGACACCCACAGCAGCACATGTACCTTGGCAAGTTGAGTGTTAAGATTCCATGGAATGCTGCTTTGTAACTTCAGGGTCTCAATTCTTCCTCTCTGTTTACAGGATTGTGTTAATCTGCGCTAAACGAACCCTGTGTGTAGCGTTCTCTATCCTACCTTACGGGGAGAGTTTACGGATCAGGTGGGTCATCTTCAACTGCTGTGTGAAACCTTTGGTCTGGTGTTTGCAAAAGGTCTCCTTCCTTCACTGAGTGGTTGGTGTATGTCTCCTGTTTTGGAGCAGGTGAATCTTCTAAACTTACCACTCATAGAATCACAGAATCACAGGGGTTGGAAGGGACCTCAAGAGGTCATTGGGTCTAACCCCCCTGCCAAAGCACTTTCCTAGCTCATATTGCACAGGGTCTTGAATATCTCCAGAGATGGAGACTCCACAACCTCCCTGGGCAACCTATTCCAGGGCTCTGTCACCCTCACTGGGTAAAAAGTTCTTCCCCATGTTGATGTGGAACTTCCTGTGCTCCAACTTGCAGCCATTGCCCCTTGTCCTGTCTCCACGGACACTGAAAAGGGGCTGGCTAATTCCCCCTGCATCCCATACTTAAGAGATTTATAAACATTAATAAGGTCCCCCCTTAGTCTTCTCATGCTTAAGCACAAGCACTTGCTATCAGAGCACTGAAATCAGACGTTGTCAAGTTGTTCATTCAAGCTGGAAGAGAAAAAGAGTGCAAAAGGTAGGCTTTTTCTTCAGGTGTTTGTGCTTTAAGGCAAAGTCTCTGAAACCAGTTTGGTTGAGATGATGTGATTTGTTCCTGTGTCCTTAAGTGGTCAGAAATCAGCTGTCTTCAGTGCAGCAAACAATTGTGCCAGCAAAAAGCATACAGAGCATCGGGGAAAGGCAGAATCCAGCCACCTTTACTGGAAACCCTTCAAGGTTTTATAGTGAAGTTACACCTAAGTTCAATTTCAATGCTTTTCTGCTCTTTTTAGCTCTGCTAAGCCATGAGTGTCACTATTTGCAGTCGAAGAAAAAGAGAAGCAGTTTAGACTGACACTGCTTTTAGTGCTTCTACTACATTCTCTGTGTAGAACTGTCAATATGACCACTTGTGAGAAATAAAACCCGCTGACTGGATTTCCCTGCAGCTTTGCAGTTGGTTGTGTGAAGGTCTTGTGATCTACAAGAATGCCATAGAAAAAGCTGCTTTTCTTCTCAGCCACTTTGGGCAAAACAATTGCATTGTCACTTCTGTCCTGTATATAACTTATGGACGAAGGAAACGGATGTTTAGTGGTGGGAATGGTATTGTATGCAAATATCCTTGCCGTAAAAATAGTCGATGGGAAAATAGTCTCTCAATAGAAAAGCAGCAAGGTCACTGGAGCGATTTTTAGAGCAGTTCTGAGCACTGTGTTGTGCTGCTTATAAGCTGGCAATGCAGTTGTTCAACCAAAAGCTGCTTTTTTCTTTGGGTTGGAATAGAGTTGACAAAGCTGCATGCTACCACTGCTAAAGCAGTTCTGTTTGCAGCCCTAATTCCTAATTTCAGCTTGTGTGCACAGTCGTTGGAAAATTGTAATTGAAAGGCAGGTTTCTAATCCTGGAAATACTAGAAATATAGATCAGGTTTGCTGTTAAGTCTTTGAGGATTAGTGTGTTAAAATGGAATGGTCTTATGCAGAAAGACCATGTTCTAAAACCAACCCAACAACCCAGAACTGCTCACTTTTGATGGGTGTATTGGTACAGATTTAACATGAGATGAAATCTGATTCTTCACTTAATGAACAGAACTGCAGTTTGAAGAGAGTCCTTAAAAACGAATGCTTTCCTGGAGATGGGTCTGAGGGCTTGCACTGTTCTCATGTAGAACCTCAACCTGGTGGTGTTGGCTGTAGCAAGCAGCCAGACCTGGTGTTTATCCTGGAGGAAGCTTCACTTACGCTGCTTTTCCAATTATGTGTTTTCTTCTTTGCATTTAGTGATCTAAAAATGGAAGGACAGAAGCAACGACACCCTTCTGGGGGAGTTTCAGTCTCCACTGAGATGGTGCTTGGACTGGAAGGAGTAGAGCTGGGTGCCGATGGCAAGGTAAGGATTTGTATTTTTATTTCCCTCTTGATCTGTGCTGCCAAGGACCAAACCACTGACTGGAGCTGGGGACAGCAGGTAGGCAAGCTGGCTGCTTTCACCCTGGGACATTTTATGCTGGGGCAAATCACTTTATGGATGGCAAAGCACTGTATAAATCAAGAGCTGTAACTTTTTGGAGCAGTGGAAGTTGGGTTTGATCCTTAAAGTTTGGAATGTTTGCCTTGTGACAAAGGCTTTTTTCTGAGGAGGCTGTTGAAGCCCACAATCACTTCTGCCTCTGTTTCTAGAGAATTGACTCAACTCTGGTATCTCAGGCAACACGTGGGTGATGTTTTGCTAGAAATATGGGTGAAATTTATACCTCTAGTTAATTTTATATACTGCCAGAGTTTTACTGATGTCCCCTTTTCCTTGCCACCCCACCAAATCTTCTACAACACTTCCACACTGAAGTTGTGGAAGCCAGACATTCCTCATCCAACTTTTCCCTTTCCTCCTGTCCTGCAATTTCAAGGTCCCCACTCCCAAATATAAACTCCGGGGGGGGGGGGTCTCAAAGTGGAAAAAATCCTAGATGCCTGGAAATAAGTTTCATTCAGTAACTTTTCCCCTCTAACTATGACAACTTTCTCTTTAAGGTTGTGTCCTATGCAAAATTCTTGTACCCAACCAACGCCCTAGTCGTTCGCAAAGCCGACAGCCATAGTGCTGTTCCCTCCTGTCGGGCCAGCGCTTCACGGACCCTGCCTGGGTCAAGGTATAAACCTGTGACAGCGAAAACAATACCAGCAGGAGCAGACATGGGTAAGGACAGGCATCTGTGGTGCCACCGCTTGTGCACAGGGTGTAAAACCGTAAAAGGAATATGTTTGTCTGAAGGGACTGCAAGATGGTCAAGTGTGTTATTGGGAAGGATGGGCTGCAGCTGGAAGGAGACTTTTATTGAAGGAGGCTTCTTAATAAGAAGTATAAACAATGAGCCTTAAGACTGAGACTTAGACGTGTTCCTTATGTCCTCTGTATATCTGGCCTAATTCTGTTTATGTGCTGAAGGACTGCAAAGCATTTCCTTCAAAATGTGAAGTTTTATATTACTCAGCAAGAAACACCTGGTGTACATAGGTGCAGGTGGTCTCCCTTGCCTTCTAGAGCAGTTGCAATGCATAAGTCAAAGAGTTTGTGGCAAGACTCTTTCTCTTGTGTCAAAGAGCAAACCTGTCAGCTCTGCTGTCTGCTAGGTGAGAGCATAGGCAAAAGAACTCAGTCTTATGCAACTGTTTCTTGTGTCTGTTTGTGGAGGACAAACATAATTTGGACTGAGGCTAAAATGGTTTGTCAGGAGCCTGCTGGAGAAAGCTTGTGTGTATGTCTAATTCTCATACCTGACTGGTGCACTCACAGGATGCAGACAGGTGATGTGGCTGCAGTTTGCCTGTGCTGTGGGGTCTGCCAACACTTCTAAGGCTTGCTGCTTGAAAACATTCTTAAAGAGGAAGCAGGGAATTTAAAGCTCTGTATCTTGTAACCCATTGTGGTGTTTGCTTCATTCCACTCAGGAAGTGAAGCTGGGGAGGCTGCAGAGTATGATCCAAATCTCCTGGATGATCCTCAGTGGCCCTGCGGAAAACATAAACGTGTTCTCATCTTTGCCTCTTACATGGTGAGTGACTGGCATGCCTGAACAGAGTGGGGAGGGAGTGCCTGGAAGATCCTCCTATAAAGAACTGCCTTGAGGAAGAAAACTTCATCTGGGTATAAAGTTGTAACTTTTTGAGAATTAATTAGGAAAAATGCAAATAATGGGGTCTGTACACTCAGTTTGAAGACCAACCTGACGTGTGTTTCCATGTTTTCATGGGCTGCTTATAACCATTTACTCAACCTGTGATTGAGATTCAGCATGCTGCATTACTTAGGATGTTATAGAAATCTTGACTTGTGAATCGTAAAGCTCAGGTTTGCCTATGTGTCAGTCTTGGAAGACTTGTTTGGCTGTCAGTACTGCTCACAAGAAAAATGGTAAGCTCTGCCTCTTGTGTTTCAGACCACAGTTATAGAATACGTGAAACCCTCAGACCTTAAAAAGGATATGAATGAAACCTTTAGAGAGAAGTTCCCTCATATCAAGTTGACACTGAGCAAAATTAGAAGGTAAGAAACAAGCGTTGAATGAGAACACTTCCTACGCTGCACAAGGCTGCTTTTATCTTCCACTTATATGAAGCAAATACTTGATCTATTAATAGTATATGTGATTAAACACTAATCTTTTGTTGCCACTTGAGCTGGCTGTAGGATGACAGTCCTGTACAGGAATGTTCAGGATGTTGAGAAAGGGTAGCAGTTGGTTTTCATAGTTCAGCCTAAAAGGGTTTTGTTTCTCCAACTGGGGTGTAGTAACACTAGCAGCCAATTAACAGTGAAACACCAGTAGCCTGAAACAAAACCTTGTAACCTAATTGTTTGGCTGTGGCACACTCCTCTAAATAGATTGTCTTTCCTTACCCACTGGCTGCTTTTGCCTTTCATTTACCAGGCTCTGATGACCAAGGACTCCAACAAGGCTCTAGGATAAAGAGGAATGTTAAGTCTGGGGGGGTCTCAGTAAAGAAAAGCAGTTTGTGAAGGCAGCACTGTGCCTCATCCATTAGGAAACTCATCTGGCTGCTCATCGGTGAGACGTGCTGTTGCACCCTCGCAGCGCTGTGCTCTTGCTGGTGTTACACAGCAGTTAATGCAGTCAGTGCCCTCTCAAACAGGCGGCTTAGAAACACAACTCTGCTGACTCACCAGGGCTGCCTGTAACTCTGTGCCACATGGAAGGCTTGCTCAGGCAGAGCCTGTGCTCTGCTGGTGGCCAGCACGCTGCTCTTCATAGCTGTTCACACAGATCTTCTCACAGGGGCAGTGTGGGTGACAGCCTGAGAGGTAACTCCTGCCATAGTCTGCCTTTATGCTGAGGTGAAGGGCTCACTCTTGTGGGAAGGGTGTAAATCACCTTCCCCCTCAGACCCAGTTCTTCCCTGAGGTGTGTAGCACGCATGTCTCTCTGTAGGAACTGCTGTGGTCTGCATGGCTTTGATGTGGTATTCTGTAGGTCAGGGTGGTTCTGTCTTATGATGTGGATCACAAACCAGTTTGGAAGCCCAGAGGGAGTTGCATGGCAGTAGCCTGTATGTCAGGAAGGCAGCTCAGTGCCTGGTGTTTATGGCCAGATGAGGAACTGTTCTTCCATGGTAGATGTTGTCAGCCAGCTTAAATCAGTTTGTGTATCAGCTCCAGCTTGCTGCCAGCTGGGCTTCCCCAGTCTGGGATAATAGTCATCATGGCTTTCCAAACAGGAGCCTTGTCCATATGCCCATCTGCAGTGTTCCTAGAGCACTGCATATAAAAGCTGTCATGTTTGACACGGTGTCTTTCTTCCTTCTCCCAGTTTAAAGAGAGAGATGCGGAACCTGAGTGAAGAGTGCAATCTGGAGCCTGTTACTGTCTCCATGGCTTATGTTTACTTTGAGAAGCTCGTCCTCCAAGGCAAACTCAACAAACAGAACCGCAAACTGTGTGCTGGTGCTTGTGTTCTGCTTGCAGCCAAGATCAGCAGTGATCTCAGGAAACACGAAGTTAAACACCTTATAGATGTAAGTGCTACGAGACTTGTTTTGGGTGTTCTCAGACCCCTCTATTGCATGGAACAGGACAGAGTGAAGCTGAGATTTCCAGCAGTCCATGCTGGTATTTAAAACCAGCTCTTTCAGTCAGTTTTATGTCTTATTTCTCTTCCTTAATATATTTTTTTAAATTAATTTAAGCTGCCTGACTGGTGAGCCTAATGTCCCACTGATCCTACACTTGGAGTTTCTCAGTCAAACCTGTAGCTGGCATGTGGGTGGCAGGGCAGAGCTGATGGGCTCGTTTACTTGTCTGAGCTCTGCCAACAATTTTGACTCTGCAGGTACAGCTCAGGCCATGCATTACTGCCTCCCATTGTATGCTGACTTAATCTAACAGTGCCTTGGTGTGTTTTGTGGATTAAATGTTTCTTTCTCCTCTTTTCTTGTGTTTTGATTTGGGTGTTTTTCTCCTATTGTAGAAACTAGAAGAGAGATTCAGATTCAACAGAAGAGATCTCATCGGTTTTGAATTCACCGTCCTTGTAGCTTTGGAACTGGCTCTCTATCTTCCTGAAAACCAAGTTTTACCTCATTACAGACGGCTCACACAACAGTCTTAACCAAAGCCACACTCCAGCTGACAGCCGGTGGCGCTGGGGATCGCATCACTGAAGGCGGCTGGTGGAGGTGCCACTGTTGGCATCCTGCCGTGGCTGCAGCCAGGGCTGAAGCCTGCGGTGTGTTGTTGGGACCTGTGTGTTACGGACACGTATGCCAAGTCTGGGGGATGGTACGAGAAGAGTTACTGAACTTTATTTTCTGTTGGACGTTTAAAGCACAAATATTCACCAGTCAGCTCTCATGGCTGCTTATTATTCCTTATTTATCTTCTCAGTTTTACTAAACCCTTCTTCCCTATGAAGAATACTATGGTATTGTTTCCTTTTGGTTTTTTTAAGCCTTTATTGTATTCCTTGAAACTAAAGGAAGCGTCACTTCCATTCCAGTGCACCATGAAGTCCAGATGTTTCTAAGAATCTTCTTGCATTTTTACATCAATGAAATGCATATTTTATTTTTTTAATGATGTGCCTAAACCTGGCTGGTCTGGTACCAGTGCTTTTTAAGTTAGTTATGTTAATTAGTGAGGAATCCTGAATTTGTATAGCCATTTCTTCTTTACCTGCATTGGCCTTGCATACAAGGAAAACAATTCCAGTATATCTGCACTAATGATACACAGGGCATCTAGTCTATACTATAGATCTGGAAGTAGTGGGATTGAAAGTGCTCCATTCCAGTTTTGTTAGCTATTAATACCTTAAGAATACGTATTTTTATTTAAAGAGGAAAGGATTGCTTGAAAATCCATGGTGAAATACCATGTGTTGAAGAAGGTAGCTGCAGCAAAGGATTGCTATCCTAGGTTGCTCTTCAGCAGAAGATGAGCCCTTGACTAAGAGCAATTTGCTGTCAAATGGATGGCTCATGGTTCTGATTTCAGTGTTTTATAGTCTGAAATAAGCACCTTTTTAATGCAGCCGTATTCAATACGGTCTTAACGTGCTCTGAGTCAGTGGAGCTACTGCTGCTGAGCTAAGCCAGTGAAGCAAAGCATACTCAATATTTAAAAAGCGACTTTTTTTACTCTGTTCTTCCAAGTATTGTGTCACTGTGATGGTCTTCATAAAACCGGCATTTGTTGCACATCTGAACAGCCACTTGATGGCTGGTGCCCAGCTCTGATGCTTGCACAGAGGTTAAATAACTTCTCTGACCATTGGCTATTCCTTAATTTATTTTTCAAATATCCAGGTTGGGAATGAACTCTGTAAGTGGAACCTTCTGGGTTGTTGGCTCTTGGGTTTGTTTTCTGAAGCAATATTATGATACAAGTAACTGTGTCCATTTGCAAGGAACAGCACCCATACTTGGCTATTAAACTGAGAAATCTGTTGTTTCAGTTTGACTCTTAAATGAAATACTAGACCTTGTACTGAGGTAAGGGACCTGCTCTCTAATATGTAAAGTAATGTAAATTCCTGTTCCTTGTATTAAATGTTGGTTGTAGCCAAAACCAAAGCTGAATCTTTGAGCTTCAGCTGTGTTTTGTTTGAAGCTAATTTGGCTTCATTAGAATTGCAGCAAACTTTACCAGAGCCCCTTCCTCTTTAAGTGGGGCTCAAAATGTATTTTTTCATATGTAATAATTACAGTGACTATCAAATCTTTTGTAACTGTGTTCAGCTGTATGTAGCTTCCAGTTATTTGTGTAAAACTTACTATGCTTGTGGTTTCTCTGTAATACAGAAGGACTTTCCAGCCTCCCTAAGTGACATGGTAGCCAATAAGTTAAGACAATAAGCTTGCCAGTTATCTTCCACAAGGCTTAAAATTGCCTACTAGTTAAACTCTACTGAATATAACTGTCCTTGCATGCAAGAAATAGTGATGTACTAGACATCTAGCATATAATGAGCCTTCAAATTAACAAGCGGTGGTGAATACAACTGAAGTGATCTGCCACCACCTAAACTCATTAGGGGAGGGGAGAGGTAGAACTGAGCAAAGGAATTTCTTACATGTATTTCAAGAACTAGTAAAACGCTCGGGTTAGTATGAATTAAACCAGAAAATGTCTTTTGGCACTCTCTTTTTCAGTGTGTAAAACATTTTCTGTAACAAAATTAACTTTCCTTTCTCTCCATCTAAGGAAAAAACCCTGCCCTTTGGTTTCCAGCACTTTGCAGTCTCTATTCAGTGGAAGTTTGTCTAGTTGCAGTGGGCATTTGGGCTGGAGTTACGCTCCCTGAAGCTGTGGTTTCTCATCATAAACCGGCAAGCTTTTGTTTTTCTTTTTACAGAAGAACAAACTACTGTAAGGAGAATTAAATTACAGTCTGCTGTTACTCTAAGCATTGGCTTGGGCACATGCAGTGCTGTCGAGCTCAAAACCTGTTTGGAGCACAGGCCAAAACCAGCGTGGTGGAGCGAGTGATGTCTCTGGTAGAGTGTGGGCCTGGGCTGATGCCATCCAGAGGCCAAGTCTGCCGCATGTACATCGGTGCCTCCACTGTGGTATCTGTGCAGAAATCGCCCTTCCACAGAGATACAGGAGCTTGTGTGCGTTTGCCTTGATTTCTTTTCTGTTTCCAGAGAGTAGCTTGCAGTCCTGCGTGGCCATAGTTCTCTCTTCACCTAAAACCTGCCACCGTGTGGCAAAGGACTATTACTGCGTCACCAGTTAATTAACCGGGGCCTAAATAAAGTGGAACTGCCGGCTTTACCTTTTCACAGCCCAACTCCTCTTGCTTTGCAGAGAAAGGTGGGTTTAGGCCGAGGGCTGGGCTCACGCTGGGGACCATGTGAAGACGCTGCTGGGCTGCCCCAGCACGGGGAGCTCTCTTGATAAGAGGCTGTATGTTTTTATGTAACCATCCTGTTCTGGGTTTGTCTTGCTCTGTTATTTAAAATGAGTTGTAGCCTGTTCCTCTCTTGTTTTCCCCATCAAGGTGTGAAACTAAGATGCTGTGAAATAAACCCGGTTTTGATACATGTTTTGTAACCAAACGTCTTGTTTCCAGTGGTCTCTGGGGGCACTGAGGGCTGTCCTGTCCTCCTGGTTTCAGCCAGGGTAGTTGATTGTCTTTCTAGGGGCTGTTTTAAGGGTGTTCAGGTGCTGGGCTGAGAGCAGTGCTGGTAACATGGTGATGGTTTGGCTGTTGCCAAGCGCTCAGGCCCTTTCTTGCTGCCCTGCTGACAAGAAGATGAGGTGAGCTGGGAGGGGACACCAAAGGGGATGTTTCACACCAGTTGCATCATGTGCAGCACAGAGGGGGGCTGGGAGCTGAGGGCAGGGGAGGGTTTTGGGGCTGGGCCAGCTCTGAGCTGTGCAGGTTGCCAGCTTCGTGTGTTCCTGCTATAACGGTGCCGTTACTGTTACTTCTCCCTCCCTGGCCTCGGCTTTTATCCCCTTCCCCCGGCGAGCGGCTGCGCGGGGCTCAGCTCCAGCGGGGCTCGGGCACCACGGCGCCGCGTCCCCGGCTCGCCAACGGCGTCCTGCGGGTGGAGCGGGGAGACACCGAGGGGCCTCCCGGGGAGCGGCGCCCGCCGGTGCGGGGGAAGCGCCATCCTGCACTGGCCGCCTGAGGATAACCCGCGCTGGTGACATCAGCCCGCCACGCCGGAAGCGCGCCCCTGGAGCCGGCGTGTTTCCGCTTCCTCCGCCCCGCCTTCCTTTCCGCCGCGCCGCACGCGAGGTAGGAGCGGGGCCGCCGAGCTGCTGCCGGGAGAGCGCGGGGGGACCGGGGAAGGCAGCGAGCGGGCGGGGCGGCGGCGGCCGGCGGGCGGGGCGGCTCTTGGCGGGGTTCTTGGCGGGGCTTCCGGGCTGCGCGAAGCTCAGGGGAGGGGGCGGCCCGCCCGCTCCGGGCTGGGCCCGGCTGTAGGCCGCGGGGGTGCCGCTCCGCGCCAGCTGGGCCCGGCTGTAGGCCGCGGGGGTGCCGCTCCGCGCCAGCTGGGCCCGGCTGTAGGCCGCGGGGGTGCCGCTCCGCGCCGGCTGGGCCGTGCGGGGACAGCCCGTGAGCCCTGCCCTGCTCCCTGCAGGTATCACCGGCCAGCTCCCGCGCCTCAGACCGGACAGGATGCAGAACGACGCTGGGGAGTTCGTGGACCTCTACGTCCCTCGGAAATGGTGAGCGGATCCCGGCAGCGGCGGGGCTTGTCCCGGGGGGGTGGCGGTTTGTCCCCGGGGAGCCGGGCCCTTGGCCGGGAGCCCCGCCAAGGCGGTACAGCCCGCGCAGGAGCGGGGCTTTGTCAGAGCGAGTAGCCGGGGGGGGGATAAACCCCGAACCTGTCAGTTTTTCTTCTTGGTCTTGTTTTTTTTCATTACCTTTTATAAAGCCTGTGAGCAAAGGCCAGTGTGAGAATGCTACACGGCTTCTGTTGCATCTCTGGCAGCCTTCAGACGTGGTTCCTTTCAGGAGTAAGTGTGTTGCTATAAACGTTGTGGTTCTGTAGCCTTCAGGGCTCCATACTCTCCTAGTGAACCCCTTCAGTGATTGCCTGTTGCTTGAGAACACCTCTCCAGTACGACGTAGTAAATAGGTGGAAGCTTTTTGTAAGTATTTCCTATTAAGGAACCACTAAAAATAAACCACTGGAACACATTTTATTAGCCCAAGTCAGATGTTTTTCACAGCCTGTGATTTCCATGAGTTTGCAACCTGTGTCTTGACATCTACAATGGCTCCTAACAGCAAAGGCATAGAAACTGCGCTCTAATGAACCGTCTTTGTTGCTGGGGTATTTTTTTGCACTTTAAAAACGAAAAACCTTGTATCCTGTGTGTTTTGAAGGCTGGTGCTGCATGGGGGTCAGCTGGCCAAGGGGTAGTTGGCCACTTGCCGTGGTGCTGCCCAGTGAATGTCTCCTATAAATGCACTTAAAACTGCATTTTCATTTTGTGAGCAGTGAAAGCTAAAGCTGTTACTGCCTGAACTTGCTGTGAAGCTTAAGTTTATGTGCAGTTTTGTACTTTCCATTGTTGCAGTCTCATTTTGCTGACATGTATCTATCCTTATTCCTTAGCTCCGCGAGCAACCGGATCATTGGTGCTAAGGATCATGCCTCTATTCAGATTAACATTTCTGAGGTAAGTTTCCTAACAGAACTGTGTGATGAGAGAGCTTCACCTTTAAACTTTTGATAGAAACTAAGAACTATTAACAGCTTGTGATGCATCCCCAAGTAACTCACTAAAACCTTTTAAGCGTAGAGCTGTTGTGCTTTCAGGTTTATATGTTACTGTGTCACCCCTGGTTATTCTTCAACCTGTTGGAAAATACTCAGTAGAGTGAATTCTATAAGGCCTGGAACAAACTGTACAGAGCTTTAACTTTGACTAAATACACCTTCCTCGTGTTAGACATTTACAATTAGAGGTGAGGGAATTCCCTGACCTCAGGGAAGCTTTTGTAACATTCTTGAGCCTCTCTCTGCTTTATTAGTTTGTCCACACGTGAAGAAAGATAACTGTTTCCAGAACAGACCTCTCTTTCTGTTCCACTTTGCCCTGAGACACCGTCTCCCATGCTTTGCCTGAGTTATTTCTGTGAATACTTGACACTGCTGCCCTTGATAGGTGATGAGTGAGCTTGCTCACGTGTTTTGTGTGCAGTGTTATCATTTCATTCACTCTGTGCTTGGGGTATTATATGCTTAGAGTTTTTCCCCAAGGCGTGCTGGTTATTGGCATTGATTTAGTATTGTCCATTCAGTTTTCCTTCTGTAACATAAGGAATTTCTTCTTGCCTCAGTTTAATCTCATCTTCCCAAGGTAGCATTACTGCAAATCCTCCCCCAAAGCTTAACATACATGCTGAGTAAACCACAGAGCGGACCTGGACTCCTGCAGCAACCCAGTTAATGCACATGGACTCCAGTTAAAATTAACCCCTCCTAGCAAGCTTTTCTTTCCCTCGTTTGTTGGTGTTGACCTTGCAATTATTCTGTGGGCACTGTGTTCCTAGAGCATAAAGCCATGTAGCTTGATTTATTTCTTCTGGAACAGGAGAGCACAAGACCACATTCCCTTATTTTTAAACAACTTGGCCTCCTGTCTTATCTTTCTGACTTAAACCATTTTTGAAAATGCTCTGTCTGCAATTTCCTGCAGATGTAAAGGCAAATACTTTTCCTGCTGACTGTGGTTTAGTCCTTCAGCGATCCCTATTTCTTGTTCTCAAAGGATCAGAGATCATCAGAACTTGAAAACAAACCCCTATGGTATGACAGGGTTCAACCACACTGTTTAATTTTGTGATTTATATTGTTCAGTCTTTTTTCCTGTTAAATTTCCCAGCAGTTGGAGGAAGTGAGACAATTTCTCTCCTTCGACTTAGGGCATTTTTCTGCCTGTGTAACAGACTGTCCCCTTCCTCCTTTCACATCAATTACCCTTATTACAAACCCTCATTAAAAAAAAACATGAAAAAACAACAAAGGTGGTAAAATCCACAAACAAATTTTACATTAAGCTTGTCCAGGTTTTTTTTTAGAACTCTGGCATCTTTTAGCCACCACTTTCTCAGGTGTTCTTGTTCTGCTCTGTGGTGCATTAAACTTTATAGCTGCACAATGTAACAAACCACACTTCTGTGAAAAGTTCCTCTGTAGCTGCCTTTCTGACTTCAGTAGTTGTTTTGGGTGTTTGTAGGTTGCAGAAAAACATGTGCAGAGTTTAACAAGTGATTTTTATCTTTGGTGCCTGTCAAGCGTGATGAGGAGTTATGAAGAGTTACAGTAGTCAGTGTGGAGTAACATGTTTGTAATTACAGGTTGACAAGGTGACAGGCAGAGTAAATGGCCAGTTCAAAACATATGCCATCTGTGGACCAATTCGTAGAATGGTAAGAATTTTCTTGAGCTGCAGGAATGATTGTGCTGCTTCTCATATTGATTAGTCATTTCTTTTTAGATTCAGCCACGAAAACACAATGTGCCTTAAGCTCATTCCTTTAAAGGAAGAGCTGTTGTGAGGAAAATAAAGACAGGGTGAAGATGTGAACAAATTCACTTGCAGGAGTCAGGTTGCTGGGGTCTGGTTTTTCTGCAGTCCTTTGGTTTGTAGAATTATGTGTTTGGGGATGTGGGTTTTTTAAATCACTGAATGTGATGCAAGTGGATTCTGGTTTTCTTCTAAGAATATACCCAGCTACTAATATCTGGCTTTATCTGTTGTTTATAGCTGGGCAAGATGAGACTATCATAAATTAAGTTTGTTAAACACGGTGTGAAGCTGCTCAGAGTTGGTCAGAAGTCTGCTTACCCAGAAGTGTAGCTTGTTAATCCCAGTGTATATTTTATCAGCTTAAAACTATTTCTTACCCTAAAGGATGGCAAATGATTTAACAGCTTGTTTTGAGAAGGCTGATCTTTGCATAGAAGATGTCATGTTCTGTGGGAGGCACTGTGTGTTTCATGACCAGTGTTACATGCTGCAGCTGCCCCTTTCCATGTGTATCAGCAATCATTTGGTCACTTCAGAATCCTGTTCTATGTGTTTTTAAAGGGTGAATCAGATGACTCCATCCTGCGTCTGGCAAAGAATGATGGAATTGTTTCCAAGTATGTATGTTTATCTTACTCTTTTAACTTCCTGGGGTAACTTTCATACCCAAATCCAACTTCTAGCATGAAAACATGTACACTGTATTTACAGGATGATTACATTGTTCACCAAAAATATTTACTTGAGCTGTTGAAGCAAACTATTTTATAACCATGTTTGGTTTATTTCCTTCTAGGAACTTCTAACTGAAGAACCTCTGGTGTGGAAGATCTGATGTGAAATAAACAGTTCAAACCTTTATTGTGCTACGTCTTTTGTTCAAGTCATAAACAGCAGAGCTTTTACAGCTAGTCTGGGGAGACTCAGCAATGTGTGTCTTCAAAAGATACACAGGTTCTGATGACAGACTCTTAAATCGACTTGTAAAAGCAGTGCCAGAGTGAGAACCAGGAATTTCCACTTCACTCTTTGCTTGACTACTGTCCTTTTTTCCAGATTTAATAAGTTTTGTAACTGCAGCTCAGTTCCTTTTTATGATCTGTAATGGAGCTTCTTGCAGTGTGTCTCAGGTTTCTGTTTAGCAGGAGGGGTATGAGGCTGTATCCTCTCTTCAGGTGCTGCTTCTGTTGGTAGATTTTGCCAGCAGCAAACTGGCAGGTTTGTCAGCTGGTGCTTATCTCTTGAATAGAATGTCAGATAAGGCTTTGGTAGTTGTAAAATACACTAGTGTGATCTAACCAGTATTGAAAATTTCCATTGCCAGCCACGTTTTACCAACTGTTTACAGCTACACAGGCTGCCCTCCAGCTTGTGTGCTCTCAGAACATGCTGGGAGAGCTTATGCCCAGGTTACACCATCTTCACTCCTGTGTGATGGCTTCTAGGGCGTTGTTTGCAGTTGTCCTGACTCAAATCTGGGACCTCTTGAAGCTTTCTCAAGCGCTGGAAGCTGTTTTGGTGATGCTTTCCTGTTTATGCTGTAAGCTGTCTCTATGTAGAGCTGGTTACCATGTGGCTTATTTCTGACTTGTGTGCTGTGGGAAACTCAAGCTTTGGAATTCTTTCAGGAGAGAGATCTCTTCTGAGCTAAGAAGGAGGAAGGCTGAGCTACCCAAGTGTAGGATCTTTCTCCGTATCTGTGGTTTTTTCTTCTCAGATGTGTCAAAATGCAGTATATTTCTTTGGAAGTTCTGGCTTGACACTGGGTAGTTACTGAATCTGAGCAGAGCAGATGAGCTCATGTTAATGTGTGATCACAGTGTGATGTGTTTTTTTTAATTGGAATCAAGTGGTTTTCAAATTAGGAAGTGAAATAGGATTTTCAAGTGTAACCCATTGTATAGATAGAACTATGTATAGATATGAAATACATAATTAAACCTTTGTTTCAGGAGTAATTTGAGCAGAGAAGACCAAAATCAGGTGGTTAGCCCTTCAGAGCACAGCTATCAGCCAAAACATCTTTGGTTGCACATTCTGTCTGCCTGCTGATAACACTTGGATTTACTAGTCCTCCTCCAAGCTGACAGAACTGAACTGGATGCTTCAAGTAAGGGAGAGCTCAGCTAAAAAGGCCAAAATAAGCTTCATGTTGAATTCCAGTTGAACTTAATAGAGAAAGCACGTGAGAGCTTTCAAATACTACAAACAAAAAAAGCCCACATGAACCCACACTTTATTTTTAAACAATTCTGGCATCAAATTCAACTATGAAAGATGCATTTTAAAAATTACTGGGGAAGGGGGAGCATGAGACTGTTAGTCCTGGTTCCCCTGGAAATAATTCATTTTTCCAGCAGATAAATCTCTGAAAACACTTTGTGGGAAGATAAATACAGTCTAAACTGCAGAGATTTCAGCTTGGCTTGTGTCCAATCCTCATTACTTTCTTTTGTATCCAGTAAAGAGATAAGTTTTAATTGGGCTTGATGTTTCTTCTTGACATGGCTTAAATTAGCTGCTTCTGCCTTGGCGTTGGGGCAGGACTTTAAATAAAACCAGTAACTGTTTACTGCTGATAAATGCCTCGTTTACCAAAGAGTTTAAATATTGTTGACTTGCTTCTAATCCCCTGGGACTCTGTTCATCCAGGCAGCTTTCAGTGGAATTCCTGTGTAAGGCAGAGCGAGCTGACAGCTTGAAAGCTCAAGATGAACTTGAGGTGTCTCAGATGTCTTCTTAAGCAGTAACACTCCGTTAGCCTACAGCTGTACCAAGTTTAAACTGCTGCACTGATTAAGCACTTAAGAATTAGGTTGCAAATTAAAGCCTTGCTTTGTAATACCAACTGCTGACGTTGGTTCTACATTTTAAAGACTTGAAACATCTTTCCATTAATACCTTGTCAAAATACATCTATGAAACGTCATGGTGCTGTATCCTAGAGCCTTGTTCAGTGGGAAATGGATTAGTGCTGTGTTAAAGGCTCCCTGCAGTTCACACCATCTTCACTAGCTGAGATGTGAGGTCTTACAAACTCCTGCAGAACCCTGACACAGGAGGACACGTTTCCCTTTAAAAAACAATTCTGAGTTGTGTTTTCTAGTATTGTGATGTAAAATGCTCTTTGTTTTCCTGGGACAGGAATAGTTCAGATCCTCTAGAGCCATGAAAGGGAATGAACTGTACTTGTACTGTACAAGATGGACAGAGTTGCCCTTACATGGTTACATTGCACCAAGTCGTGAAATTCTTTCCTGTTACTTAAGAAGACTTGGCAGTGGCATCCTGAAGCCATCTGATTTCACTGGGGCTATTTTAGTGTCTTTGGCCAAAATTTGGCAGCTCGGGCAGAGCCTGCCTGCTCCTTAAAACACCTTGTTTGTTGGTAGGAGCTTGTAGATGTCTCAATGCTGATTCGGTTGCTTTTCAGCCTTGGCATTCTTTTGATGAGCTACATGGTGTCCAAAAGCTGCTTTAGTTGCTCTTGGCTGCATGTTGTGATCAGAGGGCTGGGGTTAGGCTGCTGGGGTTAGGCTGCTGGGGTTAGGCTGCCCATCTTCTGTTGCTGGGGGCACAGATTTAGCAGCTTCGATAACATCAGCCTCTGGAAAGTGCCAAACAGGAGAAACGCTGCCAAGGCTGGGAGGAGATGAGATGCTTCCCTGGCATCCTTCATGCTCCCCTGCAGGAAGGAGCACTGTGAGTTGGAAGAGGAATAAAAAAGGGCCAAGAATGTCTTGTGCCTTCATGTGTATATCCGTTACTGCTGCTCTCTGCTTCCTGGCTCAAGCTCCCAAGCAAAGTGCAGAGCAGAGCCTGTCTCACTAGTGCTCCCTACAGAAAGGAAGCTGGGACAGCTTGTGAGGGATGTGGTTTATTTTCCTGAAGCACGCAGCGATGCCAGAGGCTGCTGAGAACCTACTGAAAGCCTACCTAGAGGACTAGATTTGGTGGCAGTTTTGATTTTCAGTTGGACGTTAGGGAGGGCTGTCTCTTCCCATCTCCTGTTTTGTTTGGTTTTTGTATTATAATGATGATACACAGAGACCAAAACCCCTCTGCTGCACATGCTGCCTCTGATGGGTTAAAGGAGCCTTGGCTTTTAGTTAACTCATTGATGACTATGTGTGTTGAGGCATCCCAGGGGAGGCAGCTTCCCTGCATTAAGTTGGACTAATCAGCCATGGAAAAAACAGAAAGCTAATTAGGCATTTTTTCCTGCTGGGAAGTATGCTATTGTTCAGTATCAGCCAGGGGTTCTCCTTGGCTAAATCCCCAGGAGGAGCTGCAGGTACTGAGCTTTTAAGAATTAAGAACTAGTAAGGTCAGTGTGAGATATTTTTCAATGTATTACAAAGTAATAGGTATGATTTTAGCATCTATTCTCAGATAGCTGACAGCAAGTAAAATAAATGCAGCCAGGCTGCTCAGGACCTGAGCTTCAGTCTGTTAAATAATCCTGCTCTGCAGTTTCTTCCTTCCAGACTGGGACTGTGAAGAGAAGCAGATACACGCTGCTTCTGCTGAGGATTTGGGACGCTCTGTTTGGGAGCAGAACGGTTTTGTGTTGGGCTTTCCCTGCAGTGCATCTTCATCAGCTTTTTGGGGCTGTATATAATTTTATCTGTTTTTTGCACCTGGGAAAGCAGCAGCACTCTGAGAGCAAGGTATGTATGGTCATCTGATAGCACCAGGGTTAAAATGCAGACCTCAGGAGCTCGGGAGCTCCAGAGCTGCACAGACATTGTCTGCTAAGCCACAGCAGGAGTTGTTCTGAGAGGATGGAGGATGATCCTTGTGCAGGGAGACCAGGCTTGCTGGGTGTTGACCTGGGATTAATGCAGGGATGGGAGTAAAAGTCACGCTTGGAGTTTTGATGAGCTGATTGTAAATTGCACTAAAACGTGCCGTGTACACCAGAATTAAGCTGTTGCTTATCTGGCTCTAAACACAATGATCTTTTCACTGCTCTCATAGAGCACCAGAGTCCTGAGAGACACCTTGATCTATCCATTGATGCATGCCAAAAGGCAACGTGCTGGTGTCCTGATGTGAAATTGCTCAGGCTGCCACCCACTCTTTGGAGTTACAGCACCTGTCTGGTCCGTGAGGTTGAGCACAAACACCACAGTACTGTGTGGTTTGTTTCACAAACAACTCTGCAGGCTGCTTTCTGAGCTGGGAAATGGGATGGTTGGTGCTCCAGGCAAAGTGTTCCAAAGGTTTGAGGCTGACCAAAAGTAGCACTTTAAAATAAACTGGGTAATGCTTTGGGGAGGTGGCAGGAGATTGCTTCTTGCAGCTTCTCCTGGGTTCATTCAGTTCTTCTCTCTGCAAGTGCTAGAAAGGCTGGGGATTTAATTCTGCCTTCCACTAGTTTGGTGTGAAAAGAAAAGGATTTACACGCCTGATTTCTGCTCTGGCCAGTGGAGCTGTGCTCACAGCAACCTCCCAATGCTCCTGGGAAAGTCAGGTCATTTGTGCTGGGTCACTCAGCCAAGCACAGGAGCCGGATCCGTGACCGCAGAGCCCACAGCCAGCTGTGCTGAGGAACCAGCGACCTTAGAAAGTCAACAGTGGGGTTTAAATTCGCTGTCTGCTAATGGGTCACTTTTGCTGCTGTCTTGTGTCTGCTCTCAAGTGCCTGGACCCATCATCCCTGAGTTTGGCACGTTCGCTGGTGATCTCAGGCTTGGAAGAGCTGACCAAAATCAGGAACCAAGACTGCCTGTACCCAAGAAGTAAATAAAAAGGAAGCTAATCCCAGATGGTGCTGATAAAAACATGGACTGCAAAAGGCAGATTAAGGCAGCAGCTTTCAGGCTGTAAAATCTATTACCTGAGAGGGGGCACAGGGCTCATATGGAGCCAGCACATCTTGAGCAGCCTTCGGAGGGCCTGCGTCCTCCTGCAGCAGGCAACAGAGCCAAGCCTGGGGTCGTTTGATCACAGAGGAAATTGATGTCTCAGCAGTCACCTTCTTGTGGAGTGAAACAAGGGAGGCACAGGCTCTTTCAGGGTAAAAGAAGACAATCTTAGAAGGTCTTCTGACTACTCCCAAATGCTGCGCTTGTTTAGAGAATGGGAGACTTTTCAGGAGTGGGACAGGAGGGACCAGACCTGCCATGACGCCGTGGCCAGTGTTCACTCCTGATCTTGGCTACAGAGTGGCTGATACCAGACCTGGTTTGGTCTCACGGCCCCAGATGTAAATTCTTTGTCTTCCAAACTGTATAGTTTGTCACTTATCTCTGTGGGTTTTCTTTTTCAAGCTGGCTTGAGGCTACCCTGACAGCAGAGTTAATCCTCCCCTCAGCTGGAGTCGGTGTGACTGGCAGCTGTAAGTGGTGCAACTTTTAAATATTCAGGAAAGTCTCATCCATGTACCTGTAGCAGCTTTCCCTGCAGTTATGTAAGAACCTTAACCTGTGTCACTGCATCAGGTATTCTCAGGGCTGTTCTGTTACTCAATCCTTGTGGATTTCAGAGACTTAAAAAGAAAGTTAGTAACAAGAAAAGGTGCTGTTGGTTTTTGTGGGGCAGAGAGCTGTCCTGGCGTGCTTCCCCCGCAGTGTGCATCCCGGGCGTTCGGAACAGCCAGAGCACTGTGGCCAGGGCTCAGAGACCTACTTTGTGCTTCGGAGCTTGACCTGCTTTGAGCAAGACCTGCCAGCTGCTACATGCCTACTAGCATTTACCCATCCCTAAAATGAATGTGATGGGAAAGGCAGGAAGGGGGCTCAGGAAATGCAGTGTAAGGTGACACAGCTATTTGAAGAGCTGCTGTACATCTGCAGTAAGCTGGCTAGAGCTGAGCCAGAGGGGTGTGTCCTGATTTATTCTTTTAACCACTGGTTTTATTCTTTATCCAGCAGGGAATTTTTACACCATCAATTTTCTGGACACACAGATAAAACACTCCAGGTATCCCTCTTTGAAGCCAGTACCGTTTATGGGGGTAGGACCATTTGAGCGTTTGTTCTTCCTTCAGGGGTGGGCAGTGAGAGGGAAGGTCGTGTTGGAGTTGACTGCTGGGAAGGGTGACTCTGATTTACAATGCTCTGCAGCTTGAGATAATGCCTCTGGTATCTGGGGCCTCCCAAATGCAAAAGGCAGTGCTTGTGGGGAGCCTGGCTTTGGTCACCCGTTTCCTGCATCAGTAGCTGGGACCCAGGAATCATGAATGGCACAAAGGGCTAACAGTTGTCCAGTCCACTGCTACTCATGGTTGTAGTTGCTGTGTTTGCTCCTACTGCTCTGGCCTACTCTGAAGACTTTTTGGACCTTTGAGGTCAATGGAGCCTTTAATGCAAACTCAGAGGATACCATCAGACTTAGATCCCCATCTTCATGAATTTGCAAAAGGCAATGACAAGCTACACCAAATGCTCTCCAGAGGTGCTCAGAGCTGGGAACAGAACAAACCAAGAGAAATTCCAGCAAAGTGGGCGGTAACTGATCCTAGCTCCAGATAACAGTTGTTATCAGAGAAGCTCATAAATCCACCCAGTTTAAACAGAGTGTCAGGCAGCATCCCCTTCTGCATTGTGTGCCCCCCCAAGGGATCTACAGCTGCTTGTTCTGATCAACAGCTTCCATTCTATCTGTTGGGTTCCCAAAAGTCATTACTTCCTGGAAAATGTTTGGTGGGGTGTGAGCTCTGGGTGTCTGTGTGGCCTTAGGGAGAAAGAGCAGAATGTGTTGCCTTTGCAGTAAACAGCCCCAAATTATCACTACAGCTGTCACTTGGGTGGCTGGGAAATGCACTAATAAGTAAACCAGCATCTATTGGGGGAAAATAGACCTTGCCAGAAGTACAGAGGGGTTTTAAATGTTGACTTCAGGGCCCGATTTTCTAATCTAAAGTGTCTGTTGGAATGAGCAAGGTCTCCATAAAGAAACAGCACCAGTGTCTCCCCAGGACTTGTAATTAGTCTCCTAATAGCCCCGTGCTCCTTGAAGCATGAACACAGTGATAGCAACACCTTCTGCATCACTGTCACCTTTGTGGTGCCACCACTGCAGCTGCAGAGCATCTTGGCAGACAACGATAACTTGAGGAGGAGGACATGACACCCCAGGGTGGTAATCTGCATATCTTGATTCTGGTTTTTGTCTCAGGCATTTGTTTAGAGAGGCTGTGGCTTAAAAATGAGGCAGACCATTGGGAGTAAATTTACATTTACCGTTTGGGAAAAAAAAATCTCAGCTTTGTTATGGAAAACTATGGATTTGCTGTCAAAGAACAATGTAGATGTGAGATGAGCAACCCTGGCAAGTAGTTGGTCCCAAGTACAGTGTCAGGCTGACTTTCATGTACTCCAAGTGATTTCTCAACAAGAAATCTTTCCTGCTACATGAAAAAAAAATAATAATATTTGTATTGTGGTCAGCCATCCCTTTTAGGGACATGCCATGGCAATTATTAGGAGTGAGAGGGAGTCATGACCTTGCTATTGTTCTAGCTACTCTGTGAGGGGAAAATCTGTGGATTTATTTCAGCCATGTTTTGTCTTTTCCAGCAAACAGTTCTGCAGTTTCCAATACACAAGAGCATAAGGGGATTTTTGCCTCCACTGTGATGATTTTGAATGACCTTGCAGAACAAGGACTAGACGACAAAATGACCTCGTAAAATGCTCTTCTAGGAAAACACCATGTCATACACTGCTGGGATGAATTGTCCAGAACAGGATACTGGGAATAGCTCTGACATTTTGGATGAACCTGTAAAACAAGACTCTGGACTCACCCCACAAAGTGGAGAGTTATGAACTTGGTGTCAGTCAAGCAGTTGCATGGAATCTCTGCGCAGCCTGCAGTGTCAGCAGGGGTATAGACAAGAGAAGGTTGTTTCTTCTACCATGCAAAAAGATTCAGCATCTCAGGCACCTTCACAAGTGTAATATCACCTCTGTGACTTCTGTTCTGAGGGAACTTGGGTTGCAAAGCTGTGTGCTTCTAGATAGGAGGTAATTCCCAAAAGGGCTGCTAAGCAGAAGAAAAGTTGTTTGGTTTTATTTTACTGCTGTAAAAGGCTACTGAAAGAAAGGAGCAAATGGTATTGTTTTGTGTTGTAGTGACAGGCAAATGTAGGTTGGGCTGCAAGCTCTGAAAGGAGCTGCTTACCTAAATGCTGAGCTTGCCATCTTGCTTTGAAAACCATCCCAGTCACACAGCACACGGGGGACGTTACGGCGACATGCATTTCTTCCTGCGTTGTTTGAAATGCATCACACTAGGTGAAGGAGAGGGTTTACAGCTGGATGCAGCCCTGTGGCATGGCCAAGAGGAGGGAGGGCAGATGGACTGCAACTGAAAACAAGAGGTGAGGAGTGAAGAGAGACAGAGTGGCTTGGTACTGAGGGAAAGAGCAGGGAAGCCGTGAACCTGGAGCTGGTGGTACCAGAACTGGAGATGTGCTGAGCATCTGGAGTGGGTTGGTTGACTCCTCATGCCTGCCCTGTTCTGCTTGTAAGGAGGGATAAAGCAGGATGAACGCAGGAGCAATGGATGCAGGCAGACAGGAGGAGTGGGCGAGGAAGGAGCGAGCAGCTGGTAAGTCAGAGATGCTCAGTGGTTATGACTTGGGGGAAATTTCAAGGGAAGGCATGCTGGGATCTGGGAGAGGTTGGAAAGGGAGGTTGGGAAGGGAGAGGTTCTGTGTATTTATAAGTGATGTGGGGCCCAGACACTTGGGTCTGCATTGCCACACGTCCTGGGTAAATGTGTGAGCAGCCACCCCTGCCTGGTGCTGGTTAGCCTTGAAAACAAGCACCACTTCCCTGTCTGCTCCTTAGAAATGAGCCCAGCCAGACACGGCGTGACTACCTGGCATCCTTTGGAGAAAGCCTGAGGCACAGGACAGCTCCAACACACTGGTTCCAAGCCTGGCTGCCTCCAGGGCAGGCCTGACCCTCTGATTCCTATTGTAGTGACATTTCAGAAGCAATTTTATTTGTTCCAGCTGGCTTTAACTGAACATCTGGGTCAATAACAGGGAGAACCCAAGGTTGAGATCAGAGTTGGGAAGGAAAAGGAGTAGTTTTGGAGTCCTTCCTTAATCCCAGCTCCTTTGTTAGAGATGTCGGTGTTATTTAATTGGCTGTTAAATCCTAATCACATGAGCACACTGCCTGGGTATAATCTCCTGTGATAAATTACCCAGTGCTTGTGTCAGAGGCACATTCTGGTCTCCAGCCTTTGGGAAACTTGAGAGTTCCCTGTAATCACAATTAAGCCTGATTACCTGATTCCAAATTACACCTGATTTCTGGAGGGGGAACAAGGGAGGAATGAGTCTTATTTCAGTCTGAATTGGTTTAAAAAGACAATTTACTCCAAATTTGGATGAAGACACCATTCTGCCTGAGGTCTTTGTAGAGATACAGGTATTTTTTCCATGCTTTTTGGGGAATGGTTACAGGGTCTGGGTCTTATCAGGTGAAGGCTGGTACAGCTGGCCCTTAGGGGAGAGCAACCAGACAATCCAGACAAGGTCTCTTCTCTCCCTCAGGCAGGAGAGGAGGAAGGAAATGGGCTCAGTTGGGGTTAGGTAGGAGCTGGTTGTCTGCTGGAAGCAGCCTGTGCACAGTCAGATCTCTAGGATCAGGAAAGAGAACTTGGAGGTGGAAATGGTAACTAGATATGAAGAAAGAACTGAGCAGATAAGAGGAGGATGGAAGGAAGACCTGCAAGTCTTCAAGAAAACCTATCTTGTCCTACAGTTGTCTAATATTTCCTCATTTGATTCTGGTCATTCTCCTCCTCACCCCTCCAGAAATTTCACCATGTGTCTCGGGGTCTCTGAGAGCAACCAGAGCCAGAAGGACAGGCCAGAGGCAGGGTGCTGGCGTCCCTGAGGAGGACAGACATTTGCATGGGGTGCATGTGCAGGGGATAGCAAGTGACTTCTGCTCATGACTTCACTGGCACAGCATTCCCCAAAGCCTGGGAACTGGGAAGGTGGCAGCATTGGTGAGCTGTGCACCAGAAAGGTCTCTGACCTTGGACCTCTGTACTTGGAAGAGGGGCAGAATTTGTTGGCTCTCAGGTGCAGATTTCCACCCCACTGTGGAGCCACTTACATCTACACCCAGCTGAGAAGGCTGGGTTAGCTTTGTTTGGGTGCTCTCCATTTAGATTCCTCACCCAGTGTTTTCTTCATTCCCAGGGCAGCAGGAGCACAGGGAAGGACTCTGAGACTGCTGCTGGGAAGGTGGTGGTCTGCAGCAGCAGCCTGACGTTCACCAGGAGCAAAGCCAAGAAACAAGCACCCTGGAGCAGGAGAGGAGCATCCTTGGAAGCCTCCCACAGCACGGCCATGTCCCAGTAGGACCAGAGGTCTGTGAGCAGATGCAGGTAACCCATCTGCAAGGCATGATGTGCCTGTCCCTGGTGTCAGGCATCCAGCTCCCTTCTGCAGGACAAGGCTTGTGCCAGGGCCAGCTTGGAGGGTTCTCTTTTCCCTGTGGCACTAAGAGAAGCAGCAATATTGTGGCAGAAGCAGGAAACACAGCCCCCCTGGGATCCTGGACTGGGATGCACCCTGTCTTGGATGCCTTTTCCCAGCAGCAGCTGTGACAGGGCCTGATGTCCCACCACATCGCAGCACGTCCTTTGGCACAGCCCCACTGATAACAGCGTGTTCCCTCTGTCCCTTGCAGGCACATCAGAGGCCATCTCATTTTATCCAAACACCATTTCCCTCCCCAGCCCTGAATCATCACCGGGCCAGTATCAGTGCCTGAGCACCAGTCCCAAAGGAATGCTTGATAAGATCCCTTTTTCCCCTCAGCTTTCTCCCAGCTCCCTTTAAATCCAAAATAATTTGTACTTCCTTATGACCCCAAAGGCTGTAGAAAACAAATGTATCAACATGAAAGTAAACACTTTAATCAGTAAAATCCAGGATTTTTCTTTTTTTTTTTCCTTTTATTTTTTAATAATGACAGGACCCTGAAGGGAGAGAGACTGAGAAAGGAAGAGCAAATAAAAAGAAATGCTATGTATGTTCTGGAGAGGAGCCAAAGGCCCTCTGGGCCAGGTTTGGATAAAATAGGGCTTAATTTCTGGTGTGAGAAACCACTAGAGTGGATGTGTAGCAAACAAAGGGCAATTCACAAAGGGGCACAGGCCCTGGATGGAAGAGGAGAGGGCAGCCTGCCAGTCCTGCCAGCTCCTGTGATTTTTATCATGTCTTGCAATATCAGATGTTTTACTTGCAGCTTCCATTTCTGTTTGCATTTGGGTTTTTATTTTTAAAAAGCTTTATTTCTGCTCATGAAGTCTGCAGGGAAATACTTGAAGTAGACCCCAAAAATAGTCCAGAGATCAAACACACCAGAGTTTGTTAACTTCATGAAAATTAAATTGAGATTCTCAAACAAATCTCTGGGAGAGGGAGGGGGCTTTTAACTGCTTGGGCTGGGCACCGTGAAACCCTTTCTTGGCCCATGAACAACTGTTTACATTTGAAAAGAAGTGCTGTGTCAGCAGTGGGAGCCGGCGCATCGCTCAGTGACAGCATTATCTCCCGGGAGAGCTTCCAGGGCCCCAGGAGTGTGAGATCCCCTGGAATCGGTGGAGCTCAGCTCTCCTCTCCTCCAGCCCACCGAACCCTTCCCTCTGCAGATCAGTGGGGGTCGGGGGAGATGACACAAAGCCGGAGGTGACAAACCTCCCAGGGGGATGCTCTCCATAATGGCAACCGTACCAGATTCTTAGGAGTTCAGTTCTCTTTCCCTGGGGAGTATGCCAAAGGGCATCCAGACCTGTCCCATTTCCATCGCAGCACCCAGTACAGGTGGTACCCATGAGAAGGAATCACCCTCACATCCTGTTACGTACTCTGGTTCTTTCCCATGAACAGCAGAGGGAATAGCTTGTACTGAAAATCTAAAGCTTTTCCATCAGCTGCACGCTGTGCTTAATGCCCTGGCTAATGAAGCAGTTGGAATAGGCAGCTTTAATTGCTCAGATCCGGGCAGGGTGTTTGTATTCAGCTCTCAAACAGCTAAGCAGGTACGTACGGCAGCTACAGACACTGATGGCATTGTGTGCAGTGAAGACAGCCTTAGAGTCACTCTCAGGAAGGCTGTTGAGGATACAGCATTGCTTCCCCCAAGGGTCATCCCTGTGTTTTCCCAGGATATTATCTGATTTTTGAGGCCAGGAATTCTGCCCACGCACATTTCTTCTGGCTGTTGTAGGTCCTGGGATGACAGTAGGCCAGCCCACACAGGGCAGCCAGTGGCCATCTACCAGCCCGAGCCAACATAAGCTCATTCCTAATTTCTGATTTTGAAAGCACCATCATGGGAGTGCAGAGAACCCACCCTGGGTCACCATATTCATGTTAGGTTTACCCTGGGCAACCATGAGTTGGGCTTTCCCCATAATCTTTGTGGTTGAACACAAATGGGTGTGAGGTGTATCTGGGGAGTTGTTTTCAGCCCTTTTGAGGTTCACACCCAACAGAGGCATTTCTAGAAACTGCTGCTTGAGATGCTGCTACCCTGGCAGACCAAATCCATTAAAGCTTTCAAGCAGAGATGGAGCTATGGAGCTGAGATGTCGTGATGTAGTTGGTTGAGAGGAGGTTGGTGGAGACGACACCAAACCCCACTTTATGTTCCCGAAGCATTAAGTTACTTTCCAAAGCAAACATACTGGAAATGACTGGTAGACCTCTCCCAGCCTTCTGGTGCTTGCTGGGGAAGGGAGCTGTAGCCACCGTGAGCTCAGCCACACGCTGCTGCTACCAGCCTGCCCGTGGCTGGAGATCACCCGGCATTGTTGGGGACCCCTCCATGGGCACTGGCCTGCTCAGCACCCAGAGGTGAGTAGATGCAGGTTTTCCCCTGTGTTGCACAGGCTGGATGTGAAGCAAAACAAGGATTGTTTGACCTTTGTTTAGTGTCATAACTTCGAGTGATGCCCACCCGTTGCCTGTATGGTCTTTTCCGCTTGTGGAGCGCTGACAAAGAGGGCTGTGTTCTCCCTGTATATGATTAACTAAACCCTGTGTTAGGTGTAAGGGGCTGAACGGGGAGCTGTGGATGCTGTCTGCAAGGATAAAGGATGCACAACCATACTGGCACAGGCGGTGCCTCTGCAGCAGTGGGTTTGGAGTGGGGAGAGAAGCTGGCTCCAGTTTTTATGCCATTTGTAGCTGTGGTACTAATAGTGTGTACTGGAAATTTGAAGAATCCCTTTGTTTGCCCTCCCTCAGGCTTCCCACGTGGAAAAAGGGTGTGTGGGGACGGGAGTGTGTGTGCCTGTGAACACAGTGTGCTTTCTGCCTCTTGCATCACCAGGGCAGCGGGGAGGGAAGGAAATGTCACTCGCTGCATAAGGGGAATTGCTCAGCGTGGAGGAGGGGTCCCTGCATGCCACTCCTCAGGGAACCTCCCCAGGGATCAGCCTCTCCTGTACAAAAACTGTTCTCTGCCTCAGTCATTCCCACTGTTGTGACACAGACTTGCTCAGACACCACTTTTTTCCTGCTTTTTTCCCCCACTTGTTTCTGTTCTCAGCCGAGACCACATATATCAAAATATTACTGGGATCAGCTTCTTGCAGGCTGAGGAGATAATGAGTCCCTGAGACTTTACATGCTAATTCATTTCGGCACCACCTGTCTCCTCCGCTCAGCATCTGACACTATTTCTATTGCTCCTGGTTTTTTTGAAGAGAGTAAAGTAGTTTGGCCAGCTCAGTTTGACTGCAAATGCTTTGGAAGATTGACAGGCACAACACTTAAACTGTCACATTCCAGCACGAGCATATCTTTCCCATCAGCGACCGGGATATAAATGATAAATCGTCACGGTGTCCCAGGTTTAATTACCTACAGAGTCTGTATACTATATGGCAGCAGCCATTAGGAATGAAGGATGCCAAAACCAGACAGAGCCTGTGCTTTTAGTTGTAGGAGCCACTTGCTGTGGTGATGACAGACAGTGGCTGCCTGCGTACGCTGACTTCACCCCATTCACGTGTTCCTGTGTCTTTGCTGCAGTGTTTGGTATGGAGGGAAGTGAGAAGATCCCTTTTGCACCACCCACAGTGGGGTTTTTTTCTTTCCAAGTGTTCAGAGAGATTAACTTGTGTTCACACAAGTGTGATGTCTTTGAACTGGGTGGAGAGATGCCCGCAGGAATTCATGCCAGCTTCAGGAACTGCTGTAGGAGACACCATTCAGACACCGTTCAGAAATTAGGGTCCCAAAGCTTCTCCACCTTACCTTGGTAGGGCTGTCTTTTAGCTGAGATTGCTGCCCACAGCTCAACCCCTGCCAAGCACATTCACTCAAGGGAGGAGTAAGCGTAGAGGTGGTACAACTGCATGTTCGGTTTGTTGCCCAAGCATAAGCCCTTTGCATGCAGACAGAGCTCATCATCACATCACAGCTCGGTGTTGGTTAACGAGGGGTTAATTTTCAAGGGGTTTGCACTGATGTAAATGCTCAGCATGGGTTGGGTGGCAGTGGCATTGGGACAAGTGTGAGATCTATACTGGGTGCTTCCTGAAAGTGGCATCAGGACAGTACATTTCCCAAGTGTTTTTCTATTTGTGAGTACGTGCACATCTCCATATGCGTGTGGTGAGTCCCTCTTGCTAATTGCTGTGATGTAAAACGCTGCTGTGCCTGGTACCTGCTTTCCATTGAGCACCTTCACAGCTGGATGTCACCTTGGTAACCCTAATGAAAGCCATCCTGACAGCTCTGACAGATTGTCCCTGGTTATAAACAATGCATCTTGATACCTAATCCTCAGCACCACTGCCAGCCAGGCAGCTTTTTCATTAAAAAGATTAAACCCTTATCTCCTGCAAACACCAGCCTCTGATTGTTAAATGTTAGGCTAGAATCTTCCAGTGATGGAAAATGCCAGGATGCATGGGATGTTGTATTCCCCAGAGTCTCGTGGTCAATCTGTTTAAAACTCAGGGAAATACAGCCCACTGGCTCGCTCCTTATTTTGGTAGGTGAATTAGTGTCCCTTCCCCCCCCCTCCATCCAACCCAGAAATGAAAGTGAAGTGTCTTTTGTTTTGCTTTTAAATTTATTTTTTTTTAAAAAAAAAATTCTGCCTGAGTCACAAGCTAAAATTATAGTTGATTTTGGACTATTTACAGCACAAGGATTTTAATAGCTGAAAACGCAGCGAGCAGTCCCCAGACACAGACCATTTAAACCCTTTGCTACTGTGCCTTGTACTAATACCAACTTTTTCCCATGGATCAGTATCAGGCAGAGACATGATCTAACTGAGGTGTGTTTTGAGTCAGATTCCTGCCCTCTCTGAGGAGCAGACTGCTCGGCGTACGTATTTAGGAGCTTTTCATGAAAAGCCACTTGTATCACACTGGGTTTTCATGCACCTTTGGGCTTTCCTGACCCTGCTTTGAAAGGCCTGATTACACCCTGACATATGTTTTAAATGAAGCCATTTTGGGCTGTCGGGAGCCTAATGTAGAACAGATTCAAGTAGCTTGAGTTACAGTCAAAGATCCCCGCGAGATTGAGCTCGGCCAGCTGAACACTTGCTAAAGGATGACTCATTTCATCTTTGTCAGCAGGGCAGATGATGCATGGCAAACCTCACAAGCGGACGGATTGAACAGGAAACGTTTTGTCCAGCTCTCGGTGCGGGACAGCCCGATTGAAGCTCGCAGGGTGCTGGGTGCTGATGCTTGTGGTGGGGTGTGAATGGCAGTGCGAGCTGTTGGGGTGGTATATCAGGGCTGGCACGTTCATTTGTGTGAGCTGTTGCATGAGAGGGGTTTGGAAAGTCAGTACGGCCTGGAGAAAGTGATTGAAGATACGGGGGCCTAAGGAAGTGCCCTGGTTAACTGAGATTTATGGGCCACGGTCAGATATGTCACTTGAAACTGCCAAACCAGAGGGGGATGGGTCTTGGCCCTTCCAGGATGCGGCAGAGCTGCAGGCTGTGCTTTCCTGTCTGTCTGGTGTCAGTGCTGCAGTACAGCCATCTGAGCAGTGCCCGTAGCCCCAGGTGCCTAGGCTGCCTCTCAGCACTTCTTGGCTTGTTTGCTTTCCTCTAGTAAAAGAATTCTGTGGGTGTGTTTACTTTACATCTTCAATTTAAGAAAAAAACCCAAAGCAAAACAAAAAACACCCCACCAAAAAAACCCACCCCCAACATTTTTCTACATGGACTTGGCTTTTTCTCTGACAATTTCTGGCTGAGGAGGGGAGGTGAGGAGCTGTGCAGCTGCAGGATGGTGCTGTGTGGTACTGGTGACAGCACTGAGTTACGCTCAGGGAGGGATCTGATGCTGGTAGAGCTGCAGCGTGGGCTGAAGAACAGATCTCTGGGCTTGAGCAATAGCTGCCAGCATGGCTGGGGAGTCTCCTGCTGACATTAGAGCACCCTGTCTCTAGCACAAGGGACTCTGGAGGGATGTGTTTTAACAAGGCAGCATGTCTCTGTAGTAAGAGAAGTAAGAGAATGACTGGAGCTAATGTCTTGTGTTGCAGTGTTTTCTGCTCCCACCACTCCTGGAAATTAAGGGTGGTCACCAGCCTCCTGAGTCTTCATTTCAGAGCTAGAAGAAGCCAGCATCCCAGCTGGGAAGAAGACAAAGCAGATGCCCGCTAAGAACCGTGCTCTGAAGAACAGTGCCCCGCGGGATGAGGACCTGCCCCAGCTCCCCATGTCACACAGCTGTGGAAGGGGTGAGGAGATGGTGCCAGGTCTCCTGTGGTCCCTTTGCCACCCCTTTCTGCCAGGAGATGACGGTGATAACCACCAGCACGGAGATCCCCGAGTGCCAAGTGCCTTCATCTCAGGGAAGGGATCCGCTCCTCTTGCCTTTAATCTGTAAAGCAGTTTATTAGGGGAAAAACATGAGCTACAGGGGCTAGAAATGGCAGTCAGGCAGGGGAATGACTTCAGAGGAGAAAAATGCTGGTGAACGTCTCGGCTCCTCCCAGGCAGAGAGGCTGCCAGCCTCCATGCCTCCTGTCGTTCGTCAGGCTGTCACCCCGGGGCCGGCGCTGGCTCGCGCCGCAGGGAGCGGGGGGCACACCTGTAACCTTTGCCTCCCGAGCTGTCTGCAGTGGTCCCCAAGGCTTGCTTTTGACAGCACATGCAGCAAGAGGCTGTGGGGGAGGTGGAGAGGAGTGGGGGTCTGTGGATTTTGGAGGGTGCTCATACCTGTGTGGGGGAGTGGGGAGCAGAGTGCCCAGGCCAGATGGTGATCCTCTGCTGCAGGGGTGTGTGGTAGCTGAAGGGATGCTCTCCTGGGACAGTGGCAGTGGCACAGCTCACCTCTGCCCTGGCCTTAGCTGGACAGAAGATGTGTTTCTGCAGAGGGTTGTCTAGTGCTGGATTTGCCCAAGCTGTGGGGTGAGAGCTGCTTCAGAAGACCACCGGCCACGGATCCCTCCCCAGTTTATTTCTTTTAAGCCCCTGTCTGGAAGGACAGTGGAAACGGAGTAACACCACTTACTGCTTCAAAACAGAAGCCACACAATGCCTGTGATGTTTGCTGAGGATCAAAGGAACCCTTTCAAATGCCAGTGTTACCAGTAAGAGGTGGCAGACGCACCTTCAATAACCAACCTCCTCCTCCTCTGAGGCAGAAGGCATTGGTGATCCAGACACACTAAATCCAGCAGCGTGGGCTGGATTTAAATCTGGTCAATCTGGGCAGCCCAGTGCTCGTAGCTGAGCTTTGGCCCCCACCAGCCCCCGAGGGGGTGAGCTGACCTGGAGTATGAATTTAGATCAGCACTGTGACTTTTCTAAATGATGCCTGCCAGAGGTCTCCAGGTCACAGAGTTCTGTCGTCAGAGCACTCCCAGCTCCCAGCACAGCCCCAGCAGAGCGGGAGAAGGGCTGTAATTACTGATCTTTATTTCAAAAAGGAGCTGGATGTAAACTGGGTGGGAAAATGGCAATCACCTTGGGGGATGCGTGCTTGTTATTGGTGAGGCAGCGATGCTTAGAGATGCTCCTGCTGCTGGCAATGGCATCGCTTAAATTCCTGGTGTAGGACAGCACGTCAGCTTTACACGTGTCCCAGGCAGTAACGCTCCTGCCACCACATAAATAGTTAAAGTAGAAGAGCTGCTCCCTTCTCTTAGATAAACAGGGTCCCTGTGTGAATAGCTCGCAGCCCCCACTCGTAATCCCTTTCTGATCTCTGGTTATAAGATGATAGATGGAATGTAAACGCCATAAAGATTAGCAGCCGCCGAGGGAGTAGAAAAAATATTGGGAAGAGCTGCAGGGTTTTTCTGCATTCCTTGAGGAATTCTGTGGGGATTCCTTTGCCTTTTTGGTGGAGCTTCTGCTATTCCCCAGCTCATCTCTCCTTCGAACTGGCTGTCTGGAGAGTGTGGAGATGGTTGTGGAGGATTTTCGGGTAGTTTTAAAGAAATCTGGCATGTGTTCACAGGGACCTTGTGTAAATGGCGTGACCGTTGTTTGCCTGGATTTCTGCTCTTGTAAAACAGTGTAAAAGGAAGTATGTACTTGTCAAAGAATTTGGGGATTTACTGCTGGCTGGGATGATGCTGTGATGTTCTCCGGGAAGGAGCAGTGAAGCATCAACATTGTACAGCAGAGAGGCAACCCTCTGTCATTTTTTATGCTTCAGTGTATTTATGTGGGATCTTGTTCCTCTAAATCTTTGCCAGGCAGCACTTCTGAACACAGCTATTCGTGTGTGTGGCATGGCTGGCTTTCCAGAGGTTCATGGTTTACTTTAAAACGTAACAAATCTGGGATGCAAGTCACTTCTTTTTCAAAAAACACCCCCAATCCCCCCCCCCCCCCAAAATCCTCAGTCCTTTAGTACTGAGGGTAAAAACAGTGGATCTTCCCAAAAAACTGAATAGTTGGGAACGGGGTTCTGGGAGCTTCAGCCTTTGAGCAATCCATCCTGTTGCACGCTTGCTGTCTTTGCAAGGAGTCTCTGCCAACTGGTGACGGCAACATAATTAGGCAGAAGGGGAAATGTAATTCCAATTAGTCTTTACTACACCTGTGAGGATATTTTTGGACTTGAGAGCCATCTGTAAAAGGAGGCTCATGATTGATTGCTAATGCACAGCAGGCGGTAAGAGAGAAGAGCGAAACCTCCACTGGCTCCTGCTTCCTGCTCCCCGCTGTCAAGCGCTGAACTCGATGGGGGTCCCGGGCAAACCTCCAGCACCGGCCCCCCGAGTTGTTGTTTCACAGAGCTCCACTTCAGAGAGGCTTTGGGTGCAGCTCGGCACAGGAGGTGTTCCCATCCTTTGGGGTGGGTGAAGGTGCCACGTCCAGCTGATGGTTCAGTGGGACAGGGAAGATCTGGGGATGAAACCCACCAGTGTGGTGTAACCACACCACACTTGCTTGAGGGTTTCATCCGTGCCTGGGCTGGGAGCTGCGGGATGTGGGTTGAGGAGAAGGAGGAGGTGGTTTCACCTATACTTCTGGAGGGTTTTCCCATGTACCTCCCACCCTCTGCAGGGCCCTTGGACTGCGTTCAGAGCAGCTGTGTCGGGTTGAACAGTACGCTCCAGGGACAAAGTCGGGCTTTCATGCATTGTAAGGTGTTTGTGGTGTGTTGCCAAGACGGTGTTTTATTGCAAATTACCAGTGTGAGGTGTATCAGAGACCACCCAGGGCTCTCCCTGAGAACGTGGCTGTGCTTCCAAACTCCGGGCAGGAGATCCCATTGCCCTTTGTCCCTGTGGTGGGTGCCACTGCCTGTCCTCAGGTGATGCTGTGCTGTGAGGCGCATTTTTCCAATGATCCTAGGAGAGTGTTTCACCTCGGTTTCTCACTGCTTCTGCTGTGCTGCCATAGCTATCTCACAGCTGGGAAGCTGGGGTGCAGCAAGCAATTCTTCCAAGACCATGTAGGGGACACATGAAAATCAAGGACTCAATCCAGCACCCAGCTAAACACTTCCAGTGTTTTTGTTTTCTCTCTTTTGCTGCTGATTACTGCAGCTCGTTTGGCTTTGCTGACTGACTCTGCTATCCCTATTGCAAGCCTGCATTTGGCTGGAGACTGCTTCAGCAGAACGTTTGGGGTTTTGCCCTAACAAGATCTGAAGGCTGCAGCACCACAACTGTGGCAGGCTCCAAGAATTAAAAATTCTGGTACAAGCACATTGACCTGTCTCTTCCTCATGCAAAATGGGTGCATTGCTTTCGATTCTGGACTAGTGATGCCTCACTTTGCTTTACATTATTGCTCTTAGGATTAGGAATTAAATCAGCAAGAGCCGCGTGTCTCTTCTCACAGCTTGTAGGGCTTACCTGAGTCAACAGCCTCGTCCAGAAATAGTTGTGCTTCCAGATGTCTGGCTCGTGCAGTCTCACAGGGAGTGCTTGTTATTAAATGGCTTCAGATGTCTTTAAAAAAAACCCCAAACCTGTAAAAAAAGAAAACAAAAATTGTTTACACCCCTTTTTCTAGCTGGGTCAGTTCCCTATCCTGGTTCCCAGCCTGGTTCCACAAATGGTTGTGTTGGCACAGCCAGGAGGGGAAGGAGGGCAGATCCAGATTAGGTCGGTGCTGCTGCCAAACACAACATGTTGTCAAACCCCGGCCTCGTCCCTCCGGTGCGGGGAGCGGGTCTCCCCTGTCCTCTCCAGCCCTGAACACAAACAACAAACAGCAAAAGGGGACCTGGCGCTTCCTCTCCCGCGCCCAGCGAGTGCCTGGAATAATACAGATGTGATAAACACCCCAAAGCTCTTTAATCTGCTTTTCCAGTGAGCTGCAGGCCAGGGAACAGTCGGAGAGATGGGGAACAGCAACAGGCAGAAGAGGTGGCGATTAACTCTCCGGCCCTGGGCGGTGCCGTGCGTGCCAGGCTCGCTTCGGCACGAGGTTGGGGTTTGAGCACGTTCTTCTCTTGGTGTCAAGTCAAGGCTTGTCTAGAGGGAGGATATGTGCCTTTATTAGCATGCAAATCACATACCCTCTTTATTACACTGTCTGTGCATCCCTCCCTCTGGAGCGGTTTAATACAAGCAGGCAAGAGCTAATTAAATTCCTTTATCCGTACCTCACGCTCGTAGCGCAGCGCTGAAGGCAAGAATGCCAACGGGCACACGCCCATGCCCTCTCCCTTGCCAGAACGAGTGTGGCATGCCTGACCTTCACCCCAGAAGGAATAAATTCCCTAGCATGAAGATGAGGATGTCAGGCACTATATGCATAAATCACATCAGGAGTTTCCAAACGGCTTTCATCTTGGGACTCCTTAAAAGTTCAGAGGTAGGGATCAGCCTGGAGTGGATCCCTCTCAGCGGTAATTCCACATCTGAAGCTCCTTAATAACGTGGCTCCTTTAAATAAAATTATAAAAGCCCAAACCAGCTGAAATGGCAGCACACAATCAAGCTAATGACTTTAATTGCTATCAAATTATGAGATGGTGTATTTGTAATTTTAATCTCCTAATCCGCAAAGTACCTTTTTCCCTTTAGTGTTCCTGAAGAAAGTAAAAACACAGCTTTTGGTTTCCTTGCCAGTTTTTCAAGGAGCTTTGAAAACTGAGGAGAAACCTCCCACAAATAGCCCAGCTGTGGTTATGAGGTTTCTTTTTCCTTGATTTAAAGTTATTATCCTTGATATGAAGGCACAGCATTTAAGAGCAGGAACAGAATCTATCCCAGCAATCCAGCTATTCTGAGTTTAAGGAGATCTCTTGGTTACCTGTGTGACTGTACAAAGGTTTTGTGCAATTAGAACCTTCCTTAAAGCGCAGAGGAAGCCGGTGGTTATTGCAAGGGAGGCAAATCTCATGCTGAAGACCAGCATCAAAGAACAAACCCAGGACTATTCTCTCATGTTTCCAGCTAATTTATTTCCAGTGGAAATAAGGCTGGAAAACCTGATATGAAATTTTACACTGAAGCATCCCAAAGTGCTTCCCAAAGGATTTCCAGCCTCTGGGGACGCAGCCCTTCTGCAGGCCAGCTTGTTCTGGGGTGAAGCGAAGCTCTGCACCTCAGCAGAGGAGCTTGCAGAGAGGCTGCGGTAGCATCCTGCTGTGATGTGCTGGGCTCACAGCCTTGGCTGCCTTGTGCCTGAGAGCTGGTGATGGCTTTTCCATTCACCAGCCCCTGGAGCTGAGTTCAGGGACCACCGTGGTTCTGAATTGTGGAAGTCCTGGCAAACCTGTCAGGTTTTGGGCTTGCTGTTTAATCTCCTGGAAGACAAACTGGAGAGGCTGTGCAGGATGTGTGGGGTTTTCACTGAACTTTATTCAACCTGCAAAATCGAGCTGGTTTTAGTTGTTGATCTATTCTTTTACAAACATAAAAATCCATCTACATGTGATGGTTGAGCACCTCCTGGCTTTTCTCCTCATCATACCCCATGACTGCTGCTGCTTTCCATTTTGAGTGGATGAAGAGAGGCAAAGAGAGAGTTAAGTAAGGTGTACGAGGTTATGCAGGAAACAAGTAGAGAAGTGATTTGAGCCTCAGCCATTTGAGCTAGGTTTTGGCTAACGCCTTTTTCTGTGATGTTAGAAACAGGCTTTTCTATTCTGGAGAAAGCACCTAATTTTCCTATTTGCTATTTCTTCCTACTGGGGGGAATTATTTTTACGTGCAAAATAGCTTGCTGTTCCTATTCAGCTACTGTAGGAATGATCAGCATGGAAAAAGATCAGATGCTTTCCCAAATAGGAAGTAATTTAGATTTCAGATTAATGGCTGTGACAATGGAAATATGTAAAATCTTTTCCTGAGAGGGAGCCCAAGCCATGGCTGGCTTTTTTCTGCGGCACAGAGGTGTGAAAACTCACTCTCTGCACACTGAGGACAGAGAGGCATGGATATTCTGGTACCCAGTGCTCCCAGGGGCACCTTAGGGTCTGTGTCAGCTGCTGATGCTGGATAGCTGAACAGTGGGCAACAGTACATTTTCCTGTGCCCCCTATAAACTCACTGTTAAAAGGTGGGTCACATGTGAGACTACAGCACAAAACCAAACCGTGAGTCCCTCATGCCGGAGAGCTTGTGCTGCTGTATTTATTTTCCCCCTCACTGTTACAGAGCCTTTTCTTAGCCTTTTCTCAGGAGTACGTTCTGCTGCTCAGAGCCTGGGGCAGAGCTTCGAGCACCCCACGCAGCGCAGCCGGCATCGTTTTTACAAGCTGGCCAGGCAAATATTGCAGCTTGAAAGGAGCTCTGTGCTGCAGCAGCTGTTCTGGCACTGAACCCGGTGCTGCTGCTGCTTCTTCCCAAGCTAAGCCGTGTACGTCTGCAGGAACAGCCGCTGCAAACCAGCAGCAGCCCTTTGCCGCGCACTGTGAGTTGGAGGATGAAGCTCCGCATCTGCCGCGGCCTGTTGCTGTCACCAGGGCAGCGAGACCTTCGCTGGCTGAGGCTAAACCCTGCTTATGGCTCGTGTCCAACCTGGGGATGAAAGTCCACAGCCAGGGATGGAGAACCAAGTGATCTCGCAGTAAGATAGAGCTCAGTGATTACCTTGTAGGAGCTACGCGCTGCTCACTAAGCTGTCCTCCCATCTTTCACCCCAAATGCTTGTGCAGATGCTAGCATCCCCCCTCATTTAACTGGAGACAAAACATCACAGTGCATGTTGTCACCCTAAGCTTGTCCATCTCATGCTGCAATCAGTGTCTCGTGTCTAAAGCAGGAATCCTGGGAGCTTGTTGGTGTATGGAAATAGCAGGGCCTGAGCTCTGAGATTTTCTTGTCAAAGGAAATTCTTTCGTGCATTTCCAGAAAGTCTTCCCCTCTTGCAAGGACTCTGCCCTAATCCCACCCAGGGCAATGAACAGTCAGTGCATGCTCCTGGAAATCAGAGCAAGAGTGGGAAGTGGGGAGAGTCGGGACAAATCCTCGGTCCCTGCAGTGAAAGCAGCTTTGTGAAAGGAAAATTAAAGGTTGGGTGGACAGTTGGGGTGGAGGGAGCCAGCATAAGGGCTGAGCCCAGGTTGGAGTCGTGATAGTACTCGGCTGCTGTCAGCTGCAGCTTACAAAGGAACCGCTTAAGTTTCACCCGCTGTTGCAGTCCTGCATGCAGGATGGTGCCAGCCTCCCCAGGGACAGCAGGGTTGCAGCCTAGGGCCTTCTCTGCAGGCCCCTGCTCAAGCAGAAGAACAAATCTCCCTTCTGTACAAGCCTGAAGGTGTTTGTGGTCCAGGACCCTCATGGAGGGGAATGATGTGCATGCAGTGCCAGGGACCCTGTGGGGAGAGAAGCGATGGTGGGGGGGAAGGATTGTTTGGGTCGGGTGAGGATCTCTGCCAGAGCCCATCCCTGTGTCCCACAGTTCTGCTGGCTTTCTCTCACACCAAGGGTTTTAAGTTGCTGGAAATGGTGAGCTGGATTTCACGGCAGAGGGGCAGGAGAGGCTTGCACATGGCGTGCTTCTTGCTCTGCATGCCGCATTCCCCGTGTGCTACGCTCACTGATAAGGTTAATGGGATAAAGAAAACGCTACCCAAATGCATTTCAACAGGAGACTGCAGTTTGCACTCAGCTGTTAGGCCGCCCCTGTCTTAGGAAATGCGGGATGGGAAATCCTAGCTTGAATTAGTGAGAGGGGCAAGATGAAAGTGAGGAGCTAATGATTGCAGAGTGGAGCTCCACAAAGTTCTCTTGCACTCGGCCAAACTACCAAAATAATCAGATTAAGCCATAACTGTATAAATGGGGCTTGAGCATGTTTGCTCTGCTGACTTGGTCATGCATTCAGGACACTCGGAGTGGTGTAACTATAGCTCAGGAGGTATTAGTCACGCTGGGAGAACTCCAGTGAATGTAAGAGGGCTTCATCTGGCAGTTACCAAGGCAACTCTTGCTAATATTTCATTACAATGCTTTCACCCTCCGCAAGTCCCACAGATTAGGACTGGGAATCTCAGAAAGAAGAGTTTATTGTCAATATTGTGCTTGGATTGAGTGTATCCCAGAGAAAAAGGAAGGGGGGTGGAAAAGAAAAAGTAAAGCGTTCCCACTTGGCAGAGCACGCACGGTGCAGCTGGAGCTGAGCTGTCATCCTGCACTGCCTTGTGCCCCGTGGGGACCTGGGCAGGAACTCATCTCCCCCTCTCCAGCTCTGAAATACGTGGTGAATGCAGGTACGAACTCATCCTCTCCTGTGCTGGGATGATGCCCAGAGCCCCGGTGGAGTGTGGTGCCAGGTTCTGCTCACTGTGGCTGCAGCAGCACAGCCTGCACCAGCACAAACAGGCTTCTCCCCGGAGCGCTGCGGCTGTGGTTGGAGTATTTTCAGGAGCCATGTACCCCCTTGTGTGTGGGGGTACGGTGAGTGGTGGCTGTTCGTCCTTCCCCAGCCGTGAGGGCTAAAGCATTGCTCAGGAATCTCTGTTGACTTTTCTCCTTTGCATTGCAGGCTCTGCCTTGGTAAAGGATGGGGAGGTACTGGTGTCCCAGTTATGTCTCCTAAAGTACTTGGATTATGGAATGCAAACAGGAGGTGCTTAATGCCAAAGGTGTGTACATGGGATGCCAGCTCCTTCTGTTTGACCGCATTGATCTGTGTTGCTCCATAGCAGGTATCCTCTCCCCCACCTTCTGTTGCTCTTGCCCCTTTCTGAAGCAAGAAGGAAACAAAACCTGCATGTTGAGACTAGTTTTTGCCTTGACAGCTTGTACACCAAAGGAGGAAATGCACGAGGTCGGGTGGGGGGTGGCTGGTCTTGGCTTCCCAGCTTGCACTGAAAGGCTGTGGGTGCTTGCTGACCCAGCACAGCCTGCCTGAGTGGCAGAGACCTTCTGGCAGAGGCTCCAGGCACTCATTACACCAGTGCTGCTGGTACTGGCCATTCAACTTCCTCGACATGGGCAATGAGGTTATTTCCCACGTTCACAAACTGCTTTGAGAGGGGTGAGGGAAGAAGTTAAAGAGTTTTAACTGCTTTTTTTTTTTCCCAAAATTTTGCATCTAACCTCTTTACCAGCTGGCACTGTTTATAAGGTCCACAGCTCCGATTTCATCTGGGAAAACATGTGCAGCACAATTAGAAAAGCTTCTGGGAAGCAGCAAAAACTGGAGCTTTAAGGCTGGAATGTGTCTTCACCTCTTCATTTGGATTTTTGCTAAGCCATATATTGGAGGTAACAGGCAAATTCCAAATTCACACATTTGTTCTGCTAAGTCCAACATGTCTGTTGGGTTGCTGGGTCTGTGCACCTCCCTCTGACTGTATTCCTTGTGATTGACACAAGAGCTGTCACTGATTGTTTCGGGGTAGCCACAGACAGGGTGTGTTGCACAGAGCATCCCCTTCAGCTGGCCAAAGATGCGTGGAAACCAAAGGACATCTGATGGTGTGAGTTATTTGTTGAGATGGTCCTTCTTCTAGAGACAGTGCAGCACTTGTCATGCTGCCAGGGTCTGTGGCTTGTTCCAAATCACGCTTGGCATTAAGTATGGGTTATCTCTTGGTAAAGAAACAGGACTCCACGGGGAAATGCCAGTACCACTGTCCTGTGTGGCAGAGAAGATCACAGAATCACAGAATGTTAAGAGTTGGAAGGGACCTTGACAGATCATCTAGTCCAACCTCCCTGCCAGAGCAGGATCACCCAGACTAAATCCCACAGGAACACATCCAGGCAGGTTTGAATGTCTCCAGAGAAGGAGACTCCCCAACCTCTCTGGGCAGCCTGTCCCAGTGCTCCATCACCCTCACAAGATAGTCTCTCTGTCCCATCCGTGTTCTAGGAGTTGATAGTGGAGGGGCTTTAAGGCATGTTTTGGGTCTTATCAGTGCTGGGGAAACTGGCTCTGTGTGATACAACAGTGTAATTAGCCCTAACAGGAACCAGTTACCTTCGTGCTGGGTGGCTGAGTGTGTGCCCTGGCCACGCCGTGACTCCCGTTAAATCTAGATTACAAGGACAAAGATTTCCCAGGCAAAACCAGAGGAGTAATTCTGGACCAGACTGATCATAGGAAAGAAGAAGCCTGATCTCCAAGCCCTTAAGCAAAGGTGGCCCCATCACTGACAAACCACCGGTTTGAAGGCAGAAGCTGCTGCTGCAGCAGGACCTCTGTGCTTCGTTCAGGGGCAGGTCCCTCTGTGCCAGCACTGCGCTCAGCTGTGCTGCCTACCCAACACAGCTCCTGAGCTCTGTTTTGTGCCAGGTCAGCAGCGCTAATGAAATCCCAGAGTTTCCCTGATCCAACCCAACCTGGAGCTTTCCAGCTGGGCGGTTAAGGAAAGTGCAGTCTCAGAGGCAGGGCAGGCGAAGCGTGCAACTGCTGTCTGCTGGCGGCTCGCCTTTCCCATCTGGGTGAGATCTTCCTTTTGCTATGCTAGCTACTAACTTTCTCCAGGATCTATTGTTTTCAGAGTTATTTGTGACATTAGCACCAGCTCTCAAGAACGGTGAGGAAGAATGAAACCCCTTGAATGGAAATGCAGTGAGTGATTTAACCCAAGCAGCCCTTATTGGCACGGATCGTTCCTTCCCCTCCTCCGAAGGAGTTCGTGTTTGCATTAGAAGTGCTAACTGCTTTTTCTGAAATCCCTGAGGTTCCTCACCACTAATAATTTCCACCTACATTTTGAAAAATGGGATGTGCTGTGGAAGCCAGGATGGGTCTGTCATGACCCCGTGCCCGAAGAACATTTGTGCACATAGCCACAGCGTACAGAGACAACCCTGGGGTGAAGTAATCTGTGGGAGAATGAACTTCCTGGTATTCAGAGAAGTTACAATGACATTGTAGGAAAAAAATCCTCATCACTGAGTCAGGCTTGAGTCAGTGTCCCATTTGCAGAGCTGGGTATGTCCCACCTTTCCGATAAGAGGTAACAGCGTGGTCCATGTGTCTCCACTGCTCTTTCACACTTGAAGGGGTGTGTTACCTCCCATCGTTGACTGGTTTTCATCCTGCACACATTCCCTCATCCCCCTGCTTCCCCCATGGCTTCCACTTGCCACAGCAGCCTTCATTCTCCCGCAGCACTAACCAGCGCCCGTGTCTCTCCCTAGAAGTTGCCGCACTTTTCTGCTGGGTGAACTGATCTCTGTTGACATGTCAGCTCGTTAAATCTGCAGGGCCCTTCTGGCTGAAGGGAGAGCTGTGTGGCACACATTTAAAGCATGATTTAGTTATTTAACATAAAAGCAGCCGTGTCCCTGGTCGATTCGGGCAAAGAAAAACACGGAGCTAATGATGGCCAAGCCTGAAGTGCTCCTAGGAGACAGTACATAACGTGTGTTTTCAGCCTGCCCCAGAATAATGCAGAGTTAAGGCTTTAAAAGCAAGTATTTTGGGTCCTTGCCAGGTAGACAGACAGTCTGAATGAAACACCTGTTGTGGCTTGGGGAGGGTTGTGGCACCGCCTGGATTCAGGGAAGGTACAGGCTGACCTCAAGGGGAATGGAGTTCTGTGGTGTAGAGTAACATGTCCTGCCATATTATGAAGCTTCTTGATCTCCTCCTGACAATGGCCACAGCAGACAAAACGCTGCCAAAAAGTGCTGCCCAGGCACGGTAAACTGTCCAGCCATGTATCAAGCCAGGCTTCTGGAAACTTAGATAAATGTTAAAGGGCAAACACTGTAAAGGAAACACAGATAAGACACATTGAAGTAATTTTTAGGGGGAGTGGGCAGATAACTCTTAATTCCAGACGTGTCCTAACTGAGCTCTTCCTAAGGCTCATTCGGCGCTTGCCAGCCTTAAGGGCTTGTGTTTTCACATAAGGTAACTGGACTCCGAAAAGACATAAAGGATGCTGTCTCTCCTAGAGTTCATAGAATCATGGAATGGTGTGGGTTGGAAGGGACCTCAAGGATCACAGAGTTCCAACCCCCTGCCACAGGCAGGGATACCAACCTCCAGGCCTGGAGCTACACAAGGTTGCCCAGGGCCCCATCCAACCTGGCCTTGAACACCCCCAGGGACGGGGCACCCATAACCTCTCTGGGCAGCCTGTTCCAGCCCCTCACCACTCTCTCTGTAAAGAACTTCCCCCTAATATCTCATGTAAACATTCCCTCCTTCAGCTTCACTCCATCCCCCTTGTCCTGCCATTATCTACCCTTTCAACAAGCTGATTCCCCTCCTGTTCCTCTGCTCCTTTCAGGGACTGGAAGGCTGCAGTGAGGTTCCCCCACAGCCTTCTCTTCTCCAGGCAGAACAAGCCCAGCTCCCTCAGCCTCTCTTCATAGGGGAGGTGCTCCATTCCTCTAATCATCTTTGTGGTCTCCTCTGAACCCTCTCCAACAGCTCCACATCTTTCTTGTGGAACTGTGGAACTTAGAGTTGCTTCCTGCTGCATCACCTTATCAGCCTGGTCTGGTTTGTCTGGATTTAACTATTTCTGCCAACATTACCAACCAGCATCAGGAATATTTGAATTAGAGCAGAGCTGGGCTGGGTATGTGCTGTGGGGTAGCAGTGTAGGGCCTGCAGTAGATAGCAGATGAAGTAGAGTGACGACACTGGTTGTCCCCTCTGCCCTTCAGCTTTATGTGCCTGCAAGAACCAGCCTGAGAAAGGCAGATCCTGGTTGAATTCCTCATGCCTTCAACAAAGCTCTTCAGCCCCTTCCCACTGTAGGTTCGAACTGTGACCTCGCTCCCCCTATGCAGAAGGGTTTAAAAAGCTGTAATTGGGCTGCCAGCTCAAAGAACAAACAGGGGAAATGTACTTTGGGTCTCTGTTTGTGGGCTGTTTGCAGAGCTGTCTGTATGTGCATGTGTGCAGGGCTGTGTGTGAACAGGGGGGAACTCCTTTCCGTGCCTCTGGGAACTCAGCACACTCAATACAAGCCTCATTTGAAACCTCCTTATGCCCTGATTCATTTTACAGTCTCCTCAGGTACAGCTGGTGAAGCTTGTAAAATTATAAAGCTGGAGATGTGCTTGAAGGATATTGATGGCTCTTCTGGCTTGGGCTGGTTCAGTGCCAGCTCACGTGGAATTAGTTCTCCCCTTCTCGTAGTTACTCCTGACACCCTTGTGTCAAGACACGACACGCTTCTGGAAACAGTGATCTTGGTATAATGTTCTCAGGTCAGCACAGAGCAAAGCTCAGGAAACACGGTCCTTCCCACTGCTCCGAGCAGGGCAGCAGCAAAGTAATTACATCTCCCATAAGATAACACGTTCCTGACCCCATACAACACTCGGTACAGGAACCATATGCTCATTCATTTCTCCTGGCTCAGGCACTGCCTTTACTGATGCCCTGACTGCAGTGGTACCGTGCTGGGAAACGCTGCATGTGAAGGCAATGGGTCTTTTCCATTGCCTGTGTGTTGGCTTTCCTGAAGTGAGGAGCACATCTTTCGTTTCTAGATGTAATAGACAATGCAAAACCAGAGAATTTATTCACAGCAAGCAGAGTGTGGCTGCATCACCAAGGCTGGGCAGGCCTTGTTTCTGTCCATGGGATGCTTCCCTGGGCTTCTGCAGTGGGTTGAAGGGGGCTGTGCGGGCAGGAAAACTTTTCCTTGTACTTTGCTGACTCTTTGTTCAGATTTAGGAACTGGGTTCCCTCATTGGTGCAAGCTGCTGGGAGCCCAGACATTCCATTTCTTCTCAGAGCTCTTCAAAGTCTTCCTGCCCCTCCACACTGCCCAAACCCTGGTACCGTTCTGCAGCTTGCTTGAAGAAAGAGCTTGCAGTTTCTGCTGGTGGCTTCTGGCAAGCTCCTCGTGGTCCTGCAAGTTTTTAGGGAGGCAAAAGCGAAATCTTCAGTGGAACTCACATGCCTTTAACGGTTGCAGATGGATAGCAGCGCAGCTGAAGTCGTGTTGCTACATGTAGGTTCAGAGGAGACTAGAAAAGATTGCCACAGGCTGGATTTTTTTTCCCCCCAGTTCTTTCTGCATTCACTGGTAGTGGGTTGGTTTTACACAGAAAAGTCTCTTATGCTTTACCACCTCCTATCTGAGAGTGGGGCACTATGACCAGTAGCTTTGCAAGGCTCAGCCAAGAAGCGCCACTGCTTGGCTCAAGGAACTAGCAAAACTCAAGGAGAGATGAGAGCAGATGGTAAATGTCCAGGGCTGTTGGAGTTAATGCTTAGAAAAGCTTCTTAAATGGAAGAGAAGCTTCATTATTCAAGCTAACTTCTAGCTGTTACAGATCAGGGAACATCTCTGCTGGGAGCAGGGTAATCCTAGATCAGGGAGCATCTTTTTTGGGAGCAGAGTATGCCTTGCCCACCCATGGGTGACTGCTGCTGGTGACTCTCAGATGAGATGTTGGACCAGATGGGAATTTTTTCAGTCCATATTGGTAAATACATCTTGTTTTCCTGAGCATGGCTGACCAGAGATGGCATCGGGTAAGAAGTTCAAGCTGTTAACCTCAGCTTTTTGGTTAACCTCTAAAGAGGATGTTTAGCTATGTTATAGTCATAAACCCTCTGCCCATTTCTTTCTGTGCTGGGGAAAGAAAAATCCAGCACTGCAGAATCCTCTTCCCTTAACCCCTTTTCATTGCTTCTCAGGAAAGTTCAGATCCCCTCAGCTTAGGTAGCCCAAGTCCATTTCCAGCCCCTGAGCCAAAGCAGCTCTGTGGTTGTCTACAGGCCAGCCCAGGCTGCAGAAGGGTTGGGGTTTTTTCTTCATGGTGCTCCTGAGGCCATGCCACAAACCCCATGTGCTCACCATGACTTCACTCTGGCTGGATTGCTCACCTTCCTTAATTGCATTTCGGAGCGGTGATTAATTACGTGCCACCACATTACCACTAGAGGGATTGTGGATATTAGGCTGGCCCAGGGCTTCTGCCTTGGAACTCCCCGTGGGGGTGGCAGAAAGTTGGTTTGTTATTTTTTCTTTCCTAAGCTGTGCCCCACTTTTCCCATGTTAACTCTTTTTATATATTCAAGGGTGCCATGGGGTGTAAGTAGCTAATTAAATACGGCAGTCCATAAAGTTTAAGGAAGTTTTAATTCCTGTCCTGTGGAGCATTGGCCTCCCATACATAAACGTGTTAGTTAACGATTGCTGCAGATCACAAGTGTATTCAAAGGGGGCTGTTTCACTTTCCCAGGGCAGGCTACCCATTTTCAAGCCCAGTTTAAAGGGCAAAGACTGCTTGTTCTCTTTATAAGAATTAGTTTTACAGGGTTGTTTAGCTTCTAAAGGATGCATTCATCTGCTGAGTGATAAGATCTTGCATTAAGTGGGGAAACCAGGGACAGATCTCCAAAGAGGCGAGCAGGAAGGGGTTACAAGATGTCTGAAAGCCCTTAGGAAGTCTTTCTAACAGAATGGGCTTGGCGGCTGTGCTCCAGTGCTTCCTCACCATGTGGAACCAGGCACCTCTCACCACCCCGCGTTCACAAGTCCTGATGTCATGCTAATGCGATCTCAGCACTGCACCGTGCCAGGAGAGAAACAGCTGGCACTGGATAGCTCCCCGGTTCGTGATGGCATGTGGGTCTGCAGTCCTGCACCGCCTGGTCCTGGGAACCCACCAGCTTTCCCCAAGCATCACCTGGCCGGAGGGCTGGGAGCATCTGACTGCCTGTGGCACAGGGCGCTGTGATGACCAGGGCTCTGCTCTCACCGTATGTAATCTTACAATATATCACTATATGATAAGCTGCATATGATGCTTTAGGTACAGTAAAAGCGATCTTTCAAAGGCCCTTGAAAGTGCTGAAATTGGTGCCTGCCAGGTACACACCATAGGCAGATGCAGTCTGCGAGCTTCGTACTTAATTACACCCATCACAATAATTTCTAACAGAGTGATTCATACTTAAGACAGAAGCTTTTCCAAGAGGGTTGTTTCCTGCTAGGCTGTCCACAAAAGAAAAACAAAGTGGATGATGTGAGGCAACCGGCAATTGCCCAGCAGCAGCTTGTGAGGACCTGGGCATGCTTAAGAGCTTGTTTCCCTCCTGTGGGGTTCAAATACCGCAGCAATCCAACTGCACCGAGTCCAGACCAGATCTCTGTTGGTCTGCTCTGTGTTGCCTTAGTTTAAAGAAGCGGTGTTGTCCCGTTCAGGCATGGCATTTTATGTCGTTTGGATGGGGTTGTGTATTGTTACACATCACTTCTTGTACTATGGTCAGTTTCTCAGCCCTGGGGTGTATTTCCCCCAGTAGTATATACAGACCTGGCAGTGTGTGTCCTTGCAAGTCACACCAGGGAGGGATGGGGAGAAGGTTGGATATGGCTCAGCGGCTCCTTCCCCCCCCCCCCCTGCCCCAGGTGGGAAGGCAAAGCCTTTCCCGGAAAGCCAGCCTCTCCGCGGAAAGTGGAAGCCAATTTCCCCCGTCCCAACTCAGTGAGAACTAACAGCATCCCCCGAGGAGAGGAAGCTGGATTTGGTGGAGCACTTTTACTGCTTCGTTAATTAGTAATAGAGTTTTTCCTGGAGAAAACCAGATCTATCGGTTAATGGAGTTTAACGTACCAAAATACCAGCAAGCGCGACCGAGGCAGCGCAGCCCCGCAGATACAATGAGCACATTGTTCCCCTGAGGATCCTCACCCCCCCCCCCCCCCCTTTTATTGGGGCGGGGGAGGGAATCACTTCACCCCATTTGGCCTCTCATCCCCGGGGCTGGGGGGTTCCAGGGAGAGGCCGGGGAAGGTGTGTGTGTGTGTGGGTGGGTTGCAGAGCACCCCGGCGGCCCTGAGCGAAAGGGTTAAGGGCGGCGGGGCCGCGGGCGGCCCCTCCCCGCTGCCGGGGCAGAAGTAGAGCGTCCGCGGCGGCGCGGCGCGCAGTGCCGAGGCGGCGGGACGGGGGAGGTCGGTGCCCGCCCCCGCCGCTCGGGCAGCTTGGGTGAAGATGGCGAGGGTGGCGGAGCGGTGCGGTGCGCGGATGGGGTCGTCGCTGCTCCTGCTGGGGTTGTTGCTGGCGTTGCCCGCCGCCGCCCCCCGCCCGCCAGCTTCCTTCCCCAGCGATGTGAACGGGCACAGCCTCCACCCGCCCTACTTCAACCTGGCCGAGGGCACCCGCATCTCCGCCACCGCCACCTGCGGCGAGGAGGCGGCGGGCGCCGGCAGCCGCCGCGCCGTGGAGGATCTTTACTGCAAGCTGGTCGGGGGGCCGGTGGCTGGGGGGGACCCCAACCAAACCATCCAGGTACGGCCGGGGAAGGGGAGCGGGGGGTAGGGGGCACAGGAGCGGCTTTGCGGAGCGGCGTGGGAGGGGGACAGAGCCGCCTCCTGGCCGGGGCGAGAAGGTCCGAGCCCCCTTTGTGCCGCCCCGGCCATCGCTGCCTCGTCGCGCCCCTGGTTTTCAGCCGTCGGTGCGAGAAGAGGCAGAGCCGGGTCTGGCCGGGGGTGGGAAGGGCAGAGGCCGCGGCGGAGCGCGGGGCAGCTCGGAGGGCGAGCGGCGTGCGAGGCCCCGCGGCCTCCGCGGGCGTTTTCCCACGCATCTCCCCCCCACCCCTTCCCGCTCGCCGCGGCCGGACCTCGGGCAGGGCTGGCGGCTGGGCTAGCGGTGGGGTGCCCACGGAAGGGGCGGGGAGGGGTTCCCCGGAGCATCCCCCTGCCCAGCCCGCGCAGGGGAGCGGGGTGCCCGTCTGGAGCCCCCGGAGCATCGGGGTGACGAACCGCACGTGCTCTCCCAGCCCTGCCCCGAGTGAAACGCAGCTTGCCGAGTTCCCATGGCATTATTTTTAAAGCCGTCGATTCTTCGCGTTGCCAAAATCCCCGGCAAACCAGCTCCCAAATTCCTCAGCCGGTCAGAGAATTAGTGCGGCAGCCGTGATAAATATTTACCTTCGCGGATCTAAACCCCTCCGCTCCCTGTGAGCTCAGCCCCGCGTTAGGATGAGCGGAGGAGAAAGTTCGGAGGGGGAGTTTTACGAGCTCGAGTCAGATGGCTTATCTCAGGGGTCCCATTTTAAGCAGACCCAGAGGGAGCTTGTGGCCCGGAATGGAGATGGTAAAAGCCTGCAGAGCCTTTTAACAGCTATGGCTCCCTTGAAAAGAGGAAAGAACAGTTGTAAACGGGCTTGTAAAACACGAGCTGGAGCTGTAGGAACTCCAGACCCGCTTCTTCCCTCCGTCCCCCCCCCCTCCGTCCCCCCCCCCCCCCCCCCGCCTTTCCCCTCCCCGGGCAGCCCAGGCTGGGAAGAGCAGCTCTGATGTGAAATGTTTTGCAGCCCGCAGCCTGCCAGGGAGCCGCCAGCTGCTGCTCGCTGGCGTTTTCTGCTTGTTGCGTACGGGGTTCGCAGTGCCAGCTCACCTGTTGCGGTGGGGCTCTAGGATTGTCCCTGGTGTACACAACCAACAGTGAGGAAGAGCGAGGGAAAGCTTGGGATTCTGGAATTGAGCCTTTCTTGGCACTTTTGGTGGGGCTGGCTTGTTCTAAGATGATCTCGGAAGCTTTTCTCCTCAGTCTGGCTGTTGTGTGGTTACGACATGGCATTTTGCCCTGTCTGTTGTAGAAGTTGTTGAGGATGTTACTGGATGACACAGAAATTGTCAGGGATGATACTGGATGACACATCCACCTCTGAGTTTTGCCTCCTTTGGAGTCATCTACTTCATTTTGCAGCACTGTAAAATAACGTGATGTGAAGAAGCTTTGCTTTTAAGTACTAGTAGTAACCTAGGTGTAGATGTGCCTACAGTGAGGCAGGAGGGTAGTAAGGAAAGAACTAACCACTGCTACACGTGTTTGCAAATGACTGTGTGATCTGCCAGGCAAAGCTGTGAGGATGAGGCTGCTTGGAATAGCTGGCAGACGTGGATATGTGTTTATTGCTCTGCATCTGCCCACCCGTGCTCCAGCCACGCTCCCAGCTTCACATCACGCCCTGTGCTAAGGATGCTGGTGGCTAAAATAAACCCTTCCGGCTGTACCAGCTTTGGGGACAGTCATAACTCATCCTTCCAGCCCTTTCCTGGTACCGCAGGGTGTGTAGACCCTCCTGGCTTACCCCCCACCCTGCTGCTGAGCAGGGCTCCTCAGCTGCAGGTTTCTGCAGCGACCCCCCTCCCATCCCTGCAGCTCCGGCACGGGGTTGCTTTGATCTGAGCGCCGCTTCCCAGGCCAGTGGGCTTCGGTGGGTCTGAAAGCTTTAGAAAAATCCTTTTGTAGTGGCTCCTTTCCATGACCACAGGCAGCACCTCAAGGGGAGGGGAGGAAACAGGAGGCATCAGAGCAGAGGTCAGAGTTCCCAATTCATCCCCTTTAGGGGTTCTCGCACCGCCCGGGGACTAAAGCAATGAGGGAGGTGGGAGGGAAGTGTTCAATTTGAGCAGGCTGAAACGACAATAATGAACTCCACATGCTGCCTGTGTGTCCCACCGGACGGAGTTCTTTCCTGTCCACCCCCCCTTCACCTGCCCAGTGCTGCTGGCACGTGGTGGAGAGGGGGCTTTGGTTGGGAATTGTGGAAGAGCAGCTTGGGACCCTCCGAGAGGTTTGCTGTGGTGGTGAAGGGACGTTTGCTTTGCAAAAGACTTGAGTGTAAACATCAATACAATCATCTAGTCAATGAGTTCGGTCAGGCCTCTGCTTTCTGCGTGTTTTCATTTGATGTTGTAGAAGACCTTCAGGAAAGAGAGTTCATTGACTTTAAAACATGATAGCCTTAAAAATGTCAATAATCATTAAGCATTGTGGCATAGTGCTGCCTTAAACACACAGTGGTTTTGGCACAGCTTGTGGGAAGGCTCCAAACCTTTTTCAAGGAGTTTCCTTTGCTTTGTTCAGGGCTCTGGCAGAAGACAGACCTTCTAACTGGACAGGGGTGGGGGCTTCTCAGTCTGTGAGGGTGTGATGCACAGTGATGCTGAGCTGTGCTGGAAGGGGCTCACCGTGGAGGTCTGCTTCCCTCATCCCCCTTGCTAATCAGCGTGGGCAGCGCTGCTTGAACGATAGTGCCTTGGAGATGAGGTGAAAGGGAGATTACAGGTTTATTTTTCTGATGAAGCTTTACTGATGGTGGTTTGTAGCTCTCCCAGGATAGGCAGCTTTGTGCAGCATAGCTGTGTACCCTCCCCATCCCACCCAGCTGCCTGGGGGCTGTTCCAGAGCCCTGCCAAAGCTGGCAGGCATCCTATGCTGCTGTCTGAGTGAGGCAGGGCTGTAGATCATTACTTTATTTTGGGAGATTAGGCTTATAACAATAAGGGAAGTTACTAGCATTAATTAAAGCAATTACAGACCTTGGGATTTAGGAATGTGCAGCAAACCCTGCTGATGTCAGATCAGTGCTGCTTCTGCTTGTTTTGTGTGTTGAGCGGTACCTCTGCATGCGTGTGCCTACGCGTACAGCAGTGCTGAGCTTCAGTGCTTTAACTGCAGCTGATGGTGTGTTTGGAACAAGCACTTCCCTTGTCTGAAATACTACTTTTTGCCTCCCCACCCCCCCAACCCTTTCTCAGCTCCTCTTCTCTCATCCCCAGCAGCCCCATCTGGGTCATGCTCCCTGGGGTTTTCCAATAACAGGTGGGCAGAGCTGAGGTAGGGTTGTGACAAGGCCAGGCAAACCAGGACAAAGCCACCTGCTTGCCCCAGGAAAGCCATGCCAGCAGGGTGCCTGGATAGTCTTTAAGCTCCAACTTCAGTGTCCCCACTGAGGGGAGCAGGATCAGGCTGTGCAGGTCTCTGGAAGCTGCCCTCCATTCAGACCTCCTCCTTATCTCTCTCTCCCTTTGCAGTTTACTCTGATAGCAGCAGGTTTATGTGCTCTAAGCTGCCTTGCAACTTCTTGCCTTGCTGAAGTTCTTTCTCTAGTGCACCTCAGTGATGTCCACACCTCTCCTGCTCCCACAACCTGCTGTCTATGCGATTGCTTTTTAATTAAAATCCTCTGCTGATGTCAGAACTTCTATCTTCCCTGTAGAGACCTGATGCACTGTGCCAGAGCCTGAGTTGCTCTAAAACAGGAAAAAGCTGGAGGTGATTCTCGTCAGGTTTAGGTCTGGCTCTAATGAAACAGCTAATGAGCAACTGGTGCATCAGAGGGGCTAATTGCACTTCTAACTAAACTGAATTCAGCTGTTGGCTTGATGTGGGGAGGGATAAGAGCAGTGTTACAGGTGGGGAGCAGCTGATCCCAAGCTTTAGTCCCCTCTTATTGAACCTGAGCTGACTGCCTGCCTTCCTTGTGAACTTTGGGCTCAAAATGGTTTTCACATCTGTGGCAAGAATTTAAAGTATGAAGAAGCCTTTAATTTTTCTTTGTTATCCCCGTTCGGTGAGCTTGCCTGGCTTCTCCTCCCGCCTCAGCGCCGAGCTGCAGAGATTTCCACACAACCTGTTGCACCGGTTGCTGGTAAGGGTTTGTGCTCAGGAGCTGGGTCAGTTTTATCTGGTCTGCTCTCCTTTCTTGCCCTATGCATGTTGGAACCAGCCTTGCCCTGACCTCTCCATACAGCCAGAGCTCCCTACACAGGCAGCGGGGTTACCCGGAGGCTTTCAGCTGCCTGGCTCTTTGGCCTTGTGCTTGCCTGCCTGCTATGCTTCCCTATCTCCAGAGGAGTTAATTAAAAGGTGTTCTTGTTCAGGACAATTTGTGTTGCATAATTTGTCTGCAAAATACCGTAGTGTGTGGCTGTAGGGAAGAGCCCTGTGAAATCTCCCGTTTCCTTTGCGGTGTGATTCCTCTGGAGTTTGGGGCATCTGGAAAATCACAGGCTCTGTGGTGGCTCTGTCTTGCCTCAGCCCTTGTAGGGATGCAGGAGGAGGAAGGAGCTGGTCTGTCTTCAGATGGTGTACCTGGTGTAACGCTGAAGCTGGCTGCAACCGGGACAGGCAAGGGCAGCTTGTTTGCCCATGGATGACTGTGCCTTTAAAAGGAAAACTGGCTGTGAGAGCTTCCTTCCAGGCTGTTCATAGCAGCAATTCAAGTGACAGAGCGGCAGCTCCACAAAACAAATAACTTGCCAGTTTTCAGGGCGATTTGCAGGTTTCCTTAAGAGCTGGTCAGGCTCCTTTATGCATTGAATGGCAAACAAAGAATTACCTCTAACAGCTCAGGTCTTTTAACTGCACCTTCCGCTCAGGATGGGACAAAGTTACAGAGCTGTTTTCTCTGGCAGTGTGTCCATGGAGCTGACAAAGCCACCCGTGCCACAAAAGCAAGGCAGAAAAGCGATTGCAGCTAGGTCCTGGCTGGCTGACAGCAGGGACTGTCCCTTTCAGGCCCTGCATCACAGCATCACTAGCAAAAGGAGCTTGGCTGCCAGGTTGTCAAGCTTGAAACCGTAGCTGGGAGGGCTCTGCTTGTGACATGAATAGGTTGACAGGAAATGGATTGTGAGGAGTCAGGCAGCCAAACTGCCAGTGTGGGTCTGTAGGAATGACTGGATGCTCTGGGTCAGCATCTCTGGGGGTCAGCAGGGGCGTGAGTGGCAGCCTCGCTGGAGGAGCTGGTGGCACTGGAGCTTGAGCCAGTCTCTGTTGTGCTACAGCTTCTCCTTCCACTTGCTCTTCTGCATCTGGTGACCAGTTCTCTGTGTCTGGGCCCCTTTGCCAACACCCGGTGTGTATCTGATATATGGAAGGGGTGCTGCTTAGGGCAGCCCAGATTCTACATGGGGTGGTGGCTGTTGGGGAGGCTGGGGTGGTGGCTGTTGGGGAGGCTGGGGTGGGTGTGCTGTTTCTTGTTTGCACCAGTTCAGAACACGGATGGAAAAAAGAACAAGACGTTTACCCATGGATTTGTGTAGCAGGCTTCCACCCAAGGCTTTCGGAATCACTGTGACACCTGTCTGCTTTGTGCCATGTTGTTCTGGCTACAGTTAAATGTCACTTCTGTGCTTTCCAACAGGGCCAGTACTGTGACATCTGCTCCTCTGCAAACAGCAACAAGGCCCACCCCATCACGAACGCCATCGATGGGACAGAGCGCTGGTGGCAGAGCCCCCCTCTCTCCCGGGGGCTGGAGTTCAACCAAGTCAACGTCACTTTGGACCTTGGACAGGTAACTCAAGTCCTTCTTGATTATGAGCATGGACCTGCTCCTCTGCTTCTAAAAATCCTTCAGTGGTCCTTGCTGGAAAGGTGGGACAGAAACTGCTTGTTTAATGACAGGGCAGGAGGTTGATTAGAATGTGGAAGGGAAAACCTCTTGTCTGCCTTTCTGTAGTGCTGACTGCAGCCTGTGCTGTTTGCTGTTGCTGTTAGATTCTTCCCCAAAGTTGGGCCACTCACAAAAATCCACTGCACTAGGCAGGAGCCATTCCCCCAAAAAGGGTCCCTGCCCCCTGATGAGGGACAGTTAGCAAGGTGTCACCCCAGAATGGGGAAAATACAGCCCATTTAAGGTTGTGGCATAAAACTTTCCTGTAAAGGACAAAGAATGGCAGTGGATGTTTGGTCTCTGGTGCTGGTCAAAGGGAATTAACAGTGTAATAGCACAGCTGCCAGCCCCACGCCTCCTCTGCTGCTCCCATTCCTCTGAACAACCATTCCTCTGGGAGTGGGTGACTCTCTCAGGCTTCCCTGAGCTTAGAGAAAAGCAGCAGCAGAGATGTCCTGGCTGAAGCTGTGGAGGCAGGAGGGTGTTACCAGCCAGAGACCCGATGGGGATGCAGGATGCTCTGCTTTCTGGTACGGAGCTGTTGCTCCATCTCTTGGATGGGGGAATTCCTCAGCCCAGGGCAGATGAGCAAAGGGGGTGTGTGGGACAGACACCCTTTCATCCATGGTCCTGTGCAGCCTCATGTCTGCCCCCAAAACCTCTTGGGAGTCTATCCTGCATGGAGGATTATCTGGGAAGAAGCAGCAGTAGGGAATGAGGGGGTGAAGTGATGGGGTGTCACATACAGACCTGTCTTTTTGGGTAAAGTAACTTGATTTGAGCCTGTTTCCTTCAGTATTTAAATAGCCACAGTGTATGGCTGGATGTCAGCACGTGGGGCTGGGAGGTGGGGAACGGAGCCTCTCCCAGAAGACAGCGCTGCCTGCACGAGGGTCTGACACAAAGCTGACCCAGGGTGTTTGCCTGAAGAGAGTTTGTGCTGCCTGGCAGACTGACTCCTGGCCAGCAGTCCCAGCTCCTTGCCTTGAGTCCTGAAGTACAAGGGCTGACAGCTGCCAGCATTTGCTCTGTGGTCTCTCTATGACAATGAAACAGCTAACGACTGAAGTGCCCTGTGAGCACACAGGGATGGGCCTTCACTGCTCTGCTACTGGTGGTGCAGCACTGCAGGGCTGAGTTTGGAGGGTCCTTGGCTGGAAGGCTGGGAGAAGACAGGGCAGTGGTGTGGCTGTGGACAGCTCACCTCTTGCGTAGGAAGCCTGGCTGCTGGGCTTGCTCAGGCAGGCACTGCCCCTTTGTTTGGGAGCCTGCATTGATTGCAGTGATTTCAAGCCTTGTCAGGCACTGATGCTTTGTGCTGACCTTGCAGGTAGCTTTTCACCCTCTGATGGGGTACAGGCAAGTTTGTTGTCGATGGTTGTAATGAGTCTGGTTCCAGACTTAGAGCTATGGATGCCTGGGGTGTGTTGATGACCGTACTCTTGTGGTAAATGCCTCCAACTCTTTCTTCCCCAGGACTGTCTCTGATCCAGTCCCTGTCCTGCTGTAGCACTTGTTTGGAGCCTCTCAAACACCCTCCACAAGTTTATTCTCTCCCAGTGGAGTATCCCCTAAGCTGGGGCCAGGGCATGCATCGCATGTGTAATAGCTGAGTGGGCAAAGCCTCCCTGGGCTGTGCACAGTGAGCTGATCCCATCAGCCAGTGTAGGTGGCATCTGCTGTGTCTCTCAAACTTCCCAGCTGGCAGGGGTGTGCTGGGTGGGTGGATTGCTCACGTTCCCTCCTCTAACTAAGGGCCAGCCAGTGATGCAGCTTTGTAGCTTTCCAATCCCTCGCTGCTCCTCTGGAAAGGGATTTTCAAAGACAACTTTCCTGGAGAGCTTCTCCTCCTCTTCGTCATTCTCTGTGGCAATTTTCTCTCCCAGTCATGCTGAATCCTTGCAGGCTGCTGCACTTGGCTCACCTGGGGATTTGTGGCTTGCAGAGCTGTGAGCCTGGAGTCATTTGGAGGGGGCAGGATGGGGGGACAGGACACATGGATGACAGGGGCTGCAGTAGTGTTAAAACTGAGCCGGTTTAAGTTCACCTTCTCTCCTGCCCTCCTCTCCTGAGCCTCCCTATTTGCTCCTGGTACCCTGGAAGGGGGTGGAATTGCACCGTCCTTTCTGCAGGGTTGGTAGCAGAGCTTGCATGTGTGGTGCTGGCTTTGCAGCTACCTCACCTGGTCTGGAGTTTCTATGGAATTAGAGATCCCACTGCTTCCCTCCCTGCTTTGCTAAGCAAGCTGGTGCCCAGCTAGTCTCAACAGGAGCCCAGACCTAAAGTTTCAGCTCATTTTTAGTGGCTTCCCCTTTATGCATGCTGGTACAGTATATAATTGCTGTAATAACCATGTAATGCTCCTGGTGAGAGTCAGTTCTTTGCTTTTCCCTCCTTTGTTTGGTATGTTTGAAATGTTACAGAATCGCTAATTTCCTTCTTTTGAAGTTGAGGCAGGTTGAAAGGATGGAAGATTAAAAAGAGGAATTCTTGGGTCTGTGGGGTGAGCTCTGGATGAGGCTGGTGTACCTGGCAGCCAGGCTTTGCAAATTCCTTGGATACCTGTGACAGACCGCAGGTTACACCCCCAGAGGCATGTCTGAGAGCAGCCTTGGGTTTTTCTGCCTGGCAGATGAGGTCTCTCCCTGTTCCACGTAACCCTCTGGGGAGCCCTTGGACCAATTAAGATTTAATTTCAGGGACTGACAGCTGCTGAAAGCTTTTGTCCCTTTGGGGGATCCTGAGTGCCTGGAGTGGCACTGATGGCACCACAGGGGCTGGCACAGGGGGTTACCATGTCACACCCCACTGCTGCTCTGCTTCCCTGCTGTCTCTGCCCCTCTCTCCAGCTGTTGGTGTGTAATTACCACCTGCAGTCAGGTTTCTCCAGTGTTTGGCAAGGCTGTGGCAACTGGGAGAGGGGCAGTTAATTAAGCAGCCCGTTGGGTCTTTGCTTTTGCTGGCTGGGAGCTTGCTCACACAGGGATGTTAAAATCCCATGGGAAGCGGAGGGAGGGATATCATTCACGGCCAGCAAACAGAGAATGGCTCAGGCTGGCCACCCAGCTTGTGTGAGCGTATTAAATACTCACATCATGTCATCTTAGTGCCAGCAGTGGCCTAATCTTAATGGCTTCATCATGAGGGCGGATCAGAGCTCCCACCACAGGCTGGGAAGAGATTGTGTCTGATTAATCTGTCGGGGGGTCAGGTCTGAATTGCTTCTGTCTGTCCCTGCCTCGTGGGGAGGGATGGGTGGTCTTTGCAGGATTGGAGGGGTGGAAAAGATGCTGAGGGTTCCCATGTTGGATGGGTCTGGGAGCCAGAAATACGGTAAAGAGCTTCAAGGAGGGAAGCTAAATGGATTTTAGGGGGCACTGGGGAGGTGAGTGTGAAGAGGGAATGCTTTTTTTCTTTCTTGGTTTTAATCATGGCCTTGTGCTTAAAGCTTTAGTATGTTTAGGATGAATAGTTGGGCCACTGCATGAGTTTGCAGCAAAATACACTATCTTTGTGCTGTGACGAAGCACAGTTGGGTTTTGCAGGGTGGAAGAACTGGAGGGTGCTGTGGAGGATGCTGTTGTGCATCAGGGCATTGCTGGACTATCTGGACCTGTACCCAAGACTGGCTGTCCTGCTATGCTTGGCTTGGAGGGCAAAGGCTTATCTTGCTCCTGGGGCTCCTCAGCCCTCCCTCTGCAGCTTAGCTCCAAGCTCTTCCCTCCTCTGCTCCATCAGACCAGCTGGAAACAGGAAAATGCCTCAGGGGCTGAGCGGGCAGCAGAGGGACCAGGGATGGAGCCTGACTCACCACCACCATGGGCATTGTCCCCTCTGATCCTCTCTGATGCAGTGCTGCAGTGGGTGGAGGGGAGGAAAGGGTGTGATGGAAGATTTTGATCACCCCCCTCCCCTCCTCAAGAAGGTCATTTGAGTCAGAGCTGACAAAAAATGAGGAGGGTTAGAGAAACATGAATGGCTGGCTTCCTGCCAGGGCCTGACATCTTCCGTGTATGAAGGTGAACCCAGGCCAGCCCTTCCCAGAGATGTTTATGGATAGTTGGTGCTTTATGATAAACTCTCTGGAGAGGAATGCTTGCAGTCATGCAAGAGCAGGAGATTCGTGCCAGTGCTTGCTTGAGGTTAATTACAGCAGTGAGAAGGTGGCTGGATAGCATCCCCCATCATCTCCCTCAGAGTCTGCTGGTCCCAGTGACACTAAACAACAGCGGAATTTCAGAGTGAAGCTTCGCAGGGAGTTTTGATTTACACCCCTAAAGGTTCTTGCTGCAGTCAGGAACTGGATTTATGTGTGAAAGCCTCGACTGAAGGGGTAGGTTAGGTCTGGCAGAGCTGTGCCTGGGACTGCTGCAGCAGTGTTGTGGGGCCTCGTAGCCTCCCCTACACACCTTGGCAAGAGGCACCTCTAGCCTTCACCTCTGCCACACAGGAGGGAAGAGATGCCTTCTCCTTTGGGGAGCCCCAGGCTGTTTCTGCTTAAAACGCAGCTCCCTTTTGGGTTAGAAAGGGGAGGGGGAAAAAATGGCATTCATTGGGAACTCAGGAAGGTGGAAAGGAAATGAAAAGGATTGTGAGCTGAGCTCCTGGGCCAGTCTGGAGGGGTGTTCTGTAGCTGCTGCACGGTGTGTCTGGGTGAGGAAGCTGGTCAGTTGCTTGCTGGGTGCTTTAAGCTCCTCTTGAGTTGTCTAGTAATTGCGATGGGATCTGCTGGAGTTACCCTTCTTACTGGCCTCTGAACTGATGAACTTGTGCTTTTAGGTTCAAAGTAAAGGTGTTTGGCACTACATGCTTCAGCCCTCAGGGACAGGTCTTTTTCCTGTGGATTTTTGGGGCATGAAGCTACTTCCTTTCCCTCCTGCACTGCAAACGTGGCAGCTTGGGGCTGGCTCCAGGCACCAGTTAGACATGTGAGACTTTTGCAGGTTCTGGGTATGTGTATGAACATACAAGTAAGTCAATCCTCATTGTGTGACCCATTTCTTGTTGAGGAGTATTAAATTCCTACCTGTACATGGTAGATCTCAGCTGGGTTCTGTAGGTCTAAACACCACTGAACCAGAGCTTGGTACCTGGTGTGTCAGAGTGCTCTGAAATCTTCTTTCACTTGGGTTTCTAGCCTACCAAGTGGAATGTTAATGGAAGCTGCTGGTGTAGGGTTGGAAATGGGACAGGGGTGATGGTCATCCAAGAACAACTGTCAGCTGAAAACGATCTAGTTTCTCCCTCCTTTCACCCTCTTCCTTTTGCGCCTTGGTCTCAGTTGCTGTGAGAGCTCTTGCTGCTTCTAGGTGACGTAGTTGCTGCCTGCCTTTCCCTCTGAGGAATCCTTGTTTGTTCTTGCTGTACATGCAGGGCAACTTGAAGCATGTCTCTTCCATCCCTTCCATGTCTTCTGCACCATTTTCCCCAGCACACATCGCTGGGAAACCCACAGCTTCCTCTTCTCTTGGGGCTGTGGGCTCCCTTATCTGCCTGGCACATGTTTTTCATGGAGCATTGCAAGAATGAGGGAAGATTAAGATTTACCTATTTTTTTTTAACACTGTTTTGACTTAATTTCCCTTCCTGTAAGGAGTACTTGGTCTTTGCCATGCTGGGGCACTGCTGTGGGAAAGGGGGTGGGAGGGCTTAGTGATATTTATTGTGAGCTTTTGGACCTTAAGTAAAAGGCTGGGGCGTAAAATCTCTAACAAAGACATTCTTTCTCCAAATTGTTCTCTGGCTCTTGGAGCAAAAGCAGTATTAAAAATAAAGCACGTTAAGCAGGCTGAGCAGAAATCCTTTTTGCTTTCAACAGCTGAGGCCACAGTCTCTTCTCCCACGTGGAGTTCTCTGCAATTGCCATAAAACCTTCAAAAAGATGGTCAAGACCTTCTTTTGTCCCTTCCCAGGCTTCAGAATCCAATTCCTTGATCCGAAGTGGCCTGTGGCTCCCCTTACACTGAGGAGCCTGCTCAGTGTCACCCTATTTAACTCAGCTGTTGAGTAGAATCACAGAATTGTAGGGGTTGAAGGGACCTCCAGAGATCGAGTCCAACCCCCCTGCCAAAGGAGGGTCCCTAGGACAGGTCGCACAGGTCGGCATCCAGATGGGTGTTGAATATCTCCAGAGGAGACTCCACACCACCCTGGGCAGCCTGTCCCAGGGCTCTGTCACCCTTGCTAGGAAGAAGTTCTTCCACATACTGGTGTGGAACTTCCTGTGCTCCAACCTGAGGCCATTGCCCCTTGTCCTGCCCCACAGACCATAAAAAAGAGGCTGGCCATTTCCCCCTGTGTCCCACACTTGAGATAGAAATGGGGCACATCCCTGTAACAGAAAGCTGGGAAAAGTGGAGAAGGTGTGACTGTGAGGTTAGGGAGCACGTGGTGCTGGGAGCTGGTGCTGGGCTGAGCATACAGATCTTCTCTCCCTATATATATATGTTACTCAGTATTGTTGGAAATAAATTAGCCATCACAAGCTAAGTGTTCCCCAAAGTTTGCAGCTCCCTTGACCTGGATCAGCGGTTTCCTGCTGCTTTTATTTGTATTTATTTATCTATTTATGCTGTTAAAGAGAAAATTTTGCCTTTGGATGGTTGTTCATGACCCTTCTGCCAGTCCCCAGGGGATTCCTGGCTCCAGCAGCACTGCCAGAGCCACTCACCTGAGTGGGAAGGGAGTGCCGGGGCGTTAATCGAGTGGGATCTGTCTGCTCCGGCAGCAGGCGCAGACCCACCCTCTCCCTTACAAACAGCCTCACCAAGTCACATGCCAAGTTCCCCCTCTCTGGGGTCCCGAGCAGCCAAGGTTGATGTTTTGTTCCTCTTAGTGCTGGTTGCTGACAGGGAAAAGATGCCTGGGGTATGGCTTTGGGTAAATCACAGGTGACATGAGCTTTAATTGCGTGTCAGGTTCGCTTGTACTGCACACCAGCACTGATTACAGTCGGTTCCCCAAGGCTGCAGATGGCATTTCACTTGCAACATTAGATTGCCCAGAGTCCTGCCATGCCTTGCAAGCTGAGCACAGAGCAGGCTCCTGGCACACTCTGGGCACATCACTCAGCACTGTGGCACCTTTCATGCCTTCCAAGGAGGGTTTTTCTGCCCACCCTTTGCCTCTTGTGCAAGTGACCCTTGTGCTTCAACAGCTTAATCTTCCCAGAGGCTGCGCTTGCTCTGCCTAGACCTGAACCAGCTCCGGAGAATTCAGGTGTTAAAATAAGCCTCAGCCTTCCCCCAGAACAGCTCCAGGTAACAACTGATGAAAGGATAATTACTCCATTGCTAAAAAGCGTGTGCAAGATTTCCACTGTAACTTCTCCCCTAGACATTACTGCCTGCTTTTAATTTTGGTGTGATGAGAAACAAGGGGGCTGACAGTGAGGTCCTCTGCTGCAGAGCTCCCAGCCCCACTCCCTGCGAGGCTGCCTGCTTCTGCTCAGCTCCCTGGGATTCTTCAAGGATTAGGAGAAAGCCTCAGGCTGAACACAAGCTGGGGAGAGGTCAGGCAGGTGGGTGTACGGGAGGTTTAGTAACAGGGAGCTGGAAGGCAAGCCTTGTGCCTTCTTGATGCTCCCCTGGGAGGTGTCTGCTCGGCTGGGCTGGTAAACAGGAGCGTGCCTTGTGTCGGGTGTGAGTGTGTGCAGACACGTGTGCTCTGGGCTCAGCTCTGCCTGGCTTCGTGATGGTCGTACTGGGCAAGTTAAAACAGCCTGGAGCTGCCCAGGTCAGGCCTCTGCTTACTGGGGAGCTGTATTTTGATTCAGGTGTGTTACAGGAGTGTTTCCTGACTGTCAGTGTACACAGTGGGACTGGAGAGGGTCACAGCTCTGATATGGGGCATGCTGATATCCAGGTAGGTGTGTAAGTGTCTTCTGCACGTTGGCTTGTTCCATCTCTGAAATGGGAGTACAGCATTTGTCTCCATCGCTTGTGCAGCCTGGTACCAAGCTGGAGCCAGACTGATGAGCACAAACTCGTTTGTTTCAGCGATGGTTTCCTGAGTCAAGCTGCCAGAAGAGCTCTTGGCTTGCCCCTGCACAGCCCTTCTCTGTCCATCATCTTCCTCCAGCAACTGCCAGCTGTGGGATGTGCTTGGCTGTCCGTGACATCACGCCCTGCACACAAACCCAAGTGATGCTGCTGAAGCCAAGCTATGAGCCTGGGGATGCCACCAGCCCTTGCTCTTCGTGTGACCCAGGTGTGGGCTGGGGGAGATGCGTCTCCTGCAGTGTTGTGCAATGAGTTCAATTTGACACTTGTCCTGATCCCCATGAGAAGCCCCCCAAAGTGGGTTATTCTGCTTCCTGGGGTAGGTTTCTGGGAGCCGTCCTTGCCCTCCAGCTCTGGCACAGCTTTTTCCTGGCTTAGATCCACCGGGCTGGCAGGGAGGATGCTAAATATGCTTCTGATCATCTGCATAGTCAGCTTCTCTGCTCTTTCAAGCCTGTTCTAGCCCCCTGCACCTTTCTTTTGATGCTTTACCAAGCCTGGCTCAGCCCTGCTTTCATCTCGGCCTTATCCTTTTATTATAGTCATAAACGTGGGCCTCGGGGCTGTGCCCAGCCTTGATCCTCAGCCGTTTCCTGTTTTCTGGATTCAGTGCTCCTCAAATTCCAGACCTCCCCTCCGATGTGTGATGCCAAGCAGAGCAATTAATAGCGCATTGCTTCCCGTTGGATGGAAAATGAAAGGGAGAGCGGTAGGCACAAGGTGAGAGGTGTGTGCCTGGTGTGATGGGATAGAAGAGTTACTAAATGGCTTATGACTTGAGTAGACTCCAAATTAGTGGCAGCTAATTGGGGAAAGGTGGGCTGTTTGCACAGACCTGGTAACCGAGGGGTCTTTTTGCTTTTGGAGCCATGCTGGAGGGATGGTTAGAGAGATTGGGAGAGGGATTTGTCATGCTGGGAGGTCCAGGGAGGGAGGATAAGGCTTTGAGAATGGCATGTTGGTGACGCTGCACAAGGTGAGGATGGCACAGTTGTTGAGGCCACCTTGATCACCAGAGGGATAAGGGTGGGAGGACTGATGTTTTGTGCTCTGTTGAAGGATTTTCCAAGCATGACTTAACAAAGGCCTTTAGTAACATGAGGTTGGGGCTAATGGAAAGTGTCTGGATGGTGCAGGCTCCTGTCTGTGCAGCGCAGGAAGCAATGGTGCCTGCTTCCTCCAAGTTCCCCAACCCAGCCCTGTGAACACCGCTTTGGGAAGGCAGAGAAGAGAGGGCGAGCAGGGCTGGGGCTGTTGGGGAGGTTTGGGGACTTGACCCTGTCTGGGTGTCACTGCTGGTTGTCAGTACCGGGGGGTGTAGCACGCTGCTGGTGTGGTGGTACCGCTACTGGGATACTGGGTGGCTCTGGAGCAGCAGGGATGGATGGGGATGTACATGCTCCTTCCTGACAGGTCTGCTCAGGGGTGATGGCCTCTGGTAGAGGCTGAGCAGGTAACAGGGGCCAGCAATTGCTGCTGCTGCAGCAAGACTTGCCAAGGCTTGTCAGTCAGAGCTCCAGGAGGGCAGTGTTAGGATGGTAGTCTGACTGTCTTGTCCTCTGTCGAGTAACAAGATGCTCATGGGAGGTGTGAGTCTACTGGAAGCTCTGTACCTCTTGTTCCAAGCCACATCTGCCTTGAGGAGCTGTGACTCTGCCAGTGGGGTTAAATTAGTGGAGCTCCTGTGGCAGGGGTACGTTTGTGTTGCATGGCATACATGGTTATCTGGGAGTTACACCACTTTCCCTTAGAATTAGTTGCCTTTATCCTGGATTTGTGTATTGTTGTGCTGAAAACTGCATCTTCAACGGAGCAGGCTTACTGGCAGAGGCTGTGTGTGTGACTGCTGCGGTTGGTGTGTTCTGCCTGAGAGTGATTTTTCACCTTCTGCCTGGCATCCTGAGTCTGTTCAGTGATGGTCTGCACATCCCTGCAGTGACAACCAAACAGCCCCAGTCTTTCCACACGTGAGTTTGCATTGGTCTTCCCGTTTCTTTCCTCGCCTGCTTTGATGCAGAGCTCTGCCTCTCGCTGGGCTCTATTTATGGGCTCCTACAAGTTTCCATCACTGTGGCTCAGAGCACGCCCTGTGACCGAGAAGCGGTCGGCATGCTGCTGTAGGCATCTCTTGGATCTAGTTAAATGTGGGTGATGCCAAGCCCTGATGGGAAGGGGGAAAGAATGGCTTTCTGGTATTTGCACGTCGCTGCAAACTGTAAACACGGGCTCATGCCTGCAAACAGAGATCCTATTGCTGGGTTCATCATGACTCTGCTGTTGTCCTGGCTGTTTGCTAAAGCTGTTGCTTAATCCTTTTCCAAGCTTTTGCAAAGTCTGCATCCACCCAAACTTAGTGGGCACGAAGGCTTTGGCTGGACTCCAGGATCGGGTTTTGGTTTGTTCTTCCCTTAGCAGTCATTGCTTTCTGCCTCCGAATAGGCACGTGAATGGGACTGTAAATATGTGGGGGCTCTTGCAGGGGGTGTGTGGGGGAACACAAAACCTGTGGTCTTGTGAGCGTTGTACGTCTGAACAGCAGCTGGAATGGCTGTGCGAACGCTGTGGCTGCAGCTCGCTGCTGGTGTTAGCAATGGCATTGGGAATGTTAATCCCACTGTGACCCTGGTATGTGCTGCTGTTGGGTCAGCTCACCCTGCTCTGAATGGCCGTGTCATGGTGGGGAAACTTGCTGACAAATGCTAACGTAGCACGTGGCTGCAGCACAGATTTTTTAGAAGAATAAACCTGCTTGTCCCCGTTGGGCTCGGCTTTGTTGAAATCTGCTAACAGCTGTAGGTTTAAACCCAGTGCTCTCAAGGCTTGCAGGGCCTGTGCAGAAGACTTACAGGAACAAATGATGCTGCTGCATGTCTGGAGGCTTGGTGCAGTTGGGTTTGGTGCAGGGAGCTAATGCATTGTGCAAGGGAGACTTTTTTTCCTGTGGGAGCTGGCTGCACTCTCTCTGTGAGGGATCTGGAGCTGCTGCCTGATGATGGTCTGGAAAGGCACCTTCTGAAACTGCTGCTTGGCCCTGGGAATGGACAAGGTGGAAGTAAATAAGCCAGGGAATAGATAATGGGAAGGAAATGGCCTTTGCCACCTCCTAGAGCTGCAGTCAGAAGCAGACAGAAATAAGGTGTCAGAGGTGGAGCATCCATATCCTCTTTCAGATGCAGAGGGAGGGTTTAGGTATCCTGTTCTTGGGTGCCAGTGAGCTTGGGACTACCCTGAGGTTTGAGTCAGTCATCTTCAGCATTTGGCCATCTAAAATGGAAAGCCTTTTGCTGACTTCAGTGGCAAGCTGAGACCTCTCACTTCATGCCAAGTTTTCGCTAGTTCACCCTCTTCCGTTTCCCTCTCCTCCTCACCCTTCCCATGTGCGGAGGTTTGCAACAGGATATCCACTCCGTTCAAGGGAATGGGGGAAATACTTGCCTGCAGCATGGCCAGGTGCCAAGGGTGCTTTGTTCTCCTTGTTGCTGAGAGGACAGCCCAAGGAAACCCTCGGAGCTGGAGCTGGCATGAGACTTGGAAGTGGATTTCCTGCTGCTCTGGAAGTGAAATGCATGACGCTGGGGGTTTGGGGTGGGTTTTTTGTGTGGCTCATTTGGTTGTTGGGTTTGTGTTGGTTTTATCCTACAAATGCAAGGAAGGAGAAGACCCTGGATGGGCTGTGGGCAGACTGGGTCTGAAATCCTCTCTCTGATGGGAAATGTTGCAGACAGAGATGAGATGATGTGCCTTATCAAGGTTAAAAATCGCTCTTGGGCTTTTTTAGGTTATTTAAGAGCTCAGCTTGTGACAGGCCTGGGTTTTCTAGGAGAATTTGGACCTGTGATTGAGAAGATGGTTGCTTCTGCACTCTTCACCATGTTGTAACTGGAGTCTGTTCTTGGTGACACCCAAGCTGTGCCATGATTGGAAAAGACCTTTCTGTAACAAATTCAGACCTGTAATGATGGTGGCAAGAGGAGCACTGAATTGCAGTGTCTGGGTTTTAATCTCTTGGTGTGACCAAAGCAATGATGTCTGGGGCAATGTGCTCTAAGAGAGGGTGGGACAGCTTTGTCCAGGTGTGTGTGTGGGGGACAGACCGGGGAGAGGGCTGGTACCTGGGCTGATGCTCTAACACCTTTCTCTGCCCACTGTGCCCTGCAAGACAGAAGGTGTGACTCTGTCCTAGTAGGTCAGGTGGCCTTTATCCATGCACATGCTGTGTTGTGGTGGGACAGTTACCCCAGGCCCACCAGAAAGCTCTGGGAACTTCACAGACACCTAATTCACTGCTGGCCACAAGGAGACCAGGAGCTGCTGTGAGTCTCATCTAGTGCCTAAAGCACAAAATCCTGGTGTATCCTATGGAAGGGGAAACCTTTCTTATTCAGTCTCTGATCTGGGCAATTCAGGGCTTCCTGAACAAACTTCACCAGTCACCAAGACTCTGTCAGTACTGAAAAGGGTCTTATAGCTCTTCTATAGGATTTCTTTACTATGATTTTATTACTGCAGGGCCTTGAACATGTGGTCCTAGACTTGTATATGCTTTGGAGAGCCTCTCCCAACAAGCTCATGGTCCAAGCTGACAGAGCTGTGCTTGTAAAACTCCTGGTGTAAACCATCCTGCAAGCTCTCTAAAGCACAGACAAGTTGTCTTTTGTCCAGCTTGTCCATTTAAGTCGTAAACTGGCCCAGGAACTCTTAAAAATAACTTTAAATTGTCTTGGAACAGTGAATCTAGATCGGTGCTATTGTAACTTACTGTACAGAAGGTACGGTTGGGAAGGGTTGTTTGCTCTGGATGGTAGGAATGTCCTCTTGAAAATGTGCTATGCTTTCATAAGTATGAATAGAGGGTTTTTCCACCCCCCTCTCCAGGTTTCTGAAGGCCAAAGTCTTGAAACAGCTTAGAAAGGCTGCTGAGCTGTGCTGATAAGATACGCAGCAAATGTGCTTGACAGCCTAATGTAGGAACAGAAATGCCTGAGCTGTTTGCTTTCCCCTTAACAGTGTGAAAAATTAATATGCCTTATTAAAGAGCCTGGGGAATTGTGTGTTCAGGGTAAGGGCTACAGGGAAATGTTATTCCTGGCTTACGTTATGCCTGTGGCTGGCAGCTGGAATCTTGGTTCAGATTTACTGGGTAGGAGTGGTGTGGGCTCTGCAGAGCCCCAGTCATCCCAGTTTTGTTTCTGGGATGCTCCCTCCGTCTCTCTGAGCTTGGTGCTGAGGTGGGATTGCCCATCGACACGGCAAGTCCCATATTGTTTGGAGATGTGACTCTTCTGTCTGGTTGATTCCTTGTTTCATCCCCCTGCTGCTTTGCTGTTGCCTCCTTCAGCCAGTGAGCCAAGTTCTCTCAGACAAGCTTGGTCATGGGTATTTGCAGAGAGGAGCATGTTAGAACAGCAGGCCAGGAGCTTCTGGTAAGTCGGGGTTCATGGTGCTGTCAGCATGAGCCCAGAGGAGGATGCTGCTCTACACCCTGTTTTACACCTGCAGTCTTCTTGCCCCAGCCCAGTGCCAAGTCTCTGCCACCACACTTCTGATCCAGACTGCAGCTCAGACTCACAGCATGAGTGCTGGAGATGGTTCCTTGGAGGTGGTGGGGCTGCACAAAGAAATCCCAGATCAGTTGTGTGCCACCGTTAGTGTGAACCAAGGGCAGATACCAACCCTCTGCACTGACAGATGCAGCAGGGAATCCAGCTTGCCCACAGCAGCATGAAGGTAGGTAGCTCACCCAGCAGTGAAGCAGGTCTGCTTCCAGGGATGGCAGGTGGGTGCTCCAGGTAACACCTACATTGCTTTGTTTCCCTCTTTGGTGCTTTTTGCCCAATGTGCTCAAGTGTTTGCTATGGGGCAGAGGAGCAAGGTGCTTGTTTAAACTTTGGGCCCCTCTTACTCTGCCCTGTGCTGGGCTGCCCTGACATCCACCTGCCATCTGCAGAGAGCTGCTTCCATGACAGGCCAGTATTTCACCAGGCTGGGGTGCCATAAAAATGGCAGTGCAGCTAGATACTGCTTAAAAATGTGCTTTGAACCTCCCAAGTAAATGACATACCTGTGCTGTGCCCTCACCCTGGACACATGCCACCACACGTGCCTTCCCTTCTTTCAGTGGTGGTCTTTATTTCAGTGGGTGTGCTTACACACCCAGACCTTTTATCTCCACTAGATCACAGCTTTAAGCCCTCGTGTTTTCTGTAGTACTCCCCTTATCTCTGTTCCTCCCAGGGCTGGGCAGTGGGAGCAGGAGAGGCTGAGCAGCCTTGCAGTGATGCTGTGTGGCTACAGAGACTGAGAGCAGCAGGAGAACCTTGGGTCCTTCTGGATTGCTGAGGTCTCTGCAAGGAAGCTTTGGGTTTTTTTTGTTTATTTTGCACAAAGTTGTGGTTTCTCATGTGGATGTCTGCTCAGTGTAAGGGGCTGAAGGCCAACTCAGATGTTGCTGTTGGGTGTCTGTACTTGTCTCTGCTGTCTGTCCCCTTCTCTCTGCCTTGCCCTTAGAATCAAAGAATCATCTAGGTTGGAAGAGACCCTTTAGATAGAGTCCAACCACAGCCTCCCCCTGCCCAGCCCACCTCTAGACCATGTCCCCAAGCACTTCATCCACATGACTTTTAAACCCCTCCAGGGATGGGGACTCCACCATCCCCCTGGGCAGCCTGTCCCAGTGCCTGACAGCCCTTTCAGCACAGAAACTCTTCCTGATCTCCAACCTACATCTCCCCTGGGGCAATTTCAAGCCATTCCCTCTCCTCCTGTCACTTGGCACCCCAGAGAAGAGACCGACCCCAACACCTCTGCAGCTGCCTTGCAGGGAATGAGGTTTCCCCTCAGCCTCCTTTTCTCAAGACAAAAAATCCCCAGTTCCCTCAGCTGCTCCTCACAGGACTTGTGCTCCAGTTTCATCACCCTTCTCTGGACATGCTCCAGCATCTCAACATCCTTCCTGTAGTGAGGGGCCCAGAACTGGACACAGTACTTAAGATGTGGCCTCAGCAGAGCTAAGCACAACAGAACTAGATCAGAATATTGATACCATGAAGTCATGGGAAGGGCTTTCACTAATTCCAGGCAGTCTGGGGGACCAGTAAGCATACCCACTTCTGCAGCCTGGTGTGCTTTGGATGCTGGGACTGGGCTTTGCTGTCCATGCAGTCGGTGTCTCCAGCTGAGCACCCCCCATGCTCTGCCATGTGTGTAACTCTGTGCAAGGACAATGTGGCTGGTGTCCCACCCAGTTCATGAAACTACTGTTTCTGATGAGAAGTATTGTGATTGCTTCCATGTTTTGTTTTCCTTTCCTAGAGTAAGCATTCAGCAGCTGCTTTGCAGCATGCCATCACCTCCTGGGAGCCCCCAGGCTCTGGATCAGCCTTGTGAGCGTGTACATGTGTGTGCAGGTGTCTGTGTGTGCAGGTGTCCGTCTGTCCATCTGTAGATGCTGTTGCCCTCTTGTGGTTGAAGCTGCAGAAGAAACCATGAGTTTTATGGCTGTTCCTTGAAGGACATCCTACTTGCTTGTCAACCCTTTGAGTTGGAGAGCACGGTGTTGGAGTTTGGCTTCCTCACAGACTTGTTTTGTGTCTGGAGGGGGTTACCATCCATAGTGAGGGGCAGCAGCTCCACAGCTGCTTTGCCCCATTCAGCAGCCAGAGCTGAAGGTCTGGGGCATGGTGCTGAGAGTTGCATCTTCATGTGCCCTTTTGGAGGAAACCTGTGCAATGGGGGTGTGTCTGGGTGAGGCATGATGTGGTGCAAACCTCTGTGGGTGTGCATACCCTTTGACTAATGTGCAACTAGTTGCTTAGGACTCTGGGTTGTGCTCAGTTTATAAGGCATCCGAACTTTCTTTTGCTAAGGCTTTCAACAAGGCAATTTAGTCTTGGCAGGGACCACCCAGAGTCTGGTTTCATGGCCAGCGGAGGGGAAGGGAGGGAACTCTTCAAAGAGCAGGGGAGGTGAAATTACTACCACGGCCTGTATATTGATTTCATGAACCGTGAGGCTCAGAGTCAGATGCCGGTTTGCTTTGCTGTGATCTCAGCAGAATGTGACCCCTGTCCCTTGGCAGCAGGGGTGTGGGGGGGATCGCGTTTCCCCACGCAGATCTGATTCCTGGAGGCTGTCGGGGCGGTGTACCCGGTGCCTGGGAACGGTGCTGGGAGGCATCGCAGGGGAGGCTTTGGCTGTGCCTGGTAGACACACGGTTTAGTATAAACACCCACCTCAACAGCTTTGGAGACGAGTGCCAAACAGTGTGGATTGCTTGTAGCTACCCTGTTTGTATGAATGGCTCGGCCTCCCTTCCTTTTGAAGATGACAACTCTGACCCCTACAATTCTATGATTCTATGAAAACAGGAGATCAAGAATCTGGTCCCGGGCAAGTTGAAAGGTGTTATTTACAAATGTTTACCCTGGAAAATATTTATAAATCTCCCCTTGAGAGCAGGGCTGTACAGCACAACAGCCTCCCTCGGACTGCAAAGTACGGCTGTCTGGCAGCTTGTGAGCCAGAGCTGCTTGGGTTAGTGCATCCTGCCCAGGGATGCAGCTTCCTCTCAGCAGCCTCTTGTTACCCTCAGCCCTGTGGTGTTTATGATGATGCTGTACATGTGCTGTGTTCAAGGTTAAACTGCACTTGCCAGGTCCCTGCCTCTCCAACTGGGAGTGCTGGGTGAAGGAGAGAGGTTATGTGGCTGCTCTAAAGGTGCTTTTGGGATGTTAACACCAGGTTGTTAAAAGCTTCTCATTAATCTAGTAGTAGCATGGTGTGCTGCAATAGCACTACTGCCACTTCCAAAGCACCAGCCTTGTGTGCTTCAGTCTTGCTCTGTAGAGCAGCATGGATGCAGAGGGTGATCAGTAGCAGTGCAGGGCCCCCACACACCTCCCTGAATACATGCTGCCCCTGCCCAAATGACAGAGGGAATCTAGAAGCCTGACAGAGATGAGCCATGTGTGCATGTGGTGCCGGTGGTTCTGTGGCTCTGCAGTGGGGACACACCTCAGGTGTTTGGGACATGCTGACTTTGTAATCCCGTGCTCACGCTGTGTCCATAACTAGGACTTGAATTGCAGTCCTTTTTTATTGCGTCGAGGGGTGGTAAATCCCCATGGTGATATTTTCTGGGCTGGGACTGGGGGGGTAAGGGCTTGGATTTCTGCAGTGATGGGACCGATCAGTTACCATGTACCTCCAGCACCGGGAAGGAGGAAACGTGAGACGGCTGCCATGCAGACTGGGACGCTGCCTTTGCTGCTGGTGTTGGACGGGCTTTGGGGTTTATTTTCCCAACATCCGCGGTGAGCACTGGTGTGGGTCACTGTTCCTGTCCTGCGTGCCTCTGTGCCCGCAGGGCCAGGGCAGGATGTGAACGCGTCTGTGGCATAGCTGCTCTGGCTCAGGTTGCCAAAAGGGAGCGAGGGGGGGGTGGCAGGTGCCCTGCCAGCAGCACGGCTGGGTGCCGTGGCACAGCTCCCCGCTGTCTGCAAATAGAAACTGCTCGGATGTGAAAGTGGGTCAGGAGCTGATTGAATGATGCAGCTGATTGAGCGGTGCCCAGTGCTGCAATAAAGCATACCTGTGTAATGGTCACCAAAGCTATCAAGGTTTGATTCTGGCTTTTTGAGGCTTCAGAGCATGACCTGGAACACCGCTGGGCTGGAGGAGTTTTGGACTGTGTCTTGTCCTCCAATACTGGCTACTGGGGCCAGTGTGGGCTGGCTCTGGCTGAAACTGGGTGTAAAATGTGCGAGCAGGTGGGTTAGTGCTGCTTCTGGCTTGGTACTCATGCAGCACACGCAGGAGTGATGCTGTTTGCCACTGGCCTTTTCCTCCTTCATGTGCTGAAACCTCTCTGAGCATGATAGCTGGTGCTGTGCTGAGAGCATCAGTCCTCAGTTAAGTGAAGCTGTTGCATTTGAGCTGGGCTTGTCTGTCAGCAGTGAGACCTGCTTTCTGTGGCAGAGTACCTCAGTGGCAGCCCTGGGGCAGGCTGGAGGAGCACAGGGCTTGCTGGCGAGCAGAGCAAAGCAGCTGCAGATGTGGGAGCCAGTGGGGCTCAAGAGCAGAGTGACCACACGTGTCTGCAGCATGCTTTGTCTTACTGTGTTGTTTATTTGATGTCCTGTTTGTTCTGGCAAAGCCCAGTTGCCTGCTGAGATAGATAACGGAGTGCTGGAGAAGAGCACAAGTGATCTCTGGTTCTCAAAGAGAAATATCTTGTGTTTGCCAGCAGCGGCTTTTTCTCTCCCTGGGGCTGGTACATGACAGCCAGGCACCCAGAAAGGGGAGGGATGAGTGTCTTTGCCTGTTCCCAAGGTGGAGGGTGGCTGGCATGCTTCATTTTGGAGGTGCCTTTGGCGTCCAGGCTTGATGCAACACACCCAGACAAAGGCTTAAGGGCTTCATCCACCCCACAGCTCTGAGAGATGGTGTGTGGAAGGGCTGGGTGTTGAGTTCTGCTTCCCTCTTCCCTGGTACCCGCTGCTGGCCCTTTGAGGGGTGTCTGGTGCTTTGGGCAGCCTGTGCTGTCCAGCTGGCACGTAGGATACAGCCATGGTGGGAGTCAGCAGCGTGCCCCAGCAGGACTGCCCTCTGTCCCACCGGATAGCGAGCCATTAATTTCCTGTTATTAGTTACAATAACACAGCACTTATTTAAAAACACCCCCTTTTAGTCCTCCCTCCAAAAGAATTCGAACCTGTCATGAAATTTGGAGGAGCAGCGTTTTCCCAGGCAGCCCATCCAAAGCAGAGAGTTCTCTGTTCTCAGCAGCTGCTCACACTTCTCGGCAAAGCACCCTCTCAGTGGGGTTTTCTGGGAGGTGTGGGGACGAGAAATGCTGCCCTGGGGAGCACCCCCACACCCCCATCCCCCCTCCAGACCTGTTGTGGCCTCCCCACCCTGGAGGCAGGTTTGGCAACCTGGCACCAGCTTTAAGTTGGGATTCAGGCATGATCAAGGGCATGGGTCTGTTGGCAAATAACATGTAGCCCCAATCCCTCCCACTGCTGCTTTGTGACATTTAATTGGTGATGTTTAATTGTGGTGTTTAATCTGGCTCCAGACCTTGTGGTACGCTTGGTGTAGAGAGTGTAAAGAGTAGGGTTTCCCCAGCTGTGTGAGCATCTGGCCTGGACCAAGCAGTATTTTGCACCCATGCTTGCACATATGTGTGCTGGTTGTCATTGCCACTGTGGTGTTTGTGACTCGGGCTGGAGGAGCCAGTCCCAGTGCCAGCTTGAAGCTTGTTGGGTACACTCCTCCTCCCTGGGATAGCATTAGCATCACCCAGAGCGATCACCTTCATCTGAAGAGGTGGGCGGTGGAGATTAAAGAGTTCCCTGATAGTTCTGCAGCTGATGGAAACCATACTGAAGCTCTCTGCCTGGGGGAGTTGCTGCATTTCATTAAACAAGAGCAGCCTCTCTTCGTCCTGACAGAGTCGGGCTGCCAGGGGCAGGCAGAGAACACACTGTTGATGTTACAGTCGCGATACAATCGCATCAGCTCCTGCCTGTGAGTTGTGACCAAGTTTTAATTGACTCTTTCCCTGGGTTGGCTTGGGAGGGTTCCTTTTCCCCAGCAAACAAGTTTTCCAGATGCTTACTTTAAAGGGAGAAAAAAACCCAGACCAACAAAACACAAGTTGGGGATTTTCTTTGGCCACCTTTCCAGCTTCCAGCTGTTGAGTACTGGAAATGTGTTCTTCATCATGTCCAAGAGAGAAATGTTTCTTTCTTCCGACTGGGGTGGCAATAAATACATCAAAACACAACATGCTGTAGACAACTGAGTGAGTATCATTTGTTTTCAGCACCGCAGCAGGCTGAGCTGGCTGCAGTGGGGAGTCAACACCAGCACTATCAATGGGCCAGGGGGGTCACTGTGTTCTTGCCTTAGTGCAAGCTGGCCCTGGGCTGTGCACAGTCACTTTACTTGGGTATAGAGCCAATAACCAAGTGTCTGGTTCTGCCTTCAGGCAGCTTTGCCTTAATTGAAAAAAAAAAAAACAAAACCCCAAAGCCAAAAAAAAACCCCACAAAAAGCCAAAGCAGAAGTCACTAGCAATCCTTAGCCCCCCACCCCCCACTGTGTTAACCTTCCTGCTTGCAGCAGACATGCTTCTGCCTTCACAGCATATCTCCAGCCTACGCCTCCTTTCTCCTCGCCTGACCCCAGAGCAGTCGCGTTCTGGATGAGCCCGATGACCCAGCCATGGGGTTATTTTGGATTAAGAGGAGGAGGAGGGGTGAATTCCAGCTTCATGGCGTGTTCCCTTCTTGGCTGGTGTTGGTCTTGCTTGTAGTGAGGATGCTCCAGCTTGTGTGCTTCCAGTGGTCCTAGCCAGGCTGGTGTGGCTGGGGCATATCCACAAACAGGAGGGTTGCCAGATGTCATCTTGCAGTCATTCCAGATAATCTCAGGCAGTTAGGTTGCTCAAGGTACATACCTTCCCTCTTTGGTCAGCAAGGTGCCTGTGGAGTTGGAGAATATGGATTTGGGCATTGCAGGAGTTGCAGTCTGCAGTCACTACATCTGGCTGGCCACAAGGGACTGTGGTGCTCTTGGTCTGAGGGGGTCTTCCCAGAACTGCGCTGTGAGATGGAGAGAGGACTGTCATTGATAGTTGACAGCAACCAGTTACCTAAATAAGCTCAACTAGAAGTGGTGTTGTAAGAGGGGCACAGCCAGGAATAAGCCCTGTCTGATGCTGTAAGTGATAATTTGGTGTAGGAGGAAAAGATACTGAAAACTTTGCAGTGGACCATGAGAAATTCCAAAGCATCTGAGCCAGCTTGCCAGCCTGAGCCCTAGGGTGGCTGAAAGAGCAGAGCTAGAAAATTTCTTGGAGAGGAAAGGAAGGAGTAGCCCAGCGGGTGGGAAGGTGGTTGAGCCACAGAGCTGAGGTTTCCCTAGGTCTCTGGTTTGGTCCCTGTTCTGTGCCTGGGACAAACAGCTCCCAGGAACCCGTGTGGTGGTTGGGGATGTACAGAGGCACACAGATATCCATGGGGGATGGACAAGAGTGCTGCTTGTGGACTGGGACAAGTTACCAAATGTTTGTGTTGGAACTGCTGTCTCCACAAAGACTAACTTGAAGTTTAAATCGCCTGTTGTGGTCCCTCCTGCCTATGTGCCTTTAAAGATAATCTCCATCCTTTTTCTCTCTCCCATTTTTTGTGATAACAGCCCAAAGCTAATTGGAGAGGCAGGATGTGTATGGGGTTTTTTGGATATTCTGGATGTTAATTCCCAATGTGGGAAATGCTTTAAAATATCTATTCCACCCGTAAAGACCGTGACATGTTTTTCCCTCTAAAATAATGTTCAATAAGAACTTTTTTAAAAAAGAATTAAAATACCAATAAAAGTAGGAGGGCATAAGCCAAATATTAAGAGAAAGAACCCTGGAGGATAAAATGAGTTGGTGAACAATTTGAGCTTGAACTCTGTGGGAATTGGATTAGATCTGTGAAGTTTTCCCGGATATCCCTGCATAATTTGGAGCCCTAAAAATAACACAGGACTTGAATAGCCCGGGTGACCTCGAAGCTGCTTTGCAAGAGACTCACAGTGTAACCAGAGTAGGTGAACAGCCTGCAGCACATCTAGGTTTCAGAACCCCTCAATGAGGCAGTTGGGGGACTGCTAATTGGATGCTGGTCTTCGTTAGAATCAGGCTTTGATGGATAGGGCTCTTGAGTTTGCTTCTGCAATGAGCGAATAGCAATGAGGGACAGTGACTTCTTGGAAATGTGAAGTGAGTCTAAAGGGTCGAGTGAAGTCAGTCCCAGGGAGGGCTGTTTGGCAGAAGACAGATGTGCCAGTGGGGAGTCTGCTGCAGTGATTTACTCTTGGGCTCTGCTGTCGCCCCAGCCTTGGTGATGACCCCTGGGTCTGAGCAGCGCAGGAGATGGGGGTGCAAAGGTACTTAGAGCAGAGGCCTGGGTTGGAACAACACTGCCAATTTCCTTTCACCACAGACAAGCTTTATCTCAGGAGATTACATTTGTCTCTGGTGAAGGAGCCTCTGGTGTCACAGCCCCGCTTTCCCTGGGCGGATAGAGGCTTGCGCAAAAACCCTGCAGCGGCAGCCTGGGCTCTGGCTGTGACTCATGAGTCCTGGCCTGTGTGGGACGTGCTGCCATCAGGGAGTTTGGGGCTTTTTGGGTTGCTTATTTCTTAAACATGTAGAGGAAAAGAACTGCAGGGTTTGTTGCCCCGTGCGTGGCTGAGTGGGGCAGCTCAGGTGGTATTCAGGGCATCTTGGCAGTGCCTGGCTGCCTGTGCATCCTGCTGTGCTATTGAGGGAGAGGGCTGTCTGTGGCTGGGGATGGGCCTTGATGGTGGGACAAGTACAGAGATTTCTCCTGGTAGTTGTGGATGCATGTCATTGTGTTATCTGTCTTCCTGAGATCGCTGAGAGACGAATGCAGACCTCAAAATCATCACCAATGGTTATCAATTAATCCAGACCTACAGGGAAAAGTCAGGCAAAGGTGGGAGCAGCAGGAGAACCATACTGTCACACTCATCCCTAGGAAGGGTCCTCTCTGGGATACAAGCTTGTTGGCCAGAGAAGGTGGTTGCAGGAGATGCTTTTCAGTGCCCTCAAGTGCAACAGCAGGAATCAGGTCCTGCATGGCTGTTATCCTAAGAGGGATGCACCATGGATTGCAGGCAGGCAGCTTAACCAGCTCATCGTACCTGGGAGTAGACCATGCTTTATGGCACAGACAGAGCTGAGATGTGTTTGCCTTTTCTCATAAAAGCATCTCACAAATCCTGTACATGCTGCCTAGCTTGAGGTTAGTGAGTTAGCAGGTAGGTCTGTCTGGTTTGGCCAGTGCTTTTCCAAGCTGCGTGCCAGGCACTGGGGAATTCCAGTTATCCTGTCCCTATCAGCCAGGGGGGATTGCCTTTCCTCATCTCTGCATGCAAAACCCCATCCAATCTCTGCAAGCCTGCTGGGCAGCCAGGTTGCAAAGAGTTTGGACTGGTGGATACGTATAGTTTTGGGTTTGGTTTTTTTTTAAGGCTCATTCATATTGTTCTGTAATGTTAAGTGTTCTGTTTGAAGCTGGGGCAGGAAGAGGCTGGAGATAAGACAACAATAAACGGCTGGAGTAAACCCTGCCAGTAGAGATAATGCACTTCAGAGGTTACAGGTGAACCAGCAGACTGGAAAGTTCAAGGAAATCTAAACTACTTTGCCAGTCAGGATGGTTATTTTTCTCCCTGGCTACTCTGCACAGACAGCTGGGCATGTGGTGTACCTCAAACAGCTTCTGGCTCAATTTGGAGCACCTGTTAGGTACAAGTTCACCATGTTCAGAGCTGTATGACATCATGTATATTACTTCACTGAATTTTAATTTTTTTAATCTTAGTTCATTTAAAGGATTTTGCTCTTATACCTGGCCTAAATGACAACCTTTCCTCCCCTGCATTCTTGTTCCATGAATCCATCTTGTGATGTCTGACACCTCTCCAAAGAGGAAGAATTCATCACTGTGCATTTTGTCGTGATTTTTCTACCCTCCCACCCCAGCTTATTGGGAAGCTGGAGATATTTCAATAGGGATTTCTTAACCTGATGGAGAGAGGTCTCCTGCCTGTCCACATTGTGGATTTCTTTTAACTGCCTGATTTGAGAGGTGTTGAAGGCAGAGTGATGATGGGGAGATAGGGTGAGCTATGGGGTCCAGTTGTGGGGTCACACTGGCTCTGGGATGCTTAAGGTGTTTTCAAACCAAAATAATTTCTTGAAGGATGGTTTTGAAAACTGGCAAGCACTCCATCTCATGGGAGCTTCCTTTCTGCCTGGTTTGGACCTAAATGGAGTCCAAACCCTGCAGACTCTCCTTTCTGACTGTGCCAGTTTCCTTGCTTGCTTTGAAACGCCTTCAGGAGCTTCTCACTGCTAGCACCCTGTCTTTATTGGGGTACAATTTAACCAGAACTGGTGTTCACTGAGCTTGGACACCAGCAGTATGATGTAGATGGCACCTGCTATGCCACACAGTGATGTCCTTCAGCACTCCCAAGCTCATCTTTAGTGTCCCATGCTCCTTCCACACAGAAACTGTGCAAAAATCAATGATTGTGCGGTGCTGCTGCTTAATTGTGGGGTGGAAGAAAGGAAGCAGCATGAAAGGTCAGGCTAGATTTCTTAGCAAGGAGCTGTTTGAAGTTGAGGAATTTTGGCCTGGTGCTTGCTGAAATTCCTGCCTGGATGTGTGGGAGCCCTTGGCTGGGGGGAGGTAGCTCTGCTTGCAGACCTACAGAGGTTTCTCCTTGACTTTTATTGATGAGGGTGCAGATACTTTGCATCTTTCAAACTGTGCTGTGCCTGCCCCAGACTGGTGATGGTGGGTTCGGAGGAGCTGTGCATAAGAGCCCTCTGCTCTCCCAGCCAGGTTCATGGTGAACGTGCTGCAGCACAGGTGGAGCCCGAGGACCTGAGTAACCAGAGATGCTGAGCTCTGCTCTGCTGGACCTGCCTTTTCTCCCAGCTGTGCCCATACATCTGGATCTGGAACGTGATGTGTTTTAACCACCTGCTTTCATTGTGATTGCTGCCAATGTCACGGATTCCCCCTGTGTTTTCAAGGCCAGCAGTGCGTGACTGTGGGCGCTTCATTCCCTGCACCTTGGCACACGTGCTCTGGGTGAACGGTTAACCAAATTAGCTGTGAGCTGTTAAACTACACTTGGAGGAAATGAAAGGGATCGAAAGCAGTGCTGAGCTCTGACTGGCGAGATCCTCTCGTGGTGATGTTGTCTTTGGCTGGTGGGGGGGGGTGAGTGAGGGCTTTTAATGGGATTCTTTCTTTTCCTAGTGCTCAAGGTCGTAGTTTCTACCCTGTTAGGAGCTCAGTAAACAGACGGTACCAGGCAGGGCCGTCGTTGTTGGAAGTATTACAGGTCTTGACTTTGAGCCTGCTCTTCCTCTGCAAGCAGGTGCCCGGTGAGGCCTTAGGTATGTCCTCAACATGTCGGTGTGAGGTTGCTCCCTGAGCAGAGGCAGGTGAGGCGCTCTTGGGGGAGGTTGTTTGCGTGAACAGGAGTGTTGGAGAATGACCCAGATGGACACAGTGAAGTGAACTGACAAGGTTTGTTTGCAGAGAGCAGCAAGGCGCTGAGCCCTTCATGGGGCCTGGTCACGGCCTTCCAGGCCAGAGCGGTCCTGGTTGCATATGATTTATCAGGCTCAAATGGGCCACTCCAAGATTATTATTATAATATTTTTTTTCCTATTAGCCTTCTGAGATCTTGCTGGCATTAGAAACAGTCAGATCTTTCCCATTAGTTGCCAAAAATAATTCTCCCCTTTGTGTGAACTGACAGCTCCCCGAAGAGAGCGCTGCTTCTGCCTGTCTGGGATAACTGCTGTCAGATGCCATCCCTCCAATCCGGCTTTTTCTTAGCAATTTCAGGATTAGGATGCAAGCACAGCAGTTAGTATCAGCAAGTAGGATCTCCCTGGTTTTTCTATTTATAGAGAAGCATGTTTTTCTGTGTCTTTTGGGATTATTAGAGTGTTTTGCTGGTATACCTTTCATTTTGGCAAAATAGTTGCAAACTCCAGTTCAAGGGAAGAGAGTTAAAGCAAAGGACCGAGGGCCCTTGAAAATCAACCCTGAGACAATGTGGGGGTGTGTTTTTCCCTGCTCAAAGCCGTTATCGTGTAGGTGGCTGGATTTACTTAGCTGTCTGGATCTGGGTGACTTCTAGTTGAATTCCCCTATGATACCAAGCCCTTCGGGGGCACCTGCTCATTGCCCACCTATCTACATGAAGCTGCTTGCAGACACTCTGGCTTCTTCTGTGCATCATATAGCACTGCCCAAGCACACCAGTGTTTCACAGCTGCAGCTGTTGAAGCCCTCCTGTCTGCTGGTGCACCTTCCCTTCAGCAGACAGATGTTCCTTTTCCAGTTTCCTTCTTTGAGCCACTTTCTTCCCTACCCCTCTTTTCAAGTGACATCGTATTTTACTGGGAGGACCACAGCATTTTGGAAGACACCTCACCCCCCACCCCCTCCACCCATATAGGAACTGCTGCTAATCCTGCCAGTGACTCATTACAGTGGGGACATTTTCCTGGGACCTTGCACCCACTCCTCTCCATGTTCTCTGGTCTCATTCTGCTCCCAGGCTGGGCTGGCCTTGGGGTCTGGTGTTCCCCCCTTAATGGGGTGCCCAAGGCTGTCTGCTTTGTCATGGCAGGAGAGCCTGCTTAGCCCTTCCCAAGGGCGGACTAGTTCAAGGCTGGGCTAAAAGATGAATGTTTAAGCCTTGGCTCTAAGGGGTTACTTTCTCCCTTCAACCTAGAAAGTGCAAAGGCAGTCTCAGCCAAGTGCAGGCTATCTCCTAATGCACAGAGAAAGCCTAGTATGGGCAAAGTCCTTATCTGTGACTGAAGCCTTCCCCTTTAGTCCTGACCACCTTCTGCTCTGCTGGACCCCTCCAGTTACCTACACCCACCTCAGGCACATGTGGCAGAGACAGGAGATGCTGTGAGTAAAAAAGGGAGATGGGAGTGGGGGAAAGGGTGTGTTTCAGTCCGTGCCCCTCCTTCAAACTTACTGTTGTGGAACTTTTAGGGAGGGGTTGGTTTGGTGTCAGGGACTTGGGTATTTTATAACAAAAATGACTGAACAAAAAGCCGTGCCTGCTTGGAGGGGAAGCGCCTTCTCTGCTGCCTGGAAGGGCTGAAATAGTTCTTGTGTGATTGAAAATAAACGATGGGCACTCGCCTACCAGCAGCCAAACAGGAGAGATTTTAATAAGGGATTTAGAGGTAAGGGCTGGGAAGAAAGAAATCCGCTCGTGGGACAGCGGAAGCTCAGCAGGGGCGCAGCGAGGCCGTTAATGAGTGAAGCCATCGCTTCGGTGGAATAAATGATTACAGGCAAAAGCTGCAAAAGGGGCAGATCACTGACCTAGAGAAATTCAAAGCAAGCCAGAAGCTCTCTGGCTCCCTGGGGCTTTTTCATCTTCCAAATACTTGTTTGCAGGGATAAAAGGTCCGTGGAGAGGCTTGATTGCTTATTAGCTTTAGCTTCTGCCACTGCTGGGAAGAGCAGATGTGGTGCCCACGCTGCTGGGTGCTTCCCAGCACAAAATGTGCTCGCTGTGCCCACAGCAGCTGCCCACCCGCTTGCTCACACGCTGGTGCTCGGGCTGTGGGCAGAGGTGACCTGTGCTCCCTGGAGAGCTGCTTTTGCTTTGGGGCTGGGGACTGATGATCCTCTCCAGGCTCTGGACTCTTGCTGTGTCTGCCAGGTGTGCTTGCAGCTGTGGTATCTAACCAAAGCGGTGCCAGGGGATGGATGTATTTGGGAGGGAGCAAAAGCATCGATATTTTTGAAAGCTCTGGGGAAATATAAAAATAAACCCAAAAAACCAAACACACTGTGGTTCTGAAATGGCTCATCTGCTGTTGCTTCTGTTTTCCCTGCTTCAGTCTAGGTTTTGTGTCTGCACACTGACCCAGGCTGGGGTGCAGCATGCCCAGAAATGTTCCTGCGGTTCATGTGCTGAAGCTCTTTGGGCTGGCCACTGCCCCAGGCCATGCTGTGTGTATCCAAGAGGCCTCATGCACCCCAAAAGAGCAGGATTTATTGCCTGAACACTGTGCTGTTTTGCTGCACCTGCCTGGTCCATCCAATCCTTCCAGGAAATCCCAAGCAGGAATACAGCAGCTCTGGCAATGCTCTCCACACGTGTGCTCCGCAGGGATCTTCAGCAGAGGTTGGGAAGAGATGAACTGCTTTGTTTTTGCATGGTGCTATTTTAACAAGTCAATGCCAAAGGTAATAAATCTGTCCTACGTAAAATTAGAGAGTGGTTTACTCTACAAACTACTCCTGCGTGCTCTGAGGCTGGGAGTAGAGCTGCACGTGGCTCCTGTCCAGCACAGCCTGCTCGTACCTTTCCGTCAGAGGACCGAAAAAGGGCTCTCTTGCTGTCTGTAAAATGTAATTACTGATACTGCAGCAACACAAAGACTTGTTTAGCTTAGTAAATGTTGCTCCATGGCACCTTGGAGGAGCATCAGTGAGATGGGATGTGGCTGGGTGCAGCCTGATGTCTTGTTTCTTCATGTGCCTCCCAGAGCTGACTGAAATCAGTGTCTCAAGGGAGGGAATAGAAGAGAAATGTGCAGGTTTGCTGTCATGTGCTGCTTATGCAGGGTGGGTGGATGGATGGATGGATGGATGGATGGATGGATGGATGGATGGATGGAGAACATGTTGCGTTTCTCTTGCCTCTCTGCATCCTGGTTTTACCCTTCAAATCTTTGCACTTTTGCACTGGGCAGTAATCAGAATTTTATTTTCATGAGATTTTGACACTGGATAAAGCTGCCCACCATCCAAACACCAAAAGGGATGGAGTGGGTGGGAGATGGAGGAAATGCCCTCATCTCCATCGTCCTCTCCAGGATCTCAGACTTGCTCCATCCTTGCAGGCACTGGGGCAGAGCAAGTGACTGTTACTAAGGAAACATGCCTCAAAACTGCTAACGGCAACATCAGCTAGATGTAGGGATGATGATATCTTCAAAGGAAGTGGGTTGCTAATTCAAATACTCCTGTCAGAGTTTCCTGGCTGAAAACTTGTTTAATGAATTCCCAGGTGATGTTTGAAGGATGAGATGCTCTTGGCTTAAGGTGTCCTGCTTTCAGAGGTGGTGAGAGCAAGGGGTCTGCTGGCCTGCAGACAAGTGTGTGCATCCAATCTGGTTCTTCACCTCCTTCCTCCCTAGAGAAGGGAAAAAAAAATGCCAAGAGGCTGGGAGCATAGAGGGTTTTATTCATCTGACTGATAATAGGAGCTAAATAAAGGCTTTGGAAAAAAAAAAAACCCAACCATTTCTCTGGCAATATTGGTTGGGCAGAGCTGTACAGGAACTAAACATGGAATGAAAAGTCTGGCTTTTCTGCCAGCTCTATTTTTGGAGCTGCTGCTGTCTTTGTATCTCAGCTTTCTCAGCAGACACACTTGAAGCAGGCAATCTGCCTTAATTTTCTTTCCAGCAGGCTGTGATATCTTTCAAGGTAAGGATGTTGCATGGAGGAGTAGGGGACTCACCAGATGTGATAGAAACCCCTCTGAATACCAGGATGTGGGTCCTGTCCTGTCCCAGGTTCAGGTTCCCTGCGGTCACAGACTCCTGAAGGTCTTCTGACCCTTAGTGTGCTGCAGGGAGTGGGTGTGCAAGTTGGCTGGCTTCTTTATGTCCCAAAATTGCAGTCACAGCTGGGATAAAATGCAGTAGGAGTCTCAGCAGGGCACAGCAGTGCTAGTTTGGGTGCAGAGCAGAGGGATTGTGTTTGCCTTTGAGAGCAGGAGCAGGGATACTGGAACTGGGCTTCAGCTGAGGGGCTGAATGTCCACCCAGAGGTTCTTGTTCTTTCCAGCAGTAAAAGATAAAGGTTAGCATTCTAGTCTTTAGGCTAGATAGATGGGTCTTAAATATCTCCAGAGAAGGAGACTCTACACCCCCCTGGGCAGCCTGTCACCCTCACCGTGAAGAAGTTCTTCCGCATATTGGTATGAAACTTCCTGTGCTTCAACTTGAGGCCACTGCCCCTTGTCCTTTCCCCACAGACACTGAGAAGAGGCTGGCCATTTCCCCTGTGTCCCACACTTGAGATGTTTATAAACATTGATCAGATCCCCTCTCAGGCTTCTCAAGTCTGAACAGCCCCAGTTCATTCAGCCTTTCCTCGTAGGGGTGATGGTTCAGGCCTTAATCATATTTGTGGTCCTCTGCTGGACTCTTTCCAGGAGAAAAGTGCCTGACCCTGTTGCTCCCCTGTCCTGGGAGCTTGTAGACCAGGGCTTGCAACTAGCAGTGCTGGTTCTTCTTTTGGCTGCCTGCACTTTGTGTGGCACTGAGCCCTGGGCTTGGTTTTGCATCGAGTTTGAGTGTTTGAGCAAAGCCCAACTCTCACCACGCACCGATACAGCTGGACCGTAACCCATGCTCTCCAGGGGCTGGGGACTTCTGAGAACTGGAAGCACATGAAGAATTTGGACTTGAGGATGTTTCTTTCCAGCACGAAACTGGACAGCAAGGAGGACCTCCCAGGAAGTCCATGGGATTTACTGACTTGTAGCTGGCGATAAATGCAGGAGGGAAGGATGTACCTCATAGTTCTAATTTTATGTTTGTAGCTGCTGTTTGTTCAGAGCCCGGGCTGTCCTGGTGCCTGAGACCAGAACACATGTAGGAGGTATGCTGGAGCCACTGTTCACCTTGTTCAGCTAAAGGCTATGCAAGATTCCAGCAGCAGCATTCATTTATTCCCTAGTAGAGTAAAACTGTGGGAGGATTTACAGCACAGTGAAGGTGTAACTTCACTGGCTGGTACTCAGCCCTGTGTCAAGAGGCAGATGCTCAGCTGTGAGACCTGGTCCTGCAGAGAACGCAGCTGCCTGAGCTGAAGCCTCTTGGCCTTTGCGAGCAAATAGCAGCTCTGCTGAGAGGGTGAAGGGGCAGAAAGTGTTCGTCCTCTTAAAAAAAGCTGAGTCTCATATGCAGGATCACGTGGATAGCCACTGGGATCTAGGTCCCTCCACCCTGAGCATCTCTCTAGAGCCCCCTTCACTGTAGGTGGGAACCAAAGCGATCCCTGATAAGTGGGAGGAGAGGCTGTCCCAGAGCCAGAGGAGTATCCAGCAGGTGCCTAAGGAGGTTTTTGTCTGTGTGTCCTGCTGAGGAGCAGACTGACCTGATGCTGATCTGCAGAGCTGTGCTCATCCTTTTGCTCCACACACGCACAGCAGTGCTCAGACCCCCTCGTCTGAGCAGCCACAGCAAGACACACTTTATGGATGACTTGATGTATTGAAATGCCTCTTCCTTGTCTCTTTTTTTCCCCTTAAGCCTATTGCTTGTCAGGGCTGTTTTGGAGGTGTGTTATTATTAATACTTGCCCTCTAGCTCGAGGCTGTGTGTGGCTGGGGCAGGGCTGGGGTGCAGGCTGCTCTTCTGGCCCTCCCGCCCTTGGTTACGGCTGGGGCAGGCACGGAGCCATCCTTTTCCTGCCCGTGTAGAAGGTCCCTCTGGTCTTTGGGGGGGATGTATGCTCATACAGCACCAGCTTTGTATGAAGGAGGGACTCCTGAGCTATAAATCTCTGCTTTTCAAGCACTAAACTCCCTTTTGGGCTGTTTTTGACGTTAGGAATTTTCTCCGATAAGAGAACTTTATTTGCCTTTAAATATCACTTTGTGACAGGATGATGGAGTGGGGATTCTTGGAGCGAGCCCGTGCCAGCCGGCGAAGGGAAACTCTGCTGGGCCTTTTGTTTCTCTCTAGCACTGACATTTCAGCTCTTTAAAAGAGCACGTTTATTTTATTCTTGGCAGGGGTTGTGCGTGCACGTGTCAGTGTCCAGACAGATGGGAGCAGCCCAGTGTTAGGGCTGCGCTGAAGCCAAGTGGGTCTCCTGCTCCCAGTGGCACCTGGGGAAGAGGAGCTGTGCTGGGGCTCAAGCTGGAGGTCCTGCAGGGACCTCCAGCAGGGAGGGCTGCCCTGTAGAGAGCCTTTAAAACCAAAATGAAGCAAAAACCAAAAAAAATCCAATAGGATCATGAGGATCTAGCTCCCTCTACCCTGAGCATCTCTCCTGAGCCCCCTTTGCTGTGTGCAAGGTGCAGTCAGATATTTCCAGGCTGGCAGTCTGGGGTGTCACCTGTGACCCCAGAACAGCTTCACAGGTGGTTTACAGCCCTCAGGTCAAGGCCAAATCCAAGGTCTTGTGCAGCACAACTGCTCAGTGCAGCCTGTAGCCACCAAGTCTGTGCTTTGTTTGCCTTGAGGCCGGTGGGAGCTGAGCTCCCTATCTGGCTCCTACCAGCAGCCAAGCACTATCGTGATCCCTTTAGATACGGATGGGTTTGCTCTGTAGGCTGCTCATGAGCAGCAGGATCTGCAAAGTGCCAGCTCCTTCATTCAGCTTGGTTCCCACTAAGCTCTCTCTGGTTTTATGATGCCTGGAGCAGCCAACTAACCCTGTGTTCCTTTCTTTCAGCTCTTCCACGTGGCATATGTCCTGATCAAATTTGCCAATTCCCCTCGCCCGGACCTCTGGGTGCTAGAGCGATCTACTGACTTTGGCCTTACCTACAAGCCCTGGCAGTACTTTGCCTGTAAGTATGCCCGTGATACAAAGGAGCTGCAGCTCGGTGTCATGCAGCCAGGCCACAGTGAAGACAGCTCTTTGTGCAAGCACAGGCTGGGTTCTGAGTTGTCCCTGTGCCACTGCAGCAATGTGGTGCACATCCTCTCTTTCCTCTGCCCAGGACAGCTGTGAAATTTGGGTCAGAGAGGCTGAGTGGAGCTGTGGTGCACCTTAGGGCAGGAGAGCTCTGGCTTTTGGAGACTAAATCTGTGTTTTTAAAATGCTGCTCACCTACATCTGGGCAGATGCTGAGGTTGACACCATTGTTAATAATCAGGTATTGCTGATGTAGGTCTGGAACATGAGATTTCTTATCGCCTCCTCCCTGCCCTCCTCTCTCTGCCCTGTACTGTATCCAAACTGGCCTGTTTCCTCTTCTCCAGAAGCAAACTGGGCGCTGTTGCAGGCAAGTCTGGAGGGAGAAAACAGCCCTGTGCACTTGCAGCACTGGAGATGGGACGCAGCCTACTTGCTGCCCAGGACCCTTGTCCTGCCACTGTGCAGGATGGGATCAGGGACAGCCGCCTGGAAAGAGTGGCTGCAGAGGTCCAGTCTGTGCATTTGGCTTGCCTGTTCTCTGGTTAAAATCTGTTCCCTTCAGAAACAGCTGGCTGTGCAGATCTCTCTTCCCCAAGGGGCTGTGGGCAGCCAGATGCTGAGGAACTTGTTAACCACCAGTCCCCGCCCAGAGACAGTGGCAGTAATTGGGAGAAGATGTGAATTAAGGTCTACAGCCAGAACTTAAAACCTGCTGAGGAAGGACCTTGGAGCACTCAGAGGCTTTGCCCTGGGCTGCCCCAAAAGGCTCATGTTTCTGCCCGTCCATGCTTTGGCTTTGCTGGCTGTTGCTTGTGCAACAGGAAAGAGCTGCAGCCATTTCTCCTGCTGTGTTGCCTTAGTGTGGCAGTTCCTCTAGCATGGATGTTTTCCCCTTGGCTGTGTGCTGCTTAGGAATCGCTGCTGTCAAATTGCCTGCTTTGCTTTTTTTTATCACTGAGAATTTCCCTTCCAGCTCCAAAGCCTCTTGGGGCCTGTGACAGTCACATTACTGCATGGGCTGGGGCTGAGCGGGGACCTCTTCCCCCTGCTTGCTTGTTTCTGCAGGCAGTGGTGATGCTGTGATGTCCTATTCCCTCCCGCAGCATCAGGCCCTGCTACCACTCCCCTCAAGAAGCAACCTACAGTGCCACAGCCCAGTGGAAAATTCCCATGGAAATCAAGAGGTGGGGGCTACAAAACCCACCAGATTGGCTCACACCATTAGTCCTTTGTGGAGGTTTATTTTTGACATGGGGAATTCTGTAGGTGGTCTAATAAAAACGCTGGTCAGTTCAGCAAGAGGGTTAAAAGCAGCCAGAGGCCATGTAAGCATCCTTAAGGGCACCAGCGAGCCCAGCTGGGGGTTTCACTGTCCTCCCTGCCCCTGGCTCAGCTCACTGTGGGAGTTGTTCGGTTCCCTGGGCTGCCCTGTGCTCCCCAGCCAGGCTGCTGGAGTGCCTGGGCTCAGCTTTGTGGGTGGAGGGAAGAAATGACTCTCGGGGGAAGCATCTGTCCGTGCAGCTGATGGGCTGTCTCAGGGAGGGGGGCTGGAGGGACCGTGGCAATGTGAATCCTCCGTGCATGGCAGCGGGGAGGAACCCTGCTTTCCTTGGCCACCAAAGGAGAAGCAGCAGCTCTGGGGAGAGATTTATGGTGGTCTTTATCTGTGTGAAGGGTTCCCCAAGTAGTGTTTCAAACAGGGACAGGATATGAACGATGCCCAGTCCCAGCTGTCCATGCAGAGCCTCTCGTGTCCCAGGGCATCACACTGTGCAGGACCAGGGGGCAGGATTAGCCCCTTTTATCTGGCTTTGCTGGGCAGTGGCACCGTGGAGGGGAAGGGAAGGCAGCTGCAGTGCAGAACAAGGCTCTGTCCTGTTCTCCTCCGGTCTGCTGTTTCCTCACAGCATAGCTGTGGTTTCAGGCTGATGGGTTACTTGTTTTTAGCTCAGAGATAGAGCATCCTGGCTCATGCTGTTGTGTAGATTGGCAATAACTGGAGGAATTTTTTTGGTTTTCCCAAGAAGCTGCTCTTGCTGAGCATCCTGTCTCCGTGCCCAGCCACGACAGTGCTCTGGAAATCAATCATTTCAAGCCAGTGGTGACAGGCTCCTTGCCTGGGGCTTCAGAATAAATTGCCTTTAGAAAAGCACCCGGTGAGGCTTGGCAGCCAGAGAGATCTGGTGCTAATGTTTCCACACCATCCTCCTGTGGATGCAACTGAGCTTCTGCTGTTGCCAAAACAGTGTTTCGTGGAGTGGTGCCACCTTGCTGGAGATGAGGTGTGGGCGGGTGCAAGGCAGAGGTGAAGGCAGGGGAGGCAGAAGCTCTCTGTGCTTCCCCCCCCCTTCCCCATCCTCCTGTCTGGCTTAGCCTGCCCGTGCAGCACACAACACAGGGGGACATGCCTTCTGGATGCACCTTGCAGCAGATTTTGGAGGATTATTCCTATGCATTAGGCTAGCATTTCCCCATCAGCTCCCTGAGTGAGCTGAGCAGTGCTGGCAGGAGCAGCAGGTTGTGTCAGATGCCTCTTCCTCTTTTTTTCTCCCTATGAAAACACCTTCAGGAGTGCTGCAGCAACATGTGCTTCAGCACACATGGCTGAGAGCTCCCAGTGCAGGTGGGAAGGAGCAGCAGCCTGTGTCCCAGGCATGCAGCTCCAGGGATGTAGCCTGAGAGTAGCACTGTGTAGGTTTTAAATGTGCTTGCTGCCTGTGCAACCAGATCCAAAACTGCCCCAGCACATTCACTTGGTTTGGCTGGCTCTGCCTGCTCTGGGATGTTGGACATCCTGGGGATGAGGGTGCTGGATGTGTGGGAATGGCTGTACAGGGAAGCCACAGGGTGTTCCTGCAGCTGCAAGGAGCTTCTTGGGGTGCGGTGTCCCCAAAGCAGGTTGCAGGCCAGCAGTGTGGCTGCCTGGCTGTGCCTTCCCTGGCTTTAGCCAGCCTTGCATTGCCTTTGCCACTTAGTGGCAGCAGCCATTGGTCCCTGTCCCCAAGGAGTGGTTTGGGGTGGTTTGAGCATTTCTGTTCTGTTGCATTGGTTTGAGGGTGATCATGGAGTTCAGAGTAAGGTGGGAGAAGGATATGTCCTGCAGGCAGTCACTCTGCTTCTCCCAAATACCACAAGCCCCATCCTCACACCTCTGTGTCCAGCCTGTGTGTGGGAGATGCTGCAGTGCTGGCTGGGGCTTGTGGTTGTACGGCTCTGTGCTGGGGTGCTTTCTGGGACTTATCAGAGAGGTTAAGGAGCCACATGAACGTGATAGTGCAAGTTCCTATGCCTGGAGCAAAGCTGTAGCAGCAAACAGCCCTTCACTTCAGCAGAAGTGGTGTGACAAATCCAGTGCCAGCAAGGCAGCAAAGTCCAACCAGGGTTAGAGCTGAGATGCTGAAATTGAGATGGGTTTCTGTGAAGGTGGTCACAGTAGGTACTGTGCCTGTTCTCACCTCCTGCCTCTGAGGTAACTCAATACAGGCAGATGATTTGAGGGATTTCCTGACCGTGCCTATTACTCTCACAGCAGAGTAAGTTCTCCTTGGTGGAGTACATGCACCAGGGTTAACGATCCAAAGCAATCTGTGTAGTAAATGCTTAACAAAGAGTACGTACCCTTCCCTCGTGCTGATCCGTGTGGGAAAATGAACACAGGGCTCTGAATTGTTCCTCTTTTCTTACTGCTCTCATCTCTGGTTGATGAACAGCTTCCAAGAGGGACTGCATTGAGAAGTTTGGGCTGCAAACCGTGGATCGTATTGCCAAGGATGACCATGCCATCTGCACCACCGAATACTCCCGCATTGTGCCATTGGAAAATGGGGAGGTGAGCCCTTCCACGTTTCCCCCCCACACCCCAGGATATCCAGGGTTTCTCAGTGATTGTAGGTACTCTTACTAGTTGTTTCCCTCCTGACTTCTTGGATGCCACTTAAACTTCTCAGTTAGATGAAGAGACCAGCAGGGACCTGACTCACATGTCATGAAGAGAAGCAAAGGTTGGGTTTGGCTGAGGGAGGGATTAATTTCTTGCCCTCTCAGAGGATTACACAGATATGTGTTCCCTCCTTGTGTTCACAGATCGTTGTGTCTCTGGTGAATGGGCGCCCAGGAGCCATGAACTTCTCCTACTCTCCTCTTCTGCGGAATTTCACGAAAGCCACCAACATCAGACTGCGCTTCCTGCAGACAAACACTCTGCTGGGGCACCTGATGGGCAAAGCTTTAAGGGACCCGACAGTGACAAGGAGGGTAAGGCAGCCCTTGATGCTTCTTGCTTATGAGGTGGAGGTGTTGGAAGACTTCATGTGCCTCCTCTGGGGAGGAGACATCCCTGGATGTTGCTTGTGAGGGTTTCTTCTCTCTCTACTTGTGCTCCCCAAGCTGAAGGCATCTACCACGCTGGCCGTGGCTGGAGCTGGAGGCTGCTTGGGAAGGACTGAGCTTAGCACCAATGGTGTGAAACCAGGAGAAAGCTTCTTGGTGTATCACCTGGCTTTTTGGCTGCACTGGGAGAACCAGCTTGTAGCTAATGGGCTTTGTTAGCCCTGGCAGGTCTTATCATAGGCAGATGCTGCAGCCTACAAGGTCCAGCTTGTCACTGTTGGGGAAATAGCCCGACACATCACTTGACTTGCTGAATCCTGAGTAGGGCACTTGGGAAGCTTATTCATAAAGATACTAATGACCAACTTTTCTTGTGCTCTCCAGTACTACTACAGCATCAAAGATATCAGCATTGGAGGGCGCTGCGTCTGCCATGGCCATGCAGATGTCTGTGATGCCAAAGACCCTAATGACCCTTACAGGTACGTCAAAGTCCCAGATCTGTGTAAAAGTGTTTGAAGATATCATAGGCTCTGCTGTCCTGTTCTTCTCAGGAGAACCATAGCCTGGTTATGTATGTAGCTAAACAAATGCTGTTTGTGAAGGAACAAGAGCATGCAAAGCAGTTACATTTTGGCTCACAGGACTCTCCCCATCCGCCTTGGCAACTTGAAATGCCAAAGAACTGCTTCAAACCATAAAGTGTTGCTTCTTAGCCATCTGTTTGCAGCCTGGATGCTGCCTTCATGAAGGGGATGTGTAGGTTAAGCTGGACAAGGGAAGCTTACATCTCTTTCTCATCAGGATCATGTAGAGCTTTTGGATCTTCTAAAATAAAATTCCAGTGAGCCCCAGCCAAGTTTAAAGCTGCTAAATATTAAAACAAAGATATTTTGGTAAGCAACTCTGCCTTAGGGCGCCAAACTCTAGCAAAGGGAAGTTCATAAGCGTTTGAACATACAGTTCCTTGGGGTTGTTGTAGATTTTAGTGTTGCTGGATGTGCACTACACCCAAGTACCAGGGCAGAAGGGCTTCCTGATTCTTCAAAGTGATTCTTTAACCAAGGAACTCAGTGACATTTCTTGGATATATCGATGGCTCAGGACTCTCCAAGGAAGGGAGGGAAAGTTGAGGATGGAGAGATCCTTGTTCAGTGCCCCTTCTGCCAGCGACTATCTCTGCCTCCCAGAATTCCTCTCCTCCACTCTCATTGGGATGCATTTGGCATCTTTGCTCCTGGCCCCTAACTGTGCTCTAATGTTGCAGCACATGTTTGTGAGCAGCTGTTGTGCTTCACCCAGAGCAGATCCCACTTGCTGGGAGGAGAAAACATTTCCTACTTGGGTGCTTTGTACAGTCAGCATGTAACATCTGTGAAGCCCTTCAGGATACATGAGGACAAAACAGAACCTCTCATAGCATTGCTGTGCCCAGGAGCCCAGAGGAGTCAGCAGAAATGTGATACTTTCTTTGGAGAAAATGAGCGATGGGTGAAAAGCTGCCATTCTCCAGGGCTCTAGCAGCAGCTGTGTCCAGCCTTCCTGCTGAAGCAGGCGCTGCTGGGCACTCATCCCACCCCTCTGTCTCCCTGATGTAGCGTGGATACCTGGTGATACCTGCCGTAATGCTGCGTGACAGGAGGGGTGGCAGAGGCAGCTGGGGCTCGGGCACACTGTCCCTTCATGTCATGGGTCCCAGCTGTCAGGAACATCATTCCTGAACATCATTCTGTGCCACCCCTCTGAGTAGGTGCAGTGTGTCCCTCTGCATGCATCCTGTCTCTTCAGGTTGATGTATGACAGCCGCAGGGTGAGGAGATGCAAATAGAGGGAGACAGGGAATGTGAGTTGACCTGGCCCAAATAAAAGCCCCATTTAGTCTCAGCCTGGCTGGGAGGTCTCTGCGTCTCCTTCTAACTTCTCTCTTGTGCACATGCCTGTGTTTCTTGTGCCTGTTGCCCAGAAAGGCAGGACAAGCGCTTTGATAGAGGTGAGGTGAGCTACAAATCTTGGCAGAGATGTTAGGACGTGATGGAGCGTGTTTGTGAGCTGACTTCCTGGCCATAAATGATAATGTTTATCCAGCTTTGGAAAGTTGCTCTGAAGTGCCAAGTTACGGAGGCTGCACATCCAGCTGTGTGAAGTTGGCAGCACGTCTGCTCCCCGTACAGGCCTGCAGTGGGTGGGCAGATACAGGACCCTTTTCACAACTGTCTCTCTCTGTCCCGAGATCAAATGAGCTGAATTAGGCAGAGGGAAGGAAAGTTCCCTTGGTTCAAGGTGAACAGCAGGATCAGATGCAAAGCTTTCTCCTGGCAAACCCCCGTGAGCAGTCAGATAAGCATCAGCAGGGACCTGAGAGCCCAGACAGTAATTAACCCGTGGCTGCTGCTGATGTGAGCTCAAGAGAACCCTGCAAGTGCTCTCACTCTGATAAAAGCAGATGTTTGATAAGAGCAGATGTTCCCATGGGCTCAGCCATAGATGCCACAAGCCAGAGAGGGGACAACCAAGGTGTCCAGCTGCTGCGTCTGTGCCTGATGCTGAAGATAACCAGCAAGACAGCAGCACCCTGGCTGACCAGAAGCAGATCTGCAGGAGGAGATCCAGGATGCTTTCCCATCCTGTATCCTGGACACCACTCTGCTGTTTCCCATTGTGGAAGGGAAGCTCCTTGTGTGCTGGTGGACGGATGCCATCTGCGAGTCCCTTTTGCAGGTGGTTTTCACCAGTACTGAGAAGGGATTAGAGGAAGGGGCTTTCTTTCCTTGCTTGTGCTACTCAGATGTCCCAGACAAATCCAGATGCTGCAGCGCTTGTGTGCTGCTCTGAGCTCTGACACAGCTGCTCACTGGAAGCTGTTTGTGCTGTTACTCAGCATCAGCTCCAGTGGGAAGACTGTGGCTTTATTTTTTACCACAGGACAACCAGGAAATATGTGCTATGTGAACACAGCCGCTCCCTCTTCTTCCTTGTATATATTCAGTCAATGAAACATGTAAATATTGTAGCTTGTGCACATTGGTCCATAATTCATTAGCAGCGCGGACTCGGCACAAGGTGCGGTAAAGCTGCCGTGATAGATGAGCTCTCTTGAGAGGTCGCTGCTAACTCTGGACAGCAGAGACTAAATAAACAGCTCCTCCTCCATCTGAAATGTGCATCTTTGCTCACTGAGTGCCCTCTTTTGCGTTCCTGGAACTGAACCAGTGTTTTCTAAACATCTTGAACATTAAAGAGCCGGGGTGTGTGGCTGGAGCCACATCCTCCATCCAGGGTGATTAACACTGCTCAGGAGGTTTGTAAGTTCACTGACTCAGTGACCACCTTTCTCCATACATACATACATTGCCATATGGATGGTAATCTTGATCCCCAGCTGCTGCCATGGAAAGAAAACATAAAATTTTGTTTCCTTGCAAGTGTTGAGTGGTGCCAGTCAGCCAGGTGAGAGGTCTGTGGGTGACTTCACCACAGAGGCACAGCCAAGGTTTGCCTGTTGTTATGTCTCCCTCTTGGTTCTGCAAAACACTGGGAGAACAAAGCATCTGGTGAATGTTTTGGGGTTCATTGCTGCTGCTTAGGCTCCAGCCAACCCCTCAGGGGCTTGGTTTCTGCCCAGACTCTGCCAGTCACAGCTGGGTAGGGACAGGGCATCATGTGTACTCGAAGAGCTGACTGTGGCTGTGTCAGGGTGTCTGCAAGGGGAGGAACATCAGTGGGGCTGGACTGGGAGCAGGGCACAAACACCTCCTGCCTCTCAAGGTATGGGTCCTGCCTGCATTCTCCTGAACTTCCAGATTGTCCCATCTTTCATTGGAAGGAGTCCACTTGTCCCATGCTGATGCCCCTGACCACTTGCTATACACACACTCGCAAGCCCCACACCATAAAAACACATGTAGGTGGAACCCAGGATGTTCAGCTCACTGCAGCCATGGCAGAGTGTGTCTGCACCCCTGCATCTCACCCAGAATGACTGCTCCTTTTGTTTCTGATGTTTTAAAAAATTACATTCTTTTTTAAACACTGCTTTTGAATGGAAAAGCATGGGAGGAGGGAGAGATGGGAGTGGCAACCCGGCCCTGAGGGGAAATGAGTAATTGCACAGATAAAAGCTGGAACATGCTGTATTATCCATAAGTCTAATACAACAGAAAGCGTTTGTGTTGGATGGGAATTGCCTTCTGCTAAGTGGAAGTTTTGGAGCTGATGTCACTGATGTTAATGAATCACCGTTGCGGTCGAGCAGGGACGAGATCTGTCGCTCGACCGACGGTCGAGATTTCTTGCCTGGCGCCTCCGGAGCCGCCTGTTTACCCAGCACAGCCCTGCCTGTGCTGGCTGCAGAGAGCAGGAGGTGTGTTTCACAGGGAGCGTGGGGCCAGTGTCTGCTGAGAGGCTTCATTCAAATCTCATGGTCTTCCTCTCTGCAAGCACAGGTCTGCCTGGAGCAGTGTGGCTCCATCCCTCTCCAGCTCTGGGATTTTGTTTATTCCCTTCACGCTGCCCCTGCACAGTGGTGGGAACATCTTCATGTGCCTGCACCATGCTGCTCCCTTCCAAGTAGTTTGCTTCAGCTCAGGTTCCTCCTGCTGCTGTCTCTGACTGTTTTGCCATCTGTGGAGCTGACTCTGGGCAGAAGCACACTTACTTTTCTTGTTAATAGATCCTGGTGTCCCTATAAAGCAAAGAGGAGCAATGATGGAGGAGAAGGAGAGGAGGGAATGGCACTGGAAGAGTGAAGTCTGGCGTTTGGCTCAGAAAAAAAATCAACAATTCAAAAGTGAAAAGGAAATGGTGCCTTTGAAGCCTCCTTTCCAGCAGACTTGGATTAACACATGCCACTTGTTTGTGTAGCTGACTAGTGACAGTGCCATGCAGTGGGGCTGTGCAGCAGCTCCCCATCCCTGGCACGCCAGGCTTGGCTGTACCCCCTTCCTCTCCCTTGCAGGCTGCAGTGTGACTGCCAGCACAACACCTGCGGCGGGTCCTGCGACCGCTGCTGCCCTGGGTTCAACCAGTTCCCATGGAAGCCCGCCACCGCCGACAGTGCCAACGAATGCCAGCGTAAGTCAGAGTCAGGTTCTCCCTTCCTTCCCTTTCCAGCTGCTCTGCAAAGCGCAGATTGACGGTGCTCAGCCAGCCCTGTGATGCTGTGGTGCAGAGAAGCCCCCCAGTGATATACAGTGGGTTTGGTGGTGTGTGGAACGGGGTGGAGATCACTGGTGCTGCTGAGAGCACAGCTTGCTCCATGGGTAGTTGTGCTCCGTGAGGGCTCACACGGGGAGCCCCCGAGGTCTGTACGGGACTTTGATCCCACTTCTGTTCCAGTCCCCTCCCCCTCCTCCACATCCAAGGGTGCGTGCAGGCAAGATTTCATTGCTCAATTCTGTCTTCAAGATGAATTATGTTTGGATGTGTTTGCACACAGGATGTCTTTATTTGTCTAGAGAAACCTTTGGTAGATGCCGACAGTGGGATTTCTGCTGCAGTGGGAATGCAGAGCACGGAGCGTAGCTGTGTCACACGCTCTCGTAAACGCAGAGTAGGAAGGGGCTGCTGGATCCTAATCCCCTGGGTTTATAAAGAGTAGCCTCACCATGTGCTGGACAGTATGGCTCACCCCTCTCCTGGGTGGGATAACAGAGGCGAGTATGTTGCCCTCCAAACCAGACTCCTTGAGGCCCCTGAGTTAGGTAATTTCTCTTTCTCGTCTCTACACGCCTGCACATACTTTACTCCTGGTTTGGTGCCGGCCGTGTTTGTCCGGTCGCAGACGAGACTTTGTGAGGGAGCTGCTGCTTCTGCACTTTTGAACTGGAAGACTTGTGGGAGCTTGGATGATCTTGTAACCCCCCTCAGATGTATTTGGGCATCTTTCCTCATTGAAAAATAACCCAGGAGGAGGAGTTTGTATCCCAAGATCCAGCTAGCGAGTGAAGGACCTCCACAGACTAGTGGCTCAGCTAATGCTCTCTGTGTTTTCAGCCTGCAATTGCAATGGCCATGCCCATGACTGCTACTACGACCCAGAGGTGGATCGCCACAAAGCCAGCAGAAGTCGTGAGGACAAGTTTGAAGGAGGTGGTGTTTGCATTAACTGTCAGGTAGGCTTGGAGAGCTCCCCTGGAAAATACTCTTGCAGCTTCTTGTGATTGTTTCCGCTGTCAGGCTGGAGTTGGGCTTTGCTGGCAGCTCTGCCAACCCCATCACACGCCTTCTGTTGTCTTAACTTGGTCTCTCTGTGAACATCTGGGCTCTTTGCCATAGATAAGAGGAGTGTGTGGCAGTGAAAACAAGATTTGGGTTCCTGGCTGTCCCCTGGGTAGTCCCGTTACCTTTCTGAGGCTGAGCACAGGGAGGGTGAACTTGGTGCTGAGCACATTGGGAATTTCTCTCTGACCACCCAAATGTCGGTGTCCTCAGCCTCTGAAGTTCCCAATGGAAGTGGGAAGTAGCTCTTCCACTCCCAAGGTGACCGTGAGCTGGTTAATTCCTGCAGTAGCATGAGGCTTTTGGCTGTGCTTTCCTGCTGGGAGGAAACAGATTGCTCCCATCCTCGTAGCACGAAGCAGTCAGGACATTTTACCACATGAAGCAAGTGGAATGAGCTTGAGGTCAGATACAAACCTGAAACTCAGACTGGGCTCGTGGGAGGATACATGGTCTGCAGGAAGTACTTAGTTTTCAAGTCGACATAAATGGAATTTTGCACAGATTGTGGTCTTCTGTGTGCTGGCACGTCCGAGTTGCTCCCTCTGGACCCTGAGCCTGTTAATAAACCTGGCAGATGAACACGAGTCCTGCTGCTAGAGGTGCTGATACCCCTCTACCCCACTGTCTTTCAGCATCACACCACTGGCATTAACTGTGAGAGGTGCATCCCAGGATACTACCGGTCCCCTGACCACCCCATCGACTCTCCGTACATTTGCTATCGTGAGTGTGATTTCCTCTGCAGGCTGTGGATGCCTGCTTTGGCTTGGTGTCTCTGGGAAGGGTGGTCTGAAGGATTGGGCTGAGAGATTTAGTGGCATCCAGCACCTTAAGAGATGTGGCTATGTGGGTGGCTCCTGCCACAGCTGGCACTGTCCATGGAAATGGATGTGCAGCATGCATGAAATCAGAAGTGGTGGCATTTTGTAAGGCTGGAATGAGCTAAAAATGCGTTGTTACCCCTGCTGCTGTCACAGGGCAATCCGGTCTTAGCTGCCATCTCTGTGCCCTTTCAGCTGGCACTTGCAGACCATTGCTCTGCAGGCACCAAGGTGGATTTCTGGGCAGCAGCGGGTTGTGTCTGTATTGCTGTGGAGCCCAGCTCAGTCTGGAAGCTGTGACACATTGGCTGTCCTGCGCTGCATCCTCACAGCAGTGTGTCACCACCACTTCTCCAGGGAAATTGGGATCTCCTGGAGAAGCAAGTCGGGGCTGTGCTGCTTTATTTGAGACTCTGTGGCGGGACGAGCACAGTGGGAGCAGTTCCTCTAAGGCAGACCCTGTTTGAAGAGGCAAAATCACACTTTTGATTTTTGGGGAGAATTATCAGTAGATGAGGGGGTCTGTAACAGAGGTTCTGTATCACAGTGATGCTTCTGTGGTGCTCGTGGCTGGCCAAGGGTCTCAGTTGGTGACATCCCCTGCTGGCTTGTCCCTCTCTGCAGGCTGTAACTGTGAGTCTGACTTCACTGACGGCACCTGCGAGGACCTGACCGGCCGCTGTTACTGCAAGCCCAACTACACCGGGGAGCACTGCGATGCCTGTGCCGAGGGATACATCAACTTCCCCCACTGCTACCGTAAGCAGAGGGTGCAGGACTGGGCTGTGGGACCATGGGGTGGCCAGGTCTGGGATACCCAGACCTAATTGGGGTTGCTCTCCAGTGGCCTGTGGTACTCCTGTTCCGGGGAGAGTACCTGCAGGTGGGAGAAAGCCCATGTTTGGCTTTGGTGAAGGCCAGATCAGAGCTGAGCTGGGCTGAACCCAGTTCTCTAGAGTCAGCAGGAGCTTCCCATTTGGCTGGAAATGGCACCTCTCCCTTTCTGTGACAGGGATCTTCCCGTGGTTGTAAAGGATCTTGGTTTAGTGGGACATCCACGTGTGTTCCACATTTTCATTCAGCCTGTTGGGCTGTGGGCCCACCAGCCCGGTGGGATCTGGACAAGTTTTCTCTGAGCACCTGTGATGACCTGTACAATGTCTCTTTCTCTCTCCAAAGCCGTTCCAGCTTTTGCTCACAATGATACCGGAGAACAAGTGCTCCCCGCAGGACAGATCATAAGTAAGCAGTGCCATTTTCCTTGCCACTTTGGCAGTCGTCATGCTTTATTGGGGTTACATCTCACCACCCAGTGCAGGATCAGGTTTTCAGCTTCAGAGACAGCCCTGACACAGAGCGGGTCTGGGGGAGGAGGGTGGGGGAGAGGAAGTTTTATGATTGGAGAGGGAACCTCTAGCCCAGAGTGGGCATGGGACTGTGTGTTTTTCTTCTGGAGTCCAGATCTGGGACATTCCTCCTGCGCCCCCTAAGGTCACAGAGGGGCTGTGGCAGAGCTGGGACCTAAGCAGAGTTCCCCCACACCTCAGCTGTTGGGTTTAGATACAAACCATCCCCCTGCTTTCTCCATGGGGTGGGTGGCACAGTGGGTCTGTGCCGCTGGCCCCCCTGCATGAAGCAGTGGCTGCACTGCTGCGGGTCCTGGGGACCTGCACAGGCAGCCACTCACTCTGTGTCACCATCCCTGTGGTTTTGAAAGCTCACCGTGCCCTCATCGTGCTCCCCTCCACCTCCCTCCTCTCTCACGCTCACTCCTCCTGGTTCACCCTCTTCCTTGTACTTTTTATTGTCCCTTATCCCACCGAGACCTCCCCTGTCCCACACTCCCCAGTACACTCCAGATAACCTTTTTCCTTCCTTCTGATATTTTAAACTCTGTATCTTCCAGACAGGCTTTTTTCCTTTCCTGAGCTGGAACTTCTCACTTCCCTTCTCATTTTCCCTCTGGTTCCTGGATGATTTTTGCCCTCCCCTCTCCCAGCCCAGCACCCCACACTGCTGCTGTCAGTGAAAGCAGGGCTGGCCAAGGGCTTCAGTGCTGCTGGCCTGAAGCATCTGCCTGCCCTGGCAGCAGGAAGGTCTCGGATGCTGGGAGGCAAGTCTCAGAGCTGGGCATAGAGTGACCAGAGAGAAAGCCCAAACCCCACACTGGTTAGCTGAAGGTGATCCCCACGCAGCTCTTGGGCTGTGCTGCATGAAACCAGCCCTGTCTGGGCTTGTGCAAGCAGCATCCGCCCAGCATATTGCCCTGAGTCCCTCCAGCACCTTGTCCATCTGCATGGTGCTGAGGTCTCCCAGCCACCCTCCAACCCCCAGGCCCATTGTGCTGGTCACCTGGTTAAAGAGAAGGGCTATCAGGAGTCACTGCTTGAGCCGTTGCCTCTCAGGACAGCCCTGTCCCTTTCCTTATGGGAGCTCTGCCCAAGCAGCAGAGATGATGGGCCAACAGCCACATGTGGTGTTGCTTGTGTGTGTCCCTGCTCCAGACTGTGACTGCTACGCCGGTGGGACCGAAGGCAACGCCTGCCGCAAAGACCCTCGGGTGGGGATGTGTGTGTGCAAACACAACTTCCAGGGACCACACTGCGACCAGTGCGCCCCGGGCCACTACGGACCCAGCTGCCAGCGTGAGTGACTTCGGTGTTAACAGCCACAGCATTGCTCTGCTCTGCTCCCAGCTGGGGAGCAGTGTGCCTCTCCCCATCCTCCACTCGTGCCAGGCAGGAGGAATTCTTCAGCCCCACTTCCAAGTGACAAATTCCCATGACTTTTGCTGGTGTTTTCCACCCAGCCCTGACCCTTGGGCATCCTCCCAGCCTGGGGGAGGCTCTTGAGAAATTCCCTGTGGATGTGAGCTGCGGGCTAGGCGTGCCTGCTGCCAGCTGTGTCCCCCCACAGTTTCTCCAGCACTCCTACCCCAAAGGAACAGGCTCTCCGGTTCCTTTCCTAGGATGGGGAAAGAGTAAAAAGCTGTTTATTTACTAGTGCCCTTGTTGCTTTGCAGCCTGCCAGTGCTCTGGCCCTGGTCAGTACGATGGCACCTGTGACAGCGAGACAGGGCAGTGTCTGTGCCGAACGGGATTTGAAGGACACTCGTGTAACCAGTGTGCTCCCGGCTACTTCAACTACCCTCTGTGCCAATGTGCGTATCCATGGTGGGCGCTGTAAAGCCAGGGTCTTCTGGCAGGGCTTTGAAGGAGGGCTGGGAAGCGGCTTTGTGGGTGTTTTGGAGGATGCATGCGATAGGCAGGGATCAGGGGGTGTGGAGGTGTGTAGGGCAGTGCCTAAACACCCAGCTGAGCGCCTCGGGAAAAAATCAACCACCACCACTCTAAGCTTTGGTTTCCGCTCAGCAGACAGCTTCTCTCTGTTGCAGTGTGTGGCTGCAGTGCAGTTGGGATGCTGCCAGGAGGCTGTGACTCTGTTGGGAGGTGTTTCTGCAGACCCGAGTTCGCGGGGCCACGGTGTGAGCAGTGTAGCCCCGGGCACCACTCCTACCCCCACTGCTACGGTAAGGACAGCAGTGTTCGGTTCCCAGGTCCTTCTCCTGAAAAACATGCCTGGTTTTGCTGTGCCTTGGTGTTTCCCAAAATCCAAACCCATGTGGTTTGTGCTATGCATTTGAGGGGCTTGTTCTGGAGCTGATGGATCACGCCAAAGCTGGAAGGCAAAGCAGATTTTATCGGTCGCACGTGCCCATCACAGCCCTGCCCTGACCCAGTGTCCCAGCTTATGCCTTTATTTATCTTCTCAGTGCATTAACCTACTAAACTGCTGAGAAACATGGAATGGGCTGTAAAACACCCTTAATGGCACTTCCCAGCTATGGCCATGACTTCAGCTGAAAATATTCCCCATCTCTCCAGGGGATTAAGAAATGAGTTTAATTCTGGTGGAAACGGCTAATTCCCGTGGGGCTGAATTGTCATTCCGCCCGGCGGCGTTGGCCACGGATCACACCTTCCATCAGACTGTTGACAGTCCTTCTCTGCCAGCTTGCTCCTGCGATGCCCGGGGTGCAGTGGACAACATCTGCAGCCCAGCTGGCCAGTGCCGATGCCACCCGAATTTTGCAGGACATGCATGCAACCAGTGTGCCCTGGGCTTCTACGGGTACCCCAGCTGCACACGTGAGTAACCACCGTCGGGGTCTCAGGGGGAGGGAAGGGAGCAGGTGCTGCTACTGGTTTTGTAAGGGTTTTTCTGTCTGTAATCCGTCTCCAAGGGTTGTATGGGAATACAGTTGGCTCTTGCAGCAGAAATCAGCTTTCCCGTGCACAGTTCACCCAGGTATCTCACCTGACAGCCGTGCCCTGTAATGGGTGGAGAATTGTGGCGAAATACTTCCCTAGAGGCTGTGTGGATTGTGTCCCCCTCAGTTCATTCATTGTCCCTGACTGCAGGAGCTGGGGTCTGCTGGGAAATAAGCCCCTAATGCAGGGACCTGTCACAGACCTGTGGTGTGGCTTGGGGAGCAGCTGTGGGTCAGACTCTCTCTGGAAGCTGTATGTGCAGATAAAACGTGTGCTGAATTGCATCCACCTGTCTTTGGGCTCGAGCGCAGCCGGAGAGAGTGAGGCTCTGCACAAGGCAGGCATCCTCCCAGTGAAATCTCAGACCACATGGTCAGATTACACCCTGGAGCCATGAAGTGCTCATGTTGGCTCACATGAGGCATCCAGGTCCTCAGAGCTTCCTTCACCTTGGCTCCTGGCAATTCACAGGAGGAGCAACAGTGCCGAAACCGGCAGGAGTACGGTTGTACAACAGGGTGAACAAAGAGGATCGAGATTTGGGGGTTTGTGTCAGCCCCAAATTCAGGGTGCTGCTGGCTCGGTGAGAGCTTTGCTTCCATTCCCTGGGCACTGTGTCACTTCTGAAGCAGAGCTGCTGGTGCCAGGGCTGGGCAGGAATCACGCAGCAGGTGCCTGTGGCCCCAGATACCCCGAAGAGCCGTCCCCAGCTCTGGGCAGAGCGTCCCCATCGCTCCCGTCAGCAGCCCGACTGGAAGCCAGATGTACTCTTATGTCTCCCAGCAAGAATTTACCGCTCATTAAAAAATAATCTGTGATACAGTTTCCCTGAAGCAACAAAAGAGCATCATCACCCTCTTGCACCATACTCAATGTGGATGCCTGAGCCACGGCCAGCTGGCAGAGCACTGATGCCGGCAATATGCCTTTGAAGAGGCTGGAATGAAGAGCTGGAATGAATGGTCTCACAGGGGCTCAGCAGTCACTTCTCTTGTTTCTTTTTTTCTTTGTTTTGTTTCATAAGGCAATGTCCAAATTGCAGAGCTGGAGAGGAGTCCCAGCAAGGAAAGAAAAGGACAACCTGATTTTTTAATTTATTTTTAAAAAGTTTTATTTTATGAACAGTGTTTTGCTGTTAGCTGGGCCAGGGGATTCAGTCTAAATCATCCCCTTTGGCGGGAATTTGAGTGCTGGCTGGGCAGGGAGGGCACGGGCAGCTTGCTGACCTTTAGTGTGATAGGGCAGCAGGATCTCTACGTGCATCCATGGGAGGCAGGACACACAGGAAGCAGCCGAGCTGTATCCCTGCCCTGGCCCTCAGCTGTGCCAAGGCCGTGCTGCTGGCCCAGTGCTGCAGACCTGCTGCCCACGTAACAGCATCCGACCCTCATGATGGAACACTGCTCTTGGGTGTTTGGGTGCTTTTAGGGGCTGATCTGTCACTGGTTGATGACCTTTTGGGGATGAGGTTAACCATTCACAGAATCACAGAACTGTAGGGGTTGACCTCCAGAGCTCATCAGGTCTAACCCCCTGCCAAAGGAGGGTCCCTAGGACAGGTCTCACAGGTTGGCATCCAGATGGGTCTTGAATGTCTCCAGAGAAGGAGACTCCACACCCCCCTGGGCAGCCTGTCTCAGGGCTCTGTCGCCCTCACTGTGAAGAAGTTCTTCTGCATATTGGTGTGGAACTTCCTGTGCTCCAACTTGAGGCCATCAGCCCTTGTCCTGTCCCCACAGACACTGAGAAGAGGCTGGCCATTTCCCCCTGTGTCCCACAATTCAGATGTTTATAAACATTGATCAGATCCCTGCTCAGTCTTCTTTTCTCAAGGCTGAAATTCCCCTTTTCCTTAAGCAAAACCTCTCTCGATCTCCGGAAATACGTGTGCATGTCTGTGAATAGGTGTGATAAACATTGCAGCTTCTATTGTTCTTCTTCAAAAATGGAGTGTTTCAACCAAAACCAAAGAATAAGCATGTACGTTATTTATAACCCCTATTTCTGGCTGCTCTTATGGTGGTGAAGGTCAGGCAGACAAAAGAGGTTGCTGGTGGGAAGCCTGACATGCTGGAATCACTGTGCTCTGCAGCTCCAGCACTTGCTCTCTCCCTCCTTTGCAGCTTGCCAGTGCTCCCAGGAGGGCTCTCTGCACAGCACCTGCGACCAGGACACGGGGCAGTGCAGCTGCCGCCCCAAAGTGACGGGGCTGCGCTGCGATAGCTGCGTGCCGGGCGCCTACGGATTTCCTCACTGTGAAGGTAACCCCCCTGCTCCCTGATGGGGGGTGGATGGGACCCACACTCTGGTGTCTCGGGACACAGTGGTGCGGTGCTCGCAGATGGGCTTGTCACCCCCCAGGAACTTTGCAAGGAAAGAGGCAGCCAGGGTGTGTGAGCTCATCTTTAAGTCCCTTCTTATGCCTCTCTCTTCTAGTGGGCTCCTGTAACCCAGCGGGGCTGGAGACTGCAGATCCCTCGCTGGCCCCGGTGAGTATCTCATGAACCCACCAAGGGTCTTCTTTGCACTATCACCTTTCTTCTTACTGTGGGCCAGGTCCTTCTTTAAGCACAGCTTGAAAACACCCATGCTGGAGTAGCAGACACCATCATGCTGCAAACTCTCAACTGCTCTTTTCTCCCCTCCCTTTCCCCAGGGCTCCTGTGCATGTCGGGCATATGTTGAAGGCCCAGCTTGTGACAGATGCAAACCCCTGTACTGGAACCTGACTCCAGAGAACCCCTACGGCTGCCTGAGTAAGGACATGGCATTTGCACAACTCCCAGAATTCCCCTCCATCCTGTAATGGTGCAAGACCCAAACCCAAGCCGGTGGGGACTATCACTGCTGGGTGAAAGTGATGCTCTTCTTTCCATCATGACCCCATCAAGTGACACGTCAATGCTGGAGTGGTCTGGGTAACCCTGGGTGGGAGAGGGGGAAAAGATGGAGCCTTTTTCTTGGGATGAAGCACAGGGCTCATGCGATGAGTTGTGTCCTCAGTGGTAACTGCTGACAGTGGAATGTGAGCTCCAGTGCAGTGCTACCCTCTACTTGACCAGTTCCCAGCTCCTCTTACCCAGACGGTGCCCTCTGGTGCGGTGGTTACTGTCCCCAACAGGCTGCTTCTCAGGGGTTGATTGATCTTCTGGCTTTCTTGTTCTATGATTGTTGATTCTATGATCTCCCTCTGTCCAGGCTGCAAGTGTGATACCAGGGGCACGATCAGCGGGATTGCTGAATGCCAGCAGGTAGGTTTGCTCCTCGCTGCTTCCAGGCACCTCCAAGTGTGTGGTGCTGGGAGTGTGTCGGTTCCATCTCTCCCAGCAGCTGCTGGAGCAGCCTGTCCTGACGCTGAGCTCTCAGAGGTTACACCACAATCTGGGCTTGCATGAGAACATAGGATTAAGACCTGTCATAAATTAGGCACCTAAATATTTCTGGGTCTGGCCCAGGACGCCTGGATTTTTGTCTGCCTGCATTGTTGGGTAATTTAACTTCTCTGGCCCACCCACGTGCAGGAAGCTGTGTAGAGCGTGAAACACAAAATGCTTCTCCAGCGTTGCAGACTGGACCCAGGTAACTGAGCAACAGCTTAGCCGTGATGAGCAACAGGAGGCACTGAGCCTCTGTGCTTGCTTCTCTCCTAGGGCAACGGGCAGTGTTTCTGCAAACCCAACATCTGCGGCCAGTTCTGCTCAGCGTGCAAAGACGGCTACTTCAATATGGAGAATGCCAATTACTTTGGGTGCCAAGGTGAGCCCCCTTCGTGCTATGTAGGGTGAGCAAGGAGGGGCTGCAAGAGCTGACCTGGGAGCAAGCGGCTCTGTGTATCTAATCTGACTGGAGAGAAGGGGCAGGGGATGTCCTACCTCTTCTTTTTGATCATACCACTGCCCAGAGTGGGGCTTGTGTCTCGATGTGGATCTGGGGACCTGTGTTCATACTTCTGCCACCATTGGACACAAAGTCCATCAGGCTGGGGAGTGAGAGGCCAGGAAAGGTGCCAGAAACCGGTGTGTTTTAACCACTGGCCATGTCCTGGCAGCTGTACCCCTTCCTCCTGTTGGGAGCAGGTGGGCACAGGCACGGACGTGTGGCTCAGCTGCTCTCCATCATGCCGATGGGAGGAGATCCGGATGCTCTCAGCCGGTTCTGGCAGGGCTGGGAAGAGGCAGCGAGGCTGCTGCTGGTGCAGGGCTGCGGCGCCCAGCCGTGAGGGTTTGCAGGCCTTGTTCCTCCCGCAGCCGCCTGCAAATAGCTGGATGCTGAGGTGGAAGAGGAGCAGGTCCAAGTGGAGCCGGGGCCAACATGAAAACGGATACAATGGAATAAAAATAGCAGCCCCAGCCTTCCCCGCCCCACTGGGGCGAGTCTTTGATTAGTGACCAGGAGCTCGTTAGTGCGGCGGGAATGTAAACAGGCCCTTCCTGCCCACAGGCTGCCGGTGCGATGTCGGCGGGTCCCTGGGGCCATCCTGTGAGGAGCGGAGCGGAGCCTGTCGCTGCCGGCACAGCACACGTGGCCCCACCTGCACCCAGTAAGCTGCTAGCGGGAGATGCACCTTGGAGCCTTCTGCCTCCCATTCGCTCCCTCGAGGACCGTGGGGATGGGGACCTCATCGTCCGAGCCGCTGCCGCGTCAGCAGCCGTGTCCCTGGCAGAGGTGACCTCTCGCCTCTCGCTGCAGGTAGCTCGGCAGGTAACAGTTCTCCCTCTCTCCCCCAGACCTGAGCGGGACCATTATTTCCCAGACCTTCACCACTTGAAGTTCGAGCTGGAGGAAGGCACCACGCCAGCCGGGCGGGCTGTGCGGTTCGGCTACAACCCCTTGGAGTTTGAGGGCTTCAGCTGGCGAGGATACGCGCAGATGTCCTCCATCCAGGTATGTCTGGCGCCTCCAGCCCAGCCTGGCTCCCCTGGGGAGGATGCGGCCGGTGGAGGACTGATATGCTTTTGGCACACGTCTTTCACCCCAAGCACTTCTCAAACCCCCAGAGTCTCAGCAGCCAATGTAAACAGCACAGTGTATATATAGTCTGTTTGTGCAGATACTTCCTGTAGTGCTGGGGGCAGCAGAGACCAATGGGGGGAAACATCCTAAATTGGGAATCCCCTGACATCCTAATCTGGGTAGACAAAAAGTGGTAGCTTGGTGATTACTTACAGGGGTGTCTATAAACACTGTCTCTGGGTTTCCTCGTGGCTCTTTCATCTGACTCTGCTCTTTCCTGCAACTCTGCATAACCTTCCCTCCCTTTTCCAAAAATAAATCAGCTCCTCCTTAGCTGCCATGTTCCACTTGGACCTCTTGTTACCCTTCTGCCTCTGCTCTTGCTGGTAGCTGGTTTGCTGTAATGGTGGTTCCCACTAACCTGGAGTTGGCTGAAGTGAAGCTGTTCCATCTGTTGACCCTTTTTTCTCCTCGGTGGATTCTTCTTCTGCATGGCCCCCACAGAGGTGTTGCCTGTGTGTGTTTGGGGATGGGGTGCAGGGCAGCGATTCTCTTGACAGTCCTGTCCCACGTAAGATGTTCCTTATTCTGGTGCATCTGCTTTCAGTTTTCTTCCCTTTTTATACTTAGGTTAAAAAACCCAGATGGGCTAAATGTTTGCTGCTGGATTTGTAGATAGGAGCTAAGCCACAAACTCCTGTAGCCTCCCATGAGAAAACCCTGGCCTCAAAGCTTTAGGATGGAGCTCAAGCACAAGCTCACAGCTTTTGTTTTGTATCCAGTGTTGGCATTTGAGATAGAAACAGGCCTTGAGAGAAGGGCAGGCATATGGCTTTCTCTTGGCAGGAGAATAGTTTGCTCTCTGCAAGATCCTTCCAGTTTGTTCTCCAGTGGGAAGAGGATGTGTAACTGGAGCTTTGAAGAGCACAGAGCCCCCGTTAGGAGTCTCCCTGGGCAGACCCCAGCTCTGCCTGTGGACAGGGGGGTATTTGAGCAGATGCTTAGTTCCTTCGAAATGGGTCAGATGTAAGCATCTCCTTAACAGGGGTCTAGCCAAGCAGTGTCCAGGCAGGCGGAGGGCTGACGTACCCATCAGTGTCGGGCTTCCTTAGCACTACTAGTCCTTAGCAATGCCAATCCCTGAGGATGAGGCACCAGCTCACTGTGCAGCCTCCCCTCTAGGCATCCAGGCAGAGCCCGTAAACACAAAGGCAGGTGTGTCAGCGTTGGGTACCTGCTGGCTGGTTACGGCACACTAAGCCCAAAAGCAACATGCTGCTAACAAAAGCAAGAACTTCTTAAAACCTTCCCTCTGGCATAGCCGAACTGCCCTGCCATGCTGCAGCATCTTCTGGATGTGGGCAGAGCCTTTCCACCCCCTTCCTTCAGGCAGGTTACTCTCTTGGTGGCTGGCCCCACAAGGGACAGCGTTGTGAGCGCCTGTGCCGTGGCTGTGCAGCGGGGCCAGCGTGCTTGTCTCCTCCTTGCGCTGTAGCATGTTGCTTTGGGAGCAGTGAGCCGAGCGGCTGCGCTTGGGCTGGTAGCTGTCGGCGGTGGAGGTAATTGAAGGTGTGCTCTGCTTCTCTCCCCTTTCTCTCTCCCACCAGCCCAAGGTAGTGGTGACTCTCAATGTGACCTCCCCCGACCTCTTCCGCCTCGTCTTCCGCTACGTCAGCCGGGGGCCCGCCAGTGTGGAAGGGAGGGTCTCGGTCGTTGAGGAAGGAAAGTTTAATGTTTGTGGCAACTGTAAGTTCATTTTTCACTTCTGGACTAACTCGGAGCATCCCACGCTATGACGCTGCTCCTCTGCCCCTTCTCCCACCCCAGGTGTGCCCAGCCAGGTGTCCCCGTCCCAGGTAGCTGGCCAGAGCCGTGCCATGGGATGGCAAGGGAGGGGGAAGAGAGGCAGGCAGGCAGGCAGGTAGGCAGGAGGGTAAGGCTCTCCCGCGGAGCGGGTGAGCGGCCAGGAGCTGCCCCCCCAGTGACATGCACCCCGTGTGCTTTTTTGCTTTTTGCAGAATAAAATCAGAGTCACTGTAGACGTGAAGGAGGCAGAGCTCTATCTGTTCCATGTCATCCTGAGGTATATTAATTCAGGAGGGGCCACTGTGTATGGCAAAATTACAGCTTATCAGCCACGAAGGAGAGGTAAGGATCCCAGACTGCTCCGCTCCCCTGCGCCATCGCCACCTCCTCCCCATCCCAGGCAGCCTTCTACATCATCCTTTCCAGAAGACACTTTCATGTGGCTTTACCCGTTAGTCCTGCCTGCCAGCTGAAGGGCTGGCTCCAGCTTCCAGCCCCTTTATTTAGCAGAGCAGCAAAGCTGGCCCCCTGTCCTGGGGCTGCATGCTGAGGGCTGTTATCAGCCAGGCTGGTGTGAGATAAGGCTGGCCTGTGATTCCACACAACCTGTCCAGCACAGCAGGACATCACCCCAGTGTCACAGAACCAGAATGGGCCAAGTGCTGGGAGCTGGATCCAAAGTTTGGAGCTGGACGTGGTTTTGTTTCCCAGGTGCCCTCTTGGCAGTCCTGCCCTTGCCTCGTGCTCTTCCCAAAGCAGGCTGCTGGCCTCACGTGTGCCGTGGAGTTTGGAAGCAGTGTGGAGTCACACTGGTTATACAGGCATTGCACTCTGGTGCAGCATCTTCTCATCCACCTGTGAGCTGCTGGAGGAGAAGAAGAGCCACCAAAAGATGGCTGAACACACCTAGAAACCTGGACAACTGATACTCAGGGAATCAATATGAACAAGACAGACCTGCGGCCAAGCAAGTGACTGTGTTGCTGGCTGATAGATTTTTTTTTTTCCCCCTGACACTACAGCCACACTGTCCTGCTGAAGCTCTTCCTCCAGGCCATATGTGTGCAGCACAACGCTGTTGACACCAACTACCTGATCTATCAGTGTGTGGAGTTCTCTCCTCTGTCTTGAAGTGACACAGGAGGTGTTTTGCCTTTAACGTGGTACGTGAGGTTCGAAATGCCAGGATACCATTCTTCTAGGGTTTTCTTTTTCTGAGGGGAAAATTAGCTTTTTTGATGTTTTGATGGCCACTCAATACTATGCAGCAGAAAGATGAGTGAAGGGTGAGCTGTGCTCACACTTTAGGACCCCACCAAAGGTCAGAAGTATTTAATCTGTCCAGCAGCAGAGCTCATTTGCCTTATAACATGCTCCCCTCCTTGCTCAGAAGAAAAATCTGATTTTTCTACTGCTGAAGGCAAGCTGCCAGACTGAGCCAGCAGCAATCAGGTCTGGGGGACAGCTCCATTGATTGTCCAGATGAGCTCCAGAAGTGCTGAGCCACCTTCTGCCTGGCTGGAGTGGGCTTCACCTGGTAAAGGACAAGCAGCCTGGAAAGAAGATGAGCTGGAAGTTGTGCCTTGCAAAAAGGGAAACCTTTTCCAAGTACATGGTTTGCAGACCGGCTTCTGCCACCCCACCTCCAGAAGCCATCTCAGTTTGAGTTGTGTGTCATCTGAGAGAGATGTGAAACTTCAGCTTGTCAAGAAACCCCCACCCCATTGCTTGTTGAGGGACAACTCTTCATTCCTTGCATCCTCACCTCTGCTTCCCATCTGAGAAAGCGAGGGCTTGGCCTCAGCCAGTGCCAGGCATGTCACAGAGCTAGCACACATGGGAAGGGGCTGACCCATCCCAGCAGTAGCATGAGCCCTTGCTTTAGCTTCTGGCTCTCTGCATTATGCCTAGATGTCCATGTACCACACAAAGATAGTCAGTGTGCCACGTTCCCCACTTTGGTCTTCATCTCATCTGCTCACCATACAGCCGTGCTCAGTGAATCCCTCTTGTGCTCTTCAAAGTGTTCCTGAGACTGCCCAGCCAGGCAGACAGGCTGCTTCTAGCTGCTGTACCCTTACCACATCCAAAGTTAATGAATTCAGTGGTTATGGGACTGTGTCAGCTGAGCCAAGGAGCTGTTGGACAACAGAAGGATCAGGTCTTAAACCTGTTCTGTCCTGTCAGTTGAAATTAATGTGGGAATCTCAGGTGCAGAGTGTGTGGCTGGCAAGAAAGACAGGAGATGTGGTTTGCCAGAAGGCAGGTTCCTCGCCTGTGGAGCTGGGGTCAGGATGTCCCTGAGGAAGAACATATCTGGGCAGTTCTTTTTGTCTGTCTCACAGTAAATCATTCACAGAGATGAGTTCCTTCTGTAGCTGGCACAACGCTCTCTGGCACGCAGTATCCCGTACTTTGCAGCCCGGGGATGCAGAGCGCTCCGAGAGCTGTGGATTAGCATGGAGGATTGCAGTGATTTATGTTCTTTTCTCCCATTAAGCTGCAGAGCAGATCAGAGCAGACATCTCTGTTACGGGACAGCGTGGGATTGTGGTGCATCTGCTACAGCAGCACTGAGAGAGCAGGAGCCCAGGACTCCCTGCTGCTGTGCTACAGAGCTGCTTCCCTGAGCGTTGCCTCCTATCTGCAACACCAGCTTTCCCATCCCAGTCCCTTCACAGCCTCTCATCCCTCCCGCTCCAGGTACAGAGCAGACCAAGCAGATTGTCTTTGCTCCCAGCACGGAGCCAGCCTTTGTCACCGTCCCCCAGAACAGCTTTGGGGAGCCCTTCGTACTCAACCCCACCACCTGGTCTCTGGTTGTTGAAGCAGAGGGTGTGCTGCTGGTAAGGACCAGCCCCACCCCATGCTCCGTCCACCACAGGGGGCTTCAGCACCTCCCTGCGGACAGGTGTCCCCAGCATAACTGACTCTCCCATCTCTCCTCCTAGGACTATCTGGTTTTGCTACCCAGCTCGTACTATGAAGCTCCAATACTGCAGCTAAAGGTCACAGAGCCATGTACCTACCAGCCAGCCCCAGAGCAAGCCACCCAGAAGTAAGGATTTCCATATCTTTGGGCTGTATGGGACCTACTGTGCTCCTTTTGGACTGGATTTAGGAAATATAAACAGTCTGCACTCTGTGAGGGTCTGGATGCAGTAAAACTGTTGAGTGGAGCACTTTGCTGTTGTTGGTAAAGCCCACTGAACCTGGGCTGTCCAAGAAGGCCAAGGCATAGATCTCCTCATCCATGGCACAGGCAGTTTTTGTGGACTCTGGAGTGCCAGCTCAACCAGTAAGACCACAGCCCTCTCCTCTGCTAGGCTGGGTTCCCAGTGCCAGGTTGGATGTCAATCAACAGCCCCAGAAAATGGCTACGATGAGTTAGGTCTTGCTGGGTTATTTAAATGAATGGGCAGAGTCTGGTAGGGCATAGAGCATCTCAGTGCCCCGCTGTCCTGCACGTGGTGAGGGGAGAAGGTTTCTGTTGTTACCACCATCGTGGGTCCTATAATACACAATCTCATGCCCCACAGTAACCAGAGAAGTTCCTTTGGGCAGCTGAGCCTTCATGTTGGACCAAAACCTCCTGCAAATCTTGCTGGGATCAGGCTCCGTGGGGGCTCCTGACTCTTAGAACCGTGATGGAACAACCATACTTTGCAATATCTGTTCTTCTGTGGTTTCAGCTGCCTCTTGTATAAGTACCTGTCAGTGGACGGCTTCCCCGCCGCATCAGGGGTGGATGCGGTGTGCAGGCTGGACAACCGGTTACCCAGAGCGTGTCCCACAGAGCAGCTCACCCCTTCCCATCCCCAGATGGCAACGTGCAGTGGCAGTGACGTGAGTGGCACTTTCATTTATCCTTCACACCGGCACTGTCACACCCATCCCTTTGCCCCCACCACAAGGTGCTTTGCCTGGGCAGGTCACTGGAAGGGTTCTGCACCCACGTGCCCCCTGCTGTTGCCCCCTCAGCCTTGAAGCTGTGTGCTTGTACGCTTAAGGCACCCAAAAGCACAGACAAAGGGCTTGCAGGGACGTGGGTGGTGTCTGGTGAAAGTTGACCCGTGGGCCCCTCACCTGTGATGGGAGCTGGTGTGTAGCACAGGCATCCTGCACGCGCTCGCTATGGGAGTGGGACAGGAGAGCCCTGCTCAGCTGTCTGTCTGTCCTTCAGGTGGAAGTCCAGCTCTCCCTGCCTGTTGCACAGCCCGGGAAACACGTGCTGGTGGTGGAGTACGCCAACACCAACGCGCTGCAGACAGTGGGTATCGCTGTGAGCTCACCACACGTAGCCATGCAGCAGGGCACGTTCCTCTTCTACCCGTGTGTCTACAGGTATGGTCGGCTCTGAGGTAGAGAAGGGGTTCAGTCCTCCACATGACAAGGACAGATGTCCCCCAGTTGAGTTTTTTCTGCTTTATCACACAAACAAAGCACTGCCTCAGCACTGTACGTCTGAGCTCTGTGTGGCCAAGCTCATTCCCTCTGGACGTGGATTTTAGTGACTGTCTATTGCTGGGAAACATGTGGTATCCCTGCCTGTGCCAGTGTGGTCCTTAACAATGTCAGGGCCTGGAACAGGTTGCCCAGGGAGGTGGTTGGGTCACCTTCCCTGGATGCATTCAAAAAAAGAGAGGATGAGGTACTTAGGGATATGGTTTAGCTTAGGATGGGAATGGTTGGACTTGATGATCTTCAAAGGTCTTTTCCAACCTTGTGGTTCTGTGATCTCTGCCAGGAGATAGGCTGTTGCTCCCATTTGTTGCTGGGTACATTGGTGGGGGCTCTGATTTAGGGAACGGCCTGGGGAGAGGTTTATTGAAGCTGTTGGTGCAGGTCAAACCCTGTCCCTTACTGTAAAAGCATCTGGCTTCAGACTGCAACCTTTGTGTAGGAAACAAATGCCTGGAGTGTCCTTGGGAAACCTCACTCTTAAGGCTCGCCAGAAAAGGCATCAAAAGGTTCACAGGGACTTTGTGTAAATACCTCCAGGATGTATAGCTGGCAGGACAAGGGGTGGGTGGTGACCCTGCTCAAGGCTGGCTTCAGAATCTGTGTTTCTCTTCCAGTTTCCTTTGTCGAGGGATCGCTGTGGATTCCCAGAGCCGCATGGCAACTTTTGAACTTACCTCAGAGGCCACCATTCGCTTCACCTCTGATCTGGCCGACTTCTTCCTGGTAAGGCTCCCTGTGAGGGCAGCTCTGCTGGCAGGTGGCGAGAGGAAGGGCAGGGGTGGTACCTAGCCTGTGGAAGGGTTTTCTGATCCTGTTTGGGATGGATACTAGATCTTAGGCTGTGTCATTGCAGCCCAAGGTGGAGAATGTGGTCAGCAGAGTGTTTTGAAGTAGATCATAGGACTGGGATTTGGGAGGAGATGGGAAGACGCAGCTGCTCTTTGCAGAGGAACCTCTTCCTATTTTACCTAGAAATACATGGAGTCCCTAAGCTTCCTAGGGCTTGTGCCAAGGAGGAAGGGCAGTAGTCAGCAGTGTGACCTGCCGTGCCATTGCTGAAGGGTCTGAGAAGGAGGTGCTGAGCATGGTCACCCCAGTTGCTGGTGGGCACAGAATCTGCTGCTGACTCCCAGTGGCAGAGGCTGCTGTGTAACCAGGCATCTCTTTCTCTCACATGTGGCAGCACAAAGTGTATCTCATACCTGCTGCACAGTTCACCATGGAGTTCATCGAGCCCAAAGTGCACTGCATCAGTGTCCATGGCACGTTCTCAAACAACAGGTAAGAGTCTCGGGTCTCTCAAGATTTTAGCATAAATGTGGCTATTTCCAAAAGCAACTTCTTCCTCAGGTTCCCTCAGGTTTGGAGCCTTTTCACTTCTTGACCCATGAGAAAAAACATCTGTGGCAGAGGGGAAGCACCTTGCCCATACCCACCTACCAGACAGTGCTGGAGGAAGGGCTGGAGGTCAGGCTGCTGGTCCTAAACCCTGCTGCTTGCTCCCATACAGCAAGAGATGCTGCCCGTATCTGAATTGTCGACACCTCTGTGAATTGGTATTTGCACAGGAATTAGCCTGGGCAGTGTGCTTCCTACTGAGCCCCAGGGTCCTGCCTCCCTCCTTCTTAATCTGCCGAGTGGTACAGGGTGTGTGTCTGCTGCCAGAACCCCATAGCCTCTCTCTTTACTTCTTGGAGATGTTTACATCCCATTTTCTCCTTGTTTTGCAGCAGTGCCTGTATTCCTTCAAGGTTCCTGAAGCTTTCTCAGTCAATCGTTTTGGAAGGGGCTCAAGTTCTGCCCATCGCCCCTGACGTCCCCCTGGCTCAGGCTGTTCACGTGGCTCTCACTGGGGTCCCTGTGGAGCCTGCACCTCGGCCTCCCACGGCAGTGGACCCTGCCACAGAGCTCATCCTCCTGCAGACACCACAGGTAGTGGTGTGGGGTGGGCTGGGTGCTGTGCTGGTGCTCCTGGGGCAGGGAGAAGTATTCCTTCTCTGTTGAGTACCTTTTGTAATATGCAATTAGCACTTTCAGAATTCAATTTGGACTTTAAACCTGTCCCTCAGCCTGTAATTCCCAGGGACTCTCCTGTCTTAGCTCCTTCCAGCCCTGCTTGGTTCTTTGGGCTCCCAGGAAAAGCTTTGGAAGTGGCACAGTTCAGGGGTGGGGGGTGTAGAGACATGAGGGGTTGATTCACCAAAAGCCCCAAGACCTGACAGTTGAGTAAAGAGCACAAAGTTACACACTAAAACCACCCACCTCGGCTGTGAGTGTGGGCGTCAGGTGTGGGTTTTGTCTCTTTGTTCTCCTGTTTGGGGCCAGGCTGCGGTTGTGTTTAACAGTCGGATCCAGACCCTGGGACGCTACGCTTTCATCCTGCACTACTACCAGCCCCACCAGCCCACCTTCCCTGTGGAAGTGCTGATCAACGGCGGGCGCATCTGGCAAGGTGAGAGGAGTGGGGACCTGGGTGAAGCTGCTGGTAGGCAGAAGTCTTGGGAAGTTTTCAATGCCAGAGGATAACTGGGCTTACCGGGCAGTACAGGGATGAAGTGAGGCTGACTTACCTGCTCCAAACTGGGAGGGTATGATGGGCGACTGCAAGGGAAATGTGGACTAACAGATTTGTTGTCTTCTCAGGTCAGACCAATGCTACTTTCTGCCCACATGGCTATGGATGCAGGAGCCTGGTAGTTTCTGAGGACCAGATTATCCTGGATGTTACAGATAATGACCTGACTGTGGTGGTTCGAGTGCCAGAGGGCAAGCAACTGTGGCTGGTGAGCCTCTTCTTTCCAGGAAGCTCCTGGGGTGCTGGATCAGGCTCCAGCAGGGCTGGAGTTTGTCCGTGGGGATTTTTGTCACTGGGTGACTGCAGGAATGTTTCCCACCATCGCTCAGTTTCTGAATTAGCCTAGGAAGTTGTGATCTCCAACCATAGTGGTGTAGAATTGAGGGCAGGATTCTCAGAGACAGGGTCTGTGTATGACAGTTGTCCTTCACTGCGTGGTTTCAATGCCAAAGCAAGGCAGACATAGAGGCTGTTGCTTTGCAAACAGAGCTTGTGATAATCCAGAAGAAGCCTTATTCCTCCCCCTGTAACATTTTGCAGCTGCACAGCATTGTTTATATGGGCAGGTCTCATCATGGGCAGATAGCCCCTGTTATGTGTAGGCAACAGGAGTAGAAAATTGACCAAATTTTGGATAAAATTGACTGAAAGACAGAATTGGAGGCCAGTACGTTCATCCCCAGGAGTTTGAGATGATGATGGTGCCTGCTTCTGTGCTGAAGCACAACCAGTGCTGCCTTTTTGGGGTATTCTGACTTTTTTTTTACTCCTGTGAATTTGGACCACCACTCACATGGAGCATTAAAGTAGATGTACCCTGATGGCGAAACCTCAAGGGAGAGGTGATCCTTGGTCTTTCCAGTACTCAGACACTTTGTGTGTTGTGTTCTGTCCCAGCCAGGCATGAGCTGGTGAGATTAAAAGTGCATTTTGAGTGAGCATCTTTTGGACTGTGTCTGGCTCAGGTAAGGAGCCTGGCTCACCCGTCTTGTCCTTTCTGCGCAGGATTACATCCTCGTGGTGCCTGAGGACAGCTACAGCTCTCAGTACCTGCAGGAGGAACCCCTGGACAAGTCCTACGACTTCATCAGCAGCTGTGGCATCAACAGCTTCTACATCAAGTGAGACCCTTGGCTTCAGGTGGCTGCTCTGCTCTCTGCAGGCTGCACACTCCTTGGGGAGCAGAAACTGCTCCCTTCAGGTGTGGCAGGGCAGGGATCTGGCTAAGGCTTTCCTTACCTCATGACCAACCCCTGGGGGATCTCGACAGCGCAGGCTCTCCCCCTACTGATTCAGTACCCATCACTGTAGGATATCCCGTTGGATATTGGCGTGGTTAGGGAGGCAGTTGGGGTGTGCAGCAAAGCAATCTCTTCTGCCTTCCCTTGCAGCCCCAGCACGTCATCGAGGTTCTGCCGTGACTCTGCCATCTCGCTCTCCCTCTTCTACAACAACGGGGCGCAGCCCTGCCAGTGCCACGAGGCGGGGGCGCGGGGCAGCCAGTGTGAGCCCTTCGGCGGGCAGTGTCCCTGCAAGTCCAACGTCATCGGGCGGGAGTGCTCCCGCTGTGCCACGGGCTACTGGGGCTTCCCCAACTGCCGGCGTGAGTTGCCCTGTCTCCCCCTCACCTTTCCCAGCACTTGCTGCTTTGCCTCTCGCAGGGCTGAGCTTAGTTTGGGAAACTGATGCATTTTCCAGCCCTGGAATGGCTCCACTTGCATGGACGTAGCAGTTGAGCTCTGCGTCCATTGCCTCGCCCTCTCCTTGGGCTGCCCAAGTCTCACTCCCCCAAACACACCCCTTTTTTGTGCCCCTTCCAGCCTGCGACTGCGGGACGCGTCTGTGCGATGAAGTGACGGGGCAGTGCATCTGCCCTCCACACACCCTGAAGCCAGAGTGCGTGGTCTGCGAGCCCCAGACCTTCGGCTGCCACCCCCTCATCGGCTGTGAGGACTGCAATTGCTCTCGGCCCGGCGTGCAGGAGCTGACAGAGCCAGGCTGTGATGTGGACAGCGGGCAGTGCAGGTGAGGGACAGCTGTCCCTGTGCAGGGCATCCCTGGCAGCATCCCTTGTCCCTGCCGGAGTGATGGGGCTTGTCTGCAGGTTGCAGGGAGGGGAAATCCTCGCCGGCACTGTGTCCCTGCAGCAGCTCAAAGCAGAGGTACCTGTGTCCCATGCAGGTGCAAGCCCAATATCATAGGGCGGCAATGCGACCTCTGCGCCCCTGGCTTCTACCACTACCCCGACTGCCGGCGCTGCGACTGTCACCAGGCTGGCACCGAAGCGAGCGTGTGCGACCCGGTCACAGGGCAGTGTCACTGCAAGGTCAGTCCCTCCATGCCTTCACACGGTGCGTTTCAGCTCGATTCTCCTCCTCTGATAGTACAGCCAGTTCAGCCTGGGGGGGCTGTGGGTGTCTGGCGTGCTGGGCGGGAGCAGGGCTCCTGTGTGCTGAGCGGCAGCCGCCCTGCCGCACATGGCAGTGGGTGCAGGGCACCCGGAAAGGCTCCTTCTCCCCATCTTTCCTGGCCATGAAGGTCTGTTCTTTGGGCTGGGAGGATGGGTGGTCAGTCCAGCCCTGTGTCAGAGACCGCTGTGGGTAAAGCTCAGCCTTGTCCCTTTCTGCTCCTGCATGACAGCAGGGTCACTCAACCTGAGCTGCCTGCTCCAGCCAGGTGAATTTGATGCTTGATGGGTGGTCTGCAAGCAAACCTGTCCAGGGACTGCTTGATAATCCTCCAGCATCACTTCATTGTGCTTTGATCACTCCTTCAGCCATCTCTGCTGCTCAGTCAGGTGTAGTGAGGAGCTGCTGACACTGTTGAGCTTTGCTTGTTTTCCAGGAAAACGTGGAGGGCCTGAGGTGTGACCAGTGCCGCCTGGGAACGTTTTCTTTGGATGCCAGCAACCCCAAGGGTTGCACCAAGTGCTTCTGCTTTGGTGCGACTGATCGCTGCCGCAGTGCTGAGAAACACCGGGCTGAGGTAAGAGGGGCTGGGGACCACCACAGCCTGCTGTTCAATTGTGCTCCCACCTGCCTACACTCTCTGCCCTTGGATCTCTGTCCTGTGTTAATCCTACCCCCCAAGAAGATACGCTGTGAGGGTTATCTTTGTCTCCCTGTGCCTGTCTCCCACCTAAGCCCCTTTTCCTCATCTCTGGGGTCTCATAGCATGGAAAGCTGTAGCACGGGGGCACTGTGAGGCAGGACTGGTGTTCAGCTTTCTAGTGGCTTCATCAGGATGTGCGTGAGGTGGTGAGCCTGTTCTCATCCTTTCTGCTGCTCTGGGACTTGCTCTTGTGAAGCATCCAGACACGTTCCGTAACCCCACCGGAGCCCACGGCCTCTGGAGACACCACAGTTTGCCCTTCCCTCACAGCATGTTGACATGAATGGGTGGCTCTTGCTGACCAGCGATCGCCAGGAGGTGCCAACGACCCTGAGCCTGCGGGAGCAGCTCCTCCACGCTGACCTCAGGAACCTCCTGGATGCCTACCAGGAGCTCTACTGGGTTGCACCCAGATCCTACCTTGGGGACCGGGTAAGAGCACAGTGGCAGCTGGACCAGCAGCCATGCCCATTGTCCCTGACCCCACCAGCAGCGTGACCTGCTCCCACTCCAGTTGGACACGGACAGCTCTGACCCAGTTCTGTGGTGTGGGCTCCCAGCAACACTTGGATTTGTCTCCACTTTAGGTTTCCTCCTATGGTGGGCACCTGCGCTACGAGCTGCACTCTGACCCGCGGAGAGGAGATGTGTTCATTCCCATGGAGTCCCGTCCGGATGTGATCCTCAAGGTGCAGCCTGGGATATTCCCTGGTGCCTCCTGGTAACACATGAGCCAGTGGGGTGAGGTGGTAACTGACACCTTCTTGCTTTTCCCCAGGGAAACCAGATGAGCATCATGTTTCTGGAAGGTGCCTACCCTTCCCCAGGGGAGGTACACAAAGGTCAGCTGCAGCTGGTGGAGGTGAGTTTGCACACAAGCGTGTGCCACGTGCTCAGATGTTACTGAGAGGACAAGACTAGCAGGTAGACAGAGAAGGGATGATTGCTTTTTGCTCAGCCTTTGAGGTGCTGCCTGTTGTAGCAGAACTGTTGGAGACCACCCTGTTTTACCTGAGCTAAGGGGAAACATTGCAGCAGCAGGCTGGGCTGGGTGTTGGGGTGCCTTACACAAGAGAGGCTTGTGCTTCCTGCCAGTCATATCAGGTCTTCTTCTTCTAGGGAAACTTCAGGCACACAGAGACACACAACCCCGTGTCCAGAGAGGAACTCATGATGGTGCTGGCAAACCTGGAGCAGCTCCAGATCCGGGCGCTCTTCTCCCAGCTCTCTTCATCCGTATCCCTGGGTCGTGTGGTCCTGGAGATGGCAACAGATACAGCTACCGGCGTCCGTGCCAGCAATGTGGAGCTGTGCTTCTGCCCAGCTAACTACCAGGGAGACTCCTGCCAGGTAGGGGGTTGAAAGGGGTCATGCTGCTTTGGGCAGATTGGGGGTCAGAGAGCTGCAGTTTGGGGCTACAGCTGCCCCTTGTGCTTGGCACAGGTGGCACCCGTGGGGTTTGGCTGTTTGTGCATGGCAGTGGTGGCAGAATACCGGCTTCTCAGTCAACCCCTGAGGGCTTCAGTTGAAATGAGAACTCAGGGTGTAACTGAGGAGGGAGGAACACTTCCCCAGCTCCCCTACACCAGCTGGCTCCTTGCCCCCCTCCCACCACAGCTCTGTGCTTGGCAGAGGTATGCTGGCTGTCCTCTTGGAAAAGGGGTGCTGGGGAAATCACTCAAGTGTCAGAGACGACAATCACATGCACGCAGTACCTTGGCATAGGTCCTTCTGTCCTTCTGTCCACCTCCTGTTGATGAGGAGCAGGAAGGAGCTACACTGAAAACCCCTCATTGTTGCTTTTTATCTCTTCTCCATCAGTTCAGCCATGTGGGAATTGTGTCGTGGAAACTCAATTAGTCTCTTTGCCTGAACGGACCGGGCTGTTCTTTCACATGTCTATCTTGTTCTCTGTCCTCAGGAATGTGCTCCAGGTTACTACAGGGACACCAAGGGGCTCTTTCTGGGGAAATGTATCCCATGCCACTGCAACGGCCACTCAGACCGGTGCCTGCCTGGCTCTGGGATATGCCTCGTAAGTACACGGTAAAACAGTGTGATACGTGGGAGCTGGAAATCTGCAGCCTGCAATTAAAAAGCTCTTTGCTGAAACCGAGCTGGCAGGGCCATGCCTGAGTTGGAGCATTAGCTGCGTGTGCTGTTTCAGGGGTGGTCCTGCGCGGGGTCAGCTTAGGGTGAGAGAGAATTTGGGGAAGGAGGAAGAATTGAAGCCTCCAGGTAGCTGGTGGGCAATTGTTTGTGCAACACACCGTTTCCTGCTGTCAGTGCTGAGCCTGCAGCCTGCCTTTTCCTTGCAGAACTGCCAGCACAACACAGAGGGCGACCACTGCGAGCGATGCAGGGATGGCTACGTGGGCAGCCACTCTGCCGAAGAGCCCCTGCAGTGTGTGGGATGTCCGTGCCCTCTTTCAGTTGCCTCCAACAAGTAAGTACCCTTGGATGGGATTGTCTGTTTTGGCCCCACTGATGAAGTGCTGGAGGCTGTGCAGTGCCCCATCGGGGCGGTGTCCTGGCTCTGGTGCATGTCCCAGTGCCAGCCTTGTCCTTGGGAACAAGCTCAACCACTTAACCCAAGACTCCAGCAGCCCACCTCCGGTGACCAGCTCCCCCAGCACTATGTCAGGGGTAACGGGTCCTTCCTGTCACCTCTTGCTGTTTCAGTTTTGCTGTTGGCTGTGTTAACAAGGGCTCCAACATGCAGTGCCTCTGCAAGCCTGGCTACGCTGGACCCAACTGTGAGCGGTAAGGGTGATGGCACCCATGTTCTGGGGCCTCGGGCACATGCATCCCACACAGCCACCACTGTGGCTGCAGTACATTTGTCCTAGCAGAGACTGCAGAGGAAGAGGTTGGCTCTGCCCACAGTGGCAGGATTTCTTCCAGTCCTTTTCAGCCTGCAAACACCCTACTGCTGTCTCCACTGCCGATGCATTTATTGTGCTACCGTGGGTGTATTGCTTAGCTGTGCTTTGCCTTAACTTGCAGGCTGCCATAAAGGCGCCTTTCTGAGGTAGCATGAGGCAAAACACAAAGTGCTTTGAGATCCCCGGGGGCCGCAGCAGTTACAAGTGCTGGGTGCTTGCACTGCACCACCCGGGCGTGCCGCAGGCGTGAGCTGTGGGGATCCCCCTGATGCCCTGGCTGTGTTTGAACTCGCTGTGTTTCTCCAGGTGTGCCCCTGGATACTACGGCAATCCCTTGGTGATTGGCAGCTCGTGCCAGCCCTGCGACTGCAGCGGGAACACGGATCCCAACATGCTGTTCAGCAGCTGCGACTCCCTGACGGGCGCCTGCACGGGGTGCATGCACCACACAGCCGGCGCGCGCTGCGAGGTCTGCGCCCCCGGCTACTACGGGGATGCCGTGGTGGCCAAGAACTGCACACGTGAGTGGGGCAGGCAGCAAACATTGGTGAGGGAAGGATGGACAGATGCCTTACCCAGGCTGTGTGTTGCCCCAGTGAGTCAGGTGTTTGGTTGCAAACATTGCAGGCATCCTCTGAAGATGGTAATAACTAAAAAAAATCCCAACCTCCAAAACCCTGCCCTCCAGCACCACAATTGTGTAACCTCCCATCCACCCATGAATGCAAGCTGCCAAGCCACACCCCAGCTGGAACAGTCTTGCCCTGAGCAAGACTCGTCCCTCAGCACGGTACACTCCCAGCACTGCTCATCTCCCTCTGAGGACAGCAGCTCATGAAAGGGGTCTGTCCTGGGCAGGTGTCATGGGAATGTTTGCAGGAGCAAATCCAAGAGGAGAGAGGGTCTGTCTTGGCTCTGTGGTGCATAAGGAGGAAATAGGATGCTCTGTTATGGGAATAAGGTTGGTTTGTGAGAGGCTGAGCAGGCTCTTCAGCATGTAACTGGCTGTATTTTTCCCTGGCAGAGTGCAGCTGTTCTCCCTGTGGGACAGACTCGTGCCACCCACGAACCGGCCAGTGCTTCTGCAAGACTGGGGTGACAGGCCAGCACTGCGACCGCTGTGAGGTGAGGACTGGCTGCTACAGGGATGGCGCCTGCACTTGGCACGGGGATGAGGGGCAGCACCGCAGTTAACACTGGATTTGCCTCATCTGCCCTGTCCATGGCGAAAGCCAATTGCTGCCCCGGCAGCAAGCGATGGAGGCAGCATTCAGCTGCAGTCTGGGCAGTAATGTGGTACCCTGTGGGAAACAGCCCAGTTCCCTGCGTGCATCCAGCGTGGGTGTCACAGGGCAGAGACATGTTTGCAGGGTGGTGCTGGGGTGGGGCTGGGCTCTTGCTTCACTTCTGCCTCTTTGCTGTGTTGATACACGGTCAAAACACTCCTTGAAAGCAAAGCTGGGGTCCAATGTCGCCTCAGCCTGCCCCAAGGGGGAGGTACACATGTCCTCTTACCAAACAGGGCACCCACTGTCCTGCTTTTTCCCTTAGGAGGGATACTATGGCTTCGAGGGATGCTCCGGCTGCCAGAGGTGTGACTGCGACGTCGGTGCTGTGGGGAGCAGCTGCCACGTGCAGACGGGCCAGTGCCACTGCCTGCCCGGCGTCAGCGGCCCACGCTGCCAGCAGTGTGCCCCAGGCTACTGGGGCTTCAGCCAGAGCGGCTGTACAAGTGAGTCCTGCTTCCTGGGCGACTGGTCCTGCACCTGGGGGAGCAGGGACAAGGGGTTGGTGGTGCTTGTGGAATTGGGGAAGGTGGGAAACTTCCCGCCTTGAGCTGCTGCTCCCCGCGGTCCTGTGCATGTTGCCAGGTCGCACAGGGCAAGCAGGGTGTGGGTAAGCTGGGATAAAGACCCCCCCCTTTCCCTCCCTGCGGGGTGGTAACAGCACGAAATGATGCCACAGGTGTTGCCCTTTTGTTAAACTTGACAGAGTGCAATTGCAGAGGGGGCTCCTGTGACCCCCGCACTGGGGAGTGCACCTGCTCCAACGGGCTGACGGGGAAGCAGTGCGATGTCTGCATGCACCAGTATGAGATCCCTGTGGCCAACGGCCCTGACAGCGTGAGGTGTGAAGGTCTGTATTCCATGGTCCTGGGGGAAGAGGCAAGGGAAGCCCTGGGAAAGGGCCCGTGCTGACTGCTCTGCTCCCCTGCAGTGTGTGACAGTTGTGTCCTGCTTCTGCTGGAGGATCTGCAGAGCATCGAGATGTCCTTTCCCTCCATTCGCAGCCAGCTGGTCAACCTCAACGCCAGCTCCATCGCCTGGGCTCGCCTCCACGGTCTCAACAGCACTATGGTGGCCATCATTGTACGTGGAAGGTTGGACACCACTTTCTGCCCATGTTCCCCCACCCCTTCTGCTGATTTTGGCTCTCTTTGTCCCAGAACCAGCTGCGTGAGTACCAGAGAGCCGTGAACAAGGTCAGGCAAAGGGCTGATGAGCTGGAGGATGAGAATGTGGACCTCACACAGGACCTGAATGCACTGCAGCACAAAGTAGGGTATTTCTCCATCTTCCTCCCCTTGTCAGAGACTGGTTCCTCCTTTTACCTAAAGTGAGGGGTTTGAAGGTTGTGAGGAGCCTGTTTCAGGCAGGATGGATCTTCTGCCCAGCCAGCACTAGGCTTGGGGGTTAGTGTCTCTTTGATGCCCAGCCTGTTAAACATCTTGTGATCTGGATAGTTGTTTCTGGATTTATTACTTGCTCCTGAGGTGGCCCCAACTCCAACAAGTGAACATAAAATCAATAAAATGTAATTTATAGAAGGAGCTTATGAGGAAGGATCATAAACATCTAGGTCCATCCTGGATGTATCCATGTCATGGCAGGGAGAGCCTGGGCCTTGTCAGTAAACAAGTTGACCCTTTTTATTGCAGTAGTCCTTGAGAGCCACAGTACAGCAGCACCTTTGGCAAGGTGTGATCTGTGTAAGGTCTAAAAACCACCAGTTGTGTCTTCAGAGGATTTATAAACTGAGAAGGATTCGATTTGATTTATAAACTGTCTGTTCCTAATCTAAGGGAAAAGGAAAAGTCTCTCTTTGGTAATATATGTCCCCAGGCAGCTGCATGGACATGTTGCTTCTGTCTGTGTGTACGGCCGTGCTCTGAATGGCCAAACCAAACGGGCTCCATCTCTTCTTGTGTCTTGGGCAGGACCCAGGTGTGGCTGGCTCCAGGTTCTAGGGCTTTCCCAGTGTTAGGAATGGCCAGTGCTATCCTCAGTGGTCTTGGGACTGATTGAGGAGCCAGAGCCTGTTGCGCTGGGAGCTGTGCTTGCTTGCTGCTTGGGCTTCTCTGAAGGTGATAGATGAGACCATGGCTGAGTGTAGTCAAGCAGCACAGGGAAGGCCATTGCAGGAGACGTGACTTCCTTGGTTCAAGGACCTCAAAAGCTGCACATCCCCAAGCCTTTTGGGAGCATCTTTCCCCCTGATGGATCACACAGAACATAAATCTCCCGCTCCAGCCCCACCACTGTTTGTCCTTGTAGATGACCATGACTCACAGAGAAGCAAGCCGGATTGAGCAGCACACGAGGGACACTTACCAGAGAGGGGAGCAGGTCCTGCTAAATATCCAAAGCATTCAGAAAGGCATTGCAGGTAGGTAAAGAACCATCTCTGTGGGTTTTCCCGCTGGAAACGCTCCTGCTTTCAACCAGCACCCAGTACAGTGTTGCTTAGAAAGAGCCATGGAGAAAGCAAGAGGAGATAGAAGTGACACGGAGATCCCTGAAGAATTCTGGCTGGTCAGGTAGACCAGGCTTAGTGAGTCCCAGCTCTTTGGCTAAACATGATCTATGGAAGAAACCTCCTTAAACATGCACAAGTGTTACTGAGATGCATAACCCCAGGGCAATCTGCATTAACACTCCAGGAGAGATGCAGTAGAACAAGAGGAAGGAAACCACAAAAAGGATGCTTGAGGTGTAGCCTGAGTCACTGTAACTACCAGAAACGTGGGGTGTTACCCCTGGGTTATCTTGAGCAGTTCAGGCACTGGAGTGCTGTGTGAAAGCTGGCTGCTGGTCCTCAGGATGGTGTAAGAAGGGGAAGATCTCAGGGGGCTGTGAAGAACCTGGGTTGGTCAATGCCAAGCTGGGGGTCTGGATTTCTCTGCAGACTTGGTGCAGCAGATGGCCAGGCTTGGGGCAGCAAACGCCAGCACCGCCTCCACCGAAGAGTTTCGGCAGAAGATGGCTGAGGTGGAAAGGATGCTGAGGGAGATGAAGGAGCGGAGTCTGGGCAGCCAGGAAGAGCTGGCAAGGCACGAGCATGAGGAGGCTCAGAAGTGTGAGTACAGCTCAGTGGTGTGTGACAGGACTGCCTGACCCCCCTGGGTCTGGCCATTCCTGATAGCCTGGCTTGGAGCCCATGCAGACCCGACACATTAAGGTCACATTTGAGAGTACTGTTAGCACACCCCAGCAGGTTTTACAGTAGTTTCAGGGTCCCCTGTGACACCCCAGGTACAGTTGCTTTTCCCTTGAGAGCAGATTGTACTAGCTGGGTGTCCTTCTCCATCATCTGCAGCCTCTCAGGTGTGGCTGGGTGTCTTTCCGAAAGAGATCCCGTCCCTCTCACCAGCGCTGGGGGTTTGGAGACAGTTGTGGATGAGATGCTGTGTTATCCAGGCTGAAAGAGGGAGGGAGGGAAGATGGTCACTTCTGGCCTTGATCCATGCCAAGTGAGACCAGAACCAGGCTTTATGCAGCCAGGCACAGAGAGACTGTTTAACGCAGGAGGGTGGGTTACTAGTGGTCATCTCCATCCTCAGTGCTGCATCGGGTGAAGAGTGAGCTGCACACTCGCTGGGAGTCCAACCAGGACCTGGTGAGGAGCATCCAGGACCGGCTGGCGCAGCACAGCTCCCAGCTGATGGATCTCCGTGACGCCCTCAACGAGGCTGTGAACAAAACCAGGCAAACAGAGGACTTGAACAGCCTGAACCGCAACAACCTGGAGGAGAGTCAGGTAGAGCTTCGCTTGGGGAGTCCCGTACTGCCTTGCAGTGACAGGGGACATACCCCAGCCCCACCAGTGCCTAACCCTGTGTCTTGTGTGTCTAGCAAAAGAGCCGTGAACTCCAAAAACAGCATGTCCTGGTGCAGGAGACCCTGAGGATGGCCAAGGACTCTTTGGCCCAAGTCTCCAACTTCCTACAGAAGATGGAGAGTGCAAAGGAGGTGAGTGATGGGGGTGCTTTGGCATGGGCAGAGTGCAAGGGGGTGGCAGCCCTCAGGAGTGACATGTGTCCTTGCAGGCATATGAGAAGCTGGCAGCACTGCTGGATGGGGCGAAGCTGCCGCTGACCGAGCGGGTCAAGAAGTTCTCCCCAGCCAGCAGCAAGATCCCCATTGTGGAGCAGGCGGAAGAGCATGCCCGGCTCCTGGATGAGCTCGCTAGGAACCTGTCCAGGTGAGGCACTGGTCCCTGATGTGAGTCAGGCCATCTCCTACCAGAGTTGGGAATGGGAAACTGCAGTCCCATGCTGTTACAGGGGAGCAGTGGGGTACCGTCTCCAAAGCTTTATTTGGAGCACCATGTTGTGATGAGGAGCTCAAAGGGGTTTGTCTGGAGGTGGGGCAGTGGACATGGGCAAGAGCCCAGCCTGAGCAGTCTGTGTGGACTTCATGGCTTTCTCTCCCAACACAGCATTATCCAGGGCACAAACCAAGATGGCTTCATCCAGCGGGCGATCGATGCCTCCAACGCCTACGCCAGCATCATTGAAGCTGTGAAGAAAGCTGAGCGAGCAGCCCACGATGCTGATGAGGCTGCCAGTGAGGCCTTGATGGTACGTACGTGCTGTAGGGACCCCCATGAAGATGAGCAAAAGCAAAACTCCCCCAACACCCACTAGTAAGGTACTGGTGCCCCTTCCCTCTGAGACTTGAGCACTTGGCTCTGTGCCCCACTGGCTGCAGAACATGGGGGTTTGGGTCTCCCCATTGTGCCCCAACAGTTGTCTGAACACACATTTTTGTGTACAGTCAGGGTCAGAGACTTGACTTTGCCTTCAGCCCCTCCAGCAGCACCTGTTTGTGTTACAGAATGTCCTGTCAGAAAACCTCGGGGCCATCTCCAAAGAGCTGAAGAGGAACAGCAGCAACCTGGAGGAAGCTGTGAGGAGAGAGCAGAGAAAACTCAATGGGGGTGAGTGAAGCTTCTTGCAGGGTGTGACATCCTTGGGCCTGGACTGAGATCCAATGTGTAGTACACACGTTTCTTTAATTGCAGCTGTTAAGGGCACTCTGCAGAAAGCAAAGGACAAGCTGGCTGACCTCCGTGTGAAGAAGGAGCAGCTCCTGAGCCAGCTCCAGTCTGTGCAGGAGATGCTGGGCAGGGACCAAGGTTTGTCCTGGGGTAGCTAAGCTGGTTCTCTGCTCCCTTCCTTATACCCAGGCTGTGACCCAGGGGTGCTTCCTCCCTGCTCCTGGCCATCCTAGAGACTTCTCTCCTTTCTATTCAGAGGACACAAAAGAGACAATCCAGAATGCCAAAGCAGCAGCTGCTGAGGCCAATGAAACAGCAGCCAGAGTGGAAGATACCCTGAGCAGCATGAAGAAGAATCTGGATGAGTGGAAAGACCAGTATGGAGACCTCCGAAATGAAGACCTGAACCGGGCAGTCCAGGATGCCAGGAAATCTGGTGCGTGATGAGCCTGCCAGGCAGCCAGGGCTGAGCCTGGCATCAGCCAGGGCACGGACAGATGGCCCCAGAGACCTCTATGCTTTTGGAAGCTCTGCTTTGCAGCTCCAGGTCAAGAGTATTGGGAGGTAGCAGCCCATAGTGGGTGATTTAAGTCCTGGCCCTTTATTGTTTCTCTCCCCGTGGTGTCTGTATCAGCTCCACCTTTACTGCAGGAGGTCACAGGCACTAGAGTGTGTTCACAACACCTCACCACAGCTACTGGGTTTAGGGGGTCACTCTGTGACTCTGCTCCCAGCTGTCACTGCTTTGACTTGCACGTCTCAAAACTGCCCAAGCTTTACATCTCCCCTCCCCACTAACCTCCAACCCCCCTGGCTCCTCTCCAACCCCAGTGTCCAGCCTGGAAAGCACCATCCCACTGCTGCTGGAGAAGCTGAGCAGCCTGGAGAACAGGAGGAACAAGAATGCCACCGTGTCAGAGAACATCGTGCGGATCCGGCAGCTCATCACTCAGGCGAGGAACGCCGCCAGCAAGGTGGGCTCGTGGGAGGGTGAGGGCTGTGCTTGGGGTTCTGGGGGCTTGGGGTGAACAAGGGCTTACCTGAGGGGAGTATATAAATGGGAGGGCTATCTAGAAGAGCTCTGGGGCCAACAGAGCTCATTCTTGTGAGAAAGCACCTTTCATCTCATCTTTCTCATGAGAAGACTCCAGAACTTGGCAGAGCTGGTGGTGGTGGTGGGAGAGGCAGCAGCAGTTCCAGTGCAGCGGGTTTGGCTTTCTCTCCCTCCAGGTGAAAGTCCCCATGAAGTTCAACGGCAGCTCGGGGGTGCAGGTCCGGATGCCCAGCAACCTGCAGGACCTGGCAGCCTACACATCCCTCAAGTTCTACATCCAAAACCCCGAGCCCAGGAGCCGGCAGCGGCGGCAGGATGGGGCAGAGGACGGGCGGTTCGTGTTGTACCTGGGCAGCCGGGAGGTGAGACGGGGCTGTGCGGGCAGGGGCGTGATGGGGCAGCCTGTGTGGGTACCATCAGCTTCGGGGGTGATCAGCCCCTCGCCCTCCCCCTGCCCCCTCAAGTGTCAAGGACACCAAAGGGGGCTGGGTGCAGCCATCAGCCTGGCTGCAGGCGGGTGGGGAGAGCCCCGTGAATGGGGTGTCTGGCCACTGCAGCCCCAGGAGCTTCAGGGAGAGCGTCGCTTGGTGCTCCTGCCCATCCTGGGTGCCAACGTGTCACCCTGTGTCCCCATTTTCAGGCCACTGGAGACTACCTGGGCATCGTGCTGAAGGACCACAAAGTGCAGTGGGTCTACAAACTGGGGGATGAGGAGCCAGCCTTCCTGACTGTTGACGAGGATATTGGAGAGCAGTTTGCCACCATCAGCATCAACAGGTAGGGGAGTGGTGGGATGTGTCCCCAGGAAATTCAGTGGGAGACTGTCCCTGCAGCAGATGTGGGTAGTGCTGTGCCCAGGCAAGCCCTGGCCTTGCAGAGCTGCTGTGGACTCCATCGTCCAGTCGTCCCTATGATCAAGACTGAGATACCACCTCCCTGCTAGTTTTTTTGAGGTAGCTTACCAGGTTGTGGAGGGTCTGGGGGTGCTTGCAGGAAAGGTGAAGCTCATCATGGAGCATCCATTCGGCCTTGTGGCAGTGCTGGTAACATGGGTGCTGACTCCTTTCAAGGCACTGCTGCTGTGGGGCTCCCCAGTGGGAGATGCACCTCTTTTTGGTAGCCCTTTGCTCAGAAAGGGTAGGGTTTGCTCCTGGTTGGGGGTCTCCCCTTGTCTTGACCATCCCTCCCTCCCGCAGGATCCTGCAGTATGGGCACATGTCGGTGATCGTGGAGAGGCAGACAGTGCACGAGACCAAGGGAGACAGCGTGGCCAAGGGGGAGCAAGGGCTGCTCAACCTGGACCCGCACAGCGTGGTCTTCTACGTGGGTGGCTACCCCTCCAGCTTCACGGTGAGACAGGAAGTGGGGATGGGGCTTGGTTTTCTAGGAGGTACTGGCAATACCTTTGGATTTCCTTGTGGTGTCGGGGGAAACCAGGATCAAACTTGCCCTAATGGTCTGGTGTCGTTCCCAGCCCCCTCCCACTTTGCGCTATCCCAACTACCGTGGGTGCCTGGAGCTGGACACACTGAACGAGGAGGTGGTGAGCCTGTACAACTTCCAGCACACCTTCCAGCTGGACACTACCACTGAGAAGCCCTGTGCAAGGTAGGACATGGCGACCAGGCCGTGAGCAGCTCCGGTCTGCGATGCTTACCCTGACCCTCAGCTGCCTCAGAGCGTGGCAGCTGGCTCTGGAGTGATACCTTGGGCCTCTTCTTGTGTGGAATCAGGTCCAAGTCCACAGGAGACCCCTGGTTGACTGATGGCTCCTACTTTGATGGCACCGGTTATGCGGAGATCAAGTTTGAGAGCCAGTTTGGCACAACCAAGCGCTTTGAGCAGGAGATCCGCGTGGTCTCTTACAACGGCATCCTCTTCTTCCTGGAGAATCAGGTAGGTGCTTCCTCCCCGGGGACCCTTCACACCTCAGCTTGTGTGGGGGGCAATCCCAGCCCTGCCTGCAGATATTCCCAGTTCGGCATACTGGGGAGAAGGTGGCTTTGGAGGCAGCAGGGCTGCTTTGAGCAGTGTTTCTGCACTATTGTGAAAAGCCACAAGAGGGCTGGACCCAGAGCTCGCAGCAGGCACGTCTCTGGTGCCAAGGGACTCCCCTGAGATTGGAGAGAATCACAGCATGTGTTAGGTTGGAAGGGACCTTTAAAAGCCATCTAAGCCCACCCCTGCAGTGATCAGGTCGCTCAGAGCCCCATCAAGCCTGACCTTGAATGTCTTCAGGGATGGGGCCTCCACCATCTCTCAGGGCAACCTGTGCCAGTGATCTACCACCCTCAAATTGAAGAACCTTTTCCTAATATCCAACCTAAATCTCCCCTTTTCTAGTTTAAATCATCACACCTCATCCTATTCCTGCTTGCCCTCCTGAATAGTTCTTCCCCAGCTTTCCTGTAGGCACCTTTTAGGGATTGGCAGGCTGCTGTAAGGGCTCCCAGAGCCTTCTCTTCTGAACAACTCCAACCTCCTCAGCCTGGCTTCATAGGAGAGGTGCTCCAGCCCTCTGAGAGCACTTGAGCACAATCCCTGCCAGCCTGCACTGCTCTCCCCTTTCCCCAGCACAGCGCTACACTTTGCAGATAGACCCCCCCCCCACCCCAAGTCATAGTGACAGCAACTTGTCAGGGTGCTGGCAGTGGCTCAGCACCGTAGGACATGGGGCTGAACATCCATCCTGCTCCCCAGGGGCAGTTCCTGTGCCTGGCCATCCGGGATGGGAAGCTGGTACTTTACTATGACTTCAGCACCGGCCTGGAGATGGCAAAACCCAGCAGCAACACCTCCTCCCTCACCATCAGCAGCACCACCAACAAAGCGGTAAGGGGCAGGGTGGGAAGGATGGGGGGGGGTATTTTGGTGGGGGGAGATGCAAAGCGGTCTTTGCAGCCGTAAACTGGACACCTCAGGCTGCTCTGTGATGGTCCCAGTTGCCCCAGGCTGCCAGATCATTTTTCTCCCCTGTCTCCAGATCCAGATTTTCCTCCTCAAAATGAATAACAAGAAGCGGATCCTGGTGCGGCTGGAGCGCCTCACCATCTTCATGGTGGAGCAGGAGAACTCCCTGGAGAATGCTGTCTCCTACTATCTAGGAGGTGTGCCTCCAGCCGTGCTGCCTCCCAGGTGGGTCCAGCATGCAGTGGGGTGGGACAGTCCACATCTTGCTCTCCAGTGGCCCTGGGGGTGGCCCTGGCCCTTTCCCAGCCACATCCAGGGATGTTGGGGCCCTGCTGCTGGAGCTCTGGGAGGAGATTTTTCTCTTCCTGCCCATCACTGTGGGTTTGAGGATGGGATGGCTCCATCTCTGGTGAGGGACAAGGTGCTGGTGTGTGTCACCAAGTCCTCCTTTGCCATGCTGGGTGCTTTGGAGCAGCCTCATGCCTGAGGCACTGGAGATACCTGTGGACATCGTGTCCCCTTCCCAGGGACTCTGTTTGAAGGGATGTGGGGCAAGATCCTGCCTCGGGCTGGACCCCAGTAACACCACCTGCTTCTCCTGCAGCTTGAAAGCGCTCTTCCCCACGGGTGGGCCCATCCGGGGCTGCATGAAGGGTTTGAAGGCTCTTGGCAAATACGTTGACCTGAAGCGCATGAGCACCGTCGGCGTGAGCTATGGGTGCACCTCAGACCTCCTGGTAAGCACAGAGCCCCAGCAGCCCAGCCAGTGTGTTGGGCAAAGGGTCTGTCAGGGGAAGGACCATGAGACCCCCTCCTTGGACAGGTCTCCCCTCATTTACACAGAAGCAAACAAAATCCACAGGTCCTCAGTGCGGGGGGAGGGTGGTGAGGTTCTGAGACTCAGCAAGGAGCTGAGCACCTCAGACATTGCCCCAGCACCCCTGCAGCGCCAGGGCCAGGCTCTCACCTCACCTAATGTCACCTCCCTGGTGTCCCTCACAGGTGGCTCGCTCAGTCAGCGTCCACGGCCATGGCTACCTGACCCTGGCCCTGAAGGACGTGCCGGGGCTGAGGGACTTCTACAGTGGCTTCAGCTTCCGGACGAGCCAGCGCGAGGGGCTGCTCTACCACCACAGCACACAGGTGGGCACCCACAGGGATCCCGGCAGCAGCTTCTCTGGAGGGGGGATGCTGCTTCCCTTTGAGAGAGGGAGGGATGGTGGTGTCCAGGGGATGAATCTGCTGCAAGGCCTGCACCCTGAGCTCCTGGAGGGCAGTGGGGAAACAGACCCTTCCTTGGGGTGCAGCTACTGAGTAGCAATGGGGTGATGCTTTCTGCAGGAGGGGACGTGCCGGGTGTCCCTGCAGAGGGGCCAACTGGCCTTGAATGTGATGCAAACAGAGGTCACCACTGAAAACGCCTATGCAGATGATAGGACACACTACGTGGCCTTCTACAGCGATGCCCGTGGGTATGTGTCCTGACAGTGTGTGGGGGTGACGTGCCACGGGGACCCTCTGAGCCCACGCTGCTCATCCCCCACTGCTCATCCCCCGCAGGGTCCGGCTGTACGTGGATGACAAGCTGCAGGACACCGCAGCAGGCGCTGGGTCCGGCCGGCGACAGCAGCGGCAGGACAGGCGGCCGCTCTTCCACCTCGGGGGCTCACCAGAGCCGGGTGCCCTCAGCAACCTCACTGGCTGCATCGGGAACGTCTTTGTCAAGCGGTGAGCACTGCTGTGCTCCTTCCCAGAGAGGGCGCTCAGCCCCTTCCTGCCTCCTGGCTGGGCTGGTGACAGAGCCCCCTTGTCCCTGTGTGTAGGATGGCAGAGCCACAGATGGTGGTGGACCTGCAGCAGAACGTGGAGAGCGTCAACGTCACCATGAGCTGTCCTTGGGGCGAACAACCACAGCAGCTCAGAGCCACTCTGAAGAAGGACAGACGGAAACCCAAGGTACCAGCTGCTGCCAAAAAACCTCCCCCATCCTGCTCCTCCTGGGGATGTCCCCTCACTCTGTTCCTCGGTGCATCTGGTGTAGGTGCTGGGCAAGCCTGCCTCAAAGGACCGCCGCCACGATCGGGATGGGCTCTGTCAGCTGCACCCACAGCCCCGCGCAGCCGGGGGCACCTTCCGCTTCGGGGGTGCCCCGAGCAGTCGCTGGGAGTTCGAGGAGATTCCAGCCTCCTTCAGCCAGAGGTGAGGCTTGGCCAGTGCCCACCCCAAAAGCTCAGGCAGGGGGACTGTCACTTTGCAGAAGGGATGTCCCTCGCAGCTGTGGGAGAGCAGGGTGCTCCCATCACCCCCCTGTTCCTGCAGGTCCCACTTCTCCCTGGAGGTGAGGCTGAACTCCTCCAGCGGGCTGCTCTTCTACGTGGCAGGTGAGCAGGGCACCTTCATGGCTCTCTTTGTCTCCAACGGGCGCTTCGTGTTCCTGGTGGATGTCGGCAGGCGCCGGCTGCGCATCCGCAGCAAAGACAAGTACCGCGACAGGCGCTGGCACACGGTGAGCGGGGGCTCAGGGTACAGCAGGACCTCCTCAAGTTGCTCCTATGAGCCCCCACAGCTGGATGTCCATGCAGGGGTTAACTTGGTGTGGTGGGCATCACTTCCTAATTGCACAGAGGACAGCTGGGGTCCCTCAGGAGCAAAGGGGACAGCAAAGCCTTAGCCAGGGATGGCTGGACCTCCAAGCTGAGGTCTCCCTTCCCTGGACAAAGCCTTCCCACCCCAGGAAGCCCCTAGCCCCAGCACTGACCTTTGGGCCTTGCAGGTTTTCTTCAGCAGAGACCGGAGCCGAGCCCAGCTGGTCATCGATGGGTTGCGAGCTCAGGATGCCACAGTGCCCGCAGCAGGGCTCTTTGTGGCCCGGACCCCTTTGTACGTGGGAGGAGTCCCAGCTGGAGAGGCCAAGGCTCACATACCGGTAAGGGCTCTGCAGCCCCATGGCATCACCCTATCTCAGCCGGTTCCTGGCCCTGTGGCATTGCCCTATGCCTGCCTGCCTTGGCCCCTCTGTGCTCACCCTGGCCTCTCTCCACAGGGTCCATCAGTCTCCAGCTTTGACGGCTGCCTGAGGAACCCACAACTGGATGGGAGGCCCCTGGGTCCCCCCTCACGCACCTTTGGGGTGACACCATGCTACGAGGGCGTGCTGGAGACCGGGGTCTTCTTCACTGCAGCCGGCGGGTCTATTGCCCTGGGTACCCCACAGCAGCCTCACTGGCTCTCCCAGCCCTGGGACTGGGAGGGACACATCTCATGGGAGGTCCCTTCACCCCCTCCTCACCAGTAGTGTTTCTCTTCCAGCTGATGCAGTGGCGACTGAGCAGGACTTGGAGGTGACACTGGAGGTCCGTCCCCGCAGCGCCTCTGGCCTCATCTTCCACGTCAGCACGAGGAGAAGCCACCATCTCCTGCTCTACATGGAGGAGACAAAGGTAGCAGGAGGGTGGCTTCCACACAGGTTTTGAGAGGCAGCAGCCACCTGAGCTCGCTGGGCTCTGACGGGTTTGTCTCCCACACCAGGTCACTGTGAGGGCAAACACCGGCACCGATGAGTTCTCTGCATCAGTGACGTGCCCATCGCTCTGCGACGGGCAGTGGCACACCATTGCAGGTGAGGTGACAGCCAGCGCTTGGCTTGGGGGTGGGTGCTGCTCACCCCACATCTGGGGGGAGGTTGGGCCCTGCCTGTGGGATTTAACCCCAGGTCCCACCTGCATTTCCAGCTTCTAGCCCTCTCCCCATCCATGGCCAACTCTGACCGCTCCCCTTGTGCTGGGAGCGTGGCCCTTGGCACCACACCAGGCACCGTGCTCTAAGGGGACTGCTGTGGCTCAAGGACAGGGTCTGGGGGGGCTGGCCAGACCCCAGCTGCTTCCCCTGACCCTCCCAGGGTTTTGCTCCGCTCCAGCACTGGTCTGTGCTGGAGGATGGGGGTGGACTCACTCTCCAGGTGAGGAAGCAGCACTGACTCTCCTGTTCTCTTTTCAAGTTACCAAACGGAAAAACATTATCCGGGTCACTGTGGACACAGAAGGCAACTTCACCATGGGGCCCAGCTGGCCTCCTGCACCCAGCATGAGGGCGACCTTCTACGTGGGAGGGCTGCCAGGTGAGTGGGGAAGGATGTGCTCCACAACAAGAGATCCTTGTCCAGGCAGGGTACTTAATCCCCTGCCTTCTTACTAACCAGACTGAAGCATGCCCTGTTCCGTGTTCCTCCTGCAGAGCCAGCTGAGGCCAGCACGCTGGCACCGGTGCTGCCCCTCCCTCATTACGTGGGCTGTATAAGGAACCTGGTGATGAATCGGAGCCACGTGGACCTGCCACAAGCTGGGACTGTCTGGGGCTCTGTTGGCCTTAAGGGCTGCCCCGTGCTATAAGCACGTGCACCTCTACGTACAGCCTGACCAATGGAACGCTGCGCCGCTCCCCAGGCCCCTGACGTCACCTACCTGACAGCATTGACCGTGGTCAAACATACTTGATCTCCAGTGACTCCAGGTGCAAATCGGGAGCCAAAAACCAATCAGAGCAGGGCCACAAATCCAAGGGGACGGAGGGCAGGGGAGGAAGGAGGGGAGAAGGGGGCACTTTGGGGGTGTTTTTCACACATATAACCAAAAAGTTGCTGGAGCAGGATGTGGAGACAGGGCAGGGTCCTTCCCCTGTGGTCCAGCATCTGCAGCAGGACTGGTGCTGCCTGGTGGCTCATGGTAAGAGCGGCCGTCCTCGCCAGAGCAGGGGCTGAAGCGCACAGCAGCCGTGCATCATGTCCCAGATCCCATTCCCTTTATCCCACACTTACAATGCACATAGATTTAGTTCACAGAACACTTGAGGCTATTAATAACAGTCACAGACTGTCTCCTGCTAAAGGCTGGAGGCAGTTTCTGGATATAATAAATGCAATTAGGCCAAACTGGATTAATTCTGTCACTTTAGTGTTTTTTCTAAGCGAGGACACACTTAACCTCCCCCCCACGGGCAGCCTCAGTTCACCTGCCTCTGCTGCCAGAGCTCTGCAAGGGCAGGGGGGGCTTGGACAACATTCTGTTCGCAGAATTAGCATCTCCTTACCAGAAGGACTTAAAAGATATCAAAAAAAGGAACAAAGTAGGCTGGGAGAGCTGCTGAGGGAGAGCAGCCAGCCACAAGCACCGCTCCAGCTCTCTGCAGCCGCATTCAGCACTGGTAGATAACACTGACAAAAGTCCTGAGCGTGAAGCAAGACACTGTTGCTTGAAAGGGAAGAAATAAAGGTAGGTTACCTCTGTGCCTGGCTGGGGGAGAGGGGGGCCCTTGGCACCCACCCACCCTGCCAGCAGCCACCTTCTCCTGCTCAGCCTCACGCACGGAGTGCAGTCTTCACTTGAAAACAAACCTTGTTCTCCCGAGACACCTAGTTCACTCGTGCACTTACACGTCATATATATATTTGTGTGTGTATATATTTAGCCACTTGGGGACAGAATCTTGCTTCTGAAATGGACTCATAACTTATATCGTTATATTGTGGGGTTTTTTTATGAGGGGTAAATATTGGAAAATGGGTTTTTAACATGTCCATCTTAAACAAACGGGATTATGACCTGTTTTTAAGCTGTAGTATTAAAGATGGTCTTTGTAAATCACTGGTACATACCTTGGAGTCGAATAAAGGTCTATGTTAGTCTTTTGCTTCACTGGGGGAGAGCCATGATGAGACTGACCTCAGGAGGCAGCACAACAGGGACTGTGCGGCTGCATTTACCACGAGCAGCTCCTGGGGCAGTACAGAGGGAGTTCTGCTGTCAGCTCGTTTAGGCCAGCTGCAAGGTACAGCTGGGCTGTTCACAGTGAACATCAACCTGGTTCACCTGCGAGGGTGCAGGAGCTGGCAGCCCTGCAGATCACAACCTCACAGTGCCAGAGGCGGCTGGGGGTCAGCAGCAGGCCCTTCAGCTGTCCCTTACTCCTGTGATCATGGCACTCAACCCTTTTATCACAAAAAAAGCAGAAGAATCAGTCTGGGCTGATGGCAAAACATCAAGACTGAAAATAAAGAGCAAGTACTGCTTAACTGCATGTTAAATAGACTGAGAACAGCATGGCAGATAAAGAAAATTCCTTTATTTGTAGATTTATATAAGCATAATATGAAGTTAGTAATCCTACTGCAGTTGCTTAAGTTAGTATCTAGGAGTATCTGTAAGGAAGAGCCAATAACTTAATCTAAACTCATATCTTCCTCTTCATCTTTCTTGTCCTTAGCGTCTCCTTCCTTTTGGTCTGACTTGACACTGTTCTGCATTGCTTTGGCAAACGCTTCTACATCTAGAAGTGAAACACATCAGTTACTTAACTTGGTGCTTTGTGGGCTAGCGTTCATTGTCCACATGGGGTTAAGCTTCATTACTTGGAAAACAAACAGTTGCTTTAGTAAGAATCTATTCACAGGATGGAAAATTTTAATGTTCCATTAATATATAACAGTTGGAGGTCTCTGACATGGCCAGGGCTTTCTGCATTTGAACTCTGTGCAGAGGTGGCCTAAGCTCAGCATTGCTTCCCTCACAGAATGGATGCTAGAAGGTCCTCAGGGAAAACTGACAGCCCTCTCCCAGAGCCAGAGGCCCCAGTTGGGGACTTACTGCCGATGACTCAGTAGTTCCCACGAAAAGACATGACTGAGCAAGGTGACTATGACATTTCCCAAGCTTTTTGTGTCTTTATCAGGAACACACTGCCGAGGCGGCACAGCACATGGCCCTGGCAGAACCCTGACTTCTCTAAACACAGGTCTGACATCATGCTGTCTGCCGGGGAACACCTGAGCCACTGGCCTTTTCCTTGTAAAAAAGAACAGCACAAGCAGCAGCTCCCAGCAGTAAATCAACAGCTGATTGTTCCATTCAACAGCTGTGTGCAGTGCCAAACCCCCCCCCAACAAACCACTTCACCATGTTCCCGACCGCACCGCCACGTACCTCCTTTATTAGCTGCATCTACTGCCTCTGCAGGTAAGCCAAACTGACTCATTAGCGGGCCGAGCTGTCCCGAAGCTAAGGCAGCACTGAACATGCTCAATGCCTGTGAATTGGAGTCAAAACATCACAAAAAGAGAGTTTGGATCATGCTTCTCCAGCATCAGGCAGCTCCTGTGCAATACCCGCGTGAGGAGAGTGGTCCTGTGCCAGCACGGTGACTGTACAGGGTGACAGCGACCATGTGAGCTGTAAGCACACCTCCATTGAGACCAGGCAACACCCCAACCAGTGACATTAAAACCTCCCATCAGTTCAGCACATGGACAACTTCAATCTTCAGCTAGATGCAGACACTCTATCAACCCCCCAATTAAAAACATCCCTCGTTTTCAAGTCTTGCCTGCATAGAAGAGTTGCTGTGGTTTAAACTGAAAACACTCATTTAGCCACTGACACTTCAGAAACTGACAAATTCCAATCCATGAGTGTGACCAGCTCAGACTGGCCTGTCACACACCAGCTTTAATCATACACAGGCAACTCTGGGGTTAGGAACTAGTATTTGAAGAGGAACAAGGGATGTAGTGCTGCAAATGTCTCTTCAGTCACCTGAAACAAGCTTTGCTCACAACCCACTCTGACCAGTAAGAATGACTTTGCTACTGGTTTCTGTTACTGGCCAGAGAACATTTATACTAACACAAATGGTAAAGCCCACTTCCCAGACAAAAAGCACAACGCATTCTGATCTGCCCTTGGGGGAGCACAGGAAGGAAGAATTACTGCTTCATTAAACCACATCACTCCTCCTTCTATAAAGAAAATTCCACTTCTATAAAGAAAATTCCAACCCTGACCAGCATGGGGAACCTGGAAAAGCTGGGCAAGGCGCTCGTGACACACAGGGGAGGGAAGGACTGCATTTGCTGTGAGAGCTCACAGGTACCTGCTGAAACTGAGGAGACGTCAGGGTATTCTGAATCTCTTCGGCAGTCTGCGGCAGGGATTCCCCTGAGGGAAGGTAAGGCATCAACCGCTCCTGAACTTCAGCGTTGGCCAGGATGGGAGCCATTATCTCAGGAGTCAGAACAGCCGCCAGGTCAACTAGGAAGAAACAGATAGTTGGGCTGTCAGACTGTGCACAGAACCCCACACTCCTGTCATGCAAACCAAACATGTTGCCTGGTCAGAGGAGCACTGAAATGTAGTTAGCATGCTGCTAGCGTCCTTTCTGCCTCTCACTGTTTCAGAGTGAGAATAAGACCTTGAAGCAGCCACAAACAACACTCAAATGAAAAAAAAGAACCAAAAAATATATTAAGAGACCTTTCAAACCAGTTTGGAACAGGACAGGACAGTTAAACAGCTCCAAAGGACTGCTGGATCCATGAGCTGAGTGGTCAGAACACCGTTACCTTGCTGTCCTCCTGCTCCAGATGGCACATTCATAGTAGCTAAAATGTTCTGAAGGTCACTCAATTGAATGGGCTGAGTTGGGCTCGTGGCTGAGCTGGTTCCATTACCCGAACTCGGTACGGGGCTCGGACTGGTCACAGACGCAGCCGCAGGAACGGACGGGGCAGGTGTCACACGTGTGGAAGAAGTTGTGGAAGATGGTGTCACAGCAGCTGACTGGCTGCGAGAGCTGGAGAAGATAATTAGTGTCATTAATTCCCTGCAAAAACACCAGCTTTGCCTCCTGTATTTTGAAAAGCTTCTTGTCAAGCCTTTACACATGAAGGGCTCCTACCCTCATTACCTAAAGAGGTAACAAGCAATCTGAATTCCCGTATTTCCTGTTCAATAAGCCATGATTTCCCCCCCACAGAAGTGGTGACTTAGGAGTTACAAAAATACTCCAAACCCAGATCAGACAGCACACCCTACCTTGACGATGAACTGCTGGTCGGGGGTCCCCCACTTCCAAGCAGACTGGCCAGCCCAGGACCTGTCAGCGCACCCAGCCCACCTTCCGTAAACACAAAAGAAGAACAGGCTTAGAAATGTATCTCTTCAGGGTTTGAGGTATTTTTTTTCACCTCTCTTCTCTAGAGAGGTCACTCTTGTACCTGAAAGGTTTTATTTGCTAAAATAAAGGAGGGGGTGAAAGACCCCAGACCACCCCCCCCACCCCTTCCTTGTTTTCTGATTTTGCATCCCATCCCTATTAGAACACTGCCTTAAGAGTATGCACATTTTAGAAATGACTCAATTTCTGTCTGTATACAAGGATAAACTCACTTTGGTTTGTGCTGTGCACACATGCTAATGTCACACAGCCCTCTCCTCTTATCTACTGGTTCCCAAAAGTCAGACTGCTCTCTAAAGCCAAGGCCCTTGGCCAAAGACGACAGAAGCAGCCCTCGAGCCACCACTGCCACCTCTCCGAAACCTGGGGTCTGCAGCTTCAAACCTAATGCAGAGGTGCAGCAGCAGGATCAGCAGAGTCCTTAAACACTTCACAGGCAGAGCAAAGGAAAGACAATCCCAGTAGAGGGTCAGGAAACCACCACTCAGCCTTTGAGCCAGCTGCCGTGCACAGAAGAGATCAGAACTGGCCTCCTTCATCCGCACATCCCAACTACCAATGGCTTATCATCCACTAAAAGAGCTGAGGAAATGCCTGGCTTCTAGATCCAGTGACGGATTTTCCCCCTCCAACGCCTCAGAGCCACATCAACCACACACTTCCCATCCAATGGTTTCCTGTACCACATGTAACGATACCCACGTCCCTACGCAAGGACCGGTGTTTGTCACCCGCCTTCTGGGAACTATCTGCAAGCAGAGGACAGAACGACAGCTCCTCATTAGCAAACACATGATTAAGTGAAGCTGCAGAACAGCAGAGGTCAGAACCAGCCACCAGCTTCACCCCCATACAGGACCCACTCCTGTGAACAATGCCCATTAACACCCATGCTCACTGATCAGAGCTTTGGCAGCAGCAGGAAGGGCAGGATGAAGCTAACAGGGCTGTGCCACACGCTGCTCTACTCTGTCCTTGCTAGGAACCTTTACCCAGGGGCAAGAAAGCTCCTGGAGCTTGGCAAGAAAGGCAGAGTCCTGAGAGAGATGCAAACTGGATGAAAAAGACCAAGAGGCTGCTGGGGGAAGAGAGATCACCACAACCACCATTTGCAGAGGCAAGCAGATGGTTTTCTTCGTGTTACTGCAGTGAGTTCCATGTCAAGCTGTCTTACGGCTAGATGTAAAGGCAAAGAAAGGAGAGCTGCTGAGAAAAAGTGTTGAGAAGAAGAGGGAGACAGTCTCAGGAGTTATGTGAAGCTTCAAGGAGGAAGATCTTTTCCAAACACATCCTAAAAAGCTAGAATCTTCAAGCACTAACATGAGATTTGCATTGGAAGCTAAAAAGACAGGAGCTAGAACCACAAAAAATGGTCTTAGGAGCTTAAGAATGGAACCTTAGTCACTGCTGTCTGCCAAGCAATCCTTTCCTACTTCCATGCTCACGGCTCTGACCTCTCAGGAACGCTCTCTGTTGGGCTTGGAGCACAGGAAGGGTCAGGATCAGCCCATAGCATGGACTCAACACACCTCTCACCCCCTTCAGAACAACAGCACGGTGATTCCCACTCTCCCCAGGGCAGCCCAGGAGAGAGTCCTCACCTGAGCCTTACTGCTCTGACTAGAGCATGCTGTGGGGTGGGAACGCTCCAACCTTCCTCTGAATGCTCTACTCTTTAGACACAAATATTCACTGGATCAGAAACAGGAGCAAATCCACAGCTCAGTAACTGGGATGTTCACAAGGGACGAGGCCCTGGGTGTCAGTCCCTGCTCCAGTCAATATTTGGGAGGAAGGGGAGATAGGGGAAGGAAGGGGAAAAAAAAAAAAGCAGAAGATTCAGTGAAGCAAGGAGCAGAACCAATGTTCCTGGCAGGCCAAGCCCAAAGAGGAGTGTCGTGCAGAATCCCTTTGTCTCCTGAATCCTTTTATTTTTGCCCCTTAGCTCATCTTTGAGGCAGGGCCTTGCCTTCTCACGTGAAAGCAGCGCTATTCACATCAACAGCGCTACTTGGGAACAGTCAGGTAAGATTTAACCTGGCAGGAAAAAATACCATTTTGGCATAAAGATATTAAAGCATTTTACCAAGTCCTCCTAAGCCCGTTGGTCCGATCAGCTGCATGAGCTGGTTATGGCTCATGTTTCCAAGAAGGCTTTGCAAGCCACCCTCACCTAAAAACAAAAACATTCTGAAACACAACATATTCACATAGGTTTGTTTTTTTTTTTCACAGCACTCCGGCTCAAACAGCAGGAGATTAATTGGCATCACATTCTGTATGGAAAAAACAGTTTCAAGTGTTTACTGATTTATGACGCTCATAAAAGATAAATGCAACTTAGCTTCATAAAGAGGTAAGACTCCAGAGAATCTACTGGAAACAAAGAGAGATTTCTCCTGGCAGTCTTAACTTTCAGCCTTCACCTATTGTAACAGCACAGTTTATTCTGCTAAAAGCATGTTTACGCTTCTGGCATTAACAATGTCCCCACCTCACCCTCCACAGTCATCAGGAATTTCTTTCCTAGGGAACTGCAAGTGCTTATTCTAAAGATGAATTTAAAAAGAAAAAGCCTCTCATGTGAAGGAGCAGAGAATGGACTGTACCTCCTAATGCCGAGAGCTCGTGGCCTCCACTTGCATTTCCACCCAAAGCACCAGGCATTGGTGGATTGTTGAGATACTCGTTCACTTTACGGCAGTGCTCTTCATCCTTGTCTGTCTTTGGCTCCTACAAGAAAGTTGCTCTTGGTACAAGGCAAACCTTGGAAGGATTTTGTTCCAAGACCTCTATTTTTCACTTCCCACAAACCTGCATCCAGAAGAAGAGTCGTTTTGATCCTGCCTTGAACTTCAATACATACACGCGGCCCGTAGTGCATTGAGGTACCCTCTTGAATTCACAGTCATCAGGAAAAATAATCAAATCCTGGAAAGCATGGCAGTAGGAACAAACATTTGAGAATACATGAGTATTCCATTTAGCCTCCCAGAGCCCTCTGCCCTCCTCCCCAAACCTTCTTCAATTTGCTCCTCAGAGCAGAGTGGACTGGGAAGTGCAGGTCTGACAGGCCATGGTGGCATTCTCACCCTAATTTGTCCTGGAGAAGCTCTTTCAGGAGTGTCAGCAGAACAAGAACAAGACAGACCATGACTTTAGGCCTCAGCACTGAAGCACAAAACCATACTCACATCCTCAACGTTGCCTGAAGTCCTGTCCTTCCAGCAGAAGTGAATGAGGGAATCGTCAGTTTGCTGGATGTAAACCAGGCCTTTTCTCTTGTCTGGGGTTACGGTGCTGCCTTTCAGGGACATCTTCCCTGCCCGAAATTCCACCAGGTATTTACTCGAAGAGCCACGGGAGCCTGGCACCAGGCTTGGGAATAACGCACCCGAAGACATCCTGGAAAGACAGAGAGCAGCAGAAGCGATGAGGGACCTTCTCCTATTCTCTCCTCTCAATATCAAGTTTCAACCTCTACCAAGCAAGCCCCACAAAAGGAATCTCCCTCACTGCCAGCAGAATTTCAGGGTGGTCCAGGGAGAGCTGAAGTGATGAAAACACGATGCTCCCCAGAGTCAATACCAAGGAGCCTATCCCCCTACTCGAAAGTGAATACACCACCCCCCAGGCACTTCCTTCTCTGGTTCTTTTCACGGCTCACCGGGTCAGGGTCGTTTTAACCGCAAGAAGCCTATCTTCAGACTCCTGCTGCAGCATCCCTACAGAGAACCGCAGGCTAGCGCGACGCTGCGCGGGTGAGCCCTCCGCGGCCGCCCTCCCCCCACAGCGGCTTCGCGTCTCCCGAGGAGAGCGCCTCTCGGCCCGGGTCTCGGCAGCGATGCCGGCAGCAGGGCCGGCCTGCATGACTTTGCAGTTGTTTTCGCGCTGGCACTACCGCCTAACGCCCTCCCCCCGCCCCGTGCCGGCCGATCCCAGCGCACCGCCGGCAGCGGCCGCGCAGGCCCCGCACCGCTGCAGGGGAACACGGCCCGAGCCCCTCACGGAAATGAGGAGCGGGGCCGCCCGTCCGCCCGCCGCAGGGACAGGCCGGCAGCACCGCGCAGCTTAGGCCGGCGCCGCGCAGGCCGCCCGCAGGCCACGACCGCCCCCCCCCCCACCCCCGCCCCCCCCCTTCGCACCCTCACCCGCCCGGAGGTCGCGATCTCCGGCCGGGCCTCCAGAGGCCGCCGCGCCGCGTCCCCCTCCCCCCCGGGACTCCCCGAGCAAGAGACCCCGCTCCCCCGCGCGGGTCGCGGCCGGGCCCCAGCGAGCGCCGAACCGGGCTGGGCCGCGCCGCGAGGAGCCGGCGGCAGAACCCAGCCGGGCCCGTCTCGGCCCGTCGCCCCGCGCCGGTACCTGCCGCCACCGCCCGCAGGCCCCGCGCCGCTCCGCTCTTCCTGCCCCTCGCGCCGGAAGCCCTCCCGCCGCGGGGCGGGGCGGCCCCCGCGGCCCCGCGCGGTTGGACGGCGCGGCTGTCAGTCAGGGGGCGGCGGCGCGAGGCGCCTTGCTGTGTCACGGCGGCGGAAGATGGCGGCTCCTCGCCCCGCCCGGCACAGGCTGCGGCCCGGCCCGGCTCCAGAGCCGCCTTCAGCGCCGGTTGCGGCCCCTCGGCCCAACGCGGGGCAGCGACCGCTCCGAAACATTACAAAAATAAATCCACCTCTCTCCCCGGGGCTCCTTCAGGCAGGGCGCAGGCACCTGCGCTGCACCAAGCAGGGGCACAGAGCGCTGCTGGAGGAAGAGTCTGGAATTCGTTTTTAAAATAACATTATAGGCAGAATAATTACCGAAAATAGTTTTAAAATTATTTAACAGGAATAAATACGGCCGAGCAGTGCCGCTGTTCCTGGGTAATTTTGGGCACAGGGTTCCTGTCCTCATTAATCAGGGTACTGGCAATTATATAAACACCCGATGCCCAAGAAGGCTGCTCCCCTGTCACCGCCTGCCCTTGCCTCAGAGAGACAAACAGAAGACAGCGAGGCCAAAGTTCATTTTTCACTTCCACTACGTTTTTTAGTACAATGCCACTCAGGCCCCAGCTAACACTCTGCCTCTCCACCATGGCTGACTCCCTCCATGCCATGTCCCACCACACATCCATGCCGTGTGTTCCCCACCATCACTGCTCCAGGCCTCTGCCCTTTGTCACCCCATGTTTCTGAGCTGACATACCACAGGACAACAGGCGACAAAGGAACTGTGTCTACCCACGGCTGGGAAATCCTTAACGGTGGGGCTGTCAAAGCTCTGCTTTAAATCATCTGCAGCTAATTAACAAGCATCTTGGTGAGAACAGAAAGTACAGACCCCAACCCAGCTGATCAAAGCCAGAGTCAGCCCTCCCCTGGCCCTACCAGGGAGATGCCCTAGTTCAAAGGTCTCACTTAAAAAATCTCTGCCACCATCTAGAGGCGCGAAGGGTATTAAGTATTTATTGTCATTTCTTTCTAGATGGTTTCTCTACATCGCTGTATTAACATATACTAACACAGTTATCTTATGTACAGTGTTTAATCGTTATAAAAGTGACATTCTTTCAAAAGGTGCAAAGTTGTTAACGTTTCTGACACGTAAACTACTGAGGCGAGAGCTGCATTGAAAAGGAAAGTTTCTCAGTTCCAGAGCATTAGGAGTCCCATGGCTAGCCAAGCAGAGACGTGTTGGTGAGGGGAATGTGGTCTGTAAGTGTTGTCAATGAAGAACAATAAATTTTGAAAAAATAAGATTTGAAACTAATCTGGAATTTTACTAAAAATTTTACACTAAAGGAAGGGGAGAAGAGAGTAAAGATGTAACAAGCAAAGTGTTCTTACTTTAGGAATCTTCCCAGTTTCTTTTTATATCCCATGAAGATTCTACACTGAAGTTTGGATTAAACACGTTACAATTTTTTTTTCCCTCCACACTTTTCCGTAATTAAGGGGTTTGTGTCTCTGAATTTAAATCAAAGCTTGGACAAGAGGAATTCTAACCTGTGCACTCGTTATAAACAGAGTATTTCTTTAGCAATTACTCTACAGTTTTTCCATTCAGGCAATTTCTATTTATATGTATTGTTTTAAAAACATGGCTCCAGCATTAAACATACTATGTAGTTTAAGCAAGTTTTAGACTCCCATGAGATGTTAAACTGGCCTAATACGTGAATCATATCAATACTCACCTAACAAAGGGTTCCCTACGCTGCTTGCAGCAAGTCTGGAAAGCGGGTTACATTGCCTGGCACAGTCATTGAACTTCAATTTTAAAAGAAAGAAAAGTATTTTTATGCTGTCCCATATGGATCAGCAATGTCGTTTGAAACGTCAAGTGCCTACACACTGATTAGGAATAAATACAACCTACCATCTGCACCATGTTATCAGGCGATTCAGCGTGAGCCCCAAAGACTTGACAGCAGCACAAAGTACAACTTCTGGCAACAGAATAAAGTTGCCATGAGCATACTGCAGATTTGACCCTTACTGCCTTGAAATTTTGCAGCTTCTCTTATTTTTCTAGTTAAGACAACAACTAAACCTTCCGGAAATTTAAAATTAATCCACTCATTAGGTACATGATTTGATACAAAAAGGTTTCTCCATGAGCCTGCTAATTTTCCTTTGCTTTTTAATCCTGTGCCTGGGAGAGATGCACTTCAAAAATCTACTCTGGGTGAAGCCACAGATGTTTCTGACCTCAGTCAGACCAGCTCTTCCATGAACTCCTCAAGCAGCAATTTCTGAATTACTGTAAACAGCAGTGCTGTTGCTCTCCATTTTTGACTGGTTACTCAGTTAAAAGCTTACATAAAAGAAGCAGCAACATTAGGATTAGTTTTAATTACTGGATCTAATTTTTCAAGTCTCTCTCCCCCCCTAAGGTGTATCACTTGAAAGAAAATGAATGCATCAATTCAGTAATTGATTATTTCCAGTATTATATGGCTCTGATGGTTCGATATGGAACAAAAGAAAACCCCACTTTTTTGACACCACGTGCTCACAGAAAACTTGTAATAGGTATAACTCTGCCAAAGCTTTAAATTGCTTCTGCTTTTTCACAACATACAGAACAGACATGACCTAATAATGAAAAACATGCAAACGAAAGCTTCCCCAACGTCTGAACCTGTGTGGATATACGTACCAAAGTGCTTCCAAAGGAAAGGTCTGTCTAGAAGCATACACAGCGCCCAAGCTGCCAAAGGTAGTGCGGAAGATTCAAGTGGTAGCAAGCAATATATTGTACATTGTAACCACCTCTACATTCCTGCAATTCCTTGCAAAGCTTCTCCTATTTTAAACAACAGCATTTGACTTCAGAGAAAGCACATTTTTTTTTTTTAATGCAGCCTTCCCTTCTCCTAACGTATGCTTTATGTAGTTTGTATCACAGGTATACAGTTTAATGCTCACAGTGTCCAAAAGTTGTGAAGACTCTGTAACAGACAACTACAGTTTGAGAAGCTCAGGCTGGTTTTTGTTTCCCCGAGTCTCTGAACCATTGAATCATATTGAGAGAGGGGGGAGGCCCAAGAGCTCCGGTCCCCACGTAGTGCTACATACCGCGTGGAAGGTTCACATGCATCTTCAACCAGGAGTAGGGCAGTACTAGACTTGATCCTCTTGGTACCACATTAGCTTTTCATCCCTGCTCCGAGTTTCAAAACCTTCAGATTCTTCACTATTGTACTAAGTAACAAGGATATTATTTCTATTTTATTTATGTTAAGCAGTTTTCAAGGATGTTATGTGCTCTACCAGATACAGTGTATCTTCCTGACAAAGAAACTAGGGGGGAAAAAAATGAAGAACCAAAGGTCCCTTTGAAAATTAGTGAAAACCATGATGATTTCAGGTGCAGCTTTACGGAAAGAACAGAACAGTATATTTGGCAATCCAACGTTAGTGATAATTAAATCTTTTGATTGTTGACTGATAGAATTTTTGTTAAAATTTACTTATAAAAGCTGGTTTTTGCTATCAACAAAACCAGAGTAACTGGCTTGGAATGAAATCTAGTAACTAGATGTCCAGATGAGATGAGCAATTGGTTCCATAATTTCAGTATATGTCTGGACAGTCTGAGAAATTTCTATCAAAATAGCCACCTGAGTACAGCCAATCTGAAGTCCCAGTGTATGGGTTAGTGCCTTGATGAAACCATCTGGAAAATAAAAAAAAAAAAGAAAGAAAAAAAAGAAAAAGAAAAAAGGGAAAGAAAGAAAAAAAAAAGCAGAGTGAACAGTTATTAATAGAGGAAAAAGACAACTTTGCTTCTTTCACAAAACATTCTAAAAACACACTGCTAAGTATTTTTTTTATCAGAAGAAAGTGCTCAGAAATATTCTGAGCATGAAAAACAAAGCATTAATCTTCCTACACAATTGTCACCACCTTGCAAAGCATTTCTTCTTTTAATTCTTTTTACATAAAGTCAAGGAGGAGTATGAAATGGATTTTAAAATTGCTGTCCTATTTCAAATAAAAATAACATTGATAGTCTAGATTATACGTATTACTTCTCACTTTAAAAGAATGCCTGATCAGTTACACAATCCTTTTTGTAAACCTGTCCAAACAGGAAACAGTTTTGTGCTTTGCACAGAACATTAACAGATGCTCACTTTTTAGCCACGCTGGCTGAAAGCAATTTTATGTTCTCTGGAAGATATTTTCAAAGGCATTAACTGGAATTAGCCTGTAGTTGCTCCTCCAGGCTTTGGGAAGAGAATGCTTTCTTATTCTGAATTATATGAAATCATGGGAGCATCCTAAAGCTCTTGCCTTTGAAGGAAGCACCTGCAGCAACTGCCCGTGAGCATACACTTGACTGCACAGCACTGGCATCTGGAAAAGCAACCAGTGGGAGCAGGAGCCAAATGGCACATTACTCCGTGATGTGTTCTATGACTCAGAAGCCACTTGAGTATGCAATCAAAGAAAGCAATTTCTGAAGTATCCAAGCCCAGAAGTCCTAAGAAAGTGAAAATAAAAGGTCCTAGAGGGGCACAACTTCCTTCTCAACTGGCAAAAGCTGGACGGGAATTGGTTAAAGGAAAGATGAGACTTAACATTTCCTTCATTCTAACAAAACTCTGACCTCTGTAGGTTTTAAAGAGCAAAACCAAGAAATTCCAGCTTTAATGCAGTAGTTAATTATGACAGGTTTCAGCATTTGTTCTTAGATAATTTAGAGGACAAAGTTATCAGCAATTTTGGCTTCCAGCTACATTATTTAATTGGTGACCCAGCAAATGCTTTAAGTGACACTACAAATTGTGCTGTCATGCAGGAAATCAAACACACGCTGCCTGGAATAAAAACACTTCCAGCAGTGTACCAAACCATTCCAAGCATTAAACAAATGCCCAGCTTCCTTCCTCCTTACCGTGTGTGCCATTCCACTTCATCTTTTGCACGCTCCTTGCGAGCAGCTCTTTGTTTCTCTTCTAGTCTCTCTTTTTCTTTACTAGCCACATCTAACAAATATTTAAAGAGAAGTTGGTTATCTTAGGAAACTAGAAACAAAAAATGCAGGAACAATTGCAGAGAAATGAAATACCATTCATTCAAGCAAGAGAAAGCGTTTGCTGTGCACAATCTCACTGAGCAATGAAAATCTCAGGCAACAGAAAACTAAAGCCATCATTTCAGAGGAGTGACTACTATGGACACAGAGTCAAAACTGAAATGCTGGTATTTTATCTGCCAAAAACACTGCATCGAGAGAGGAGGACGCAGTGGGGGTGAGGCAGAATAAAGAGGGTGACTTTTCCACTCTTTGGCCATGTGTTTTTTCTGACAAGCGCCAGAGCAGCAGAGCATGCCTGCTCACCACATGTCTTTCCAGACAAAGTCCAGAGTAAGAGAGCATGTGTGCACTTCCCCCAAGTGAACAAACATGCAAATACATTGTGACATAGGACAGCAGTGTTGGGATCCAGCTGGGACACATTTGCTCTCTCAAACTGTTCTGGGAGAAACAGGCATCATACATTGCTCAAAGGCGTGTCCATTAACATAGGACAAAATGGAATTAAGGCTTCTCTGGGAATGAGAAGCTGAAGATGGTGTTCCTGTATCAACCAAGCTCCCTTTGGCCATCCCTCTGAAAGCATACTAATGGGAACAGATTTCCTCCAGCAGCTACATACCCATGTTTCCGTTTTCCATATTTCTGATATCTGGACGTAGCCGACAGTCAGTGGGAGCTAAGATCGCTTCCATGCCCTTTTCCAGCTCGTTGAGACTCACAGCAAAGCTGGTGAAATTGTACATCTTAAAAGCAAATCAAAAGTAACACACATGTTATTTTGGCAAAGTGGCTCTGGGTTCCCTACACCGAACAGATAGCCAACATCATGATTTTTATAGGAAAAAACCCAAACAAGCCAAAACAAACAAAAAACCCCACCCCACCATCCACACCTAACAGACCAAAAAGCCTTGTTGAAACTACTGAAGTTAATATCCAGCTGCTCAGTTACTGCATGGTTTGGAAGCCTTCTAACAGCAGGACTAGCAGAAGGAAATGTGTATCCATAGTTTAGGCACTCTAAGTGCAGAGATCTGGCAGGCAGGTTAAACTGAGACACCAGGCTCTCACTGAAGCAGCTGCAGGCAGAGCACACATTCTTCCTACCAACTTCCACACAGCACCAATGCTTCACCACAGGAACAAAGCAGAGACCTTGCTGTAAGTATAATTTTACTGCTGCAGCAAGAACTGCCAGTCAATACTGTCCATGGTATAGACAGACACTCCAACAGTCCCTTCACATTAATCATGTCCCCCTCAGATAAGCCACTAGCAATACACAGACTGATTGCAAGAGTTACCTGTGAGGAGTTTGGTGGCCTACAATTTATTCTCCAAAGCAATTTACTGCCTGGTATGAACTGCACTGTGTCTTGAACCTCTGGCATATCATCAGCCTCATCATTTTCAGATTTAATAACATCTTCGCTCTGAAACAAAGGTAATATTTGGCAGGGGAACAAAGGGAAATTGGACAGTTTCACCTAGAGTTCTACAGCAAATGGTGAATAATCTGCTCAAAATTTGAAATATTAAACTCTCCTGTAGTTCTGCCTCACCCCCTATGTTTAGTTTTTCCTCACTCTGTATACTGTTCCTCTTATTTTTATCCTAATTTCTTGCTCCTGGTATCTCTGAATAGTCTCCCACCATCTATGTACAATTTGATGTCTGTTTAAAAAGGTTAACAATAGAAAATTAATGACTTTCAGAATTCTTTTGTCTGGTTTCTCTTCTATCCCAAGCCATAGTTCAGTTTCACTTAACCAGCACTCATTTTCACTTAATATGACTACTACTTCTTCAGGATGAACTAACCAAAACTGTAATATAAACCACTCCCCATAACAGCCTAAGAAAGCTTACTACTTCATTATTTGCAGAAAACTTGTATGTACAATTAAAACACAGATACACCCTTATTTTGGTCTGATTTCCTATGATCTGATTTCTTACAACTATTATTCACTGCCAATTTTTCCCTACGAAGACTGTGTACTTAAGTTTATAAATACAGCATCTTTCCTTCCAAATTCTGTGTTACCAGATGCACCACTATAATGGACCAATAAAATCAAATGCAGCATTCTTCAAGAAATTGCTCCCAGAATCCAAAAGAATTTGACAGGCAGAGCTACACTGCAGAGTTTCAAAGGATTTCACTATGAGAAACATTTAAAACCACAACCACCAGAAGGGAAGTTTGAGGCAAATACCGTCCAGTATCACAGTTTTCCTCCCTCCCCTCGGTCCCACCCCACTTTCTATTTGCTTTCTGCCCCCACTGACATGGCTCGTTTATTTTATTCAAAAAATACCCTATTAAGTTAAACAGGGCCTGTTTTATACACTAGAAAACAGCTCCATATGGTTAAGAGTCCAATTTCAATCACTTGGTTTGCGTATTCAGTATTTTAAAAAAAAGAGTCTTTTAGGCTACTTTCCACGTCAACATCTGGTTTACTGTTAAGACAGTTCCCCATCTAAACATAGATTCAACAGGAAGGAAGAAAAGAAAGACTTGATTTTCCTAAGAAGAACAGAACCTTTTTATTTAAAAAAAAAAGTCAAAATATAAGCTTGCACCATGATGGAATCCAGAGCCAGAAGCAAGGCCTGTTGCTGGTCTGGATTCTTCCAATGTTAATACTTTTTTTTTAAAAAGTGTGGGCCCCTTAACATTAAGAATGATTAACTTCTGTTTAATTTACCATTTCCAATGAGCAACCAGGGTCTGCCAGACCCTGCTGATGCCAGGAAACCCTGCAGTCCTCTGCTGCACCATACGTTTTGCATTTCCCATATTACACTGAAGCTTTGACAGTAACTCACCCAATGCTGTTTACATGTGGTGAAAAAAACCTGTGTGCTTCCGCATCCCTTTGCTGTCAAGACTGTCTACATCATAAATTCTGAAAGGCTGCATCACCAAAATGCCTATCTGACTTTAAAAGCATGTACTTTTCTTTTTAATGCCCAAATCCTACAATTTTTACATCTGGAGCTGGCAGTTGAGCCATTTTCCTCATTCAAGGACCAGAACATCATCAGTTCGGGGGCTGATATTTGCTGACTTCTCTTTGACAGATCTCTAGCAAAATGCCATTTCTCTGAGCTCTCCTCAATACCAGCAGCTCACACTAAATTCTGCACAAGTTAGAAAGGCAATGCCTTCTCATGGGACTAATGCTGTCCATCTCTGACACCCACCAAAAGAGGGACTGTTTTAACCCTACATTCATCAGCATTTCTGTAAAGAAGATGTTTTCCTTTCCCATATTTCAGCATCTTTTCTCCCTAAAGAATCCTTAACCTTACCGGCTTCAATTTCTTCTGCTCACCACCTCTCTTCTCGTTCTTTTTGTAAGTCTCATACGTGGTGGGATCAGTGCACCATAAGCATTCTGTCCACTTGCCATAGATCACACACAGCTTCTTTCTGCTGCAGAGAAAGCAAAGGAGGCTTAGCTTTTCCTTCTTATAAAACCTTCTAAGCCAACTCAGGCAGATTCGGTATTAAACACCCAGCTTCCTAGTTTGTTGTATTTTAGGTTTCTTTGCAGATTGCTTAGCAGTCAGGTATTTGATAACACAAAGAAAAGGTTTCAGCTTATTCCTGCCTCTCTGGCATTCAGTCCTGCAGAACGTTCCCTCGTGACTTAGTCACATGCTTCTGCCACTGTTAAAATGAGCGTGCAATAAAGCCAATAGTTTACAATTTAGAGACTCTGGGTCACAAAACAAGTCTGGCTTTGACTAAACATTTCTAATAATAATATTCTCACTATTCTAAACCAAAGATTGGAATTGTGGTTGTACAATCATACAATCAGCTGCGACTACTCTGCATTTTCCCTGGATACCTTTATTCCCAAAGACTGGACTGGAGAGTTTTTCTAATAATGCTTAAAATGATCATGCTAGAAACAAGAGGTTTAATACTGACACAGAGAACAGAAGTGGGTTACAATCTGCATCACTAGGATGGTTACATCAGTTGTGGTCACGATGCCAGCAAAAGAAATGTCACAGTGCTCAGAAACAGAGATGCCAAGAGACTCATCACTTACTTTTTGTCCTGAATGTATCCCTCTACTCTGTGCAGCTCTTTCCCAAACAGTCCACACGGTTTAAAATTAAGGACACATTTATCTCCAGTACTGTAGAAGAAATAAGCACATGCTTAAAGAAGCAGGCCCCTAGACACATTAGTAAATTTACTTTTTTACCTTGTTCTGCTTTCTTCATATAGTTACAGTTAGCTGGGAGTAGCTATTTGTATCATCACTTTTCTTTAACTATGGTTATTATCTGACCAGGGTATTACAAGAGCCACAAAAATTTTAAAATTCCAGAGAAAGGACTAAAAAATAAAGGATGTGCACATGAAGACATCAGCCTCTGAAATCTGACTGAAAACATGACCGTACTTCTGAGTTTCATCTATATCTAAGTGCTATCCAGCTCTGCTGGATTAAACCACCCATTTATCGACAGGAAAACATGTGCAGAAGTAATACAGCTTTCACAAAATTATCTCCCTCATCATTACAGGAGGGAGCTGATGTTATATAGGGCAAAAAGCTTTTATATAGGCAGTTGGCAGAGCAGTTGACACGTCTAAGCTCACTTTATCCTGCTCTGCAGTCATTTTCTGTGCAGTACCCTTAAATTAAGACATCCTCTATTACCAAAACTAAAAAGTCTGCCAAACAGTAATCAACAGGTCCACTACAAGCCTCCAACAATTATTCAATTTAATATGTTTGGATTTAAATTTAATATCTGTTCTCTATCAATAGGGCTAAATTTGAATGAGTAACTCACAAATGGAAAACCTTTGTATCCCCTAAGCCATATAGCCCTGTGCCTTTTCATTTGTATTATTACCATACTAAGCCCTACTCAATGAACAGTTTGCATCTGTCAGAACAGACTGGGGACTGACAACAACAAACCCCTGTGTATCTGACAAAACCCAAAACTATCTGCTTTGTAACAAAAGTGACCAGGCACGATCCCCCCCAAGCCAACCCTCAGCTTTGTGAATAGCATTACCTGTGATTTACAATTTCTACCGTTCCGTATTGTTCTAACCAGAGTTTACCAATAATTACATTATGTACACAACAGGTTGGGTTTGTCCATGTGTAAGCTTCGTTATGTCTGCAAAGAAAATAGGGGGGGGGAATAATAATTCTCTTGAGTTTGAGATGGAACATAAGCCTGTTTTCAGTTCCATTCACAGCAGAGCAAAATATTTAGCACTCCTGTGAACAGCCAACAGTTAACTTCAAACCAGAAGAGAAACAGGCTTTATAGGCCAACAATGTGTTCTATCTAAACATCAGTGCTACTTCATAGAATGATATCCCCTTTATTTTAGTTCCTCCTCATGGAGTTGAAATAGCTCATTTTCCAGTTGCTTTGCTTCTGACTACAAGCTCCAGGCCAACCTAAACAGCAGCCCAAGAATTCACCTTTTTTGTTTGCACTTTAATTTAAATGTGATGAAATATAATCACAGGAGAACCAGACTGACCAACTAACACCTAATAGCATCTCCTATTCAATTACTGCAGCAGCACAAACTTCTTGCTAAAGCACTTTCTTGTAAACCTTTATCACAATCTGCATCACCTTTCAGTGATAAAAAAAGCACTAGATAGAAATATTTGAGTCTTCTAGCCAGGTTAGTCACTACCAGTTCTGACAAAGGTTTGGTATGAAGACACTCCTCGAGGGCTGGTCAGATTAACCCACTTAAAGAATTTTTCATTCAGTGTTTTAACAAACACTGAGTGGCAAAAGCTTCTGAACCTGAAGAGAACGACACAAGGCAGCAAACTGCATTAAGTGGTTCCCACAAATAAGCCACAAGTTCCCACATCAGTATGTGAGGTCTCTTCCAGTGTCACTGGAGGCAACTTTGGGAATGTGTGTGTGGTTTTAGGGGGGTTTTTTTGGTTGGCTGGTTAACACCAGCATGATACAACAGTGCTATATTCAAGCTTCATAAACATGACATTTAAAAATCCAATTTATTACTCAGTTCTGTCTTTTCCCCCAAAGATGTACTGAAAAGAAGGAAGAGTTCTAGAATTGAAGAATTTTCTGCTTAGTTTCATTTTGGTTTAAACGTTCTGTGGAAAGCTTTACAAAGATGAGATAAGATCCTAAATCCTTAAAAAAGTATTATTCTAAAAGCGGTGAAAGCATTAAACAACAGGATTCCCATTATCACTGGCTCAGCAGAGTCAAAGCTATCTATTCTCACTCATCATTCCATGCTGGTAGAAGAAATGCTGAAGTTACCTGGCTAGCAATCAATCCATCTGAAGAAACACTGCAAACTCTATTTTAGTATTAAATGTAGAGAAACAAGCAATGTCCTATTTGTAACAAATGCCTGGTACTTCTACTAGCAATGAGAGAACACTCCTATTTAATGTTTCCAACTGCTCTGGCGTTTTCCAGTACAGAGAGAAAACACAGATCATTGAAGCCTGACTGTTTTCCACAGCAAATTGTCTTCAAGCATACTTTAGAACAATGACTACTCTTCAAGTGGGGGAAAAAAAAATACCAGAACCCCCCAAATTCATCCCACTAGCCTCAGCACACATTTTTATTCATGAACTACTTGACACCAAAAGCTGCACAGCATAAAACAAAACACTTGTGCTGATAAATTGAAACACTTACTGCACTGGAGAAGAGAGGAAGAAGGGTGTTTTCTAACGTGTTTTGAAAACACAGACATGGTTAACATAAGTGCAGCACTCAGCATTCACTTACAGTGTTCTTTCCTAAACAGTTACTCCTTCACTCAGACCCTGAGCAGTTCTCAGACGACTCAAACCAACAGAATGGCATCAATCACAACAGAGGCTCAAAACGTGACTTCACCTTGTGTTGCTAACCTGAAGCAATTCCTTAAAATAAATGCTTTAATTGTTTATATTCCAGTTAAATTCGACTAAGAATTTCAGTGGTCTCCTAAAGGCTCTCTCCTGCCCCAGACTTTATTATTGTCACACCTACATTCCACACAAACATTCACAGTGCTTTCCACATTTGGAAGGAATTTCCTCTATTTCCATCATTATTTATATCCAAGACCAGCTCATACTTTCATAAGCTTTACAAGGTTTGATGCCAGGAGCTCCACAAATAAACTATATATACACACTTCCAAAAGAAACAACAGGAAAAGGCAATGCTCAACACAGCTGGCAAGTTGACTCTTCATTGAAACCAAATGTCTCCAAGTTTCATAAGCAGATATTTTAGAACAGCCTCAAATGTAGGCCTGAGGAAAGCTTTTCTAAATCCACTTTTAAGAGTTCAATGCTTTTTCTCCAACTATTATCTAGTGCTTCCTGAGTCCTGCTTGGGAAAGTTCGAGAGTCTTTGAATCATCAGGGCACAAAACAACTCGTGGAAGGTCAGGTCACTTATAAGACACACATGTACTCAGAGACAAGCCTAGGAGTGATCTGGAGAGGCATCCTCAGGTTTAACAGCAAGGTGGTCATATCCAGGAAGCATTAAACAGGTGGCAAGGCAATCCTGACAAGTCCCCTCAGACCAACTCTTCTGAAGACACAGCTCCTTCCACAAACACATGCACACAGTCCATCAAACCCAACAATAATATTTAAAAGCAAGATGAGCTTGAATAGCCTGGAATAGAATTTTATCTCTTTCACAAGCCTTCACAGAATTAGTTTCATTCACAGAATCAGAAGCATTCAAATTTTAAGAAATGCTAATTCTCATAGTGGAAAAGGCACAGCATAAGGTGAAAGAACAGAACCCTGCAGTTAAGCAGTGGAAACAAACTTGTAAATAAACTTTTACAACCTCCTCTGCAAGAAGCTTTTAGATAATCACCTAAGAGCAGCCAATAGGGTGATTACCACCTATCTTTTTTTTTATTCAGGTAAATGTTAAGGAGATCAATTAAAAAAAAAGAAAGAAAGAAAAGGTATTTGCTTCTCATACTCACTTCAGAAGCTCCAAAGTAATTGTTCCACGAGGCTCAGCTTCTATACTCTTTCCCCAAAATTTTAGTTTGGGATAGATTGATCCATGAAAAATAAAGTCCTTATTGAGGCCTTCAGAATAAAATGCACTAATAGGTGGGTGGTGGCTGACTTGCTCAGATATAAATCTAAATCCTAAATCCTCCCTAACAAGGACAAAAAAACAAAAAATCATTAAACAGTAAGTATTTCTTTGAATGTTAAAAGAGAAAAAGCGTGACTTGATACTTAAATTGTTGACAGATTTTTAGATTAAACTGAAGGTGAGACTCCTCTAGTCCCATGACATATTTACAATTCATGAAAGAATTTGTACTCTGAACACTTCCTCTTTATACCCAAAACCCAACCCACATGCAAACACCTAGGTGACTTTCTACACAGAAAAGTATTTGAAAAAGTCTCACTGAAATAACTAATGAAAATCCTGAAACTCTTTGGGCAGCAGGAGATGGTCTGACTAAAAACTTTCTTCCACTGCAGACATTGCCCATTTATTTAAGGCTGAAGTCCTTCAGACTAACTCCTCTGACAGGATCAGCAAAACACCACTGAAATCAACTCATAGTGGCTAGTCAGGAAGGGTCTTTGGTGGAAGGACATGAACAAGTTTTTCTCTGAATAATTAAAAGAATACTCCAACTAAACCCAGAAATAAAATCATTAGCTTTTATAACAACTTCTCAAGGATTTTCAGATAGTTTTGGGAAAATAATTTTAGCTATAAATGTATTTTAGTAATTTTATTCTTTAACTTCACTAAACCAACCAAGCTAGTATGAGCATCTAACTACTCAAGAACATAAATAGCCCCAGCTCCCAATTTGAATTAATTATTACCTGGTTAATTCGTAGGTTTCTCCTAACAGTGGGTTAAATGGTTTGCCAGTTCTCTCCCACTGAGAAGCCACAGCAGAAACTGCAAAAGCAGCTACAGCCTATAAGCAAATTGAGAACACACAGTTATGAGAACAGTAGATTACAACTCTATTTTGTTTGTTGCACACGACATTATTTTGTTACTAATCCAAAAAGAAAGTGCTATATATTGCTTAAGGCCAAAACATGTGTAAACCATAGGATAAGTGATACAGAAGTGGGAAGATACAAGCAGTTATTAAGAATACCATTTCCAAAGAGATTATTTTTCTGTAGTAAATTTGGTCAGGTTACACATTGCCCCATGCAGAGGATAGTCTGGCTTTTTAAACCTACTTTTCTCCTATTTTGACTGTCCCCCCACACTCAGATCATTGGGACTTTCCCCATTGTCAGGCAAATGTTATCTCTAACACCAATGGGATTTCTTGACTGATTCCAACAGGCATAAACAACAATCAGAAGGTCCTGCAGGCTGACAAGTAGGGGTACGTATTACACAAACACAGAATAAAATATATATGGTCCAGTTTCAACTGAGGTGAAAACAGAGCATTAAGCAATACTAGTATAACATTGCAAACCTTACAAGAGAACTGGGGTTGGTTAGCCTGGAGAAAAGGAGGCTGAGGGGGGAACCTTATCACTGCCTACAATTACCTGAAAGGAGGTTGTAGAGAGATGGGTGTTGGTCTCTTCACCCAAGCAACAGGTGATAGGATGAGGGGCAATGGCTTCAAGCTGGACCAGGGCAGGTTTAGATTAGACATTAGGAAAAAATTCTTCCCCAGAAGGGTTATCAGGCACTGGAACAGGCTGCCCAGGGGGGTGGTTGAGTCACTGACCCTGGATGTAGCAGATGAGGTGCTCAGGGATACGGTTTAGTACCCGTTAACGGATGGGTAGATGAGGTGCTCAGGGATACGAGTTAGCAGAGGACAGGTGTGCTTGGCCTCTATCTCAAAGGTCTTTCCCAGCCTAGAGATTCTGTGATAACCTAATGTCACAGGCCTGATTCCACCATATTCACTTCCCCATGGCAAGTCCAGCCACGCACTATATTCTACTCAACACAACAGCCAGTTTGGGAGAAGAGTGGCAAAGCCTGCCTCTGTTAACAACAATTTTTCATCCAGTAACTTAAAGATCACAGAGTCACTCAACAAATCAATTTAAAGCCAAAACTTCATCTTCACAACACACAAAACCACAGAAAAAGAGTCACAATTAAAGCAGCCCTGAAAACAGTTGAGGTCAACAGTTAGTTGGCTCAAACTCCATGTCACAAACATCCAATCCAGTCACTATGAAACAAGAAACTTGTCTAGACAGACACACATGGGCATTCTTATGATAGCCCTGGAGAAAGAAATACACTCAAGTGAGAAACTGTCTTAAAATGAAAGACTCCATGAGAGAAATAAGTCTTCTGGACTAACCAGAAGGTGCTAGGCATTAAGTTACCTGCATTCTTTCCAGGGGGTCTGCATGACTACAAGCCTTATTAATGAGGTATATATGTTCCATATATTCTGTTATCCGTTGAAGGAAACTCAATGGCTCATTGAAGACAATAGGCATCGTAATCTTAGACAGCTCCTAGGTAACAAAAGGATTAAGTTCATTTCTTAGACACAACAGTAAGTTAACAACTGACAACAAGAACATTGGAAATAAGCTGTGGGTTAATTTATTTATGGCATTTCAAAAGACATTTGGCAAGCCTAGAGCAGACCTCCAAGTGCTACAGCTGAAAAGGGGCTAGAAGCACTGCAGAACCCTGCTAGCAATCTGAAAGAATAAACAACTGCAAAAATCGATCCAGCTAACCTAGTAAATTCAAGAAAAAAAATGTTACCCTCTATTCTGTGGTGTACATAAAATAGAAGAGGTTAAAATTTCCACAGATAGCAGCAATAACGTGCCAACCAGCTCATTACGATATTTAAGCACCATGCATTCCTTTGAAACTCTCACACAGCCATTTGCATAAAATCTAACTGTTTTACTGCAGCAACTACAAATTATTTTTTGAAAGGAACAGTTACATAAAGAATAGGATTTGAATTGCTCTAAAAAATTTTAGTGGCTTCATTTAAGCAACCTGTTATTTGTGTCAGAATGTTTCTCATTTCTCATGTGGATACAAGACAGACATGAAGTTCACACAGAGATTTCCAATACCCTGGCTCTTTTACTATAGCCAAGCAAATCTGGCTGCTTTAATTAAAGAGTTGTGCTCATGACTGAACACTAAAGCATCATTTAAGTATTTACAACGTAGTGGAAAGGAGAATGCCACCAGATTAAGTTAGAGAATCATAGAGTGGTTTGGGTTCAAAGGGACCTCAAAGCCCATCTAGTTCCTACCCCCCTGCCTTTGGCAGGGGACACCCTCCACTAGCTCATGTCACCCAGAGCCCCATCCAACTGTGGAGGAGTCATCCACAGTTTCTCTAAGCGACCTGTGCCAGTGCCTCACCACCCTCATTGTGTAAAATGTCTTCCTTTTATCTCATCTAAATCTACCCTCTTTCAGTCAGTGCAACACTTTCCTCAGCGTCACAGGCAGTAAAGTCAAAGTAAAGTTACCCCTAACTGACTTAGATTGATTCAGTCCAGTGAAGTGCCTTAGTGGCTAGGGCACTCATCCTATCAAAAGGATTTTTGACAGTACAGCTGTATCTCTTAGATGACATAAGCTAAAGAAGCAGAAGGACTCACTGACTTGTCTGCTGCATTTAGAGAGGACTGCACTGGCAGACCTAGACTAGACATGAGTGTAATTGCTTAACGCTGCTGAAAAGCAGCTAAGGCAGCAATGCCTCCTGTGTTGAGCAGTTTTCATTCCTAATGAGAATGAAGTAATCAAACATGGAACTGTGTTCTTAACTGATTAAAACAGTGGTGATGGCATATAAGGATGCAAGTGTTGGGTTCCTTTAACAACACAGAGCAATGCAAAGGTCTGTGTTTCCAAGTCTAAGAATAAATCTTGTGATCCAATTACATCACACCATTAGTACCCAAAAACTCTAACAGATCCCAAACTTTTCTAATCCCTTTAATCAGAGGAAAATTGGTTTTTTTTGGCACAAACTGCTTCTGTTATGGGGAAGAATCAAAACAAAGCCCTAAATCACACTTTGCTAAGTAAAGAATTAAAAGAAAAAAGGCAGAGCAGGCCATTGCATTAATCAAACCACATCTGACTATATTTTAGTGGTTTTAGTCTAGTTCTAGTAGAACAGCATTAGAAATGCCAATCTACATGCTCCAACAGCTTAAGCAAGTAAGGAAATAGTACTGTTGGTATTTAGAGAGCTGCAGTTTAATATGAGGTTCCCTGAAGGAAAAAAAATGGAGAGAATGTACCAGGTTTTATTCTGCATTTGAAATTATAAGCAACAAAATTAACCAGTTGAAGATACAAGACCTAACATCAGCATATTTCATCCAAGCTAACTTACCAGTCCAATGCATTTTTTTAATATGCTCCACACACTAAAATCACTTCTGGAAAACATTGGGGCAGGTAATGATGTCCTGTAATTGAAGAAAAACCACAAAAGCCAACTGTGAGTATCAGCCCCTTAAGCACAAAGACATTTGTAGGTACTGAAGTGCTTATAAAGGAAGCAAAACGTTAACCTAGAGTTGACATAGGAAACAGACAAGTTAAACATCTTTTCAGTTCCAGAGAAATAGCCTCTTTCAGTAAGAACAGTAATGCCCCAGAAGATAACAGGCCAGTATGTACTCACATCTCATTTACTATAGGTTTACCTGTGCCTCTTAATTCCATTTTCTTGAATCTCTGTCTCTCCGTTATGCTTTCCAGTCCTATTGCTTTGGTGTGGATCTAGATCAAGCATTTCTGCAACTTTATGATTTGCTTCTGAGAAGTCTCCTGAAGAATTGTCAGAATCAAAGCCTGTATGAAAACCATAAGGCAACAGTTTTCTTAGGAACCTTATTATGCCACAGAGTGCCACTCAGATTTTTTAACTCTCACACCATAAGTACACTTGTACAGGGTTATTTTATTTCAAAGAATATCAGAGTGAAAATCCTTCATTAAGTGACCTAATTTCCAAGAGTATTTAGAGCCAAGCATTGCATTAGAATCAAGCATTCTCAACTCATTTTCCACACTGCTGAATATCAGCCTAATTTAGAATCTTACGAGTTCTTCAGTAACTCCTAATCAGATTAGCTGTATTGTCTCTTCTTCAGAGCTGTGGTGTGATTACAGTAATTTTGTTCAGTTATGTAGTTTTCCTCAAAGACCTTAAAAATTTAACTTAGCCTACTTATACTGCTAACAGGCAAGGAGAAGGGGGGAGAAGAAATAATAACGGCCATTTCACAGTCCCACAGAGAACACCCAGACTACTAGAGCGACAGAAATGTAGGGTATCTGACTTCTTTTTGCCATCTGTGTGCACAAACCATATGACACTTCCCTAATGGTTACAGCAAGAACCTGGGGACTTGAAGATGAATCATTCCCCGAGTTTTAAAAGCAACCTAAAGCATGACCTATAGTAAAAGGCTCCGTTTTTTGTGACCCAATTCCACCCACTTGCACAGATTGCTACTGGAAACAGTGTTTTAACTAACTGCTGGCACCCACTGTAACACCATGCTTCAAACAGCTTCAACCATACCAAAAAGTAAAAGGTTAAACCCACAGGAGTCTACAGGAGCACAAGGCTCTGTGAGCAGACAGCCTGAAGTCCAGCTTGGATCAAACCAACAACCCAAGCTTTTAATGATTTGTTAAAGTCACACTACTTCCCACACACACACTTAGGGTAACAACAATGTATTCCACACATGACTTTAAACAGAAAAATTGTAAAAGGCATTTTATACATACATACACCCACACACGTGGTCACTATCAGCACCATACGCCTTCAGTCAATGCTGCCACAGACTGACAAGTCAGCAACAACAAATAAGGATCAGCTGCAGCATCAACAGAGCACCCTACACCGATGTGGTAACACAATCCCCCCCTCACAACTGTCATAGTATCACAGCAGAAAGCACTGCTGCTCACTCAGTGGAATAAAGGAGCATTTTTGTTGATAATAATCCAAAGAGCATTATGTCCTTCCCGAGTGCCACAAAGGTCAATTCTTCATCAAGAACTACAAGGCAACTTCACTCTTCAGCTTCCAATTTAAGAGTCAGAATCCAGAAGCACTATGAAGCTGTGTATTTGCTGGCATTCCAGCCTTGCCACAGTTTTAAGGAATACTCTAACATCATTTTTGTATTCCTTTCATTCCAGCTATCATAACCTGGGCAACCATTTCTCCACTGATGACACCACATTCATCTACAGCCTACCCCAAAGTCCATCCAGGGGTACAGAAAGATTATGAAATATTACAAAGCACATAAGACTAATGTAGGAAAGAAATCAGCTTTTACAAAGATTATTTCAATTACAGATAGAAAATACGTTGTCACCAACTTTTTTCACTTAGAAACTATCTATCATAAGTAGTACTTCTGCTGTTCTTGATAACATCTCCAACAAGGTGCTTTTACTTATACAAAACAGTTCATGGAAGGGACACATTCAGAAACAAATCCCTGCATTTTTTCAGGGATGAAGGTCATGCCAATAACATTCAAAACTGCACAAGGAAGTATCACTGATATGATCTTATTTGGCAAACAGCAGCCATAATGGCTGATGTCATGTATGAAACCATCTCCTACATTTTGATGTCACAAGTATGTAATTACACAGCAATAACCACACCTTAGCAGTCTTAGTACTTAATTGGAAAGTATGATAGTCATACATACATTCAGGTCATTAAAATGAAGACTACCCTGAAACACCTGTCTTAAGAAAAACACACACATGTCCATCTTCAGTCACCCCACAACAAAATATTTACTATTTTAAAGTGGCATTTCTTACCACACAGTAGCTTTTTTTTGGAACCTGTGACAGTACAAGGAGATGGAAAAGGCAAGTAGTGTAGGATGTAACAAAATCATTCTTATTAGTTTGACTGATGAAGTTGGAAAAAAATAGATGAGCTTTTCAGTACATGTGCCCTCACTCAGAAAGCTGAGCAAGCACACACAAGAGGAAAAAGCCTCACATTTAACAGGTACCTCAATGAGATAAACACACTGAAATGTCTAAGTAAAGCTTCAAATAGAACAGTTGACTGGCTTATAGGGGAAGGGTTATGAAAAGTGTTACTGGAATTACAGCCTTTACATTGTACCCCAAACCTGGCAAATCCTATCAAATCTTCATTGTTTTTATCCACACTAGTCTTTCAGAATTGATTTTGTCCTGTTCCTATACAGCACAGCAAGAATTTAGAGTCAGGTTTCTGAATTATTTATGGACAACAATATGTCAATGCTAAGTAAATAAGTGACAATTCTATAGCAAGTGTCTCACATACTAAACAAGATAGAAATGCTTGCTGAGAAAAGTGAAGGTATATCAGAAGTGTAAAGTCTGCTTTCTTAGAGTTTACCTCCCCACAATTACTTTAAAAACCAAAGCAACCACCCCCTCCATCCCACCCAAAAATAAAACAACACAAGGGTACCAGCCAATCACTAGACTTCCAACTACACTTTAAACCTTAAGTATCAGCTGGCTTGTCTGCTGCAAGCCCATTGAGAAAGTTTTACAAGCTGCTTCTTAGTGAAGTTTTAAGTATTAGAGTTCTGTGAAAACACATCCAGAGAAGCTTCTTCACACAGAGGATGTACTGATCTAGGATAAAAACAGTTTACTGAGATTACTTGGTTTAGTTGTTCTAATTTACAGAAGGAGTCTTTCTCCAGGTGGCATTAAAGCCTTGAAATTGCCAAACTGAGTAGGTAAGCTGTATTATAGGGCAGTTTTTATACTGAAGAAGCGCTGGGATGGATAAAAATTGGGGTTTATAAAGGGGATAGGGGACCACCACAGAAATAAAATGTCAAAAATTAGCTTAAAAGTCCCAATTTGTGCGTGTTAAGGGGGATACAAAAGCTTTTTAAAAGGTTCAACATTTTCAAAGTCAAATATTTAAGTTGGGTGCCAACATTAATCTATTTCAAGAGCTTAAAGAAAAATGACTTGCCAGTAACTCTAGTTTTCTTAGCCTTCTTCTTCCACATCCTGCAAATGAAAGAAGTCCACTGAGGCTATGCTATACATCCACCTACGAGGGAGCAGGGAGGCACAGTGTTGTTCGAGTCACACGAAGACACAGACTGCCCCTTTTGTACAGTCAGCTACTTCCTTAAATGCTAATTAAGCTTTGTCACTCAAGAGAGAACAGGAGTCAAAATAGCATAGTACTGAGAACCTTCAGACCCAAAAAGGGCTTGATGAATAGGGATAAATATGACAGAAGTGCAGATAGCCAGTGAAGTGGGAGGGAACCTTCCACTCCACACTTTTGGAGGGTCTGGACATGGCAGGTCTAGACCCAGTAATTGCAGTCCACATGGTCACAACATATGGCCATATTGCACTGCTGTCCCAGCAGGCAGGCTGGCCTTTCACAACAACTAGTACTTCAATAACTAAGCATTGGGTCAGAATCCACTGATTCAGTTAGATCCACGTATTCTGAAAATACATAAATTTGGCAGCAGCATTAAGTTTCCAAGCAATGGGAAACAGCAGGGCAATGTCCTCACAAATACTCTGGGCCAGATTAACTTCCTGGGCATGGAACAGGACATTTCCATGGAAGTCCAAGTTGATATTTAAAAAAAAACAAACTCAACTATTGATCTTTGTCAAAAATAAATTACCCTGGTAACTAGCCAAGCATTCTCCTGTTCTGTGACAATCCTTTTGCAAAACAAAAGCAAAAAGATACCAGACAGATCCACTGAAGGATGCAGGTCTAAGAGCAGCACCTGATGACACACAATCTCCAACAAGTCTGCGATGACATTAATAAATCCAGGGTGACACAAGCTAGAAGCAAATGATCAAACCTACATGCTCCCTGTCTCACATAACAATACAAAGGATCTGGAATTCAAAGGAGTGACCATTTTACCCAACCCAGTCACAGAAAACTACTATTTGGGAAGAAGGAGATGCTATGCTATCAAGAATTAACTGAAACCATAGGTAACATTCCCAAGAGAAGTACTCATTCATGATGTAAGGATGTCAGGTGTCCAACTAATCAGCAATGCTGATGATCACATGAATGCAAAGAAACTTCTCTCCATGGAAACTCTTAATTAGTCACTGACTCAATTCATCACCTATATATATATATATATACACACACACACAGTGTCCATCCTGCACATCTGCACGTGGAATCATCATCCAGTCAGTGTCAAACTATCTGCCAGGAAGGCTATTACCAACCACACAGCATGCAAGCCCATCACATGAGCATGTCTTTTGGATGCGATAGGGACAGTGTCAGAAGCAGGAAACTTCTCAGGCAAAGAGATAAAATCCAGCACAACGAAACACAGGGGGTCTGGGATAGACTCACATTCTGGAAGTGATGCCATTGATTAATACCTACAGGAAAGTTATGGCTTCCTCAATAGTGAGCTCCTGGTATCTTACAGGAGGCAGCACACCACTTGGGCTGCTGCTGATTGCTGCAGAATTCTAAAGCATAACCTCCCACCGAGCTCAAGTGCTCTCCTAAGCCTGGTTTGCTACTTCCAGGACACAAACCACAGTGCCCAATTATTAAAATCAGTGAACCTGTGGGAATTGCTGCAGATGGAGCCACGCTCTTCACTCCCAAGAGAGATGCAACAATATGTTTATTGATGTGAACCGACAATGTAAAGTTTGATAGTGAATGTGAGGGTGGTTTAGCAGGATTACAATGGCACTGTGTGCTGATGAGTTACTGCAGAGAGGACAGGGTCAGACAGAACTGCCAGGGAGACCCTCCTGCTGAGTCATGAGGTTCTGAAAAGACCCCCCTGCCTTTTAAACTTCTCAGAGAGGAGCCTAGGTGTGCCTGGATGCAATGCTAGTCCCAGACTCAGTCAACAGTGTATGTCTAAAGCACTATGGTGCATATGCTGTTTTCATTTCAACATGAAGCTAAGACACTGCTGGGAAGTGTGCTTGTTCCTGGTAGACATGTCTCAATCCCAGACTTAGAGCAGAATAAGGACATGTCTAAGTGCTTGCCCACCTACTGATCTGACCTAAAGGAAGGAGTGTATCCTTGGAAAAAACAGACCAAGGAATCTGCCAAGAATACTCTTTTTAATCAAAATCTGTAACTCCAGATCCTGAAATTTTCACCGTGTGACCTGAAAGCTCACCTTGGCTCAGAAAGAACTTCAATTCTGAACTTAATCTCCTGCAATTACTGGGTCTAGACCTACCATGTCCAGACCCTCCACAAATTAAGAGACAGGCAAGGCATGATCAGGACCCTTTAGAACCTAAACTAAAAATCAGCAAAGCACCATCTGAAAGATACACAGTCCATGGTGCTAACAGGACCAAGGAGTTGCTACAGGCATCGGCAGCTGGGAAATATGAATGCAGAAAGACCCAATTGCAGTTGTCCTTAGCATCACACTTATGTCTGGCTTGGACAGGACACAGGTACAAAGAATGAGGTGTAAACTTCACCAGGTTTGTGCAAATAATCCATCAAACTGACAGCACCTTCTAAAGCATCTAGCTGGAGAAAGAGATTGAACACCTGTCTTTAAAGATAGTCCTGAGGAAGGAAGAACATGAAACAAACTGTTCTAAAATTAGCACTCTTGTTAAACTAAGTACCTGTGGGGCATGCTCCAGGGCAACATATAAAAGGGAAAAAAACCTTCAATCTCATTTAATTCCTGGAGTGGCTGCTGCAGAGCGAACACCCTCCATCAGCAGAGGGCTGTGCTGAGGCTTATCAAGACCCTGGATCTTCTTTTGCTTAGAAACTTCTGACATAATATTCCTCCCTATGGAAGAATAAGATTGAGACAGGACAAATAGTGCTCACAGAACTGATGCACAACATCTCGCTTCTGAGCGGAGACAGCCAAGACTGCAGCATACACGAACGCCTCACGTACAGTAGCTCAGAAGTTATTACCACCTAGAGCACTTTCAGGGAGAAACAACCTTGTGAGGTTGAGGAAAAGAGAAAAAGAGGAAGAAAAAGGACAAAACAAGAGTGTTCAAACGCAGAGGACTCAGACACCGAGGGCTGTGTACTTCTGCAGCAAGACACAAAGGAGTGTAGCAACATCAAAGCTGTGCAACACAAACCACATCCTTAGAGGCACATTTTATTCACCTCTCTCAATGGGGGGAAAAGTATATAGTTCATTTATGGCCATGGTTCTGAGTTCTTGGAATTGAATGATGACTAGAGATGTACAGGAACAATCCATTGTGTTTTCAATATTCTTATGGCACAATGATTGGGTTTTACTCTGGAGTCCTAGCCCCATCACTCCTAGCTAGCATGAATGCAATCCTGATGTCTTTCCCTTCTCTGTGACATAACTGTGACATGTCCTATGCACCCTGCTGTCAGTCAAGTTGCTTTACCCAGCCCCCTCCATTTACTCCTCACGTGAATTTCCAACCAGCCAAGTATAAGTGTACTTTACCCACTGGTTATCTACCATGCCACTTCCATTATTTCAGCTTCCATGCTTCCCATTATTCTCTTTTCATTAAGCACACTACTCTTACCATCGCCAGCATTTCTCATTTCACCTCTATTACAGGATTTCTGAGACCACATTTAAGGGGAAGACTTGAAAACAGTTTGAGATGTCTGAAAGGATTTCTTCTTTTTTTATTAAAATACTTTATGCATTTTATTTCACCACTCCAACCGTGTAAGGGTCTTACAGATAACCATTCATCCTTATTAGTTCAAAGAAAAGAACTATTTGATACACTGCTCAAGCCTGAAGTGATTCATGCTTGCTTTTCCAGAAACAACCCTGGATTGCAAAGACTTTTGGTTCCCTATCTTGAAAGCACACTTTTGTAGTAATTTCTCACTAGAAAAAATTTTCTACCTCAATTCTGCAGGATATTCTTTTCCACTAAAATAAATTATTAAAAAAACAACCCCAACCCATCCACAGAAGGTATTTCACCTTTCAATGGGTCTTAAAAGCATTAATTCTTAAGCTGTTAAGTCACCTGCATTTTACACAAAATGAAAGCAAAGCTTTTCTAAAGGACTGTGACAGTGATAAAATGATAGTCAGCATTAAGTTTTAATTAAAAAAAACCCTCATGTCAAAGTCTGAACCTGAATTATAATTCTTCCTTTCTTCTTTTAAGAAGATAGCACTACAAGATTTACCAACAGCAGTTTCTTTATTTCTCACAGTACTGTATTACCAGCCCCTCACCACACACACAATGCAGCTTATACTTTTTTTGGTGACCCTGTGCCCATCACTCACCCGTAACGGCATCATAAAACTCTTCTTCACTATTCATCCTTCAGTGTGAAATCTCTGTACAGCCAATCCAGCTTCCTCTAATGCATCGTTGAACTTGGTTTCAGGATTAAGTATCTGTGTGTGGTTGAAGTCTTCTTTTGCAAACACCCAGCTGCTTTAGATGATCTATTTGACAAGACAGTGAAACAGAATTAGCAACTTCCACATTTCTTCTGTGCACAACCACTCACACTTGACAAGTATTAATTTTCCTATTTCTTCCTATGGCAAAAGATGGATTCTTGCATTTCTAAGTAAGCAGCTGCCTTTGATGCCAAAGTCATTCTGAAGATGAATACTACCTACCAGAACAGCAGCTGATGTACTATGCCACAATTCTCTTACATATATACAGAGTGTAATTTTAAAGTAATGTATATGATATATATATATATATATACACTATACATTACTTTAAAATATACCTTATTTACTGCAAGTTAGATTTCAGGCAAGTACAGCTAGAAGGAACAGAGAACTGAAGAAAGAAAGAGACAGCTGGCAAAACAAAACATCCCTGCTTCAGCAAGAAGATAAGCCTTACTGCACCCCTAACCCAGAAAGCTGGGAGCAAGAAAAAGAACCTTATACATCAAAATCTCACTGATGCCTAAAAACATTGGGCCTCACTGTACACCATGCAGTCAGCATCTAGTGACCATTAGACAAGTCTTGTCAGGCTCCTGCTATGGACTCTTGAAGAGATAACTTGAGACTTTTCCCTCAAAGAAACCACATGTTTTTCTCAGCAGAGCCAAGCACACTGCAAACACCCTACAGATTTATGAACCATCCCAGCTCCACTTACTTTATGGATAGACTAAATTAAACTTTTTTTTCCAGATGGCTGGCAACGATGTAACATAAACATTTTTACTTCACCCAATTTTAGTCAAGGGAGAATAATGAGAAAACTTAGTTTGCACTCTTCCAAATGTTCATCAAGTCCCAACAAGAAGCAAAGTACACAATGACAAACGACAGCATGGAGATGCTATCGATATCTCCTCCAAAACAACCTCAATCTGTCAGCCTCAATTTTTTTTACCATCCTTGAAGATCCCATTGCTTTTGTGACAGCAGTTTTTTCCAGAGTAATTATAACTTGCACAATTCCACTCCAGTTAAGAGAAACAAAGCGCACTCTACTCCGAGCAGAAGAGCTTGCCATGTTTGAAGCCAATTCCTTCTCTCTTCCTCTCTGCAAGTCATACAACTGCATGAGTCCTCCTGTATTTCAAGTCTTTTTACCTCACTGCCCAGAACAAAAGCTATTTCAATGTCTCGCACACATACAGCCTTCCAATTCTCCATGCATAAGGAGGAGATAAAATAGCCTATTTTGGAACTCATCTAAGTTAATAAATGTAGTATTTGCCTTGAAGTGTTATGTCTGTCAAGGTCAGGTATCTCAGTTTGTCACTTTTCCCTTAGGAACTCCCTATGTTGCTTGCCACCATAGGATTTTATATCAGTCTCTGCATTATGGCAAGCAGCTGAGCTTCCACATAATCTTCAGCAATTATTTACTTATTTACAATTCCCCACATCCACAAGGACAAAACTTTATGCAGCTGCTTCTCTTGACTTGCTACAGCACTGCTGCAATTGCTCTCAGCTGGATGATAGTTTCCTTCCCTTTTTTCCTGTGTTCTCTACTCACAGACCTTTAAACCTCCTTCAATTTATCATCACCAAGTCTCCGACTCAGTTCTGTCAAGGAATTGCATTCTCCTGGGGGAGGAGGCAGCAATTAAAAACATTAACAAGTTGGATACACGTATGTCCAAAGACTTCCAGTGCAAGGCTATCTGCAAGTGAAGCACTTGGCATAAGGCTAAGCTTCACTTCAAAAAGATAAAGGCAGTTCAGGCCACCAGCAACCATGCTGCCACAGGAACAAAGAAAGGGCAAAACCTTCTTTCTTACCTATCAGTTGGTAGCAGCTCAATCAGATTTCTGGGTGAACTAAACCACAGAAGTGACTATGTTGTCCTAAATCTATACTGTAAGTATAGATAACCTATTCCTATGTTATCTTGCCGAGTGGAAGTCAGTCCTTGACTCTATAGGAAAGAGAGATACCTTGTTCATACTAACACTGCTGTCAGTCTTAAAGTTTCTCCAAACTTCCCAGCCCCACCAGCAATATATCTGGAAGTATCTCTTCCAAGGTCTCCAAACAGGACATATCTGGAACCCTGTCCTTGAGGATGCAACTATGTAAACCTTTCAAGGAGGGCAGAAAGAGGGAATCCAAAGAAAACTAATGCTACAGAAAACAGGAACACCATGTCTCAGGGCAAAGCCATTATCTGGAATAACTTCCATAAGCTGGAATGACCCCACTACTTTGCCAAGAAAGAGCTTGCATGAGAGGGCTTCTTTAACCCTCTCTGGTACTGTATCCTTGAAAATGTAAGACATTTATGGTTTGAAATGTCTGCAAGTGTTGCATTCTTCTAGCAAACAGCAGCCAGTATTTCCAGAAGGAAACTCATATATGCCAGAGGTACAGCGATCTCCTGATTAGCACTACAGCTCCCCCAGTCCCATGCTCTGACTTGACTGGCCCAGTATGGAGCCAGGAGTGGGACTCGATGATCCTGATGGGTCCCTTCCAAACTCAGGATATTCTATGATCTTCCCTTTTTATGTTTAGTCTCTATTTTTTATTTAAGCTTTTGCAGCATGACAATCCTATTGTTTCATATAGCTCACAGGGTGGGAACCTGTTTTGAAAGAGCCATGTATTTATCTGCAACACATGAAAATGATCCAGTTGAAAATCCACCCCCGTCCAGTCCAGTTGCAAAGGGCACATTTCCTCAGAGCCCTATCCAAACTCAGCCACATTACACAGCTGCTTGCAAGCTCCAGACATGCCTTTTAACAGCAACACCAGAATGCTACAGTCTTCTATAGAAGGCACTAAGGAATAAAAATTATGACTTAATGATAACTGACATTTTTAAGAGCCATAAGCCAGGTCATAGAGATGAACACCAGTTTCTCCTCTCCCCCCTCCACCCAGCACAATAACAACTGCATTACAAAAGGACTTGTGAAGTGGAACTACATCATGCAGCATGCAGTTTCCCTACTGAGACAAAGCAGCTTTCCTATAGAAACACTCACCCAGTACAAATGAAGTAAGAGACTGAAAGCCCTGTGATAACTGAAAGCAAAAGTGACGCTGTGCTGGCCTCTAACACGCACCTCACACCACACCTCACTGCTGTTTCAAAATGAAAGCTCAGTTACATCCCTGTAAGCTACATCCAAGCTTTGCAACTATTCCCTAGAGAACAAAATATTCATGGAAGTCACTTAAAATAATAGTTGCAAGTTCTCCTAGGGTGCTAGGAGCATTTTTTAAAGGACAGAGTAACATTTTTTGCATCAAGAGATATCTAGGAATAACTTAACACTCATATCACTTCTCTTACATTCAGTTCCTTTATTTAGCAGAATTTAACGTGAATTTGCATGGAGCTGAACACACAATGGTAACAGCATTTAGCTTTCATGAGCCAAAAAGCTAGGCTTAAATCCTTTTCTCTTACTAAAAGCAAGAGCAAAACATTACTTTCAACTTGGTTGAAACGTCAGAAGACAGAAACATCCTGTTTGCTTCACACTCAACATTTGTAATCTGTATTTCCTCCTCCATGCCCATCACACACCCAAAAAAATTCACTTCCACACCAGCATCCCTAGTTAACAGCTTTTATCAGAACTGCCATTCAAGGAGGGGAGCAGTACTGCTGTGTCAGACCCTTAGGAGCTTAGGACCAAATGCCATCCTGGAAACTCTTTCATTAAGCATATCATGTTCACATATTTTAGTCCTACAGTGTAGGAAGAAATATAAAGTATATTTAGCTGATTTCTTACATAGGCTGTGGTCCTCAGGAATATAACAACCACTTTTCCACACAGAACCTCAACTCATTCCTCCTGGTTGCAGAGAGCACTGTTGCAGCAGTAAGGCTTTGATGGTTTACAGGTTAAAATTACCTTAGTGGGCTTCACTTTAGCAGCCCATGCCAATGGGCTGGGTGCTCAAGGCACAGACACCCAAAAAGATGATTTTCCCTGGGGATTGCAGCTGCACTGCCACATTTATTATCAGGAGAGATTGTACATAAATGCTTTTATAAATTATAATTATGCTGCAGTAGAGGCATCTTTAGGGAACTGGAGATTTGTAATTTACTGATGACAACACAGCCCTGACCACAAGCAGCCCAGATTTTGTGTGGTTTACAAGATAAGTGACAAAGCTGATCTATTTCCCCATATTATAAGGCTATGGGTTTGTATATACTAATTGGCTTTACTGTGAGATTTCTGTGCATGAATAAATACTGACACACTTATTTTTATAATAGACATCCTATTTTTGAAGCTCAAACTGAAAGACAACAGATAAAAATGTACAGAAAAATGTAATACCTATCACAACAGTACAACATCATAATTGGCTGGTAAATCTGGACTGCAGACCATATTATCTTATGCTTTGGTCTGAGAATTTCTCCATATTAGATTGTCTGAAATAGTCACAATACAGTGTTACTCTTTCAATTACATTTCAAGTGAGTGCCAAAGCAATTAACAGAAAACTGTGAAGTTTAACATAATTTATTGAACAAGTTATTTGGGCAGAAACTAGTTTTTCTTGTCATTTTGTTTATTTGCATGCCAATGCCTACCATATACAAAACCAGACTAGCAAGAGTTAAGCAGAGTATGCAAGTGCAAAACTTGTAAGAGCTGCTATCTTCTAATCAAAGGACATCCATTATGGTTCCTCTGAAATAAGCTTTGCACCTTAGTGATGTTGTAAAGCCATCCACAGACAGGTTAAACAAGACATTATGCTGTCCAGTAAGGCAATGTAGAACTGTAGGTACTAATGCTGAAATAAAAATGACATGTTGGTCCCAAATAAGTAACCCTAAAACCCGAACAGGTAAGGGACAGAAATATAACTACCAGTCACATGGACACAAATCTGGTTTGTTATTAAAAGGTCTCATTGGTGCTGCACAACTCTCAAGAGGAGGTTACTCATTAAAACTCCTTTAGTGTCTCACAGTTTATCAGAAAAGGTTCCCACATAGCTGCATGACTGATGATGATGGACATTCCTTTTCTTAAAAGACAAGAGGATGTTTTGCAAAGGGTGAAACAAAGCATGGAGTGGCAATAAATACTGCAAACCCACAGGACCTGTGCCACATCCACAGCACACCATGAAATGGGTTCTACAGAGAGGAGCGAATTACTGAGGGACATCCTGCTTTGCAGAAGTATATCTGCCACAGAGAACAAGAAGAAAGGGCTGATCCTATGCATGCATGGCACACCAATGGTCGCAGCACCTACTAACACAGACCCCGAGAGGCTCGCTCTCAGGAGGAAACCTGCTTCGCTCATCATCTTCACAGCCCAGATGCAGAGACTGTAATTATTCGTACCACCTACACCACACTGCCAGCTAAGGTCCCATGATGAAGGAAGAACAAAGTCATACCCTACCTGTCAGTCAGCTCGTTATGAATCACATCAAACCAAGTGTTCTGTCAAGCACTGTGCTGAACCCGTAACTCGCTGTGATCAGGCTTCTGGTTACACGCTTCGCCAACAAGCTCCCAGTCCCCAGCAGTACCAGGCACTGGGAACCCTTTTCCTGAGGCAGACTATCGGTATGATCAGTCCCACACTTAGCATAGTTCCCACCTCTTTAAAACCACTTCCTCCCACGTGAATTTATTTTTAAAACCAGCACAACAGAAGTGCAAGACGCTGCAATCACTACTCACTGCACTGGGACGTGCCTGTGAGTGTCTATCTGAGGAGAGACACACGCCATGTGAAGAGAGGTTCTACCTTGGCAGTTTCTCTCTGAAACCCACGGTGTGGAGATCCACTGCCTGAGGAGAGCTCAAAGGCAACTCTCAGGCACCTGCACTCTCCACAGCCGTGGCTGTGGAGAGTGCTGGTGCCTGAGAGTTGCCTTTGAGTTGCCTTTGACCTCTCCTCAGGCAGAGGCTGTGGAGATGACCTGCAGTGGCTGCCCATTACATCACTTTGTTTGCTTACAGCTCTACCCAGTACTAAAAGCCAATGCTTCCTGTGATGTTTATCTACCCAGGTTAGTTATCCCTCAGCTTTGGTACCCTAAGTGCTTGCTCCTTCTCAAATTTCATACCACAACAGGGAAAAAAACCCAACCAAACCAACCCCCCCCCCCATAAACCTAGCTTACTTATGCCTGTGTCACTAAGACCCTGGATCCTCAGAACTTACACACCAGTTCCAAATACCACACACTAGCATCTGTTCAAAACAACCTGTACAATTTAAACACCCAACCAGTATGACTAAGTGACTTCAACACAACTAGTTACTCCATACTAACTTGTTCTCCTATGTTAACCCTCTACAAAGGCCCAGCTGGTTAACCAGAAGTTACTCCTCCTTAAAGAAACATTTACATTTCTATAGAAAGGTAAGCATTTACAGAAGGAGTAGCTAATTTGCCTGGAATGCGGTTCAGCAAGGTCAGTTTTGAAGCCTGGCTGACTACAGCTGTAGTCTGCTATTCCTCCAGACCTGCAGTTGAAATTTCACATCAGGCAGCAATTCTGGAGAGCCACTGCTTTGGTGGCACCATCCTGTATCCTTTACAAATCCTGGGAGGTTTAAAGCCCATGTTCTAGCTCTGTGAGACATACACAGAGCACTGGGTGAGGTTCATTATATAGACATTGAATATACTTGTGGGATCAAGGAGCACTGAAGTAAAACCAAGGAGGGAAACTGTAAGCAGTCATGAAAATAAACACAGACATTTGTCTGCATGAGCAGGTAGGGTGTCAGAAGTTCAGGACACTGGAATTAGAGTGCCACCAAAGAATTAATGAACTAGCACATTCATCAGCTTTTTCACATGCCTAGCAAGGTTTTGCTGGATGTGCACTTCCACAGCAAAGTTTAGAACAAATTCAGTTTATTAACTTGAAAGCAGAATATTTAGAAGCAAGAGGGAAAAACCAAAAAGGTCAGGTGAGGTTTTCCTCATCAAAAAACCAACCCTCCACAACACAACCAACAAAACTTTCTATGATATAAATACTGCACAAGTATTGACGTGGAGGGGAAGAAGAGAAGGGGCAAATCCTGCATCTCAGACAAGAGTAAACACTCAATTTACAGGTTTCTGCTTTTCTTTGAGTCAAAAGGGCACAAGCTGAATTTAATACATATAATATGGGCAGAATTTAAAATACAAAAGGAATATTTATTCCATGCCCTGTTTAATCCACATAACCACATAGGCTAACGAAGTGCAACACTTTCATTAGCTTGATATACTGGGTTCAGGATGCATCTTCTGGCCAGAAAGAGAGGCCAAAAGAGCCAGCAGAAGATCAAGTGTACACACCCTTCCTATTTACACTAAAAATAATAAATATAAAAATAAGGAGAACAAAACCCCACAACAGTCCTACAATGTGACTGATGGAGTAAGAGCCAACCCCACCTTTTCTTGAGTTGCCAGCTGAAATAAAACACAGCTGTAGTACTTCAAGAGACAGAAATAAGTAGCTTGAACTAGAAGATAAATATTCATGTGGTTTTGTTTCATACACATCTCCTGAAAGCATCAAACTACACTGTTTCTTCTCTGAATGAAAGCTTTGGCAAGGATGAATCTTAATTGACTCATGAAATTAGGTTACCAACAACATTGGATTTAAAGCATCTATAAAAATTAGCCAAGAAGTCAATTTAATTGGCAATTTAGATACCTGCTGTAATTATTATGCACTTAAAATCTCTTCAGCAGAGAACAGCTACGCAGATGGCAGAATCCAGAAGAGGATTCTATTTACCAAGTTAGATTTGTTTCTTACTGCAAAGCTTGAATGCAATAGCATCTTCCATCATCACGTCTTGGCAAGATGAAACTCACTCTGCATCCACAGTGAGAGAAGGGCAACTTCCTCCTCAGGTCTGTTAAACAACGTGCAGAGAGGCTGGGTGAAGCGGATCAGCTGAAGACCTGGCTCACTGTCACTTTTTCCATTCTTTGAAGATTGTGGCTACCTCTATTATAGGCCTTCACAGAGCTGGGAGTTATTAAATGCCCTAGGGAAAACTGAGGACCTGTACTGGGTCATGCTGCGATGGAGTTGAATTTCCTTCCTAGCAGCCCCTGTGGTGTTGTGATTTGGATTTATAACCAAAACAGCATTGATAACACATCCCGTGGTTTATTGTTGAAGAGTCCTTACACAGCACCAAGGTCACCTCCTTTTCTCACTCTGCCCCACACTGAACAGACTGGGGATGGACAAGAGGATGGGAGGACACACACCCAGGACAGCTGACCCGAACTGTTGGAAGGGACATTCCCTGTCATACACTGCCACACTCAGCAATAAAACTGGACAGGAGCTTTGTGGGGGTTGTCATTGCTCAGGACTGGCTGGGCTATCAGCTGCCAGCAAGCCAGTGCTTTTCTCTCTCATTGTTCTTTATTTCTATTTCTCTTTTCCCCCTGCCTTTGCTTAATAAAGTGTCTTTGTCTCTACCCCCGTTTTCTCACTTTTGCTCTTCCAACTCTCTCCCACACCCACAGGGCAGGGAGTGCTGTGTGGGGCTCAGCTACCTGCTGGGATCAACCCACAACAACCCAGAGCAGTGAAGCATCCCAAACTGATAGTTCCACTGAATTTATTCCTAAAGCATTTGAAACAATGGTGGCAGCAATCTGAACATCTGAAAATTCTGCTGTGAACACACGAGCCAAACAGATTTATGGCAGGGAGAACTGCATTCTGTTCTCTCAGGAATCCAGATTTTTGGTGCTACTTCACAAGAATTAGAGCCAACTGAAAGGCTGGAAGTCTGGTTTGCAACTGAGTTCGGTCTGAAGAACTTGTTTCTGCACCAGAATAAACCACAATAACTGTCCTACATGCTGCCCCCAGCACAAAACTACAGCACTGCCCTCAGCAGCATTATTTATTGAGCATAAAACCTGTAAAGGTGAAACCAGGTAGAAAATACCCTACCAGTACAGCAACCCACTCCCTGTGGGAACCGATGGCTATCCCCAGTTTCATTTAATCCAAAAAAGTCTGTTCTACAGCCAAGGATATTGGCTCACAGAACTCCTACCAAACCTAGCAACCAGCCAAAGACCAAGGAAGTTTGATTGCAGCAGATTCCTACGTTCTGACACAAGTCACATCACTGAAATACCCACAGAATTACCTAAATATTCTCTTTTTTTTCTTTCTTTCTTTCTTATTTTTACACATCAATATTCCAGACACTTTTCTACCTGAAAGCATCTGGTACAGCATTCTTTGGACTTTGTAGCCTTCCCTTGAAATTATTTCCCTATCCACAATTATAAAAGATGACAAAATTCTGGTGTACATGCCTTGCCCAGCCATGATGCATAACACTAGGCTCGATCATAACTGATACACCAGCTACGCTGTTAAAAAAATTACTGATTCAATATTGCCTTGTAAAAGCAATTACTTCTTCCCAGCTTCCTCAAGGATTTGTTTTACCTTCTTTGTAAGGGAGACACTGTGGGAAGTAATCAATAACTGCAAGCATGGCAGCCTTGAACACAAGTGTCAGTACACATATAATTAATCATTTATGAACACTCCTCTTTGAACTAAGACTTACTTTGAAGGTAAAATTAAATACACTTGAATATTTCTCACCATGATGTAAGCACCTCTACAGATTGATCACTGAGGTTTAAAAATGTGAAGATTACAGCTTATAACATCACTGGAGAGAATCCCCAGAGCAGTAAAAATAGTTATAGGTTTATAGATCTTCCTACTAAAAGGCACTTCTTAAACTTTGTCTCTGCAGACTTGTTCTCTCCAGGTAGGTGCAGTTGTACCTCATACAGACTAAGTGTCTCTCACAAATCACTGTCACAGGGACTCTTAAACAACCATTATAGTAATCATATGGCAAATAAAGCAGGACACCAACAGCTGACTAACCTAGTGCAAAGCCCTATGGCATAAGAAACTGTGGGTTTATTCCTACCAGCAATTCCTCACACAGTTCTGCTGCAGGGGCTCATGCCCACACCCAGCAGACTATTTGCTGGTGAGTTTTAAGATGATACTGCAAATGCTTTACACAGTCAGAGTTTCTGCTTGGGTTGAAATTCCTTTAAAGCTACATTTATAGCAGATACTGAATGGATTCCATTATAAGGGTGTTACTATGTTTGCTGTTATCAAGAGATTAAAAAAGGGGAAAAAAAAAAAAAAGATAAACTTTTGACTTTTCAAGTCAGGACAAATAGCTCTAGAGTTCAGGTTTAATACCAAATCCACCTAGCTATCTGCTATCTGCTCTGTAACATCAACCCACTCTGACAATAACACTGTCACACAGAACTTAGAACTACATTTAAGACAAAATAAGGCTGTGTAATGAAAGTTTTTTGCATTTCTAAATACAGATAGTATTTGTTTCATTGTTAAACAACCATTCAACAGTTTCACTGACATTGTGCAAAACCTAGACACAACACACACACAGGGAGCAGGACTGTCCTAACAAAGCTCCTGTTTCATCCAGTAAGCAAACACGCTGCTAAATGGACCATTACAAACAGGCTGGTGAGCTAACTTCTCAGTAGCCTTAACTTGTAGGAGGTTTATACCTGAATGTTATCACATGGATCCTCCTTCTCACTTGACTGCACTGTAGGAACAGAGTCTACCTCAGTGGCCAGAGCTGGTGAGGTTTGAAGTGAGTGACATGAATCCCTTTTAATTCAAATGCTCATTTCCATCTTCAAGCTTTCTGTGTCATTGTTACTTTTGCACTACCAGTAGAACCAAAACTCAGTGAGATATATTAACAGACTCCTTGGGAGCCCTAAAAAACATTACTTGGAAGAGTAAAACTAATGCTAGTAAAAATATAATGAGGTTATCCATTCATGAAAATGCATTTCTTGACAAATATAAGCATCCAAACTTCTTCATAATACCCCAAAGGTTCACAGCATCCCAACAGCCACAAACATTCTCTCATCTCTCACTCAGCACAGCAAAGGAGTTAAACAGGAAAACCACAGATGAAGGTTTCTGTTCCATCTAATGCCAAGCACAGGAGTTATGTGTCCAGCAGAGCAACACCCAGTTTAAGTTTTGGACTCTAAAAAGGAGATGACCAAGATTAAAAGGTCCAGATGTAGTTCTGCAGCTGCAGGCACAATCCACCTTTTGTGCACGCCCCTGCCAAATTCATAAACAATCACAGGAAGACAACATTATCCAGCCTCCTGCATCTGCTGAATGAAGGGGAGTTGTAATTTACTCATAATCTGTCTCATCAAATTAGGTGCATAATAAAATATAGTGAAATAATCTAAAGGTTCTGTCTAGACCAGCAAACAAATTTCCAATTGTAACTGCATTAAAAAAAAAGTTTCAGTAGGTTTAGTCCATTCTTACAGCCTATTGATCCTGAAAATGAAGACATTATCTTTGTGCACTGAATCAACAACTAATTTTTGAAGTGTATAACTGAAAGCAATGGCAAGCCACAATTGACACTTTCTAATTGCTTACTGCTCTCATGCAACTAGCTATGACAAGCCTTTAAGATTACAAAGTAAATAATTCTGTCATCATACACTCTTCTGCATAGTAATTATCAAGATTTTGAGGATTGAGATAATGTGTTTGTTGTGAGTTCTGTCTTGGTCTGTTCCATTGAACAATAAAAGCCATGAAAAAGTGGATATAATACATAACCACCTTTCTCCCCACAACATGAACATATGGAAGCCCCATTATCTTCCAAAGTGGCAGATACAGAGTGACCAACTTCTTCACTGCTTTCAATTTCCAATTTATTCAGCTAAGTGAAGATGCCCCTCTGATCAGTTATATATTCAAACTCAGCAAAAACATCTAAGACCTTGAGCACTCCATATCTAATACATATTTCTTTGCAGACTTGGTTGTGTGCATTTCCTCCAAAAAACGTAAGAGCAGCAAATATTTTGGTTATTTCACAAATGAGACTAAACACTGAACATATTAAAACACCACATTAGTGTCAAATAGAGATATTTTCTATCAGATATCTTCATGATTTGGGTGACAAAATTGACAGAGTGAAGGACTGGGGGAAAAAAGAAAGCCAACCTGTAAAGAGAAGCTCCAGATATCAAGTTGCATGATGTAACATTGCATTGTTTGAGGACAAGTTACTTCAAATACCAAAGCTAATGAATTATCTGCTTAAAAATTCAGTGCACTCGCATGTGAGTTTTGCTTTCAAACAGCAGCAACAAAAAAAATCATCTGACTGGCACTACAAACAGTGATTTAAAAATACAGTTTTATCAAAGCAAAAAAACCTGACTGGTATGTTTTCCAGCCAACACTAAGCTAACAGAGCGCTAAGCTCTCCACCTTTGTTCTAGGTCAGCATGTGTGAAGTTCACACAGTAGAATTCACAAGAAGAAAAACTCAAAGAAAAAACCAATTTCAATCGTAAGAACTGTCAGTTTAACCAAACACACATCATAGAAAGCAGTAACAGTATTAAAATTGATTTAAAGAAACCATCCAAGAGTGAAAGTTACCCCCCAATGATCAGTCACCAAACCAAGCACATTTGCATAGAAGTTAGCAGGCAAATAACCACGAGCACCACACCGTTTTCCAGTATTGCATCAACTAGAATCTTTAACCTATCTTGTCTTCAACTACTTGCAGGCATAGAGTTTGCTTTCTACTCAACATTTTCTATCTTGAACTTTTATCTTCTGTTTAGACTATATTGGCACGGCTGAAGTGACAGTTTTGGAGAAAAAGGGCATATTTATTCCTGGACAGCAGATGTCTCAGTGTTTCCTTTCAAGCACTCCCTCAAGTTACAAGTTCATTATGAGGTGCTGTTGGTTCAGCAAAGCAACAGCAAGAATCTCTCCTGATTGTATCCTAGATTGACCTCAACTTTCTGTCACATGGTCGAACATTTGCGTGACTTGACAAGTATTTTAAGAAAAGCTGTGTTTACAGTAACTGCAAACCCAGGGGGTTACTTAGAGGAAAATCACTGCTCAGAATTTCTTGCTTCCAATGCTAGTTCAGCCAGTTCTCCTACTTCCATTCCAGGCACAGCGCTTTCTGTTTGGAAGTTACCCAAGCCACTGCCTCCAGAAGTTGCCTGGAGGTTTTAGAAGTCCCAGCCCATACCTTTATAAAGCTTGTTCAGGTGAAGTGTGTATATATATATTTATATATATATGGATACCCCCAGATGTCAAGGTGAACACGGAGTTACTGACTCTGGAAGGTTTTGCTGGAATGAAGCAAATTTTCTTGCAGGCATTAAGTTGGAAAAAAGGAAATGCAATGGGAAAGTGGTACAGCAAGGCTGATCTACACAGTGAATCCACACCTCCTTTTTGCTCTTCCTTTTAGAAAGTTTAAATGAAGGGTATGTACTTTAATTGAAAAAATTCATGGCAAATGTAAGCGACATCTGCTTGCATTGAACATGCTTTGGCAGATACTTCTGAGGGGAAACACAAGGCTAATGGAGATGTAAAAACACAGAAGACAGTGTCAAACCCACGCCTGAAATTCTGACTATACAGATACCACAAGCATAATTAATATCCAAATTAAATAAACAGCAATATAATTTATACCTTTGTTACCATGCAGAAGTTCTGGTGGCATGTTATTTAAAAAAAAGCCTTTTTTCCTGCTATTTTTCCCATCTTGCTTGTCTCCCTTTCAGAAGCTCTGTAAGAGAAACATTGAGCAGGTAACTAAAAAACAAACCCAAGCAAACAACAACTCGCACCCTAACTGCTCGCTGCGCTCCAGCTGTGGCCTAAAAAGCCCCTTGAGGCTCCTGTACCGTGCTGAAGCTGAGCTCAACACATTCATCCTGGGAACCGGGTGCCAGAGCCCTTTGCTAAACCACCCAGCTCCAGAGGAAAGGGGGAAAAAAAACCAAATCAAGAAGAAAAAGCTGCAATTAGAAAAGCCCCTACGCGAGGAGGGACACAGCCCCCGGGACCTGCAGCCCGCGCTCTGCACAGCGACGTCCTTCAGCCCCCGCCACCTCCCGTCCTCCGACAAGAGCCCGCGGTGGAGGACGCGGCCCCGCCACCCTGCCCTCGGCTCCGGGCACCCGTGGTCTGCTGCGCCCGCAGAGCCCAGGGGAAGGGAGCACCACTCCAACACGCCACTGACTCAGCCGCGCAGGCCTGCGGCTCGCAGCGCCCCGGGAGAGCAACCGAGCGGGGCCAGGATCCCGCGTCCGCCGGGGAAGCCGAGCGCAGCGCTGGGGTGGCCGCGCCGCCCCGGCCCGCTGACCGCCAGCGCTAGGGGGGGGGGGGGGGCCGGAGCCGGAGGGACCAGACGCCCCACAGCGGCGATGAGAGCCGCTAGCGGCCCACCGGGCACGGGACCCCCGCGTCGGGCTGGGCCGCGCCAGGCCCGGGCGGGGCTAGGGGAGGCGCTGCCGCCCTTCCCTCAGCGGAGGCACCGCGGCGGCAGGTGGAGGGAGCCGAGCGCCCTGAGGAGAGCGGCTCGGCGGGAAGGACAGAGCGGGGCAGCGCGCTCGGCCAGCGGGCCCGGGGCAGGCGCGGCGGCATTACCTGACACCGCACTCCCACGACGGCCCCGCCGCAACACTCTCCCCCCCCCCGCCCTCCCGGTACCGCTGACACCAAGGCGGAAGTGCGGCCCTCGCAGCGGCGGAGTGACAGCGTCACCCCGCCAATCGCAGCACGCGGCCGCGCCCCTCCGCCGCCGAAACGACGAATCAGCTTCCCTACCTCCCGAGCCGGAGGCGGGCTGAATGCTAATCAGGCGCCGAGCCTCGCAACCCCGGACCGCACCACCGCTGAGGAGACTACTGGCCAATAGCGCGCGGGGCGGGCAAGCGAGAGCGACACCGGGATCCCCCGCGGCGCGGGGCGGTCTCACCTGGCGCGTTTCGGAGGGGGGGGCGCGGCCCGCGCGGCAGCAGCGCATGCGCCGTGATGGAGCCGTGGCGTTATGGAGGTTGGAGAAGACCTCCGAGATCAGCTAGTCCAACCGTCCTCCTACCACCTCTATTACTCACTAAAGCGTGTCCCTAAGCACCTCGCCCAGCCTTTCCTTGAGCACCTCAGGTCACAGTGACTCCACCACCTCCCTGGGCAGCTGTTCTGATGCGCAACTGCTCCTGAGGAGAAATGTCTCCTCATTCCTGACCTGCACCTCCCCTGGCGCAACCTGCAGCCGTTCCCTCTCGTCCTGCTGCCGGTTATCTGCAAGAAGAGGCTGACCAGCTCACCACAACCTCCTGTCAGGGAGTTGGAGAGAGCGAGAAGGTCTCCCCTGAGCCTCCTCCAGGCTGAAGAATCCCAGATCCCTCAGCCACTCCTTATGAGACTTGTGTCCCAGCCCCTTCCCCAGCCTGGTTGCCCTTCTCTGGACACTCTCCAGGGCCTCGATGTCTTTCTTATAGTGAGGGGCCCAAAACTGAACCCAGTATTTGAGGTGCAGCCTCACCAGAGCTGAGTTTGGGGAGGGAGGGTGACGATCACCTCCCTGGTCCTGCTAGCCATGCTATTCCTGACACAGGCCAGGATGCCATTGGCTGCCTTGGCCACCTGGGCACACTGCCGGCTCGTGTTCAGGCCAGTGTCAACCAACACCCCCAGAACCTTTTCCTCTGTGCACCTTCCCAACCACCCTGCCCCAAACCTGTAGCGCTGCCTGGGGTTGTTTTGACCAAAACGCACGACCTGACACTTTGCCATGTTGAACTTCATCCCGTTGGCCTCAACCCAACAACCCAACCTGTCCAGGTCCTTCTGGAGGGCCTTCCCACCCTCCAGCAGATCAACACTTTGCCCCAACTTGGTGTCATCTGCAAACTTACTGAGGGTCCACTCAATTCCCTCATCCAAATCATCAATAAAGATATTAAAGAGGATGGGCCCCAGTACCGACCCCTAGGGAACACCACTTGGAGCCGATCGTGCTATGCCATCATCAGCTGGGTGTGTTTTATGGGATGCTTTCATCATCAGCCAGCTGTGAGGTGTGAGCTTAGCTCACCATAACTGCAGGAGACAATGTGTTCTCCTGAGTGCTGGGTGGAGGAGGATAGCTCTTTCAGCTGCTTAGCACTTGTGGCTGGGGACTGGCATCTGTGCACATCCCCCTCACAGTGTTCTGGGCCACACATGCTGTAACTAGCTGTGTGCCGAATGTGTTTAACCAATTTTGTATGAATTTTAATACTTTAGCTGTTTTTGAGGCATGGTTCAAGTCACCCCTCTGCCACAAGGTGCATCATGCTTTCACCCCTGCAAGTGGCTGTGGCTGGAGCAGGTTAATGACCATCTGGGAGCCTGGAGAAATGGTCAACAAAGCTGTGGGCTGGTAGCTCACAGGTCTGAGCTGTGCCCTACCAGGAGAGAAGCTGGCAGGTGCCTTTACTTCTCTTGCCCTGAACTTGCACTGGTTCACACACAGCAGATAACTGGAGGCAGGTTCATAATAATCCCCTTGGCTTCAGAGTAATTACTGGCATAGTAAAGAAATCGAGACTATTTGTAGATGTTAATGCAACTATCAAAACTGTGAGTCAGGAGTTTCATCTGACTCATAACATTTCTCTCAGATAACACCTGTTCTGCTCTTTTTATTTACTTGGTGAGTCTGCAAAGGTGCTTTTCCTTCACAGATACTTCCATGATGGGATTTGAAACTTTTCCACTGTGTCGTGGTTTCACCCGGCTGAGGGCCAAGATCCACGCAGCTGCCTGCTCCTTTAAGGAAAAGAGCAGGTTAAAGGGAAGAGGGAAGGGGGGGGGGGGGGTTGAGAAGTAAGGGAAGGGAAAAAGAAGAGAAAGGGGCAAATAACCCCAAGATCAAGAAATTAAGAGGCCCGTGGGTTGGGATAAGGATAGTTTACTAAGATAACAGAAAGATACAATGTAACAATACTAACAGGACTTCAAAGCAAAATATATGAAGCTGTTAATACACAAGGCAGTTTCTCACCAAACCACACAACTCAGGCCGTGCCACCCAGAGCCGTCCCAGAACCCGACCGTCCCCCAAGAACCGCGCGTCCCGGCGCCGCCCCAGGCCTTCCTCCCGTCAGTCCCTGATATCCTGGGCAGGACGTAACTGGCGTGGAATACTCTCTTTGGTCAGTTGGGTCACCTGTCCTGGCTTCGCCCCTCCTTTCTCATGAAGAGCTGAGAAAGTCCTTGACTGTCTGACAGCAACTAGAAACATCAGGGTGTTATCAGCAGTACTCCCATTTTACACTCATACACAGCATTCATCTGCTGTTACAAATGAAATTAACTCCATCCTGACCAAAACCAGGACACACTGACATGTCTGTCCATCTCCCTCCCTTTTCATAGTGAAAGCCAGGAGTCAGCTGGAATCTTGTTGGACCCAACAAAACAACATATCCAAACCCAAACAAACTGACTGCAAAGTGTGCACAGAGAGAGGTTCTTCAGGAGATAAGCTACAGGGATAACAAATATCCATCCTGAGGAGCTTCTAGAAGCCAATCAGTCTGGATAAAATCCATCTCATATCACTAAGACAGAACAAGCCATTGATTTAATTACTGGAGGATGCCTCAATATGGCCAGGCAGGGGTGGGCCTGTCCTGGGGGGGGATGGTGGCTGCATCCCAGGGGGTTTAACCCAGGTTTGAGCACCACACAAGGGTTCCTGCAGTGGACCAGAGATCAGCCACAGACGTAGCACCACGGATCTGCCATAGGCACCAAAGAAACTTTGCAGGAAGGGTGGTGGTCAGAGGTAGGAATGATGGGGTTTATTCCTCCACCTGCACTGGTGTAAAGTATGTTTTCAGAGGTGCAGCAGCAAAAATACGAACCTCTCCTTTGCTGCATGGCTCCTGCAAATCCTCAGGAGGATTTGCCCTCCCCAAATACTGTACCTGGCACACTGGCAGTTGATTCTGGAGTATTACTCACCCCTAAATGAGCTGACAGCTCCTGGCTGTCAGCCACATGCTGACAGCATACGAGGCACAAATGAACAGTGATAATACTCCTTGCTCTGGCACAAATGTAAGGTTTTAAATTAAATCTCCACTAAGAATTTCTCATACACATTGGGATTGGGGAGTGTTTTTTGGGGGCCACAGCTGACTCTGAGGATGCCTGTCCATCTCCCTGGACCTAGTCTTGCTGTACCCATATGTTGTTTCACCTCTGCACTCAACCAGGTTATGCTGGAAGGCAGATGATGTTTGGCTCATCATTAGGGAATACAGATCTTTGAGAGCAGAGGCTAATTTGTATAATTCCAGATCTGGTTTTAAGAATTTCTTCATTTGCCCAGAAAAGTGATTATTTTTTTTTCCAGGAAGTCCTGATTCAACAACCCACTTCCAGGTTGCTCAGCGTTGCAGGCTCAACATCAAGCACAGAAATGCTCCTGCTGCAGCTTTTAAGCAAAGGGTTACAACCAGAATGTAAGCATGAGTTGAAAGTGTTTTCTGACTGAACAGGCCTTTGTCATGGGTAAGCAGTGGATCCAGAAGAGTTCTCTGAAAGGATCATGGAAAGAGAAATCCGCTGCTTAGATGACCAAGGAATGACTGAACTTGTTTAGCTTTTCCAGGTGTTAATTGAAGGCATGTACATCCTGAGCCTGCCACCAAAATCCTTCTCAAGACATTTTCATTTGAGCTAAAGGCCCATACTTAGCAAACCCAAGGCTAATTGGCAATTTCTTCCTTTGCTAAGTATTCAGGGGCTACTTTCTAGCAATCTAAAGTCACAAAACCCCAAAACTGGACAGGGAGGTGAAGGATCTAGCTCTTTGTACCCTTCCTGTGATGGCAATGAGGGGAGAGAGCAGTCACCTTATAAAGGAGATGGCATGGAAAATTTTGCCTTCCTGGCAAAAGTTTTGCAACATTAAAAGTAATTAAAACCGGGCTTTACAGTAGAAAGTATTGAGCAACTGTCCCAGACATAGGTGTAACCATCAGCTCCACCTATAATAAACCAGCTGTTCCCCTCCTGCAGAGCAAGGCAATCGGCTTGGAAAACCCATCCAGGCAAACCTTGCCACTGCAGCAGATTCACAAAGCCCGAACTGTGACAGAGTAAGGAAGGGCAGAATGGAAGAACAAAACACATTGATCCTGTGAGCTAGAGATAATCCAAAGAAATGTGACATGTTAAGGCAGATACCCGTCTTCTTTCACCATTTGTACATGAGCAGAGACAAAGCCCTTTCTCTCCTCCTCCAAATAAGCTGGTGGCCAAAAGCAGCCACTTCAGTTCAAAGTGCTCCTCTCTGCTATGGGATGCTCTTCAGACAAGACTTCTTGCCAAGGAGCTCCAAAACCAACCCCAGTTGTTTAGCAAGTGCTCCAGCATCTTCTGCCTGGAGTTGCTTTGGTCCCCTGGTGCTGTGCCCAACTGCAGAGTGAGGCTGGGGGTGCTGGCACACTGTGCCCCCATAGCTCCCTGAGTGCTGCAAGAGGGAGTTTCAAAGATTCAGCGTTGCCCCTATGTGCCAAACATGCTTGGGAACACTCCTGCCTACCAGCAGCTTCACCTTGGAGGAGTACAGGGCTGTGCACACTTGAAAGCTAATTTGGATTAAGGGAGGGTGAGAATTAAAAGCAGAGTAACGATCTGAAAATATCTGTGGGCAGATAAGCACCAAGGTATCAAAAGGATTACATACTGTCTTCAGTAACTGCAAAATCAGGGGAGAAGGGAAACAAGGGAGAAGGTTGTGCATCCCAACACAGGCAGGGATGGGGCTGGTTTGGATTTACCCTTAGCCATCAGCCACAGGGAGATGAGGATGTGGAAGTGGGATGCGGGGAAGGAGCGATCTGTGTAAGAGGATGAACAGAAGTGCAGGCAGGAGCACTGCCCCACTCCTGGCTGCTGGGGCAGGAGCTCATCAGCCCAGGGCAGGTACCCACTGGACACCCACGCTGTGCCCAGGTGGAGACAGTGGTTGTCACATCCCGCTCTCTGCAGCTTTCTTGTTAAATATTAATTGTGATTACTCCAAGGCGGCGCACCCCTGTCATGCCATGCCTGAGGCTGTGCAAACATGGCAGAGGAAGAAACTTTCTGCCTTCAAGAGCTTGCAGTCAGTGGCAGGCTCTCCCTCTTCCCAAATGAAAGGGGGCTGCATCCAGACACAAGTGAGCCAGGCACAGCTCTGCAGAACAGGAAACATCCACATCTTCCAGTCCGAATAGTAAATATTCCCCCTTATAGCCTGTCCCATCCCACAAGACAGGCACTGTGACCATTCTCTTGATGGTAACGGTGTATTTTGAGTTGCTGGCACTGAAAAAGGAAAGATAGAGCAAAAGAGGTAGTGTCACAGAAATGTATTTAATATCAAAAGGGCTTTTAAAAAGCAGGCATTGGCAATACCGATAAGGCTTCTGTGAAAAACACCATCATGCTGAAAACACATGAATTTTAACCAGAATCTCGATGAAAAGCAATTCAAGAGCAAAAGGAATCCATAAATAATGAGGAACATGGCAAATGCTGAGTAAGTAGAAATCACCAGTTGTTCAAAGGCTGAACAAGCATCTGCTTTGTAAGGGCACAGGAAGGAAAAGGCACCACAGCCTGTGTCCTCTGCTTCAGCAAGGAGCTGCACCCATTTGGCTAAGGGCAGTGCAGGGCAGTGCAGGGCTGAGCATCTTCAATATAAAGAAGATGGGGTCTTTTATTAAAAAATAAAGTGTTGACAGTCTCCATGGTCAAAGCTGTGAAAGCTGAAAAGCCAAATGCTGGGTGCAGAAGGGGCTTTCCAGTGTTCTTTAAAAACATGCATTCTCACAAAGTCTGGATGTTGCCCTCTGCTGAATCTCAGATCCTTTTAATTCCAGCCATGATTTATGGCACTGGAAATTCCCACTCCTGGAGCCAAGTAGAAGATGAGCAGCAAGTCACGCTCTGGATAAAAATAGTTGGGCAAAACTAGGTCACCTCCATATCCCAACACACCCTCCCTGGGATGAAAGTCTGGGGTTTTCCTGCATCTCCACTGCAGGGAAGATGGGGATCGATCAGCTTTGACTCACAGCTTCAATCCCCCTCCACCCTTGCACAGGTTTTGGGAAGCACCGTAGGAGGATACTGAGGAGCCTGACTTTTGGACACCTCCTCCTGCTAAGGGCCAGGCACCCATGAGCTTCACCTTTACCTGTTTCAGGAGCAGATCTGAAGAGACTCTATTTTCCCAGTCCCTAGGCACCATCATGCTGCCACCAGTTGATCTGCCAAGGATCAATGAAGCTTTATACCCTAATAGAGGTTTATTTGTCAAACTTGGCCGCAAGAGCATCTTATTTAGAACTAATTACAGTGTCTGGTTTTAGCTACATGTACAGCAGCATGGCAAGTTCCTCTTGTACTCTTCGGGCCAGATTTCTGTCCATGGATGGCAGTGCTTACATCAGACATTAATTCAGTGGCTTGTGTGATGCCTGCTTTCTGGAAATTGAAATCAACAGAAGGTAGGAGTCAATACAAAGTGGTGGAGGGTCTAGAGCACAAGTGCTGTGAGGAGTGACTGAGGGACCTGGGGTTGTTAAGCCTGGAGAAAAGGAGGCTGAAGAGAGACCTGGTCACTCTCTACAGCTCCTTGAAAGGTTTTAAAAATAAGCATCACTGTTTTTTTAAAAAAAGCAGCATGAAATTCCACCAACAAAAGAAAAAAAAAAAGGAATAAAATAGATGGGCTATATGAGCTTGAAAAAAAAAAAAAAAAAAATCCAATCCCATCCCCAGATCCTGTCCCAGATGGAGTTGGGAAGTTTGGCTCTGGATCTGAAGTCTGCTATACAAGCAGTCCCCGACAGGCAGACAAACTAATGTTCCTCCTCATCAGCTTCTGTGTCAGCTACAGCTGACTCTATTTACTTTTAGCCCAGAGGAGGAACTGGGAGCAGAAGGAAAAGAAAAAAACCCCTTCATTGATATTCACAATGATGTCTTACATGTCCAGCATTATTTTTTGTCCAAGGGAACTCTTTCAGCAAATGGGAGAATACAAGAGATTAGGTGGAAGAATGGCTGTCGGGAGTGAAGAAAGGACCCTGTTGTGGAGGAAGGGGCTGTGTTACTCTGTGTATTAAAGTACTGTGAGTAATTTTAATTACTCTGTGTATATTTGGCAGCAGAAAAGTAAGGTGGACTCTGTCTGGAAAGCAGGGATTTCCTAACTAAACACAATGCCAGATTGGATGTCTCTAATGATGAGGGCACATTGGTTGAAATTGCAGCTGGCAAGTAACAGCTCCCTCACCCTGAAGGTGAAAGAAGGACAAAATCCCTCCTTATCCCACTTTCCATGCAAAACTAATGGTGTCCTGAACCCAAAGCACAGCCCTGGGGAGCAGTGCTGAGGGTGGGTGTTCACCGTGGGTAAAACTACAGCAGCTGAGCTCTGTAAAGAGAGGAATCATCCCAGGTGTCTGCTTGTCTGGGTTGGCGACAACGGCGTTTCCCAAGCACCGAGCATGAACCCCCGCAAGCCCAGCCATCCGGCCCCAGGGCCGTGGGCAGGCAGGCAGGAGGGAGCCCTGCCAGCTGGCTGCCTGCTGAGGCTTCCCAGCAGCGAGAGACCCATTGCTGCCCAGCGCCCCTTTCACTGATGCCTCATCACCAGGGATGAGAACCTGGCTGGGAGGGGAAGGAGGAGAAGCCGCTTTACCTCTGCTCGGCCGCTCCGGATGCGGAGCACGCTGGCATTCTTCAAACCCTGTGATTCAGAAGTGGATTGTGAGAGTCCTGGCTCCTCACTTACACACAGGGAGGGATTCTCCCTGGCTGACGGAGCTCAATCTTGGCATTTACACTGCTGGGAATAATGTCCAAGAAGGCACGACTCACAGGAGACTTCTAATTGACCAAAATGTGATTCATTAGGAGGCTTGCACTGTCTGAATTAAAACAGCACTACCAAAAAAAAAATCAATGAAACACCCTGGCTGTCTGGCAAGCGAGTGCCCCAGTAACCCTGACGTGCTGGTGGGGGTGGCCAGGGCTTCTTGCAGCCTGCTGCAGCCCCCCCAGGCATGAAGCTGGGGTCTGCGGATGGTGCAGCTCGAGATGGGTCCAGCTGAACCACCCTCCATCTGTGGCTTTCCAGATGCAGCCACTTGGGTTTTGACAGTCTGCACAGACCAGAAACAAGCCTTCTCTGGGAGTGTGGAGGCAGAGGGAATGAAGATGGAAGCAGGAAGGAACGGGGTGAGGAAGGAACAATGATCAATTAGCCACCAATTTCCTCAAATTAGTGCTTGTTGTAAACACAGAACATCCACTCCAGAAGCACAGAGCAGAGATCTGGGAGAATTTCAGACAGGGTGAAGGATGGATCTGGAAAAGGTCCCCAACTCCTGCCCCCGGATAAAAGGCTGACTGTGTCTTAGCAGCATCTCTGCCTTGTCAGACCCCTCTGCCCCCACAGTGGCTGCTGCAAGGCAGATTGCTTCCCCAATCTATTTCCCTTCCCACTTACTCAATCCGAGCTCATGAATATGGGCACATGGCCCTGTGGATATCCCACCACTGCTTCACCAGGCAGCACTGGAGGAGGGTCTCCTGTATATCCCTGCATGAGCAGAGGCAAAACCAAAAACACAGAGGTGACTGGAAAACCAGGAAAGGGACGGGGACATTCAGGGAAGAGATTTCAGCCCACCAAGTGCAAGCACAGAAGCAGCCACCCACCCCTCACTTGGGCTGTGCTGTACATGGTCCACCTGATGATGCCCAGCAAGCTCAACCCTCTGTCCACTAGCAGAGGGGAATAGATACACTCCCAGGAGAGGGACATGGTGAAACTGGGCTTTTCAGATTCACAGGCACTGAGGTGACAAAACACAATGGATGGGAGCTAGACAAATAGCCATCCCTGGCAGCGCCCAGAGCAGCACTGGGAGGTTCTATCCCAGAGAGGGATTAGCCCAGAGCAGCCCCACGCCAGTGTCAGAGAGGAGACACAGAGACAGAGGAGCCCTTTGAGCCACAGTGAACTTTGTCAAGTTTTCAGTCAGAAAAAACCCGATTACTCCCAACAGCAGCCTTGTGAGGCTGCACATATTCTCACCACTCCAGGCAGACAGGAGGGGAAGGGCTTTTCCTACCTTTTGTATGTGCAGCCGCTATTGAATGTAAATGTTCTCACCAGAAATTGAATAACTCCCACACGAGTAATTTTAAACCCATCCAACATTTAAATTATGAATGCAATAATCTGCAGCGCCACGAGCTACAATGCAAGGCTAGAATTCCCGAGGCAAGGAAAGTCTATTTTTAGACCTTCCGAGCTGAATTTTTTACTAGATGAAGAAATTTGCCTTCTTCAGCTGCCTCGGGTGTTAATTTGCTTGAAAAGTTTCAGGGTTTGTTTTATTTCAGGCTTTTTTTTTGGGGTGACACCTTGTCACATAGCAGCAAAACAGACCTGCTGCTTTCTGCCACCCATCGCTGCGGGCAGAGAGCAAGAAGGAACCCCTTGCATGTGGCTTGGGGAATTAGTTGCCTAATGGGGTTACTCTGAGACAACAGGGAAATGATGAAATTGCTGGTTTCCCCTGATGACATCCTCCAGCTGGGATGTAACGTGGCTCCAGGGTTGTGTGTGTCCCTCTCAAGCAGGGGCTGTGCTAACCCTCACTGAATTGGTCCAGCTTCAGTGCACGTAGCTGGCAGCAGTTGTTCAGTGCTGCTGCCTTGAGATTTTGGAAAAGATGCTCCTCATTCATATTTGCAAATGTCATTTAAATTAATGGGTTATTTTCTTCTCTATTCTTGAGTTTTGAGGGGTTTTTTTCACTTTGCAGGGAGTTGGTGTTTTACTTGTTGCTCTTTTTTCTGTGTGTGGTACCCCAGGAGAGACCAAAACATGGTGCAAACCTCTTGTTACCCACTCGTGCGTGGCAGTAGCGGAAAATAAATGAGAGAGAAGAGGACCAGATACACCACAACAAGCAGAAGTTACTTTGTGCTGGGGCCCATGGGGGATCTGTGACACCCACAGCACAAAGGAAGCACTGGTCTGGGAAGCACTGAGCCCTGGGCTCAGGGGTGGATCACTTTTTGCATCACATAAAAGCATTTATCAGCAGAGCTGATAATAACTGGTTGGCAAAGCGTGATGCTCGTTCCAAATGAGGACAGTGAAGCAACTGCTTCCACCACGAGCATCATCTGGGATTGCAGTGGGGTGAAAAATCTCAGCCCTGGCACTCTCTTCTCCAGACAAATCACCCCATCACCATTTCTTAATCAAACACTGCCAAAAGGGGAGCATGAGTACCGGCTCCTCTGCCCAAACCCAGCTGTGGCTGCTCAGTGCCAGGAACTAAGCACCTTTATTCCCCCTCTGACTGTCACATATGGAGCAAGGACAGAAAGAGATGCTAAATCTCTGTAGGAACCCAGGTTCCCTGATACCCTGTGAAAGGCTCTAGTAGAGTAAATGGACCTTAATTTCCTCCCCTCTGCAAAGACATGCACTGCTTTCCCTGATGGCTTTGGGCTGGGGAAAGGGAAAAAAAAAAGAAGGGGAAAAAAAAAGAGAGATTGTGGCAAATGGAGATGCAATTCTTATAAAACGTTGCCTTTTTTGAGAAGTAGCAGCAACAAAAATTACGCAAAGATCAAAGAGAAAGGAGGCTGTACTCAGGGACAACTCAAAAATAATGTGGGGCAGTTGCTGAGCAACTCTCCAATGCAAAGTATTGCTATTTTCTGGTACCTCCCCCATCTGTACAAGAGGGATGGTGTCTAGTGTTAGTCAAAGTAAAAGTCTGTGTGATTGCCTGAGTACAATTAGATCTAAGGTCTTTGCAAACAGCTCCTATCAATCAACCCCAAGGCATTGATCTTACATCTGAAGCACTTATTGAAAAATAAATTATGCTTTTTTGATCTAATCAACTATTAAGGATTCTTTTCTTCCTTTTTTGAGGCTGGGTAAATAAAATTCTTCCATCAGAACTTGCTTAATAATTATTCTGGACACACAGTGGACCATATCCTGAGAGCAAAGCAGAGCGATGACTCAGAAACCAAAGGCTGATTTCTTTTTCTCTGGTCTCTTTTTTTTTTTGAGGGAATAGCTATTCTTCAGCCAGGCGTTCGCACAATTTTGCTGCACAATGCTAAATGCATTCCCATGATCAGGGTATTGTCTGTTATCTGCCTAGAGCTGCGAAGCACATGTGCCACCGGGATCTGCCCGCTGCAAAGTGGTGCCCAAGGCTTTTACCTTCCTCCTCCTGCTCTTGGTTTATCCCTGTCCTGCTTTCCTGCAGCCGCTCGTGCTCGGTTCCAGATGTGAAACTGCTTTTGTCCTCTGAGGAGGGGCAGCGAGTTCCCAGCTGTGGGGATCCTCCAGCATCAAGATTGCGCTGGTGCTATCAGACAGCACGTGGCACCGGGAAGGGCCCGGAGAGGGAGATGCCATGACAACTCCTTAGCAGGGCTGGGACCCAAGTCAGATGGTCACCATCCTTCACCCCAGCTGGGATCTCTGGGGGGGGGAGATGTTTAGATCCCTGATAGCCATGGAAATATGTTGCTCCATCTCATTTTGCCACAGAAGTGAATCAATGTGAGGCTCTGCAGAGTGAGGAATTAGCAAGATCACCGTGGGGCTGATGGGGCAGCCGGGCAGGAAGCAGGGCTCTGCGTTCAGCTCTCTCCCCTACAACTGGAGTAGGAGGCTGGGGCCAACCACCTTGTCACACACAGAGCCATGCAGGGCAAAATCCCGGAGCTCCCATCATCTCCACCCCAATCCAGAGATATGTGGGGACTCCACGTTTCCACCACCACCTCCAGCCAGTCAGGAAGGAGATGAAACTCAGCCCTGCAACGTGCACCCTACGAGCACCCCCAGAGCAGGGTCAGCCACAGGATTGGGGACCAGCCAAGCCTCCACACAACACTTCTTCCCAGGGGACAGACCTGAGGCAAAACAGACACTTGACCCATGCTGACATCATCATGGCAGGGCTCTTCCTGCTATTGCCCAGGGTTTTTTTAAACCACCCCTTTGAAAGCAGCGCAGCCAGCTCAGCTCTGCCTCTTGGATGCTGGCAGGCTGCCACCCTTTAATTAAGTCTGCTGTTATGTCTAACGCTGGTGGCAGCATTTCAGGGCAGCAGTGTGGAGGCTGTGGGAATCGGCGCAGGAGATCAGGTGGCTGCAGATCTGTGTGATGGCTTAGACATGCGGGCTGATATATTGGAGTAATAGTGCCAGCACCACCATCCTTGCAGATCAGATCAGATCAGCTGGTGAGCACTGATCCGGCATGGGCACAGAAGAACTCCTGTGCCTTCCTGTGAAGGGAAAGGGATGGCTGGGAACAGACAGCGCTGGTCTGAAACCCAGCTCCTCACCTCGTGGCATGAGCCATGGGGAGAAGTGCTGCCAGAGCTCCTGCTGGAGTCCACTGGTACCGAGGTGTCTGCCCACAGCGTGAAGCCAGCTCAGCGGGCTCAAAGCCATGCACACCCACCCACACACACAGTAACCCACACATCAGGGGCTGCCACGGGGCTGAGCCTGGCTGAACCAGGCCTGAGCTGGCCTTCCTGGGTAGGCTAAAGGGGCAGGGGAAGGGGCAGCTTTGACTCCTCTCACCATGCTGTAAACCAGGCCGCAGAGCAAGTCTGGGTAGCTTTGCCTCCAATTCTGCTCTCTACCTGCAGCAGCTCAGATTGCTGCTGTATAACACACTCCATCAAACTTAGAGCCTGTGACCGGCTGCGTTTCGCTGCTATGGAGCCTCTTCCTTGCACAGTGCAACATTTCCCTGGTGCTTTCTTCACCCTGGTTTCCCTTTGCACAGCCTCCTGGGGGGAGAGGTCTGTTCCTCTCCCCTCCGCCCAGCTGCTGTAGTTGTGCAACCCCGGGATTGCGTTTTCAGCCAGTGAGCAATGCCAGTGCACAGGACACGGTGACAAGACGCAGGAGAGCATGTACCCACCTCAAAGCCAAGGTTTCTAGCCACTGCTGCACGGCCTCTCCCTGTCCCCACTGCCCGCTGTGCCCTGCTGGCTGTGGAAGCTGAAGGGGACGATGCTTTGGAAAATCAGCCTCGCGTTGCACAACACTTTGGGATCTGGACTGGGATGTGGGACTCTGCCTCCACCAAGTGATCAGCCGAAAGAAGAAGAGAGAGAAGCCTGCTCAAGGCAGCACTGGTGCAAGTGCAGAGTGATGCACAGCACCTTGTGATTTGTATTCTGCCTCTTGATCATCGTCAGCTGTGCCCTGCTGCCCTGGAGAAGCTAATCGCTGCCTTGTCCCCACAAGGCAGGCTGATGCGATCTGCTCTGCTTGCAGATAGTGCCATAGACGGGGCAGTGTTGCAATTAAATATTTTCCCTGCTCTATGCTAATGAGAAGTAGGAAGAGCTAACAGAATGCACAATGGCAGATAATTACAGGCAAGCAATTACCGCCATGATCCTCTCTCCTCCTTGTCCTCACGCTGCTTGTCCGCTGCTACGCTTTTGCTGTGAGCCTAACACAGTGACCAGAGCTGTGAGGATGATGAGCAGAGCAGCAGAAGAGCTTTTTGAAGCACATCCCCCTGAAAGAAGCTCTATCAGCCCTGATCATCCCTTCCTGGAGAGCTTCTGCAGCACTGCATGGCCAGGGCAGGGAGGGGGAGGTTGGCTTCAGCTGGTCTGAGCTTCTAAAATTGCATCATTTAAAAAAACCCACAGCCCAATAAAAATCTTAACCACAATAATTGAATAAAAGGACTATTATGGGATATTTCCTGCTTATTTTCAACTTGCTAAAACTTTCTGAAGTTGAGCTGCTGTAAATAGCAACCCACATGCTTTCCCAATTGCTTTCATTTCTTGCTCAATACAGAGCATCTATTTGGGAACTGCTTTTCGAAATACCTTGTGCTTTGCACAGTTCAACTGGATGTGGAAACCTGCCAGGGTGTGCTGATGCTCCACACAGGGCTGTGACAGGCTGGGGAGATCACATGTATAACACCAATGAATGAACTGAGCATGTTCTTATACACACAAGCTCGGGTGGGATTGGTTTGAAACTGGTGGAGATCTTTAAAACAACACCATAATATTCCTAAACGCCAAGTGTCACATGAAATGTTACTCAGAATCACTTCCCTCTCCTTCCCAACCTTGCCTACAAACAAGTGGGATCTGCAAAGCCCAACTGTGGGCGCTGGGAACAGCGTCAGCGGCGTGTGATGCATTATTAACAAGTAGAATTATTAACTCCCTTTCAGGAAACTGTTCTGTGCCTCTACACACGATTGTTTGCAGAATGATCAGGACAATTCATCTTGTACCTGAGCAGAGGCAATTAATTTACTGCCGTGCTTTGCAATCCCTCCCTCGTTTTATCACGCTGCGTCACGCCGTCAGGCAACGCCGACAGACAGCAGGAAGTGGAGAGAAGGGGAAACGGCACCTGGAGCGACAGGTAGAGCCTTTCCTGTGACCCCCCCCCAACTCACAGAGTTACAGCGGAGAGAGATGAGAGGGAGTTCAAAGAGAAATTGTCACTGGGCGGTGGCAGGAGGATGGTGGGATCTGAGACCCTGGTGAGCAGCAGGGAAGGTGGATATCCCACCTCCTCGCTTTCTGCAGAAGGCTGTAGCCACCTGGGAAATACTAAAGGCAACTGGGTCCAGTTTGGTCGACTCCACTGTGCCCAGTTGCCCTGGCCATGCTTCTCCAGCTGTCCCAGAGCTGGCAGTGGCTCTGGGGAACATCCCTCTTCCCACAGGGAATCACTGCTGTTTCACTCCTTCAGCATCTGGTTGGGAAATGGGAGATACCCCACGGGAGCTGTTTAACCTCTGAAAGCCTCACCAACCTCGCTCCAGAGGCAGGTCTGCGCCTCATTCCTCTTTTCACCACTCTCCTGCTTTTCCAAGCAAGTTACTGAGGAATCTTCCACCTGCCTAGCACTGATCCAGCCTTCCTCAGCTAATACCACCTCCAAAAACTGCGCCACAGACTTCTGTGTCTGGTTAACATTCATTTTCAAGCTTCCCAGTGTCTCACAGGCCCTGTGAAAGAAAGGAAAGAACAAAAGAAGCAGGTTTGGGAATCACTTCTCGCTTCCCCTTCCCTGTTAGCAGACGGTGCTTCACAGCCTCTGCACAGCAAAGAAGCGTGGGAAGCGACTGGGTAAGAGGAGTTGCTGTGGCTGCTGGTATTTTAGATAAGCAGGTAGGGTTTACCAGGTTAAAAGGAGACCTGGCTCTTGATGTCCCCCAAATTCTTGCTCCTGTAGCATGCCCTCCTGAGCTACACCATGCAGAAAAATCAGCGATTCACCACTGTGCCCCAGAGGTGCAGGATCCCATCAGCCACCCTGTGCGGTACTGGCCACGCTGAAGCAGAGAAGGACCAGGGGAATGTGGGAAGAACCTTCCAGAAGGAAGAGCTGGCTCCCATGCAACTCATTTTCCTACAGCTCTAGTGTGATGCAGCCTCTTAATTCACACCAGAGGTACCTAACATCGTTCCTTGCCCTCGTCTTCTCCCAGCACCCACCTCCATCATGGCTGCACCCTGGTTAAGCAGAGGTCAGAGCTGGCAGGACATGATTATTTAGTGCAGAGAGGAGGACTTTCAGTTTTCCTCTTTTCCCTGTTATTTGCTGCAGGATGTTTTGAACTCTGCTAAGATCACAACGATGGTTATGCTCAGTGGCAGCTACGTAGCATTTGGAGTCCCCCAAGACAGCTTAGCTGACCGGTTTCATGAGGAGCCAGGAAAACAAGAGCCCTGTTACAGCAGCAGCAAGCCTCTCTCTCTACAGAGGAACAGCCCAGAAACCTCAGCAAACACCAGGCTGGGCAGTGAGATCAGACCTGCTGGGGGTCCTCTCCAGACCCAGGAGAGCTCTGGTTCCTTTGCCCTGTACAAATCTGACTCCAAATGACTGGCTCGTTTAGGGGCCAAAGCAGCTCCAGGAATGTAGATTTGGGCTTAGAAGAGGAGGACAGTAGATAGAATCACAGGCAAAACCATCCTGAGCATCGCTGCCGCTTTGCCTGCAGGGAGCTGATGCCTCCTAAATGCTTTGTCTTCCTGTGTCACCGTGTCCCTTTTAATCCCTCTTCCCCATGCTTTTGTAGTCGGATGCCTGACATACTCTCTATTAGTCTCTGCTGCCTTGTAACGAACATCAAAAAGAAGCCTGAGAAGATGAGGAATCAGAGATCAGGACCTAGAGCAATAGCTAATAGAAGAGAATACATTAGGCACACCGAGGCTCAATAGGAAATACATTTTCTGTCTGCTTTTGTTAGACAGATCTAAGGGCAAGCTTGGCATGAGCAGCAAGAGATGGGGCTGAGACAGGGGGTTTTATGAGAAAAGCCAGGAGTCAGGGAAAATCCTTGTACAGATGAAGCTCTTGCTAAATTAGACTGATCTGGAGGCTGCAGGCGACTGTGTCGGGGGGGGGGGGAGCAGCATCCCTCTGCGAGCAAACTTGGAGCTGGGGAGCTGAGTGGAGTCTGGCCTCTTCAGAAGCAGAAAGGAAGGGTCACAGTGGCCCACGGGGGGACAGGGAACTGGCAGAGATAACGAGGGCTGGGAGAACAGAAGGATGAGGTCGCCTCTCCTCAGGAAGGTTACCTTCCTTCGGACAAAATGCGCTTATAATCGACTGTGAAGCTGTTGGACCTTGCAGCCTTCCATGGAGTGCCCTTGAAAGTGCTTTTAGAGACACGGCCACTTGAAATTCCTGCTAAGAGCAACAAGAGCAGCATCTCCAGTAACTTTTGCCTGCTCTTTGCTCACAGGATCCCTTGGGATATGGATCTGCAGATCCCGTCCTTCCCTCTCAAGCTTCAGGTGGGGTCTCCAGTGGGCACGGAGCTCATGGGTGGGCAGACATGTGCCCTTCCCCAGGCAGGGTGAGTGTGGCATCAGGCTGCTCTCAGGGACCATGAGTGAATAGGAGCCTCTTCCATTCCCCATGGCTGGCTCAGATGAAGGGTCCCCTACCCTGAAGAGGTGCAGCCCAGAGCAGCAGAGGTTGTCCTGTCTGCATGGCAGAGGGACTTCTGGAAACAGCGTCTTGGTGAATGATGGTGCTGCCCACAGGACCCGAACAGACACTGCTGGATCATTTCACAGGAGCCACTGGAGAGGGAGAGAATAACAAGAAGCCTCAGTCCCTCTTGGCTAGACACTGTCCAGCAGCCTGGAGACACCAGGCTTCATTATCAGAGGCTTTGCAGGAGTCAAATGGTCAAATAAACAAGTTAAAGCTAGCTAGACTGCTGATTTTCCTAATCTCAGCAGCAAAGATCTTGTTTGCCTTCTGCTCTTTAGAGAAATGCCTTCCCTTCTGCACTGCACTCCTTTTACAACCACATATGCTTGGGGAATAAGTACCAGACAGCAAATCCAAGCTCCGACTTCAAGTAAACCCCCCACAAATATTGTGCCTGAAGCTTGTGAGACACTGGGCACCTGATGGGAGGGTTTGGGGACAGCTTCTGCTCACAGCTACACTGGCACGACTCTGGAGGAACTCTCTGGGTGCAGTCAGGTTGTGCAGAGACAAGAGCAAAGTTGCCTTTATGTTTGTGCTTGGAAATGGTCTGGCAGAAGGTGGGCTGCGTTGTCCTCCCTGGTGCACACAGTGAATTCCTGTGGTTGCATCTTTGTAAGGGAGAAGGGAGCTGGGCCCACTTTCAGCAGGTGAAATGAATTACATTTTGATACTTATTAGATATATGTTAGTTACTATATAAAGTAATTTACTTAATTAGCCCAGGAAGTCTGTTAAATATTACATGAGATTATCAACGAGTTCCCCAGCTCCGGGCCCCTGCGGGCCAGTGGGAAGCGAGGGAGCTGACATTTGTTGGTCTCCTCCCATGAGGAAGAACCTGGTGGTAGTTCTGACGAAAACCATGGACTCCATAAGTGGCCCTGAACTCTACCCCTCTAATTGCTTAGTGTCATCAAGTTTTATAAAGTTTGATGCAGTGTTAAGGAGCATGCTGTGCTGCAGCTCCCACCGAAGCCCAGAGAAACCAGCTCATGTCTCTACAGCTGCTCCATTTTTCCATCTGCCTGGGAACAGCATTGGCTTCAAGTGGAAATTGTGCTGTCCTTCTTAAATGTCCTCATGCTACTCCTAACCCACACCACTTACTGCTGTTAAAGAGTATTAGGAACAAAGCCCAGCCCTGTTTCTTAATCCATCCCCTGATGGAGTACCAAATTTAACAGATACTCCTTCATCAGAGCTGCAACATTTACTCCTCCACGTGGCAAATTGCTTCCAGCATCGCTGGTAGCAGCTGTATACTGATATCATGTCTTGTTATTCAGCCCCTGCTGTCTCTCTCTCTGAAAACATCTATCGGTCTTAACAGCAGCCGTGAGATCGGTCCAAGCTGACAGATGCCGGATGAGCTTCGGTTTTATTCCCCTTGTGCTCTGAAATCCTGATTTCAGAATGCAATATTGAATTGCCCTTGACAAGAGCCAGGTGTTAATTCTGATCAGACAGCTACTTCATTACTAACTGTGTTACTCACCCTGCTCTGCAGCGGTTTCCTCCCCCTGAGTAGCTAAACTCAGCATTTTTACACTCACAAAAGTTTGTGTGAGACTAGGAGTGTGCCTTTCTTTGGTGGCAAGGTGATTTGTAATTGGAAAGTAGTTAGTTCCCAGGAAGCCAAATACAGTCATGGCACTTTGGGACAAGTCCAACTAAGGACAGTCTCCCTGCACTAAGGGATGCATTTTTTTGACTCTGGAGTTGCAGGTGACAGCTACAGCTGGCAAAGGAGAGAAAGAAGGAAAGAAGGAGAGGAAAGAAGGAAGGAAAACAAGGAAATAAAAAGCTGTTGGTGTTGTTTTGAATACAGATGGACATATGCCATGCCCAGGTCAGACAAAATTCCCCTCCAGCGTTTGTGGTCCTTCTCCAGGACACGGTGGCTTTGCTGCAACTGGTACCATGCAGTATGGCTCTCAGCATGTGCTGCTTTGAGAGGAGTGACATTACTCCTCTTCCTTCCTTTTTGAAAGCTGGTTTGCAGGGCATTTCTGAGAATTATTGAGGACTATTTATATCACCCTCTTCTTTATCCAATGTTAAACTTGCTCAGTTAAGTCCCATGCAATATGGCGAGGAAAAGACCTTCTCCCACCAGCAGAAGTCCTTTTGATGTCTGGCTGAGCAGCAGGATGAAGAACACCCAACAACTGGCTTTCTAATGTCCCATCCAGGTTTGCATTGCCGTGCTATTTTTCAGTCCTAATAACTCCCCAAATTTGACAGACAAGTTGTTGTTGGTTTTGGTTTTAAAAGAGAAATATATATCAAAGAGTAACATTTCACTGGAACAGCATCTCTGGAATGGGAAATGCTCCCCTGGCATTTTCTGTGCCCTATGCTATGATGCTCCACGTAAAAAATTCATATTGGGGGTTGGTTTCCCTGTTTGTGCAGCAGCTCACTGGTCTGGCAAAGCTGGAGCCCAAGGGCTCCTCCAGAGATTTCATCCTCCGCTTCTCTGCGATCTCTTTTCTCCACCACACTGCCCTCACCCTCACCCACGGGTGCTGGTAACTTGGGAAGGCATCTCAAAAAAGGGAATTTTCCAAAGTGAATAAACATTTCCCATGATGAAAGGCAGAAGAAAAGGAAATAAAACAAAGGGACGAGTTTCATAGTGACAGATACTTGTGCGAGTGCCAGAGCACTTTCAACCCCCATCACCAAAGACATGAGCACAAAGAGGGTTTTTAATCATCTTCTTTAAAGTTTGTTTCACAGACAAGCTGGCTCCATGAGGCAGAAACAAGCAATGGAAAAACTACAATTCATGCATAGCAATAACAGCATCTCTCCTGGAGTTTGGAGCTCGTGATGCCTCCAGCCCTGCGCATCCTGGATGCCCCCTGGAAGAGCAAACTCTGCTGCGCGAACGCTCTACCTCATGGAAATGCAAAGACATCAAAGAGAAGGTGTCAAGAAAGCTCTCGTTTCCTCATTAAATGTAACTGATGCTAATGGGGCTTCTGATTTCCATAACTCTTGATTTGGGGACACAGCTGTCCTCACCGTGTCATTGCGATGATGCGGATCTAAACCTGGACCAACACGCAAATTCCTCCGTGCAGATTATGAATAACCCCCTCGTCATTAGCACCTAATTTATTGGGTCTATTTGATTTATTCCAGGAGAAATGGGAGTTTCCATCTCTCCCCTTCACTCCAAAGCAAGTGAAAGCAACGCCCAGCCCCAGCGCAGCTGAGCTCACCCACGGGTGGGATGCTTTGCCCACACATCTGTGCCCTGTGACAAAGGCACCTCTGCTGCTGCCGAAGCGCTGTGTGATTCCTGAGCTGGAGCCAAGCACTGAATTATAGATGTGCCTGGAGTAGAGGGGCAGCAAATCTTTGAACCTTTTCAGCCATCTGCTGTTTTGTGGGGTGTTTGTCCGTAGAATTTGGCTGTGACTATCTCAGTTTGGACTGGGATGTGTGGGAAAGCCATTGCAGTCTTGTTTTCCCCAAGACAAAGTGCAGGAAGACGGGGGTGGGGGGTGGTGGGGGGTGTATTAAGTATAACTTGGCTTTTGTTTTAACGACTCAGGCGTGATTATCACTTTGTCACTGATAGAAGATCACAGTCTCTGAAGGTGGGAGATGCTGTCAATTATGTAGCAATATTTAATCAACCAGACAAAAAGAAATGCTGGGGTGCATCAAAAGGAGCATTGCCAGCAGATCGAAGGAGGTGAGCCTCCCCTTCTGCCCTGGTCAGGCCCCACCTGGAGTATTGTGTCCAGTTCTGGGCTCCTTGGTGTAAAAAAGACAGGGATCTCCTGGAGAGAGTCCAGAGGAGGCTACGGAGGTGATTAAAGGACTGGAGCATCTGCCCTGCAAGGAAAGGCTGAGTGACGTGGGGCTGTTCAGCCTGGAGAGAAGAGACTGAGAGGGTGTCTGATCAATGTTTATAAATATCTGAAGTGTGGGACAGGGGGAAATGGCCAGCCTCTTCTCAGTGTCTGTGGGGACAGGACAAGGGGTGATGGCCTCAAGTTGGAGCACAGGAAGTTCTGCATTAACATGCAGAAGAACTTCTTCACAGTGAGGGTGAGGGGGCCCTGGGACAGGCTGCCCAGGGTGTGTGGAGTCTCCTTCTCTGGAGATATTCAAGACCCATCTGGATGCCGATCTGTGTGACCTGTCCTAGGGAGCCTGCTTTGGCAGGGGGGTTGGACTCAATGAGCTCTTGAGGTCTCCCCTAACCCCTACCATTCTGTGATTCTGTGAAATCTCCTCGTAGCTCTGTATAGAAGAGCTACCTGTGGGCAAGATGGTACTGTCTTTAAGAAACTCTTTATTGTGCTAAAAAGATATTTAACACAATAAAATTTAAGTGGATCAGATAAAAACAACCAAGCAAGCCCAAAATTTATCTCATCACCAGCATACTGACATGCCTCGCAGAGCAGGGAGCAATCCAACTCCTTGCATCTGGATTTCTCGGTTTATTAGAAAGATAAGGAGCATCTGGCAAAATCTAAGAACCTGAATAAACATCTAACAAAACCTCAGCACCTCTTCAGCACTGAAAAGCTGACAACAGGTTTTGGAGCGTGGCTCTCCATATCCAGTGTCTTGGCGCGTTTCGCCCTGAGATCTTCATGAATTGCAAATAAATGCATGAGGTAACTGGTGACAGTGGTCCAAGACAGAACAGATGCCTGTATAATAGGCTCTGATTTGACATGGACTGTAGCATGTGCCTTGTAGCTCAAGGAATGCCTCGAAAACATCTTGCACTGGGCATTTAATAAATCCACAGTATGTTTATAGTATGGGAATTACAGGGATTTAATGAAACTAGAGGATGCTGAATTTTAGAAACAATGAGAATCAAACCTGGCCTGTAGAAGAAGGCGTCCCTCTGGGAAGAGTGGATCCTGGCCCTGCGTCTTTGGTGGCCAGCATAATCAGGCTGCATGGGAACTTCACTGTTTGGATGCAAGTTCCTGGAGAAGACAGAACTTCCCCGTATCTCCTCTGTCCAGCTTGTAAATCTATGTGCAATTCTGCAAGTCACAGGAGAAAACATGAATGAGATGCTGAACAGAGGCAATGTATCCCTGCAGAGGAAACTCCAGACTGGTCCCTCTAGGACCTCCAAACTAAAATAATGAGCAGCAGCCACCGAAGCAAGTGGCACTGAGCCACAAAGCATGCACAGAACACCCTGTGAGTCAGCCCAATGGCCCATTTCCCCACTGTACCAAGCAGAGGTCACCAGGAGGGCTTATCCAAGCCAGCAGCAGCTGACAGTGCTTGGGCACTGCTTTGTGATGTGGCAATACGCAGCCTTTGCAGTGCCCAAAACCAAGGGTAGGGCCACCTGCCACATTACATCCAGAGCTCGAGCTCCCTAAGCACCAGGAGCCTGCAGAAGCTGTTCCTCTCTTAGAAGCTCCCTGCTACAGCCATCTTACAAGAGGGTTATTCACTCCTTACTCTCTGCTTTAATGTGAAACAACTTTCAAGTGCAGACTTATCTTCCAGTACAAAGCAGCCTTTAAAAGCCACATATTACCCTTGTCTCTTTTTAAAGACATAGGACATCTGCAGAATTCATGTTCAAGCCAAATGCTTCTCAAAAACTAAAGTAGAGAAGGAAGCAGGGAGGGGACGAGAGCTCCCAGCCCCCCTTGCTCAGGTGTCCCCCAGAAGAATTGCTTTGCAGGCAGCAGCAGCAGGACTGGCCCCGTCCCTTCTGCCTTCCTGGGGGCTTCCAGGGCTGTTCTGCTCACAGAGCTGAACATTGGGTGTGTTTAGGAAATGCTGAACCTTAGCACTAACCTCTCAGCACCCAGGCAGCGAGCTGAGGCTCTCCCAGTGCCCTGCTGCAGCCAGCTGGGATGTCCCTGCAGCGGGGCAGAAGTCCTCAGGAGCGGGCTGGGGTGGGAGCTCTGGGACTGGGACCTCTGCATCTGCCATCCCCAGTCCCCACTGCTCTGTCACAACCTTAGGACAAACAGAAACCAGGCTCATGAGAGCTCACAACTGAGCTACAGGGAGCATATAAAAGGGAGGGGAATCAGCTTTTTAAAAGGGCAGACACTGGCAGGACAAGGGAGATGGAGTGAAGCTGAAGGAGGGAAGGGTTAGATGAGATATTAGGGGGGAAGTTCTTTACAGAGAGAGTGGTGAGGGGCTGGAACAGGCTGCCCAGAGAGGGGGTGGGGGTGGGTGCCCCATCCCTGGGGGTGTTCAAGGCCAGGTTGGATGGGGCCCTGGGCAACCTTGTGTAGCTCCAGGCCTGGAGGTTGGTGGCCCTGCCTGTGGCAGGGGGTTGGAACTCTCTGATCCTTGGGGTCCCTTCCAACCCAGACCAGTCTATGATTCTATAGCCATGCAGAAAGGTCCCATTTTGGCCACTGTACTTACACAAGGATTAAGCAGTACTCAGACTCTGAGGCTCAAGGCATCCTAGCCCAGAAGAGGACCTATATGAACATATATAAGCACTTACAAACATATGTGGTATCTGCGTGTGGCACATTACTGTGTAAGCCAGGTCAAACCCTCAGCTATCACACCCTCTGCTTGCATGTCTGTAATCTGCTGTAACTACCTCTTCGAGGTTGGGCGATTTCCTTTGGTTTATTACCAGGAGAGCATGTTTCCTGAAATAGATTAGTAATCTATTTGTCCTCCTGCTGAAGCAGGAGAGGAGCATCAGGACCAGCAAAACTATAGTCTGCTCAGCTCTGTCATCCTCTTATTTATCTAACACTCCTGGCAAATTACTCTGGATAAACAGTAATTGAGATTTGCCCACGTTACATTTTGCAAATCACTTTATAAATTACCTTAGGTAGAAAATACTGTTTCTGGTCGCTCTCTGTATGGTGAAAGCTCTGAATAATGAATGACAGCTAACAAACAGCAAACAGCTCCTGGTGATAACGCTGCAACATGCACACAATGATTTGGGATTTGTAAACATTTCAATGAATACTAATGATGGTCTGAATAGCTAGAGATTACAAATCACACCAGATCCCAAACAGTCGCAGGATGGAAGTGGTGAGTTCATTAAGCAGTGGGGGAAAAGAAGCCCTTTCTCCATCACAGCTGAGGTGATGTGTGTGACATTCGGGTCCTGTCCGCCGAGGCCGTGCTGCAGCTGCACCACCGCTCACCACCCCACCGGGCAGTCAGTCGGGTGTGCTGGTCTCCCCCAAAGCAGCGCTGAAGCCACACACAAAGTTCCTCGAAGACCCCAGGCGTTATCCCACCCACCAGGAGCTTCTCACAGCCGGGGCTCCCACGAGCCCACAGTGACATCCTCCGTCGGGACGCGGCAGCGGCGGGGACCCAGCCCTCCAGTCCGTGGAGTGGCTTGAGGACACTTGGCTCCCTGAGGATGGGAACAGGGCGTGAGGCAGCTGCAGGCCCGCCTGTCTGTCTGTCTGTCTGTCAGGCACAGGCTGCCTGCACTGCCCCTGCGAAGAGAAATGCGGAGCCAACAAGTTGTCTCAGCGCTGGACAAGTGAAGGGACGGGACGAGGCTGGTCCTTGCTGGAGGCCATCCTTTGGCCCAAACCACCTAAGGCCACTCCTGAGGGATCGTTTGCCGGGCTCCCTGCCTGCACAGTGCTGAGAGGGGCTCTCACCTCCCAGCTCTGCTGGCTGCAAATGATTTGCTGTGATTTAAAAGAGCCCTTTCAGCCTCCTCCCAGCAGGATCAGCATCTGCTATCAAGATAGCAGACGTGGTAGCTGGTTTGAAGAGGAATTCTGTGAGGCTGTAGCAGTTCCTGATGTGAAAATAGCTTTTGGAGTAATCAGAAGGCAGCAAACCCCTTGGGCATTAGCTTCATGCGTGTTTCTGGGTTTGCACAATTTTCTTGCTTTGCTTTTTTGATCTCTGTTCTTCAAAGACGTACACAGCTTATCAGACTTACCCAGACAGAAAAGCGCTCGGCCAGGGTCTCCAGCCAGTATCCTTCCCTGGTTTCCAGCACTGCTGCCCTGCACATCCCCATGCCATTCTCCAGAGGTGGTGGTTGTGGTGACACAACCCATGTAGGTGACACTACATCCATGAAGATATTTCACTCCTGCAGTCTGGAGCAGGCGCTGGACACAGGAGCTTTAGGGTGGTAGGTACCTTCATTGCCAAATGAAGAAAGTATTCAAACAAAACTTGTTCCTTTCAGCTATGAAAAGCTAAACAAGTGGAGGGAGAAGGGAGCATTAATGACCTTCTGGATCTGGAGGTTGTGGGCAAGGATTCCTTGGTTTGCTGACCAAGTCCTGTGGCCACTTGGGAGAGAGTTGGCTGGTCAATGGCAGCTTTGCCTCTTCCTCCTGCTGCCAGTGACGGGCATGGGCAGGACCATCACCCTCTTCCCTCCACTCACCTGGAGAGCACTCCTGGCTGACATCTGACTAGAAGACAACTTAAGCCTAGACCTCCACTCCTCTCCAGTGAAACAGAGACCCCAAGGCAGGAACCATAAGCATTCTCCATGGCCTTTATCTTGGGGTTGGGTGGATGCTCTGGGGAGATGCAGGGACGTCCCTGTGGCGATGAAAGGATACTTTGGGAGGATTCAGGGATGCCCTCGGGTTGAGGAGGAATGTAAGGCCGTTCTAAGGAGTTTGCGAGGTTGCTCTAGGGTAATGCAGGGCTGCTCTTGAGTTGAGAGGGGAAGGGGGAACTTAGGGATGCTCGTGGAAGATTCAGAGATGCTCGGAGGGGATGCAGGGATGCTGAGGGCTGGAGTGCCGGTACCACCGGCCGCAGGGCAGCGCGGGGCTGCGGCCCCCGGAGGGGCGGGGAGGCGGGGCGGGCAGGGGCGGGGAGGGGCGGCAGCCCCGCGGCTGCGGCGGGGAGCGGCGCGGGCCATGGAGAGCGGCGGGGCGCTGAACGGCTCCGCCGCCGCCGGGCGCTTCGCCACCGCCAGCACGGCAGCGCTGGGCGCGCTGATGGCCCTGCTGATCGCCGTCACCGTGGCCGGTAACGCGCTGGTGATGCTGGCCTTCGTGGCGGACTCCAGCCTGCGCACCCAGAACAACTTCTTCCTCCTCAACCTGGCCATCTCGGATTTCCTAGTAGGTAAAGTGCCGCCCCCCGCGGGGCTCCGCGCCCGGCCCGGCAGCAACTTCGCGGCGGGGCGGGCATGGGGGGGACCCGGGCTCCGTCCTGCCCGGCTGCTCTGGGGTCCCCACACCGGCACCCCCCGGGGCGACCCCCCGGCGGTGCCCCGGCTCCTGCCCGCCGGCACCCTCCCGCAGCCCCCGGGGTCAGTCCCGACCCCCCGTTCCATCCCACCCCGGGCGAGCGGCGGCCGCAGACGGGCGCGGGGGCTCTTGCGAGGCGGGGGGAGGACCCGGCCCGGCCCCGGGAGGGGAGGGAGGGGTGCGGGGAGGCGGGCACCTTGCAGACCCCCGTGTGTCGATAGGAACGGACCCCTCTGTTTGTAGGTGCCTTCTGCATTCCCCTGTACGTGCCCTATGTGCTGACGGGGAGGTGGATCTTCGGGAGAAGCCTCTGCAAACTCTGGCTGGTAGTTGATTACCTGCTCTGCACCTCTTCGGTCTTCAACATCGTACTGATTAGCTATGACAGATTCCTCTCGGTGACAAGAGCGGTGAGTCCTGTCATGGCAGCTGAGAGGGGAATAACTCTCCTCCTGCTCTATTCTCCAGATCCTCTGCGATAATTAAACGCTCTCTGAATCCTCCAGAAATTATGAATCTTTCAGCCTGGTGATGGAAAGCAATAATTATCCACAAATACATAATTCAGCTGTGGTTTCACATTAGTATTTCTGGCATAATTAAATCATTTAAGGTTCAGACCCCATTGTGCAGGTGTTCCCTTCCCAGATGACAGGATAGTAGTGTACAAGTGAGTCAGCGAGGTAAGCAGACCTATTACTAACTTGCAGGGGCTTATTATCTCCAGGACAAACAAGCAGATTGCAGTCAGACTCCCAGGTTCTCCCTGGCTACCAAAGGCAGTAGATTGCAGTCCCAACTTTGGCAGGGCACAGCCCTGAGGACAGCCCCGAGGTCTCACGCAGCGAGATGAAAACGATCAGCCTTTTGCAGGAGGTAATGAGCAATCCGCAGGCAGACAGGATCCATCGCTCTTTGCTGCTTATTCCCCGACTCTGAAATACCACACGGATTAGCTGGGAGGCTCAGAGAGAGACCCAGAGTTAGGTGCCTGCGTAGCATGGGAGTTTGCTGCACGCCTCTCCCCGGGAGGTGCAGGGAGTAGCTGGGGACAACTCAAGGCGAGTGGTGGGGTGCAGCAGACTGCTGGGCTCCAACCAAGTCAGTACATTTCCACTGAGCAGAAGCCACGTCTGGTTTTGGAGCCGCAAGATGAGCGTACTAAGTCTTCCCTGCAGGAGTGTGATTTATCTAGCAATTGCTCCTGTTGCCTATGGCATATGAATTTGTTAGACTGCTGGGATATTGCCTAGCAACTTTACCGGGAGCGCTAGCAGTTCATTTGTGAAGAACCTCAACCAGTTGGGGTGTGTGACCATACTTAAGGAAAGGTTTACCCATTGCAGGTCGCCTACAGAGCCCAGCAAGGCAACACCAAGCGAGCAGTGCTGAAGATGGTGATGGTATGGGTATTAGCCTTCCTGCTGTACGGACCTGCCATTATCAGCTGGGAGTACATATCAGGCCAGAGTATCATACCCACTGGGGAATGCTATGCTGAATTTTTCTACAACTGGTATTTTCTCATGACAGCTTCTACGCTGGAGTTTTTCACCCCTTTCATCAGCGTAATGTTTTTCAACCTGAGCATTTACCTGAACATACAGAAACGTACCAAAATACGCCTGGATGTTTTCCATGAAGTGCACAACCAGTCCTTCACTGAAGAGATGGAAATGAGCCCAGAAGCAAAGCTTTCTTTGAAATGCTGTAAGCAGGAGCAGAAGGAGCCAGCTGAAACACTCGACCTCTCTAAGAGCAAAGTTGAAGCAGCAGCCTCCACTGCCAGCCTGGGTGCCAAAGACCTGCTGTCAACAAGCTCTAAGAGTGCTGGGAAATCCAAGTGTTGCAACAAAGAGAGATGTAAAAACTCAGCATCCACTCTGTCCTTAGAGAAACGGATGAAGATAGTGTCCCAGAGCATGACTCAACGCTTCAGGCTCTCAAGAGACAAGAAAGTGGCTAAATCACTGGCAATCATCGTGGGCATTTTTGGGATTTGCTGGGCACCATACACTCTCCTCATGATCATCCGCGCTGGCTGCCATGGCCACTGCATCTCTGACTACTGGTACGAGACTTCCTTTTGGCTGCTGTGGATCAACTCGGCCGTCAACCCCATCCTCTACCCTCTCTGCCACTACAGCTTCAGAAGAGCTTTTGTAAAACTCCTCTGTCCCAAGAAGCTAAAGATCCAACCTCACGATCCCCTCCAGAACTGCTGGAAGTGAAGCCAGCCCTGCGTGCAGATGAGAAGAGCCTTCATTTAATATACTTGTGTTATGGAAAATTACTGTAGCTGTTGCTTCCTTAGAAGAACCTGGGAGCGCTGGTCTGGGGCATGCGAGGAAGGCAGCGAGGCTGCTATTCATTTATTCTAGTACATCACAACAAAATCACTCAGAATAAAAGGGTAAGGGGTTTTTTTTTTTTGACATTAAGCACAGGCAGTGCAATCTGTGTCCTCCACTTGCAGGTGCCACAGAAGAGTTCTGCTGCCACCTAGTCAGCCAGAGCGGCACCAGCATTTTGTTAAAATAAGGAGCAATTAAAAACTGAAAAATAAAAACTAGCAAAAATAACTATCCAACCAAAAACTTCTGGGCTAAACTACAGTTTAACCTGCTTGCAAACGTGCTTTTTTTCCCCGTGAATGGGAGGGATTTTTTCCTTACACTTAAGATATTACACTTCTGTGACGATACAGAGAGAGAAGAACGAACCAGAAGGAAACCACCTCTCCTGTCATTACCACTGCAGCAGCTACAGCCATAGTCGAGATGCCCCTTGCACGTGGTGCAATAGATGTCCCTTCTGCTTCCCAAGAAGGGACAAATCTCTGCACTAAGGAGTTTATAGCCAGACTCAGATGCACCGAGCATCCTCAAGCATCCTGTTGGCATCCCCTGATCCCTGCTTCAAAACTGATCCCGTTTCCTTTGCATCCAGCTACCCACCGACCAATGCTCCCAGAGCACACAGGAGCGCTTCCCTCCTGCCTGGAGCTGTGCAGCAGGAGCCAGCCCTGTCCCTGGTCCCACAGGACATGGAGTCCTGGGCAGACCCAAAGAAGAGGGATGCTGCGCCTATGTGAGAGGATATCAGCTTCTCCACAGCCTCCCCTACAATGACCCAAAGGAATTGTAAAATCTTTTCTGTGGAACCTTAAAAATACTCTTTTGGCAATGTGTCAGAGAAGGACAAGCCCCAGGAGAACTGAGGTTTGCATTTCCTTTTGCAAGTTATTTTCGGATCTCTTCATTTTAGCACGCTTCCTTTTAAAACACATCACTTGAACAGAGAGCCAGGTCGAACTGACCAAGGCAACATAAGCACCCCTTTATTAATTTAATTAAGCAGTCATCTAAATCCACAGATAAGAGACCAGGGCTTTATCCTCAACAGGAGAACTTGGGCATTTGATCTCTGCTTCTTCCCATTTAGTGTTTCAACATACTTTCCCATTTATAGTCTGTAACTGCTGTGGGAACAGAGGTAGTGTGACCATAAAGAGGAATACTCCAGCCTCCTATCTCTGCTGGCACTGCTCAGTGATACAGTGATACAAATATGTAATTAGTTGCCATGGCAAATGCTCATATTTAAGAGTGTTGTACAGGAAAGTTCAAGATCTTAAGCCTGAAAACTACATTTACAAATAGAAACCCAAATGCTGTAAAGTAGCACCCAAGAGCTTATAACGCTGTGATTGCTGATTACACTTTGCTGTTGTAAACAAACTGCTTTTTGGCTGCTGCTAGGAATAAAAGAAACTGCTATCCAAGTTTATTCCTGTGACATTTGTTGAGAAGATCAATATTGTCACCTGAAGTCAGGTTCTAAATGATGTCTGTTTTGTGTACATGATATTTCAGTCTCGTGACATGTTCAGTCAGACGGTTAGATAGGGGTTAAAACAACATCCTTTGAAGTAAGTGTACTCAGAATTGACAGTATGTGCTGTTGAGCCTGCTTGTACCTTTCCTTGTGTCTGCTACCTTCTGAAACCCCCAATAAAGTATTTTTATACGAAGCTTGCCAATATTTTATACTAAATAGGATGTTGCTGGAAATTATAAAAGCCAAATGAAAGCAAAACATCTGTGGGTTTGGCTGAGGAGACAGTTGAAGCCTATATATTTTGCAAAAATCCACCAACCCATCTGGATTTCTCTTACCTCTGAGTAACAGGTTCCTGACAGCACACTGAGGCTGCGGAGAGCACACATCCCTTTAATTCTTTCCAACTCTGGTTCTCTTCCAGAGCATGTTACATGCAACTTAGGTCTGAAAAGGTTCTATCAACACTGAGTCTTCCTGGGACTTAACATAATCCACTGGCTTTCCTAAAAAAAATGAAAGACAAAGTTATAATGTGAACAAGGTACCAGTTTCCAGCTGTGGTTCCCTTCATTTGTCCATAGAGAGAGGTGGGACTACTGGTCTGTTCAAGTCTGATGAAAAGGTACCAGTTGTGTTACACTTTAAGGGTGGGGAAATTTTTGAGTTAGTTTGTTTCTCATTTATTGGGTTGGGGTTTTTTTAATCTGGTGTTAAGTAGGGATTACCTACCTGATGTTCACGTCCTCCAGAGAAAGGAGTTTGTTTTCTTCTTTTAAGACTGTCCTGCACGATCATTACTGGATCGGTGGAAGGTCTTTGAAATACATCAGGGCAAGTGTTGAAATGATGCTCAGTTGGTCATTTCATGTGTCCTTCCATCATGGACAGAGACAGCTTTCTCCAGGAAGCTTTTACCAGCTTCCAAAGTCATGCCCACAACGCCCACTCCAGTACCACTTCTGTTGCCCCTACATGACCCAAAACTCTGCCCCTTGTACTGGTAGAACACACATCCCCTGATGCCCCAATTTCTGTCCATCCTCAGCACGCTGCCACTTCAGTGTCAGTTGTGTGCCATCCACAGCTGCCAAAGCAGGTATGATGCTACAGGTAACTACTGAAAAGGCAAAACAGGTACCAGGAATTTAACAAAGCCAAGTACAATTCCAGCATCACACGCCTTGGCTTCCATCCCTTATCCCATTTGTGGGGCTTGGTTTTTGTCACAGAAATACCCCCACATGTAACTGAAATCTTACAGGCACAGGCATTTCTTCTAGTGTTTTGAGAGAGGAAATGCAACAGAAAAGGCAGAAGTCCATCTAAACAAACTCTGATGGCTTTCTGTGGCTAAGAGTGACATCTCCAACAAACCAGACCTGACAATAGCTTCCCTATTGTGGTTTTGTTACTTCTTACTACTCGAAGGAACGAAGAAGTTACCACTCTTTACTGTACAAGACAATTGCCTGAGCAGGGACTGGTAACTGAGCTTCTTGGTAGAGTAAGAGAGGAAGGTGACAGAGGGGGATGGTTTTGTTTTTCCTTATTTCCTCCACATTCCCACACACATCAAAAATGTTAAAACATTATTATGCAAAAAACCCCCTCCAGACCTAAGCAGCAAGGAGCATACACTGAGTTACTTAAGCAGGCCTTTTCTTTTCCTCCTTCTTCCTACTTTTCCCAAGTTCTATAAATTTCCCATTTTAAAGCTTGAATTCATTGAATCACATTGAAAGTAAATAAATACATTAACACTCCTAGCTCCAGAACTGGTTTTCCTGCACAAGATGAGCTGACCAAAAAGCCATTTAAAAAGGGAGCAGCTACTGTTTAAATTCCAAACCTGACTTTTTTTCAGCTAGTATGAGTCTCCAACCTCAAATCCTTGGTGTGTACAAAAGGCAAAGAGCAGGTTTTCCCCTACATCCATCTGTATTAACTTTGTTCAAAAGTGATGAGACCAGCTTTAAATTTCAAGGTGACTTTGCAAGCACCTGGTTCAGGAATTCCTTACAGTCACATGTTCACCCAAAGAGCTGAAGCTGGAAGGAAACTGCCTGGTTTTAAGAGACTCATAAAATTCTTAATACTCACAGGGAGCTGGTGGAGATTGGTTTTGCTCTCAGCGATTGTAAGGCCATGATGTACCAGCACTGGAGTGTATGTGTATAAGCACTGTGTTTCCTTAGAGTCTCACCAGTGACATCCATGTATTTCTGTGTCATTTGAAGCCCTAACAGCGCTTCTCTCTGAGCTTTCAGAACACACCATTCATCTTAAAGTCCTTCTCCAGAGAGCGAAGCACTGGACACACTTCACTGTAAGCCTTCTGCACAGTATTTTCATGGTCTCTGACCTCCACATGGGCAGAATTACCTAAACTTGGCTGAAAGTAATTGTATTCATCTATGGATTTTGCAGGGAAGATACTGATATTGCTTGCTGAAATCAGAGCTGTTGCCTTGACAAATAGAAACACAACTACTTATGCCTGGATGTGAGGCCACAGCTGAGCCTGGGTTTCACACTGCAAATGTTATGAGCTGGTTTGAAGTTTGGAGGACTTGATAACTGATGATTTTTAGCATTCAGAATAGACACGTCTATATGCATTTGTGAGAGGCAGGGACCAGGGAGCTTCTAGGCATAATCAAATATGGGATGTGAAAACGCATTAGTGATACACAAGGCTGGGCTTCTTGCCAGCTAGCCTAGCAAAACACATATTTATATATTCTTGCTACCATATCTGCTAAAAAAAGAATAGAAAAGCCCTGTTCATATTGTCTAATAAAATCCCCATGTTTGCAAACCCAAGAAAGACAACTCAGTGTTATTATTAATAATATCTATCAAATATTGGTGGAAGCACATGGGCTTCCATGCTGAAAAGAAACCCAGCTATCTCCAGAGAGAAGTATCCCATTTATGCACAGAGCATCAGTAAACAACATCAGTAAACACTGCTGCAAATGGTGCCCAGGAGCCTTCTAATGAAACAGGTTAAGAGACTTACAGTAAGACCCATGCAGGGGCAATGCCAGCTGCCTTCTCTTAACACAAACCTACCTTCCATTGACTCGAGGATGTGAAGGCTGCGGCACGGAGGTCTGTGGTCCCTTCACAAAGCAGTGCCCCTGTATCAATAAACTACCAACGAACACTTTTCAGCACAGCCTCTCTTTTTGGCTCTGCAATGCTTCCTCCCTAATCACCAATATTGAGAGATCTCTTTACACAGGGAGAGGATCTCTGCTCCCGCCGCCTCTCTTTAGCGCCCTTCCTCAATCACCATTCCTCATTTGTTCTCTCCAACCTGCAGTTATATAAATTGCCCCATTGTTCCAGAGACATCTCTGAAGCTTCATTAGCTCAAATAGGCAGCTAGAGAAGAAGAGAGAAGGCAAGAAGGAGCTTTTGTTAAAGAACACCTGTCTGGGATAATTAATGAGATTTGCAGAGAGGGATGGGCTTTGAAATGGGGAAGATGTGATTATATTCTGATTTGAAAGGATGCTAATGGTTTTCCTTCCGTGTCTGCAAATGAACATTCATTTTCATAGCAGCACTAGGACAGTAGGCTAGTATCCTCGCTCAAAAGAAGTTTAACAACATGGTTTCTCTGAGGGAGAATTAATTTCTCACAACCTCAGCTCCCATGCGGTGACACCAGCACAGATCTGGTCATGAAAGAGACCCCCTCCACCCCAAAGAACTCATTCCACAAACAGACAGAACTCAATGAGGAGAATTATTTGTACTCCTGATGTGGGAACTGCAGACAGCAATGAAAACACTTTGCTAATGCCACAAACCTAACCTTTCACAGGTGTCCTTGGGAATAGTAGGGAACTCACAGCCCTTCTGTATACCCTTAGCCGGGGCTTAAATCTCCTCCTTTCCTCCTCACCCTTGCACACCAGGCATTTCTGACAATACAGTTGTATTTGCAGGAAGAAGGAAGCAGGGGAGGGGTTGTTTGAAAAGCAGCTAGGAATTCAGCAGGGTGAAAGGTATTATCTGTAACCCGGTATCAGCGTTTTATTGATACATAAAGCTGTCATCAGCATTCACTTCAACAAACCCAACTGCTACCTGGGAAGTCCTTGTACATACCTCAAAGGCAAGAAAGCCCAGGTCTGTCACTAAACCTCTTGTTGTGAGCTCAGGAATGCTGATGACTCATTAAATCAGCACCAATTTTATTGCTATAGCCCAGGATGCATGAGTATTACTTATTACCAGGTATTTACAAGGCCCACATTCCTACTGCCCTAATTTACAAGCTGCTTGCACAGTGCAGGTACAAAAGGGAACCAACACTTAATCCAATTACCGAGCACTATAGGCAGAGCTGTGCCTGCATGTTTGTGGGGGAAGAACAAGTCTGTTATTTTTCCATTTCTAAAATTCTACAACCTGAAACAAATTTTTTTAAAATGACTCAGGTGCACCAAGCAGGACTTCTTGCTGTGGTGCAAAGGCTTTTCTAATACATCAAGTACCTGTCAGTAATTCCTAGGGCTCCCCGCTGTAACACGCAATGGTTAGGTACTAGAGATGGCAAGGAAGGGGTATGGAGGTAGGTAGTAGTGGGGTGTGTGTGTACAAACAACACACCTACCCCTCCTGTGTGTGTAAATGTTCACGAGAAAAAAAGAGGTTTTAGAGGCAGACAGCGCCTGCAGCTTAGGTGTCTGTTCTTTTAAACACAAACCCACATCTGTGACACAACACTGACTTCTGAACGATTTTTAACACAATATCCCAGGATTTAGCAGCACAATTAACACTGAAGGAAAACTGATTGCAAAGTAGTTAATAGTCTCATTCCGAGCTGTCTCTGAGCGTTCACAAACAATGGGCTCTCTGCTAGAAGGGCAATGACAATTCTGGCAGGTTTTTTAGCCGTTGAGTAACAGCTCACACACAGCTTTAGTCATTAGAAGCTGTTTATTGAGCAACAAACAATAACGGGAGTTGCATATATAATTCCTTGAACATGAGGTTGCATGTACACCCTGCCGCGTTCATGAATTGGTGACGGATTGACAAAGCGGAGCAATTACCAGCCATAATGAAAATAATTTACACTGTAAGAAGCACAAATTTAATAGACTGGTACAGCTAAAGCACTGTTTAATATCTCTGATACAGCTTGTATTCAAAATACACCAGGATAAATAATATGTGTAATACTTGAATAAAGCCGACGTTAAGCGCTCAGAGAACTAGGAATTAAGTTGTTATTCAAGAGCTTTCATGAAAAAATGAGTGAGAAGATCCTTTGTTGTTGCCATTAATACTTCTAATATAGGTGGATGAATGCTGATATATGGCCAGTTTTAAGGTAAGGAAAGTCAAACACGCGTGGGTGATGGTCACTGCTGAGTGTACTGCCAACAAGGTAAATGGAAACCTCAGCACACGACCCAGATGCCCATCCTGTCCTTTCTGAAGTTCTCACTGGGAAGAACTCATGTGCACCAAAGTATGCAGAGCAGATCATCTCTTTCAGAAAGTTCAAGAGCTGAAATCCCTTAGGATTTCCACCTCAGAAATCCTACATGCTCCCCATCTCGGCTTCAAAGGGACCATTTAAAAATGGTTTCTGAGAATATGGATTTTACCCTCATTTCCTTTGGAAAAAACCCTCCCAACGCAACCTTCCTCCCTTCACCTCAAGAGGTTGCCCCAGCTAAAGTAGAACAGACTACCAGAGAAATCAACTATTTAAGGTCATTATGATCAACTCCTCTTAACAACCATGTTTTCACCTCAGCAATTAATTCCCTGAGTACTATTTGCTATGCATCAATTCAGTAGAGTGCTTTTCAGGCACAAATTATAAATAGGGAAAATTTCTCATCAATATTAATCACTCACAACCATGGTATGAGAAGTTATCAGATCAGCAAGTAACACAACAGAACTGCCTCCTCCACACCAAAGCAAATCTTGAACTGCAGTCAGCCTAACTGCAACCCACACAGCGATCCTCACAGAGGTATTTGTGTGCTGATGGGATCCACCAAACTGCCTTAGACAAACAGGAATGTTAGCTAGCAAAGACAAATCCAAGCATAAAGTATTTTCTGAGAAAGTCTGAATGAGCTCCTTCTTTATTCTGTTACATTTGTGACCAATTATTGTCTCCATTCTGCAATTATTTTCTCCATTAATAGACAAGCACTTGATCTTTACTAGCATGAAAGTGGGAATACAGCTATTTTTTCACTTGAATACTCACTAAAAGCAAATTTCCAACTGTGCACTCATTCATCTAGCAACCTGGTTAGTTAAATGTATTACCATTTTTGTTCCAGACTAAATACATTAGGAAATTACCTTCTGTAGCACTAAGTTAATTTAGTCCTAATGTTCAATTCTAGAACTGTTCTGTGGGATCAGTTTCATAAGCCACTTCAACACATTTAATAAGCACTAAAACCCCACCATCTTTAGCACGTTTAATTAGTGATAATTTACATGAATTAGCAGCACCAGTTAATAAACTGTACGTTTCACACGGCAATTTTTGTTATTCATCCACAAATCAAATTTTATTTACTGTGGGAGGAAAAAAGTAAATAGGAGAGAGCTGGAGTTGGCTCATAGAAAACTCCTAAATGCTGAAAGAGACTGGGATACCACAGGGAGGTTAAAATGGATACTGGGGGATTTGTGGAGGGCAGGTATGAAGCAGCATGCCAAATTGGGCATCTCTTCTGCCAGTCATGTGTTTCTGTTCTTGTCTGACTACACTTTGGTGAAGGACTTGAAAGCAAACCTGATATATGGCTGGCTCTAAGTTATATAAATAAAAATAAAGTAAAAATAGTAGTGCTACAGGACTAGCACCAGACTCAGTGTATTTCCAAATTCCAGGTCCTTTGCCTTGCCACAGATTTCCTACGTAACTATGCAAGTCACTGGGGTCCAAACCCAAGCAGATAGTTAAATTCACCATTGCTACAGTTCAGGGGGATGTAGGCTTTTCCCAGCCTGGCTAGATTTGGACCTCAGCCTCCTCCATTTCAGTTTTGACCACTGAAAGAAGATTAATAAATCACTCTCAAACATAAGGCATTGTAATTTTATGATGTAAACCACATGAAATTTTCATCCCTCAAAGCCATTTTCCTAATGGCGATAAATTAGTTAATGAAGGTAGCAAATTTCGGTTGATATAGAAACAGAGATGAGTTAGCTCAACAAAACAAAACTCCTTTTTTACATCTATAGTTCCAGGGCTGTAAGGGCCTTGCATAGCTAGCGTAGGATGTAACCCACAGCAGAGATGGGCAAGCTTTAAACCCACAACTTCTGGCACTGAAGTTATGAAATGTTACCAGCTTTTGTTTTTCTAGACAGAGCTCACTCTCCCAATAATAGTTTATTTGAAGTACTGTTTTAAACTTCCATTACATGTCTGGTGTGGGGGTGGGTAAATGAAGAAAATAAATGTTTTCTAAAATAATGCAGTAAAAAAATGTTGATTTAATGTGCTGACCTTTTACCAGGTTATTTTTTAAATATGATAAATGCATGTCCTCTCTGGCCAAAGCAAAGTAGCTGCCCAAACTCATCTTCCTGATTTGTAACACAGGAAAACAACAGGAAATGAACAGCCACAAAACAGTATGATTTCATGAATAAGATAATCAAAATATGGATACTTCATCCGTAATATCACAGATGTCTTCTTGACAACCAGTGTTTTAGCAATTACACTGCCTCATGCAAATATTTTTCTTCATAAGCATTTTCCACTTTTAGTGGGAGATTAATTTATCTGGATTGAGACAGTGAATAGCTAACTTCTATCAGCGGCTGATTAGCGTGTGGACAGAGGAAGCGCTGGGTGAGGATTCACATGTCTCTGGAAAACAGTGATGTTCCAGTCTCGATAGTAATTAAGCACTGAGGGACCAAATGTCAAAGATTCAAATGAGCAATCTTTATAACTATGACCAAGCTTCTCCATAAGCTAAAATTGATCCTGAACCATAAATGTTTTTTTTTTTAAAATATTGATTCTTACCTACAGATTAATCGACTGTCGACTTCTCCAGCTACAAGGACAAGGAGGCAGCCACTGAGGATTTGAATAGCAAAAGACAGTTTGTTATGCAGGCAGTTTTCAGCCGGGCTTTTCAATCAGTGCTAGGAAGTCTGGATCTAAGTGCATCTCCAAAGCATGCATTTTAAAAGGCGATTTAGTCTGTATAAAGCATTTTCAGCGCATGTGAATAAGCACAAAGCTCTTCATGGTTTGTGTCTTTATTTTACCCAATAACCACAGCATTTGAATATCCCCAGATGCTGCTTTCAAGTTAAAGAAACAAAACAAAACAACCTGGGCCTGGGTCACAGCAGCATTACGCCAGAATGGCTCCAATTAAAATTAATGGAATGTTACCAGAATAAAATGGATTGCAACAAAGTAACCAGCCATACCCACCACCTCTTACTGAAATTGAGCATGCAGACATGAGTTAGTTATTAGCCCACAATTACAGGGTTTAGTAGTAGGACTAGTCTTTTGTCTTACCATTTGGGAAATACATATGTAATACACTAATACTTCCACCTTGGTGATATAACAGTATGCTGGAAAGCAAAGAATAGAGCTTCACCACGGAATACACACTTCAAGGAGTCAAAGTGCTATTTCATATAAACAAGGGCACAGAAATCAACCCAACCCCGTGGATAAAAAAAAAAAAACAGAAATAAAAAAATGAGATGCTATTAAGGCCTCCTTGGACAATTCTATTTCAATCAGGAAAGAGGAGATGAAAAATTACTCTCAGTGGGAAAATGAAGGACAAACACAATCTCAATATTATAACAAGGTTGATAAAAATCTCCCTGCCTTTGTCCTACCAGCTATGTTTTATGTCTCAGAAAAATGGGCACATACCACATAATAAATTTCAGAACTGCAGAGAAAAATCGAGAGTGCAGCCTGAAGGTAGCTTTGTTCTGTTATCAAGAGTTGCAAACTCATCCCTTATCATTATTGGCCCTCAAATATTAATAACTTCAGTCTTTCCAGACCTCTGTAGTGCAGGGACAATTAATCCCTATTTAACAAGATGGGAAAACTTGTTAAATGGGGAACAGCACTGGAAAGTGCAGTATGGAAGACAACCAGAAGAAAACAAAGCTGTTCTTTAAAGGCCAGGCAGGCATCAACACTGGGATGAACTTTAGCAAGTATCAGGACGACGTTTTAATTTCTATCAAACCCATTTTCACAATGGTGATGAACTTCATTATTAATGGAAATGGTCCAAAACCAAAATATAACTTCCACTGGAATGACAGGACTGTAGATCAGGAGATGCTGAGCTCCAAGCTCTCCTATTCTTCCTCCACACACTGTACAAAGCACCACCTCTCTGAAAAAGCCCCATCTCTCAGTATTTACATGCAAGGCAACAATCTCCAGATTATGGGCTATGGTATCCCAAACAATAAGAGCTCCTGAAGTAAAGGTGATCTTGCTACTGATAAAAATCCATTTTTACACAACAAAATCTGTAGAACAAGGAAGAAAAGCATGTATTTTTCTTTTCATTTCCATTGCAGAGTTAACAGTTCAAACAATGCATTAGCATTCCAGCAGCCTGGCTGCTCCCCTACTTATGTTCTGCCTGCCATTCAATTAATAACTTGTTACGTTGCACACCTCCAAGACACCTAACCTCTGGCCCCAACATTCACCTTACATTACAGCTGGCAGCCAAAGAGCCCAGTTAGCAATATCCTGTGGAAGACAAGACAGCAACGGCCTGGTCCCATTCTACAAGCAGTAGTAGCATCTCTTGGTTCACAGGCATTCCTCTAATTCTGTAATTTGAATTAATATTTAAAAGCAACAGGTTACAAGGGTTTTTTTTAAACATCTTCAAGTCAGAGTACCAATACACTTAGCACAAATTTACTTAATAAACAACACTCAAGAGGTTTAATAAATACACATAAAATAGTGAAATTTGCCTTGCAATGAAAAGAGAAACCAAGTGAGATTTGACACTTCCAGCAAGCCTCTCTTATAACTGCATTTGAGCAACTGCTGACCTACCACTACTTTAACATCAGGTAAGGTGACAGACCTTGCCATGCAAGTAAAGCAAATTGCAAAAACACCGTGCTTAAACCTACAGATTCAGTGTTTCAGCTGATGTACTGCAGTGAGTCCTCAGTATCCCCGCGTTTAAGAAGGTTGGTCCTTTTCAGCACTTGTTTTTAGATTCACATGTTGTTTTCTCTCTCTGCTCCATTGATACCACCTACACTTTCCAGGAACATACAAGGGGGGAGAGGATTGCAAGTAAGTATTAAGAACTCTCCACAATTAGCTCTGAAATACTCTTGTAATCATGTACTAAAAAGATGCATTATAAAGACGAGTACTAGAACTGTTAAGTGCTAAACAAAATTACACCTCAAGCTTCTGTAGGAAATATGGACTGGACTTCAATTCGCATTAAAATCAGGCTTGTTGCCAGGATGAGAAATAAAACCCCCCATCTCTTTCCTCGTGACAATTTGAAAAACAAGGAAAACATCAAAGTTTTCAGCAGAGCAAAGCAAAAGCTGGTTAGGAAAAGTTATGCATAAGGCGGCCACCAAAACCTAAACCAGCACAAGCCCACCCACCCCAACCCCAGCCACGAAAAAAAACGGGAAGCAAGCCTATAGGACAGAATTCTTCTCTGAAACAACTGATTATTCTCTCTCTCAACCTATTTTTTCTTCTCTGATCCTAGATGTAAAATGAGTTTCCTTTGTGAATGCCTTATTTTCAGCAGAACCTGGGGTTACTCCTCAGTTCTGTACCTCATAATAAGACCGGGATGGAAGCGAAGTTCCTGCTGATGCTGCCGAAGGAGCACTACGGAGACTGCACTGTGCTGAGCAGCACACGGCCGCTCCTTTTGTCTGGCATTAACCAGGGACCTCCAGCATTCGCTTTGGTATCGGTGTGTATGGACTAACCTCCTACAAACACTATAGCTGGAGCTGTTGGGCAGTTTTCACTACAGATGAAGCAGCTGTGCTCCAGTAAAGCCCCTCTGAACCCTGTGAGCATGTGCTAACAACTTCTTACTGGTGGCCTAAGCCTTAAAGAACAAACAAACCAATTACATGATCAATAGGACATTCAGTGAAGTTATCCAGCAACCTGCTGTGCTGTTTGCACATCAGTACACAAATTAGTCTCCACTCCAAGAACTGAGATTGCAGGACTACTAGGAAGTAAGGGTGAAAAGCTCCTGAGTACAGAGCTTTTTAGAACAGCCTCAAAGACAGCCAAATACTAAAATACAGCCAGACACAGCATAAAGTGTTTGCAGGCACCACATGTTCTGCAGAGAATCCGCAACAGCTTTTGTGTTCAGGCAATCTTCTCCTGGTTTTATTTAATGTGGCTGACAAAACCTGTAGCAATAGAAGGAAATACAACTGTGAAGCCTTAAAACCATGCACAAAGCCAAACAGGAGGAAAGAGACAAGTATTAACTTTTACCTAATTCAGTTTGGCAAATCCCAGGGACAAAGCAAATGTGAAACAAAACATTAGAGAGACTTTGGGATTTAATATGTTTTCATTTTCTCCTGGCCATATTTACACCATTATCACTGCTTATAATGCACAGATTGCTTTCCACACCTGATCACAGGTAGAAATACTCAGAATGTGAATTTAGGAGAGGTAATTACCTACTTTGACCACATTTTTATTTAATAATTCAGGTATTTGAGTTGACCTTGCATTTCCTCAAAATAAAAACCTGCTCCTCTTAAGAATAAGAGGTACACATCTACTTTCTTACACAGGTAAAGTTAGTTCTAATTTATTATCATAACCACAGTGCTGATCCAAACACTGATACAGCAGGAGGGCATGAGTTGAGCTTTAATTTAGAGATTGAACAAGACTGCTCCTCTTCAGCCACAGGCAGTCAGGGAAAAAAAGTCCATTGTCCATGGATGCAGAGAAAGCCAGCACCATTAAGAAGCATTAAAGTATTTGCAAAGAAATCAAAGAAAACATGCAAAGTGACAGAAGCAGAGAGAAATATCACCTTCTATGTAATATAGCCAAAGTATACAGAAGCAGCTCTTCACTCAGCATGAAGGCAATGATCCATGAAGATTTCTGAATTCCTGGAGAAGAAAATTTAGGAACACTGTCCACAAAAGAGCGTAATTAAAAAAAGAGTGAGGGGACAACAAAAAATGTATTTGTCTTTTATTTGAAATAAGCATAGGATTTCTCAGAGCATTGCTTGAAATTCCTCAAGGAAACTGGAGAACTCAGAATTGAGTCTCAAATGGCTGTTCCCTTGCTAGTTTGCACAGTTACTTAGCTGCTGCTAGTATTTAAAGATAGTTAATTATTTATACTAACATGGAAATAATTTCAATCATCAATTTTAGCTGTTTCATGCTCCTCACTAAAAACACTGAGCAGTTGTGCACCCTCTGAAAAACAAAACCAAAACAGGAGAAAAGTTGAAGAGATGATGACTGGAAGTGGTTATGGTACAAAACCAGATAAATATGAGACCTTATTTAGTGAAAACTGAGAAGTCACTTCAGGCTGACTCAGAAAGCAAGACAGCATCTCCTGCATGATGAATTTCACTCATTTCTAGTAGATAGCATTATCTTCATTCCATAATGAACCAATGCCAAACAAGATCCACATTTCCAATTCAACGCCCATCACGATTAGAGTTTCCAAATTTTCTTGTGAAGCACCTCAGACACCTTAGAAGTGAGCAAAACCCCCACACTTTTCCAATGCAGCAGTCCAGAACAAATCCACATGCTATGCCCCTTGCATTCAGAAGAAAACTAAAAATAAATCACACAGATGCAATCTAAATGAGTCATGACTTTTTTCCTCCTACCAATACAGTTCTCAGTAGTTCTGGTTCCTACCACTTCACCGGGCTTTGCCCCTGTGATTGTTCTGTCTTCACGTACGTGTCATACAGTTCTCTCAAATGCACAAACAGTTCCTCTAGGTTGTCTCCTGTCAACGCAGACAACGCGATGACCCGGTCATCTATATGTTCCTTAAGGAGTGGCAGATTGATCTTGGACTGAGCAAGGTCAATCTTATTTCCAATGACAACACAAGGCCTCTCAGACAATCCTTTTTTATATTGCTCCAGTTCATATTTTAAGTCTTGCAGCTGAATCCATGGCTGAGGCACAGAGAGATCCACGACGTACAAGAGAAAGTGGCAGCGTTCGATATGCCTCAGGAAGGCCATCCCCAGGCCCCTGTTCTGATGAGCACCTTTTATTAGGCCAGGAATGTCAGCAACTGCAAAGAGAGAAATTTCACAGTGAATCCAAAGTATCCAACAAAGCAAGCGAACAGAAGAAACCCTTACAGTCTTTTACTGGCCAGTGCAAGTACTTTTCGAATTACATCTCAACACATCAATATTAAAGCACACCTCATGTTAGGTTTGGCTGCTGTTACCTTTTAAAACCCCTACACTTACATCATTCCAGAAGACAGATTGCTAGTTTTGCATGAATGACTCACATACATGAAATGGACTTTCAGTGTTGTATTATTTTAAGTTCTTTAGAACTACCAAAAATTCTACAGAACTGCTAAGCTTGTTTCTGCAGCATTTCAAAGAGTCACCCAGGTAACACAAACTGCCATCGAAGTGCACACAACATATGACATTTCTTACCTGATACCTGTTCAAAGTCTTGATAGTGCACAATGCCGACGTGAGGATTTAGGGTTGTGAAAGGGTAGGGAGCCACTGCTGGCCTCGCCCTGGAGACTGCTCTCAAAAGTGATGATTTGCCAGCATTGGGAAAGCCCACCTGGAATACAAACACTACTTAAAGTCATAGTTCTAGGTTAATCACAATTAACAGGGGAAAAAAAAAAAACCAAAATAAAAAACCTGTAAGATTTTGCAGATGTGGCAAGCTTCTTCCAGAATTAACAGAACTTTAATTTTGTGTACTTTGTTCTGAAAAGCATCCTGGTTTCTCTTTTTTGTTTCTCCTAAACCCTGATTTACATGTATATTTTCTCATAAAAGTTCAATAATCAAACATAGAAAGATCTCCTTAATATTTTTGTACCACCTTAAATATTCATTTTGTTCAGAGCCAAAAGGGTACCTACCATAATATCTGGTACACTGAAACAATGTTATGATACTTTGTCCTGTACTTCCCATTTTATCTGGTTTTTAACTCTGATTTATTATTTTCAAAAATAATTTAGACTGGTTTTGACCCTCATTCAGTAACAGAGTTTGGCCTGTAACTTGGATGCCTACAAGTTTGGGGTTTTATTGCTCTCCATGGTCTCAACATCAAAATAAATCAGATCATCACTTGGACTTCTGGGGTGAAGGCAAGAGTTTAAACAAACCTAACCCAGACATGAAGTTACTTGGGCATATCCTATAGTTAACATACGATAGCTACGTAGATGATCAATGATCCCCAGATGACAGCAGATCAAAGCACAAATTCTCCCTTTTTTTCACAGACACTGAATTCTTGAGGAAGTACAGAACAGATTAATCTCAGATTTCCAAATTAGTGCCAAAAATGGGAGAAGTGGACCAGAGTGTCCAACTGGTAGAGAATTAAGTGTATTTTTCCAGCAATACTTTTCTTAGTCTCTAAGAATTTCACAAAATTCTCCTAGACCAGTTACTCTGTAGTTGTACTCTATAGCAAGAGCTCTTTGCAGCAAAGCATAATTTTAACTGCTTTACCAGCTGGTGTTAAAATATATCCATACTTAAAAGTGAAAACCGCTTAAGCCCTAAATTGACTCAGTATTTCATGTCTAAATAGTCTTTGAAACTAACAAAGTAAATGGTTTAATATCTGTAAAAAATACAAATACAGGGATGAAATAGAAGATTATTTTAACCTTATAATTATAAAGAAAAAAGAAAACAGGAATTATTTCAGAAGAACTCTCCATACTTTACTGTTCATCTGCAGAACTGGCATACAAAGCCTGCTGTAGATCATCAGTGAATCTGTTAATCACCAACGAATCTACCACATCACTTTTCTATATATAGTTGTGACTTTAGTGAAAGTAAAATGATGCCAAGTAGCAAGAGAGCGACAGCTCTGCAAATCACTCTGGACACCCTTCCACAAAGTCACTGCAAGAGAGCATCAAGCTGCATCTCTAAACAAGCAAGCCAAAAGGCTAACAAAAATGTCATCAAACATTACTTCTTCAGTCAGTCAAGTGTCATCCTACAATGACAAAGAAGTTGGAAGAACAGCAACACTCACCAATCCTGCATGAGCTGTTGTCTTGAGTTCCAGATGGAGGACCCGTTCCTGACCTGGCTCTCCTGGAGTAAATAATGTTGGAGCTCGGTTTTCATTGGAAAGAAAAAAGCGATTACCTTTCCCTCCAGCTCCTCCATAAGCTGCAACATATTCTTCACCATGTTGAGTGAGGTCAGCCACAATCTCCCCATCTTCCTTAACCAATGTACCTACAGGGACCTTGAAGTGAAGAGAGATGCAAGTCTTACACCAAAGCAGTCTGCAGAGCTGTGTTCAGCAGATCCTTTACCCGCTCAGTTCAGATTTGCTGAGAATAAAACCTCCAGATTGTCAGGCTGGGGAATCCAAAGAGCAGTGTACTTCATGAGGCTCATATTGCAGGCGTGCACTGTGAGAAACAGACCACAGGTGTGCACCAAAACAGGCATGTTAAAGAGTTTAAAAGAAAAAAGGTATGAAAGAAAAAAGTTTGATCCTACTCCAGAATTTGTTTTGCAATTGCTCTTGGGCATTACACCAGCAAATCAGAACCCTATTTGTTTTGGTCAGATGTACCTTGTAGAGAAGCCTACATTTTAGAATCTTAAAGCAGCTTGATCTGCCTGCATGCCAACAGTCTCTGTCTCAGCAGAGACAGCACACAAGGCTCCCTGAAAAAACATACCTGAGATTTTCTCACAATGAGGTCATCCAGCTTGAAAATCAGGCATGTTCATACAAAGCTAACACACTAGCATGCAACCTTAACGTACGTACTTTTACATACATGGATGCACCGTTAGCTCCGTAACAATTCTTCCTTCCTCCTCTCTCTCCATGGAACCCCCGATAGAATGGGAGGACTGAAGAAAGTGATTTCATTTGCTGGTCAGCTGTAAAGAAAAATATGCATACATTAAACACACTGGGTTTGAATAATGCATGAATGCATATCCTGTTTACTGTCTTCCCTGATTCTGAGTTATTGCTGAGACTAACGTTAATGTAAGTTACGGTGAAGTTTAGCTGCCTTTACTTACCTGCTTCAGTTTATTAACCATGCACTTCATTAAGTGCTCGTGCCAAAATCAACCATTACAAAATACTCTGGAAAATGTATTTGCTAGATTTTGCAGCAGGGTAGTGGCAGAAACAGCTTTATCCATCTTCAGAGTAGAATTTGATCAGATCCTAGCTTTACTGTAACATAGGCAGCATCCACTAAAATGTGCGTGAAATATCTTTCTGTTCAGAATGCTTTCTAAGGCTGTCAGTGTCATTTATGTCCCTGTTAAACACAGCTCAGGACAAAGCTTAAAAAGCAAAGATAGCTTCTAAAAAAATAACGATTTTAACATTTTCTACCATACATGTAGGGTTGTTTTTGTTGGGCAGTGGAGGAATAAGACAACATGAAACTAGACTGATTTAATGAACTTTACCTTTCAAAATGACATGGCCACCATCACCTCCATTTCCACCATCAGGACCTCCAAATATTTTTCTAGGTTCACTATAAAAAGAATGACCCCCTTCTCCTCCTTGTCCTCCAACCACACGCACTTTCCGGTGATCCACGAAGTAGCGCGTCTGTAAGAAGGATGGATTTGGTACCCTGTAAGTACAGTTTATCAGTTGTCTTCCAACAAGTTGATTGTTCTGCAAAGCTCACTAATACACAGAGCTGCTATGTCACAAAGAGTTCCATTCAACAGCAAAAAAATAAGTTAAGAAATCTGAATCCCACTGTCAGTCACCGATCAGCTAAATGCAGCACACTAAGCATAATATTAAAGAGAAAGAGATCCAATCTTTCAGGTATTTTTAAGAAGCCCTTAAATGTACATGCCTGAGGTTATACTGATATAACCTCAGAGTCCAACAGCACAAAATTCACATTAAGGGAACCAGTAACAGGAAAAGTATCCTTTTAACACTGTGATGCAATGCTGACAGGTAACTTGAGAGCTACCACACTATAAGCCAAAATCACTCAGTAACTGCATTAATACCCATGAACTTTTTACTTCTTTAAACCAACCTGAAATTTGTGGGAAAGATATAGTGCATGTATGGGAGGGATATTCCCATACTGATTCACAATTCATGAAATTAAGGCAAACTTCAACTTTATAACAATTAAGAAAAATATTAAAGGCAAAGAATAGACAGTACCTGCAGATATAATAAGCAGGAGAAATCTTAATATATGTCATAACTGATTGTTTGAAGGCTAAAATATATACATATATAACATAAAGAGAATTCCAGATCTTGGCTCTATTTTTGACATTAGCCTAGTATTTGACTTATGGCAAAATAATTACATCATACTACATTTCAGCTTTTTTAACAGCAAAACAGGTTTTCTGTTATTTACTTGTGTCTATAAAGTGGGCCGAAATCCCCAAGGGAAAATACTGGAGATGTATATTCATGTAGGTAGGTGAATTTGTTTACGTATTGGGATGAAAAGGGGAAGCATGACCCTGACTGCAGCAACACTGAAATTCTGTCAGTTACTGAGAGACTTCATAATGAGAATGAGTAGTAAGTGTCAAAGAGCCCTAACAGTATGTGAGGGAGAAAAATATTATGATACCACGATAATCAAGTGAAAAAACCCCAACCTCACTCTTGATAATTATAGTGTGACCAGTGATTTCTTAAAGAGTCTCTGCTAGGAAAGTATTTGGCACCACCACACGGCGAGACAGGAAACTATTGCTTTGAACGGGGAGCGATTTATGGATTAAAAAATAAGATTTTCCATAGACATGCAATTAAAAATTAAGGAATATGAAGTTCCAGGACCCTGCAGTCTCTCTGCCCCAAACCCTGTCTGTTAGGCAGCTGACTGCTATGTAAGACTATGAAAACAGCGTGGCACAAACCAGCATTTTAGCTTTAAAGCTACGTAGGGCTTTTTGCTTCCTCCACCCATGCATGCGTTCAGCCCAAAAGGCACACTCACCCCTACTGCAACCCCTCTCAACACCGGCAGCGTCACACGGCAGACTTATTTCCTCACTGTTCACAAAGTTAACCGGATTTTCGAAAGACAGCCCCCCCCCATCAAGGGCATATACTGGATCACTGTGAGGAGAGCCCGGCGAGGAGCAGGCAAGGGCTGTTTTCTAACGCGTGCCGGGGAGGCCAGCACCCCGCAAGGCAGCCGCATGACAAACCAACAGCCGATTTACTCTGCAACTTACCAGTTTCCTTTCGGAAATGACTCTTTTTTGCCTCAGCCGCCTGTTTGAACACCTCACGCAGGTTGTGGAGAAAGGCAGCGGCCGGCCCCCCACCGGCAGCGGGCTGAGGAGAGGGAGAAGACTCCGCAGAGGCCGGCCACCCAGCACAGCCCAGCACCGCGGCAGCACTGCGCTGATAGCCGCGGGAAGAGCACGCTCGCCCAGCGCGGCCCACCACAGCGACGCCATGACGCCCGCAGCCAACGGAACAGAACGGCCCGACCGAGGCGCAGCCGCGGCCCGCCCCGACGCCAGGATCCCGCCCATCGGCCGCCCGGACCCCGCCCATCGGCCGCCAGCGCGCGCAGTTGAGCCTCTCTGGAGAAAGCGCGGGAAGGGGTGTCCCGCAGCCCCAGCAGCTTCTCGCCAGCCTCCCCCTCAGCCCGCCGCTTCTCTCCGCACGCCGCCTGCCCGCCCTGCCTCGCAGCGGCCGCTCCGGCCGGCGAGGGGGGGGGAACATCGCGTCTGGGCGCTGAGATGTGCGCCAAGTGCACTCGGTTCTTGCTATGTCCCAGCCTAGAGAATCTCGCGGACAGAGCTCGCTCCCGTCAGGGTTGTTAGTCCCTGAAGGAGCGGCCCTGCGCGTCCCGGGGCTAAGCGGCGCGGAACGGCGGCGGGAAGCACGGGAAACCCGGTTTCGGGTTCCCTTCCCCTCTGAGGCGCGCCGAGAGTCCGGCCCGCTTCAGTCTTAGCGGCGCTAGAAGTCGCTGTCGCCGCAGCGAACAGGAGCAGGCTGCGGCAGCTAGCGTTAAGGTGTGTGGAGGTGGCCCCGTGGGGCTTGAGGGCTGCCCGGCGTCTCCCCCTCCCAGCTCCGCGCTGCCTGTGAGGTGAGGCGAGCTGTTGGTTTCGCGCATCCGCTCCGCACACGCGGAGCGTTTGATGGTTGCAGCTCAGGAGGGAAGATGGCAGCGTTCGGAGCCATTGATCTTAAAGGTCTGCTCCAACCTAAAGGATCCCGGGATTCTGTGGTTCGATAGCCAGGCTGCTCCTTCCTCCCCTCTTCCCGGCCATCTACATACCACAAAATACGGAAAAAATGATGAGGACCTGCCCAAAACTTTACTGTGCCAGAAAATCTGAAAGCTGGGACAAGTTTTTATCATCCATAATTATCTACGAAGCCTCTTAGAGAAGGAGGGGAGAAGGTGCAGCCCAAAGGAATCTCCCCTTGGCCATTGTTTCCATTCAAAAGCCCATGTCATAAGGAAGGTACCACCAACTTCATTTACAGATCATTTTTAACCTAAACAGTTTTCAAGCATTCTGTATTACAAAACAGAAGATGATACAATGAATGGAAGAAGTCAAAATGCTGGCATCACTTTTGTTTCCACAGTAATACATAAAAATGGACAACACATTAAATAAACATTTTGTTATTAACAATTAGAAATATTAACACCAAAAATCATGTATAAATTAGGAAATAAATGTACAAACTATTTCCAAAGTGCTCTTTCAAATACATTATATACACAACATTCAAGACGTTCTTAATGTAAGACATTTCAGATTGATGTAATGTTGCTGTTTCATTTTAAGTGTTGTTCGTATTCTCTCAAAAGTATTTCAGCACTTTCAAAAAACCACAGAAAAGGCATATTTCCAAGCTGGCAACGAGCAATATTGCATTCTTCTGGCTACCTGTAATATTAATGTATTGTAAAGAAAACAATCCTACTTCCTTTCTGTTCCTTGCTATTCGAGAGTACTTGCTGGTATGAAAACACCAGCAGGAGAGATGAGAGAAATGAGGACTGACTAAAGAAATGTCTTCTATTTTATCAGTAACTCAAGTTATTAACGTAACAAGGGCAGTGCTTGGGCAACATTTAATAGTAAACTCTTTAGCTGTCCAGTTAAAGACTTTCCTCTACAGGAAAAATAAATAATGATTTGAGAGATCTTTTCTTGTGGTCTTGGTTTTACAAAAATGTAAGTGGCTAGAACTCAAAACCCCATAAATACACCATTTCTGACAAAGAAAAGGAGAAAAATCCTACAGAGGGTGTATTTGCTCTATACTGTAAATTTACAATTTATCTCATACTGAAAGATGCTCATGGAGTGTGGCCATCCTAGCTTTTTGCCTCAGAGACGTTCGGACATGCACTTTTTAAGTGCTTTTTCCAACACTTCGTAAGAACGTAGAAAAATGAATAGAAGTGACTTACATTGTTCATACTGGCTTTTACATACCACTAGTTTTTATTTCTAAATTCTCCCTCTATAGGTATTCTCTCACTGGTTGACCCCATTAATAGTTCTCTATATGCATAATATTATTTCACAATTAAAGCTGAATTTACTTGCTTATCTCTGCAGCAAAGATGGATTTTTTTTCCCTTTTACTTCTGAACTATTTCTGTCAATCTACAAGAGAGAAATAAAAATGGTGATGAGCTGTAAGAGCAGCTGACCAGAAGATTTGACAACATTTATAGTTACAGTGCTTGCTGGAAAATCTGAGCAAGGGCAACGGAGCAATCAGAAATAAAGAAGGATGCTAGCCACCTGCTTGTGAAATTTGGCATTTAAATGTATGTGCAAGTTATAAAATTTGGAGTAGCAATTTAAGACTGGAGTTTTGCCAGATGTTTTCTCAGCTAAGCACAATATGAAGCAATATTGACTTCTAGTAGGCTGACACTGCAGATCTGAGAGCTCCCTTCTATTTTTCTTTCCATGATAGAAATACCTTAGTTTACACAGATCTATAAAAGGTGCCTCTAGTGATGAACATTTCCTTTAATATAGGTTTTGATCATCTTTCTGTACCTTTTGTAACAGAAATGTGGAGTACTGACTTATAAGACTGGGGTAGGTAGGTATTACAGAAGTTGCAGTTAATTTTATTATATAGCATAGAACTGCCTTCACATAAGGAATGTCACCATGCCCTTAGTCTTAAGGAGTAAAGTCAAGAGCCATGGATTTCAGAGGCTGGCAGGTAAACCTCAATGCATTCAGCTAAAAAAAGATCCATAACCTACCACGGGATACTGAGATATGACTGAATGGCTTTGTACTGAGCCAGGCTGCAGAACAACCTGCCTCTTTTCCAGAACGGGCCACAACTGCCATCAAATGATCCTAAAGCTATTTAGAGACACCAAGAATGGGGCAACAGGGGTAAATTAAAAACTTCTGCATTGTATCAACATACAGTACTATACACAGCACCAAATATCAAACCATTAAAGCATTGTCTTGTTACCAGTAGTGCACTGCTTCATATCCAGCATGAAATGAACACTGTTCACATACAGACGCTGCTTTGTGCTAAGGGGTAACCAACATATTACAATTAATCAAAACTGCCTGTACATCCAGTTCAAAAGATGGAGATACTATTGAAATGAATCTGACACGGGATCATATTCCTTTATTGCTGGTAATTTCCATATTGTCCCTATAAAACAAAAAAAAAGAGAAATAAAAATGTCGATGAGTAATAGATCAGAGTTTTACAAACAGTGAGTTACACAATTTGTTTCAGTCTATGAATTATGAAAGACCCACTGAAGTGTCACCAATGTGACAAATCATCAACTAGATTTATATGCAGACCCAACAGCAAAATGGGCTTTTTCATAGCAGAGATTTAGACAGTTTACCTGCTCGTAGCCATAAGGCCTCTGTTGCTGAGCAGATGGGCCTGTCTGAGAAGCTCTGTAACTTCCATATTGCTGCCCCTGTCCCTGTTGGTAGCTGGAATACTGTGAAGAGGCTCCTTGTGCAGGACCTGAGAACACAGTGACATTTATTAGTAAGACTTGAGTTACTAAGGGCAGTTCTTATGGTTAACACAAGGTAAAACATGATGGTATAATAAAGCTAGTTCTGCCCATATGAACTGTGAGTAAAGTTTGTGTAGACCTCCCCTCTCTTTAGCTTTACACTAGGAAGTGTTACTACTGATAATGACCTAGTTGCACCACTGTAAACCACGAGTTTCAGATAATGTAATATACTTTTAAGTGATTTGCCTCTCTGAAATCTGTACTGGCACAACTCAGTTATTACCTATACACAAGCTGTCTGGCCCTTATTTATCTAGTTTTATCTGGCTGTGGCACCAAAAGCACTGCTGCCTGGGCAGAACCCAAGAAATCTCTCAATATAGAGATACTTTTAAAAAACATAAGTCTGACACAACTATATGGGGATATGGATTTACTTTTATTTGGGACTGTATATTCTGTGTACAGACAACTATGAGCACTTACTTTTTAGTACTGGTGGATTTTTACAAAGAAGAACTTCTAAAAAGAGGATGGATTTTAACATCATATACTGAATTTTTGGGTATGATTTCACAGAATTATGTCTGGTTTGAGAAGTCCAGACTGTACTGGTATTGCAGAGTCAGGTGTAACTTTTTAGGGATGTTACAGTTCTAAAATGGATTCACAGATTATCAAGTTTGGTTAGCACTGCCAGTTCAAGGTCAAGTACCATCATATTTGGGAGATGCACCAGAAATCCCTTGACTTGGAGCTAAGATTTAGATTATCCTGATTTTTCAGGCCCCTGTTTTCGTACTAAAATAACCCGAAATGGTTTCTTTTTCCCAAAGGCTGAGGATATTTACAAGCTGCCTCCAATTGGTCAGAATACTCCATGACAGCTATCAAACTCTGATTCTTTTGATGGCAGTGGGGAGCTCAGCCCCAGGTAACCTGAAGGGTTCAAAAGCCCTGCACCAGCATTTAGTTCAAAATACTTCCACTTTCACCTCAGTCCCTCACTGAGGAATAAAACCTAGTTTTGGTATGTGGATGTCCAAGGTTAGTCAAAGAAACAGTTTACAGCATATTTTAGCTTAGGAATGGAGGTTGCAGGATGAAGTAGGGCAAACACTTAACCGGTCAGTTTTCTTACCGTATCCTTGCTGCTGTCCTGGGTAACTTTGTTGATTTGGGTATTGCTGCTGGGAATACGTTTGCTGTTGTGCAGCTCCCTGTTGGTATCCTGCCTGCTGCTGGCTGTACTGAGAATTTCCTAAAGAGGGAAAATTTGAAAGAGTTTGGTTACAGATGAGGCAAGTATTTCACTGTACATGCGAATCATAAGGAAAACAAAGGCATAAACAACCTTGTCTTGGAGGTTAGGGTCAAGTACTCTTTCCAGAAACAGATGATTGCATTTTGCCAATCAGGATGTTAATTTCTTCAGTGATTCTTAGTAATTTTGAGGAGGAGAGAGTTATTTATGTATTGTTAAACAAACAAGCAAGCAAACCTGTTCCACAATTTTTAATTTTTTTTTTTAATCCCAGAAGCATTTCAGAAGAAAAACAGTCCCAAAGATGAGAGTGCAGGGTAAAGAGCTGGCTTCTCAAGAAGCCCTCCCACTGTTACTTTCTTCCCAACAAATATGTTTACTCATATACCCCAGAAAGAACTTACCTAGTTGTTACCAATAGGGTTTTTTTTTAAATACCTATGATGAAAATTCTCTTTGGAGTATCTTGAAACTACAAAATGAACAGAGACTATTCAGATGACATTGCTTTTCCTAAATGCCACCTCACTGTATCATAAGTTAATATTTTGCAATTAATTTAGAGTTCAGATACCTTAGTAGTATCCCTGAATTTACTGACATAATACTGTTGGGGGATTTTTAGCAGTAGAATTGCAAACTCATAGTATTGGTGATTTTCAAAGATTAGTGATTTGTAACGTGAATTAAGTAAGGTTAAAATAAAGTTAGAGCTGGAACTAATCATGAGGCTTTTCCACCTGGCTCAGCCACAACCAAGGATCATTTTTCTAATGACTATGAGGTTATACACAAGTAGTTACTGATCCCACAAGGCTGCACAGCATGACTGCCACACAATACAGTTACTGACAATACTGTGTATACAGTCTAATATAGTCTTAGCATATAAAATGCTCTACGTAGCTAAATTCTATTTCCTGGACACACTCTTGAGTAATACCTAAGTAGCAGTTAGTGATGCAGAAATTGCAAGTCATGTTTTACATTTCTATAAGCATTTCATTAGTATTTTAGGGGGTTAGAGCTTTCCTTTACAAATTGCCAATAGATTTTCCTACCTCCTTCATAATAGTGTTGTGTCGAGTCATCAAATGACCTGTCATAGCTCTGCTCAGTATAGGATGACTGCTGATAGGCATAATCACCATGTCCTACAAGGAATCACAAAGATTTATCAGATGTATTGTGGAACACATATATTATGAAGCTTCTCATGCCCAAAGAGGAAATACAGCCCCCTTAGGAGGTTGAATACATGGCAAGCAAAGTCACACCTGTGGTTAAACCTCTTGCATTTGCTAATACAAACTTGGCTTTGTGGTCTTTTTGAAGCAGTTTGGGTAGCAAAGTGCACTGATGCATATGTTTGTATACCAGGCTCCCACACCCTGGGATTAGAATTCTCTAACGTTTAAATTGGAAATGAATTGTAATGGGTTTGCCACGTCCTTTGATGTGGCAGTCATGCTGGTCTACACTTCAAGAGTATTACAGCTCAGAGGAATTACCATCTGGATAATATTGCTGATTCATAGGTTCTGAGGAGCCTTGTCCATGACTGTACTGTTCACTGTAATATTCTTCCTGACCCATGTACTGCTGCGAGGAACCTGCAAGGCAAAGACAAGAGAGAGCAAACTGAGCCCGGGGATTCCTAAGGGATGTTTATTTCTTATCCATCTGGATAAATAAACAAGCTGTGTATGCTGAGAGCATTTTCAAAGGTGATTTGCTCACTAGAAAAAGGAAATAAATTTGTATTCTCAGAAAAAAAGCTGGTTGAAATAAATTACACAAAGATCAGCAACATGTCCTAAAACCACTCGCTTCTCCAGCAGAACCAAAAGTAATGGCTACATTTCATCTGCTAGTCTGAGCTATTAGAAAGCACAGAAGTGTGTAGCCCACACTCAAGAACACAGACAGAATGAAATATATTTTAATTAATGTAATAATTTGCTTCTTAGCAAAGTACAGTTTATGTTAGAATCAGTCTAGCAGCTTTAGTACCTCTTAGAACTTTTCCCAGAATGGTCTTAGAGCTTGGAAGTTATCCTCTGGTGCTTTCCTTTCCTTGGCCTAATTTTTTGTATTAATTGCTGGCAAACTATATGTTCTTTGCAGAAATGTGTTCCTTGCTAACTGTGCCATGCTATGGCTGATCCAATACCATTTGAAAGAACGTAAAAGATTCCCAGTGGCTTGAGTGAGCTGTATTTCAAATTGCTCATCTGTTCTCTAGACATATATGATCCCTTTTAAACAGAGTTATTTTTCTAAATACCTGAAATAATTAAATAGATAAATCTTGACAATAGATTAAAGTTCATCTGATTGTCATGATACCTCCACCATTCAAGATCTCCTGTGTTTCCAGGTGGGACTTGAACACTTTGTTGGCTTGCCTACCCCACAGGACTGCATATCATCAATCTAATAATAATTAAAACAATAGTCTAATAATAGATTTTACCTTGCTGTGAAGCTCTGTAAGGGCCCATTGGTCGCTGGCCCATCATGCTGTTGCCTTGGTTGCTCTGGCTCATCATGGCAATGGAAGACTGCCCCTGGTAATGCTGGCTCCCTCCTTGCGCCGAGTTGTAATGTGACGTTGCTGCTTGCTGGTGCATCATGGAGACTACAACGTACATGGAAAGCATTGTTTTCTAAAAGGATGGGACAGTTCTCTCCCTAGTCTCTTTGGAAGCAAGTTAAAACCTTCAACTAACATGCATCCTGATCATTCTGTGAATTTTCCACAGGGGGAGATGTTTTCCTACTGCGTGTATTTAACTCTTCTGCACTGTAATCCAGAAAGGATGTTATTACATGGTCAGTTCTTGCCATTTGCTTCAGTCAGACATTTAAAAATACATCTAGCCATATTTATTATTATTTAAAAGAATGTAATCATTATTACATATTAGTAGGACTAAAGAAAGAAATAAGAAGTGGTGCTTGTTCCCCTCTACCTACTGACTAAATCATTGCTGCCTTTCTCTTATAATGCAGTTTCTTCTACTTCCATCTCATTATATACCTGATGATTATACAGTTTAAGTAAACTGACATTCTAGCATTTCATACTGTGAGAGCATTGGACATCCCACTCAACAGTAGCAAACATTTTTACAAGTTAAGAGATTAATTCTGAGCTGTCTTCTAGTCCCTCTATACCCTGCAAGCAGTGTGAAATATCAATAAAATAACAAAAAATTGGGTAGCAATGTACAAACAGTAAATGTGTAATGCTCTTTGGCAAGCTCTTTCAGCTAGGATAAAGGTGCTTCTCAGATCCCTCCCACAGTTGTGGGATTTGCTGCCAGGGGCTATCAGATAGTGCTGGTGCACTTTTAGCTAACCCTCTTTTCCCCAACTCGCTGCTAACCATAGCAAGTTGGTGTAAGTTAAAGCAAGTCTGAAACTGCTCTGACTCACACTGGTGCCTGACACCTTGGAATTCAGAGGTGTCTTAGAGCTGTCTTTTCCTCTCGAATGCTTGTCCCTGTCTACAGAAAATATTTACAGAACAAATCCATGTGTGGTAAACCTCTGAGGTCACCGAAAAGTCACGTTGGCCCAGAAGGAGGAAGAGGGAGTTTACCTGGATTAGACTGCATGTTGATGTTTGTTCGAGAGACATAATTGCCTATTGACCCCTGGCCTTGCATTGGCACATTCTGAGATGCAGGCACTGTATGGCTATAACCAGGCCCAGTTCCATGACTGCTGACAGTCATACTCAGAGAGGTCGTGGGCAAAGTGTTCTGGCCTGACTGCTGCATAGACACGTGATTAGGACCTAGAAAAATTAAAGAGAGCAACAAGAAAAATCTGTGCTATTATTGGCAACGTACAGTGAGCATTAGAGCCCTCGCGGCCTGTCTGAAATACCTTACGATAAGGCAAAACAAAACCCCAAAAAACTCCTTATTATTCAAATTCCCTGTTACCTACAGACAAATTAAAACTCCCTTCTGCATAGTTAGAGTGATCCTCCTCTTCCTGGCAGCCAAATCCAGGCTGTACAGCATTGCAGGCAGGAAGAACAATACCAACAGCAATGACCTAGATGGACTAGATGGTCCCCAGAGGTCCCTTCCAACCCCTAACATGCTGTGGCCTACAACCAGCTCCTCGCAGGCAGCAGAAGTAACAGATGCCAGTAATTTCAGATGCTTCAGAAAATACATGGACTCTTGAAACATCCCAGCCTTCTGAAATTTGTCCTTTCCTTCCTCCTGCCCTACCACTGACTCCTCTTCCCCCTTCACACGGATGGGAAGGCACAGTAGTGGCTGAGAAACACTTTGCACATTGCTGCACCCATTAATTTCCTTTATAACCAACTAACCTTCTCAGCGGGAGCTTAGGAAGTACCAAGACACCCTCTCCTCAGAGGACAAGCCTGTCTCTCCCTCTCCAGAAGTTTGACTGGAAGTGCCTGAGACTTTCAGCAGACAAATTTTACAAGTCACCATAATAATCCCAGTTGTTACAGTGCTTCCTCTCCAACATCACTGTATGGAATTGTCAGACTGCTCCAGTTACAGCCTGGGTTTGTACCATCCTGCTTACCTGCCAGTATGCTTAATTTTTAAATTCTACTGCTGTTGGGTAACTAAAATTGGGGAGAATCTGGTCCTTATTTTTTGTTGTTTGTTGCTGTAAACACTCTTAGGAGTGAGTTTGGGAAAGTTGTTTTCATGAGTACTGTTGCTATCTAAAGTGTGTATTGTTGTCTATCTAAATTCAGCTGTATTGTCAATCTAGAGTAATTTAGGTAGAACGGAAAACATGCAGAATCCCTAGAAGAGGCAGAATTATGTTGTAATGTTTAGATAACGTTATTTTAATTCACAGTAATGAAGTGTTTCTACAGCTTCTGAAAAATATGTCTAATTCTATTAGTACAAACTTCATTAATTACTCTTAATGGTGTTTATAGACATCAAAATGAAAAAAAAATCAGTTTAGATTATTATGTTTCCCTCTAATGGAGGGATGCAAGGAGCATTTTCACCAAGTGATAAAGCGAGTGAGCTCTACAGAAATCAGAGGAGCCAGGTCAATATACTGAGATCTAGTCCTGCACTTTGCTACAGTTTTGTAGGACTTATAAAGCTGATACTTAGAGTATCAGCTTTATCAGCACAAGACCCACCTGGTGTTTGAATGGAGCTAGCAGGCACTCTGAGGTAGAGATGGAGTGAAGCCAGTATTGGTAAACCTGTCCCTATTTTATGGGAAAACTTAGAGAGTCCTCACCTTATTTAAAGTAACCAAAAAAAGAAGATTTGGCTAATTTGGGATTGTAAGGAAAGGTATGAAAGCATGACCAAAACTGTTTAAAAAACCCACTAAACCAGTAAGATGAATACAAAGCATTGTACCTCTTTTATACTTTCATGAATCTAAAGCAGTGGGGTTGTTCCCTGAAAGGGAACCCTTCCTGATTTCTGAACAGTTTAAACTTGCACTTGGGCCAAATTCTGTCCAGAGGCAGCTGAGTTTCACTGCTTGGTTTACTGTGTCTAATGGGTGTGCCTGCAGGGCTATGGCATGAAGAATCACTCATTTGTGGATGATGGATTACTTGAAATCCCAATGGGTTGGTTTTTAACTTGTCCCCATCAACAGAATTACCATTACAATTGACCTAGCTCGGTGTATGTAGGGAATTAGCTAGTTACAGCCCTGCAGAGGTGATTCCTGTAAAGTCCCTACCAAGGACAATAAATAATAAAGCATAGTAGCTTCCATGTACCTGTTTGTTACAGACATTCATCTCTATTGCCACTAGACAAGAAGCTTTCACCAGTACCAGAGCCTGAGTATTTGAATTGTTTGTTCATATTTACTTCTAGTTTCCAAAAACCAGTGTTGACTGATGTAAAAATAATTTCTCCATCTCACAGTCTCTCTGTATGTCAAGACTGGTGTGTCACATAGCATCATTGTGCTAACTTGATTCTAGCTGGCACAGAGACAGTAGCTGGAGTGGTTGGCAACCAAGGGGAGTGTTCCCAAACCCAGGGGTGTGAGGGTCCTAAGCTGAGAGCTGGCACTAGCAGCAGAGCACATGCCATCCTCTGCTCTTACCTAGGCCACATGGAAGAGGCAGGCTGCTGCCTTCCCAGTCACACCTTTGTTTTCAAGCGTAGCTATAACCTCTGTCTGTTTTCCAGCAGAATTCTGTTCTCAGGATATAACACTGGGCACTACCCAGGTTACTGGGCAGAGATTGAGACACTCCCCCCCCCCCCCCCAAACTCAGGCTGGGTTTTAGTACTGGCTTGGGGCAGCCCGAGGTTAAACTTGCAACATGAGGTTAACTGCCCTGCTTCTGTTCTGCTGATGAGTCTTTGGGATTCCCAGGCTGTTTCTTTCAATCAGCACTAAATTACTATAAAGAACTGTGGAGGGGGGAGTGGGGAAATAACAAAAAAAAAGCAACAATGACAATGAAAATGTAGATTCTTAGTAACAAAAAACAATGTTTTGACTGACTTATTATAATTCTTATACTACATGATATATCTTTCAAAAAGAAGGCCCAGATAAATTTAATAAGTTGACTTTACCAGCTGTTACTGTTTAAAGTAGGTACCTCATCCATTACTTTAAAAGGTACTACCTGCTTGACCACAAATGGGCTTTTAAAAACTCAGAAGTAATTTCATGGCTTGCATCTGCTCTTGAGTCCCTCTGTTAAGGTCTGTGATTTTACAATCTTATATTTCTATTTACAGAAACTGTTTTGTCTCCCTCTCACTCTGAGAAAGACCCACAGAAACAACTAAATAACTATGAACTACAAAATAAACAGATTCTCCATACTGTAAAATGCACAGAGTAAAACCAAATTGTCTTTCAATTAAATTCTTTTTAGCTGCATGAACAAAGGAAGCAAATAGACAAAGTATGTTTTCTTGTTCATATGAAATATGCAAACTCTTTGTCTAGGTAGTACAATCTCCTCAAGCTTCTGTAGAGGACAAAGACTGATGCAACACCAAATTACCCTTAATAAGAAGGCATGTATCCTGGAAGTTCTTTGCAATCTAAAGGCTTGGTTGTGTGGTTAGCCATGCAAGCAATTCCATTTTACCCTGTCTGACCCCACTGCTTTCAAGAAAAAAAAAATACCACAATATCTAATTTTTCTTGCTAAAAACTTGGATGCATCTTTACTTGGTGATTTTCATGACATATTTTTTTTTAAAAAAAACCTCCCTATTTTTAATTTCCCCTATAGAAATAACTGAGCAGCTTGGAGTCATTGCAGAAGCCAACATCATTACTGACTGTAGCCATTTTGTGATGATTTCAGCATGTGCCTGAAATCCCCATATGCCTGAAAGGTGAGTTAGGAGAGGTCTTTTACAGCTCTGTAAGTATATTCTGCATTAATGATTTTGTTGCCAAGCAACAGCAAAGCAGCACAAAGGGGACCGAAGCTCACCATTGCTAATCTGACTCTGCATGAGGGAGGAAGGAGGAAGGCCCGTCCCAATTGCATCGCTGAGATTGCTCTGTGAATGGAGAGATTGGTTGGATGCACTCTGAGTCATTCCTCCTGGGCCCAAGTTTATGTTTTGCGTTGGTGGCTGCAAATAACAAGGAGGAGAAGCAAATTTTCAGTTAGGTTTTAATTAGAAAAATAATAACCCCCAAATTAGCCTGGCTATGGCTAAAAACTGCCTCAATTAAATAAGAGCATCCTTCGCTTTTGGGGCTTGCTTGCATAAACCTTTCTTCACGTGACTACTACGTGTGAAGGACATTCAGCATGATACAGAGAAGCTGGCAGGGAGCACAGTGAAGATCTTAAAAGTGTTCTTAAAATCAAGTCTGGCTTCTCTGCTCTCTCTTCTGTACTTGCAGGCGTGTCATTTTCTGCTGGTCAGAACACAACTGCTGAGGGGTTATCTACCAGCAAAGACACGCAGAAGTGTGTTAACAAACTGACCTGTGTCAAGTATAAAGCTGTGCTGTTATTTTGTGTTACCTGTGATACCTCCAAAATCAATCCACTTAGCAAGAACAACACAATGTTTAAAGACAAAGCAGCGCTCAGATGCTGAATTAGATTTCTGATATAAAACAGTCACATTTTTTTTCCTGTGTAAAGAACACAAGAACAATAGGTAAAGAGTAACAAATGTGGAAGAAATGGAGCCCATTCGGATCTGCACCACTGCACCATTTATGATATATAGACCTTGAGCTCCAGAGACAGAGATTAACACAAATGTCCCAAAGAATATGTTTTAAGAACAGTAAAAGTAGCTTTTGAATTGCTTACTGGTCTACTTCACTGCTTCAAAACTTTAGCTGGAAAAATACTTAAAACTGGTTGACAGTGATCAGTAACAGAATCAAAGAGCAATTCCCTCTGCCATAGTAAACGTATCTGATGGTAGCACTGGTACTTACAGCAGGAAGCAAGGACTGCATATTCTGGTTAGAATCTGCTATTGTTGCCAGGTAAACCAGGTTTCTGTGCAAGATTTGTTGGTATCTACAGAATAAGGAGTAAAGCTTATTTGGAAAGGGCTAACAATACAGAAAATTCCCAACCTTTCTCTCTCTCTTTTATTTTTCCTATTTACAAATGATTAGTTAAGTTCTATTAACCCACTTTTCATCTGTCATAATAAATAGTATTGACCTATATCTGTGCAGCCATGCCTTTCACCAAGGATCAGTGTGTTCAACACCTCTTTTACAAATGGGTGACCTTGGGGGAAGGGAGAAGTAAAATACACTCTGCTTTGAAAGCGCTCAGAGTGAACTGTGAAGCTGGCATCTCAGTCTTTGAGCACTGACACCCGGTCAGCTGCAGTAACAATTACCCACTTTTTCTTCCTCTGTTTAACGAGGGTCCTAGTAGTAATGAAATTCCAGAACTCCAAGAGCCAAAGCCTGTTTGCCCTGCCAGCAAGCCAAGAACAAGAAGATTATTTTTTTTTTTATCAAGAGTGCTTTAACTGGAGTGTTTACTCAAGTAAGCACCACCAGGACCACCAGCATCCTCACAGTTCTCCAACTGGAAGAGCTCATAATAAACAATTGGAGGGCATCCAAAAGCAAACTAACAGCTGTACCACTGAACAAAATGAAGAGTCAAACTTCTAGAAACAGGGAGGCTTCCAAAAAAGAAAGAGGTTTTTTTGTTGGTGGTGGTTTTTTGGGGTTTGGGGTATTTTTGACATGGGTTTTCTTCTGATAAGGGGAGAAGATGTGGGAAGTGGGAAGAGTGGCAAAAAAAATGAAGCCAGAATGGTGGCTTGACTACTCTAGCAAAGGCATCTTTGAAAGCACAGCTTTCTGCATTCAGCCCCATAACTGGACCTTTCATGGGGCAGACTGGCTATTCTTCCTCACCAAGATTTAACCCATCAAGTTCATGAAAGCAAAATGCTTTTATGAACTTAAGATTAGAAATTGTAAGCAGTGACATGGACTGGTACATCTACATGCATGTTGTTTCAGCCATAGCTAAGCACACTGCTGATCCTTAACAGGGAATTACTTTCTGATGAAAACATGTTGCTGACTTTGTACCGTATTCTACTCTTCTGCATAGCACAAGTGGTCCATAATTAGCCATAATAGTTTATAATTATTGTGGTAAATGATTTGTCAGAAATATTGTAAATACTCAGTATACTTTGAAAAAATCTCAGTTTCAAGAACAATATATATTTCTTAATACAGGTGAATTAAGAAAAAACTCGAGTTTTTTCTCACTGATCAGTGAACAGAACTGCTCATAGTGCCGTTCTTGAGGAAAAGTACACCAACAATTTCCAACGTACTCCAAAACTCATGATACTCACTGAGTACATTCTGCAGTTTTCCCCTTGCTCTGATAATCCATAATACATTGTATTAGGTGGTGATTTTCGTCTAGCATCTGCATAAGAGAAATATGGTCAAAACATGTTACTACAAGAATCATGCTGAAGGGCTGTGTGGTTGTGGTAGGCTACATTCACCCTTCGTGGTGGCGGGTGGTGTTTGGTGCAGTTGCCTTGGGATATTACAAAGTACCTACGTGTGACTTTATTGAGCCACAAGACTGTGCTTTTCAAGTAATTTGCTTAAGAACAGTTATCTGTAAAGTAGTTAGTGGAAATACCCAATGTGGAAGAATCAACAGACTTACCTTTTTTTGCTCTTTAAATGGCAGATAGGGTTTTTTATGCTGAAAGAGGAAAACACCCCTAAAACATCACCCAACCCTGTCCAAAACTTCAAAGGTTACTAACGTGCCTACTTTTAAACAAAAAAACACACTTCCAAGCAATTTAAACCTACTAGTTCCCCTGCATAGGACTAGTGTGTGCAGGCTTCTCAGCTTGGTGAAATGTACAATTTACTTTACTTGATCTACTGAAACCACATTTAAGACAATAACATCCCAGTATGTTCTCATTCAGAGAGGACTTAAAATAGAAACACAGAGCAATTACCTATCAGTTAATTTATATGTATCAGTGGCTGCTAGCTTAGCCACATTCAATAAATTCTAGTGACTGACTGGTGCCAAGCAAGTCAGGGCTGCTGGACAAAATGACCACTGACCTTCATTTAATGAACTGATAACACAATTAAAAGCTTAAAATAACCTTTGCTTCATTTTAAATCACAATAGTTTGCCCCCAGCTTTCTTGTGAATGCAGCCAGCTTTCTGCAGGTGAAGGAATGCAAAAAATAACAGCAGCATTTACACGTTTAGATTTGCCCCTGGCAAAGACTCACTACGTAATACAATTTATAGGTACCACTGCTATTAAGTGCTTGCAGGGCTGGGCCTTTGAACCACTGTGGCACTAGGGCAGAAGAACCCTTGGGGAAAAAGCAACATATTTTTATGAGTTGAATGTGAATTAATCTGTGTAGGAATGTGTTGTGATCAGAAGAAACAATTCTTGACCCACTCAGATGCAAACAAAGGGCAAGGTTACAGGGAAAGGAGCAGGGGAGTCTGTCTGAAGCACCTGCCATCTAGCTTGCCACTCCCTTGGAGAACTCAGCTTGTCCTGCTTCTTGCTTGTAATGTGCAAGTTGGTCTTAGCTTTGTTGGACACTCTCGTCCACCACAGGCTCCTGCTGCGGGGATGATCCCCTGTACTCAGGTCAGCGAGGCTCTGAGGAGCAGGGCGTTGCTGCAGCCTGCCACGGCAGGTCAGCGGCTGCTCGCTGACAGGGAATGTCAGAACTGTGTCAGTCAAGAACCCATGTTCCTCCTGCACGCCTGCCTATGCTCACATGGCAACCTGGCCACAGCATGTAACTTTCAGAGAAAATGCCCCTGCCTGATGCACAGTGCAGCGCTTTGCTCCGTGCTCTGTACTCACTGGACGGAGCTTTCACCTCTGCCAGTGGAAGTGCTGCATACATGTGGTGGTTCAGCCCCAAACAGTGGCTGAGCACCACACTCCGCTCGCTCCTGGATGAGAAGCAGACTGAGCCTCCATGGGTTGGGATAAGGACAGTTTACTACGAAATCACCGTGAAAGGGGAACAATAACAGCCCATTGCAAATTACACTCGCACCCAGTGACAACATAGTACCTTACCAACCCGAGAATAACAGAGTGCTGCACAATGCAAGGACCAACCCAACTTGGAGAGCTGCCCTTGGACTGCCCTGGAGGCACCCAGGAGCATCCCTTCCCGACCAGCCCCTTTACAGTGGAGTGATGTCAGCGGTGTGGGAAACAGCCCCGGCCACCTCAGCTCACCTGTGCTGGCTGCTTGGGGAGGTGAATTCTGGCCTGGCTGGAACCGAGACAGTGCAGGATTAGCAAAGAACACAAAGCCATCCTTTTCAGCTATCTCTGACACTATTCTCACATCCAGTTAACATCCATATTCAGCAGCAAGAGTCCAAGCAATATTACAGGTACCTCTATCAGAAAAGGGCTATTCTTCTACAGTTAGGCAAAGAACATTTTGCTTGCTGAAAAAGGAATCAGGAATAGCTCTTTTACTAACTAGGAAAAAAACCCTGGCGTTCTGCTTCCCATTACACAGAAGAAAATGAAGTTTACTGGCCTGCAAATGCTGTTTGAGGAACTATTTCAAAGCACCGCCATCACTGCTGCCTTGTCAAAAGCTCTAACTTCCTCCACGTGAAATCTATTTTAGGAATAGTTGGTGCTGGAATAATAGCAGCTTTGAAGGACTATATATTATGAATACAAAAAGAGAATCCTGTTTTTCAGTGAAATGGGTATGTGTTCTAAAAAAATGCGGATTTTCTGAGCGACTAACTCAGCACCTGCCTTTCTCCTGCTGCCCCATTCCTACGCTTGACTATAAAGCCCACCCAGCTACTGTGCCTGCAAGTGTCTCTTCCTCAGCATCACTGCTTGTCAAAAAGAAAATCACTGCCAAGAGCCCACCACCAATGAACAATTCCAAACTAACATGCCAGCAAATGTACCTGAGGTGGGAGATGTTTTTACACGTTACTGGTAAGGAAATAACGTTTCAAAGCTTCCATAAAGTTTATGTAAAAAGGAAAGGGCTTGAAAATGCAACTGAAGATTCCCTGGCTGCCCTTTGTGGACACAGCCATGGTTTTAAGTAGAAACTATGCGAATTATATAATTCTGTCCTAACCCAAACCAATCTGGGGGTTAGAGAAAAACTCCACTAGTGGAGTCGGAAACACCTCAGTAGCTAAAAATAATTGGTTCACAATACCACATGTGCTGCAAGAGCCGCACAGAACAGGCTCAGTTTCCAAAGAGTCTCCCAAAATTCAAGTCATCTCTTCGGCCCCACTCATGGCAGTTTGCTCTGCCTAAACCTCTGTCCTGTCACAGTCTGCCACCGAGATTTCCCCCCTCCCTGGAAGTCATGCACTGGCACTGGATGATGGTTTGGCTGCAGACCCCACTGATGATCTGCTGCACTAGCAATGGACCCCGAAAGGACCTGGCAGAACACACACACCCCCCTCACTTCCAACCGCGCTCCAGCTCCACAGAAACCAAGTACCTACGCGGTGGGGAAGAGGCGAAAAACATAGAGCAGAGGTACAAATGACAAATAGCGGTCAAAGTAAAAACATGCATGTTCTTTATTGACGTTTCCAGCCTCTTCCTTCCGGACCGTTACCTTCTGCAGGAGGAAGGGGTGTCAGGCATGTGTGCACAGTCCCTGCTGTCAATCCTGCAGAATAGGAAACAATAACTTCCCAACTAGGAACCCTCTGCTCTGGCCCCTGCACGAGACCCTCCCGGAGATGTCCTTCCCGGAGAAAAAAAATCTTGCAAAAACCTTTGTTTGTCATTAGCCATCAATAAACACACCACAAATGATAATAATAGGATACCAAAGATCCCAGCGATCGGTGCTCCCTCTATCTTCTGAGAGGTTAAAATTCTGCATCCAAATACAAAAGAAATCCCTGGCAAATTCAGGGGGTTTTATTTTAATTCATTTTCTAGGTTGGATTTTGGGGAGGGGGGGGGGGGAAGAAGGGGCCGTAAGCTGACATCCCATCAGAAATTAATCGCACGTTTGTATATTTTATTTGCCAATCCTCCCCACGCCTTTTACTGACAGCTCTCCCCCCTCTGCGAGCAGCAGGGACAACGTGCCACCCCGATTTTTATTCCCCGAGTCCTTTTCTCTCGCTGTCTTTGCCGTGATCTGAACACCTTTGCTTTGTTCCACCTCCTCCTCCTCCTCCTCCTTCCCCCACCTCTCTCTCCAGCTGTCCATCTCTGCAGCCCTGGCAAATTCAACTCGTTCCCCTGGCCGCCCCGGCAACCCGGCTCCTTCCTGGGCTGCAGGAGCACGGAGGGAATAAAGGTGTAAAATCGCCGGTATAAAAGCATGCTGGTTTACCTTCTGGATAGTTTGCTGGGTGACCTCCCCTTTGCCTCTTGGGCGAGCAGAAGCAAAGGCAACCGACATGGTGGGGTGTTTTTTTTTTATGTGTCTACAATATATTGGTTCCCGGCTCTACTAATATTGTTATTATCTGGCTGCTATTGCCGTGCGAAGATTCTCCGCAGTGCATGGGGAGGGGAGCCGGGCGCAGATGGTACGCTCTGCGACCCGCAAAGAGCCGCCGGGCACCGCACCACCCGCCGGCACGCACCGCCCTCGCCTCGCCGCCCGCGCCGACGGCTCGGGGCGGGGAGGCGGCGGCGGGGATTTTTGGGGAAGGGGAGGGAAGCGGCCTCCGTCGCCCCCGCCGCCTCCTCCCCGCCAGCCCGCACATGGTGCGTCCCTGCCGCTGGGCTTCCTGTCGCAGGCGAGCGGCATCTCCCTGCCTTCGCCAGCCGCCGACAGCTGCGCCAACTGCGTAGGACGGCCACCGTGTACGCTAAGTGCGCCAGCGCGGGGAAGGCGGGGGGGGGGGAGGGGGGGGGGGGGGGAAGAAGAGGGAGGCCGCCTACGCCGGGTGCGTAACGCGGGCTCCGTACGCCAAGAGCGCGGGTAGGGCTCCGCCTCTCGCTCCTCCGTGCCGCGCTCTGGGTGCAGCGTGCGGAGTTGGCGCAGGGGGCGCAGTCGGCGTGCCGGCGGAATGGCGCGCGGCCCCGGAAGCGGGGGGCGGGGGGATGAGTGTGCTGTTTTGAGGGAGGCGGCTGGTTCCGGCCCCGCGGGGACGCACGGGCGGCAGCCATGAGCTACGACCGGGCCATCACCGTCTTCTCCCCGGACGGGCACCTCTTCCAGGTGGAATACGCCCAGGAGGCGGTGAAGAAGGGCTCCACCGCGGTGAGTGAGGGCGCTGCGCCGCCGGCTGAGGGGAGGCCGGGAGCGGGGCCTGCCCCTCGCCGTGCAGCCGGGCCCGATGCACGGGTGCTGCCGGCGGCACGGCCCGGCCCGGCGCGGGCTGCGGGGAGCGCGGCCCTTTCCCAGACACGGGCCCCGCGGCAGCGCGCTTAGCGCCGGCTCTGGCGCCGCTCTCCAGACGGCCGTTTCCTTCAGCGGGGCCCCGCGCTGTCTGCAGAGCCCCGGCCCCGCCTCAGGCCGTCGCTGTGGGGCTCGGCGGGGGGCGCGGGGGCTTGAGCCGCTGCCCGTGGGGCCCGTGAGGCGGGTGTCTCGGAGCCCGCAGGCCCCGCGGGCCGTATATCGGGAGAGGGGCGCAGGCTCGGCGGGCCTGCGGGGCCGATCGGCCTTGTGGCTCCGCGCTGAGCGCGGCCTGCCTCTCGCCGGTGCCTGGCGCGGGAGCCCGGCGGGCTGGGCAGCGTCAGTAGCGGTGTGCGCCGGGCCTTTCTGGCCCCAGCCTCCGGCTGTCCCAAGGTGGTGTCTGGAGGGAGCGACAAAAGCATTGACTGCCGGATAACAGGGTGCACTGAGGGAAACCGACAGCCGGGGGTGTGTGTAAATGTAAGAAGTCTCAGCGCCAAACAGGTGCTCCGCCCCCCTTCCCCCCCCCCGGACCCGAAATTAAAAGCACTGTGAAAGCGGGGACAGCACCCCATGAGCCTGTCTCCGTCCTGTCCCTTGTTGAGTGCTTGGTGGAGTGTCACGTTTTTTGGAAACATCCCTAACCCACCAACAGCAGGGCTGCCCCCCAAGGGAAAATCCCCCCAGCGCCGAGTGAGAAGCGCTGGGAACGAGTGTGAAAGGAGACAGGAGACGTTCTTTTGCCGTCCCTCCCGTTGCAGAAGTTATGTTCAAGGTGTGACCAGGGGCATGAAGGCAGCGAGCTACTGACAGGCCACTGGAGTTCTGCTCAGTCTGATCTTCAGTGCTTCAGGTTCTGACAAGCAAAGTCAGCGGGCTGGCTGCAGTGGTAGTTCTGTGGCTGACCCTGCTCCAGTGGCTGCTGAAACACCAGTGCTGGTGTTGACAGTTGGGGAAAACAGTGTTGGTAAAAGGGGTGGGAATATATCTCTTGGGAACAACACGGATTAAAATTGGTGTAGGCAGATGCATGCAGGAATCGAACACAACTTTCATTACATCAGTCCTTTCTCCACGTTGTGGCAATAAGATGCTTCCTGTTGAAACAACGTTTACAGCGTGGGCTTTGAGTGTTTGTCCTCCTGTTAGCTTCAGTGAAGTTTGAATTATCAGGGGGTTTTTTGGGCCTAGCTTAACTTTTTGGTTCTTCCTTTTAATGTGTTGAAGGTTGGAGTAAGGGGGAAGGATATTGTTGTTCTTGGTGTGGAAAAGAAGTCTGTGGCAAAACTTCAGGATGAAAGAACTGTCCGGAAGATCTGTGCTCTTGATGACAATGTCTGCATGGCTTTTGCAGGTATGTGACCCTTCTGGGGGCTTCACAGTCACTGGAGCACCTTTGAGTGTGTTTATAGACTCTGAGAATCTTGGCATAGCTGGCTGAGGGCTCTGGGGAAGGAGTACATTCCCACAGTTACTTATCCTTTTTAAAATAAGAGTAGTCTGCTGTATGGAGATGAGAGAGAAAGTGAGTGCCAGTGATCTGATGTGAGCAAATAAGCTTTAAAATTACTAAGTTCCTCCAGGTTTAATGTGAGGATGAAGGCTGAGAATTGATGTGTCATTGGCACAGATACAGCTATGCACTGTTTAAACCCATCTGTATTTAAATTTATACATATATATTGTACATATTTTAAATATTTACAAATGTATATGTTACATATAAATTAAGTTTTATTAATGCATAAATAATAATGAGCAATAAGAGGCATTTGTCTGTTTTGGAAACCTTTTCCCTCATGCACCAAGCCAAAAAAGCTAGATTTTGCAGACTTACATAGAACAAAAATCTCCTCTCCTAGTTCAGAAGGCTCCTCCTGAATAAACAGCTCTGGATTTTGGAGCATAAATATTGTAGTTCCACATTCCTCCCGTTCTACGTATCTAAATATCCATTGTTCAGAGCTTAAACAGGTGTAAAAGTTAAAGGAAATGGAGACAAAATGTATTTCAGGCAGTTTCTGTTCTGATTCAGCTGGAGAAAGTAATGGGGTTTGGGTTTGATGTGCCAGAGGGATGAGCTCAGCTACATGTGTGGCCTGGCTGCCTTAGCCAGGGGCTGGTGTGTGTGCAGGTGGGTTCACAAGCTTGAAGAGAAGTTCTCTAACAGAAACAAGGCAGTTTCTATGGCATCATAAGCAAGAGAGTAAAAGGAGAGGTTTGTTTGGAATTAATGTTTTTTTTCAAAGGGTCGTGCTCACTTGTTGCCAGCCCACATCACGCTGCTGCAGCCTCTGAAGCTGCCAGTGAAATGAACCTGGTGTGTGTGAGCAGTGAGGTTGCTTTGCTGTTAGCTGGAACACCATCAGTCTGTCAGTAATACCACGACTACCTGGTTCAGAACTGCCTGAGAGCTGCAAACTGACTCCTCTGGTTATTTTGGTACTTTGGCTCCTCTCCTGTTGCCTTAAAAGAGCTGGTTTTGCTCCTCAAACCTGAGAAAGTGTGATCATAAACTCGTTCTTTTCACTGCTGCTGCTGACCCTGTGAGCCTTTTGGGGCTCTTTTTGTCCCTGTGGTATGAAGCACAAGTCTGAGAATCCCCTGTCGTTCCAGGGCTGACGGCTGATGCCAGGATAGTTATAAATAGAGCTCGTGTGGAGTGTCAGAGCCACAGGCTTACAGTGGAGGATCCTGTCACCGTGGAGTACATCACGCGTTACATCGCTAGCCTGAAACAGGTATGTTGGACCACGTGGAGGTGCCTAAAATATGTCCTGGTGAAAAGCACTCCAGACAGAGCACGGATGAGGTCTGTCCTGGCCCTCTGCTACTCAGCTGGTAAACAGCAGCATAACAGGGTGTGTTGTGGGTGTTTGTTGGAAATAGGGATGTAGTAATAAGAAAGGAGGATTGACTGCTGTTTGGGTTTTGTCCAAAGATGAAGAAATAGCACTTGTGAGGACTGTGTAACAGTGTTCAGTATCATTGGGAACACTCTGCTGACCCACAGCTCTGATCCACTCCCGTGACAGGTGGTGTCAAAACCTCTTCACTGTTCCTGCTTGCTTTCCCTCCTAAGCCCTTGCAGGGAGAGGTGAGAGGGGAGCACATCAGTGGAGTACCTGATATATTTTACATTTGATATTCATGAATTTCAAATGAATTACAGTGCCAAAACATGCCCAACTGCATTCTGTGATAAAATTAGTCATTTCCCAGTGTATTCAACTGATTTTCAGCAACTGGTGGGGATTAGAGTGTAGCTTCCACATGGCCACGTTTTAGTGCAGCAATGGTGGCAATAGTGTAACCACTCTCCTGCCAGGGCAGATGGCTACTTTCCAGTTTCACTTGGGTCCCTTACAGCAATCTCACCTTCACATCTTTCCTTCTGCCACATTCCTGACTTGTCTGGAACTGTTAATAACACGAACCCCGCAGAGCGTTCCTGCTGTGGTAATTAACGCTGCCGGTGTCAGACCTCCTTGACCCTGGGCAATTCTGGTGTGTGACATGGCAAAGGCTTTGCCACACGAGTGTCAGGGCTTTGCTGTGGGACATTTATTCCCACAGAGGCTGTTGTGATTTCTGATGCCAATCACTGCTTTGTGTTCAGGTGTCACCCTCCTCTCTCTGCTTCCTACACAAGAGCGTTATGCCTGGGCTGGCAGATGTGGTGTGCTCAGCACCACCCAACCGAGGGAGGTTCTTCCTGATAGCTGGAATCCCACAGCAAGCTAGTGGGGATTAGGAGCAGGGGTTGTAGGGTAGCCACCTCTTTCTTGCCTTGCTTATGGTCTTCTGTCTCTTCTGATCAGAGATACACACAGAGCAACGGCCGCAGACCCTTCGGTATCTCTGCTCTTATCGTGGGGTTTGACTTCGATGGAACCCCGCGGCTGTACCAGACCGACCCCTCTGGCACATACCATGCTTGGAAGGTGAGTTGATTCTGTCTCTTGCGGAGAGGTACTGAAATATTTGTGAGTTAATATCTCCTTTGAAGAGAGGCTGGTGGTGAAGGGACATCTAACTGCCCAGATGGTGCTGGCCTACAGCTGCAGAAATCCTTGATGATGTCATTTACTGTGAACGACAGTCTGCAGCTCAGCTTCACTGGGGGATCTTGTCTTGTTTAAAAAAAACCCAAACCAACAAACCAGCCCAAAGCCACATGTGCCCGACAGCTGTCGTCTTGTGTGACATTTGGCAGTAACACTCCTGAAATACGTGGTGGTCACAGAATGGTTTCAGACTATGTAATTACCCAATTTATTCTGGAAACAAAGTCTTCTCTAAACTTCCATTCCTTCTCTCTTTCCCCTTGATGCCACCAGGCTAACGCCATTGGCAGAGGAGCCAAATCTGTGCGTGAATTTCTGGAGAAAAACTACACTGACGAAGCCATTGAAACAGATGATTTAACTATTAAACTTGTCATCAAGGCTCTTCTTGAGGTAAGTGTTTCAGTCCCTTGTGTGACTCTCACTGCCTGTGATTTGTGAGTGTGTGAAAATCTTCGCACATCTCACAGGGAAGTGCTGTGAGAAAAAACTTCAGTGTGGGGCCTGGGCAGGGGACTGAACTCCAGGGTCAGATACAACAGGTAACGATGTCCAGAGCTTAACAGAAGACCTTCTAGCAGTTCTGGGTGTTAAACCAACGCACCAGAGACATGCAGAATGCTTTACTTCTGCTTCCATGTTGAAGATGCAGAAAATACCCAAAGTCAGATGGGCACAATGAGGAGCTGTTCACCAGCCACTGTGGGCATTGATGCCAGAATGAAGACCCTCATCTTCTCAGTTACATTGAGAGGGGATTGCTTAGAGCTGCTTCCCAACCCCATCTCTCCTCGTAGAAAGACCTGGAAGGGGGTGGTTACAGTTAATGGGCCACACTCACAATACCTGCATCTGTTTCCTGTTTAGGTTGTACAGTCTGGTGGGAAGAACATTGAGCTGGCGGTTATGAGGCGAGAACAGCCACTGAAGGTAAGGCCTGTGTTTTGCTTTCTCCCTGGCAGCCTGTTTCTGATACTGTCCTTGTTATCTGCATTAGCTGCCAGCCTTTAATCTCTTGCTCTGCTCTGGCAAATGCCTGTGTGAGTTGTTAGTGGCCCAGGAATGGTGTTGTGTCTGCATAAAGGTACTTGCGTGGGGATGAACCACCTGGTAACTTTCTGTCCCTGTCAGAACTGAAGTTGCTTTGGGTAAATGAAAGGCTCAGAGTTGTGTTGGTATCTTAAGGGTCACCAATGTTTCTGTTTTAGATCTTAAACCCTGAAGAAATTGAGAAGTATGTTGCTGAAATTGAAAAAGAAAAGGAAGAAAATGAAAAGAAAAAGCAGAAGAAAACATCATGATGAATGAAATCCAACTGCTTAGCTGCTTTTTAATTCAAGCGCTGGGTTATTCTGTATAGACAACATGTAGGCATTCCACTTACTCATACTGTGCCCCTCTTGAGACCTACAATAAACCTACTGATTTTTTTTTAAACTGTTATTTTAAAAATCTCTCAGTCCTTCAGAGTTGACTTTCCTGGCATTATTTGGTTGGCTGTGATGATGCAGCAGCAGTATCCTGTTAGAGGACAAGGACTTTGCCTTCATTCCTTGGACACTAGTTGTTTGATTCTCTTACCCACTCAGGTGTCAGGTGTTGGCTTCTCCCCTGCCTCTTCTTTTCTTTTAGCTGTGGTGCTGTGTTATGACCCAGCTACCCTGCAATTAGGCAGCCTCTTACCCTCTTCCACCTGCAAGAGCTTAGGGCTCTGCCTGTAAGCCTTGCAGCCTCTGAGGGCTGTGTTTGCTGCTGAGAGCTGACCCTGGCAGGTATGGCAGCCAGCTGAGGTGGGGGACTGGGGGTGACTCAGAGCCTTGCTGGGGGGCAGCACCTGAGGGGAGCTGTAGACCAGCTGCTTCCCCATGCTCAAAAGTTCAGCTGTAACCTCTGCTCTACTTTCTCCTTCTGCTTTTACCCTTATGCTGCTTCCTAGGCCTGTCTTAGCCCCAGGCCTTGCATTTAACTCAGGTCCTTGTGCCAGCAACAGTGTGAGCTGGTTCCTTTCCCTGCAGCAGCAGAGATGTCTCAGGTGCTGTCAGGGATGCAGAGACCAAAGTCCTGGTGCAGCTGCAGCAGTTACCATGTATAGCATAACACTAGAAATACATACATTTGAAGGTATTAGGTGAGAGCTGTTTGCTCAAGTGCCCCTTCAGCACCACCAATAGCCCCTGCTCTGTAAAACTCTCTCTCCTTTTGTTCTGGGGCTCCCATTTCTGTTTCAGTAAGCACAGTGAAAAGCTTCATCTAGCCTGCCCCTACTCAAGGACATCTTCCCCTCACAGCCTTCAGCACCAGGAAGGGGGGTACCTGCCCCAGCTGTGCTGCACTTTGTGCTGTTGGGAGAAGCCTCAGTCCCTGCTTGATGAGTTTCCCTATCTCTGTCCACAGCCAGGGAACTTGAACAGCCCCTCAGAAGCAGCTCTGCTGTCTGCTCCTACCAACCTGTGCCTGGTTTTACAGGTACAATACTTGACTTGAGCAGCTCAGGTACCCCCACCCTGCCCCACTGGAAGCTGCTCAGGGGCAGCAGGACATAGCCCCAGGAACTCACATGCTCCCTGACCTGTTTACAGCTCAATGCTGCAAAGCAAAGTGGGGGCAGAGTATCCTGCAGGACTCAAGGACAGGAAGGCTGCAGTGCTGTTACTGCTTGGGAGGGCATCAGACCACACAAGCTATAAGGGGGAGTTGCTGGAATACAGTTGTGTTTGTTCCCTTATCAGTCCTTGGGCTGGACAGTTGGAGTTAGAAAAGCTGTGGTCCCTGCACATCAGCCACACTGGGGGAGCTCCCACCCAGCAGCCACAAGGGCTACAGCAGCACCCTGGGGCCAGCTCTCTGCCTCAGGGGAAGGCAAAGGGCTGGCAGGGGCCTCATCCCCTCACACTGCTCCCCCATAGCCCCAGGAGCCAGGCCAGTGCTCTGACAGGGACACATCCCTCATCCAGAAGCCTCAGCACTGGTAGAGCTGAGGCTTTACTCAGAAATGGGGCATTACTGCCTTAACAAGCCAAGGCATATAAAAGGTGTTACACAAGTTAATGATTCCTTTCTGCCAACAACTGGAGGCTCCCAGCACCCTCCTGCCTTGCTGGGATGAGCCCAGGTACCTGAGTTCTAGTTCAGCCCCACCTACCCAGGGGTTCCAGCCAGTGCAAGGACAACAGCCCCAGGTGTGTTCCTCAACAAGAGCCTCAAACACAGGACTTCTAAGCTGGTTTCACTCAGTGCAGCCCTGGCAGAACTCCACAATGCCATTTCCTGACACAGGCTCAAGCCCTGCTGGGGCTGGCACCTGCCAGGCTGTACAGACTGGTGTCACCACACTACACCCAGAAGAGAGTACCAGGGAAACATTAAACATTTACATGTTTATTATAATTACAATTTACATTACTCCAAAGAGCAGCCCCACTGCTATGTTCTAATTCTTAGCAATAAAGTCCTACAAAAATAAATCCAAGCTTTTACAGTAACCTAGGTAAACGCATAACTAAAAGTCTCTAGCTATGTAAGGGGTTCAGTCATCAAGGTGCTTTTTCAACAAAATCCCCTACCAACCAAAAAAGGGACACATGCCTATAGCAATTAACCCACTTAGTCATGCAAATGAATGTAACCCCTCCCTCCCTGCCCCTCTCCCCACATACAGATTTTTTAAAAACAAAAAAGAAAAAAACTAAACTATTTACAGTATGGGGGTACAGAGGAAACAAATTAAACATGCCCATCTGTTAAGCTTCATTATATGGACTCCCATCCCTAGTTTAATGAAAACATTCCATAGTGTTCCACCACAGTCTACTAGTGTACAGAGAGCTGTCTGCATGTGGTACGGCCTGTGAGCAAGGTACAAGCTCAAGATACAAGGCAGGGAGTCAGTCAGGTCCTTCCCAGACAGTTGATCACTGCCAAAATCTCTTCATCACAGAGAGACACTTGCTGCTCCTGTCCCACCAAGGCCACAGCACACTGTGTCCCCCCTGCCCTGACCCAGCGAGGAGCCCCCAGCCTGAGGAGCGCCCAGCACCCCTCAGCTCAAGGGAGTCCCGGTTCAGTGTAACCCCATGGTACCTCCACAGCAGTACCAGCCAAACAGCTGTACAGTCATTTACACTACTACATGATCCACAATCCAGTATTCCCAAGTGACAATATACACAACTCTTCAGCACCAGGAATCCTTCACACCTGCTGCCAACAGCAGCACCGAAGAATCCATTTGGTAACTCAGAACAAATTATAGCTGGTTTATTTCAAGTGAGCTTTGGTTCCATGTTAAAATAGCGTGATTTATCTTCTTCAGGGTTCAGAAAAGGAGTCTGACTTACGCTTAGACTATAGCAGCCTTTGAGAGACCCAGAAAGAAGAACCATGTAAGTTAGTCTGCACTTAAAGAAATGAAAACACAAACAAAAAGACACCCTGAAGAAGGTACCCCTGAACACATTCCCTCTTCCAAAGAATATTCCAGCTGACAGTTGCTGGTCCAAAAAAAGTCCAGAATATAAGCAGTAGTACATGAAGTTCTGTCACTTGAGCTGAGACAGTAAACATTATGAACCATTTTCCCACATTAGTGCAGCAGTTGGTTGGGTTTTTTTTTCTATATACAGTTCCATCCTCTGGGGAGTGATGCCAGAACCTATGCAGAGGAAAGGCAGAGTTAGGTTTGGTATCGTGGGGATCTTTCAAGAAAGAGCAGCAAAGTTCACACCCATGTATCGACTGGAAGAGTTAGCAGGAAGCCTCAGGTCAGACAAGCAGCTTTTGCTTCCAGAGAGAGAAGGCAAACACCACAAAAATCAACAGAACAATCAACATGCTAAACCATTTGTATTTCCTTCTACCACTCCAAAGGACAAGTCAGATACAATAAGGAACAGTTCTTTATGTATCCATGCCACTGGAGAGCAAGAGAAGTTGCACATGCCTTGTCCAGATGCGAAGTAAGAGACAGGCCAGGCTCCAACAGTATTATTCCTGCTACAGAACTCACCTCTCAAGTTACACTCTGCCAGTACCAGCTCTGTGAGTGGTTTGGTTTCGCCTTGCTGCTCCACTCCCCCTTCCACCCCGAAATCCACCACGGAAGCTGCGGCCACGAAGGAACCGTCCAGACACCCCAAACGTCTCCGTGTTGAGCTTCCTTTCCTCAGCCCACGTGGTTCTCCTAGAACTGCACAAGGCTGCCTTCAGACTGAGCGTTAAATAACCACCCCCTGCCTTAGCTGGGGAGCTGCAGGCACCCTGCGCTGTGGAGCTGCTCCAAGAACGCAGCATGCACGTGCTTGCTCACTCAGGTCCTCCACTAATTGTGGATCTGAGAGTTACTGGCAAGCTACTTCCATACTGGAAGAGTAACAATGGGTCTAGAAAGAGGTTGAACATGGCCTCACTGGCATTTCAAACCCTGCCTGGTTTTCCAGACCAATGCAAACTCCCAGCTCTGTTGAAACCTCTGGAGAAAGCTGGGAAGCTGCACCACAACTGGTGTTCAGCAGGCTGCCACCAGCACAGCTCCACAGCCTTGTGTCCCCTCCCCAGCAGGGCCTGCCTGCCCCAAACACCTCGCAGCCAGCACTCAGGAGAAAGCTCTGCTAAAGGGAAGCAGAAACATCACCCAGGAAATTTCACACCCTGACACTGAAGGGGTACCTGCCTTCACCAGGCACTGTGAAACATCCCCATCAGCAGCAAGAGACAAAGCTTTCTTTTAATATTCCCAATCTTTAGTTTAACATGTTTCCACAGATGGAGCTGACTCCCTCCCTGCCCGACTCCAGGTTTAGTGTGCTCCAGTCTGCAAGCTGCACCTCCTCAGCCCAACATGACCCTGATGCCGCCTCCTCCCACAAGCGAGATAAGGAATTTGTTTAAAATTAATGGCTTCAAAGTCAGCACTGGGAAACAGAGCTGGAAATTCCTGTATCATAGTTCAGGCAAGTGCATCAGTATCAGTTGAAATCCTTGTTTTCTGTTTGATCCCACTGTGTGAAGCTGGATTGATCTCACTTGTAAACCATCAAATGCACGGCCAAGCACCCTTCTAAATGCTTTCTTGCCTTCTAAGTTAAAAAGTTAACCCTGTGACATAGCTCAAGTCTAGAATTCCATGTCTAAAACTGCATTAAAAAGCACAAGCTTTAGGAAATACCCACCTAGATTTCAGTTCTGAAGAAATGTTATCAAAGAATGACTTGGATTTATCATAATAGCAGTTGGGTCCCAGAAGGTCCTCCTCTGCAGTACCATCATTGTTTTGAGTTGCTACTCCAGGGTCCCCTTTTTCTTCCCCCGTCTCTGCTTTGTCATCTGAAGATAATAAAACTTATTACACTTCCTTGATGCCTTGAAGAGCCATCTGTTCTCTCACTCCCTCAAACAAGATTTGAGATGCTGCCACATGCAATCATGCAGTTTTTCAGAACAAGCCTGTCTACACAGTACTTACTACTAGCTCAGCAATTCATATTTAATGAAATCACAAACCTTTAAAGTTTAGTTTCTTCTTGAATTCTTTATCAAGCTCCTCTCTGTTGAATTGTGCATTTGCACTTTCAAAGTCAAAGTCGCCTTCAAACTTTATTGTATTTTCCTTCACAGTAGTGGGTCTGTTCTGTCCTCTAGAACGGTTCCTGGTTCTTCTGTTCCCTGAAAGCACGAGAGTTTAAACACTCTGTAGCACTCAGGGAGGCTGAGTGACTTGCTCAACAGCAGGAGAAACCAGGGTTAGAACTTGGGAGTTTCTGGCCTCCAGTCCCATGGTTAGGCCACAGCACTCTGATCTGAACCTGGCTCTAGAGACACATCACAGCAATGCTTTAACTCTGACTGGCATTCTGGGGTGGCAGTCTTACCATTATGAGATGTAAGATCTCCTCCCCTTCCAGCTTGAGGGGAGGAAATCAGAACAAGTGAAACACCAAGAGCTGAGGGAAAGCAATCTCTCCTGCCTGCTCCTCACCTGCCAGCACAGTACTGTAACTGGTCTACAAACCTGTCATGGAGGTTAAAGGGAGCAGGGAACCTGCCTCAGAAAACCCACCCAAGACTCATCTACCCTCAAAGGGACCTTGTATTTGGTATAGTTTCTGGTTTCCAGCTGACAAGCTATCAACTCCTTTTTGGAAGAGGTATGACCTCTTCTGCAGTGCTGTCCTCAGGCAAATTAATTTGAAGACCTGAGTTTCATTTCCTGCCTTCTCTCATTTTTCTTGTCAGAAATACCTGTTTGATTTTAACTTTTTGATCTGTGCTTAAACTGCACCCTTGAGCTAAAACCTCTCTGTTCTATGGAAGTGAGGGCTGCATAGTTAAAAGAGCTTTGGAAATTCTTCAACAGGTCCCCCTACCAAGTAGGAATACCTCAGGTTTCACAGAAACTAGCTGTTGCTGCCACCTCACAGTATCACCCTGTGTAATTTACCTTCAAGGGTTGCTTTTTTTTAAAAAGAGACTAGAATCTTCCATCCACTCATCCTCAGCTGAATCAACAGTATTTGCCTTTATAGGCTAATGTGAGTAATGTGCCCCTCTAGCATCAGGTTGACCTACCCGATCTTCTCCTCTGAGGTCTCCTGTTTTCATCATTCACCTGTCCTTGGGTTTGCACAGGCGCTGCCGGGACTGTATCTACTGAACAGAGATAAAACTTAACCAGGGGCACAAGAACCAAACCGGAGCAGCACAGTGCTGCTATGCACCTTCCCAGGACGGGTCCCAACAGCCCCTGGGCGATGCCGTGGTGCACACCTACCGCCGGCCTTGCTGCCGCCCTGCGGGACCTGCCGCCCGTTGCGCTGAACCCCCGGAGCTCCTTTCACCGGGGGTGGTTTCTGTGAGTTCATGTTGTCAACCGGGCCGGTCTGAACAGCCTGTTCCACCATGGGGCTTTTGCGGACGGGGTGAACGGAGGGAAAGCCGGCACCTGGAAGAAACCCCAGTCACTAAGGACCTCCCAGAAAACGTGCACAGCACCACTCAAACCCTACCCGCTGCTACAGAGAAACCACGGTGTCAGGGATCACTCAAAGCCTTGAGTGTTTATCATGCCACACGATGTTTAAGTGGCATAGGCACTAGGGAAGGCACTACTGCCACACAAGTCGTGGCTCCCAAATCCAGAGCTTAACCAGCAAGAAATCTACCCGTTTATTTCTTAAACCAAGTCAGACAAGCATTGGATAAGCTAGGCGAGTGTTAAGACAGTTTATACCAAAATCCAATTTCTAGGTGTGTCCTTGGGTTATGTAAGATGGTACTTTATGGGATACTTTAAGTCTGAAAGCAGAAATCCAGCATTCTGAAACCGTTCAAGGAAGCTTCCCCACTTCACCAAAAAACTTCTGCAGCAAAAGCTCAACCACCTCAACTATATCCCATTTCGTAAGCTGACTTTAGAAGTCCTTCAACTTCACTGCTTATTGTTAGCTTTCAAACAAAGAAAACCTGAAACCAGACCAGGATCTCAAAGTTACCCTTTTAAATTCCTTCTTGGTCAAGGCCAAAGTGTTACCAAGACTTCTGTTGCTCTTCCATCCAGGCTTATTTATTCACACTACAAAACATGTAAATACTTTTCATGGTTTGGTATACCTTACACCAATTATAGTAAAAAGTGACAGTCTTCAGTACTCAGAAGAAACACTGCATTCTAGATTTAATTAGAAGTTTGGGAGTACTACAGGTTTATGTAGTTATGAGCAAGAACTGCTTGGAAGCAAACTTGGAATATACTTTTAAGAGCAAGAAAAGTGAAAAGCCAAAGAGTACACACAAACCAAGCCACTGACACTGCTGGGTCACCCAAGTCCACATGGGATCTACCCAGTAGGTAACATCATGCAGGTTCCCAGTTAATGTACACCTGGAAAGCTTGCAAGGAAGACAGACACATCCTAAGGATTATTCAGTAGGACAAGGCTGCTGTGCAAGTTTAACATGAGAAAGTTTCAAAGCTTAGCCAGCATATTGAGAAAGTACATACAGAGGGCCAGAACCAGAGTCAGTTTCATGCCAACACAAGCATACATGCTTAAGTTAAAAACAGATGAAACCAATTACCATGTTTAAATGCAGGCTGCACCTGGGCTTTCTGCTCTGAGGATGGTCAGTCTAGTATCTCTACTTAATCTCCTTTAAAAGTTTTTACACACAGAAGCAAGCACCTAGAACCACATTATCTCAACTTACCACAACTCAGGAATTGCTTACTATTAGTCATGCTTTGCTAATTAGGAGTCTTGACAGAGTACTATGTCCCATCATGCATGAAATCTATCCTGGTATTTCCTCAATTACAGCAATACTCCTGAATTTCCTATGAACCTGTGTCTCTAACAGCAAAGCCACCCACGACTTAAGCAGTGTGCTTGTCTTTCCAGGAAAGACTAATGAATTCCTCACTCAGACTCTAAGGTGACACATGTTTCTAGATGGGATGCAGCAAATTTACAGCCCTAAACCTCAGTCCTCTCCTGATACTTACACAAGATGATCTGCTGTCCTGTACTTTTTCTTTCTCCTGTCTCTAATTGATACTTCTAGGACAGGAGGAACACTTCATGTAATGAAAAGCAAAAATAGCTGAGAACAGACTAGTTCCACTAGTGTAACCCATGTAAGTACTATCATTCTAGCAGGGGTTAATGACAACAGTGTGTTTGCAAGTGCCATGCAGTTCTTCCAAATATTTGGAGTCCTCAAACTCTTGTTACCCTTGGAAGAGAGCTGATGGGGCTCTGAAGACATGTCAGGCTCTGAAACAGGTTGTGGAGACGGAGAAGAACTAGGGCTGGAAGCAGCTGCTGATGCTGGAGGGCTTACCAATTTCTCTAAAGAGATAGAGGGAAGAAGAGAAAGCAAAGATATATGGATAAGATACAAGGTAGTGAAACACCTGAAGGACCTGGAAAGAGATACAAGACTCTCTAGAGCAGCATTAGAGCAGCGTATTTGCAATCCTCTCTGGGTCTACAAGTTGTTTCAACATGCAATGTGTATGTAAGGTATGTGTGTGTTAGGTTAGGAGTGAACTGGTCTCAACTCTTGGGTATTCACATTACTTTCAGAAAGAAGTCACAGCTATTTAGCTTGTTTCTTTCTTTTGTGTGCATGTGTGTAAGTGAAATGCAGGCCTCCTTGCAATGGAATCATAGAATCATAGGGGTTGGAAGGGACCTTGAGAGATCATCAGGTCCAGCCCCCAATAAGACCACAGCACAAAGTTGTTAGCTACTTATTCACTGCTTGTTGCTGCCTGACACTTGGCAGGGAATTTGGTATTAGTTACTGGCATTTGGGTTCACAGTAGCTGCATACAAGGACTGTACCTTTATTCCAGCAAGTGAAGTTTTTACTTACCTAAACCTAAGGAAGCTGCATACTGCTGGCTAAGTAAAGAGCTGGCAGCAAGCTGGCTGTAAGGTGGCATACCTCTAAACGGGCTGTAAGGCACATGTGGCTGAAAGGATGATGTAGAGGCAGAGCCCAGTGAAGACTGTAACAAGACAAAGTACATTTCCATTTACAGTGTCCTGAAGTCAACTTGCTTTGGCAGAGATTCTCTACTTCACACACACAGCATTACTGAAGCTTAAATACCAAGAAGGGTTAGTTTACCTCTTCCTGATTTTTCCTGCATTCTCAGCTAGGTAAGCTAGCTCTGGTTTCTGTTGACTGAAGTCTTTAATGCTGCTGCTATTTTAGACATTACAATGAAATTCAGGATGCTTCAATCTGAAGATTACTGGAGGCACTGACTAGCCTTCATTTGTATAAGTTCATGCCAAAAACCAAGTCTTTAATCACCAATGTTTTATCACAGTTTTCTATCAACACTTCAGGGTAACTTACCTGAACAATGGCAGGATCTTGTGGCAGTGTGTGTTGAGCTTTTGGAGGTTCACAGACTGTGATGTCTTTGATGTCACTTCCTCGGAAAATAATGTATTCATAGATCTCTTCTCTTGGAGGAGCAGGTCGGTCTGTGGGCCGGTCTTCAGTACCAAAGGATCGCACTTTAGCATTAGAAAGATCACTATTAGTCCAGTATTAGTCCAGGATCACCATTACAGCATTGCTTAAGTGAAGATTTACACAATTAAAAAGGCCTCTTCTAATACTTGCCAGAAGTAACAACAAAGGTTACCTCCAGAGCCATGAATCTCCTTATTGCACACATCTGGTCCCTCAAATGCCAGCTTTTTCAGCAGCCTGTATAAACAGTTTTGTTTACATCAAGCTGTGAAGGTAAAGACCATAGACCAGCTGGAGTGACAAATCCTACTCCATCCTGCTACACTGCCATATTCCTTTTCCCTTCCCAGCCCCTGCCCCATGTTGGCACTCAGTTTGAGACAACTACCACAGGAGAGGCCCAAAAGGGCTTAAGGGCTTTAGGGCTTAAATTTGCACCTTTTAGAGGTGAAGTTCTATCAGTGACAAGAGCTTCCTTTTAAAATTCTCTCTACTTCATGCCACTGGTTCTGTGATTAATATCCACTGACTACAAAGCAAGTTCTTAGTGATAAGCCCAAAACCTTGATGTCTACTGAGGGTTTACTGAATCCCAGCTATCAGAACACTTGAGCAGGTACTAACTGGTGATGTCACACATCATAATGGGGAAAAAAAAACCTGCAATGGATTGTGTGGGCAGCTACCTGGTAGAAGAATAAGTTAATTTGAGCCATTAAAGAGTTGAGACTCAGGCTTACAGGATTGTTAGTGCAGGAAAATAGGTAACAAATCAGACACTGACACATGAGAGCTTGAAACTTCAGCCACAAGTTACAGAAGCTCAGTAAGTTTACAAGTCTCCTTGTTTTCTGTCTTCCTGAGGCTTTGCCAGTTCAGATAAGCACCAGCACACACTGGGTTGGTGTACACTTTCTGCCAACAGAAGAATTCTGTGTTGAAGTTGCACCAGCTGCTTCTAACAGGTTAGAAGTAGCCAACCTCTCTTCCAGGACACACTGTGGTTCCTGCAGTACCTTCACAAATTATACCCTTAAGTTTCACAAGCACCTGCCATCTCATAGCCTGTGGTGACATGCCAGCCAGCTGCCACTCCTTCTGCACAGCTGGAAAGACACAAGCAGACAGCTCTGTCACAGGGATCCTAGGGGATGGGGTACCATGGCTTCCCCAGAAGGGCAGCAAGACGTGGATACACTCAACCTTGGTGTTGAGCATACCTGGTATACCACCTTCCTAGGCATGCTGATAGCAGTAGGCAGGGCTACTCATCAAGAGTCCTGTCTCTGAGATGAAAAGCTCTGTTGTGGGGTTCCCCACCAAGCAGCTCTGTGCTGCAAGCAGTCACCCCTGTGAAGCTCACAAGGAGCAATAAGCTCCTAGTACAGCAGCTCAGTGCCAAACTTCATCCCTGTCACACTGATGGTGTTTAGTACCCCAGCGTACACCTAACTGGAAGGAGATCTTGACTGGTGCAAGAACAAGCTGTCAATCACTTCTGAACACCTGCCTCCCATTAGTTCCTTGAGTATACAAGCTCTCCAATGTATTTTACATCTCCAGCTGCTGTTTGATCATACTACAGCTGTAGCCTAGCCATCTAGAAGCAGATTATTAACCAAAAGCAATGCTTGCAGCCTTTTACACATGAACCATACCACTGATAGCCCTGCTCAAGATCAAATAAGTACAGCTCACAGCAAGACATACTAAGGCTATCCTGGGACTACTGCAGAATCCCACGGCTAGCTTGGGAAGCACCATGTCTTCTGTGAGCACCAGGATCAGCCTGTCAGTTTCCACATGGAGAAACACACAGCCTGCAAAGCCCAAAGCTGTCCAGGCAGCCTCCCAGGTGGCTGATCCCACAGTTTCTAACTGAAAAGGTGGAACTAAATGATCTTTAGGGTCCCTTCCAACCCAAACTATCATACTACTCTTAAGTTACAGTGGCATAGACATCTGAAAGCTATATCCTTGGTGTACACAGAACAGCACCGAGGGCATTTGAGAGGGCTCTCAGAGCTGAGCACACCTGCCTCTGCACATGAAGCCTTTAACAGTCTGCAGCTCATCACAAAGTACAGCTCTAAGTCTCTGCAGCAGTAGGAAGGGCTGTCTCCCATGAAGAGTTACAGCAGCTATTGTTCACAGGCGAACAGGAAATCAATCCCACACCGTGCTGCAGCTCGCTGTGTACACTACAGTCTGTATTCATGTGGAGGGCTCTGTGGAGCCAGACCTCTGGAGGGGCAGGAAGCATAAGAGCAACTGGATGTCTGGAACACAGAGCTTATGTGGATACTCAAACACTTTAGTTTCTTCAGACTTCAGTAGAAGGGAGTAAGTTGTTGGTGTTCACTGCTGACAGGACACTAACAGGCTTAAACTTCTTTTATTCACAATTTAAGTTCAGCCTCTTACAACACAGCTTTCTTGTGGTGCTTAATTAACACATGGAATCTCCTCATCAAGCATTTAAGATGCCATGCATGTGTTAGAGACCTAACAGGAACCAAGCACAAAGCAGTTGAAGTTCACCCTGCTTCAAGGAAAAGGCTGAGCCAGGTTCCTTCCTGAGGTCTCTTTCAATCTAGTTCTTTCTTTGTACCATCAGGATGATAAAAAGCGAAGAGAATATCACTGAAATTACATACTGTAGTTGCCTGAGCCTTAAACAGTGGCATCTAGGGCTTAATAACAACATACTAGCTACCTAGACAACTTAAACTGCATGTCAGTGATCCCTAGTTGTTCTAATCCTTCAGAGGCCAAGTGTTTTTAACTGCTGCCCATCATAACCACAGGGCTGTTATTGCTATCACCAACATCACCATTGTTATGTTCATAATTCTCACACTTATTTTGATATAAAGTCTCTAAATAAAAAAAAAAACCCCAAGTTAAAACAAAAAGCAGGGTTTGTACTGTAAAGTTTATAGAAGAGCACGAAGTGGGAGAAAAAAACGTATTCTCCATCTGTCATAACTACTTCTTAAGACATTCCAGTTCAAAACTGAACACTTAAGAGGCCAATAAAGAACTGGCAGAAATTTTATACTGTGCATGTACATTTTCACACCATAAAGCACTTCAATCCCAAATGCCTTTGAAACACATCACTTATGCTCTGAAACATCAAGTCTATGTGGAAACCATAACTATGTAAAACCATTTCCACTTGCTGCTGGGGAGAGGTGAAGAGCTTCTTGCACATGCAGCATCCTATCTGCAGCCTCTCAATTACTTTAATGCAACGTTAATGTAAATAGTTCAATTTGTACATTTTAATAAACAGCCAAATTCCTAGGATAAAAGTGAAAAAACACATTTTAACTCCAGAATACATGCTAATAGGTGTCACATACTCATGACCAGCATCACATGAATACCATTATACTGAAGAAAAAGACTGTGACAGAGGTTTGCCTTGAGGATAGTTGGGAGTCAAGTGTCATGTGCCAGCAGATAATCTTTGAAGATGGTTAATTTCAAGATGTTTGGTTTGTGGGCAATCCCAGTGGGTTGCTGAAAGCAGTGAAGGTGCCAACTGCCCAAACCAGGGAAGGGCAAAACTCAGGGAAAGAAAAAGCTGATGCACATTAGCTGGAGGAGCCAAGCTGGACATGAAAAGCAGAACAGAAATAAGACCTGGCTTGAAAGACTAAACAAGACAGGGCAGGCTTTTCTGTGAGTAAGTACAGGAGTTCCCAGCCCAGGTGACAACTGAATCCAAATGACACCGTTTAAGCAGTTGATAAAGATCTGTATTTCTACAGAGGAACAAGATGCAAAACCTTTCTGAGCAGCCTGCGACGCAGGAAGAGCCAGACCCATGTGCAGATACCCCGAGCGCGCTGCACACCAGCTCACCCTCTTCACCTGAGCAGAGTCCAGTTATTGATCACGAAGGGAACAAAGACACATCAACAGCAACTCTTGTTTTCCCCAGCACCGGCCTGGGGCCGCGCTCAAGCCAAGCGCCAAGATACTGCCGGGCACCCAGGTACAGACAGGAGGGGAACCAAACCCCAACCGCGATGCAGACCATCGCCTCCCCGGCTCTGACAACAGTAAGAGGAGCCAGCACTCCTGGCAGCTCCTCTTCCTCTTCAGGGGAGCGGTAACTTGCCGAGAAAGCCAAGGGCTGCTCAGCATCCCGGGCCCCGCCGGCCCCGGGCGCCCCTCCGGGGAAGCACAACAAGCCCCCGCCACGGACCGTGCCCGTCCCCGCGTCGCGGAGCGGCCTCTCAAATGCTGACTCACGGAAAGGCAGCGGCGCCGAAGGCACGGGGCTCCCACCCCGCTACCCCCCCAGCCCCAAGCTCCCCGCACCCGACCCCGGCCGCAAGCCGCGGGCTCCGCCGCAGCCCCTCGGGGCGGGCGGGCTGCAGCCGCCGCTCGCCCAGGCCGGGCTCATTGTTCGGGGGACGGAGGTGGCGAGCGAGGCGGGCGGGCTCCCCGCATCCCCTCAGCGAGCGCCGGGCCGCGGCGTCGAAGCCGCTCTAGGCCCGACACCCGCCCCCCCCCCCCAGCTCCCCGGGAGGGCCCCGCCTCACCCTTGGCCAGCGCCACGGTGGAGTTCTCAGTGTCGATGGTGTAGAGGATGCCCTCATAGCGGATCTGCGCCTTGGAGATCAGGCTGATCTTGCTGCCGATGTAGGGGGTCCCCGAACTCATGGCGGCGGCGCAGCCGCTGGGCTGGGCTGCGCTGGGCCGAGGGAGGAGAAGGAGGCCGCCGGGTCGCCGCACCACCGCGCGGAGCCGCCGCGGCCACCCACGCACACTGCGGAGTGGGGAGCCCCGCCGCGCGCAGCTTATATACGGCGGAGGGAGACGCTGGGGGGGGGAGGCAGGGCGGGGGCGTGCTGCGGCCGCCGCGCATGCGCCGCCACCGCCTGCTATTGACCAGACGGGAGACGGGGTCAGACGCGGAGGGAAGGGAGGGGGGTGTATTGAGGAGGGGGGAAAAGCCCGGAGCCCGCGTCACGTGAGCAACCCGCGCGAGGGTGCCACGTGCGCTGCGGGCGGGGCGGGGCCAGACGCGGGTGGGCGGGGCGACCGCTCGCGCCATTCCCGCTCTGCGCCGCGGCGGCGGGAGGCGGTGGGGCCGGGCCGGGCGATGTGGCGTTACCGGCGCGAGCGGGTTGTGCGCTGGTGCCCGCTCGCCCGTGTGGCGGAGATCCTGTTACATAGCGCAGTGGTGGGGCTGAAGGGGCTGTGCGGGGCTGTGCTGTGCGTGGCATCTTCTTACCGCAGCACCTTCCGCTGCGCCGGTGTCTTGAGGGGAGCTTCTCCCGCCCCGAGAGCCGCCTGCCGCCTCACCTCGCTCAGCAGCACTTCAGCGCTGTGCAGCGGAGCGCCTGCCCCGAGACCTCCCGCCTCCAGCCGCCTCCAGCGGGAGGCCGGGCCCTGAGGAGGAGCGCAGGGATGGCCGCCTCCCACCCCAGCCCTTTCCCCCTTTCCCTGCTCCGGTGCCGCGGCGGTTGAAGAGCCCGATTGCGTCCCGCCAGAGCCCTCGGTACGTGCGGGTCCTGCCTGCCAGGCGCGCACGGTGCCTTTGTTCGGCAGGCGCGGGGAGATGCGCTCGGCGCGCTGATGGCGGCACCGTGGCAGAGGGACCACAATGCCAGGCCGCAGCTGGAGAATGACTCTGTGAGCGCAGCGTCTCCTGGGATTTCTCCGGCTCCCCAGCCCTCTGCGGGTCAGCGAGAGGCAACCGGTAGCATCTGGCAGACATAGTCACAGGAGGCGAAGTCACTCACCGGCGCGAGGGCGGGTGGGGATCAGGCAGGGCAGTTCCATTTGGGGCAGCGGGTCAGAGTGCACGAATCTCGCTAATTCGTGTGACACCAATGAATAAGACTCAGAACCGGCAGCTGGAGACAATACAGTGGGAGCCATTGTCTCTGTGTGAAGAGGCTTGCTGGAGCTGCACGCGCCCGTGTGCCTCGCTTACCCGTCTTCCGTCAGGGACACAAGTGACACGATAGCATGCCGTCCACAGGCCGAGCCTCGTGTTGTGACGACCTGCTTCCTTCCACATCAGAGCTCAGAGAGCTGCTCTCCAAATGCCCCAGGCTGTCCACCCCGTGACCTCACATATTTTATGCTGTTCATGCAGCCTGGAGGGTAGATCCCACTGAACAGGCAAGATGCCTTCCTTCTCCCTCGCTCTTACAGACACACGTGCAGTCTTTCTCTTGTTAAGTTTTCACCTTCCTAGCATGGAGAGAGTTGCTAAAAAAACCCCCAAAACCAAATTATTTCAGTTATATTAATTGGGCAAACAGTATTTTTGAATAAGAAAGCCAGACCTTAAAGTAAAATCTTTCTTTTTTACATTTTTAGCTCAGCCCAAAGTATAACCTACGCAGACCAAGAAATAGTTCCTTTCTTACTGTAGTAAACAGTGCCCTTTAGTGGGCAAATTAATAGTTAGACACTTCCCTGATGAAAAAAACCTCATCTGGTGCCACTGAATGAGGAGTGTCTGGTTTAAGAATGTAGAAAAGTTCAAATGGAGAAAAAACAGGCCAAGAAATCATAATAATAAAGTGCTCAGTTGGGTGGCAGTCACAAGTGATTATTTTGAATTGGAAAAATTATGTCAGTGTAGGAAATAAAACCAAATGTAGACGAGAGGTGCTCCCTCTTTTGGTTTATATGCTCAAACTCCACAATGTATTTAACTTGATGTTCCTTATTTCCACTTCTAAAATACTCTTTAGAAATGGTTAGTGGGTGCCCAGGCTTTTCAGTTCAGCTTTTTCTTTCTTTACACACACCAAAATGTCACTGATTCATAAACACCTTTAGTTCCAGTGGTTTATTCTGTATTCAGCCAAAGGTTTTGCGATTGTTTTATCCTTTCACTTTTTCTTTCTCTTTTTTTTTTTTTTTAAATTTAATACCAGGAAAGAGAAAGGGATGATCATGTACTAATACAGCAGCGTGGATCCCCTAGGAAGACTAATTAAAGCAATGTAGAAAAACAAGTATACACCAAAGTGGCACAAACTATACCCTGATAAGGAGAAAGATGCAAACAGAGAGAATATAAGTTATAATCCTCATGGCCATAAATCGATCTGCTTCTGGAAGATAGGCTTATTGTAATTGATTTCCTCAGTATCTTTTGTTTGACAGCAGTCAGAGATAACTAATTATGTGCAAGAAGAAATACAGCACCTGACATTTCAAATGCCTTGTTAGTGTTTTTTATTCTGCTAAAAACTACAGTTCTTGATCCATTAGGTGTTGAAAGGGGAACAAAAAAGTATCTTTCATGATGCAAATTCATGATAAATGTGCGATCCTGGGCTGCCCTCATGTGAAGAGGGAATATTTGGCTTCATATGAAGAACCCAGTTGCAGTTCATCATGGTACTAGAAAGGAATGTAACTGTGGCAGCAGGCACAGAACAGCATTTTGGACCACTGGTGACTGTGGTCTGTGGAGTCTGGAGGTAGGGTACAGTCAGAGTATGTAACTACATAGCTAGCTCATTTACAAAAAAACTGATGTTGGCAGAGCTAAGGAGACTCCCATGGCAGTTGGAATGCAACTACTGGTGTTTGGGGAGGGTCACCATCTAATGACATTTCATAGCAGCTAGAAAACATACAGCAATGATTAAATTTGTGGGGTGTGTGATGGTGAGGGATCGCTTATGTGGTGGCTGATGGCCATGTCCATGGCAACGTGAGCTGAACTAACATCTGGTAGAGTTAATGACAGAGGGCAGTGGTTGGAAAGGCTCCAGCTGCCAGAAGTGAGCCAGGCACTGGCTGCTGGAGCATCACCTCTTCCACCTGGGGACAGTGGGATATGTTTGTGGTTGGTGGCAATAGGAATTACTAGGATATGCAGAGCTGCTGAGGAAAACGGCAGCTAATGGTACAGGGGTTGAACTGAAGTTCTGGAAGTTGGCTGGGGGCCTAAAGTACCAGAGGTGGCACAGGGAAGGTTATAGTCTCAAAAGGAAGAGGGAAGAGGAGAGAAGGGAGACTAGCATGGAAAGTGGAGGAGGTGAAAGTGGAACGGAGACTTGAATTGGGGTGTGGCACGCAAAACAAATGGTGCAAAGGAAGGCAGAAATGTGAGCCCTGGAGGAAGAAAAGTTAGAAACATACTAGTAGTTTCAAAGAAGAAAACGTGGTAGCTGCAGGGAAGGAGGGTAAGGTGTCCAAGAACATGGTTCTATAGTGGCACAGGACTTGAGCAGTAGAAAAGTGCCCGGGAGGGAAGTCGGGACTAGAAAAAGACAGAAGAACTGAAAAGATGCAGGAAAGATCACAAGGGAAAATGGTCTCTATGTCAGTGTTTCTATTCTAAATAAAGAAAAGCAGAGAAAGTGGAATAAAGACAAAAACATGCAAAGTCAACTAGAATAAAGGCAAGGGAGAGGGAAGGAGAATGGAACAAGGAAATGAAAAAATAGAAAAGCATGAAAACTCAGTAACTTTTATTTAGAGTATGAGTGCTTCGTACAATTTCTCCATTTCCCACAGTCTAGGGAATGTAGGGAATATATATATAAAATATATATAATGTATATAGGGAACAGTGCTTCGTTACATTAGTTTGTCTTGCATCTCAGGAAAAGGGGTATCTCTTCTGAAAAAATTCCATCAAAACAATAGAGACTGTAATACATGTAATACTGGTCTGTCCTTTCTTCTCTTTCTCTTTTCCTCAGTTATTAGTTTGTGCTTCAGACTTCTCAATTTTATATCTTTTGTTCCACTCCCAGATACTAAACTTAAAGTCAGTTTAATTCCTGGATTTAAAATAAATGTTTTATAAAGTGACAAGAGTTTTAGTTCTGTGTGGGATTGGCTCTCTTAATTAGTACCTTGACTGTGTACTTAGTAGAACTGGCATAAATCAGCATTATTCCATTGCATTTCCCAGCAGTCCAAGTGTGCTGCATAGTCAAGACAAAATATCTTTTACCAATAGGGATGTGATGGCAGAGAGTTAAAATAGTTTGGGTTTGTTTTTGTTCCATGTAAGTATTCAATACCACTTCTCATACTGAAGTCTGTTAACTGTTTTACCTGCTAGGTCAGTCATTTTCTACAGGAAAAGACAGTTCTTTGCTATAATGCAAAATTATAATTTCCAATGGTAAAATCACCAAAACAAATGCTGGAGTAATTTTCTGTTTATGTAGTGCTGAAAGATCCAAATTACCACATGGGGATTCAAGTTACCAGTCTGACTTCTAAAGTCTTCCATTTCTTAAGATAGGTTCAATTGCCACTTAAATTTATGGGATAAGCCAACAGTGCCATTCTGGCCTGCCTAGTCTTTGCTGGTTGTACCTCGTGAGTCTAAAGGGCCTACCCTTAAAAGGTGTGTTTGATTACCTGAACATATCAAGGTTCAAAGTCACTAGGACACTTTTTATGCAACAGAGTAAGGAGGGAACATCTATTTACTTAGAACAGAAATATCTTGGATATGGATAACATCTTTTGTTAGAATGAACACACATTGCTATTCCAGACCTTTTCCACACAGTGTCTACTTTACAAGCTGTGAAAATCAGACCAAAAAACCACACTCAATACTAGACAGACCAAGAACACAACCCAGAATCCCCAGTATCTTGTCTGCTGTTGTAGTTCATTTAATCATTGAGGGGAATGAGCACTTAGAGAAGTGCAAATACATTTTACACTGAGGCTACCTGAGTCACAAATGGCAAGATGAAGTTACCCTGGCTAACTAGGCGGTGATTTATTTATGGATGTGGAAGCTGGAGATAAATTTTAATATACCTTTCATGAAGACAGGTAAATGGATAATGTATGTGATACCAAAAAAAGAGTGATAAAGCTGAAGTTTGCAGTTTGGTCACAAAAATTGAAGGATGAAGTCTTATAAGCCAGACCTAGATTCTAAAAACAGTGTTTAGGCATCTATCTCCCATTCAAATGAGTAACAGGACTCAGACCTAAGTTTAGAAATAATTAGGGCATAAAGAGAGATAGTTGTCTATCTAGGACAGTGGGGAGCACTTGAACATAGCCTAAAATACAAAGTTCCATTAGGAAAAATTGCTGACTAGTTTGTTGTTGTTTTCTGAGGCTTTTTTGGTGTTTTTTTTCTGTGTAGGCTGCTTTCTCTCAGATAATGTAGAGCTGAGGTGAGCTGCAGGCCTCTGTGTGACTTTGTCACAGGTACACTGATGAGATGTATTTTTTCAGGCATGAAGTGAGCAAAAGTTTGAGTGAAGAGTATACTGAAAGGCAAATAGGTGATAATAAATGCAGAAAGGGGCCAAAAAATTGTCTTTGAGGGATATGACTCTATGATAAATTGCTGCAGAGGATTAGTCTGCAAATAAAGATATTTTGGTGTTTCAGGTTTATGCATTAACTGGGAGAAGAAGAATCTGTGTATTCAACTTCATGCCAAATTTTCCAAGAGTTTCAACAGCTGCAGTGATAAGCAATGATTTAAATCTACTTCTGGGCCAAAAAGGGTCCAAGTTACAACCAGACTATCCAACCACCTACCAGGTATGCTTGACAGTAGTCTCAGTGGAAAAACTAAGGAGTAGATGGGAGTAAATATGATGTGTCACTCTCTGGATGGTCTTTTCAGAACAAAACCCTATGTTTTAGGGAGGACAAGTTATATTCATGGCATACTTCAGACCTCTGGATGTTTCAAACTAGCAAATTTCACCATTTGATAGCAGTGTTTCTTGGAGAGCCCCTTGTTTCTCTCTACAAATTCTTGAACACGTTCAGGCTATCAGAATCGAGCACTATTTCATTGGCCCAGGGGCTTGAAGAGGTTGAACCTGCTACCCAGTTCTTGCTAGTGCAAATCAGATCATAGGCCAACATACACCATTGGGCTGAGAACATAGAGGAAAGAGCTCCTTTATTCACTGTTTTAGTTCAGAGATGTCATTTGCATTCTCTATAGTGGAATCTGATTTTAAGCCAAAGAAATTAATATTTCTTTCCTTACCTGTTTTACAAACAACCAGTAGATTCTGCTGCTTTCTGTTCAGCTAGGTAACATATCATTTTACCTTGACTTGGCAGTATGCTGTTCTTTCCCTGCATAACATCTGCTGCAGTTTTCAGAGCTTGAATTGTTCTTGGACATGTTTTAAAAAGCATGTTTCAGAAATGTCTCTGAGGATGTAACTGTTTTATCTGCTAGGGTGTGCTTCATTTATGTTTGTCGCTTTACTTTTTATAATAAGGCTAAACAGGCATTAGAGTTTAGAGTTTATAGGTTCTACTTCAGGTTTAGGTTAAAGATACCAAGAATGGCAAGGTGATTGATAGCAATAGGATTTTAGTGCAGCTTCAGAAAGCAATTTATTTTCGTATGCCAATAAACTGGCATTTAATCTCCTTCCCATTTTAGAAACTGAACTGTAAATCAGTCTTTGTATAAGACAGCAGTGTCTCCCTGGCTGGCCAGCTGTAACCCACGCTGCTTCTTACTGCTGTAGTATTTGTGTACACACTTCCCCATGTACACCTGAAAATTCTGACATTTACTGTTCCAAAGCCTTTGCATTATTTGTACTTCATACCTCATTTCTCTCTACTTCATGTATGACAAGGGTTTTATTAGTTAGTGCACTTTTAAACCACATTTTTGTTCTGAAAGTAACCCTAATAACAACAACATTTGATTTGGCATTCAAATTTTCTCACTTAATTCATATTAACATAACTAATTTTTCCCAGAGAGCCTCACAGCTTTGTCTTGGACTATATTTCACTCAGCAGTATCCCCAGCATTTACTCTGCCCATTCCATCACCTGTGACAAACTTCTAAAGCCTATCTGGGACATACAATTGTTAATAAGGTGTTTTGAAGGCAAAAGGTTTGTACAAGAATAACTCAGAGCATGCACTTGTCTGAGGAATCTTAATTGTTGTTGATGAAGCAGAAAGAACCTCAAGTAGAGTTGAGAGTGATATTCTGAGTAAGGAAAAAAAAATCTTCTAAACTGAAAGAAGCAGCTGATATAGTGGAATAGTTGATACTTGCATCTGCAAGAGAATAAACTGGAAGCCCAAACTGACATAGTACTGAATAACTTTTCAGATAACTACCTGAGCTGCAGTGGGATGATGATGCACTCTGGGCTTTACAGGGCAAGAGGAAGTGACTTAGTCTGCGTGACACAGGTGGCTTGACACTGCACCCAGATATAAAAGGGGATGTGGCTTCTCTATGAGAGGTGATACTTCTGAATGAAAAAGGTTGAATTTGGAACACATAAAAGCAGTCAAACTTCAAGAGAAAGGTTAAGGATTCTGTTTTCTGTGAATCTCTTTTTGTGGCAGGAAAGCAGTAGGAAAGGGGCAACTCAACCCTGCACAGAATTTCATGTTTCTCTTTGAGTCAGTGGAAATGCTGGTAATAGTACAGGGTAAGAGCTGGCATGTTGTATGATCATGCCAACATGTGTAACAGTATGCAGCTTCACATAGCTTTCAAAGTCACAAGGATGTTATGTTTGAGGGGTTCTTGCTGGGGATGAGGGTGCAGCAGGGATGGCTTTGGCTGCCAAGTCATACAATTCTATTTAGATTGCTTCATGTCAAGGAATAGTAATAAATGAGTAAACTTACTGGCCCACTAAACTGTACAGAGTAGCAAAATTAGCTCCCCCTTTTGGTCTGCTGAAAATAATGAAGAGAAACAAGTTTTATATAAACAATCTGACTTTCTTATACAAGAACATACAAATTGCCTATTGCTGCCCTAACTAATCACCTTTCCTAAACAAGATTTTGTATTTGTTGCCTGACATTTTGTGTGGTCATTAATAAATGGTTTACACAGATGGATGGGTTTACTGCTAGAAAATTAAGCTAGAAAATTAAGTAATAGTGATGGTGGTGGTGTTATACTGCTGTGGTAATGGAAGAATATTAGAAGTAACCCCACACAGACAAAACTGACAATAAGGAGCCACTTAACATAAAAAACTTGGCCTTCCATCTGGGTGTATCATTTCCTCTGGGTTGGAAGTTTTCCCCGTCTTGTATTCTGAAAGATAAAATATTTGACTGACTTGCTTCAAAACATGTACTAGTTTCTTCTGTCAACTGCAGGAACACATCCCATATTTAATTGAGTTACTGGATTTGATATGAACAAAAGCTCATTAAAGGAATAGGCAAGTCCTCAAATTCTGTCTCCAGTAGTGACACTGTATTCTAGGTAGTGTAAAAAAGTAACCTGTAGTCTGGAATCATATCCCTAACTATTTTAGTCTGCAGGAAAATTCAGAAAAACCCCTTGTAGAACACTCTTTCGTGCTGTGTTTTCATTAAGTCTGAGGCAGCTCAATAAAGAAGCTACAACATGATTTATTTTAATCAGTTATTACAGGGAAGTCATTAAAAAGAAAAACACAATAACAACTTGGCAAAATCTTGCTTACATACTTCATGCATTCCAAATCCACAAAATCTTTAGATACAATCTCATTTCATTATAACCAAAACAAACCCCCTTTACTAGATTTCCTTATTTTTTTTTTTAAATGATGGTTTTTCCATACCTCTTCTGTCTACACTGGCTTCCCAGTTCAGTGTCTTTTGTGTCTGTTTTCTTTATAATGTCACTGAGATTAGTCAAGTTGCTCTGAGGAATCCTGTCGTCTCATAAGGCTTGGTAAGAGCATTTGGCAGACTGTGAACTAGAGGCAGAGCAGGGAAAATGATTTACCCATTTTTGTCATCAGAAGATGACTTTCAGAAATGCTTGCACATGGGATTGTTCTTCCAGTTCAGATCTACAAGGATCTGGATTTTTACCTACATATTGTATGTACAGTTTATGGACTCTTTTGGCCTGTTAATTTCATTTGACACTTCTCATTATTGAGAAATACTTTCTCATTATTGAGAAATGTTTTTAAATTATTCCTCTGTTTTAAAAGAGGGGTGCCTTGGGGCTACTGAATGATTTAGATGGGGACATAAGGACAAAGAATGTGTCCAGCTTTGTTCCTGTAACTTATGGTCCGTAGGCATTGTGATAAAACAGATGCCTATTAAATTCCTTAGGACAAATGTTTTTATCTACAGCAACTGCTGTTTCATGACCGATGCAGCATTAACTCTACCTGTTCTTGGCACTGACTAAGAACAAACAAGATGACAATTTATCTTCAGTTCTTTATCTTTATTTATTTCTGTAGTTTTGAAGTTGAGTGATTGGAGGGCAGCATATAAAGAAAGAGGATTCACTGCTTGACATAACTGTTTAAACAAATGTCCAGTAAAGAGTCTTGATGAGACAAACCCACAATGATCTAGGACTGCTGTAGGGTAGTTTTGCCTGGGAAAAAAAAAACCCACACAGTGTAGTACTTAAGGAGTTCCAGCTTTAACAGTGTATGCTGCTCTGCTCTTGATGCACAGAATGGGGAGTGTAATAGCATCACACTACCTAGGCTCCCATCTCCTCTGCCTCTTGGCTTCACCAGATACACAGAAGAGTATCATGGAGATGAAGAAGCAGTGCACAGCAGCACATACAGCATCATCAGTGACAACAGAAGAGTATAGTGACACAGATGAGGAACCTTTCTCTGGCCTTTATATCTGAAGTTAAATCAACCTAACCTCTCAAGAGCAACCTGAGTGACCATTACTATATGTCATGCATAAAGCTGGGCAGAGCTGTAAGCAGAACAGAAATTCCCTTCTGACTATAGCAAGCTCCCAAGCTCGTGTCTGGAGGCGATGGACTTACTTGACTATTGTCTTTTCAACTACTGGGAGGTGGAGAATCGCAACCTAGGAAGGCTCAGGGAAGAACTACCACAACTCTGAATCAGGAGGATGTGAAAGAGTCCAGAACTGGAACACCCTTTGTATTAGTATGCCATGCTTAGGATGTCTGAGGGGATATTGTTGATAAAACGTCCCTGGCAGAGTAATACTTTGCTCACAAAGAATCCCAGAAGAATTGAAGCAAAACCTGCCCAAGTCACCTCCCACTAAAAAGAAATATTTCAAGCATATTCTAACAAATCCTGACTGTAAATGGAGCAGTTCAGATTTCCAGTAATGAGGCCCATCAGCAGGCCCACTTTCTTGGACATACTCTGTCAGTGCATCACTCGGAAATTGCAGTTCAGGTTTCCAAAACTTACTTTAATTTGTTTTGAGAGGAAAGCATTTTCCTTTTCTCCAGTCAGTTCTAATAATTTGCTAAATTCAAAATATGGGAAATTTTTGAAGCTCGTTACAGTGACCAGAAGGCACACTGAGTCATATTTGTTTTTTCCCGTGAATCGTATAGACCTGCACAGGAAATGTTTCATAAAAGATGCAACCCACAACCTTTGTTGACATGCCTGCTTCATGTCTTCAGACAGAATTCTGGACATTTGCTAGTAATCTGCATTCAGAAAATTTGCTTAAAAAATACCTGCTACTGACTGGGGCATGTGGTTGGAAACTTCTATCTTCTCATACGAGATCTCCTGGATATTGATACTTCCCACATTGGCAGGCAGTAACAAGCATGGCAAGTTAGATTAAGAGCAGTGGAAAAGGAAAAAAACATAATCCATAGCTCTTTTATACTGTAAGCCTTGAAGGCCTTTAAACAATAACCCTTTATCCTAAAGAATATATCCAGTATTCTCCAGGCATCTTTTTTTGGGCACGGGATGTTACTGCATGGACTTTGGTATGCCTCAGGACAGCCATACTGAATTCCATTTAGCACGTATTAGTGACACAGGCTTCTGTCTCATAAAAACTAGAGAAGGTTGTCAAGGCAGCTGTGTGCTCAGCCAAATTTTCTTTTTGAAAATCAAGCTTCTCAGCAGTCTCTAAGATCTATTTTCTGTGTATTCTCTAATTAACTAGTTCTTGTTAAATACCTTGTTTTTAAAGAGGCTATCCCTTAAGCTGTCAAATACTTATTCAGTCCTATCCCACTATACTTCATGGGGGAAAAAAAGTTGTTTATTTTTCTGCTCCACTTCTGGAGTTCCAGGTATGTTATGCAGCAATGAAGACTTAAATAAGAGGCTGGTTTTGCCATACCTCTTCCATAGCAGCATTGTCTCAATGTTCTGTCTGGAACACTGAGCTGCAGTCAGAGGGTGGGTGCTTCTGTAGCTAGCAGAAACAGTCTAATGTACATCAGGATAGGAGCTGTCCTGAACTGGAAATTGGAGTATAGGTAGGTATTATAATTTATTTTAAGGTACAATGACCTCAAAATAAAAATGGGACTGTAGAGTTGCTTTCTAAGTCTACTGTTCATCAGTTTTTATTTTAGAATGCAAGGATTAATACATGTTCCTGGACCACACCATACTTAATTCTGAATATTAATCCCCGACTCTTAGGAGCATTAGACTTCTGCAGATTCATCTACGAACAACTGAAGTACATGGGATGATTTTAAGACCAAAACTTTAACAGTATTGTGAGACTCCAAAGAGAAGACAAAGTCCATAGACTGCAAAGAGGCACTAAAGTTGTTTTATTTATTTCCATGTGCTGTGTCTGCAGCAAGAACACATTTGTCTCTACATTTAAAGTAAAATACGTAAAACAGGAATATTTTTCCTACAGATTGTCAAACATTTGTATTCCAGATGCCTGTGAAGTCTTGCTGGTTTTGCTGAACACTTGTTCCTGCAGACTGACATCCATTTGCAGAAGCAGCAGCATACAGACTTTCAAGTTAACAGACTGGAAGCTTTGCATGGACTGCATCATTTCCACTCCTTGTCTCTTCCTGATGCCCTGTACTTACCAAATTGTCCATTGAGCTCTTGTGTGCCTCAAAAGAAAAAAGGAAATGGGGTACAAGGCAGCAAGGCAGACTGGAATACTGGCTACAAGGACAGCTAAGCTTTCTCAATAAATCAAAATTCACATGGATTTATCTCGTTTGACTGAACTCAAGGTAAAAACTGGTTAAACCCCAGCTTTCAGGAGTTAAAAATGATCAGTGGCTGAGTAAGGAGCAGAGAAGGGGCCACAAAAGTAGCAAAAAAACACCCATCAAAATTATCACTACCAGTTTTTCATCTATTTATTTATAGGGCTTCAAGATTCTACTGGTCAGTTTAGGCTCACAGGAGCTGTGTATGGACAACCAAGAACAACTCTATCTCACAAACCCTCTGTGGGCTTCTTTGCTATGTCCCCTTACCACCATAGCCCATACTGCTGTCACCTGTCAGATGTGCCTGTAATGAAGTCTAGGCTAACTACATCTTTAGAAAACAACCAGAAAGAGAATTACATTTACGCTTGTATCTTGAGAGACAGTCTCTGAGCCATGATCTATATATACAGGCTAGTTCTAGGGGGAAAATAATAGTATTTTAAGCACTAATATACTAAAAGTAGCAGGTTAAAGGAACCCAGAGTCCTCTGCTTTTCCTGTACAGCTCCTTCTAGCTTCTTGGACACCAGAGAGAATCCATACACGCCTATAACGTTCAAGATCTTTTAACATGATTACCGATGGGTGAAACGTAGCAATCCCTGTATGTTGAGCCTGACTATTTCTACCCCAACAGCAGTAATTACCAGTAATCCATTACTAGAATTCTTACAGAAGTTGCTCTTTCAGACCATTTAAAACAGAAGGTGAGCAGTACCATACGGAGGAGTGGGAATCCCAGTCTTTAAGAATCCAGTCTAGAAAGTTACTTCCGATGTCAAACAAGAGGCAGAGAGTAAGGAAAGATAAATTATTCAGTAATGAATCCTACACGCTTATAATGCACGAGTTGTAACGAATCTCAGTTGCTCTTGTGATTTTGTAAAGTTGTTTACCTAATATGGTAGCTAGGCCATATGGTACAGCAAAGAGTGTTAGAACAAGGACATGAAGATTTCCAGGTTTTTATTTCTAGTTTTGTATGCAACTGCAAATTACATTCAAGCTGTCCTAGAACGTGAGCAGCAGAAGAACATAGGCTGCTCTGACCCTTCACTCTGACTGCTACTGCCATTCAAGCACTTCATCCCTCTCCTGTCACTCCCTTCCTCCACCCCTCCCTGGGCACTGCAGCCCAGCACTGGGCCGTGCTCCTCTTGAGATGCCATGAGGGGCTTGTGGCTGCTCTGCACCTTTGGGCTGGTTTAGCTTAAGTCTAGCTTTTTATCCTTAATAAATCATTTGAGCAGCTGATGTAGATTATGTCTTCCACTGGTTCGGGAATGTGACCAGACTTCTATTTTAGATAGTTCTTTGGTATGTTGCTTATAGAATTTCACCATAGCTAAAACTAGCAACGTGCTTGACTGTGGCAGCAGCAAATGGGCTGGGACTACCCTGCTTGAAGCAGCATTCCTGCCTTGTAAGAAAGAGGCAACATGACCTACAATGATGTCTGTGAAATCGCAGCTACTTTGCAGCCCTGTAATTTGGTAAAATTTGTAAAATGGAAGTTAAAAGCCATAGAGAAGGTAAGGGAGTTTTCTTTCTCTACCTTGAGTTTTGAATGATTGAAAGAAGTTGCAGAAAACTGAGCACTTGCGAAAAAAGATTAAACAGCTCAGAAGAGCTAGGCAGAGTGAGGCCACCTGGTAAGGTGATGGTAGCCCTGTGAAAAGCTCAATATTGTAATTTTTATTTAGCAGCTAAAGTGCCACAGGTGAGAGGACAGTAGTATCCCTTACCATCAACTGAGTTCCTAAGACTTCAGGTTTGAAGGCATTTACTCACCCTATTAGTCAATGGCTACATGCTAAGAATAAACACCTATCAGGTTTTATGTTTCCCCTGTGAGGTTTTGGCTAACAGCTTCTCCCTTGTAGACATGTTTGCACATTTGAGGGCAGGGTAGGGCATGGGACAGCACTTCAGCACCCTGCCCACCCCTCATGGGGCCAGCTAGCGAGCAGAACCATTGAACTCATCCTACAGCACCAGAAGCAAGCCATCGCCACAAATGTAATGCAGGAAGCGCTGACACCCGTGTTTGGGCAACCCTAAGTAGAGAATACTTTGTCTCTGACCTATTTAAAGCAATCCCTTCTCACAGATAACTCATAGCTCTTATTCTTCCAGGTCTCCACCTTCGCAGGCTTCAGTCAGCCATCAGAGCAGTCAGCGCTGGGCATCAGCACCCAGGCCATTAGCAGGTGCTGAGTCAGTCCCGCTGCCACGCAGTTCCAGCCTCTAATTCCACCCATTCCCGATACGTAAGAGCAAAGCTTATTTTATAATGCCAAAATAAGAGGTGCTATTTTAAGCTTGTTACCCCTTAAAACTTACCACACGCTGCGATTTCTCTCGCGGCTAATATTGCTCCCATAGCTCAGCTTTCTGGGGAAATGGCACCTGGCAGAAGACAGCGTTTATTAAACGGCAGGTTGCATTTTTACTTTAACTATATTTACTTCCTTTATGACGGTTGCACAATAAGGTCGAAGTGCAGCTCCCTACTGTAAGGCCGGCGCTCAACAAGACATGTCCACCTGCAGCCAGCGCCCCGCTCGGCACCACCGCACCCCTCCGACGGCCGTCCGGGGCTGCGGGCCGAAGCCCGGCGCGATGGGGAACCCGCTGCGGAGGGGAGCAGCCCCGGAGCGGGCGCTGGGCACCCCGGCTCCCCGCCAAGCGCCGTTTCGCAGACGCACGGCTCTGCCCCCCAAGGGTTAAGCGGCAGCGGGGGTGTAACACACGCCGACACACAGGCGGGGACCGTCCCCAGCGCGGCGGGGCCCCCGCCTCGCCGTGCCGGGCTCGGAGCTGCGAGTGGACCGTTTAAAATCGTGATCTCCCTCTCTTCCACTCCCCCCCCACCCCCTTTCCTCTTCCTTTTCCCTTCCCAGTGCTGAAATCCCAGCCGCCCTCCTTCCTCGGGCGCGTTTTCCCGGGGTTCGCCCCAGCCCCTCCGCCGCGGGCCCCGCGCGGTCCGACGTGCTGAGTCAGGCTGGCCAGGCCGCGGAGCGAAGCCTGCGGAGTCCGCGCCTGACACACGGCGGCGGCTCCCACCCCCGCGGCCCAGACGAGCAGCTAACGCGCCGCGGCTGCACTAAGGGGTCGCGGCCCACGCCTGGGCGGGCAGCACTCCGGGGCAGCCCGCCTCTGCCAGCGGCGGAGGGAGGCGCGGAGGCCGGCGCGCTCCTCCTCGCCCGCTGCCCCCGCCCGTGGCTGGGCGTGGGGCCTGGCCGCCCGCCCTCCGGCCCCCCTCCGCCGCCGGTGGATCAGTTACACGCAGCTGGCACAGGTGTGGGGCGCCCTTCAGACTCGGGCCGGCGGGAGAGACCCGAACGCAGGGAGCAGCAGGGAGACATGCAGCCATCTTGGGCCGGGGCAGACAAAGAGCCGCGGCCGCCCCCGCCGCTCCGCCGGCGGCCCGCGCGGCCGCGACCTCGCCCGCGCCTACAGCCGCGACCCGCCGCCCCGCACCGCCCACCGTCCTCCTGCCCGCCCTCGCCCACCCCCGGCCGCCACCGCGCCGCCACCGGGCCGCCGCCGCCCGACTCCCAACTAAGCCCTAGCAGCCATTTGCTCCGGTTTTTATGGGCGGCTGGCGGCCAATCAGCGGCGGGCGGAATCCCTCTCCGGCCGGTGATGTGAGGCTGGGCGCGCGCGCCTGCGCGTTGGCGGTGCCGAGTGTGTGTGTGGGGTGGGGGGAGGGAGGGAGGAGTGAAAGGGGAGGGGGGGGAGGAGGGAGCAGCTCACAGGAACCCTCCAAAAAAAAGATGGCGGCGGGCTCGGATCTGCTGGATGAGGTTTTCCTGAACACGGAGGTGGATGAGAAGGTGGTGAGCGACCTGGTGGGCTCCCTGGAGTCCCAGCTGGCGGCCTCCGGCCACCACCACCAGCACCACAAGGCGCAGGAGCCCCTGAGGGCCGCTGGGGGGCTGCTGGGGAACCATGTTGTGAGCAGCAGCAGTAGCAGCAGCAGCCCTAGCCCTAGCCCTGGAGGAGTAGTAGTAGGAGGCAATGCTAATGCCCAAACAGAGAGCAGCAGCAGCAGCAAGATGGGACTGAGTGCCCCAGAGATCACAAAAGCAGGTAACATGGGCAGGGGTGGGGGGCTCTGAGGGAGAGGGGCCCTCCCCTCCCCCCACTCCCCAGCTCCGGCTGCCTCCTTCCCTCACTGCTTTCCCCCCTTTTCCCTCTCTCCTCCTTCTCGTTGTGGCAGGAGCGGGAGTGCAAAGGGTGGTATCGATCATATGGGGGAGAGCCTCCCCTCATCATGCTCCCTCGGTGTGTATCCGCGCCTCTGCTCCCTCCCCTTTATTTTCCCTCCTCGCCTCTGCTTACTAGAGGGTGTTTTATCATGTGTGGGGGCAGCCTCCCCGCAGAATACGCCGGCAGTGCCCGTCCGTGACTCTGCCGGTCCCCTCTTCTTTTCCTGCCCTTGTTGCTGGAGTGTAAAAGGGCTTTCTTAATCTCGGGGGCTGAGGGAGGCAGAGCCCACCCCCTCGGTAATGGCTGTGCCTCCCATGCCGTCTGTGACTGCTCCCCTTCCCTTTCCAGGGGTGGAGGTTATGGGGGGATTCCCTCTTGATAATGCCGCCTTAGCTGTCTGTGTAAATGCTCCTTCCCCTCCCCCTTCTCTGTTGCTGAAGTGCAAGGGGGTGTTATTAATCATGACACCTATTTCCTGTAGAGGAGGAAGCGAGGGGGGATTTCAAGGGGAGGAAGTCCCTCAAAATGCTTCCCCCCCATATCTGCCTGTCTGGATATTGCTCCCCCCCACCTCCCTCCCTTGTTCCAGGGGCTTGGAGGGGGCATTCAACACCTCTCATTCCTCCTCTGCCCTCAAGGGGGTGTTGTCACAACACCGGGTCCCGGGAAGGGGGGGAATCCAGGCCACAACACCCCACCTTGTACGATGTCTGCCACCCACCCGCCCTCCGTAGCTACCTGGGAATATTCCCCCTCTCCGTGTGGTGAAGATTGTAGGGGGGTAGTGCGAGGGCTGGGACGGAGAGCTCACTACATGAGGATGGAGGGAAGCTGGTTTTCAGGGGAATTAAAAAAATGTCTCCCCAGAATTTCTCTGCAATTCCTCCCCTCCCCCCATTTTTTTTTCTTTCTTTTCTGTTGCTGAAGTGTGAGAAGATATTACAGACCTTCTGTCACGATTGATGAAGCTCTTCTAGGAGGATCTCCTTAACCCTTATAACATGCATCTCTATCTGTCTGTCACTATTCCTTTTCCATTTCTGTCTCCTTAGGACCTGGACTGTGTATGATTGTACTCGTGATAACACCAGGCCTCATCAAGGGGCATGAGGACTATTCAGGACAAGAAGATATCATCTTGTCCTTTCTCAAAACCAGCTTTGCTTTTTATTTATTTATTTTTAACTGTCTGTGGTTGAGGGAACTTCAGATTCAGAAGAACAAATTCCGTAGTAAAGTAGAGGGATCTTCTGGTAACCTACTCCAGGCCTTGCAGTGTTTCTTATCTTGCCAGGCTGATGTTTTTATTTCCATTCACTTTTTTATATTTTGCTGTTGTTGAGCCTCCTGATCTAACTAACGGTCAGAGATGAAAGGATTAGAGGGTAGCTTGTGCTGGGCAAAGGGAATATGCCTTATTAATGTGTCTTCCATTGCCATTTTTCTCTCTCTGCAGTTGTAGTCCTGTTGCCAAATGTAATTTTAGGCACTAGAATGGGGAAGAGGTCTAAGGTGATATTCCTTCTGCCTTCCCTTGGTTCATATCAAATCTGTTTTCCCTATTTTGTCTTGCTGTAGTGTTGAAAGCAGGGGTGTTAAGATTAATATTGCATCTGTCAGTCTTGGGTGAGAATTTGGAGTCTTCCAGGTAACATCTTCAAAGCTATCTTCAGTTTGTGTTCTGTCATGGTTTTTTTGGCTCCAGGAAGGCAGCCTGGGAGATGAAGAAGGCTTGGTGATGAGAGAGAACACTCTGTCTTCACTGGACTTCTTGTCTTGCTCCTTCTCTCTGTTTAACCTTGTCGTTGTCTTGCAGGAGCAGGAGGAGTGCAAGGGGGTGTTATTAATCATAACACCAGGTCCCAGACTTCAGCTCTGGATGGAGCCACTGCAACGAGCACCAGCACCACCACTGCAGCAGCAGGAGGATCGGAAGTCACTGCTGCTCCAGGGACCCTCAGTCAGGGCAAATCGGTGGTTATCAGCACCATGGCAACTGCCCTGTCCACCAGGAATGGCAAGATTGGGACCACAACAGTGCAAACTTTGAATGGGAGTAACGTGGTGATGAACTCACACCACACAGGAAGTGCTGCTTTCTCTGGGACTCCTGTGACTGCTAACCCTGCTTCTGCACCTGCTGTTGCCCCTCTCGTTAACAATGGACCTGGATCTGTGGGGAAAGGAAATACTGTTAATGCTGTTTTGCCATCGGCTTCCAACACTGTCATCCAGACTTCTTTCCTTAATACTGCTGTGTCCTCTGCATCTTCCTCCTCGCCCACAGTTATTGCCTCCCAGCCACCACCGAGCATCGGAACCGGGACGCCCACGGTAACGCTTGTGAGGCCACCGATTCACACAGCAGGACCCACGGTGGCTGCAGCTGGTGCAGCCACTCAAAATGGGAGCAATACTGTGATCAATTCGACCATCAGTGTGGGGAGTTTTCCTGCTGTTGCGACAGCCACTGTGGGATCTGGAGTTTCTCTCCAGACGTCGCTTGTGAACAGCCAGTCTGGTTCCACCGTGCCAGCGGCTCCTGCCACACAGGTCATCAAATCTGAGTCTCCTAAAACTATAGTCCAGGCAGTATCCCAGCAGCAGACGCTGGCTACTGGTGGCCAGCCCAGTACTACAGGGGGTAACATGATTATTGGGCAAACTATGCAAGCTGGGCTCTCCAATGTTGCTCCCAATCCTGGTGGGATACCTCCTGCAGCTCCTGGTACCCCCACAGGAATGGCTAAAGGCACTGCCAATACGGTGGCACAAAGTCTGCCGAGGACTCCAACAGCAACTACGAGTGGAATCAGAGCAACTTTGACTCCTACAGTTTTAGCACCTCGTTTGCCTCAGCCACCTCAGAATCCAACTAACATTCAGAATTTTCAGTTACCACCAGGTAAGAAAGAGGATCAAGGGGTTTTGTTTTGGAAATGTTTTTCTTGCGGAAAGGAAGGTATCTAAAAAGATTTATTGTTGGTTTATTGTGAATTGTGGAAAAGGCATTGTTGCATTTAACATCAAGGATAGTCTGATTTTCAGTAGTAGAATAGTAATAGTGTTACACTGCTTAGTGTATGATTTCAGATGACCAAAAATCTTTTAATCCGTGATAATTAGAAAGTCATTCTGCCTGGTGTCTTTGTTACAATGTGAGCGTAGATGAAGCTGCCAACTGACAAAGAGTGACAATGGAATATTATCAAATGAAATGTTGCTACTTCATTTTCACGTAAGGCATTTTGACTTTTAAGGCGGTTTTGCCAGTAGTTCATATAACCTTCGCGTGCTGTTCAGTTCCCTCTCTGTCCCTGCATGCCCCCAGTACCACTGAGGGCTCATGAATAGAGAAGCAGCAGATACAACACAAGAAAACTACCTTCTTCTGCTTTAAATACCTTCAAAGTCTGACTTAAAAACTCAGAGATATGAAGCTTATAATGATCTTTTTAGTCACTGGAGCTGTGATACAAAAGGCAGTCTTCCTATGTCCTTACCTCACCCTGTTGTGTCTAGGGTTGCAGCTTTTATAGTAGCTAGTCTCATGCTTAGTGCTGAGCATCTCTGGACAAGAAATCTAGTCCTGAACTCAGCGGGTGAGTAAAAAGCAGGATGAGCAGCATTTCTTCTCTGAGAACTGCTCTGTCCCTCCTTAAATATCCTAGATTTGGAGATTTAAGGTTATAAATTTGCTGTTACTTTGAACCAGGCTTGTACTTGTATCCAGTTTCATTTTTAACTGAGAATACTTGTGTAAGCCTACACTGTTTCCTGTCTGTTTAATAACAACAACAGTAATATCTGTCTTCTAGTATTCACTGTTTTCAGGGCAGTGCACAAAGAAAACTAATTAAATTTTACTACTGGTATCGAATGAAATCAGTGGTCATTGTATATCATCTATTCCAATTGGTCTTAGTAAAAATACATCTACTGAAACTCCTAACCAACCTTAAGGCAATGCACCTGTCATGTAAGGTAGATCAGAAACCATACCGTGTGCCTGCACACCATCTTTTTGTGCAGTGTGCTATTTATGGTATGTGATGCCATGTAGTTTGATTAAGTCTGTCAAACAGGCTGCGTAGAAAAGATTATTTCCCTGTATGAACAATCTGAATTACATGTTGCTAGTGTAAAAACTAAGCAGTAAAGCTTGGACCTTGAAATCCCAGTGCTTAATTTGAAGGTTGTTAATCAATTGGCTGGAAAAGCCTTATTTATTTATTTATTTGTTTATTGCCACAGAGCGTGGAAGGGCTTTTCAGGTTTAGAGTCTATTGCCACGTTATACCTACATTTTCACTAATACTGCATTATAAACCTGATTATGGGGAAAAGTCTACTCTTGAGTCCAGTGGGACCTTTTTTCCAGGTAGCTGATGTTTTCAAACTGCTGTAGCGTACAGAAATGTGTTACTCTTAGAAGCAGCATTGCCAGTCCTTAAGCATAATTGGACCATAAATTGCTCTTTTGGAGGTCTCGATAGATCAAAGTAAAACAATATAGGTTCTAAACACTTGAGGTTTTTTATTAAGCACTTTTCTTGTCTGTCCTACACTTGAAAAATATTTATAGCTTCAAAAGAATAGCATGAGTCTTAAAATCAGCAAGTAGACATGACTAAAAACATAGAAGTTGGAAATTGGGTTCTTGCATGATGAGGCAGAGTTAATATTGGGAAGGATTTTTTTTTAGTGAACAGATTTATTTGTTAAGAATTGCTTTGGTTTGCATTTTTATATGATGTGAAAGTAGCCAACTTTGAAAACGTTTTGCATAAAGCATTTCTTACAGAACTGTTAAGATCTGATGGATGTTGAGCTCTTACGAACATCTCACAGGTACAAGGACTAGGCACCTCTGAAAGTCTAGCCACATGCAACTGTTTTAATCTTCAGTGGAGTGACTATACATTCATAGTGAAATAAGAATAGATGAGGCTGCTTTTGAAGTTGTATTTCAGATTACAGTGTCACAGGCCAGATTTTTAAAGGCAGTTTGGTAGTATGAAGCTGTATCTGCACTTGTATACTGTGCATCCACTGTGTGCATCAAATCTGCATGACCAAGTTAATGTTTTTAAAAGTTAGCAGTGTGTGCTAATAAGTGCTTGTAAGATTTAGTGCATGAAATAGCTTCAGTTCATACGCTGCACATGTTGCTTTTTACACCAGGACTTGCAAACACTTAGAAAGAAAATTCTTATAGAAAGCTTGACTAATAAGTAGCACATGTTTTATAGTTATTTTCTTACCATTTAATACTGTTTCTAGCTCTCCAAAATAAAGTTACAGTTTCACATGTATGGAAACCGGGATATAAAATGTCACTAAGTGTTATTAACCTGGGACTTGAAAATTAGAATCCTTGATAGGTTTCAGATATTCTCTTAAAAAGAGCACGTGGAATATAAGCTCGATCAATGGTCTTTAAAATATATTACTTTTAGAATAATGCTTTGCATTGCATCAAGGGGATTGTACATCAAGCACAGACTGACTAAATTAGATGTGCTTGAAGAGCTGATGGTCCGTGGTTGTTGTGACCTTACTGGATTCTGGTATATTGCTTCTTAAAGACACCGGACTTAGAGGGTCTGTGCCTTAGTAATGGTTTTCCGCTACTGACACCTTCAAGAAAGAGGACTGTTGCACTTAGTCTTTTCCTCAGTAGCCTGTATTTGGAAGCTTGGTTCAGTTGGACAGGTCCAGGTAATGAAGGTCCAAAACCAACCTTAGTTATACCTTCTTAGCAAAGACAGGAAAATATTGTCAGAAAATCCAAGTTTCTCTTTATAAAATGCCACTTTAAAGATGGAACATCTTTTGAAACTGTGACTGAAAATAAATGGTATCAAGTTCTTTGCTTCAGAGTACGTTAAGCAATGATGGGAAATGTGTTGCTTACAATAAGAGTAGGAAAATTGGTGAGTGAGTGTTCAGTCAGTGTTCTGCTCTTACGGATGCTCAGAAAAGTCTGCAGGAAAGCATAACTGAGATTAATGTCTTAAGACATTAATCTTTTGCAATGTAAGAGTTTGTGAAGTGTTTAGAGGTCATTGCTGACACATGGTAGAATCATCTTGTGAAACGACAACACTTGCTACTTTAAAATCACTTTGAAAATTGTATCTTCTTCCAGCAATGCTATAATACCATTTCAAACCCAAGGTCTATGAACTTGCCCTTACTTCAGCAGTGTTGTCATCTTGATGTTTCAAATATTTAGTTTTCTGTTCTTACAGATGTTTTATGTTGTTACTCTCTTTTGGTTTGTGTTTTTTGGTTTTGTGTACAAGCATCTCATAATAAGCTTTTAATGTGCCTGCTTAAAGAAAGGAACAGGTAGGAAAGAGCACTGTAGGTGTAGAGTAAGAAAATACAGACCTAATAGGTCTGGGCAGTTTTCTTCACTGGCCTAGGTGAAACTGAATTTTAGAAACCTTAACTTTCCCCAGCCCCATCTTTTCTTTCACCTTCTAAGTGAATGTTAGAACTTATTGAAATGTGCTAGCTAGATCTTAAAGACAATTTTTGGTTTTCCCAAATATATAAGATTTGCAAGTCTCAGTCCTGTTTGAAGGCAGCAGATATGACACTTTATGTGATTTTTGACTTATGTGATCAAGACCAGTATTCTCATTAGCAGTAGTGCAGTTGTATGGCTATCACAGATGTGTTTTGCTTTATCCAATAATAAAACTTCAGTTAGTTTCACAAAAGTCAGTTCTGTCAGTAGCTGATGGTAGGGATAAGACTAGACTTCGTTACTGAGAGTGGTGTCAGGCACTGGCACAGGCTCCCCTGGGAAATGGTCACAGCACTGAGCTTGGCTGAGGTCAAAAAGCATCCAGACAATGTGCTCAGTCCCATGTGGGACTGGGCCTTTGTGGAGCCAGGAGTTGGTCTCGATGGTCCTTATGGGTCCCACTTCCAACTCAGTATGTTCTGTGGTCCTGTGATTCTAAACTTGGTTGTTGTTTTCTTTGTGGAAGGCCTCTCGTGTACCGTTTCTGTGGCAGCCACATGATGGGCCGTTACCCAACTGTTTTAACTGATGGAGCTCCCTTAACATGGACCGTTACAGAGGTCTGAACTAACGCTTCAGTACTGACAGTTGGTTTAAACTATCTGGTGGTACTTTCTAGAAGCAGAGGGTACTTGGAAGTACTTCAGGTGCATTGGTGCTACATGTCTGCAGATAGTGGAGGATGGACTACATCAGTTCGCACGCTCCAGGTTTTCTCGACAGCCTTAGAGGCTGGAAACTTCAGGATATTCAATGGTAGCTTAACTTTTGTGGAAACTAAGTATTTCTAGCTGTCCAAGAAGGATTCAAACTTAGGCCTTGATTGGCCTTGATGGGAAAACTACTTGAATACTTAATTTAAAACGTGGGTTCAGGTCCTTTTGACTCGAGCAGTTATGTTTTTGGAGCTGGAGTCACTGAAAAGTAACTGCTGCAGGAACAGTTCAGCTTCCTTCAGTAAGGAATTGGGGTGCTAGGCTAAGGAGGGGGTGGATAAGGGAGAGCAGGGGCAGGCTGAGAAGAACCAGTCAGTCTTAACTGTTAAACAATTAAACAATGTAACTTTTTCATGTGGAATGCAGCATTCTTGAAACACGTACCCCAGAAGTGCCTAAAGTAACTATGGATATAAGAGATTAGGGAATCTACACACTTCCATAATATGAGGAATATAGGAAGGAACAGGAGAAATACTATGAAGTAGTGGAATGTAGTTGTTTCTATTTCTCACTGACTAGCAAGCGAGTTCAAACATATCCTGATTATAGTTTGCCTGTATGTTGCATGTGCTGCCAATGTTATGCCTGTTAACAGTGTTGGCATGGCTGTATTTTGTTAAAAATAATGTCTGTAATGCACAGTGATAATAGGAGCTTCTTACAGTACTTATAGTATGTTTTACTTTCAAAGCATTTTACAAAATTTAATCCTTGCAACATGCCTGTGTGGTTGGTAAATAAAGTAGTATGAGCTCTGCTTTAGAGCTGGGGGAAAGAGCAAGTTAGAGAAGTTCTGACTTGCCCAAGGCCATGAGGGAATCGATATTTTGCCAAGATTAAAGCTTGGGAGTCCTATACTTGGCGCATAATGCGGTATCTTCCTTTCTGAAAGATAACTGTGGATCTCTTCTGCAGAACTCTTCTGGGTGAGGGATGGATTTTCTCTTCAAATCATGCATCAGCAAAAGGAACATTCTGCTTTATTTGAAATCTGCTACCTCAGATCTGCCATATGTCGCCAGACTGAAAGTTGCGTTTGTTCTTATCGCAACTTCCCTGATGGAGGAATCCTGGGTGCTGAGCTTTTGTACCCTGCAGAGCTTGGGACTCTGAGCTGAGTGAGAGGATTTTTTGGGGTCTAAAATGAGTGGCATGGGGCAAACCAGTGTCTTGTTTTGAACATCTGATAAAGCTGTCTTTTTAGGTGATGGGATCTAATGGGAATGTAATGGTGATTCTGTTAAACTATGACAGCTATTAACTTTGACTACATATTGTTCAGTTCTGTTAGGGAAAATATTGTTGTTCCCAAAAGTCTTTAGTAGAGTGTGTATGGATTTGTTTCATATGCCAATCTATCTATACTTCACCTTGTTGTCCTTCTGGGTGAGGTTTTTTTGGGTTTGGGTTTTTTTGGTGGGATTTTTTTGTGTTGGTTTTCTGTGTTTGCTTGTTTTATCACTAGGGTTCTATAATCAAGGTGGTTGGTCAATAACCAACAATCTTTTATTTCTTTTGAGCAGTTTTGAAGTCTGCTACTCCAGAAGCTACATGATGTTTCTGTGTTGAGTGAGCTAAACAAGTTTTCCATCTCTGGAAATCTATGTGGGTTACTTCTAAAATGCAGTGTCTTGGGTTGAGGGGCACAGACTGGGATGCTGCCCAGGACTTGAATCATTTATACAGGATGCTGCAGCAAGGTTAGCAGTCTGAGATGATAATGCAACAGTTTTGGATACTGATTAGATACAAATTAGTACGTATCACAAACTCTTGAAATGAAGTGTTTTGATTTGTGAAAACTCTTATTACTGTTTCTCTTCTCTGTTTTGGGAAATGATATGTAAATAGAATTCTAAAAAAAATGAAATGTATGAAGTAGTTCAGGAAAACAGTTGAAAATACTGATACCTGTCTGAGTGGGTTTTAGCAAAGAGAAGAGGTTGGCTTGTGGTAAGCTTGCTTTCTGTTCTCATAAAAACCCTGATCAGATACTTGGGAGTCTGCTTGGTCAGAACTAGATATAGGAGTCACTTGAGAACACAGCATATTAAACTCCTTTTTTGCAGTTTTTGTCAGAAATACTTGAAAACAACATTTCACCTGAAAATAACTACTCTTCTCAGGATTGTTTTCTGTGTTGGAACTTTATGAATGTTTGTAACTCCGTTTATCTGTCTGAATCTGCTCCTTGAATTTCATGCCATTGCCTGATGTTAAAAAGATGAGTTTTGCCAGAAGGAAGACAGTAAGTTTAACTTTTTTGTTAGATATATTATCTCTTGTGAAAGAAGATTTGAAGGGGTAGTGGTGTGAAAAAAATAATTCTGAAAATTGGTTTTCTCACAACTGAAGGCAACGATAGGAATTTTAAGTGGCACTTAGTAGACAACTGTCTCAGTTGTATTATGAACTGTAAAACTGTATGTGAAGGAAGGGCAAACTTCAGAGACAGTATGTGGCACTTCAGAAGTCACAAAGGGCTTTTTCAGTGCGTGGCCACAGGGATGTTCCTGTGTACAAACACTCGTGTGATCTGTGAACGCTGCTGAAGTTTCCCTGGTGCTTTTCTGGGACTGAAGCCTCTGTATGTGTCTATCCCTTTGACAGGTTGCACAGAGTTGTTTTACAGAAACAGTGGCTGTGGGTATATTCAGGCTTTGGATTTGTGTTATAAGTTGTTAATGCATTAACTTGAATTTACTTTTAAACTAATGAAGGACTTACACTGCAACCTCTGGTATTTAGGTGTTTGTACTGATCCAGGTTTTTTGAAAGTTGTAAAACCCTTCTCATCTTGGTATCATTTTTGCTGTATCAGCTCTCTTGCATACTGCTTCCTTGTAAGAGAAGGAAAATAGCTTATACAATCAGCATGTTTTACAGTGGTACAGTCATGTCCAGTGTACCACTGAAATACTGTGGTCTAGTGTCCTGATCAGATGTTGGAGAAGGATAAAAACTGTCCACAAAGCAGTTGTAATTAAACAGGTGATGAGACTGTGTGATCACTCATATTTCAAAGTAAATGAAGGGTTGGGTTTTTTTTTTATTGAGACCATGGACACATGAGTAGAACAAATGATTTACTTTATTTTGTTTTGTTTTGAAAACCTTTTAGGATAGTTTTACCTTAGCTTAATCTGGAAACTTTTACCCTGGTTCTATTCTGTGGTAATTTCCTTCCAGAAATGCTGGTTGTTTTCTGGAGGTACAGGTGTCTCAAGGAACTGAGAGCCAAGATTTTACCACAAAGCCTCCTGTCTTGGAGTAATTTTCTGTCTGTAGGTGTCTTTAATGTAATATATAATGTAAATGGCAATAACTGGTCCTTGAGACCTTACTTCTGCCTTTGACTAAGGGGTTGAAAATACAGACTATTTTTTGTGAGAACAAAACTTTGATTATTGTCACTATACAATTGTATAGATTATCAATAAGCAGGAAAGAGGTGATAACCAGAAGGGATTGATACAGCTGTGTCCTGTTTCTGCAGTGAGAGCTGTATAGGCAGAGTTCAGCCCCTCTGTAGAGCTGTCCTAAGGCATTGCACAAATGTAGATAAGCTTTGGCTCTGTAACTGTTGTCAGGCTAGAAAAAAAGTTTAAAAAAGATGAGCTTCTTTGTATTACTAGTGATCAGAAAGTTAACATTTTGAGCATAAAAGGCTGATTCTCAGCAAAGTGCATAAATAGGTTTTATTAAGTCCTTTTACCCAAGGACAGTCCTTTTACTGTGTGTTTGTACAGGATTTAGTGCAAGGTTCGACTCAGTTGCTGAGCTCTTTTGGTGAGATTTGGAAAAGAATATTGATAAAAATTGAGTAACTTCTTGTCAGTGTAGAACTCTCTTTATAAATTAGAACTGGAAATTGTTAGTGCCATGCATCTCTTTATTTTGATGCTTTTCCCCTTAAAATGCATTATTGAACTATTTTTAGTAACACATTGTAACCAGTACCTAGACAACTAGTAACACAAAACTTGTGTGTAATGTTATTCTACATCACTAGCATGACTGTTCTGATATTTGTATTGCATCTTTTCTCTAGTAAAAATGGTCTGACTTAACCTTTACAACTTGATTAAGTTGAGAGTGGTTGAACTGCTAAAAGCTGTCACAGTACTTCTGTACAGAGTACAGAGCATGCTGGATAGGCTCTGGTCAGACACCCAGCGTAGATTCAGTTGAAAAATGTGCACTCTAGATATGAAAGTATAAACAAAAACTAAGCAATGAGGTGTGGTGCTGTGATCCAGTCTGTCTTAAATGGTTTGAGGGGGCAGCGAGGCTGTAGTAAGCTGTCTTCACACCTTCTGCCAGTTTATTAATCAAATATTTCTGTAAGGGAGGGTTGGCTTTAGTGCCTCTCTCAGAATGTAGTAACATCAGGTGCGTTCAGCTTAAGTGGTGGTGTGGCGAGTGGGACCAGTTGTACTCACATGAGTCAGAAGTACCAACTCCAAGGAGTAGCACTGAGGAATTGCAGCATCTGTGGGAAAAGAGTCAACAGAGGTGACGAGGAAAGTGTTTGCTTAGGGGTCAGTGGAGGAAGTCAGGAGCAAATCTGGAGTAGGAAGTCTGAGAGTGGTTACACTGCAGAAGTTTATAGAACAGCATGGGGAGCTGTTAGTTTGTAGGAGTCTTAAGGGGTGTATTGGAAGAAGAGACAGGTGTTCAAGCCATGAACTTCAACTTCTTATTTCCTTTCATTCCTTCTTTTTTCCAGTGTATCATTTAGTTTTCTTTCCTTCCCTCTCCTCCATGGGGGAGGGGGAGAGAAGGCACTAATTATTTATAAGTGTTAGTCATACCCAGTCATTAAGCTTAGTCATTACTCAGGACTGTGCATTTGATGGTTAGTAAAAATCAGAACTAGACTTTTGTTTAAAAGCATTCTGAATTCAAACCTGCAGGTGTGAAAATACTCTTATTTCTGTGTTCAGCCTCACTGAAAATGCAGTGCTATATAATAAATGTTGTGTTGCTATCAGCCAAATGACATGTAATGTCATGTCCACATTGATAGTTTGTATTTGAACTCATGGGTATAGTGTTTGGCATATTCTCAAAGCAGAATAACTTAGGAATTGGCAGCAAGAGAGTCATAAAATCACAAGCTGTTTCTGCTGAGGAGGGTTTGAAGGGTACATTTCCACCGAGGCTGCCCTGGGTAGCTGTCAGTCGGAGGAACTCTCTGACATTGGGTCTCCACAGCTCTGGGGGAAAAGGGGGCATTGGCAAAGGGTTTTGTCGTTGCTTAAAGAACAAAGGGTGTATACCTAGAGTAGGGCATTCACACTGGGGATGAGTTCAAAAAATGAGCTTTTATGAGATTTCACATACTTAATTGTTCTAGGGGGTTTCCTTTTAAAGGAAGATAACGTGGATTTAATGCCTTACTCCTCATTTAGTATTTGTGTGGAGACTGAGGTAAATGCAAAGTAGCATGTCCATTCCCATTTAATCTGGTCCTTCAATAGCAGTTGATGGGCTTTGGTACAGATAAACTGTTTGCCAGGAGTGATGTCCAGTTGAGTTTTAAAATCTCTGATTTAGCATAACAGATAAAAGAATTAGTGAAGCTTTATTTTGTTTCTTACTTTCTCAAAAACCAAATTGGTATTACTGCATCAGTGTTTCATATTGAAACTAATGGCAGAGCTAAATCTGAATCACTTTGAGATCAACAATTAAAGGAATTGGTTTAGCTCTTGGTAGTGTTTTTCTGAGTTCTTTATGCATCAGGCTAAAGACAGATTCATGTGACGATTGGGTTGCAGTTTGACAGAGCACTCTGGTGTGTTGGCTTTGTATGCTTGACTAGAAAGGAATGTTAATACACTTTCAAGGAATACAGCTTTCCAGAAAAGTCAAAATAGTTTCAAATCACATTGTTGTTGAACCGCTTGTCAGTTGTTGCTATATAAAATGACATATTTCCCAGAACACTTCTTACACATCTTCTCAACTGAGCAGGTAAGATTTTTTCCATATGGGATCACTGTTAAATACAGTGGCTCTTTGGCATTCCAGCATGACATTATTCCTTTAACTATATTCTTAAAGGACTTGTGAATCAATAGTTTACAAATTATTCCCTTCTTCCCCTTATACACAGTAGAATTCTGCAGTTTGAAACTGAATTCTTGCATAGCAAGAGTAAGCAGAAGCTTTTACTACGAAGCTGAAATTTTTTTATCTTTTGACTCTTTAAGAGAAAACTAAAGCAGTTTTTCATAATGTGTACTTGGTCTGTACAAAATAGGCTTTCTGTGCACTGCAGTCAGGATTGTTGGTGATTTTTGAGACTGTATCTTTCATCTGTGTTGGCAATAATCGTAAGTCAACTGTTCAAGAATTAGTACTTCACAGACCATAACCGTTAGTTATGATCTGTGATCTGTGTGTGCAGTTTGGGCATGTGGGGAGGGTGATGACAGGCAAGGGGAGTGTTGCAGTAAACTAGTGCTGTACCAAAACGTTGAGGCATTTCATTTTATTCCACTGTGCTTTTGTAGGTCTGTAGTAAGTTCTTGTACAAAACTCTGTACCATGCCAATCTTCACAATGGTGTAAGGTTTGGTGCCTGTCAGGAGAGACTCCAAGTGTTTTGTATTAGAGATGCTCTGAAGAAACACCTGCCAGTCATGTTTTTTCATGCCAAGCTGGAGCTCACTAAGCACAAGAGGTGCTGAATGTTTAACAGGCACCTTTAAGATGCGATCAGCACAGTGTGTGCTGTGTGCTCTCACTACACTTGTGTGCAGAGTCTCAGCATTCCTTGCTTTGGGTGCCCATTACTCTGAACCGGGATGTCAGGGCATCTGGTACAGCATCTCAGGTTGCTCCAGCGTGCTGGACAGCTCTATCGCCGCCTGGCAGTTTTATGGCCTTGTAGACCTGCAGCTCAGCAGGGAGCTACTACTAACTCCTGTTAGTGCAGGCTGACCTCATCTGTGCCAGTGCAGTACGAGTGCTTTGGTGCAGGGGGAATCACAGATAGTGGGTTCGTTTTCAGCTGATGGGTTTGCAGGAGCTGATACCTGCACTGTGGTTATCCTCATGGAGCTAAGACTCCTGTTCAGAAGTCACAGACCAACCACGTTTGTTCATAAAAGTCAAGAGCCTGGATCACTGATGATGTCAAAGACTTTGACAGGTATAAAATAATGTCTTTGATAACATCTAATCCACAGCTGTATTGCCATGTAAAGTTCTGTGGTATGCACCTTGGTTTGTAATCACTGTTTCTGTTGAGTTGGTGTGTAGATTGTCCTTCATGAGCTGCTACATGTCTGCTGGTGTATTACAGATGCTGCTCTTTGTATATAGTAAATAATTTTGAATTTGCTAAAAGTTGTTTTGTACTAGGGAAGATTTCCTTAATTACCCAGAATTTTGTGGAGTACTAGACTTAGATAGGTTCTTTCCTCTTTTCCTGGCTTTTCATTCTTATAGAGTTTAAACTTTTCCAGACAGGTGAGTTATCAGAAGAGGAGGAATGCTGGATTGTTGGACAGCACTGATGTCTGTGCCAGGTTATTACCTTTTCTGCAGTAAGGGCTAGATCATATATATCATTTCAGCTGAAAGTTTTTCCTCTAGTTTGTATAGGCAGCTATCCTTTTCTCCAGCTGTCTCTCCAGTATTATTCTAACGTTTTTGTATTGGGAAAGTCTTAGAAACTTCATCCTTTTATAAAGGTTTTCTCATTCCAGGGTCTCTGTGTAGCCTGATCCAATCATCTACAGAGCATTGACTCATCCCCTTTGCTTTATATGGTTTTTGTGGTGTGCATAATATCAACTTGCATAACCCTACACACACTGGCTTTCCTTTTTATTGCAACAGAATCACTTCTGACAATACAGAAGGGACACTATTATAAAGCTTTCTTCTGCTAATATGGCACAGCCTGCTTGTGATTACTGTCAGATTTTCTTGCCATGTCAAATGTTTGCAGCTTCTTGCCACAAATGAGTTAGTGCTTGAGAGCTTAAGGCACAAACTACTTTGACGTGAAGATAACCTCTTAGTGAACTTTTCCAGCAAATCTAGTTAGGATTTGAAGATTTGTCAGATGTCCGTGGCCTTTATGATCAATAACCCTTTTTTCTAGAGATGTTTGTAAAGACTTTGATTTCCTACACCAGAAGAATCAATCCTCTAGTTATTCTTTCAGGCTTGGACATTATTTCTGAACATAAGCATGTGTCTGTATTGAAGGTAATTCTTTGCTGTCTAACAGTTCTCCTTGACCCTAACTGGTTTTTTCCTCTGGAAATAAAGTTCAGTTACTTTTTTTACTTTCAGATGACAGTTTCTTCAGGAGGCTGGAAAAGGGTGTTCTGTATGCAATTTCATGATCATGCATCTGTTAATTCTTCTATCATGTCTGAGCTGTTAAGAAAAGAAAGAATATAACTTATTAAAAGGCTTGGGTCCTTAGTAATGGATCTGAATTGGTCAGGATTAGACCATGAGCTACACTGTGAGTAATGAGCAAAACCTGAAAGCTTGAACCTTCTGTTCAGTATCTGCATCAGAGAGAGAGATGCTGTCACTTGTGATCTGATAGGACTCTTTCTAGGTTTTATATTTCACTGATACACAAGAGTTTCATTCTCACATGCTGGTGTGCCCAGTGACAAGCATGGGCATAGCTTTTTATGGTCCCTCTGTTAGATCTTTCTAACTGTAGGTGAAGTCTTCCAGTATGACACCTACTGTATGAATCGAGTCTCTAAACCATGGTGATTTATTCTGCAGGAGGATGACACCTAGATGTGGTGGTGTTTGAGTGGCTACCTGCTAGATGTGGTTATCAGAGGTCACAATTTGCCCGACTCTGCATTTCGTCAGAGCAGAAAACTGAAGATGCCTGCTGAGTGTGCAGGGAGTTTTAACTCTGCCACTGGGAGGTCCAGCTCCTAGAAATATTAATCTAGGTTTACCAGTGAAAACCAGTAACAAAAAAGGGAACTTTTGATTTGGGCTCTCTAGCAAAAAAGCTTTGTCTTGGGAGTTACTCAGATCATCAGTGTGATCTGCAAAGGCTTCAAAATACTTTTAAAACTCCTTCCTTTATTATTCTGATATTTTTTTCTGTAGTCTTTGCTAAGCCAAGCCATGTTTCTAAGAAAAAAGGAAGAGGAAGGAGTTAGTAAAAAGCCCGGTTTGTGTTTTTTTGACCTGTCATATGGACAGAGCTCTCTTAACTTTTTATTCCAGTGCACAATTTTACAAGTTTTTTTAAAAAAAAAAAGCAACAAAACAAAAACCCCAATCCAAACCACCCAAAGCACAACACTGTATATGGAAACGTAATTAGCAAGTTGAAATCCAAATAGCAAGAGGCAAAAATGGCACAGTGTGGAATCCTGCAGCTCCATCATGTAATAATGAACTTTGCCATCCAAACACTCAAAACCAGGAGAGATCCTGGAAGGTCTCCACAACTCGAACATGTGAGATGACCATTGTACTAGTCAGGAGCACAAGTGTTTTTGGCATAAGGAGCAATCCAACTCAATTTTGTTAATCCTTCATTTGGAGCTGTGATGAATTGTTTAATTCAAACTAAAATGTGAGCCTCATTCAGGATTCTTTTAAGCCTTTAACTTCTAACAAAAATGGTAATTAATTTTAATTTTAATTAGTTTTTAAATGAGACACTTGGAAAGAATGCTTGAATGTTTGCATTTCTAATAGTGAATATGGGTTTAAAGTACACATGATCAGACTTTCTACGAAAAAGAAGGCAGAGATGTTTAAAATGGCCAGGTTTTATTGTCACCTTTTTTATTGAATGTTGTCAATTATCTTTTTTAGCCGTTTGGTCTCAAATAGTAATTAATCCATTTGTGGAACAAAACCCTGGATGGTAAACTTGAGGCAGAAAGATATTTTTCATCCTTACTTTCAATATATTGCTAAATTTAGTGAGAAAAGTGAGATACCTGGGTACAATTCTAACTGGTTTCTAGTACATGGCAGGCATTTATGATCTGGTTCATACGGGATTTGTACCCTTATGCATTGGGAGTTTGAAGTTGTGATACTTCCCTGTATTTAAAACATAATTTTTGGATCATAAGGGAATTACTTTTTCTACACATGTGGTTGTCAGCCTCTCCTGTCTTCTGTTGCAATGAATGAATCCATGGAGAGGGGATTGATGTATGTATGGAGAGAGGGGCTGTAACAGGCCGACACTGACTTTGTTTAGAAGTGGAAAATAAATGGGACATTCTTTTTAATTCTTAATCAAGTTAGCTCCAATAAAGCTTTCTGAACTTCACTGAAAATCTACTTAATGCTAGCTTGGGTATAGTTTTAGGTTAGTGAGTCTCTTTTTTAGCTAATTGGGTTGGAAAGTATTTAGGCTGGGGAAAGAGACGCAGAGGGAACAGCTCTGGCTCCCTTTTTTTTAAGACTTCTCAACAAGGCTGGAGAGGTGGTAAGTTTTCAGCCCAAAACTACTTGCCCACACACTGTATTACTGGTGAATATCTGCACAGAAATTTCAACTACAAAGTTCATTGCAATCTGAATTTTTTACACCTTTTCTGAAATCACCCATATGCTAACAAGGTACAATTTTAATCAGGTGAAATGTCTTAGGTCATCACACCGTTACTGAAGTTTGTGTAAGACTGGTCTGTTGTTTGTAGTCATCTTTATATTTGTATGTAGCCCATCATGTACAGCAGTTTATCAGTGATAGACTCTAGCTAGACATGCTAGAATCTGTATAAATTGCAAATAACTGTGTATCAAATACTGGTGCAGTATGAAAGAATTATTTAAATAGGGGCAGATATGAATGTGGCTTTGTATGAATGACTCTTTTAACTATGACTTCAATACTTGAGGGAAGGTTCAGACTTCCCATAGTTAGAAATCTAGCAGGATAGTGCTTAGAGTCAGGGTTTGAATTACAAATGATTGTTTTGTCTGTCTACTGCCAAAAACTGAACTTTCTTGATATGTTTTCTGAAGCTCACATTAATATGCTGCTCAACTGTCTGTTTCAGCAGTTGTGCTATGTTAATGTGTAGGCATGTTCTAATTTTGCATGTAGCTCAGGGAGAATATTTCATTGTTCAGGTATTATGCTTGTTCTTCAGGGGTAGTCAGCCTTCATTTTGTGGTTATCTCCCTTTTCTTTCTTTTCACATTCGTGTTTTGGGGAACAAAATAATGAGGTGACAGTACTGATGTCCTGAGGGGTGGTTGTGCTGTTGCCGGACACTGATGTGTAGTCCGGACCCATCTCTTGAGCCTGGTGTGTGTATTGAGCTGGAGACCAGAACAGGTAGTGCAGAGCTGTGTGCTGATGCCTGATGCTGTGAAGATTCTCATGAGCTGCTTTGGGTTGGCACTTTCAAATAACTTCAGTCACTTCAGCTTAAAAACCAAAGCATTTCCCCTCTCCAAGCCCAAAGCTAGAGTTAGTATCTCTTATGTTCCTTCTGGAAGGAAAAAATATTTAACACCTAAGAATTTGGATGGTATGTTGGCCCTGGAATATCCTAAGGAAGCCCCAAATGGAGAATTTTAAGAAAAAAAATGTTTCTTACAGGATGTCATTATAAATCCATGACACTTAAGGGCTTCTGAAAGCACAGCTTATATAGTTGTATTGGGTCTTTTCAATTGCTAGAAACTAAATGGTAATCAACGACCTTTAATATTTGATGTTGACTTGAAAGTAGCTCCTGTCCCTGTACTGATGTTTTCAGTTATAATCATATGGAAGATGCCCACTGATTCAGTGTTTAACTTCTTCAGCTGGTTATTATGAGGGATGACAAAAATGAGCAACATGAGTTCATTTCCCGAGGTTTTCTGTTTGCACATTGGAAGAGGATGTCAAGTTCTGTTTGTGCAGGAATGTGCTTGATGTAGCAGCAGGTCATTCTCTGGTCTTTAAAACATTGAATTCCTCTGTTTGCTGTCAGTAGTCCACTCGCTGTAGCATGAGGCTGGTGGTGAGAAAGCAGTGATGGTTCTAGTGAGCCACTGACAGGATCAAGCTCTGTATTTTCTATTCAGGTTTCTAAATTTCTTCTAAGCTGTGGTGTGGCGTATGGCTTTGCTCTTGTGATGAAAATGCTTCTCCTTATGTAAGTTACAGGAGAAAAGACTTCTCTCTTTGGGATGGCTTGGAAAATGGGGTTTGGACGTAGCAATTAAACTAAGAGTTTTATTTCTGCAGTCTGCAAGATTACAAATAAACTTCCCCCTCCTTCTTTCCTACAGAAAACCAGTTTGAGAGTGTCTGTTTCTGGATGTAACTCTTGTCCACAGCACACTGCGGTCCTACATTAATGCTTCTAAATGAGACTGAATGGAAACCCATCTTTTTGATGTAAACTAGTTTAACATCTCTGTGTGACTGTGCTTCATTGAAAGTGTGTTAACATAGAGAATGTAAGGAAAAAAATAGGGGCAAATCAACTAATATAATCTGCTTCTCATTTGAACTAATTTTTGTAGAAATCAGTGTATGGATTTTTGCAGTTTAACACTAATTTTCAAACAGTCCAAGGAAACTGTTTAAGGTGTTGTCTATAACCGTTTCAGCACTTCATCTGAATAGGAAAGCAAATAAAGGCTTGATTCTTTTAAAGTAGTCATGCTCTGAGATGGCATAGACCAGATCTCCAGGTATTGTTGGGGAATGTGGTGAGGCTTTTTATTCACTGAACAACACTGAAGCAAAACTTTGATATCAGTAGTGCCTCTTGATTTTTTTCATGGTGAAGTTTCCTCTTGTTTGTTGCTCAGAAAGGCTAACTAATTTTGAGTACCCAATTTGTTTCCTTAGGTGGCTTTTTCCAGAGCTGATGAGGTCCTGAGGCTCTCAGGGACTGACTGAGGCGAGCTGAATGAATGAGCTCTTGGGAAACAGTTCATGTTGACCAGCTCCTGTTGTGCCTATCATTTGAAAATCTGCCTCTTAAAATCTAGTTCTTTATAGCTGTGTGTTTGTGGTAATGTGGGGTTAAGTCTATTGATCTGAGTGACTGAGCAGGGAATGACAGCTGCATTTCCCTCTCCATTTTATTTTTCTTTTGGGGTGTAAAATGGCACAGTGCAGTCTGTTGTGGATGCACATGAGAGAGATTACGATTTTATAGCCACTTTCATTACTAAATTTGTTTTGGGAAATTAATTTAGAACTTAGACAATTCTGTGCCTGTTGACAGCGAAGCTCATGTTTGATTATCTTTCTCTCTCACTTTTTCCCCCCTCTTAAAGAAAAACTAACAAGAATCTTGCATAATGGCAAGGGAGGGTTTTTTTTGTTTGGGTTTTTTTTTTTTTTATCTGCAGTGTTTCATTAAACAAATTGTGTAGTAAAGAGCAGGTAAAATTTTTACATGGCTGCTAATTCTAAAGCCTAGTCACATGGAACTTTTTGCTTGGGATAGATACAACTCCTTGTGTGTTCTGATGCATGCCATACCGAGCATTTGGATAGAGAAAGTAATTCTGCAATTAAGCTATTCTATACAAAATGTGGTAATGTAACTGGGTGTTTTGCTTTTATTCTAAACCATTTTGATAGCTGTTTAGTCCTTCAGCGGTGTATTGATTCCATATGTATCCAGCTTTGATTAAAAAAAAAAGTGAAAACCCAAGTTCTACCATATATGAAAAGGATGTATGCTTTCTTGACCAATTTCTTGTTTCACAGGCATGGTCCTTGTGCGTAGTGAGAATGGGCAATTGCTGATGATCCCTCAACAAGCCTTGGCGCAGATGCAAGCACAGGCACATGCCCAGTCTCAGCCTCAAAATACTATGACTCCTCGTCCTGCGACACCAACCAATGCTCCTCCAGTGCAGATATCAACAGTGCAGGTCAGCTCAGTAATTTGCAGTGTTAAAAACAGTCAGATTTTTTTTTTTTCCTGTGAAGAACAACCAGAAAGTAGTGATTTGAAGAAACCATGAATGAAGTTGGTGCTCTCCAGGCTTTTCGATATGCCATAGGCGTTGAGTGTTGTTCCTAATTCTGTTACAGTTTGTCTCATCAAAATATTTTTATCTATCTGAATGACGTTAAGTTTACAAGTCTTTGATATAAAGAAGACTGTTCAAGACCATATATGGTTAACATGTAGAACTCTTTTCCCCAAAGAATCATTATTCTCTATAAGACTAAAAGAAAAGTCGATAAGGGTGTATGTATACTGAAGTCATCATAGTTGCAATAAATGAAGACTAAAAATCCTTACTGCAGTTTTATAGTAGTTCAAATGTGTTCTTCTGTGTTTGTAATAATGGCAACTATCCAGAGACAAAACACTAGGCAGGTTAGATTATATTTAAATACAGGATCCAGTGTGACTGTTTTTTTTTCTTCTTCCCCAGGCTCCAGGAACACCTATTATTGCACGACAGGTGACACCAACTACTATTATCAAGCAAGTGTCTCAGGCTCAAACAACAGTGCAACCCACAACAACGCTACAGCGTCCTCCAGTTGTACAAGTGAGTTTGTAGAAAAATAATGTGTATGTGACATACATCAGTTGTTAAGCTTAGCTGGAAGCCTGCTTCAGAGTGGTAGAAATACAGAAAATATAATTGCTAAGTGCGTGGAAGAAATAGGTTTTTTTATTATTCTTTAAAACATTTGCAGATCTCAAATTAATTTTTATTTTGGGTGTATATCTTTTATGTGTATTACTATTTCATATTATACTTGTATGCATATAGAGTTGAAGGTAACCTGTTACTAGTCTGTATGATCACAGAACTGACTAAACCAAAAATACCTTTATGTTTTCTGCCTCAAGAAAATGACACCAATTCCCTTTGGATTTGGGGCAGTGATATTACTTCTCTGATGAATCTGTGGTCCTCTGAACTCTGCAGCAAGATTTACAATTAAAAAAAAGTTACAGAAATATTCTGATAACTCAAAGCTAAATGGTGGTGTCTTAGCATGTGGGTTCTCTTCTAATAACCTGACCTTGTATTCATGACAGGCTTTGTTGCAGGCTTATTTTTTTGAGGGGTGTTGGTGTGAGTTTAAAACATAGAGCAAAAGTGTGAATTTCTCCACATGACTTCCAGGCCAACAGTGATACAATATGATTGCTGTCGCCTAATCTGGTTCATTGTGCTTTCTTCATCCTTTGAGTAGATGGGATTAGAGAGTTTTAATTTAAAACATGCAGGTTTTGCTATGCATCCAGTTAACCTTTTTCCCCCTCCGAGAGACTTTACCAATGTCAGTGATCATTCCAGATCTAAGAATTAATTTACCTAACTGAGTTTCCTTAATTTGCACTGCTGTTATACTGGACAAAAAAGAAATTAATAAGTTCCATCTGCATATTTTTTTTTGTAATGAGCATACCATGAACTTAATTTATCCTGATTTCAAAAAATGAGACAAATTGAATCCTTAGGGATTTTTTTCCTCCCCAGAAGCCAATGAAATTTAGCTTTGGCAGCACTGGAGTCTTCTCTTGTGCATCTTAAGAGCAAGTTTACAAATGATTTGTTAAAGTTCTGAGAGCTAGCTTTAGCTTGGTAAGGATGACAGTGTCTCTGCTTGGGTGGTTGTTAGTAATTAAGCTGTTTTGGAAGTCCATCAATGAACTGTGCACTTGAAAAGTTCTTGCTTACAATATTGATTCGTTAAGGGTGGTATTCCTACTTTGAACTACCAAGTTGTCTACAAAACTGGAAAAATTATTTCTCCCACTGTTCATCCAAAAGCCCTAGATAAGACCTGAGCTTTTCTCTAACCCTTTTTATAAATTATTCCCTGGCTTTTAAAGGAACAGACAAAAAAGCTCTTGTGCTCATAGAAATTTAGTAGTCGTTTTAATTGTGCTGTGAAACTGCAGTGTCTGAGGGTGTGTTTATGGTGAGATTTTGCTGTTTTACTCTGTAACCCAAACCCCGCGCAATTCTTAATCGACTCCTCGGATTTGAGTCCCGAATGTGCAGTGTTTTGTGCCACCTGGTGGCTCTTCCTTTCCACTGCAGCAAACGGCAGAGGAGTAACTCCTTTTTATAGGAGCTGTGAAAGGTGTTCTGCTGTCCTCTGGCTCGGTTTCAGTGTGACAGTTCAGGCAAACAAGTTTTGCTGTGTTCAAGGTGAAATAATCTTACGATTGTATTCTCTGCAGCCTCAGATTGTGCTGGGTGGGACTGCACAAACAACTACGTTGGGGACAGCAGCAGCTGTACAAACTGGAACTCCTCAGAGAACAGTGCAAGGATCAACAGCAACCTCTACTGCTGCCACAGTAAGATACTGAGTGCATTCAGAGTCTTGTTTTATTCATTCACGTTTACATACGTGCATGTATGTATTTGCATATATATCCATACACATAAATGGAGATCAGAGGGGAGAGCAGGAAAGATGCAGGAGCTCTGTGAGCTATTGGTCTTGAAAAGGTAAGCTTTTAGAATTGTATAGTTTATGAAGTGTGATCCCAGGTCACTTGAATTTTGGCAGCTGTCAAAGTATTAACTTTGATTTCTCTAACAGTTTGTAAAGCACACCTTTATTTTAAAACATATTAGCTGTATCTTATAGAAAAATGAATTGTTCAGCACTGCAGAGCAGAATCAGGATGAGAAGGGATAAGAAGTTGGCAGCAACTCATTCAAATGCGTGTTTCCAGGACTGCACAGCAGGGAGAAACTGTGCACTGAGATTTACTATTTCTTGTCCTGCTAAACCATGTATTCTCCCACTGCCATTCTTAAAATACTTGGTGTTTTCTGACTTCATTAAGAATTGTAATTTATCGAATTTTGATAACAAAAATGCACAATATGGATGTATGTATGAAGCAAAAGAATATTTTCAGTCTGATTATGTCCTAAGTTCTGACGGATGCAAATCTATAAGTAATGTTTTGCACTGATGAACTAGTGATGACCTGCAGAACTTTATTTCTGGTCAGGTTATGTATTAAAAAGAGTTTATCTTCCCATCTCTGACTGTTTCCCTTCTACCCTTTCTCCTCCCATAACAGGAAACCATGGAAAATGTGAAGAAATGCAAAAACTTTCTGTCCACGTTAATAAAACTGGCATCATCTGGAAAACAGTCTACAGAGACTGCAGCTAACGTGAAAGAATTGGTACAGAACCTGCTGGTAAGAAAAGCTTATAACAAGCTGTAAGATACACTATTACTTTCAGTTAATTAAGTCTTAATTTTTGTGTGTGTGTCTCAAATATCTGTAAAAGTTAATTTTTCCAAATCCGTTCATTTGGGTTTTCTGTTTTGAAGGATGGGAAAATTGAACCAGAAGACTTTACCAGTAGGCTGTACAGAGAACTTAATTCTTCACCTCAACCTTACCTTGTGCCTTTCCTGAAGGTAACGTGTTCACTGGTCCTTTTAATTTTCCTGTGTTTACACATCAGCAGCAATGAAGTCACACTTGTCTTTAACCAGTACTGATGGAATCCCAGAATGGTGTAGATGGAAGCTTTAAATGATACCTGGTCAGACGTTTGCTCCCTTAAAAAATACTTCTGCCTCTTGGTTCCAAGAGTTTGTTAGTGTGATTTATTGACACAGTCAATGATACAACTTCTACCACAGTGTCACGTTGTAGCTGTCTTTAGGAATCTGAAAAGTTTTCTTTCTATGACTAATAAGCACTTTCTTCCCATAGCACTAAACCTATGAATTATTACCCTCTTTTTAATCTTGGAAAGAAAACAAGGGATTGAATGATACAGAAAACTCTACCTTTTGGACAAACTCATGCTCTGTTGCCTGTGCTGTATATCTGCTTGTGTAGATAAACAGCAAATTTCGGCACCTCTCACTAAAAGAATCCCATTTGTCATGAGTTTTATAGAATTGGACATGTCCCAAAACGATGCTTATTCCAAAACATTTATAATCTGAAAATCAGAAAAAGTACAACAGCACTGTATGGTAAGAGTATAATTCTGCTTGACTAATGTGTGATTAAGGGATGTGTTGTAGGTGTGTGGTGACATTTCTGGGTTCTTAAATGCTTGTTCAACCTTGAGCTGGTTGTGAGGACAAAAATTGTTGCCGCAAGAAAACAACTGCTGTAAGAATCAGGTAAAACACTGGTCCCTGAGCTATTCAAAAATCTTCACCAGTGCTCCAGTGTGTGTTTCAAGCCATCACGTGTTATAGCTTGGTGTCTGTGTAGGAACACAATTGAGCAACAGTATGGGCTTGGATTGTTAAATACTTGCTGGGGGTTCCAGGTAGGCTTGCATAGCCTAGAGATCCAAGCTGCCACAACTAAAGGTACTGTCACTCTGCCTAGTGTGGTATTTCTGTGTGTGCTGCTGTCACGTTTCCTCAGGTGCACACAAACCAATAACAACGAAGTGCATTGCTTTTTTGCGGTTAACGTTTTCTTGTGTGATCTAGGATTAAAGTACTCAGAATTCTTTCTTTCCTCCTTTCAGAGGAGTTTACCTGCCTTGAGACAGTTAACACCAGACTCTGCAGCTTTCATTCAACAAAGTCAACAGCAGCAGCCAACAACGCAAGCAACGATAGCGACGATTCCGTCTGCGGCGGTGCTTCTAAGCTCCTCAGTGCAGCGCACAGCAGGGAAGGCGACTGCAACTGTAACGAGTACTCTCCAACAACCTGTAATCAGCCTAACTCAGCCTACACAAGTTGGTGTTAGTAAACAAGGGCAGTCTACACCACTGGTACGTAAGCTTAAATGCATCATCTGTTACTGCACAGGGATTTTTGATGATACAGTGACTTCTTAAAAATGGGTGTTTTAGCTCAGAGATCTTTGATCTCTTTAGAGAAACTAGCTACCAAGATTAATCAAGAATGGATTTTAAGTTGTGCTATATTATTTCCTATTTTAGAATGAAATGTTGGTACGTTGTCTCAATCACTTCCTATCCATGAGAGCAGTGTTCTTGAAGGATCTTCCCTTTCCTGTTTCATAAGTCTAACAACAGATTACCCAAAGTTATTCTTTCTCCTCTTTTTATCAGGCCTGCATATAAATCAAATAAAAATAGTATAATGTGCAGTACCTCCCCCCCTTATAGCAAAGCAGTGTCTAAGCAGAAGGTTTTTCTAGGATGTGTAGTAATGTATATTATTAAATTACTAGGGTTTTTTTTTCCTACTTCAACATTCTCAGAGGAATGCTTGACATTCATCTGAGCTACTCTGTCCAGAAATTTTCATATAAAATGAAAAGGAGAGATCTTTTGTCAATCCATAAATATTTTTCATTTACCTGGAGAGAAAATCTAGTGATTATATTGGTCTTACTGCCCTTATAACCCCTATATTCTAGAAGGAGGTTAGGAAACTAAGGAAGGAATAAAATCTGAAGTTTGACTAATGAGTGCTGGATTTACAAGAAAATAGTTTGGCCTTTAAGTTAAATATTTACACTAGGAGCGAAAGTAGTGAAAGGAGGACTTATAGAAACAGAGCTTGCAAAATAAGCAGGGTTGTTAGTTTGAAAGTAAGTTTCTGACAGCTGGTTGAGGCCAGAAGAGGAGTTTGCATCAAGGGCTCTGATTGCAGCGTTGCAGCAGAACCTTTGCTGTGTTTCTGTTAAGAAGCTGTATGGTGCAGTTGCCTGAGATTCAGCTAACTGAACGATCCAGTAGCATAAAGCTGCACAGCTGTTGTAGCTTATGCTGGTTCTGGTTGAAAACAGCATATGTAGAACCAGCTGGATTGTCTTTATCATATCTTTATTTTCAGTTCTAGAGTTTGTTCGGGCAGATCCAGTTTGTAATGTAGAAAGCACATATAGGAAGTTGTAACTGGACCTTTGATTATAGATTTTTTTGTTGTTTTGGATAATATAAATACAAGTTACTAATTTTTTTTGTATCACAAAAAGTGGAATATTGTTTTTCTTCAAGGTATGACTTATCTGAAGAAACCTCTAAATACCTTAAAATGCGCTGATTGTAGGTCAATGGTAAGAAGTGTTGACATGATAACTTACAAGTTGACTGTTAGGGTTTGTTCTCCCCACTTGATTCTTAGCCCTAGTTATTTCTCAGATTGTTTACAGGGTTTTTTTTTTCCTTATTATTTGCAGGTTATCCAACAGTCTCAAAAAGCAGGGGCGTTGATAAGGCCTCCACAGGTAACATTGACACAGACACCAATGGTAGCGCTGCGGCAGCCACATAGTCGTATTATGCTCACTACTCCTCAAATTCAACTGAATCAGCTTCAGACAGGTGAGAAGTCAAGTTGCTTGGTGTGCACTGTGTGTGGTAGTGTTGACTGAAGGCTGGTTTATCAGTGTCAGTTCTTGGTGTTAGTTCTTAGTGGCTGTTGTACTGCTGCTCAAAGCTTCGGTGCACAGTGCCATAGTGGCTGGGGATGCCCTGTGTGTATTGGAGGAATTGTCTGGGTACTGGAATTGTGTGGGAGGGTCCTGTTTGAGGTGAGTGAAATGCTGACACAAGCTATGGCTGTGAAGTCTTTGCACCAGACCTATTGCCATTCCTACCTGTGACTGGTTTATAAGTCTGAACTCTGATACAAATTTGATGGAGTACAAATCTTGTCTGTCTTCTTGCAGTACCTGTGGTAAAACCAGCAGTATTACCTGGAAACAAAGCTATTGCCACTGTTTCGACACAAGTAGCTGCTGCTCAGAAGAATAAACTGAAAGAACCTGGGGGAGGCTCTTTTAGGTGAGGAACCATATGCTTGTTTGTGCTTGTGCTGTCTGGGCAGCCTGCTTAATTTGGGGAAACCTTTCTGTATACTCCAGTGGTAAACTCACAGCAGCCAGAGGTGGATTTTCTGTGGGCAAGCTTGCTGCTTTTTATTAAAGACTTCAACAAATATCTGTGGGCCTGCCTATGCCAGACTGGTTTTAGCATTTAGCTGGCACTGAGGATAAATATCAAATCTCACAAAAACTTCTTGTTTGGACAAGTAAATATAATTCATTCCATCCTCCTCCCAACACTGCTCAGTTATTCAGGTGTACAGCCTGTCTTACAGTGATAAGGACAGTTTATTGTTGTGTTGTGGTGGTGATGTGTCTGGTCTCTTGTTTCTCAAGGTTCTGGAACATACAACCTAAGAAAGGATCTTGAGAACACAGGAAGTACAAAACTGCCAGAATACTTTTAGTGCTCTTTGGAATTAAATTGTGTTATTTTTATCATATAATAAAAGCAAATTAAATGCAAAAATTAAATAAAGTATTCAGGTTTACTGTGGAATCTATTGTGTGCAGCTGTGGTATTGTAGCAGTGTGTGCAGATAAACAGTAAATGTTGTTATTATAATGAGTTTTCCCTTCTTAAGGGATGATGATGACATTAATGATGTTGCATCGATGGCTGGAGTCAACCTGTCAGAAGAAAGCGCTCGGATATTGGCAACAAACTCTGAGCTAGTGGGCACATTAACAAGGTCCTGTAAAGACGAAACCTTCCTTTTCCCAGCACCTTTACAAAGAAGGATATTAGAAATAGGTATGTTGATTTTTCTTGAACTTTAATAGACAAATTTCACTAGTCTTGGGTTTAATTGAAGGCATTTTTTGTATAAATTGGTTTGAGTAGTTTAAAATTGCTGCAGTCCTTACCTTTTGTACACTGTGATGCTTGTGGGCAATCACTCAGCTTATGAATAGTGTTGAAGGATAACAAACCTACACAGTTGCCTTTTAAAGTGATGGTAATGTAACATCAAAATTACTGGAGCTGGCTTAAAATGCTGACTGTATAAAGTGATAAGGCTGAACAGAAATAATGACTTTTTTAAAAAAAAATAAATCCAGAAGCACTTTTAGTGTATTTACTTACTCGTTTAGAGCAGATGGTTAAATGAAAAGTGTTCTCCAGTTGTTTGTTATACTGTAGTGTACAGCATTTATTAATAGACTGTAAATTTTGTTAAGCTGATGTGAAGTTTTGTTTGCCATTTCCTGCTTAGTGCTTGCCTGAGAAATGAAGGCCTTGTTCTGCAAACAGCATCAAAATATCCAGGACTGAGAGTAGCCACATGTTTATCTGTATTGTAAAATCATTTTTTACAACTGACTTTTATTCTGATCATAGGTAAAAAACATGGAATAACAGAAATCCACCCTGATGTAGTTAGCTACGTATCACATGCCACACAACAAAGACTACAGAACCTCGTGGAAAAATTATCAGAGACTGCTCAACAAAAGAATATCACTTACAAGGTAACTGTATTTCATTGCACAAAGAAAATGGCAAAACTGCCCAAAATCAGCAGGCTGGTGTGTTGGCTGTAATGCGTGACTTCAGGTGGTGTTCATTCTCTGAAGTTGGGTTGTTTATTCTCTCTGACTGATTCATCTTACATTAAGATATTAATACACATGGATGACTAGAACTCTTCAGCTTGCATATACAAAATGTTTTTAAAACAAATGCAGAGAAACTGTACCCTCCCCTTTATTTATGTCAAATGTTTAGAGTCTGAGTGATTGTACAATCAGATAGGCAGATAAAAGCACTGCTTTGAATTCTCAAGAGACTGCTATCTGACAGATGTGTGTTCTTAATAGATGCAAATGCCTAAACAGCATTTAAAAAAACCACCTAGCTCTGTGAAATATGTTTGTGAGGTTAAAGCTGTGATGATACTAGTTTGGAAGTCAAAAATCTGATGATTCATGGGATAGAACAAAATGCTTTTAAGAATTCTAGCTGGTTTGACTGGTGTAGATACACACTTGTTATTTGTTTGAAAAGGACAAAGTGAGCATTTGAGCTTTAAATGTATATGTTCTTCCTACAGCACAAGCTAACAGCTCTGTTTTTATGAAATGTAATGAGAAACATATTTGCATGTTTTCAGGATGATGAAAGATATGAGCAAGTGAGTGACGTCCGGGCACAGCTCAAGTTCTTTGAACAACTTGATCAAATAGAAAAGCAGCGTAAAGATGAACAAGAAAGGGAAATCTTAATGCGTGCGGCAAAGGCAAGTGCTTGGATTTCACACATGTCTGCAAAGTGTCACTTCTGACGTCAAAACTGCAGAGCTTCATTTCATTCTACAGCCCTTGCAGTGAAGGGGAAGGCTCTAATCTTCAGAGCTTGATGAATATGTTCCTTAGTTAGAGCTTGGTTATGTTTTTCATGGTAAAGCGTGGGACACACATGCTTTCCTGGTCTCGTTGTGTGTTCCCAAACTAAAAGAGGCCTTAAAACTTAGGTTTTGTGCTTTGCATTGTTAAAAAGATGGGGTTTATAGCTTGGTGGTGGTATTAAATGGCATTTAGAGGTTACAGATGTTTTGGAGACTAGAAATAGAATTCAGAAAGACTTAGGCAAGTTGGAGAAATACAATAAATAGGAAACAGTTCATTTAAGCACAAACATGAACATTAGGCAGTTTTACTCTGACCCAGATATAGGGTGAATATGATTCACTATACAGGAGCACTCTAGCAATAATTCCCCAAAGAACCCAAGGTTTCTGTTGGGTGTGTGATCTGGTATGAGTTGATAATGTCAAAAAGCACCTTCATATCAGTTGGTTCCTGTTTAGACCTGAGCTGGAATACTTTTTTCCAGTTTTTGGGCCCTACACCAAGCAGGTTTTAGAAGGAAAGCAGGTTAAAGGTCTAGAAAATGTGACCTATGAAGTAAGATTAGAGAGTAAATCCACTTACTTCAGAAGAGACATAAGTCTTCATGGCTATTTTGCATATTCATATAATTCCCTGTGTTTGCTCCTGAAGTACAGCAGGGAAGACATAGGTTAGTCATTAGGAAAAGCTTATCATTTTAAGAGTGCTTGAGCATTGAATTAAAATAATTTATTTTGCTGTTGGCTTAAAGAATGTATGGTATTAACAGCAGTCAGGATTGGTCTGGATATAGTTGGTCTTGTATTTTCTGAGTACGAATGAAAGACTGTCCTGAAGTTCTTCTGTTTTCTGTATGTTTATTTCTTGGGAAAAAACCTCAGGAAATTAAGAGAATTGATACATGTAGGAAAAAATTGATTGGCAAATGTGTACTAATTATGTAAAGCAAGAAAGTTTGCTGAAATTGTACTTTTTGTTACTTCTAAAAGTATGATATGGACAAGGAATTGTAGTGTGAAATGGGCAATTGCTAATATAATTAGTCTGTTAGCTGCAGTTCATCAAATGGGAGTCTGACTTATATGTGCTGGGTGGCAGAAAGATACATTCCTGGTAAGTGCATCGTTATACACCCAGGGATGGAATTCTTCCAAAAAGTACAGGTCTTATTCATTTTTTCATATGCAAAGTGTGGTTATTTCAGTTCACAGATCTGTGTAATTTGTGTCTTGTAAGGGTTTTATTTAAGGCATAAATGCTTAGCTATTCCTTTGCTGTTTTTAACAAAACTGGAAAAGCACGATGCTTTTTCAGAAACAGACGCCTGAAACTAAGAAAAGGGAAACTGCTATTAGTTTCTAGGAATTATTTTCCCCTGATGCCCTCCCTAGGCATGGTAGGTATTCTCCACTTCCTGCTGATGTTTAAGAAACGCTTTCATATGTTATGTAAAACTTAGAATCTTTAAATGCTTTTGTAACTGAATTATTTTTTTCTTTCTTTTCCCCCAACCATTCCATGTTCATCTCCTATCAAATACAGTCTCGATCTCGACAAGAAGATCCAGAGCAGCTTAGGTTGAAACAGAAGGCCAAGGAGGTAAGTGTTCACCTTAATATCAGCTTTTAGTTTGGAAATTGGAAGAAAAATAATTAACTGTGTTTCTTCTGGCAAATGCAGATGCAGCAACAAGAGCTAGCACAGATGAGACAGAGGGATGCCAACTTGACTGCATTAGCTGCGATTGGTCCCAGAAAGAAGAGGAAAATAGATTCATCAGGATCTGGATCAGGGACAGAGGTACAGTGTGATTGTAGTCTTGGGTTTTGCTACGTCAGTCTCTGTAAAATCCTTCCTGTTCAGAGCTGTTTCTTGGTTTGTGGAAGCTTTCTGAGCAGCAGAAGTGTATTTTGCATTCAGATTTGCTTGCTCTAAGGCCAGGACCAAGGCTTAGAATCTGCATAGCGTCATAGGGAATCAAACTTGAATTGTCATTCCCCAAGTCATGGAACTGGAAGAATGTTAGAGCTTCACTATTCTCACAAGTCTCTGCTTTTTTGGACCTCCAGAGTTTTGGGGAAGGATTGTTGTGGTTGTAGCCAATCTACTCTGCACGCTTCTTAATGTTGCTGAGGTGGGTGCAGTGGTAGAAATGAATCACTGCTAGATTTGACAGCAGGAGCTTCAGGTTGTAGGAACTTGCTAATTTCTTTCACCAGCTGTTGATTTGCTTTAGTTTTAGTATCTTTACAGCAAAACAGTTCAACCAATTCCATCTGATCGTAGAACCATTTAGGCTGGAAAAGGACTTTAAGATCATCAAGCCCAGCTGTACACCCAGCACTGCCAAGTCCACCACTAAATCATGACCCTCAGCACCACATCTATGCATCTTTTGAACACCTCCAGGGATGATGACACAAACTCTTCCCTGTTCTAGTGCTTGACAACCCTTTCAGTGAAGAAATTTTCCCTAATACCAAATCTAAACCTCACCTGATGCAACTTGAGGCCATTCCCTCTTCTCTCAGTGTTACTTAAAAGTCTGGCATCCACCACACTACACACCCCTTTCAGGTCGCTGTAAAGAGTGATCAGGTGTCTCCTCAGCCTTCTTTCTCCAGGCTGAACAACCCCAGGTCTCTCAGCCGCTCCTCACAAGACTTGTGCTTTAGACCCTGCGCAACTTCATTGCCCTTCTTTGGACAGCACCCTTCTTGTAGCAAGGGCCCCAAGCCTGAACACAGCACTTGAGATGCAGCCTCAGCAGTGCCCAGTCCAGGGGGACAACCACTGTCCTGGTCCTGCTGGCCACACTATTCCTGACGCAAGCCAGGATGCCAGTGGCCTTGGCCACACTGCTGGCTCATGTTCAGCCAGCTGTCAACCAACACTGCCAGGTCCTCTTCTGCTTTCCAGGAACTCTTCCCCACACCTGTAGCTTTGCCTGGGGTGGTTGTGTTACTGTTTAATCTGGCCCTTTAACAATTGCTCTGTAGACTAAGTCTCTGTGTGCTCAGTGTCTGATTACCTCAATGTTAATTTACATTCAGGTAGTTTGGTAGACTGCTGTATTTCTAAATGAGTTCATCAATGGCAAGTGGTATAAAATTGCTTTCTTTATGGAAGATGTTCAATGTGGGATTTCTCTAGTGTTTAGAAAGAACAAAAGTCTTCCTGAAATGTGTCATTTACAAGGCCAAAAGGTCTCTTTGTAACTGAAGGATTTTCCCCTGCAGAGTTGTCCAATAACAAGTGATAGGATAATAATAGTTTAATAATTCTTTATTGCTCCCTAAGCATTCCAAATTTTTAGTGTTAAAGCACTTACACTGTAGAAAAAAGTCTCTTCTTTCAAAAGAATTCACTTTGTTGTATACTGAGTTGTTAGAAGCAGTAATTGACATGTTCTTGATATAAAACGTTGGCGATCTGAATACCAGTAAATGTTATTTTAAAGAAAGATCAAGCCTCTTGAGCATCATTTAAAGTAATTTTAAGTTTTGAAACTTAACTAAAATTCCTGTTACTGATAATAAGACTTAGATAAAAATAAATTACTGTATTGAAGGTTTATAAATGTGGATTATAATGATAAAAATTGCAGGAAGTAGCACTTTTACAAAGACAGAGGTGTATAAATGAAGTAATCCCCAAGGAATATGCTGAAGTATCTCATGCAGTGTTAGTGTTGGCATTGCTTACTTATGCATGCACAACTGCACCATTAATAGTCTGTTAATGTCACTTAGGTTATGGAATGTATTTTACATCTACTGTGAACACTTGTTTGTATTTCATCTAAATCTGACTAATTTGGTTATCCTAGATTAATCACTTACTGGTTAACCAATTAACTGCAGGTTCCCTGGAAATCTAATCTTTTTGTCTGTTAAATTAAGAACCAGCTGCTTTTGATCTGATAGACTCACAGCTGTGCTTTTGCTGCTGTGTCACTTGACATTTTTAAATTGAGCTCCACTTGTCACCATTTGTATGCAGTTTGTAGTTAAGGCACATTACAAGAAGTGTGGAAAATAAGGTTTGTCATTACTTAGACATAGATTTGTAAATGTAAGCTTTTGATGTCTAGGAATGCTGAATCCTAATTACGTGTAACATCACTTCGAAGTAGTAATTGTACTGTTTTGTTTCAAAAGGCAACAAAACAAGTTGCTGTCAGTGTGAGGTTTTATATCCACGTGACTTTATTGAATTAGCAAAAAGCTTCTTAACTTATGCCATGCCTGCAGGAGTAGCAGAGTTCTGTGTCTCCTGCACTTTTACCTTTGCATTTAAGTATTATAGTCTTTATAAAAAAATCAGGCTTGAGCTTTTATCGAAGAATATTTTTAAAACAAAGACTTAAAACACTTGCAATTATTCTCTCTCTTGTCTTGTTAGTAGCCATGTGTATGTATTTAACAAAATGTAGTTTACACACGGTTCTCCTTCATCTTCTGATTCCAACTGAAGTTGATGGAAATTAGGCATCAAAGTTGTGCAGGGGCCTTAAAATATCCCTCTGAAAATCCAGCCTTTAAACCCTCCTAACTGCAGGTCTCTGAGTTGATGGTTGTTGGTTCACCAGGTCACAGAAGTCTGACTTCACTGCTGGCAGTGTGGTGAAGCAAGAAGAGCCGCACCGAGTGCGGTTACTGCTTCACCCGGGGATGGCAGCTTCCAGTGCAGCTTGGATTGGTTCCATAACAGTGCACAGTGATCATAGCTGTACTGCTTTCATGTGTAGAAAGGATGTATTAGTGTGAGCATCAGCAGCTTATTCACGTGGCTTTTGCACTGCCCTTTGTAGTAGGCAGATTTTGGCTTTTCTCAAGCCTGGCATGTCCTTGTGTAGAACAGGCTTTTAAAATTCTCCAAACTCTCAGGCAGGTAAACCTTGACTCACTAGCAGAGTGTGTTTGGACCTTCTATCACTAAGCATTGAAATTCTGTTAAAACATGATTCAAGCAAATGAAATCAGAGGAAAAAAGGAATCCATAAATAAGCCACAGACATGGAAAACCTGTGCCTGGTGTCTCAGAACACCTTCGCTGTTCATGTAAATATCCAAAGAGCAAGGTATCAGCAACAGGCAACTGCCAGAAAGATTCTCCACTCAAAGTTTGAGGTAGAAGTTGGCTTTTGGTCTCTGCGTGCCATCTGCTGGTGACTGCGCCTTAGTGCTGTGCCGAGGAGGAGCTGGGAGGCTGCTGTGGCGTGGTGCTGGTTGCCGGTGCTGTTCTGAGCCCTGACGCTCTTCAGTTCTCCTTGCTGGACCGTGCCCATCGCCAGCCTCAAGCCAGGCTGCACCCCTCTTACTACCGAACCGTTTCGGGTGTGTGAGCACAGGACATGGCCAAACCTGTCTTCACTGGAAGAGGCACCTTGTTTCTGGATAGTAACTGATTCCTAGGACTTTAAAGCACTCCAGGATTTCCTTGCTTGTGTAAAGGGAAGCACAACAGGCATGGCAGAGTTGTGTTAATCATATATATGCTGTCAGAACTGCGTTTCTGGAAGTTAGAGTGCAGTGGAGTTTGCCCCAGCAGGCTTGCTGTATAACTCTCTCAGCAGGCAGTGTGCATCTTCACAGCTGGAGGATGTGGGTGTCTCTAAAGATATCAAATGTATTTTTTTTTCTCCTACTTTTTCTGAAGTTACAAATATAATCTGCTACTTGGGGAAAACTACTAGTGTGTACCAAAGGGGTAAGTGTTGCTGGATGATGGGAAGGAATTCAGAGATCATTGGAGTGTGTCTGACTCTGTCTAGGAGTGCAGCTACTTAATATAATCCTGAGCTGGTTACAGCTGTTGTCACTGAAAGGAGAGGTCTTGCTACCCTACCATGAAGATTGGGTGGTCTAGGACATTATTCAAGACCTTAGGGTCCAGGGGGGGATAGGGCTGTTTCCCAGTTCTTTCAGGAACCTCAGGGCTATCCTTGGGATTTGTATGCTGAGGTTGTGAAGAATACTGTCCCTTCTGTTTGTTTTGATTACTGGGATTGCCTATCATTAGTGGCTTCCTCAACAGAAGAATGCATTGGGGGTTTTATCTCTGTTAAATGTGGCTGAAAACTTCTTCAGAGATTTCTTTTCCATTCTTATAAACAATAGCTGATCTGGTAGCATGCAGTTTGATAGCTTCCTGTACATAGTCACTAGAGCTTCTCCCTCACCTGTTGTCTTAGGAAAGTTTTGGAATACCTGGTCATGTTCTGATCCATCTTTTCTTCTCACTTCCAGGGATCTGGTACAAGTGCAGCAGTCCCAGGCAGCTCTGGAGTTGGAACAACCAGACAGTTTACGCGACAAAGGATAACGCGGGTGAACCTCAGGGACCTCATATTTTGTTTAGAAAATGAGCGAGAGACAAGCCATTCACTATTGCTATACAAAGCATTCCTTAAGTAAAATGGCAAAGATCAAGGTATTTTTGACTGAGAGACGCCTGAGGACATTTTTTATATATTTGCAGATTACGCCTTTTTGTAACAAGCAAATGGGATATTGTTTAAAAGAAACAACCACCTCTTTACATGGAACAGTTTTATATTCCTGTTTATAAATAAAACTCTTCAGTATAAGAGAAAATACATTTCTGTAACAGTGAGCATACTTACAAGGCCTGTGGATACTATAAAAGGACAATTAAATTTTAACTCATCTCTTGATTGAGTGGCCTTCTTGCCAAACAAGCCATATATAAAGACTGATGGAATCGTTTAGCAAATAACTAGCTACCCTTTGTCAGCCCTGTAGCAGTTTCGACATTAATTGTACATTTTAGTTCAGTTTTATTCAACTAAATCAATTATATAGGCATATGTCTACAGCAGATGACCTCATTTCATTTAGCTTTTTTTTTTAAAGCGGTCAGTTAGCAAAGCAAACTGATTTTTTTTTTTAAAGAATATTTATCTTTCCCCAAAATGTTCGAAATCTAGAGGGATATACAGTTAATTTTAAACATAACCTCAGTTTTAATCACATTATTGCTTATTAGAGGCCCTGAAATCCCATAAAGGAGGGTTACTTCTGAATGTTTTAGCAGCATCTGTAAAAATGCATTTTATTTGCTATAGTTTGTAAAGCTGTAAAGTCAAAAAAGGAAAAAAAGGAAAAAAAGAGAAACCTTTTCAGCATAAATATATTTTACTTGCACTGTGTTTTTTAGCTAAAGTGAAAGCTTAGATTAAATAAAATCAAAGTTGAGAGGAATCATCAAAAGACTGTTTCTCAGTGTGAATCAAGTGTTGAAAAATGGTTGGTGTATTTTGTCAGTAATTGTACATAATTTTTGGCACATAACATAAAAATGGCTATGTAAACTATAATTATTTTGCTAAAAGACTGTATGCAAGCTGTGGGCCTACTTTAAAGATGTCCAGAGCAAAGTCCCTTCTTTGTACCTATTTTTTTATTACAAATATACTAATTGGTTCTTTATATTTTCAGAGGTTATTGTATTAAATTGTCTATTGATAGTACTTTTATGACTGTAAATACTTTGGCTTTCTTTGTGTGAACTCTCATGGTAGAATTTAACTCTCTTGCGTGTAAACTGAATGCTGATCAGTATTTTTATCAGACACCTGACAACTGTTACACCCCTTTTATTTTTGTCTTTTAGGAAATCCTGTCTTTCCATTTTTTTTTCATGTAAATTTTGCACAGTTACTTGTTCATATGTAAATATTTTACTTTCAAAAATGAAGTTTTTAATTGCTATTGTTTTATATAGGATTGAAAGAAAATTAACTCCTTTATTAAAAACAAATTTATCTGTATTTGCTAATGTATTTTTCTCTCTAAATCTTCTCTTGAATTTATTTTTCTTGGTACAGTAAAAGTTTAGTCTACCTGAGGGGATACTGGTTCCTAAAGATGCACTTTGGGTTGGTTTTTTTATATTGTTTTGGAGATATGTAACTTTAGGAATCTAGAAATTTTGTGGTTGTCTTAGGGCTCTTGAAGAAAGATGAGGGGATAGTGGGGGATGTTTTGGTTGTGTTTATAAACAAGGGGATGTTTCTGAACTCTTAGAAGTCTTTTGGTTTTGTCTAGTGGTGGTTTAATAAGACACTTCAGCCCTTTCCTTGAGGGCAGCCTGCTCCCTCCAACATGACTGGGATGGTTTTCAGGAGGAGATGTGACACAAACCATGGGATTTGGAGCACAGCTATACAAGAGGATACTTTTGATTGTGAACGTGCTTTTGGTTATGAAGGTGGAACTCTGAGAAGGTGTAGTTCTGGTGGTCTGTACTGAATGTTTGACTTTGGTTTTGTTAGGTTTTTTTTAATTCACCCTCTCAAAAAATAAATTCACAATTGTGAGGGCCTAATCCTGCTGTTAAGTTAATAGAAGAATCCTGTTAAATTGGTCATTATTTCTTGCATACAGACAAATCTGTCTACAGGCTACTGCCCCAAGCACACTGCTGCTGACCTGCCCCCAGCCCAGCGCTGGCTCAGGCCAGGTGAGGAGGGAGCGGCTGTCTCTGGAAGCACGGTGTGGCTCCTGGTGACGTTCACACCCGACACCGTGTGTGACACTTACCTTGAAGTTTCTAATTGTTTGTAAACTTCACACTGTCCTTCACATTGTGTAATGTTCTTAAGTGGAAAGAAATGACTTTGACTTTTGGCCAAACATTGTCATAGCCTTCCTTTAACGAGCCTTGGCTGTCAATGTGAACTGCTACTGTCCGGCCAGCGATGGAGCACGGGAGCTGCGGAGCTGTGGCAGGTGAGCTGGGAAGAAACCGACCTTCAGGTGTTGCTTCCGATAGCGAGTTGGGGGTAAGACATGTTTCAAACATGCAAGTTACTACACGGTGTGCTGTGCTTTGTGCTCCCTCTTCAGCAGAGGTAGGAGTGTAGAAGTATGGGGGAGAAACCAAGGGAGCTGGGAGGAGAGAGAGATCTATAAGCCCGTAGCTTGTGGGTTTGTTTTAAATGAGATGGGTTTTAAGTGCACAGTCAGCCTCTCACTCCATACAGATCTTCACAGCTTTTAAAGTTTAGTCTCAAAGCTGGTGGTGTCCATCTCCCACCAGCAGCTCAAAGTCGTGTATCTTCAGACCGGGCTGTTGGTGCTCCGTTGTTGGTGCTGGAGTGAGCGCTGCGTTGTGGCCATGCTCCTGGGGGGATGCCCTCGTGGCAGGGCAGTGACTCTGCAGGTTGGGGTGTTTTTAATGGTAAAAATGATAACTCAGAAGCTTTATGTTTCAGAGTAAAGTTGTAACTGTGTATGTGTGTGTGTGTGTGTTTACAAGGCAAGTGCTTCTCTTGTGCGTTACTGACCCATAAAGAGAGAAACTCATTCTTTTCTGGCCCCTACACTTGCCTAACTCCCCCAGAGAGCAAGGGCTAACGTGCAAGGGAACTGACCATCCCTTTCCTTCATCCTCTTCCAAAGAATGGTGCAACTTCTTTGTAGCATCCTCAGGACCGGAGGTGTGTGAGTTGGAGACTGCCCTGCCTGGCAGCCTCCCTCCTGCTGGCCACCCAAGATGTTTTATAATAGTTTTTACCATACTCTCTTCCTCTCTTCTTGCCTGTAAGTTTACCAGCATTTGCATGTGTGACCTAGAGGTGGGCTCCCTGCCCTGTTTTACAAAAGTCTTGATGTCTCTGTTTTTTTAACCCTTTTGAGTAGATAGTGCATAGCTGTGGCATTGCTGAATGATTGATAACAGTCTTTTTCTAGCATAGAAATTCAGCAGAACAAATGAGATGTAATGAGGCACTCTGGTCTTTGTATTTCACAGGTGTATAATTAGATACATTTTCAGGGAACCTGTTGTAATAGTGAGAGATACGTGTGTGAATGCTCTGATAAATGCCATCAAATTCAGGGCAATTAAGATTTTATTGGAGACTTTAATCTGATCCAAGAAGTTTCCCCATATTTCTAAGACTAAATTGCCCATAATGGTGTGAGGAGTCCAATGCAGTGACAGTTGGAACCATTTCCTTGTATTTTTGGTTATTTGTCCAACTGCAGAGAAGAGTCTTGACTCCTGGGGCAGGTTCAGTAGGATGGCAGCTGGGGTGGGTGTGATGATTCCAGCTGTAGTTGTTTCCAGGGAGTGTGTATGTGCACCCATGTGTCCAGGGGAGCGTGCAAACCCTCGTGCTGGTGAGTTGAAGTTGTGAGGGCTCCCTTCTCTACGTGCTTATGGTGTGTAAAAATCCTTGCACAAACGTTAGGGCTTTAGGCAAGTGCAGGTCAACTATATCCAAGTGTGTGATGTGTATGGATGAAGTGTGGCCAGGAGAAGGTTTGGGTACTACGGGTTGAGCCAAATCTTTAGATTTTGGGAGTGTCACACAAGCAGCACCCTGTGTGAGGTTGGCTTCTCAGTGTTCTGGGCTATTTGTTAGCAAGTGACCTTTCCCTGTTTGTGAATGTTGCCAAGATGATAAATTAAGGAGAAGATGGTTGGAGGGATAGGTAGGGAGGGCAGCCTTGCGACCTGCCTTTAATTTGCCCATCACATGCTGCCCGCAGGGGTGTATGTCCCAGTCCCACAGGCTGCTAACTGGGGCTGGACATCAAATCGCATTTTAATGGCACAGATCTGTGTCCCCCCTGCAAAGCAGCTATGGCCACAGCCCCTCTCAGCTCCCCCATCACCATCCTTGGAGCAGAGACCAAGCAGAGCAAGTCAGGACTCCTTTGCTTTGGGTGGTGATGGTCTTACCCAAGGGCATACTGAGTTGTGAGAACGGGAGTCAGCTCTTTAAAACTTGGTTTTAGGACTCAATCCTGATCCTCCTATTCCTGTGTCTCCTGAGGGAAACTTGCTCCTTGCTGCTGTGGAGGTGGGAGTGGGAGGGGACCTCTGGGTGCACTGAGGGAGGCCTCACACTTCATAGCCACTACCTGCCTGCTCTCCTCCTACTTCACAAATTACTTGTGAAACGTGCTATGTTTTCCCTTTGTTTTTCTGCTCAGCTTATTTATTGTTATTTCCATGAGGAGCCGGGCTGCACCCTGTTTGGTTTCCTCCTGGGAGTTCCCCTGTTCTGAAGTCAATAGCAGACGTGTACAAACAACAGGAGCAGCGTTGGGCTGTGATACACACTGTGTTTCTGTAAGAGGCCTGAATAAATGCATAACAAATCTTGCTCTTACTGTGCTGGGAAAGTGCTGTCTGGTTTTACTCCAGTGCTTATGGAGCTTTCAACCCAGTAACCAAATTAAGTTGCCAACCAAAAAGTTGTGAGTGGTTTCTAGTTCCTGTGCTGCTGCTTTCGCTGCTCATCCAATTACTGTGATTGGGCTTTGAAGAACAATGCATCTCATTTCCCAGGAGCTGAAGGCAGTGATGTTTAGATGCAGCCTCTTTAAAAGAAAATCAAACTCCTGATGCCATCTCAGGCGTGTTGCTGTTTAGCTTCTTCACTTTGAGAGGGAAAAATCTGTGTAAGTCGTGGGTAAGACCCTTCACTTAGAGGGGGAGTGAGGGGGATTGATTGTTCTTGTCTGAGAAATGAGAGTTAGGGGCCTAGAACAAGTGAGCTGTTCTCACTCTCTTAGCACTGATGCTCGGCAGCTGGGTGTGATTTGAGGTGGGTTTTTTCCTTTAGGTTTTCTTTATTCCCATTATTCTTGAAAGGTGGGAGTAAGTTGTGTGTGTGTGTGTGTGTGTGCTTATCCTTGGTGCGGGAATTTTGGGGTCCCTGTTAGAGCACAGCCCTAAACCAGTTGTGTTGGCAGAGCTGAGAGTGCTGGCAGAGGTGAGCACCATTCCCATCCAGCCGCTCCCCCTGCCCCAAGTCCCAGCAGGGTCTGTCCCTGCAGGGCCAGTTGTGCTGCACCCTCAACCCAGCAAAACTCCCCGAAACAACTTGGTTCCCTGATTGCAAAATACATGAGAGCTCATGTGGGTTGGGATGAGAGCGGGAGCTGGTGGCTGGGGAGGAGGGAATGAGCAAGACCCCCTCTCCCCAGGGTTGTACCCCTGCCAGCAGACTGGACAGCCAAGGTGTGGGTGAGCTGGAAGCTCTGAGCAGCTTTGCTCTCAGGAAGGTGCCTGAGGCTGCCTGTGCATTTAAAAATACATAAATTTAAAAAAAGAATAGCCAAACCAAGTACCTGGTACCTCCACACCACAAAGCAGGTCTGTGCGAGCATCCCCATCTCCTTGGCAACGGAAGCAGGCAGGGAGTGTGGGGAAGGTCTGTGTATGATGGGGGAGCAGGGGCTGTCCCTGGGGGAGGTGAGGACAGGCTTGCTTCCCCCGCATCCAGGACCAGCATCACACCCCTGAGATGTGATCTGGTGTTTTGGGGGTTTTTTAGGCCCGGACAGATTTTTTTGTTGATGAAGTTTCTTTGCCAGAACAGAGGAAGGAGAGGAGATGCTGAGTGACCCTGGGTTCCTCCTGGGCTTGTGGCTCCCACACACTTTATTTCCATGTACACACAATGTGGGGGTATGTGTTTAATATTTAGATGTAGGCACAAATCTATATGTATATCTGTATCTCTAGAGAAATAGTGTCTATATAGAACAGTCTCTTCTGCAACTCCATTCTCCCCGCAGGCGGGCTGGCTCTGTGACCCAGCAGCTCTCCCCTCTCTCTGGCCCTGCCTACAGCTGATTTTGCAGGTTCGGGGTGTGTAAATTGTCACCCAAAGCTGCCTGGTGCTGACAAAGGGAACTGGGCAGCAAAGAGCCTCCCGGGTGTTTCACCCAGTGCATGGAAGGTGGCATCAGGGTGCTTGCTCCGAGGATGGGGTGCTAATGGCTACTTCAGGGGAGCCTACTGGTTTTGTTTGCCTGTAACTGGTGAACGTTTCTGTTGTATTTTGTCACTGGATCTGGGAGGGGAAAGAAGAGGTGTTGGCAAAGTAGTTCAACACTCAGCGTGAGTTTAATGGCAGAGCACTGTGGTCAGTGTGGGGTCGGGTGGGAGGGAGGAAAGAGGTCAGCTCTGGGGTTTCGGTGCCTGTGGTTGAGGGAGAAGAAAATAATGATTTCTGGGGGGAAAAAAACTAATTAAAACAAGATTGGGAGGGTCATGGAGGCAGCTGGTCCTCACTGTCCTGTGCCTTCACCCCTCAGAGGGGCTTAACGCGGCATCCTGTGCCCGAATCCTCTGCTGCATTCCTGCTGAGGGAGCACATGGAGACCCTCGGCTGGAAAAACCCTCTGTAACTGCTGCTGTTTCATCAGTAAGGTGCCGAATCCGTCCTCCTCTGTGCAGGGAAAAGCTGGGAGCGGCGCACGGGCAGCCAGCTCGGCTCGGCGGGCGGCAGATGGTGCTCTGAGCCCGGCTACGCCGCGTCCGAGTCCTCCCTCCCTCCATCCCTCCCTCCCTTCCTCCATCCCTCCTCCGTCCCTTCTCCCTGAAACACGGTCCTGCTAAATCCCAACCCGCGGTGGGGGGAACGCTCCTCTGCCTAATGCAAAGTATAAATTATTCATTCTGCTGAGTGCTAAATAATAGAAGGGGGGAAGGGGGGTGGTAGCTCAGTTGATGCGGCAGGAAAAAACAAACCTCCAATTAATAGGAAGAAAAAAGGGGAGAGCCCTGTGTGCTGCAGCAGACTTTGATCAGAGGGGCTGCCCCAGACTGTTTATTTATGTATTTAAGTCTTTTTGGAGGGCACGGTCGCTGCAGATGTCTGTGAGCTCACGAGTGTGAAGGCAGGTAGCAGCCAGGGGAATTAGCGGAGGTGCAGAAGAAAGGGAGCTGCCGGCTGGAAACGTTTACAAAATGGGACATGGATGTTCAAAGGCAACTCCTGGTGATGGCAAGATGTAAGGAAATCAGTGTCAGAAAGCGTGGTACATGCAGAATCAGGGTTTGAACCACGGCCTCTTAATTTCCCCCCTTCTTTCAAGTGCTGTGATTTCTACAGGGTACAAATCTACAAGGCTTGATACGAGATGCGTTTGAAGAGGGGGTGAGGTAAGTTGATGCCAGGAGTTGTGGCTGCTGGAGTTAGAAAATCCCAAATATCTCAGCAATGTGCTTTGGGAGGTCTGTGGGTGGAGAGGACACTGCTGTCCTGGTTCTGGTTTGGATCAGCTTCCCCATTGCCCCTTGCCTTTGCAGGACAACTGCACATGGAGGAGGGGGTTGGGGTGGGTATCCCTCCTGCCTAGTTTTCAGCTGGGCTCCCTGCAGCTCCTGGCCCATAATCCCTACTAAACTCTGCTGAGCTGCGTGGCAGTGGGGGTTTTTCTAGGGGGGATGCCTTGATGAGCACAGGGCCAGCAATGGGGTGACCCTGCTTCCACCCCATCCATCCATGCCCCTTCTCCCATCTCCCTGAGTCACTGCAGACCTCCGAGCTGCTCCCAAAACCACGCTCTAATGTCACCCTGTAGCTCAAGGGCTGGCTCAGCCCTGGCTGCCAGAACTATCCATGCCCGGACCCGACTGCCGCATCGATTCCAGGTCAGACAGCCCCACAGGCAGCAGCTTGGCAGGGAATTGCTGTTTTCTAGGTCGTTAAGTCCTTTGCTCTTTGGTCCTTTACCTCCCGCACACCCCCAAGGTGTGTTATAATCACCCCTAAACGCAGCTGCTAATTGTTCCATGTCCCTGGGAGGGAGGAAGAGCAGAGTCACATTAAGTCACAATAATCAAGAGCTTCTGTAACAAACGAACTCGAACCTGCTTGACAGGAGGACGCAGAGGTGCTGCCTCACTCCTGCAAAGGGCCGTGTTTAGCAGTAATCTTATTTGTAATCTAATCAATGTGTTTACTGAAGGAGAGAATATCAGCAAGTATTGCTTCAAGACACTTAGGGGACGTGACACTGTTCCCAGCTCGAATGTAGACACGTTTCCTAAGAGGAAAGCTGCTCTGTATTTAGCTGGGTTGGCAGAGGGTTTGTCTGGGGGGTGGGAGGGGACCCGTCTTGCTGTGGTGGGGATGGGCCCATCGGGATGTCAGGGATGGGTTATCCCATCTGAGCCTCTCTGGATCCTGGTCCAACCGTCTCCAAGCGAGCACTACAGCTCCTTCCCAGGTTCATGGGTGGGCTGTCACCTCCAGGCCACTGTGGCTGATGCTAATGCCTGCCACGAGCCAAGCCCAGGTCTCCTCTCCTGTGAGGCTGGAGACATCTAATGAAGGTGATGTCAAAAGAGTTTATTTTTCCATAGGAATTCAACATGTTATGAAACCCCAACCTGAGCTTCCCAACCAGAAAAGGCAAATGCTGATGTCTCACATTCAGCCTGTCTTCTGCTTTTCCTACTTCCATTCACACTGATACTGGGTTGAACTCCTTGACTTAGGTCAACACCAAAGATGATGGACCAGGAGCTGTACCCGTCAGGATGACCCCATGCTGATGAGAACCAGACTGGGCTGTGTGGGGCACAGAGCCAGGATGACCAAAGATGGGGAGGAGGAGTGGAGACAGGAGCCAGCAGTGCTGTGGGCAGGACCTGCCGTGGCACTGAGGGCAGCAGCTGCAGCAGGGTTTGAAGAAATCCCCTCTCTGAAGGAAGAGGTTGTTGAGTGCCAGCAAGGAGGAACTGCTGCTGAACGTGGAAACGGTCTGAAGTAAACCCCCTGGCTCTGTATGCTGCCAGAGGGGGAATGGTGGTGGTTCTGCCCCCAGCTGTGGTCAGGCAGGGGACAGCAGGGATTGTACCCGCTGGTGAGGGTCCAGGGGCAGCCTGTTTTCTTCTGTTTTTCTTCTCTGTGGGAGCTGAGATCTCCCCTTCAAAGACCTGCTGGGGGGACGCTCCATGGTCCCAGGGCTGTGCCATGTGCTGTGAAAGCAGCTTGTTGGCACTGCCCTGCAAGGGTTTGAGGGTGCTGTCCCAGCCCCATGCCTGGGAGGGTCACCAGCCACCTGTTCCACGTGTGTCTCACCCACTGGGTGCTGGTGGTAAGGAGCTGTTACTAAAATAACTTGGCATTGCTGAGAACTGCTTATTTGCTGCTTCTAGATCTCTTGGAGTGGGTCATGATGTGCTTGAGTCATCAGAGCTACAGGGGCGCAACCTGCCAGTGCTGGTGATGGAGGCTGATAAGGACTAAAGGACAAAGGTGAGTGAAACTGTGCCAGCCCTGGCAGGGACAGTGTGTGTGTGAGGACGAGCATGGAGATGAAGCTGGTGGAAGGTGTGTTTGCAGAGCCCTGTCCCCTGGGCAGCCCCAGCTGAGGCAGGAGTCAGGAGTATGAAAAACTGGGATTTGTGTGTGTGTGTGTTCAGGAAAGTTTGGAGGTTTTAGTAAAAACTTACAGGGCAACATATAACATCCATAACGAACAATTAGGCTCTAATGCACCCAGTGGAGGAGTTTCCCACTCACCCCAGGCAGTTAGAAGGTGCCTTTTATCCTGAAACATGAGGGTTATACGTATAAAAGTGTATAATGTTTCCCTTATAAAATTTTTATCCTTTCTAATGTATCCCAAAGCTCTTTAAAAACCGAAAATACAAACTCTGGAGGTTTGGATGTGGCTGCAGAGGAAAGGGATGGCTGGTTAGTTCAACACAAGCCAGCAGCAGAGAGGATGTGGGATGCATCCTACCAGGGCAGAAACATCATCTGAGAGAGGCAGGATGTGACCATCCTGAGGGGTCCTGGCCAGCCATGCTGAGCTCCTGGAGCATCTTTCAAGGTCCAGAGCCCGCAGCATTGCACAGGCATGCATCCACCCTGCTGCTGCAGAGCACTTTAAATCTGAGCTAAACTGACAAGGAAGCTGGTAGGAAAATAAAAACAACACGAAAAATAAATGCTGGCTGTTTAATTATTTAAATTAAGACTTATTTGAAAGCTGTGTTTGCAGCAAACACCCCTCCTCCCCTTTATTTTTTAATGAGCTCCAGTGCATTGAAAAAGGGGGAAAAAATAATCCAATCAACTCCCCCTTCCAGTTTCTTAACATGTTTAATTAAACAGGTAGGAAAAACCCTTCTGTCCTTGGCTTCCAGAGCAGGTGGTGCCAGCACTCCTTCCCCGTGCACTGCATCCCACCTGTGGGGAAAGGCCCAGGGGGTTTCCAGCAGGACTGGGGGGATCCTATCTACAACCCAGGAGAGGTTTGGGGATGCAGAGCAGAGGGTTTGAAGCTTGTACCCCTGATCACCTCGCTGCTGCTTGAGCCAGTGGGAGCATGTTTTGGGGTGATATAAGATATAGGTGATATGTTTTGGATATAGGAAGGGAAAAGGCAGGAGAGGTGTGATGTTTCAGGGATGCATTTCCAGGGGGCCTGCTGGAGACGGGGGGCTCACTCCCCCACACTGGCTCATGCTCTTCCCTCATTATCTCCCCTCACTTTCCCCTGACCATCCAGCGCTGGTCCATCGGTGCCGTTACAACCCGGAGGAAGTCATGAGCAGCATCCCATGCCAGGCAGCAGCACGGAGCTTGTTTTCCTGCTGCCTGCAAGCAGGGAGCAGTGTCCCCACGCTGATTTCTCCTCAAACCTTACGTTGATGGGCAGGGACACTTCCACACTCAGAAATGTCCCTGGACGCCCCAGACACTGTCCCTCTGTCCCTGCCAATCCTTACAGCACAGATACTCTGCCCCACACACACACACTGACAAGGAGGAATCAGCCCAGGCCCATCCTATCCACACCAGAGCCCTGCTGTGGTCCCCTGTGTGGGGAGAGGGCTTTGCTTTAATTCTGGGGTTATTGGATAGACTGAGTCACACTGGGATAAATCCAGCTGGTCTTACAGTGTGTGTATGCCTTAAAAAGATGTGTGGGGATGCTAACAGTGCTAGTTGTCACCATGCTTGGAGAAATGTAGAAATAGAAATAGAGACAAATATACTTCAAATTTGCAGCCTTAATGGCTTTACAGCCCATTCTAATTATTATATATCTATCACATCAGCACACCGCAGCACTCGTGGTGTTTTTATTTAGCTCCATCTGGTGCTTGATAACATGCTTCTGATACCAACACGAGCCTGAATGGGGAAGGGATGTAAAATATAGCTCTGTAGAGAGTTTCCTTAAGAGATGTCCCAAAACAACCCTGCGCTGGGTAAAAAGGCAGTGTGGATTGAAAAAAATGCTCCTGGGTGAGGAGGAGGGATGAGAGTGGTTCAAAGCACACGTGCATGGGAACACCGGTCCAGGTTCCGTGCCTGTAGCCCGTGGGTTGGATGTTGATGCCATTGATGCCGACCTCTTGGCACTTATCACAGTATCACAGAACTGTTGGGGTTGAAGGGACCTCCAGAGATCATCGGGTCCAACCCCCCTGCCAAAGCAGGGTCCCTAGGACAGGTCGCACAGGTTGGCATCCAGACAGGTCTTGAATCTCTCCAGAGAAGGAGACTCCACACCCCCCTGGGCAGCCTGTCCCAGGGCTCCCTCACCCTCACTGTGAAGAAGTTCTTTTGCACATTGGTGCAGAACTTCCATGTTTCCACTGTACCCAGTGTGATTTCAGGGTTTCTCTGGCTTTGTAAGAATTTCAGGAGTGGAAGAGACACATAAAGGGACACTGGAGACTGAGAAATGAGATGGGCAGTGGGGGAAGGTGTAGATATTGAACAGTGCAAGTGATCCTGCGTGCTGTTGGTGTGTTTGCCAGGAGTTTCTGACTTTCTCAGCTGTGTTGGGGAGAAAAGGGCTTTATGTACACAGGGGAAACAGCAAAATAAATTCCCTGCTTGCTCGCCCCCTCCCCGCTGGCTGATGCTCCCCTGGGATGTGCATCCTCCTGGGAGCACGGTGCAGGGATGTGTGGGTGTCACCATGGCACCATTAAGTGTAAATGGAACCAAACCAGGGATGTGATGCAGGACGTGTTAATAGGAATGAAGGGCCTTTGAGGGGGGGAAATCCATTCCTGAGCTGTGTGGGATGAGGGATACAACACACATGCCTCACTGCCAGCAGCCCATGCTGGGGAAGCTGCCTGTGGAGCACTGGGGATGGGCTGGCCCTGAAACCCTCTGTTCTTCAGTTCTTGCTGAGATTCACCTTTGTTCCCACAGTCGTGCCCTAGAAAACACAGTTGTAGTGAACAGCTCTGGTAACAAACTCCTGGCTCTGAGGAGAATGGGTTTATAGCCGGGCTCACAGTGAGCAGGGATTAAATACCCAGCTCCATCCAGCCCCGGGTGCCCTGGAAGCTGCACTGACCCTCTGGGCTTCCAGGCCGCTGGAATAAAAGCACAGAGGGAACAGCAGCTGCATCTCTACTGGTGAGGAGCTGCCTGAAGTTTTTGGGGCTTGGTCCTGACACAGGATGCAACATCTACGTGATATGGGCACGTGAGCCAAGGCACGTCCCTGCTTCAACGCCTGGGAGTTCCAATGGGGTTTCCCAAGGAAATCTCGCTCTGCCTCAGTAGCAGGACAGTGGTGGCTGTGCCAACCCGAGCTTTGAGGTTGGAAAAGACAATTACAACCCAAGTTCTGTACAAAGCCAGGCTGTAGCTCTGTGCAGCTGGTCCTGTGGGGAGAGGTGGGCCTAACCAACCTGTACTATGGCAGGTGAATGAAGGGCTGGGCTATGTTTCCCTCCAGACTACTTTTAATCCTATGCTTTCTTCCAAACAAAGAGTTGCCAGCTGGATACCTAGAGATCAATGTGTTTTATTCATCACCTGCAGGCAGGTACTCTTTCCTATTAATGTTTTCCTCACTTTACAGGCTAATTAAGGTCACCCTACCAGCAGAATGCTGCTGCCTCTCTTCTAAACTACTCTACCTGATTGGGTTTTTTAGACTGTGTATGACACTTACCTGTGTCAAACCAGCACATCCCTGCTGTGGGCTGGAGTCTCACCATCAGCTCCCTCCTGCGCCAAGGCAGGAGCCAGCTCATGTGGGGCCATTCCCCGTGGTCTCTTGTGATGCTTTTCTTTTGTTTTAAGATTTGGCAGCTCAGGGAAGGCCCTGGAAGCTTCTCAGACTCAACCCAAGCTTGGAGCATAAGCCAGAGCCTGGTACCTTGCTGTGGAGTGACCTCTGAGTGCTGGGAAGGTCCAATCTGAGCCCGGTGGTCCAGAACCACCCAAACAGCAGCACATCTCCTGCAGTTTCCTTGCTGTCATCCCCGTGCTCTCAGCACTGGCATCACTGAGCTTGGCTCGGTGTCGCATTCGATTTTGTTGCAAATAACCTCAAAATCCTTTGAAGGGCATGGCTGCCCCTAAACAGATTGTAGAACCTCCACCTACCTCTCCGTTAGGTTTAAATCAAACTTCTCTGAATATATTACACCGCAGAGCCATATGTTCAGTGCCACTTCCCTCGGTGTGTCACGTATTTCAGCGGCTATAGGCTGCCTGAGATATATGGACATTGCCAAGAACAGGAGCGGTGGACGAGCCCTCCTCCTGCTGCGGTGAGGAACACATTTTCAGATGGCTGAGGGGGCGGTGGGGTGGGAGGGGGCTTGATGGGCAACTGTTAAATGCCACTCATGAGCACGTCCCCTAAATCTTGCTCTGCGACTTGTTTCTGTGAGGATGATGCTTGGCTGGTGGCTGCCCCTCTTACAGGAGATCTCTGGAGGTCTCTGGAGATCTCTGGATCTCTCTGGAGATCTCACCCCTGGGGTGAGCGGGTGCCTCTGCCCAGCCCCTGTCCATTTCCTGAGTACCCCAGAATGGCTGGATTCTCAAGTCCTGCCATGCCCATCCCAGCTCATCACACCCCATGCACTTGGTATTTTCCTGTCCCACTCAGAATCTTTTGGGGTTTTCAGTGTCAGTAACTCTCAGGTGGATAAAGAAATTGGAGCGTTTTGGGCAAAAGGCATCGGGGTGTGAATAAGTTACTGCATCTGTGGGGGGACAAACACAGTCCCTTCCCATCTGAGGAGAACAGGACCTGCTAACAACCTGCCTGGTTTTATCTTCATTAATACTAGCAGTGTCTCTGAGGGGCCATCAAATCTCTGTCCCCATGTTGGGGATGACATCTGCTCTTCTCCCCAGGACAAGCCCCTCCCCAGCTCTGTTTTACACTTCCCATTGCTCCCTCCTTGGTTTTTGCGCCCTTTGGCTGGAGCTATCCCCAGGAGGGGCTGCCATCCCCGGGGAGGGGACACAGCCACCATCTCTGGGGACACTTGGGTGTGCATGGGGGTCTTGGCCCCTGGTGCATGGCCGTGGGGGCTGCCTGGCTCTGTGCCCCACGGCAGCTCCAGCGCCGGCGGGACGGTGCCAGGCCCTGCCGAACGGGCGCCGTCGAGTGCAATTACAGCTCTGAAATGTACTTCCCTGTGAATACGTTCCAGTGCCGGCTAATATGTGCTCTGATATTGGCACCGCTTCCGCTAATATCCCTGCCAGCGAATTCTCTGCTCTGCTTGAATATTCATGGGAAGCGAACGTGGAGAGAGGCACAGGCCTAAATGAGGTGAGCTCGTTTAAAGACCCAGGCTCAAAATTCAGTGGCTATTTCTCGCGGCACTCACCCAAGCACCAGCTCCTGCACGCTGCTAATTCGGGTCTGTGGTTCAGCCTTCTGAGCAAATACCCTGTGTTTCTCCCTCGCTGAATCTTCAAACTCTCCCCCTCCCCACCCCCTTCCCATTTATCAGTAGCTTTGTATAAAAACAGCAACTCTCCATGCTGAACTCTGCAGTCAAAGGATTTGTTTTCCCTGACTCTCATTTAAATGACTCTGCCTCCATCTCCCTGTGCAGGGCTCGGAGAGCGCGGTGGCTCCGCGCTGGGATGGAAATGGTTCTTGCTTAGGCAAACTCTCATTTGAACTTGTCAAAGGAATTCGGTGTGTTTGTAATTAAATGCCTATCACACCTTCTTTAACCTCGCTTGCGTGGAGTCAAAGCGCTAGAAAAGCCTGTGAGAGGCAGGAGAGGCTCATTTGCACCTTGAAATGCCCGTGTTTTCAGAGATCAATGCTGTCTGGGTGGAACAAAACTATGAGCAACGTTCAAGTGGGGGTTTCTTTATGTGGTGCCTCTTTTACATATCGGATTTATGTCTGATTATATAGTGACTGAGGGGCAAGATAACGCAGAAGGAGCCTCTAATGCATTAACTCCTCACTGGCTGTGCCTCTCACCTGGCTCGGCTGTGCTTCCTTGTGCTCACCCTCCCAAGCATCATCACACCTGAGCGGATGATGGAAAAGGAGTGTTACTGTTACAGGGGGGGTGGATTTAGGCTGTGTTAGGGTTTAGGGTAATTAGTGTCTGCGTTAGGCTGTTTCTCAGCCATACGACCTGGCACCGGAGCGGCAGGGGAGGCAGGATGGGCTATAGCCCCCCCTCTTCTTCCTCCCAGGAGGTGCCTTCAAGACAGGACAACTGCCCCACCTCATCCTCACCCTCTGGCTCTGTGGTGGCTCAAACCATGGTGCATCCACGAGCCCACGTTGATCCAGGAACAGAGCAAGCCCCCAGCTTTGCCCAGGTACTGCTCTGCCCAGGGTGCTGTAGAGGTCACCTGGAGGCAGGTACCTCAGTGACCCCTGGGAGCCACTCGTGGTGAGCTGGGAAATTTTTGATTAGCTGGGAAAAAGTGTAGGTGAGTGTGTAAGTCTCAGTCCAAACTGAATCAAGCATCCAAGAACCCTCTCCCCTCACTCCTACGCTATATCCACCACCGCTGTCTCCCCTCTGCACCACTTAGCATAAGGCATCTTTCTTTTTTATTGCTGACAGACATCATCCTTGTAGTTTAAGCTGTGGTAGTGGATGGAAGGAAGGGGCTGTCTTCTCTATTTGATTTAAAGAAAGGCTTTGCTGCTGTGAGGATCTAATGCATCAGCTTTTTTGGGGGTTCATAGCCCCTTCTGTGCCAGGCTGGCTATGGCAGACTGGCTTTAGTCTGATGCAGCAGAAGGAAGCAGGAAACTTAATTTGAGATGCAGCATCGCAGTGACTCAGGGAGAGGTGTCCTGGGCCAAGCTCACCGGGAAGCTCTGCCCAAAGGTTTGCACTAGGGATGTGTTGGCACTGCTGGGCATGGAAAACTGAAGGAATATCAGTGGCCCATTTGTGAAAAATTTCAAAGTTCATCCAGGATCCCATAGAGACCCCGGGTAAATCAGAGATCAGCAGGCAAGCGGGTGCTGTTGTATGTGAAACATGTAATTTGGGCAGCCAGCCCACTCTGGGCATGGGACATCTTATGCTAACGGGTGCCCAGGCAGGGGGCCAGACCCCCAGATCTGCTGTGCTGCCAACGGCTCCCAGCCGAAGCCCCAGGAGATGCTGAGTGCAACACAAACTGGGAAACCTGCTACAGAAATGACTAACCAATGCATGAGGCCTTGGCTTGCCCACTGGAGCAGCATCTCAGGTGCTTGGAGGTGGCACTTAGAGTGAGGTGCTGACGGAAACTGCCACTGCCCTCTCTGTGTAGCACAGCGTCACCCCCTCCTTCCCACCCAGAGTGAGTGCCCGTTCCCCAGGCTTTCCATTGCCCATCCCCTCCCAACACTTAGAAACAAAGCAAGAGAGACACCTTTTTTATTTAATTTGATCCCAGTATGAAACTGAAAAATGTCCAAATCAGAGGGATGGCCAGGGAGCCCATTCCATCCCAGCTGGGTTGCTTTCCCAGGGCTGGGCTCATCCGAAGAAGTATGGATCAATTATTTTTCTGTCTCTGCAGCAATCGCTCCTCATTGCCACCTCCATTGTGCACCTTCTGGTTTCGAGCGTGGCTGGTGGGAGGCTTGTGCTGGGCTGGAAAGGATGTGGGCTTTTAAAGATCAGAGAGAGCACCAGTAAGCTGGGAGTACACAAAGCCATGCCCTTCTTTCTGATTTCCAGGGTAAGCTCCCCCCGTTTGCAGCTTCTGCAGTTTAATAACATGGGGAGCCCAGAGCCAGGCAGCAGGCTGCAGGATGGGTGGTGGTTCAGCTGCAAAGCTTGGGTGGGGGGGGTGTTAGAGCTGACTCTTGGGGGGCAAGCAGGTGTTGCACTGGGGCTGCTGCTGGGGGTAAAGCGCGTTGGGATGGTGGTTAGAAATCTGCTTGCAAAACACTACAGTTCGTCTGGTGATTCCCCTCTCCGGTAATCCCACCCCTGGGATCACCTGACCCACTGGCTCTTCCCAGAGGTGTATTGGCAAATATGCTGGGCAGGTGGGCGGGTCGGGCAGGCACCAAAATGCTGGTGGCAATAGCAACCATTGGCTCTGGCACACACAGCTGCCTGTGCAGTGGAACAGCGTGTCCTGCACTTACAGCAGAGGTTTATCTTTGCTTCATCATTTGTGAAAGGGCAGGAGAAACCTGGGTCCTGCAAGAACATGCCTTACGCCTGAGGGAATTCAGTTTGGGCCAGGTGCAAGGGAGTTTTGGGTCACTGTGTCCTGAGGTGCCCTTTGCCAGTGAGAGCAAGAGTCTTGGTGGGACAGCCTGGGGAGACAGCCAGCAGCGATGGCCATGGGCAGTGGTTGGGACAAGACCCCAGATGGTTGCCCTGGGGAGCTCCAAGTGCAACGCAGAACCAATGAAGTGGGATCAAGCAGTAACCTTGGAGGCAAAGCCCTGTGGTGGAGGTAGAGGTCTTCTTGGCTGTGGGCTGAGTTTGCCACTGTGGAAAGCTGGAGGAGAAGGTGCTGTAACCTGCCTTCCTTACCAACTTGCTACTTCCAGCCATGTGTCCCATTCAGTGGGATGGATTTGGAAGTTTCAGCCAGTGAAGCCCATGGTGGGACAGCGGGAGGCTGGGAAGGGTTGAAGGAAGGTAATAGTGTCCTTACTCATGAGCCAGAGGGAAGCACAGGTCCCATGGCCACATGCCCTGATTTTTGTGTGCAGTCCCATGGAAATGGGGATGATTGTCTGTGATTAACTGTACAGGTTTTGGTGGAGAGCTTTGGTCCTGTCAGCAGAAATGTGAGTGATGGAACAGGAAGAGTGTGAGGAAGAGAGTGGGGAAGTGAGTGGGGAGGTGAGAAGCCCTGTCGAGATGCTCCTGGCAGACTTGGAGGAGGTGATGGTGTGGGGGCAGATGTTTCCCAATGCTGCTCAGATGGGCAGGGGGAGGACGGGAGGTTGGTCTCCTCCTTGAGGAGACCTTTCTGTTCAACCTAAGCTGCGATTTCCATTGGTATCCTCAGATCAGCCCCCAAAACACTGATGGGAAGGCCAGTGTGACATCGATTACTGTAGCCCTGTCTCTCCCTGGTTTTGCAACAGCCCATGGAGCGTGTTTCAGACATGGGTGTGTTTGTGTGGTGTGATGGGTTTGGTGGTGCTCCTGGTGCCTTAGTGGGAACTGACACTGAATGAACTGGAAGCGACGGCTCAGTGAGGGACGAGCTGCTGAAATCCCTGTTCACTGTGACTAGCACTGAGGCTGCTGTAACTCCCATGACTAGCACTGGTGGATAATGTCCTGGTTTCAGCCAGGATGGAGTTAACTTCTTTTGTAGCAGTGGATGGAATGCTGTGTTTGAGAGTTAAAATGAAAACAGTGCTGGTAACACCCTGATGTTTTTAGTTGAGTCAGTCAAGGACTTTCTCAACTCTTCATATTTCTCTATTCATGAGAAAGGAGGGGCGAAGCCAGGACAGGTGACCCAAACAGGCCAAAGAGAGTATTCCAGGCCAATTCTGTCCTGCTCAGTATAAAGGTGGCTGATGGGAGGAGGAGCAGGGGCGGCTCCGGGACGCGCGGTTTTTGGGGGATGGTTGGGTTCCGGGACAGCTCTGGGTGGCACGGCCTGAGCTGTGGGTTCGGTGAGAAGCGCATTGTGTATCAACAGCTTCATATATTTTTTGCTCTAAAGTCCTGTTAGCATTGTTATATTTTATCTTTTCTGCTATTTTAGTAAACTATCCTTATCCCAACCCTCGGGCTTTTGGTTTCTTGGTTTTGGGGTTGTTATTTGCCCCTTCCTTTTCCCTTCCCTTGCCTCACATCCCCCCAACCCCTCCCTTTCCCTGCTCTTCTCCTTTACAGAGCAGGCAGCTGCGTGGATCTCGGCTCTCAGCCGGGGTAAAACCACGACAGTGGGGCAGTGATCTGCGTGGCCAAGGGGAGCTCTGGAAATAAGGACTGGCTGCAGGCCAGATGTGGGGACAGAGCAGGCAGGTGCGGCACCCTACCTGCTGCCAGTCTGTCCCAGTTGCTTTGTGCTTTTATTGGATCCTCCCACAAGGAGCATCCGGCATCCACACACTCGTGGCTGTTGATAGCAGCGCTGGGTGAGCAATTCCCAAGATCTGAAGGATGAATAAACCCCAAACCACTAACATCAGCTCTCCCCTCTGACCTCCCTCTCTCCACAGAGCAGAGCTGGGGAGCACTGCACATCGGGGTTTCACCTGGACCTTCCTCCAGCCTGGGGCTATCCCTCAGCTTCCTCTCCCCGTGTTCAGCTCCCTTGGCTGCAGTGCATCTCAGAGGATGAAGCAAAACTTGTCTGAAACACAGCTTTTTTGTAAACACAAGCTCACACCGCCCCCCCCCCCCCCCCCCCCCACTTTAATGCAGCACCTCCAGTTCACTGCTGGAGGTTTTGCAGTGAAGGCTTCTAAAAAAAAAGGGATGGGGGGGGGGGGGGGGAATTTCGGGCATTATTTACAGTTTAAAAGACTGGCTTTGACACATTTATGGCTGAGACAGAAAATATGACTTACGGCAAATCAATTTACTGCATTTGACTGCGACATCTGCGCTGCCGGGGATCGGATTGGGAATTGACGGGGGGATTTGCCGGAGGGCTGGGAGATGCCGCTGCCTCCTCGATGTTACAGCCCTCCGGTGTCCAGGCTGGAAAACTGCGACTCTGTCAGCGTGCGGAGGGCTCAGCCCAGCCCCGCTGTGCCTCTCCATCCTTCCCAAACCCTGGATATCACTGGCAGGGGCTGGGGCAGGCGAGGCTGGAGCGGTCTCTCTGTGTTGAGTCAGCATTTTCCTCAGCTTCGCCAAACTTTTGTGTCTGTTTTTCCATCCCTGTGCCCTCTGCTTAGAGCCCGTTTGGATGGCTGGAAACAGAGATGTTGAAAACTGAATTTATACTACAAAGCAGAGCAGTATAGATAAGGGAAAGGGGGGAGGGGAAGGGGGCAGGAGCTACCAAAGCGGCCTTTTTATTTACTTTTTAAAAATTTTTTTGCTGATGGCAAGTGGTAAGCATGTTTTATTTATGTGTTCAGAGATCCGCCAACGTTCTGTTTTCCTCCTGACTGATGCATTGGCTGCAATGACAGCTTACACCGAGCCGGCTGTGCACGAGGCTTATTTACCCTCCACAGACGCCTTCCCGAGATTGACAGTGAATTATTCTGCACCTTGAACTGCTCCTCAGTTAATGCAATGCAAATTACGCCTCTTTATTAAAAACCTTTTCTTTTTTTAAAACGTGCAGATTATTTTTTTCAATGAAAGGGGCCAGAGGCTTTTCTGAGATGGGAAAAACAAGCCAGCTTAAAAAAAACTGGCTTTAAAAAAACAGGCAGCTCTAAAAAAACTCGAGTAAAGTCTACCTTCCACTGTTGCTTTCCCCTAGCTACCGTGGAACTGAAGTGGAGGTGGCTGGAGGGAGCTGAAGGTGGCTAGAGGGAGCTGGAGGTGCTGTTCTCGCTTTGGCTGTTGGAGGATAGTTGGATTTTGCAGGAACACTTGTCCTGGCTGTGAGATCCACCCCATGTATTCACAGAATGACTGGGTTGGAAAAGACCTTTAAGATCAAAGTCCAACTGCTCCTGTCCTATGCTAAACCATATCTCTAAGTACCTCATCTATCCTTTTTTTAAACACATCCAGGGTTGGTGACTCAGCTCCCTCCCTGGGCAGCCTGCTCCACATCCCCACAACTCTTTCAGTGAAGAACTTTTCCCTCACATCTGATCTGACCCTGCCCTGGTGCAGCTTGAGGCCATTTCCCCTTGCCCCATCTCCTGTAACCTGGCTGAAAGCTCCCAGTGCCCACTGGCCTGGCCACTTCCACCAGTGAAAAATCATCTGCCTGCTCCTCTCTGAAACACTTTTTTGGGGTCATGCTCATCAAAACCAAAGCTCAAAGTGTAAAATTAGAGCAAAATAACCCAGAACAGCTGCCAGGCTGGGTGTGCAGCTGCAGGAGATGCTCACTCTCAGGCACGTGTGTGCATGAACTTCTGTATTTAGGAGAAGTGGGTGAGTTTGCACCAGTGCCGGTCTCCTGGTGCCACGCAGCTCTCCCCGCCACGGGGAGAGCTTGGGAGCCACTTCAACCTCAGCTTGGGAACTCCTTCGGTGAAATCATTGCTGAACAAGGCTGTTAGCAGCGTGCGGTATGGAAGGCATCCAGGATTGTGGTTTTCCAAGGTAACAACCAAAGGAAAGAGGAAGAAAAAGGAGGTAAGGCTGAGCTTTTGTTAAGTAATTAAAGAATTCAGACTTGCTGGAAAGCCCCAGGGCTGTGCTTCTGCGGCTGATCGGGAGTCTTTGTTTGTACGAGGCTGGTAAACAATTTGCAGTTCTTGGCAATAACCTAAATTATGTTGTACAAAAAAAAGGAAGCTGAAAACGCTGGGTTTATGTGGTTATTTCAGGGCAGGGAGAGTGGAATGAGGGAGTGGCTTCCTGGTGTTCACTGAGGTGGGCGTGAAGATGCCCTCCCTGTCCGTGGGATGCTTTTGGGTAAATAAAGTTCAGCAAGAGCAGAGAGCCCAGTGTTGATTGGAGCCAATGCTCCTTCCCTCAGACTAGGTGTAGCCACTGCTTTTTTAAACAGCGGGGCTCGATGCACCGAGCATTAATATGCTCTGTATGTATCCTGGTTGTGTGCTCACAGCCCAGAGATTTGCATGCTAAATCTACGCTCCTGGAGCCTCTACACCCACATCTTTAATTAAGCAATGCCCCGTGTTTCTGCTCTATAGGATAAGTGAATATATGCAACTCTAATGCACAGGAGATAATTTTGTAATGATTTTGCTGTTTGTTTAGCTGAGGAGGAAGTTAACTCAGTGGGTTAGCCTTACTGCGAGCTCCACTTTGATGAGGAAATATATAAATAAAGCAAGTTGGGATTTCCCAGCTGGCTCAAGCTGCCGAGACAGCATGTTCACCAGTATGTGGGGGAGAGGTGGGCTATCTGGGGGGATGTTGCACCCCTCTGGTCTCTTCTTGGTAGGGCCAGCTGGTCCAACTGCAGTGGTCTGCTGGCTGTGGTTTGGGGCGCAGACTGGGGAAATGTGAAAAGGGAATGAAGAAAAAGAGTGATTAAACTGAGCCCTGCTCTGCCCGGCCCTCCAAAAGTGAAGTCTGCAGTGGAGGCTGTGGCAGCATGTCTGCCCTGAGCTGGGGGCACCCCTTGGAGTGCCAGTCCTGCATCCCAGTGGATGTACAAGGTCTGGTTCTCCACTGCTCACTTCATTCCCGTGTCTTGACTCCGCAGCCCAGTCCCTCTCCCCCAGCCTGTGTGACAGTGCAGGGTGACAAAGCGAAGTCACTGCATGCACCCCAGGCTCCTGGCACCGCAGCCCCTTCTCACTGTGAGAGCACAGACCCCTGGCCTGCAAAGCAAAGCTGATGCCAAGCTGCACCATCCCCACCAGTGCCAGGCCTGCCTGCCGTGGCTCACCTAAATCCCCTCAGTCCTTCTAATGGGCTGAGACAGCTTCATGGACACCTCTCAGGAGGAGATGCTTCTAGGAGAGTCTCATCTTTAAACACTGTTGATTCTGCCCAACCTTAGGTCAAGTGGTGTTTGATCGTGCAGTAAAGGATACCTACGCCGTGGTCTCACAGACCTGCAGGAGGATTATTATATTTTTTTTATTAGACCCAACCACTGAGACTTGAAAAAAAAGCTTCTAGAAGAGGCACCCTTCCTTCCTTCCTTCCCACACTGCGGAAAAGATCATCTGAATTAACATGAGCTTCTTGGCTATTAAATGGAAATTTTAAATGGGAAGAAAATTCTGCAGTGACTGCTAAATTGTGTGTCAGCAGAAAGGGAGAAAAAGCAACGTGTGTCATTCCTATTATCATCTTGAAATCCATCTTCCCTCTACATGCCATGACGGTGGATAATCCCCGATACGATGGCTGAATCACTAATATTTGCAGAGGCAGGATTCCTATTTCGGAAGATCTTTTTGCTGTGTGTATCTTACCCCCAACCTTGAAAATGTGGTTTGAAATGATCTGAGACACCGAACACGTTGTTCCCAGGGAGGGTGAGTTGTGCTGGTGGTGCGGTGACAGCAATCTGGCCTCTGAAGTCCAAGGTGTGGATCAGTTGTTCACGGGTGTGCGAGGGGAAGGGCCTGTGCTGAGGTTTGGGTTGTTGTGTCCTTATATATATGTGCTTATATTATGTGCCGTGTGTCCGGCTGCAGGGTCAGATCTGTTGGCAAGGATGTGAGACATTTTCCTTATGGAAAAGAGGGACTGAGCCAGGTTAGGCTGAGGGTGAAATGGCAGCAGAAGTGCCTCTTTGAAAAGGAACAGGAAAATCTCTGCTGCTTCCTTCTCACCTGCAGACAAGCTCGGAGTTCAGGTGGGAATACCAGGCTGTGATGAATTTCGCAGCACCTGTGTTTCTTCACCCTCCCAGCCTGCACTAGGTGTGACTGGATGCTTTGTTCTGATGGATTATGTGTGGAGCACAAGAAGGTGATGCAAGGGTCCTCGCTGCTGAGATGGGGCCGCATCTCCCACAGCTCCTCCTTGGGGCAGAGGTCCTGGATCTACCTGGGGCTGCTGTTGACACCTGGATGGTGGGACAGCCCAGCTTTGGGGTACTCTCACCCCTCTGCAGGGTTTGTCACAGTTGTTAGCAAAGTGACACAGAGCAGACAGCCTCACACTGGGGGTAATTTAAAGCAGGGAGTTGTAATTAAGCAGTAATGCACTGTGTGAGTCAGTTTGTTGGCTTTGGAACTTGGTTATTCACAGAATCAAAGAATCATAGGGGTTGGAAGGGACCTCAAAAGATCATCAAGTCCAACCCGCTTGTCAAAGCAGGGTCCTTAGGACAGGTCGTACAGGTCGGTGTCCAGACAGGTCTTGAATATCTCCAGAGAAGGAGACTCCACTGATCTCTATGGCTCTATGATCTGTCACAAGTCTGCTCTCCATCAGGTGCCTTTGTGGGTTGAGGATAACCTCATGACCTTGCCCTCCAGCTGCCTCTGTAGGACAGGCACTGGGCCGGGAAGCGGCAGTTGTGATCTTGGCATCAGCTTTGCTTTACAGGCGTCTTACTCTCACAGTGAAAAGGGGCTGCGGTGCCAGGTACCAACTCCATAGGCAAGTTTTGAAGCCTAGGGTGCGTGCAGTGACGTCACTTTGCCACCCTGCACTGTTGCATGGGCTGGGGGAGAGGGACTGGGCTGGGGAGTCAAGACATGGGAATGAAGTGAGTGGCGGAGAACCACCCGTGCCGTGCTGTGACCCCCAAGCACGAGCTGAGCCCAGCCAGCCCCACTCTGAACCTCTCTGCTTCACCAACGGGTGTGCAAAAGAAATGAAAGCGTAACACAGCTTCCCAGGAAGTTATTCTGCAGCCTCTGCAGATGAACTCGCCATCTCCTTAGCTTAAGGCCTGGGTAAAGAACTAATTATTTGGACCTAAGCTTAAATCTGTTTCCACAAAGATGGATTTGTGACTCTTGCCAGCTTCCCCCTCGAGGATTGCAACCTCATTTTGTTCCTCATGAACTTCTGCTGAGGTGTAAAATAACAACAATCTCGAGAGCTAAAATCGCTGAAGGATGGATTAAATTATAATGCAATCAGTCCGAAAGACCTTCTGTCTGCAAGCTGCAGCATCAGGCTGTCCCGGGAGCGGCCTGTGCAGGATTACCCAGCCCGCGCCGGCCGCTTTGTCTTCACCAGGAAACCGTGTTTCTTGGGCAGAGAGATTACATTATCAGGCATCGAGTGTGCTCCTCGTGCGCCTTGGCATCACCCTGCCTAGGCCAGCGCTCGCTCTGAGCAGAGCTGGATAAACCCACGACAACAGCAATGAATATTTTGAGGTCTGCAGCTCGTTCCCAGGGAAAGGATGCTTCCGACTTGTATGGGCTTTAAATCACAACTTGAGAAGCAAGCCCCATCTCGGGGCTGTTAATAAATCTTTGCATAGGATTTGGCAGAGCAGGGCTCCAGTGTTCACAGAAATTTTGCAGGATAAGCTCCTATAAATAACTGGGATGGAGCCCATGGGGTGACTCTGAGAAGTGGGGGGTATTTGGAACACTCTGGGAGGCTCACAGTCACCTCATAGCTTGGGCAGCAGGAGCTGCCTGGTTATGACTGACCCTGGTGGGTCCTGCCCTGTCCTCCCCATCCCACTGAGCCCTTCACACTGGGGGTCCAGCACGCTGCTCCTCCAGACACCCTGTGCCATTGCATCTCACCCACAGAGGAAACAGCTTATTTCTGCAGTGGGGACTTAGCTGGTGGGATGCTGGACAGTGGGATACTGGATAGTAACCTTATAGGAAACAAGTCATTGCAGAAGCACCAATGCAAAGAGAGATTGGGTTCCTCATGGTTCCTTATAGCTGGCTGTGAGTCCTCTCAGAGGTTTTATGCCTGTTTGGGGCAGTTCCAGGTCTCTCTGCCATGGACACTCTTGTTTTTTTTTTTTCCCCCGTATAAAATCTGTTTTATCTGCTCCTTGGATGAAGCCTCTGAGCTGCCAAAGCTCTCCTTAGGTCCCTTATTTTTCACAAAAGGTGCAGGGGCTTAATTATCTTTCTGGCTCTGTCCATTTTAGCTGCTCCTTGTCAACGAGCTCAACGGTCTGTGAGGAGCAGAAGGGGAACAGGAAAAGGGGTTGCAGGCAGAGAAAGGCTGCTTTTTCTTAAGCAACCCTGCTGCAAAGACATCTTCTTTCTGAAGATAACCTGGTATTGCCCATACTCAGCCCACAAAGAAGACTCAGCATTGTTCGGCCACGCTTATTATGCCTTGAGACAAGTGATCCTTGAGGGCCCTGCCATGATGTGCTCCTGCAGAAGGTAGGCTAGGCCCTTTGGCCCTTTGATTCTTCATCTGCATTTTTCCTAGGAAAAAAATGGATAGTTTCCTCTTAAAAAAAACCCCTCTTCTGCCTGGGCTGAAGTCTAATGGTTTGCTGTAGCCTCCCCTGAGAAAGAGGGAGCCCAGATGATGGGGACTGAGCATCCATCTGCAGAGAGAGGGGTGGCATGGCCAGGGGCTCTCCCAGTGACCAGGCATCATTTCCCATTCATCTGGTCTCACATTTTTGGTACTTTGCTAAGTCTGGTTCAGAAGAGTTAGTTTGTTTGGGTTTTGGTTTCTTTTTTGTTTGTTTGGGGGGTTTTAGGGCTGTTTTGGGTGCTTTTTTGGCTGCTTTTGATTTTTTTTGTGTGTGTGAAGAGGTTGCTGTGCTGGAATGGTGCTTCCTGTGCAAGAACAGCAAGTTGAGCCTGTCCCTTCACCCGTTGCATGTGCAGTTGCCTCTGTGGTCCTTCGGCAGCTGCAGAAGCATCAGAACAAATGGGAGTGACAAGCAGTGAACCGGAGCAGGACAAATGGGAAACAAAGATGCTCGGTGAAATATTTAGTGAACCATTTTGAGCCAGGAAAAGGTTGCTCCTCTTCCATTTATTATAAGGCTTGGAAGTGAGGTGCTGCCCGCTTGCGGAGGGCTGAGTACCTGTGGGGAAGCCTGCCTTGCTTTCTGTTTGCATAGTTCCTCACGTTCAGACAGGGAAGATGATAAAATGTTTTTGATCAGAGGTACTTAACTAGCAGAACTCTCCTGTACAAGTGTGTTTTCCTGCTCTGATGTACTCAGGAGCGTGTTGGAGTCAGGGCTTGATGGTTGTGACAGTGCATGGCACATGGTGGTGGCATCTCACACCTGGGACAGCCCCTCCTTGGGGGTGGGAGGTAATGCAGATTTCGTGTCAGCCTTGTCCCCAGTCCCCCCGAGCTGAGGCAGCTGCTGTGCTGTGGTGATGTCTGGTTGTTCTGGGATGGATGTTTGCTCTCGGCTGCATGTCTTTTACAAGGGCACAAATGTAATGTCAAAAGAAACCACTTTGATAATGTACTCAGAAGTTAAATATTTCATACAGTACTACAGTAACGTGGTGCGTTGCTGCCATGACATACTTTGCTTTTTGTCTTAGGTCTGGGGTTTGGGGCCGTTTCTGGGACTAGATTCCCACATCTTCTCCTCTCTCAGGGGTCTCATGTGCCATTTTGGGATGGCACTGAATTTGCTAAAAGAGAATGCTAAGAGCAGCTCAATTGCAGTTCCTGGAAAACTGGGAACCCTGATTACAGGATGGTTGTTGTTTTAAGCTCTCAGGATTGATGGTGCTATATTAAAGCAAGGCATTTGGTTCTTCTCAAGGTGCAACATGAAAGGAGATTCATGATGATAAATGCACGGCAGCCTGTGTGCTGGTACCAGGGACCTCGGACAGCTGGGGACACAGACCAGTGAGTCTCTACACAAAGGTATATACCTAACTCACATTTACTGATACCCTGGCTGGAGCAACTGTGTGGTGAGTGGCTGCCTCAGCACCTCCATCACAGGTATTTGCCATGCTCTGGAGAGCTCGGCTCTAAACCAAGGTGTTTGCACAATGTAAAATATATTTGACAACTCTGAGTGACCAGCTAAATGTTCACCTTTGACCAACCCCAAAGCATCTGCTCAGAACCAACAGCACCGTCCCACTGGCACATGACATCACCTCACTGGCACAAGGCATCACCAGAGATGTCTGGTGCTGGTTTATATCCCACCTCATACATGTGCTTGTGGAAAGCCTGGTGGGCTATGGCATGATGCCTTGTCTGTGCCCTGGAGCCCAGTGATGATGTCAAACTCCTGCTGTGAAGAGCTGAGCATTGTTCCTGCAGCATTCCTGCTGAGGGCTGCTCATGCTCCTGCGTTACTGTGTGGTTACATCCCAGTCGATACAGTTTTCACAGATCAGGATTAGTTATGTCACCTTTTGTACTCCAAGGTAATTCAAGGTACTTCATAAGGTAATGAGTTTAGCTACAGATAGCACAGGTTAATGGCGTGGCCATTATGTACTCAGTGATAAAGCTTCTTCCATGGGGCCTTGGATATTATAAATCTGGTTTATTAAGAATGGAAATAATGACAGAGACACGCTTCTTCCATCCGCAGCCTCCCAGGGACTTTTGACAAGCCTCTTCTGGCAGCTTCCAGCACAGAGACTAATCTCTTGGAGGAAAAAACTGCAATTTGGGGTGAGTGTTAACTCATGGATTTAAATTTACAAATGTTTGGAGGCTAAAATGGAGCCAGGATAAGCATAACCCTGACTCTCCATGCCAAAGCAGGTTTGAACTACTTTGAAATGATGCTAGCTGGATATGACTGGCCCAGCTTCCCATCATTCTTGTTTCAGGTCCCAGCCCGAGCACTGCGTGGGGCTGCCTGGCTCAGTTCAAAAGCTGCAGTGTGCCAGAGGAAGAATCGCCTGTAATGTTGTTATCAGTCTAAAGGTAAGTGAGCACCTAATCCTTTTTTTTTTTTTTTTGCCTTTACCACTATGAACTGTGTGTATAAACCTCCCTGTGGTTTTACTCTGGGCTCCAGGGCAGGGATGGTGTATGGTTTGGCATGTGGTTCCGTGTGTGGTTTAGGGTTCATGTCCCCCAGCTCAGTGAGAACCTGGCCCCAGGGTGTGAATCCCCAATTAGCTGGGAAGGACCAGTTTCCCTTTCACTGCAGGTGGAACTGACCCTCCTTAAAGCCAACTGGGTCACTAATTAACGTAAAACCAGTGGGTACTTGAAGTGAGGTTTCCCCTTCCAACCCTGTCATCTGAGGGCAGCTAACCAAAGCCTCCAGGCATTTCAGAAAAGGTTTGGGGTCATTTGGGTTAGGCTGGCTTAAAAACCACCCTCCTGAGGAGGCAGATGAAAGGTGTTGACCGAGGCATCCTCTTCCTGCTGCTCTTATCTCTCTCAGGAGTGGGGGTGGTTGGTGGGTGGCATCAGTGAGGACAAACCTCCCAGCAAGCCATGGTGTTCAGAAAAAGCCCAGCAGTAGCATTAAAGTTTTATTTTTCGGCCCTGGCTGTCACATGAGGCCCTTGTCAGCAGGCGGGAGGTCGGCTCGATTGCGGCCTGGTCCTGGTGTGCCCACTGCCAGGAGACTCTGCCATTACTCACAGCTCCCCCCACCCCAGCACTGGCGCTGCCTCTCCGCTCACAGAAAAGCATTGCAGCAGCAACAACAACAACAAAAAAATATATATTTTCTCATTAAAAAAAGGTGGGAAGGGGGAGGGCGAAGCAACGAGCAGGGAGATGGATTGTGCTGTGGCGCTGAGATGAGTGCAGAGAAGCTATACATTAATCATTGTGAGGAGGTGGAGGCGGTGGGGGGGGGGCAAATCCTACAGCTCTATCAGGAGAAAGCACTTGCTGTTGTGAAACAATGCTGCTGCCAAAGCCCAAGCATGCCTGCAACCTGCTGCCTGCTTGGGGCTGGTGCATCCCGGCGGCTGGGTGGGATATTCCTGGCTGCCAGGCTGTGGGGTGCAGGCTGGGAGTGCCAGACATCTCCCTGATGCTCCCCTGGGAGTATCCCCTGGGCACCCATTCCCCTCTGCTTAGTGCCTACATTCAACTCTCTGTGTCTTGCTAACTCCAGCCCCCTGTGTGGGGCCTGCCCTGGCCAACAGGCATGTGGCACGGTGCTGCGAAGGTGAGGCACTAGGCTGTTCTTGGGGTAAGTGGTCAAAGGAGCTGCTTTTTAGCTGGGAACACGTCCTGTGGGTGTCTGTGTGTCCTGGTGTCCCCCGTCTGCCCCACACACCCCTCGGTCCTTTGCAGCACTTCCAATCCTGCTTGGGAGGGGGCTTGCTGTGCCACATGCCTGAACACAGGCTGCTTCCAACAGATTTAAGTAGTTGGGAATGCAGCAGGAGCCATTGCCGAGTCACAGAGAATTGTTAGCACCAGCGAACGCCGAGGCTGGGCAGAGGGGATGCAGGTGCTGCTGCGCTGTGATGCTCAGCTGCTCCTGCTCGTTCACTGGTCCTCACAGTGTCACTGGCCATTGCTGAGAAAATTTTCTTTTACATGTGGAAGGAATTTTTTTGGACAAAAAAAACCCCAAACAACAAAGAACAGCAAGGTTCTTTGCTTGGCCAGGGGTTAATAAAAGTGTTTAATCTTCCCAGTGCTCCCTTCACTCCCACTTGAGGCTGTTTTGACAGTAGTGTAATAGTGCCTGCAGAGATTTGGTTTCTTTTATGGTTTTGGGGTGGGGTTTTTTTGCGTCACCTAAAACTGCTTACTGTGTGCGTTAACTCAGGTTTTTGGGTAAAAGTTTGCTCTGTTTAGAATGATTTTGGGGAAAAAAAAAATCATCTTGGTGATGCAAAGGTTTTAGTATGAAAACAAGGAAAAGTTCAGTTATTTAATTTATTGGGAAAAAAATTAATCCCTGTGTGCTTGAGGGATCTGATCTGAACCAAACTCTATTGCACAGTCTGGCATCTGCCTTTGACTTGGGAGAAAAAAACCCACCCCAACCCAAGAGCCTATAACAATAACTGTAATAATAATTATTATTTTTAATTTTGTTACAAAAGTTGATGGATTTCGGGAAGGATGGCTGTTTCCATCAGCTTAGCAAAACTACTCACATGGTCAGAGTTAAGCACGCAGCTAAATCATTTGAGGAACAAGACTTTCTGCAGGCAGATAAGAGCCTAACGACACGATGATGAGAGCCCAGACTTCCACAGATAGCAGAAACTAATATTTGTGATGCAACAGTCTTGCATTATTCAGTAGTTAAAGATAATTCTAAGAAACAGAACAGCTTGAGAATTAGCAAAACTAGCAATAAAATATTCTTAGCTGACTCCGGGGGGAAGTAAATTGCCGTGTACAGGATTTGCATTCATCTTAATGTTTATTAAAAATGAGACAGCGCTGCTTCCCGCGTGCAGGGCTGGAATAGCTCCATGGAGCACTGGATCCGTGGGTCCTTCCCGGGCCATGCTTGGCCCCAGGTGCCTGTGGGACCTGCTGAGGCCTCTCCCTAAGTCACGGTGTCTGTGGGTTGATAAATAGGATGATGGTGATGGAAACCCAACTCTCAGGTCAGGCCTTGCAAAGGTCCCCAGGATGATGGGTGTGTTGGCTGTCAGTGCATGTGAGGAAGGACAGTGGAATAAAAAATTCAAAATTATTTTAAAAAAAGCCAAAAAAAAAAAAAAAAGGCAAGTGAGACTATTCAAAAGGGGGACTTTATTTTTATTACACTGGAGCCAGGCGTCAGTGCGCCAGTTCAGCTTTGATACACAATAAATCAGCAAAGCTGTTACTCAGTTTGGAAACCAAGATTGCAGTGGCACTAAAAACACATTGAAAACATTTACTTTCTTCCATTTTTTCCTTTTTTTTTTCTTTTTTCCCCTCCCTCTTTTGTTTTTGGTACAAAAATGGTACAAACAACAATACAAAATATTTGTGCTGTTGACGGTTACAAAATAAGGTTTCTGAACTGGGTTATAACGGACGCAAACTGCTTGTTGCGCTTCAGCGTGAATACAGCAGAACAGCAGAAGTCTTCCTTGAGAACAACCACAGTCATGCGGGCTGCTACACAGCTTCTCCATCGTAAAAGGAAACATGCAAAATCATAAAAGAAAAGAAAGTGCTCCAATTACACATCTATATGTTGTTGGTGGTGTGTGGGTTTTTTTTTCTTTTCCCCTATTTGATTTGTAGCTTCAAGCACTAACTACATTATGTACACGTCGTACGAGCAATTGTCTGTGGGGTTGGTGTGGACTGGAGAGAACTTTTATTTTCCCCATGGAACTGAGTTAACTTTGTGTGGGAGACACCTATGTTGTCTAGCTGCTGTCTTTCTTAAACATACGCATTTGTCGCTATACGGCATCCCCCCGCCCCCAGCTTTTTTTTTTCACACTTACAATGAAGAGCTCCAAAAGACATCACAAAAAAAGTCCCGTATTTTACCTTAATATGTTTTTTTTGAGACTAAATGGAGTTGCAATCTTGGCACATGGTGTTGCACAGACCCTGCACTGACCATTTACCACTCGTCAATGCCAGAACGTCTACCCTTTGCGAAGCAGTTGCAGGCAATACAGCCAGCTCTCATGTCCCACTGGATTCAGACCCGACTGCCCCTAGCATCCCCCCCTCAAAGAGGCCCAACAAACTCCCCATCACCTTACAGACACCAACGGCATCCCCTGGTCCAACAGAAAAGGAAAAAAAAAAACAAAACAAAATGAAGATGTAAAACCAGAAGCAGAACTGTGCCCAGCACGTCGCCACCCGGACCAGCCTTGTCTGGTTACTGACATTAATTACCTGCTGTATCCTCACATTGTCTTGCAAAGCATCTCTGTGACTGATCCCCTCATCCCCATTTACAGGCTATGTAATGAACAGGTGGCACCTGCACCAGGACAGCCGTCCCTCAGCCAGTGCTAACAGCTGAGGTGGTTTCCCCTGGCAGTGGTACAGGGGTGTGACACTGGTGTTTTGGGGATGGGCTCCCCTCCACCCTCCTGAAAAGGAGTCCTTCCCCATTGCTTTGTGCGTGCAGAGTGGGGCTTGGATGGGTGGGCACCACTTCTTTAATCAGAGCATAATGCTGGCAGGGATGCTGGTCTCAGTGCAGTAACCCTTTCTGTGGCACACAAGAAAAAAAACAGTGACTCTGAGTTCAGCCAAAGTTGCTGTTCCCCTGTCCAGCTCTTTGAAGCCACTGTCACCACCAGCTGCCAACAGCATCACTATGTCATGTCCACGAGGGTCCAAGCAGGGGGACAGCAACAGCACACGCCCCTTTCCCACAGGATCCTTGGATTAATTTGAGGTTTCTTAGCTGGGTTACAAACCATGTGTAGCATCAACAAGCACAAAGGTTTGCAGTGATGTACTGTCCCTCTCCGATGTGCTCATTACTTACTTCTGGCCATCCCACTGCGAGTGAAGGGGCTGGATGCTGTCACTACTTGTGGGGCTGCAAAGCTGAGCGGTGGAGGCTGCAAGGAGGAGGAGGGGGAGGAGGAGGAGAAGAGAGAGTAGAAGGAGGTCCTGCAGTGGGACACTGAGCAGAACTGGGTCAAAAGACAATAAACTGGTTGGTTTGATTTATAGGCTTGTGGGGCTGGAATGGCTGGACTGCAAATGCTGCAGAAAAAATATCCGCTGATTGCAAAAAAGTCTCAGATGGAAGCAGGTTGGTTTATTTTTAACCACTCAGTTTTGTTTGACTTAGGTTGCATAAACGTTTTTCAAACCCTGAAATGTTCAGACAAGCTGAAGTCTGAGAGCATCTCCTTCATGGCCAAGTCGGATGCAGCTCCTGTTCACTGCACTGCCCATGCCGTGTGTAGCAGCGGGGCGATGCTCACTGCTGACCTGCCCCTATAGCCTTGGACCCGGCCCCGCAGCAGCATCCCACAGCACTGCCATCCCCGAAATCCATCACCCTGGGCAAAGCCATGGTAGACATCAAGCACCAAGCGCTCCAGAGAGAGGATTTAGCTACCGTTCTCGGGTAAGTAGTGCCAGGTAGGTGGCACGGCAGAGTTTACAGCAGAGACCCAGCTCACCGGCATCGTGGGATCCGCATGAGCATCCCAGAAGCTGCGCAGAGCTGGTGGGCAGTGGCAGCAGCCCAACAGATGGAGAACCACCAGCATGGCCCCGGCCCTCGATCCGCATCCTTCTCCTGTGTCGGTGATGAGGTGACTGTGACGGACACAAAACACTGACGGGTAGTCATCAGCAAGGAACACCAAGTGCGTTTTTATTATTCACCACTTCTGCTGTGACCTGGCAGCTTCTGCGGAGGTGCAAAGCCCAGCTGGTGAAACACCCCAAAAGAAAAAGGGAAGAATGGAGACTGCCCGTGGGTGGAAAGCAGAAGCTGCAGGGCAATGCCTGCCCCGTGCCGGGTGGCTGGAGGAGAGGGGCTGCGTGGTGTGCTGGAGGGTGACCAGGAGGAGGTGGACAGTACATGACAGAAGCAAAATAAGACTTTCATAGTGGTCACACAAGACGACCAAGTTCCCAACCACAGCACAGGAATTTGGAAAGGCATCGGGCGCCGGCAGTTTGCCAGGCACAGCGCTTCATCCCGGTGCCCGTGGAGCAGCGTCCTCACCCCGCTGCTGCCATCGGAGCTGTCCCTCTCCCGAGGTGCAAGCCATCGCCTCCTGGTTTCCTCAAGAAACTTGGGTGAGAGAGTGTGTTCGCTCTCCAAGCCATGAAAGGACAAACCGACCGAGACAAGACCGAAAGATCGCATCCGTGGTGGTTAATAACATACCGGTAACACTGGAGACCCCCTCGGGCAGACTTTTACCACATTCCACTTCATACAAGACACATTTCAAATGCTCATTAATTTACAGAAATTGCATTTTATAGAAAATATGATACAATGAAATATAAAATGCACTAGGAGCATTTCAAAAATCTATAGAGACGATCTTGCAGCCTAATATACCCTCTGAAACGACGGTCCACTCATCACCGCAAGCTCTCGTCCTCTCATTCTCCCGCTCGCTCGGTGCACGCTCTCGCTCCCCCCGCCCTCCCCCCTTTTAACTCTTAGCATTCAACTTGAGAATTAATCGAGATATCAAAAAAGTGTGATTATCCCCTGGATAATCACCTTCCAATACTGTGCACATTCTTGGATTTAAATGAAAATATATCTAAGCACCTTTACAAGTTGTAGCGAACCCACTGCAAAATCGTCTGCAGAATATAAAACACAGGTAATCCAAGATTTCATAGCACATTAATTAAGTGGCTCATAATCCATTAAATGTGGTTTATATTACACATCCATGCAGTCTAAATCATTTTACAAACATTAGACATAAACCCACTAGTCCAAATCAGTAAAGGAAAAATGTAATAAAAAAAGCTAATAACTATTTGTTATTGGTTAAACTGACCCTACATATAAACTAGGTAGTATGCTACCATTGATAATACTGATGTTCCATTACGCCTGGATGCTGCAAAACCTCTTGCTTACTTGGCACCGCCTACCCAGCCGATAGGAAGGACACGCGTTAGCTGAGCTACGCGCTGGTGTTGAGCTTTGGCTCCTAACGCTCCCAGGCGTTCGCGCTGCGCTAGGCTGACTTCATACTTACGGACGGCCAAAGTGCTGGCGAACTCACTCTTCCTGCCCTCAGCATTGCCCCGGGCCTCGCGTGGAGCCGCTACACAACCCCCTGCCTTACGCGAGCATCATCATCGGCTTTCATGCTAGCAGGCATCCTCGGAGCCGCGGGACGCCACCACCTAACCCAGCGGGTACTGACATCACTCAAGAGGTCGTGGGAGCCGAGACACGCCGATAGCATAAAAACAAACAAATGGGCCTTTGGTCATTTCACCATTTACTTTGTAGGGTTTAGGCAAGGGCTGTCGGAGATTTCTGTGGCAATAACCAAAGGCTTTATCAATGCTATAGTTCTACGCAGCTACATCGAGTGTGACCAGGGGACAGCAGAGCCCCCAGTCAGTATTTTGCATCTGATAACACTGAATTATATACAACATGATGACTAGCTCACCACCTGCTGAGGCTTAAAGATGGCTGTTAAGATTTTGACTCAAAACATCCTCCTCCCCCCCCCGCCACCCCAACCCCCCCATCTTCTTCCACCCCATAATGAGTCACCCCCTTAAAAAAAAAAAAAAAGGCCAAAAAAAAAAAAAAAAGGCAAAAAAGAAACAATCTCCACAGTTCCTTTTTGTTAACTCCTTCCCAGCTAGAACTGGCTTAGGGTCACAGGGAGTGCTGCCCAGGATGGTTGTATGTTTGTTTTCATCACTCCTGAGATTGAAGGGAATCTGATACATGCACCAAAAGGCACTTTCAAATATATATATATATATATTTTAAAAACAGTGCTTCTGTTCTAAGAAATTCAAGTTAAGACAGAGTGCCTTTCACTCTCTTTAGTCATAAAGCAGATAAACGAGCAATATCCCAGCTGACATTAAAAAAAAAAATGAACCAAAACAGCAAAAAGAAATAAACCTGCAGCAAAGACAAGTGTTCATGCGAGACAGCTCAACAGTCTAAAAAATAAAATAAAAATAAAAACATTGGAAAGGGAAAAAAGTAAAGGAAAAAAAAAAAAAGAAAAGAAACCTCCTATGTCACCACTAAAAATAACAATACAGTCAGCAGGGGATATTAATTAAAAAAGCTGCCACATCTGTACAGTTCCTGCTTCTGCATCGGCTCTTTTTGTTAATGTTGTCGTCTGTGGGTTTGTTGGTTTTGTTTTCTAAATTGGTTTTTTTTCCTCTCTTCATCTTTTTTGTTTTTTTAATTTTTTTTTTGTTTGTTTTTTGTTTTTTAAATAACGTGAGGTCAGTTTAATCTTCCTCGCCTCCCCCATACATGTCCGCCAGTTTCTTGAACCTGGGCCCCCAGTCGTTAAGGTAGTCGTAGTCCTGGTCCCCAGAGCTGGAAGAGTTGAGGGAGCTGACGGAGCCGGCGGTGGAGCCGCTGCCCTCGTAGTCAAAGACCAGCAGGGAATCGTAGGGGGGGGCCGTGGGGTCATTGTCGGCTGCACGTAGACCCTTGGTGGGGGCAAACACAGGACATTAGTACCGGCCATGGGGTTTCATGGTGATGGTGCTAAGGAAGGGTGTTTGGGTGAGAGTCTGGGCTGGTGGGATGCTTGGGATGCTGCAGCGAAGCTAAATGGGGATGGTGTCCAGCTAAACAAGGATGGGGAGGAACTGAGGGTCCCGGGGCTGCCCCCCCATCCCGAGGAGCCCCCAGCAGAGAACTCATTAACTCCCAGTGCCACTGCAGAGCTGGACAGAGTGGGATGGGAATTATTTCCTATGATCCAGTTCCAGGTCTGGAAAGCTCTTAGTTCTGGACAGCATGCCTTTTCTGGGGTTTACAGAAAGATTTCCAGCTTGGTTGATGAAAGAGCAAACAGAATCCTTCACCCTTCCTCTCCTACCAGTGCCCACTGCTTTAATTGTGAAGATTTTGATTCCTTTAGGAATAAATAAACAAATAAATAAAATAACTCCCAGCAAAATTCTGTGATCAGGAGAGACCTGGGGTGTGAGATCCCAGGCAGAGGGTTGGGAAGCTGCTCCCACTCAGTGCCTTTTGGGCAGGCTGTGGAAATGGCCTTGGGATATGGAGAAAACGAATTGCCTTGCTGCAGCCCAGCGTCAGGAAAAGCCCAGCGGAACAGACCTGTGATAAAGCGAAGTGTTCTGTGCTCCACACCTTGAGAAACCCTGGCCTTGGTGTGGGGACAGGGAGCAGCTTTTACTGCAGTGAACAGCAGCCAGAGCATGGAGCCTCCACATGCTCTCTGTGCAAACGTGTGTGTGAAGGATGGGCAGGGACAAAGGAAGAAGGGATTTTAACCATGAAAATAAGAAAAAAAGCACAGCAGGAAATGGGTATAATAATAGAATTAAATCGCTGGAACATTTATTGTTCTGACTTAGGAAATGGATGGTGTGTTTTGTCTTGGAGGAAATAATGCATTGATCGGTTCGTAACCACTCAATCACTCAAAACTAAAAATGAGATAAGAAATACTAAATGGAAAGATATTTGTACAAGCAGATAAGGGAGCAGTAATCTAACATAAAATAAAGCAAGCCTCTCTGATCTGGGTTGAATCTCTCTGTTCTGCAAACTCTTTGAGGTTTTAGACCAAACAGAGCTTACTAGAAAGGCAGAGGCTGATGAAATAATTACAAGTCCAGGAGGCACGACTGGCACAAGGCAGCCCAGGCAGCTGCCTTCCCTTGCCTCCCCACCAGGACCACACTCCTCTCTCCACATCCAGACAACGATTTTACTGACAGCAACTGAGATATGCACAGTCATTCATAGTCATCCAAGGGAAAGCAGGATCCTGCCTGGATGCTGAAAAGCATGGAGTTTCCAATGCCCACAGAAATTGTAGGCTTTCTGTTTGCACTCTGGCTTTTCAGCAGACTTGGTGCCTTCTCTAGGCCAAGTCCTGCATCCTTTGCTCATGCCAATCACTCCTCTGGCTTACATAAGCCTTCTCATGTGAGGAATAACATCACTTGGTCCATGCACTCAGGGAAACATCGTATGCCCAATGGCAGCTGCCTGCTCAAGCTTTTAAGATGTGACACAGGACACCCTACAGAACATACCTCATTAATAAAGTCACCAATATCCCCTGGATGTGGGATTACTGGTCTTATGGGGTACTGTGGTTCAGCACCAATAGGTCTTTCATCCACTCTTCTGACTCCAGGTGTCTTGTTCAGCACGTGATCCATGGTCTCCGGCTGCTGGAGCTGGCTTAAATCATAATCCTGTGACAAACAGAAAGGCACTGAGTGAAACCAAGAGCTTTTCATTCTACTCACCCAATGCAGGAACAAGTTGAGGGCTCTAATCCTATTTCAGCCTGAGTTCAATGGCAAATCTTATCCCGCATATGCAGCACCTCTAACTATCCAAACGATGGGTGAACCTGACCTCAGAGTAGCTCATACAATTGGCCTCCAAAGAGCTTATCTTAAAACTTAAGTTAAATAAAAAAAAAATGAAATACTTTCTGAGTATTTTACACAATATCTAAATCTTAGGGCTAAAAATTGGCTTTTGTTTGTGTGTGCACAGGCATATGTATGACTGTCTGATGAAATACACAATGTAATGCCTGTTGGTTGACATTACCCCAATTACTTTTGTACAGAAGTAGGAACATTAAAATGTGCATTGCATTTATGCATGTTGGCCTTTCAAGGTAATTATGTTCTTTCTGCTTGTGAAAAATCCCAACAGAATAGGTTTCTATCAAGGAATAAGAACCAGGTAATATTTCATTAAAAATGTATTCACGTAGGTAATGGTGTTTTGCTGCTCTTTGCTGTTATTTTTGATGAATCCTTTCTAAAATATTTAAGCCTACAGCGTAGTTGCCTGAAACCAGATACTTCAGCTGTTGGGAATGCTTGCAACAGTACTTTGTTCTACCAGTAAAACTATCCTCATGCTCAGACTGGGATGATAGAATCTCCAGGAGCAGTAATTATAAATAACTTGCAAGGATTTTTCCATTGAGTAAGGACTTCTCCAGTTTTGGGGGAAATCCCTGCCCCGGCTCCCTGCACTGAAGCTTGCCCTTGGCTGCTGCTGGGACCTCCATGGCGGGACAAGCTGCCATGGTTTCCTCTGCTCCTTAACTACCAGCCTCAACCACTGAACTTAATAGGACGCACCGACACCAACCATGAATGCAGCAGCCTCTGCACAGACCCATGAACCATGTGGTCCATTTAAGCCACAGTAATCACAAAATCACAGAATTGTAGGGGTTGAAGGGACCTCCAGAGATCATCGGGTCCAACCCCCTGCCAAAGCAGGGTCCCTAGGACAGGTCACACAGATCAGTGTCCAGAAGGGTCTTGAGTATCTCCAGAGAAGGAGACTCCACACCCCCTGGGCAGCCTGTCCCAGGGCTCCCTCACCCTCACTGTGAAGAAGTTCTTCTGCATGTTAGTGCGGAACTACCTGTGCTCCAACTTGAGGCCATCGCCCCTTGTCCTGTCCCCACAGACACTGAGAAGAGGCTGGCCATTTCCTCCTGTGTCCCACACTTCAGATATTTATAAACATTGATCAGATCCCCTCTCAGTCTTCTTTTTCCAAGGCTGAACAGCCCCAGTTCTTTCAGCCTTTCCTTGCAGGGCAGATGCTCCAGTCCTTTAATCACCTCCATAGCCTCCTCTGGACTCTCTCCAGGAGATCCCTGTCTTTTTTATACCAGGGAGCCCAGAACTGGGCACAATACTCCAGGTGGGGCCTGACCAGGGCAGAGCAGAGGGGGAGGATCACCTCCTTTGACCTGCTGGCCACTCTCCTTTTAATGCACCCTAGTAAAAGCCATTACATGACGCAGAGTCAAGTAATTTACATGAACTTCATATCTGAGACTGTCATGGGTTCTTTACTTGTGTTAGGCAGAGATAAAACCTAAACACGAGCATCCGAACATTGCTGTTTTAGCCAAGGAAATAGATGTGTAGCTGAGGGACAGCACATCCCAGGAGTGCAGGCCAGGGAAGTTTTCACACAAGATCAGCATCGGTGTCTGTAAGAAGCAGCCACTTCAGGAAAGCTGACGCATTGAGGCAGGCTGTGGCTTAGGGCTCTGTCACCAAGCAAGGCTTTGCCACTGCACGCTCTGCGGTGGAAAAGCAAATCCCCAAATGTATTCAGACATTTCTCACAAACCATGTCCAGATATTAAAAGAAATTAAAAGCACATTAGAGATGATTAAACAAATGCAGGGAAAGCCCATAGAAGCTCCAGGCTCAAGCATGCTGAGGGAAGTGCCTACAGCCCCAGTTCTGGGGGAGGCTGGTAGCTGCTAGCTGGTTTGAGTAAAATCTCTGACAGTGAACAGGAAAGCACATGATTTGCATGACCACATTAGCAGAAATATTGTTTGAACATGAGCGCCAGAAGATCGATGTACAGTCCCTCCCCAGGATGCTGGCTGGGGGGCAGCAGAATCTGGGCAACACTGGGCTCTCCCTGAATGGTTCTGTTTGCACTGGGGAGTGTCCCAGTGACACGCTGGACCTCAGCTGGCTCTCACTGATGCCCACAGCACACTGGGGAAGACTATAAAGCCTCCAGGGCATAAAAAAGGGCAAATGCAACCATGAAAATAACGTGGCTTCTGCCTTTTTGAGAGTACAGATTGCACAGCTGCTCCTTGGTCACGACCTGTGGGCTCTTCTTACCTGGTCTTCTTCTCCACCTCCCTCTTCGTCATACTTCAGAATATTGTCCCTGACGTCGTCCTCGGGGTCGATCAGGAGCTGCTTGGTGTGGCGTTCCTTCTCCCGGCGTTTCATCCACACCACGAACAGCAGAACCATGGCTGGAAGGGAGAAGCAGTGGGGTGAGCCTGGATCTCACACAGCACGAGGCCATGCTGCGTGTGTCAGAGCGTGCTGGCACGTCCTGACATCTCACCTGCCCTCCTCTGCTACGGAGAGCCTCTCTGGCTGCTGCTGAGAGGAATAAAAATTTATCCTATTGCATGTTCTAATTTATAAGGGAGAGATCAGTGAGAGCTGTAAATACTGTGACAGGCCTCCACTACAAACATTTCTTTGAGATCCATCACAAATGCTGATTGAGCTGATGTTTATCAGAAGTCAAACACACAATCAAAGGAAAAGCAAACAGAAAGTGTGAAAAGTGGCACTTTCAGAAAATATGTGATCTAAATCCTGAATTTTCAGGATTAGATTTCCACCTTTGTTTTATTCAGGGGCATAAAAGAAAAGTGGAGGAAAGAGAGCTGCAGAGGTGCTGAGAAGCAAACAGGTACTGATGACCAGCACCTCTGCACCAGCATCTGTTCCACCAGGATGGCATGGTGATGCTCGTTGGGGTCCCCATCCCTGTCCATGGTGGTCACTTTGCTGCAGCATGCCACGCAAAACTGGTTTGGGGAGGGCTGGTACTACTGGGTTGGGTAACCTGATTTGGGCTCACTCTTTGAGTGAAGGAGCTTTTCTAGACTTCTGAGATCTCATTAGCCAGGACATTAGCACACACGTTTGGCTATCTGCTTGCAAAGCAGATCTAAGATCACTTGAAATCCTTTCAGAGAGCAGGGCTTGCTTTGCAGAACAAGGCAGAGTAAATCTGGTAGCACACAGCCAACCTCCTCAGGCACCAGCATTTACGTGCCAAGGCCTGGCTGATCTTTCTCAGTATGTAACAGAGAGGGATGAACAGCTCTTGAATCATGAGAAATTTTCCCCCAGTTAAACAACTTGACCCAAAGGGAACACTGGCTCCCTACTCCACGACCTCATCCTTCAAAGGGTCACCCACGTCCCAGAGCCTGTGCACTCCCTGTGACTTAGTGCATGGAAGTTGATCTGGGAACTTCAGCCTCCATTAACGTAAGGCAACCAGACCATGTCTTCTTCAAGAACCTGTTAATATGTTATTTTTCATTCTTGTACTCAGTAGCTGCAAATAATGTCATCAAAAATGAAATGAAGCCTGGGCAGTTTCACCTCCCAGTGTCTGCTTCCCACTCTGTTCTCCACACAAGCCACACAGGAGGCTGTGACAGTGGCAGTCTGCAGGAGAAGGGAGAGATGGATAGACAGTGGAGGTGGGAATGTGTGGCTGAGGTTCCTTTAACTTCAGTCAACCCAAATGCAGCCAACACAAGTGGACCCAGGTGAGACAGGAGATCCCAAACTCTATGGGTTTTAGCTGCGTAAGGAGAACAAGCAACCAGGTTTTCTTTCCATCTGCCTCTTCATGAAGCCTTGGTGTTGTTTCACGGAGGGCAAGGATGGAGAAGACAGCAGACCCTGGCACCATGGATGGACAGCCCAGCCCAGAGCCCCGCTGTGTGGGGAGGTGGTTTGGAGGATCAGAGTTTTTCCTCCCAGCACCAAAGTATTTCTACCCCACAGGAATTCAGCGAAGTGAGCAGAAGAGGACCGGACAGCTAATTACTGCCATTGTGTGCCAATTGGCTGCCATCCCTGCCTGCCAGCTAACAGAATTGTTTTCAGATAGTTCAGCATTTCTTTAATGCTTATCCCAGATCTATTCAAGAGAGAGAAAAAAGAAAAGGGAAGAAAATGTAACTCTTATCTTCGATAGAAAACCTCAGCTATTTAGCAGACTATTGAAGTCCTTTTCTCCTTCTTCCTTTTCAAGTCTCTCACAACAAGATACCTGCCTAGTCCACAAAGACAATATTATAATGGTTACCAGGGTTTATCTTTTTCTTTCCCCCCCCTTTTTTTTTTAAATGCTACTTTTTCATGCACTTGTGGAAAAAACCGTGCCATTAACGCCTTTCCAGCTACCTTGGAAAAAAAAAAGACCTTCAAAGTGTCAATAGCCGATGTAGTGCACTCTCCTTCCTTTTATTCACTCTGCAAAATGGGAAGTGCTATTACTGCTGTTAGACCCATTTTCACTCTGCATGTAGTTTTCCTTGAAATCTATTGTCTTCACCCTTCACAATTTTTTATTGCATTGCTCTTCTAAATGTGTTATTTGAGCAGCTAATACATCAGGTATCAGGAAGAAGAAAAAAACCCCACCCTTTGAGTGAAGGTAAAGCCAGAAACTTCCTTCACCTGAGCAACCTCAGATCTGTCCCCTTGCAGCTTCTTTCTTTTAAAGCCATCAAACTTTGACCTGCTGACTCTAAAATGGACAAATAGCACAAAAAAACCCACATCTGCCTTTTTCTGTGCTATTGTTCAGAGGTCACAATATAAAACAGAGAAAGGAGGCAAAACACTGGAAGGATGTAACTGGGAAACCGCTCATCACAAATTACATTTTTCATCTCTGATACAGTGCTTTGCAGCTCTTGAAGATGAAAAAAAACATCAATTAGAATTACAATGAATGTAAAAATAAGCTTTTGTAATAAACCCCATAATTTAAAATGGGATAATGTGTCTGAAAATGAAAAGAGGAATCTCTTAAATCAAATGTCCTTCAGCTGAAGTTAATTTCAGTCAATAGGATTTTCAACTGTTTAAATCGCATTTTAGCACTGGATTTCTGGGAGAGCAGCTGAAAGAAGTCCCGTGTTCTAGCACCTCTGTGGCTCCCTGTGCAAACTCTCATCCCACTGGCAGCATCACGGCTGCACAGCCCAGGGTACCGAGCGTGTCAGGGCTGACAAACACCATGGCTTCCCCTGGGGGTTACTGTGCTTGCAGCGAACGCCCTTGCTGAAGGGAGCAGCCTAAACCATTCTGCTGGGACCCCATGTCCAATGAAGGATGGAAACTCTTCATTGTGGCTCGGCACAGGGATGTCCCGCTCGCTCAGACAGGCTGGAGGAGAAGCAGGGACTGCACGGCCACAAACACCCCGTTTTCCTGCTTGATCTCCAGACTGATATGGTAAATCAATTATACAACAATATATTCCCATCTCTGGCCCAGGAGGGTGGATGTTTGCCCAGAGATGACCCATTCTCTTAATGTACCATATCATATCCTCATTAGGTGACATTTGTAGCATACGTCGCTCTGTCTGCTCTCTGTTTAAACACACTGGGGGTAAATATTAAATGTGATTTAGCACCATAACTCCCATTAGCTTTAATGGGAGTCCCATGGCTTCATCCTGTGTTTCTTGATAGATATTTACCTCATTGTTCATTTCAGTGCTCATTTTTATCTATTCCTACTGTGCCAACTCCTGCTTGAAGTTATAATGATATCATTTTTATTTTTAAGTGTGCACACACATGGTTATGGGTAATGTTAATGAAAGCTTGGGACTTGGAGCATTTCAGGGCAAAAGGGATGGCTTTACCCTGAGCAATGGGATGGGCAGCCCTTCTCTGCAATACACCCCCAGCCCTCCTGACAAACTAGAGATCCTTCCTCTTAAAACACTCATGGTCCATCATGATCCTCCAATCTGTTGTCATTTTACAAGCAATGGGAATAATCATTATTCTTCTTTTCATCTGAACAACCAGAGAACTACAGCCATGCCTTGGCTCTGCCAGGGACTAGCCAGACTTTAATAACCAGTTCATCTGGTACTGGGAACCAGTACATTCACAGCCAGCCAGGGACCTGAGAGCTATGGGGGACTCTGTCACAGGATGTTGGACAAGTCCTTCAACTTTTTCCTGCAAAACAGGCAGAATCCCATCACACTCACTACCTACAAGACGTTGTCAGGTGTAATGATGTTTGTAAAGCTACTGGAAATATGGGAAAGAAAAGCCTGGAGCACAAAGAGTGCTCTAGCTTGTTTTGCTGACACTGCAGAGAAGGAGGTTTGAATGCCGATGTGAGAATCACCCCCTGCAGCCCAAACCCCAGGGCGCTGTCCTCAGCACGGTGCTTGCACGGCTCTTGAAAAATACCACATATAAAAATGGGACAACAGGGAACAGGATGAGAAACATGATGTCTCCTGGAAGTGCCACCCCCCTGTGGTACTTACTTAGTAAAATGATGATGCAGATCAAGATAGCGATGATGGCACCCGTGCCCAGCCCCGCCGCGGCCACCGCCCCGATGGTGGTGCAGTCGCCGTTCTCGTCGCACGGGCACACCTTCACTTTGATGACAGATGTGTTGTACAACGGGGGGTTTCCTGAGTCAGTCACCACGATCGGCACATCGTACACACCCGCTTCCAGGTACATGATTCGTAAACTAAGCTGGGCGTAATCGCCTGGGGAGACCAAGACAGACAGAGATGACAGACACTCTGGTAGAGCCTTGCGGCCACGCTTGTACAGGCAGTGCTCTTCTGCCAGAGCAGCCTACCTGGTCCCGAGGAAGAGGGCTGCCAGCAACACACTTGGGCAGGACAGCTTCATCCTTCTGTCCTAACAGTTTGGTCAACAAGCAGCCTGTGTTTTGCAAAATACCATGTATTTTCACCACTGCACTAACCCACCTTGATGCTGCTTGCAAATCCAGCGGCATACGTTTGAAATGGCACAAAATGCAAATACTAAAGTGTGAATGATGCTCCCCAGGACACTGTGCAGGCTCTCTGCTTGCCCAGCAGTCTCCCACCTCAGGACTTTTAGGAAGCTCATCGCCTGTTGATGACACGCTTGGCCCGTGTTCCCTCCCATTGTGGTACAGGGGCTATGGGACTGAGCCCCGAGCAGCAAGGGCACAAGCTGTTGTCCCTGGGCTGGCAGAGGGTGCCAGACCTCAGCGAGAGGGACTAGCTTTGAAGCCAAAACCAGCCCTCAGGCTTGATGGTATTTTCCATCCTCTGCTGAAACTACCAATAAGAGGAGCAATTAGGGCCATTTGTGGTTGCAGGCCACAATATAAAAATCCTTCACATACTGGTAATCTTCACACTTACCTAGCCTTCCTGGTTCCATGGTAAATTAAAAGGCTGCCTTTATGCAATTATGGTCAGAGAAATGAACATTGATCCTGATTGTGGCTTATGACAATTACACTGGAACATAAGGAAGACTGATAATAGCTTTTTTCCCCTTGGCCATTATGGATGATTTATACTCTGTTCACTACTGATAACTGTTCATAATTATGAACTGCATTAAAAAAAGCCAAGTGCCAAGGCTCTTAGAGTTATGCTGCAGGTCTGATACAAATCATTTCTGATTAAATATCTTGTCTATAATGTCAGCCGTAATGTGCTTTAAAAAATAAAAATCAGATACAAAAGTAGGAAAGTTTGGAAGTTTGAAACAGCACGTGGCCTCATTAGTGAATCAGAGTCCAAATGTCCCCAGGATTGCCTGCCCCATTTACCATTCAGCCGCGTTATGGTCCAGTTCTTCCTCACCGCAGATGGCACACTTGGCAGCTCGAAGACAAAAGGCCCAACGTTTGGATCAATGTCAGCATCCGCGGCTGTTATGTTGATGACATTCAGGTTTGGCTTTTCACAGATCTGTGCCTCCTTTGGCAGGAGCTCAGGAGCATTATCGTTGATGTCGATTAGGTAGATCTGCAGAGTGCCAGTGCCGCTTGCGGGGGGTATACCTGTACCGGAGAGACACAGCCGAACACGGACCGATGGCCATCACTGGAGAAGCAGTGGGAATGACAACACTCTGGACCAGCCCCCTCTCTACCTTCCAATTCCAATAAACCAGGATTTTCACCCTCCCTCCTTGGACCTTATTAGGGACATACTGCACTTTCATGGTTCCCTGCTTTAAGAGGTAGTATTAAAACTTCCCCAAGCCTCCTAATGTGGATGTTTTTTTGCTCCTGCAGAACACGGAGGTTGAGTACTGCAGATCTGTAGCCTACAGCAATGTCCTTAGTCAAACTCTAAAAATACAAGGAGGCAATGCCAGGCTGCTAGTGCAAATTTTGGTAATGGCTGTTTTGAAGAGGAAAAACCATTAGACAGATAGTTACCAAGAGGAAGAGTAGAGCTTGGAGGGGAAAAATAGTTGTGTAATCCATTGGTCATCATTTACTGTAGTACCTGCCAGCCAGATTTTAGATTTACAGGCTATCATGCTGCTTCAAAGGAAGCCCGACTCTCCAGCCCATCCCACAGTCAGCCCTAGTTTTAGTGGCAAAAGGTCCTTGCTCAAGGCCTTTGGTATGAGCTGACGACCACCAAACTCGATGAATGATGCTACTAACTCTCAGCAGTAGCAGTATGTCCCATTATACCACTGTTCATCCTCTGTCCCAACCAGCAGGGATGCTGCAGCACAGCAGTCTGAGTCCTCCATCCCCTTACTGAGGAAGATCCACATTTGTCTAATGACCACTTACACATAGAAATACCTGTCCTGGCAAGAGGGAACAGCCTTCCCAGGAACGGTGCATCGATTTCAGCTGCTCTCCCCACAGATCTATCTGGCAGCTCCTTCTTCTGCATTGCTTCAGCAACTCTTTTTTAAGTTTGTATTTTCAGCCTTGGCTCTTCCTCCCAGGGCTGGATACAAAGCTATACCAACCACTTCCCCACTAGACTTTCAAATGTTGCTTCTGCTTCCACAGGCATCCCTTTCTACCCTCCTTTCTCATTTCTGTTCCATTTTTCAAGGGAGTCTTGGAAACTCTGAAGGAGCCCTGAAAAATCCTTCTTTCATGGTTCCTACATAAGCTCTTCAATCACTGATCTTACCCTTTCATCTAGTAAGCAAGGGGTAGGTCTCCCTCTAAAACAATGTCTTTGATCAGCCTTGAAAGCTTCTGGACAGACAGGATACTGGGGATGAACATGAAAACTGGCTTTTGGGACCAAATGATTTCACTGTTTTCACAACCTGTGTTTCACAGTATCTTCTGGGAGGAACACAAGGCCCACGCTCCCACCTCTCAGGCAGAGGGAACATAAACTAGTGGTCTGAGAGGCACAAACTGGCACGTGGCTGAAATAATCTGCAACTGCCGCAGAGGCAACACAGCCTTGTGTGGCTACTGGGTATTGCTGGGCTCCAGCTCTGGGTATTTTTGGTTCTTTGGGCTCTTGAGTACAGGTCTGGGGCAGTCTCAGGAGAAATGCAAATTAAACTCTTTTAAGCATCCAAGTAGTACAAACCATGGAACATTTCAAGTTATTTCAGCTGTCTTATTTGGAGAGAGCAAGGACATGGATAGACTGGGTACTGATGTACTACAAAGGATCCTTGGACTTTACACTCAAGAGATGAAGACTACCATAGCACCACTGACTCCAGTGGAGAAGTTGGTCCACTCCCTGAAATTTAAGATTGAAATACTATTTCAAAAGCAAGAGGAACATACAACTGCTACATCTGTATTTGACTGTCACATTTCCCCTTGCTGCCTCTTTCACAGTGCCCTTACACCGCAGCCAAGACACTTCTTCAAGTGAGCATCTCTCCACTGTAGCCCAGGGAGACAAAGGGAGCATGTCCAGGGAGTATTTGGCTAAACTTCTTTATCATACACTGAAAACAGCAAAGAGAACTTCAGGGAAACAAGATGCTGCTGCTTCTTCCAGAAAGAAAGAAAAATCCCTACCAAAACATCCAACCCAAGGCTTTCTTTGAGGAGTACATGATGCCGGACAACCTGGAACTTGGGAGAAATGTGGAACGAGTCTATGAGCCTAGATGAAACTCTGGCTGTTATCCTAAGCACTTGAGGCAGAATTTTAAATAAGGTGTTGCTTTATGTGGATTTTAATGGCTGCAATGTACCAGTGATGGATTAATTTTTTAGAATAAAGAGATTTATCTAGGTCCTCACTTTCTGAGCTGCTGAATGATGGATGTGGAGGTGCTGAAGCACCAGCACCAAAGCCAAGGAAAGGGGTTAACTCCATGTTGTACTAAGTGCCTGGGATTTGCAAGGTGATATGGTGAGCATTAGTTTGGTGGGTTCAAGCTCTTCCACTGCTTTTGTGAATAGCTTCGGCCAACTCATTTGACCTGTTTTGCTCTGTGGCTCTTGCAGACGAGCGCTGCTAGATCCCCTTGAGACTACTTTGGATTTCACTGTCCTGGCTGCCTTACCAGAGGGGAAGCTTAGGATGGGGCTGCGGGACCACAACAGATTAATGGTACAATGAAGGGTCAAAAATTGCTTCTTGGTACTGCTACTCAGCATGGAAACTCAGAAACTCGTTTGCTTTGCCCCTGTGACCCAGGATGCAATGACTGAAGTGAAGCCTGAAACCCGAGGGAGCAAGTTTTCATCAGCCCTGCAAGCACCACCAGATCTGCTCATGATGGACATAGCAGCCTGAGGGATGACAAGAGCTAATGGCCTCTCCTGAAAGCACCTACAGAGTATGAGCAATATACTTAGGTGCTCACAGCCAAGCCTGGACTTAATTTGTTTCTGAAACACGGCTCAGCACCCTGCAGGGGGAAGGTGAGGGTGGGAAAGAGGGAGGAAGACCCTCTCCTTGCCCAAGGAAGCTACCTGAGCCCTCCACTGAGCCTTTTCCAGCTGAAGAAAGTGATGATGAAGTAACAGCACGACCACATTTAGATATGGTTAACATAACAGTCATCCATTCCTCCTCATCAAAATTGGGAAGAGAAATCCAGGGCAGCAGCAGTGGATGGCTTGCCCTCGAGTGGTTCACAGTGCCCATGTGACCAAAAGCACTGTGTGATCTTTAATAAGTGGAGAAGAGCAAGCCTTAACAGGACTTCTCAGAAGAAGATCTGTACTGGCCTCAGCGACTTTGATAATAAAGTACCCCAGCCTCCAGATGATGTCTGGACATCTTAGAAATGGTAGTCGATGGGGAGAGATTAGCTCTGATGACAGACAGACAGACACCTTTCATGAAAGCCACAGCAGCTCAATGGACTGGCTTATTTTTAATACCCTTCTGCCAGCCTCTACAATTATTCCTGGATTCCTGATGGAAGGCTTCCTGCATGTTCTGCTCAGTGCCTTTGGGACGATTACCAGGACCGGTGTGTTCAGCAACCCTTGGAGAGCACATCCCTTTGATTTTTTTTTTAAGTTCAGGCTACACTGCTACACTGAACTCCCCAAATCGATTTTCCATTTGCCCTCCCTTTCCCTTAATAACACTCTCCGTATACTGTGCACATTTAATTTACTCCAGCAATTTCCCGTCCCACTTTCACATTTTTGACCATAAAAACCTGGGAAAAAGATAACTTATACTGACAACTCTGTCAGGGCATCATTTCTCTTAATGCATCACATTAGAGTCTTATTGAAGCATGAACAATGTGAAGCCTGGGCTCACCGTTGTCAGCCGCCAAGAATGTGGCCTCGTAGACGTTATTCTTAATGTAGTCTGACTCTCGATCAAGGACAGCAGCAGTAGTGATCTGACCATTTGTGGCATTAATGTTCAGCCAGTTTGCAGGATCTGACAGCTTGGAGTATCTACAGAGAAAGGAAATAAATACATGGCAGTCTTTTCACTGACATATCCTTAATATTGCTTGAAATAAGGTTTTCCTGGACTCCTGACCCATGATTCAAAGGACCTTTGGATAACTGGTTTTGTTGACAAACAAAACGCTAATTGAGTATCTGGTTTTTGACCTCTACAATTATTCAATTTTTCTACTTCTTTCTTTCCAAAGGTTTTTCTTTCCACTAAGTGCCACTTACATACCAGCTTCCTGCTGCTGAAAGTGGACACAGCCGGAGATCTCTGCAGCCCAGGAGAAACAGGGTCCACAATGACCACTGCATTTGCATGCTGGAATTACAGGATGGATTCCTGCTTTCTCCTTCTTTTACCATTGCCCCTCCTATAAGTCATGCTCTAAAGTCATGGGTATTCCTGTTCTATACTTGTCACTAAAAACAACAGTTTGGGAAACAGGGCTTTGGAAGAACAAGAGCTTTCAGGCCACTCTTGTATCAGAATCATTTTCAGCAGAAATTGCCTTGGAGACATTATGCTGGGAACTCACAGCTGTACTAAAGGGTGCACCCATGGGTGAAGCAGTGCTGGGTCTGCTCCCCTGACACATTTTCATATGTTCCTGAAATAGCAGGTTAGATGACCCCATGCATGTGGAAGGTTTGAAGAGAGAAGCAAGAAGGGGATCCCCTTGCAGACAGACTCACCTCTCAACTACTCGGTCAACTCATAGCCCAAGTCCGTTCACGCCCTATGCAACCAGCTATGTGGTTTGTTTTGGGTAACCTTTTCCTATGTTCTCCAGGTCAACACGTCGTCTTTATCTTTCCCATTTACTTGTTTTCTTGGCTTTATTTTATTGTTGGTTTTGATGTCTACCTCTCAGCTTTGTAAAGTTTGAGTTGCAACGGACACGTATTACCTAAACTGGAACCTAATAAATGGCCAAACTATACATTACTGACATAAACAAACAAAAGCTGAGCTTATTTCATGGGTAACTCAGACCTGCTGACAGGTTTATATAAATTTTTTGTAGTTAGATAAGCAGGCGGGAAAACTTCTGGCTTCTCGTGAATATCCCTTTCCAGAAACGGGCTGTTTGAAGCTGAAACTCAAAGTGAAACCTGAGCTGTGTCAATCCATGTGAGCAGGAAAGCAACACACAGCTGCACAAGCCCCTGCCAAAGGAAAGAATTACATTTCATGGAGCTAGGCTCTTTGGGATGTTTTCATTTCTTTTTAATATCACTGCTGTGAGTCTTCTGCCCTTCCTCTGATAAATGACCAGAGATCCAGTTTCAAAGCTGGCTTTGTGAATGTGTCTGTGGCTAATGAGGATAACTTGAGGTGTGACATTGGCCATGCCAAGTTGCGCCTTACTGGGGATGCTCCCGCTTCCTTATCTTCTATTTGTAAAAACTCTATTTCATCAAAGCCCATTTAGAGAGAGCCTGAAAACACCATGCAAGGCTTTAGCGGCTGGATGGGCTCTCAGCGAAGTGCTTATCATGGATCTGTAGGTTTAGCTTCTTGGGTACCTTTTTTCCTCACTCACCAATGCCAACTGTGAACTAAAAAGCCAAAACAGCCTTTGTGTAGCTCACCCCAACAACGCCCCACTGTGAAGCCCTGGCATTGGGCTGTCCTGATGAAAAGGGGTTAAGAGAGATTGCAGTTGGGCTTGGAAATGAAGTGTTGGTGGATATACCAAATAAGTGTCCTGGGAGCCCTGAGAAAAACCAAGTCAAGTAATTGGCTATTTGTATTCAGAGAAAGTCTTACAGGACCCTGCACAGGCAGCGTGTGATGACAGGAACGGCTCAGCAGAGCTGGTTCTTCTCCCAGAAATGGCAGATGCTCGTTTGGATTACAGATCATCCACCTCTGGGTTAGAGGAGTATTCAATCAGAAACGAACTGTTGTCTCCTCTGAAAACCAGCCTTGGTACAGACGTCAGGGAAATAAAGACCCTTCAAAGGCCAATATTTCAAAGAGAATATAAGAAAAACTGGCTTGTTAGTTAGGATGGGCTCTCTCCTCCAAACTCACAATACCTGTCTAAAGACAACAAGATGAGGCAGTGAATAAACTATCATTTTCTAGACCAGACAGCTCTGTGCCAGGTGAAATACTTCAAACTCTGCCTGACACGAAATGTCACAACTGATAGAAGTTTAAGTGGCCTCAACCGTGGTCATGTCGTATACTCAGGTTTTGCAAAAAAATCCTGTGGTCCTTACAGATTGGGAATAAAAAAGAAACAAACTTCTGGGGATGTGGAAGTATCCAAGAGCAGGAAATGCATTTCCTGCCTGCACAGGCAGAGGCTGAAATGCTTGTGAAAGGTGTCACAAGGACTCTTATTTTCACACACACGTTTCTGCCAACGTGTTTCCCAGAGAGAAAGCTTGTGTATTGGGGTCCTGGACTGTGGATTGAGACCCCAGTCTGCCCAGGTGGGACAACACACAGTGACACCCTCTCAGTTGCATCATGGATTCAGCCTGATCTTAAACTGCTTAGATCATACCTGTGACTTTCAGAAGGCTGAAATGGTGCCAGCTGAATTCCATCCATAGGGAAAGCAGCTAAGGAGGAGGTTATGTTCAGTGGTTGGTCTGAAGGGAAAGGGAAGGTCAGAACAAATCTCACTTGCTGCAGAGCAGGCAAGGGCTGCTGGGGTGCTTCATATGCACTGGCATTAGGCAGGTAAGGACCAAGCACCATGGCACATGAATGGGTGTTTGACTGCTTGGCCAATATTTAACTGTATGGCACCTTAAAAGCCTGTGCAGCAGCTGTTTGTAGGCAAGCAAGCCTTGCTCTGAATGGGCTGACAGCTCCTCCTATATTCTCTGGAAGCAATATAAAACATGATTGAAAATCCCAGTCATTCCCTTTGGAAATCTAACCCTAGCCCTTTCTGTGCCTCAGTTTCCCCTGTAGAACAGAAATAACAAAGATGCCTTTTTCTAAACCTCTGTGTTTATAAAGTGCAGGATCAACATAGGTCACAGCATCCTTGACAAGGCAGAGACAAAAACAGTACAGTGCAACCCTGACCTCTGCCTTTGTAACAAGCCTATGGACTGCTTGCATTTGAAGCTGCAAACTGCCGCTCTGCAAGCCAGTAACATGGGGTCCAACTCTGCCTGCCTGCCTGGGCCCAGCTGCTCAGCGCTTGGCTTACCTGGATGGGGAAGGATGAGCTTATAAACTTGCAGGATACTCTGCAAGTGCTTGACTGAAAGTCCCAGTCCCTTACAAGCATTTAACTCCTATCACATTGGTTAGTTTGTGGATTAGCTTTGTGCTGCTTTGCTCCTCAAACTTCTGCAGCTGAAATCCCCTGCCTGTACAGGAGCTCACTTGGCTGCCTGGTGTCCCACCTTACTGCCTGCTGCATGAAGCGATCAGGATCCACCGCTGAAAACGTTGTCAGGACTGTCCCCATAGGCACCCCTTCCTCCAGCCTGATTAACTTGTGGTTTGTTGGGAAATACGGTGCTTCGTTGACATCTGTGACTGAAATGGTGACTCCTGCTGTCGACTGGAAGGACATCTGGATGCCGCTGGCCAGGGGAGCTTGGTTTGATACCATCACTGTCAGCATGAAAGCTCTGTTCATCTCGTAATCGACTGCCTAAAACAAACAAACAAGCAAGTACAGAACCAAGCAGAGAATAAATTCTACCTTCTAGCTGAAAGCGGCGAGATTTAGAAGGCAGATGAAATCAAAGTCATTGCCTCATCTCGTTTCCTCCTGAGCTCAGTTCTTTTGAAGGTGTAAATCCAGACCAGCTTCAATCCAGTGGAGGATGTGGCCTTCCAGTATTCGGAGGGTCAAACAGTTAAAAAAGCCCCACAAAGTAGAAATTGGAAGGAGCAGGGAGGATTTGCCCTGCATTTTGTTCCCGTGCTAAGTGGTTTCCAAAACAGAACCTGCCCGTGTTAGGTGAGCACTGACCAGACAAATCCACCACAGGCTGCTCTAAACGCAACAGGCCGGGCCTGGTAAGAGCGACCCGACAGGTACCTAACAGCGCCATTAGCATTTAAAGCTGCTGACTGAGTAACTGGGACAGTCTGTGTGGACTCACCAACCTGAAGTGCTCTTCATTTGAGTGAGTTAATAAGCGAAGCTGGAGTTGCAAGGAGCAAACCTGATCCAGTTCATCAGGCAGTCCTTCTAGTGGGACATCTCGTCCTCTTGCAAGAGGCCTCGTGGTCCCCTACACTCTCCTACAGGTACGTTCTGCTGTTGGGAGGCCACAGACCTCTTTCCAACGCGCACATAAAGGCAACGTGGAGCCAGGAGGAGTGAAAAGCCTTTGCTGGCACAACTGACTGAACCGCGGTGTAATAATAATTTCTAAACCATCCCACTAATTATTATGAGGGAAGTCACTAATCATCTGCCAGGGAGGCTTGAGTTATGCAGGATCACACCTCTGCTTGTTAAAAAGTGCTTTGCAGTGATTTATAAATTTAGAAGCGTAACCATTCTCCCTGTTACCTTCTCTGGCACTGAGTCTGCAAAGTGTGCTCTCACGGTGTAAAATGCCACGGTTACACTGACTTCAGTGGGGCTGTGCTGATTTACATCAGCCAGATTCAGCTTCCCTGTTCTGCTTAACACCCAGGATTGTCAGGAGAGAAATCAAATCATAGGCGGCTACACGAGAGACACAACTTTCAGGGGCAAAAGGTAAAACAGGGGAATCTCTATTCGATTGAAGTGCAAATGTTCCTATTGCTAAATGGTTTCCTGACAGGCAGGGCCAACATTTAATAAATAAAAGGAAGCATAAAGATTCCCAGTACGCCCACCAGCACTGACTCATGGACTTCTACTGCATTCAAAAAAGATGCAAGGTAAAAGTTCCTATTTAAGCACTATTCATGGCCTTGAAACAATCTGAGTAACGCATTTCCTCCCTTTCTTTTCACACCCCTCCAGTTTTTATTATTTTTTTTTGTGGTGCTGACCTGTTTGCTAACCTTGTGCACAGCCAGTCTGCACTTCCCTCCCTACAGGAGCTCAGATGGAGCTGGAGGGGCCAATTTGAGCAGCTCCAGGGGAACTGATGCAGGAAACCACTGGGGTCCCTGCTCCATGATGCACAGGACACACTCACCACACATATCTGCTATGATGTGGCCTGATGCAAGACAGTGTTTTTTTTTTTCCTCCAAAAATGCAGATTGGCTCACTCAGCTTCTTTCCTTCTCTTCTGTGAACAACCAAGCCAGGGCTGCAGAAAAGTTGTGCACGGAGTGGGGCTGGACCGGGATCACAGACCATCCTGAAGGCATCAGTGCCATGTGCTGACACAGCGTACTCCACGCTCAGTTTGAAAGACAGAGCCGATCTGCCTCCTCTTCTGTGTCCATCTGAGTCCCATTTCACTTATTTTGTTGAAAAAAAACCCAGGTAAAATCAAGAGCCCTTCATGGCAGCTTTTGTGCTATTGTCCCTGGTGGGACTGGAACCCCATGAACTTCTTTCATACCACAATAAGCAATTTCTACCAGAACAGTTCATACTTCTGTTCCCTAAAACTGGCTCCCTCTGAGGATAACAATGCACAGAGCACACACATCGTGTTCTTCACACTGCTCTAACCCCTTCTCCCTCCACCCATCTCTCTGAAAATGCTGCACATTGATCAGCCCAACAGCAGGAGGAAAACCCACAGAGCCACCACATTTGAGACAAGGGAGGTGCTGGACCCATCACCTGCTTTTTAATTTCACGTCCAAGTAGTATGTGACATGAAATTAAAAAGCAGCACCTTTGCAGATACCCTTTGGTGGGTATTTGGTGTCTGGTCTGGCAGAAATGGCTCTGAATCCTCCCCTGGTGCTGCTGCACACCCTACTCCTTCAGTGGCCTCTTCAACCAGGATGCAGCAGAGCGAAGTTGAGGGTTTGCCACATCTCCTCCTTTTCTTAAGGTACTTTTAACTGCAGAGAACAAATTTGCCTTATGTTACTGTTGAGGCAAATAATAATGGAAGCTTCGAAAGCATCTCCATTATAAATTCACAGCTCTGATCCATGCAGAGTTTATAATAACATTTTACTTAGCCAGCTGCCACAGGGCAGTCACTGCTGCTCCTGGAGATTGTCTCCAGACTCTGCAGTGTCTCACCTGAGTGGGAAGCTTCTTGATCAAGGCTTTCTTTGAAGATTAGGGTCTTACACGGTTATGGAAATAGTTTGGGAAGGCATGAACAGAAAAAGGAAATGTTACACTTCTGGTGACTGGATTGGAGCTGCAGGTGGGGCTTTGCTGAGAACAGATGCCAAACGGCCCCCAGGAGCATCACCTGAGCTCCAAGGGCTTCTTGGGTTGGAAGCACTTCTGACCCTCCATTTCTGGCCCCCAAATTGCTGGTGGAGGGGTGGGATTCTTCACAAAAGGCCCTTCTCTGATCCATTTCTGTGACTGCTGTAGCCCAGATGCAAACCCCTTTGCTTGTGGCAGTGGGGAGCTATGTGTAGGTGGCTTTAGAGCCACATGGAAACCCAGCCATAAGGGCCTGTAAATAAAAGGTTCATTACTTGACTTAAGTTTTTACCTGTGTTTTCGATCTACCCCAGGGATGAAACCAACAAGAGACTGCTCTCACAGCATGAAGAACAAGATCTGACCGGCCACCTGCTCTGACATGCATACATTCCCCCAACCTTTAAGAATATTCACTTATTAACAGAGAACAAAATATTTCAAAGAAGGTGGAATCCTAAGAGTCTTCCCTTCTTCACCATGAAAATTTAATCACAAGCAATTTCCCTCATTCTCCTTGCTGAAAATATACCAAAAAGCCTCCTGGCATGATAAGGGTAAGAAACTCTGGGTGCCCAAGAGGATCAGGTGAGGTTATACAGCGAAGACATTCGATACAATTTCAAGCTTTAGCTCAGCTTGATGAGACAGGATTTTCCCGTGATTCTTTGCATTGCCATCACTGTGGGTTGCACAGCAGTGGTAAGTCAACACCAGCATCGATGGTGTCTTGACAAATCCGCCCTGCTCTTTGCCTGACAGTTCTGAATAAGGGATGCTTCATTATGCAGAAGTCCTTGTGTAGTCCTGATGATCAAGTAAATCCCTTGTTCAGTTTGATGTGCCTTTAAACTACAGTCAGGACATTTTGCTACAGCACAGATAAGGGGTCCTCCCCTGCTCTTGGTGAAAACACTGGCATCTCCATTTCAGACTGGCTGCTGGTGTCAATGGAAGTTAAATGGTTGCATTTTACTTTGTTGATTTTTTTCTGTTTAGGCAGAAAATACATACATATGGGTATGCCTATGCTTACATACACATATGCATCCATATACATATGTCTAGAACTACTGCTAAGCTTGAAGAGGTTTTCTAACGTTGCACCAGATAAGGCTGTCAACCAACATTACAGAGCAATGAAGAAAAGGACCCCGCTGAAATACCATCTAGCAGGTAAGATGATGTCTCCCTTAGAGTTTCAGCAAAGTGGCATCTGTAGACACACACGCGTAGCCTAAGGGTCAGAGAACAGGACAAGCTTACAAGCTCACACGTTCCTACCAGCGTAACCTCACTGGCATTTCCCTGATGTCATTTTTCCTAATATCCAACCTCTAAGTATTCAGAACGACTGCAACTTATTAGCTACAAGGGAGCGGGGCTCTTTTTTTCAACGCAGAGCTATTCTTAAATCACATTGCTCTTTAGTGTTTCATCCTAAGGCATTGAAACGTTTTGTTAGAGAAGAACAGACTTAGAAGGTGCAGGCTTTGTCCATCACAGCAGGTATTACCCTTTCCAGGTGCTGTGCACAGTGCATGGCGTGGAAGCTACACATTGCAGGAGCCTATTTGTGACACCTTCACTTTTTTGGTAGTCAGAGGGAGCACCTGTGAGTGTCTAATCTGGGAAGAGACTCTGTGAGTGCTGAATGGATCCAGTGATGTTCTGACTGTGTACAGTGGCTGTAGAAACATTCGCTGCTTGGGCTGCTAGCCTCACACTGAGTGGGCAGTGAACTCTCAAGTGAAAGGAGTCATGTTGCTGGACATGGCAAAGGGTGGAAACAGAATTTGATACCTGCAGGGAGATACCCTGAGGGTTCCAGCTCTCCTAACACTGAAGGCAACATATGGAGGAAAGAAGGGATGGTGGACATTAAAGTCTTACTTCTCACATTCTTTGGATAAGATGCTCTGCTGATCTAACCCTGGCAGCGACTGACAGCTGAGTGGAGCTATTCTGAGCTGAGGACTGTCCCACACTGTGTGCTTACTGCTTGATACTAGGCAAAGGAAAATGTCTCCAACTTTTTTTCTGCCAAGCAACTCCATGAAGAAAATCTCTCCTTTCCTTCTGTTACCAGGAAATTCACTCCTCCTGCAACTTCCCCTGCAGCCCCTGTGCTCACAGAGGAGCATTTGACTGATCCCCTGCAGTGAAAGGCTTCCCTGATTCACAGCTAACTGGGAGTTCTCTGGCTCAGAAAGGGGAAGGTGCAGCCTCTGGCCCAACCTGCTGGGCAGGGCAGGGATGCACAGCCCAGGTGCTCCTCCTTCCTACAGCTCAAAAGGCCAAGGAGGAGAACAAGGAGGTCAGGCTCAGGTGCTGGGAGTGCCTTTGGCATCCCAGAGTTTATCAGAGCTTACAATGGGCTGGGCTGGGAAACCTAGAACCAGTGGTATGTGCTTAAAGTAACAGTTAGGACTCTGGCACAGAGGGTGATGGGAAGCAACAGGATCAGGCACTTGTATTCTCAGGTAGAGAAGGCATAAAATAACCATGAGCTTCTGGCAGTCCTGGTGGTTTTAGCTAGCTGAAAGGTGGACAGATATGGATTTGTTTTGGCTTCCCCCTTACCTTCACGACAGTTACCATGCCTTCGTTGGTGACGGGGTCCGTCCGGATGGTGAAATGGCCAGAGGGGTCCCCACTGATAATGCGGTAGATGGCATTCCAGTTGGGGGAGTGAGGCTGGTCCCGGTCCATCACTGTCAGATTTGCCACCACGACCTCCACTCTGTTCTCAGGAACTTCTCCTGAATACTGTGAAGAAAAGACAGCAGTGGTCAGGGTGGGCACTTTCTGCGGGTCCTTGCGACTACCTCCCCTCTCCCCTACATCAGCACACCCACTGGGAAAACAGTGCCCATGAAGAGGGCCATGGGGTTGTATGTTAGGAGCAACACAGACCTTTCTCACTTCTGGTTTTCCTAGGTTTTCAGTTTCCCAAGCCTTTCCAGGTCCAGTCTCACTTCTCAGCCCAAAGGAGAACAAACCCACTATCGTCACCCCAGACACTGCCCAAGCTTCAGCAAGTGCTCGAAGTGAACAGGTTTTGTTCATTTCTGATATTCTCATTCAGTCACAGCAATCAGAGAGTTAATTGTCAACAGCAGGTAAAATCAGCAGGCTAAAACCAGCATTTTTTTAGGATGACAATGTTCCTTTAACCTGAGGTATTTTGCCTCACTCAGATTTCAGTGATAGCATTTTATTGCTTCTTCAGTGATTTTATTTCCTTTTCTTTCTTGTCCTTGATTTGATTTTGTCTCATTATTTAAAGTGTTTCTTGTGATTTTCCCATAGCCTTTCCTGGTGCTTAATTCTCTCATTTAGCACTGATTTTCATGGAGCATGTCCAGTTCAGGCATATTCTGATGCATTAGCTGCATTCTTTTCTGCTTTCCAGTCCCTGATTTATCACAGGGCTGATCAGGCAGCCTGGCCTGTCAGTACTTCCAGCACTCGGGGCTCAAAAGCTGCCAGTAAGACACATTCCCAAATTTTCTACTGTCCTCATCTCTCAGCATCGCCTATTAGCAGCACTTGCAAATCAACACTCTGATTGACATATGGCAAATTAAACACTGGGGAAACAATGGGAGCGGCTGGCTCTGAGTCTGCAACCGAAATCCTGGCCCCAAACTGCAGGAGCACTGAAAATCTGGCCTTTGGTGTGCACAAATGCCAGGTTATGTAAATGATAATAAATCATTCCTTTGTTAGCACAAGAGTCCCTTTCCGCCCCTAACCTATACCCATCCATTCAAGTCTTTCAGCTACACGTGCTTATATTTAGTATATGTTATTCCACCACTGACAGCAAAAATATTCCATCTGCCTTACATTAACATGAACTTACCTTTGCCCTTCAGGGGTATCCTGAACAACATTTTGCTGCCTTTTCTGTTATGTACCTGTCCCAGACAAGTTTTTGTTAGTGAATGTAGGTGGCATCTCACCCCACTTTGGCTGGGATAGATTTAGTTTTCTTCCACAGCCAGGACAGCTGATACCACCTGGCCAAAGGGATATTCCACACCGTATGACATTGTGCTCCATATGTAACTGGGAGGAAGCTGGACAAGGGTTGAGACTGCAGCTTGGGAACTAGCTGGGTGGTAAGCAATTGTTCTGTGCATCACTTGTTTTGAATATTCTCTTGTTTTGAATATTCTCTTGTTGTTGTTATTATTGCCCTCTTCCTCTGTTGTATTAAACTGCCTTTATCTCTGCCCACGAGTTTTACCATTTTTTCCCTGATTCTCTCCCCCATCCCACTGGGGAAAATGAGTGAATGGCTATGTAGCTGTTTTAGCTGTCGGTTGGGTTAAACCACAACACATCTCTTTCCAGCCCTGCTGAGCGGTAGGGAAGAAAAACGTGAAGGTGTGGGATAGTTCTAGTCCCATTATATGCTACAGCTCTTCTTTTCCCTTTATTTCCCATTATTTTACTCATTTTTTACCCATTCTCTTGCCCAATTTGGAATCCCTGCGGCGCACAGTGTTAGCAAGGGAAATATCATATGGAAATTTATCAAAAGCCTCTTGAAAAATCCATTAGATTATGTCATATGTACACTCCTATTATCAACCTTGTCTGAAACCTGCTCAAAAGAACTCAAGGAGATTAGTTAAGCAGGATCGTCTTTTACTAAATCCACACTAGTTATCGCCCATTACATTAAATTAATGTTGTATGGCATGCCAGCAATGACAAGTTGATTAGCCCCCAGTCTCTTTAGGAGATGGCTGCACTGCTAACATCAAAGTGTCGTATTGTAATTTCAAAGGAGCTAAGCACTTTGTGCAACCATCTCAAACCCGTGACCTAGGACCATGGGTTCTTTGTCCATTACTACCAGGCTTATGCTTTACAGAACCAAACAGAATTAACTTGAGAGCAAGCTCTCAGCTGCATTTAAGACCTGTAAGAGGGTCAGTCCTACAGGGTGCTGGGCACCTCTAGCAGATCATCACCCAGATGCCGCCAATGGGTTGCATGGAAAAATCCCACGCAGTCACCAACAGAGTCAGCTTCCGTGAAAGCCATCACGACATCTGTGATCTTGTTTACTACAAGACGTATTTTAAAAACATGAGGTGTATTTCAAATGATAAATACACAAGTACATCTCAGTATAAAGCTGGGAGGAAGATTGCAACAGTCAATAAAGCTTCTCCATTAGGGTAAAAACCTCAGTGCCTGGCATGTACTGAGCAATCCAGGAGTTCATCCAGTTGTTGTTGATACCTATTGGGTACAGTTAGGGAATGATACTATGGATATTGTCTACTACACTTAGAAAGCTAGTTCTTTTTTTGATGAGAGGAGAGTACCTTCACTGGAATCAAAGAAGCCACCCAAAGCTATTGAGGGTAAGAAGCAAACCTTGGAGAGATGCGTCATAAAGAACAGAACAACTTCCATCAGCTACAGATGAGCAACTACTGGGAATCCAAAGCGTAGCCTGCCTTTCCTCCCTCTAACACTCCTCCACTATCATTATTATAAGTAAACACTGTAACATGTACTGTCCACACTTGTCTTTACCTTTAATAAAATTAAGTAATGACATTAAATTAGACCTGCTGAAGGAAGGATGGCAGCTCAAAGCTACCCACACTTTAATGTCATTCTCTCCCTATCCTGGAGTAATTTAGGATAATGAACAATGCCATCTTTCACTGTGCTCCTTTGCAGCATTCCCCATGCTGTAAGCTTTCTTTCATACAATTACAATTGATTTTCAAATAAAGAGAAGCATATCTATTCAAACAAGGTAAAACAATGGGCAACAGAGGAGCTGCTGGAGTAAACACAAGGCTGATAAAGCAGTGCTTGACCTGTACGTGCAGCGTGTACTCATATTCCCCTGTAATTCATTTACCTTCACTTTCAATTGTTGCATTTGAAGTCCTTAATTTCCAGAGTGCTTTTTTAAAGACCATTCACAAGAATTTCTATGGCTGATTGTAACACTCTCTCAGATAAGGATTTGCTCTGAACCTGGCACATTCTCAAATCTATAAATTCTGTGGGGCCTTTTTTCTCCCCCCTCCCATAAAAGCCTGTGCTGGCAAAAGTCCTTCTCCCATTCCTCTGGAGCTGGCCTGCCTGAAGTAGTCCCTTGATGAAATTCATTCTGATTTTCAGGTTGCATCAGATTATACTAAAAGCAGGTAATCCCAGAGTATCTCTTCCACCTCACTCAGTACCTGATGGCATATAAACACACACACACAAATATCAGTGTGCTGGAGAAAGGGATTGATGTGCAGGGACAAACAGGGAATTCACACAATGACTTGACTTTGTGCAATAAATCTGGAGTCTGGGCGGCAAAGCCACGCACAGCAGAGTAAAACCAATTAGCTCACTGCAGCCACTCCTCAGGAGGTGTGGAATTGAGATGGATGAATGCAAAGATAATTATTCAGGCTTCTTTCTAAAAGGAGTTCCTTTTTTTTTTTTTTTTTTTTCCAGTGTTCTTCCTTTTCTTCTAGCTGGTTTTGCTAAAAAGCTGTGAAAGTAATGACTTGTTCTCCTGAATGTCTGCAGGAAAGATTTTAGTGTTGTCTCCAAGACTTGCTAATGATGATGCAACATTTGTTACAGGCAGAAGCAGCTTATGAAGGCTGAACTGCCTAGAGAAATAGAGCATTTTACAACCTATAGCTATGGATTAAAGTATAAGGGCATCTTAGTCCTCTTATGAGACTCCAGCCCTTCCTCTAACAGCTATGGCAAGCTGCATCCTCTCTCCAGGTCCCCAAGGTCCAGAGATGCTTAAACAAGAGTGAGTACACGTGGGGTGTCCCACCTCTCACCACTTTCTGCTGCCCTGTTACACAGCAAGCTCTGGATATGATGTGACGTGTAGCAGGGGAACCCACTGCACAGAGGGTGCTGCATTTCCCAGACAAAGGGTGTGTGCAGGCACCCAGCCTGGATCCCAACCCACAGCTCCTGCACGCTGGAGGACATACTCCCAACTAAATGCTGGCATGCGAGATAACAGTTTATCTTTTCTGCCTGAGATTTAACCATGACTCTTAAATAGCAGGCAAATTAATAAACAACTGTGGTCTGGCTGCAGCAATCTGTGTAAAAAGGAAAAAAAATACCCCAGGAAAAAAAGGACCAAAATCTCCTAATAAATCATTAATTGTGATGTGCCTGCCCAGCTGCAGCATGGAAACAAGCAAATGCCATCCTAATTGATTGCTTCTTATTCCATCTTTATAGGCCTGCATTTTTTATTGTGGGGGTTGAGTAAGCCCAGAGGTGTAAAAAAACCTCTAGATTGTACTCTGTGTATCTGCCAACTTGATATTTAGATCAATAATCTTCTCCCCCCCCACCCCCCCCGACTCCTACTACCGGTTATTTAGCTTTTCTTCCTAGCAGCCTAATTGCTGTTTTCTTAAGCCTTACTATCAATTCTCTGACCTTTAATTTCCAATATAGTTTGCTGTACGGATGACTGTACTAGGTCTGTAAGTTATCCCACCCCCTCCACGCCGTACAGGTCAGACGTGGCTCCCGTGCCAGTCAAACAAAGACCTCCAGATCCTTGCTCCAGCATTCCTGGTGTATAGCAGCAACCATGAGCTCACTCGGATCCCCACTAAATCTCCATAAAGCCATCCATTTTGGGTGTAAATCTGATTTTGAAATGCTCATTTCTTATTCATGTTTTATTGAAGAGCAACTCACTTCAGTGTGGTTTTGTATGATGACCACCCTCCAAGCACCTATGTCCTCACTTTTTCCTGAGGCAGCCCATGTCACCCCTGCTCTGCAGTGCACCAGCTAGCAACCCCTACATAAGCCTCTTTCTTTCCCACTGTTTTTTTCAGGCTCATGCCCACAACATCCCCTGCACTGCAGCATCCCTGCTCCAACTTCACGTTCGCTTGGATCTACTCCACAGTCAATCCACGTACACGCGCATCATACTTCAGACTAGTTATATGCCATGTGGCAAATGCTTCCCAAAACATTATCTATAAAGCCTGACGCTCTCTTGCCAGCTCACAGTTTTGCTCTGCTGGTACGAGGCCCAGCTGTCATGGTGCTCATTCAGAAGTGAACTGCTCAGCTGCAGGCACCGGCTTGTCGCAGTCAGGCAGAAGTCAACCTTGCCCAGCCAAGCAGAGGGAAGCACATGACAACTATCTCCCCAACTTTTTAAAGGATGCTTTGGAAGTTTTGCCTTTATCTTCAGTGGGTTGTGCTATTAAAATGCCTTCCCTGCCTGCAAAGGAGCTCTCACAGGTCTACGCATGGTGTGGTGCAGCCAAGACCATCCACTTGTTTACTGGGAGCTTCTACAAGCAATGATGAACAATGTTCAGCGTGGTTGCAACGTGCTGGTTTAACTTCTGCTGGATGAGTGTGAAAAATAAAAGCAAGTCCTAAATATTTACAATTTTGAAGCTGATCTTATGATGGGGTGCAGAATTTCAATCACATCCTGGCAGCTGGTGGCAGCCACTGGCTTTACACTTTGCTTTTACTGGTATGTTTTTAGCATCGCAAGTAACGGCTACTTTTGGGTTAAATGACAAGATTCACTCTTTGAATACGAAGACAGAGGAGGAGCAGAGGAGAAGAAAGCAATACCCATTTTTTTCAGAAGCAGCAGAAGAAAACCCTCTTGTTTCAGATTCTCTGGCGTGAAAAAGGAACATGCAGGTTTCACCTTGGTTCAAAGACTCTTCGAGTACTTGCCAGAAGTTCAGAGACAAGAGCACGTAATGGTAAAAGGATATTAAAAAGAGAAGTTTGCACATCTGACAATGAGCACTAATTTTTTTCCATTATCAGATGTTACGTTCTTGTGACAGTATGAAAAGATGCCAGAGAAATGATGACACAAGACACTATTCTGCTGCAAGATAACCATTTCCAGATAAATATATCTTATGAAACGAGGTTTGAAGTTTGCATAGAAATTTAGATATTTTATAAAAATGCATTACAACACAAAGGAGCTTTTTACAACGTCCATATGAAAGGTTTAAAAAGAGATTAAAATTATGTCCTTGGAAAGGCATATAGCCTTGTCAAGGAAAAAAAATTCTACATTAACCCCGTGTAGGAAAGTTGTACTTTATCTGTATTTCAAAGGCTATAAAGACCCACTTTAATCAACCTACTTGACTTTGGGGACTTGCACGTCTCACTGAAACTCATGAAATCTGGCATAGTGTGGTTTCCAGAACACAAAAGCCTTTAATCTGTAACCTGGCACTCTTGTACATTCAAATCCTGATACTATCTCCTTGTTAGGAAGAAAAATTGTGAATTTATCCAAAATGGGATCTCATCTCGTCTAAATGATGTAGCCTTTGCAACAGTGACCTTTAACAATGGTTATACTCAACAATAAAAGATTTTATCTCGGGAGCCAGTAGAAACAGTGTATGTTAAAATTCTGATCTGATAGCACAAGCCTCCTATTTTCCAGTTTTAGACAAGAATCCTTTGAACATTTCATTTGCTCTCTTGTCTAACATGCCTTTGTTTCTTGCCTACAGAATGAACAGCAGGAAAAGGTACCTGATACCTTTCTGCAGATTATTTGATTGTCAGGTGTAATTAGTAATGCTATCTTTTAAATGGAGGCATAGATTTTAAAACAGCTGGAACTGCCTACAGAGTCTAGTTCTTACAAAAAAAAATATAATTTATCTATATAGATTTATATAATAAAACACTCTTACACAGATACATGCTTGCTTTACACCAGGTGACAGCCCCATGCTTCCCTTCAGCCACAGAACGAAGGCTAAGTGACTTGCCTGCATCACCTGAGGCAGGTGGGGAGCTGGTGCTGGAGCCGTGTCCTGGTCCTGCCCTCCACCACCTGGGTTGGTACAGGATCCCTAGAACATCATTAATACATGTGCTACTTGATAAATCCATCTGGTCAGCCTGGGTGAGTCTACCACCTCTATCACATCGCCATGTAGACCTGTGATCCCAGCTCCCTGAAAGGATGGCTGGCAGAGAACCACACGTCGGGAATGAGCCGGATCCCCAGCACAGCTCTTCCCCAGGCTCTGCTCTGTCTTGGCTTCAACTAAGGAACCTGAACAGGTTTGCAGAGCTGGGGAAGACCAGGCCAGAAGAACCACTGGCTGTAAAGCTTCACCGCCACGAAGGCCAACAGCGGCTCCACACGCTGACCTTCCTGAATCGCCCAAGCTGTGCATCACCCAGCGTGGCAGGAGGAGAGCTTTCCAGCGTGCCAGCTGTGTCACTCACCCTTAACTCCTCAAAAAACCCATTTTCCTTACAAGTGGGTGTAATTAATTCATTTGTTGGAACATCAAGCTTTCCCTTTCTTCAAACTGCAAAGCAAGTAGCCACGCAGTTGTGACCAAAACTTAAAAAACATCTTTTTTTTTTTAACCCAATTTACATGTAAATCAGCCTGACAAAAATCGTGTGACAGAGTTCAGCTCCAAAGTGAACAAAACACCCTCCCCAGGTCTGACTCCGTATTTCGCGGTGAGCTGTGTATAGAAGAGGATGTTTCAATTCAGGCACCTGTAATAAAGTTTCATAAAGAAGGGCCTTAAGCTGATAAGTCTGGTTTAGAATTTTCTTATTAACTGCCCACTTCTCATAATGAGATTTTAATTTATTTTTTTTTTTCCCCCAGATTTTAAAGCATATAAAAAGCTGCTCAGGTGCCTTTGGGATGTGAGGATGGATATTTGGGAAAGGGAGAATTTTCAGAGTACTGAAACTGAATTTCTCTATGCATGGTCTAATCCTGGTATTGAGATTTTTAACAAGTTTCCTGCATAGCACAGCCCAGCCAGCCTGCATGCTGACTCCTGCTGAAACCTCCCCTGCACTGCAATTGAAATCTCTGTTGTTTTCAGATTAGTCTCAAAATTAGCACACTGGGGGATTTATTTTTTTAATGACTGGATTTGAACACCACAATCAGGTGCTCAGAAAACCCCCAGGGTCTGGTCATAAACAGGATTCCCAACTGGACAGCACATCCTTGCAGGAGAAAAGCACTGAAGCATGTGTTTTATTCTAAAAGTGCTGCTGCTGTGCTTTAGAGATGTGATTTTCTGAGCTGGTGTCACAATGGCCCATTTTTTATGTCCTTACTGCTGCATAAAATATAACGGCAACGTGGGGTGAGTTTTGGGTGCCCCACCTGCTGCTGCAGCCCCTGTGCTGTGGTCTCTATGGGAAGGGAATGGGGAGTGGGGCATGGTCTCCCTGTGAGGATGCAGAGGAGACCCTTCAGTCTGCAGATTAAGCTGGACAGTGCACTGCTGCCCTGAAGCAGACAGAGACCTGCCTTCTGAGCTCCCCTTCAGATGGAGTCCCTAACATCCAGCATTATGGTAAGCGCATGCTCTGCCTGCTTACAGTAATTTGGAGCAGAGAGTGCAGACCAAGACAAAGCTGGGTAATTCATCAGCCTTGCCATGAGAAAGAGCCTTCTCACCGACAGCAAGGGAGTGAGCCACACTCTGCTTACCATACAGAAGTGAAAGCACGTATAGCAGAGAAGAGAAAGGCAGGAAGGAATGGGAGATTTGTCCAAAGAAAAGAGGGAGTCACTTGCAGATTCAGAAAGGAAAATACTACTATTTCTTCTCTTATTTAAAAAAAAAAAACAAAACCCAAAACCACATGACTGCACTAAGCTGAACAATTTGAAAAAGCTCTACCATGTTCAAAAAAACCCCTCTGAAACCCTTTAGCCATCCTATCTGATTTTAATTCTGGCTGTTTTCTGTGTTCTGACCCTTTCTTCTCCGATCGGGAAGCATTAAGACATCCTGGACAGTTAGAAAGATTTGATAAGAGAAAACTCAGAGCACTGCCAAATCCTTTGCTAAATCTCCTCTCCCTCCTCCCCAGTATGTCACTAAAGATTTTGTAGGAGAAAGGTGCTTAATGAAATTCCAGGTACATATCCTCTTAAAATGACATCCCTTGGAAGCACCTGTTTGTAAGTCAAGGGGAGTATCGAGGAATTAAAAGCCTGCTGACCCAAGGAAGTTAGCCAACTTCACAAGGGGATTTATTTCCATGCCTTGAGATAATGGAGTGAAAAATGTATTTAAATTTCTCAGGCCCACGTCAGTGCCCTCTGGGAAGGGCTGGGTGGGGCATCCTGACAGCCAAATCGGGTTGACCAAGGCCAGGTTGGGGTACAGGAGGCACAATAGGATGTTTACTGTGCATCCAAAAGCAGGAAGAGGAACATAATCTAGAACAAAATAATTTAGATTTGAATGAAATGCTACAGCTGGATACATTTTAGAAAGGGAATTCTGGTGCGGGGATGTAAGAGAGCGATGATGTCTGATTCAGCCTTGAAACTGTAGCTTGACTGACCCACCACAGATTATGAGAACTGTGTCTAATCAGTGGTGGGGACCATAGATCCTGTATCCAGGGTACCTGTACCAGGTATCTGTACACCTATGGAGATTTTGTCAGCGAGACCTGGCTGTGTCACACCTTGTTTTGATGGCATGATGGAAGGCATGGTGTGGGATGTGGACTACACTCTGTGCCTCCATATCCCACATGCAGGGAAGAAGGTGAGAGAAGCCCTTGCTAAACGAGACACAGCACCACTGGATACAGCAAACCAAACGGCTTGAGGCAAAAGGTGGCTGATAGGGGCTGTCACCCTGTGGGGGTCACGGGTGGTCTTGCCAGCACACAGATGCCAATCTCAATAACATTAACATGACTGCATAAACCAGCAAACATCAGGCTAGAAAAATCAAACACCAAAGCAAATTATTACTCATCATGATGATGTTGGAGACAGACACACACGTGCCGCTCAACCCTGCTACCGACAGCTACCTACAAGCACTGTAAAGGAAGGAGAGCATCGTGCTGTGCAGTGCAGGTGGGTGAGGTACACAGGCAGGGAGGCTGTGCCATTACTGCTGGATTTCCACCCCTCCATGGAGTGGGGCAGGGCAGGAACAGTGTTCCAAGCTCTACCTCCATGTGGTGCTGTAGCTGCAACTGGCTGACACTGCGCTCTCCAGCATCCAGAGAGGGGGTTTTATTATTCTTGACTTTACACCAAGCAGTACATGTGTATAATTTGAAAGAGACCAATAAAGGCTGGGGTGTTTTTTTTTTTGTTGGTGACAACATTGAAACCTGCACTGAAACTATCATTTCCATTTTTTAAACCACAGTCTTTGGCAATTTTAAACTCTGAGCTCTGAAAAATTCATTACTACTAACTTCCATCAAGGGTGTTCCTGAAACCAAAATTACTTAATCAACTCAATTTAGCTTCTTGTGTAGACCTAATTCAGAAAAACTTTATCTTCTTGAATTGTTATTGCAATTAATTTCTCCCCCTCCCTTTCTTTTTCTGTAGCAGACGACATTTCAGTAATTAGATATTTTATAAAAATGAGTTATTCATTCAGGGTAGCTTCACTTTTGTATTTGATTAATCACATTACCACCGAGGTCTGGGTTTTGTCTCTAAGGGAAGTTTAATGACCTCATTTTAATCTTTCTTTTAACCACCAGGCAGGTATCAATGAAGAGAAATAAAATTATCTTCTTTCTACTTTCTCTATTTTATGGTTTTTTTGCAATCTCAAGATTACATCTGATGTTTTTTTCTGTGGGACTGACCCATTTAACAAGGAAGAATCGAGCTGACTCCAATTAGGTTCAGGACAGATTCAGGCTAAACAGAGCCTTGAACTGTGCCTTCATAACTAACGTTCAGCGTAATGGAGAGGAACCAGAATGTTTCACCAAACAGCAGTTGGTTAAAGCACAGTACATGATTAACTTGGTGATAATTTAGAAATGAATGTACTGAAAGGGAACAGCCAAACCAAATGCTACTGTAAATTTAGGGTTTGATTAATGGGGTCTATGAGGAAGAGGCTTCTATCAAAGAGATAATATTTTTATATCAGTGCACGTATACCTATGCATTGTAATGGAATAATTCACATAAGCTCCAATTTATTTGGGAGTAGAGATTTGGAAAATACTGATGACTGATTGCCTTGTATCAGTATCTATCACTGCTTTGAATCCAGCTATATGTGTATCTATATTTGTGTATCTGTATGTATACAGCTTTGTATCTATCTGTGGTGCAGACTACACTAAGTAATCTCAAAGGTATTTCACCCTGTCATACACTACACTGGTGTAAAGACAACAGAAATCACAGAAGGGGCTGGTGTGCTTTTCATTAAAACACAGGGAATTACTGTTTTCTCATAAACTGAGAAATACCTTTCATTTTAGATGAAAGAGGTGATAAAATAAAGAGCAAAAGTTGAGTATCCACAAGAGAGCACGAAGCGTGTCTTGCTTTCCATAGCATTGAAAGGGCCTCCAGCACTGGAGGATGCTGTGCCTGGAAAGAGCCATACTGCTCACAAAAAAACTGCACCCTGAGCTGTGGACCTCACACGTTCCTTACCCCATAAGCATCACATCTACACTCTGCCAGACAGGTTCTGCATGTAAGTTGGGATCCATAACTGAAGGTAAGTTCCATTCAAAAGGCAGGTCAAGACGTAAATGATTCCTATGAAGTCACAAACACCTTTCTAACTGTGGCAAACTTGTGTGTCTGCAGAAACACAGCATTAGTGTGCTGAGTGCTGGGCAAGGCTGGGACCAGATGGGGAGACAGAATATTGGTTCTACTTGTCGCTGCCACCTCATGACCTAGCACCCTTAGTCTAACTCGTTCCTCATGGCAAAGGTTTTCATCAGGACCTGCCATGTAACAGGAGGCAGAAAGCCCGTTTCCATTTATGAGCACTGAATTCTTACTCAGGAAAACTAAACTGATTTGTAGCTTTTAGACTTTACCAACTATATATTTGAAACACACAGAATTAGGTAGATGCTCATGTACCCAAATGCTACCAAGCATATTCAAGCCACTTGAATATAATAATTTATTTCAGTTAGATGATGACAGCTCCACAACAGCCCAAGCTTTACTGTGTAGTTAGGCTGAGGTTCGTTTTGATTGGAAAATTGCAAGTGAATACAGTCACCTGGGATTTTCAATGAAAGCACAATTGATTTTTAACGATAAATCCTGTCTGCAGGACCATACAAAACTCCTGGGTTTGTTTTCAGCTGTAAAACAATTCAGTCTTGTAAATTTTCTCATCGTGCTACTTGGGCTTTCCCCTCACTCTGACCTGCACTGTTCACCTTGATTTCTGCCTCTGGTGACAACTGCCTCTAATTTACACCACAGGCATAATTTCGATGATTTTCAGATACTGTAGCATCCAGGCTAATCTATATTCAAATGTCACTGCAGACCTTTTGAATGGCACAGGTGTAATGATGGGGGGGGACCATGAGATCTGAATAGGCAACTACTCACAGCTTCAGTCTATACGCTGGGAAATAAGGTGCTTCAGCTTTAAGCCCTGGATCTTTTCCAGGTGACAGCTACCCACGTCCACTAGTTTTCCCTGGATCAGCTCTAGAAAGACCTCTTTGTAGTGCAGGCCTTCGGAGGCATCCTGGTTCATTCGCCTGTCTGTGGGAAATCCCAGTGAAATCCCAGTCCTGGGATCTCCACGCAAGATTAATTTGTAAAACATCACCATTCGGTCAGACATTTTTGGCAGTGCAGTGGCAAAACTGAAAAGCCCCTTTAACTTGGGTCTCCATCTGTGTCATTTTACTCATGAAACCCCAAGCTCTTTGCTCTGCAGACTTCACTTCTGACTGATTCAGCCCAGTATGAGCCAGGTTACTCGCTCAGCATTACCGCAGCAGCCAGAGGTGAATCTGATCTGGCACTATTAATTCAACAGCCCAGTTAAAAACTGGTAAGACATGCTTTTTCCAATGTACTTGCAATAAATACTTGCTCCTCCTACTAATGAGCCAAATCCACTTTGCAACTTACATTAACCTTACCTAGCAACACATCCCCTTCTGCTAGAATGTGCTGTTCCTCTGTCCCAGCTACGCTGCTGTGAGCTCCTAGGCAGCCTGTGGCCCCAATGCCCTTCCCAGGCAGGAGCCACCGCTGCCTGGCCACAGTGAGCTGGGAAGCACCCACCCATGCCTGATAGTCTGGTCCTAAACCTTCAGAGCTGGTCCTAATGGGAATCAATGGTGAGATTAGCCACCGAGGCATCGCAGCGGGGAAGGGGATGCGGTCCTAGAGCTGCCTCTTTAAAACATGCTTGCTCCACTGGATTCAGCCTCGAATGAGGAGAATCTCAAAGCAGTGCCAAAGGGCAAATTTTAAAGTAGCTTTAAATAAGACCTCCTAAGGCTCTGGAGCTTAAAGAACTTGAATAGCCCAGTTTTCTTTTTTTTTTCCTTTTTTTTTTTTTTAAGAAGAGGTTGATTGCCAGGCAGGTTTTCCCAAGAATCCACAAGCTCCACTAATCATGAGCACTTCATCCCTCTGAAATAATATTTCCCTTACATGGGCTACTATAAAAACAAGTTCTGCACAGTAGGCAAATTTAAAATAACTTTTAATTAACATTTAAGACACAGAAGTCTGATCATGCAAATTCATCTGCGTCTCCTCTCTGCGCCTGATTGTTCCTGATTGAATACGATAAAAATAGACTTTGTATGAGTCAAGTGTAGGCATGGATTTCTTTAACTTCTCCTCCCCTCTGATTATGCATTTCCTTAGATAAAGTGGAAACCCTTGGACGGCTATTAACAGTATCATGGGTCAGGCTGGAAAGGGCATCCTGCTTGATAGGAGTTAAAGATTTCACTGGAATTAAAGGTATTCCTTCTGTGAGCAAAGAAAACCAAACCCACCTTCCACCTTGCATAAAATCTCACCTGAGACTGTGCAGCATCGTTCTGTCTCAGCTGATTTTTAATCTCCAAAACACTGATACTAATTGGAGAGCCCTTCCCCTGTATCGGAGGTGAGCATCTGGCCAGAGGCTCAGCTATGGATCTCTCTGAATAGGGAAAAAACACAACTCGCCTGCACACAAGAGATAAATATTTGAAGAGAGGCTGAGGAGCTTCAGCATAATTAAGACATGCCAGAGAACATGACCCTGTTATGAGCAAAAAGCACTCTGCATCAGGAAGGGTTCACTGATACCAGTACCTTTATCTTGTAGCTGTTATGGAGCCAGTTTCCCAGTAAAACTTACCACTAAGCCTTTGTAACGCTGGCCAGCTATAACGTCAGGATTTTACACCAGCTGATGATTTAGCAGATGCAAAACCCACTAAAAACACCACAAAAGGGAACCAGCCCAGCTAATCATTCCCTAAGAACCACAGGAAACCCAGGTTTGGGGGATTAAACCACCCTTTCCTAAGGCACCCATCCCAGAGCCTGCAGGCAGCCTGGTCTGAGACAGCGCTCCTTTTGCTCACCCAGGGCTTGCATCTCTGCTCTTCAGCAGAGGGAAGAATTGCCTTTCTCCATTTATTTTTGAAAGCAACAATGTCACATGAAGAACACTACAGAGCGGGCTGAAGTCCCTCAGCAAGCCAGAAGAGCTTTTCCCCAGGTCACGGTCCTGCACTAAATCATTAAAACTGCCCAGAATAGCTGCCTATGATGTTTAGAGCGTTTCACAGGATGCTCCACTCTCCTGGCACAGATTTGATGGCTTCCCACGCTGGGGCAGTCTCTCCTAAGACATTTCCTCACTGTTAGCTGCTCTCTGATGCCTCTCAAAATGAGCCAGATGAAGAAAACATTCACCATCACAAAACACAGAGCTGGAAATGACCAGAGGAGGTCACCTTGCCCTCGCTGTGCCCCAGTACCTTGTGGTTTGATGCAGACAGTCAGGACCAGTTGTGACACGCTGATGAAGATTGGACTTGAAGTTAACACAGTCTTGAGTTCAAAATTGTTTTGGCTAGAGACTGTGATTTTTCCCCTCCATATAATATCAGAATCCTTTGCATGAGAGGGTGGGGCTCCTTCTTGCCCTGCTGTTGTGTGGGACCTTTCCCCAGCCTTCCAGAGGATGGACTAGAGGGCACGAAAACCACACTAATCCCCTTTCACGTAAGCAAGCCATCAGTCTGGAGTTTCACCAGAGTATCTTCAATTTGTACACTTACAGATATTCCATGTGATTTTTATTGCTCTTTTCCCTCTTCTCATCTAGCACTACACTTGATCCCAGCCCATCTGGTATTTCAGGTGTCAGTTAACTACCGTACCTCAGCAGGTCATCGACACCCATGGACGTGTGACTTAGGCTCTTGTACACCCCTATCTGAACTCTCACATGGTCCATGCAAGCAGCCTCTCTACCACCCCACAACAGCGTGCCCATGTACAGACGTGATCTGACTTTCTTGGCCATTGCAGCGGCTGCTGCTTCTCTCCCATCCTGTTGTTAAGTTTCCCACAGTAACATTAATTCCTGCTGCTGAATACATGAGCTGTGACACCAGCGTGGTGCAGTGTCCTCCTGAGCTACATTCTTATCCAGAAACGATTAAGTCTAAAACCACCCTGGCTGAATGACAGGTAATTTAGGAGCGCTATAGGGTGGGCCTTTGTATGTGTCTATGCTGAATACAGTCGCTTGAGCTCCTTTCATCTGGCAGCTTTCCAAGAGCAAGCCACAATTTCAGTTATTCAGCCTATTTTGTTTTTACAACTGCATCTCAATACAGAAGTATTTTAAATAAAAATAAACTGTATCTCTCCAAACAGTCCCCAGTCTTAAAAGAGACCATGGGCTTTCTTACCCTCCAAGGAGGTGCTGATTTCCTGGAAAGAGATTCTTGCTCGCCTCCCCCCCCCTCCCTTCTTTTTCCTTCTCCCCCCCCCAAAGGGGTCAAAATGCAGATCAGACTACTTGAGGGCAGCAAGGAGATTCAGCTCAGGTTTAAAAGGACTGATCAGCCTGATGCTGTTCTCTCTGCCATTGAGGGGGAAAAAAATATTGTACTTTCATGCTCATGGGAAATTCATCCTGGCTATACCCAGGAGCACATTTGTTTCCATGGAATCAGAAAATATTATTGTAAGACTCTCCACCCTTGGTTTTCAAATCTTTATGAAGTCCCACATGCTACGAGGTAGAGCCCTTTGGCCCTTACAAAACCCTTTCTTCAGTGTTTGAAATTAGAGAAATAACAGTACATGCCAGCCCTGCTTAGAGGAAGAGTAGCATTTCTGATCCTATGAGTAATTCTCTTGATGGCTTTTATTCCTTCTAGGTCTAACACATGCCAAGACATTAAATACTCCATTATCTCACCTTCTATCAGAGCTTTGGAAAGTGGTTTGCGAAGACTTTAACACACACATCGGAGGGATGCTGCCCTCCAGCAGGCACGGATGGGTGTGTGTGACTCACCATGACACAGCTCATCCCATCACCCCAGACCTCACCTCCGAACTTGCATTTGGAGACAAGGACCAGGCAACCTAGGTCATCTGGAATAACCTGTGCTTAAATGACATGGCCACTAGATGTCATTCCTTTTTCACTCAAATAAAGGTTGAAGACACATTTACCTGGCAGAACAGGGTACCCCCTGCAAACACCAGCAAGCTGAGGCACATGTACTGCTGTGGTGAGAAGCCCCATGGACTGGGAGACACAAAACTCTACACCCAGTAGCTTTACAATTTTCCAGAGAACAATCCCACACTGGCAGGGGAAAGGACCACACAGCCCAAGGCTGGTATCAGATTTTTATGGCTCCTCACAACTCTCATACCATAATTAAGGCGACATTTAATGACAACTTCACAATACAAAGCTCGGCATATTCGCTACATGCTGCTGCTAAACTCACCCCATACCCTCCGGAGCAGCGGTGCAGGCTGAGGACTGAGGCCCCAGTCTGGAAACGTGTTGAGTGCTCCTAATTCTCTGATCCAGGAGGAATTTTGTGACCTCCTTTTTCTGAGAATCTAAGCCCAAGTTGCTCCATCACAAAATGCTGCCACTGCTCAGGAGCTGGGCATATCACATCCATAAGCCTGGGTCCCGATGACGATAGGAGGGAAGGACCGAGAACCCACGGCTGGTAGGGAGCTAATTCAGGTCCATGGTGACATGTTCTGGGCTCTACAGGGCTTCCTGCTACATACTTGTAGTTTGACAGGGTAAAACTAAGGGGAAAACTTTTGGTACTGCACAACTAAATATTTGCCTGACTTAAGATGGAATGAAAATTCATAATAATATATAATATTACATATAAATATTATATAAATAATAAAAGCAGTCCTCAAATGATGTTCAGTGTCTTGAGCACAATGCAGTTTGACTTTCTGGTTTTTTAAAGATTTGGTATTAGTTTAAGATACATCAATTACCGTTCCTTGTCGACTCTCACATGAATACAGGCTGTAGATACACAATGATTTCTCATTTATTAGCACACAGACCTCTCTAGTACTCTGTGGCTTCCAAAATTACCACACACACTTCAGATGGCTCTGCATCTATGAATTATGGAGGCTGGAAAGAACCAGACCACATTGTTTCACCTTCCAACTCTTCATTTTTACCACAACCAGCTCTAAAATTGCATCCTTTGAAATCTCTCTGTGATTTTCCCCTTGTCCCTCAGTAATAGCAGCCTGGAGCACGTGAGAAGTATCATACTAATACAAGAAAGATCTTTAACTGATTAAAACCAGATGTACTGAAGAATGTCCACACGTTTACCTCTGGCATGCACACATACATCTGTCAGAGCGATCAGTGGGATACAAATTTTACCAGATACCTGTTACCATTCAGAGTATTTACTGCTTCCTTCAAATCATACCTCAGCTACTAACCCCCAAATATCTCTTACTGCTCAGGATTTCACTCCTAAGTAATAACAACTCTGATATATCCACAGCCAATTGCTGTGAAACAACTGTATCCTCTTTGGTGCCATCAGACGTTGCCTGTTTGCCAGGTTATTTCAGCTCCTTTAGAGCTCGGTGAAATTGGTCGCCAAATAGTTTCACTAGCTCACAATTCACTCTTTTCCTTTCTCCTTTTTCAACCCCTCCTCCTTTTCTTCCACCCCCGAAAGTCTTTGTTCCACGATTATCTATCAAGTTCCTCCTAAGCTAAGAGAGAGGACGGGTATAAACATCCATGAATTACAAACACACTGTGTGTCCATGCATCACTGTGCTGATGTATCGATACTTACAGTGCTGGTAGTGAATTCAGGTGGGTTGTCATTCACATCTGTCACCGTAATGATCGCTGTTGCCGTGTTTGAGAGACCATAGTTAAGATTTCCTTCCATATCTGTGGCTTGAACAATGACTATATACTGCTGAACTTTCTGGAAAAAAAGAAAAGAAAAGAAAAGATGAGGAACAAATGGTGTCCTGTAAGACACTTTGGTTTATTTTCTGTGTACGAGTGAGGTTTTTAAGCAGAATAAGAACTTAATCCGATCCAAAAGCAAAGACAGCAGATAAAATTTTCTATCAGGTTTCTGAAGGGGTTGTTTTGCATAGATCCACATAGATATCCACATAAATAATGGATATCACCTGAAAATAAAAGTCTTATGGACAAATATCCTTGGCTGAAGCAGACATTTTTGTTAATTTTTAAGTGTTTTCAGCAACATTAGTTTCTGTTTTCTGAAAGCAGTAAAAATGTTGCTAATGTGTTTTCACTGACAACATCCCTAAGAAAACTATACCCCCAAACTGACAGCAACACTGCCTGGCAGCCCTCCAGCTCGTTCTGCTCCCACAGTTCCATGCCCACAAACCATTTTGATAGTTAAAATACCCTCCATGTTTCAACCCTTAACGCAGCCTCAGTAAATAAGGAGAATTTAAGTCCAGTCTGGAAATAAAAAAAGAAAAAAAAGAGAAGTATTCCCTGCAATAAACAAAAGTTCAGAGGAACTAATTTAAATTCCTGAGCTCGCCAAACAACGTGGCTCTCAAAGAAAAAGCTTTACAGAGCCAGCCGTAAAAATCACACATTAAAGTTCTTCTACAAAGACTCAGTATGTCGGTACAACTGGAAAATAAACCTGAATAAAATAGGAGAAGGCGTCTGATCCTGCATGTGTGTACATCTCCCTGGGATGTTTCTTTACTTACGGATGTCTGCCTGCATTGAGAAAAGCCTCCTAATCTTTAAAACTGGCCTCAGCAATAAATTTCCATTTGAATCTGCAGAATTTACTATTGATGGCTACACATGTCACGCTGAGGGTACACCGAGCACTTTACAGGCAGATATGAAAGCAAACCTCCTCTCCTGGAACATGGGCAGAATGATGCACTGAGAACCTGGGAGGGATCCAGTCAAAATCGGGGTGACTCAGGGCCAAAGCTAAACATTACCCCCAATTCCTTAAGGTTTAAGGTGTTAATTACAGACAAGAGCTGGGATGCAAGGACCAAGGGGCTCTGATGGCACATTGGAGGGTCCACAGGGTGTGAAAAAACAGGGGCACAATATTATGTAGAAAAAGCTTTGTGCAAAGCCAAGCAGAGGGACGCACTGGATTGCTCCTGCTCTCCGAGCACAGCCTACTCAGAGGCTGCTCCACCCGCGTGCCAGTGTTGTGAGTAAAGTTTCAAGTGTCCTTTGAAATTTCAAATGGGAAGAATTCTGTGTCTCAGCTGCTACATAAACCTTCTCAAAGCGCTGTAACTGGCTTAATACTTCAATTATTCCGAGTTGCTAGAATGAGAGATCGGAATTTTAGTTTCATCTTGGTCCCAGGACTTAATTGACAGATATTAACCTGCTAAATTGACAAGGTATCACACACAGGGATCCATCAGCACCGTGCAACTAGAATATATTATGGAAATGCACTTGCCTTGTCTCTCGCTACCTTGTATAATAAAACATGAGGGAGAAACTATTGTTAGTCCCTTGCTTTTCCTCACGCAAAAAGCTGTCGTCCATTACTCCTTTTGTAAAGCACTGGGTAATTGTAAGTCTGAAATGTCCGTATTAGTGAATGTAATTTCTATTTCATATTTAGCTTTGCCTTCCTTGCTCTCTCTTATAGACAACTTGGGAGGCTGACAGAAGTATTCCCCAACAGGCCAAATACTTGTGAGCCAAATTAGGTTTAAATCACAGAAGGTGTGTGTGTGGGATGATATTAAAAAAACCCAACAGTGGCAATCAGGCTCCACATAAATCAGAAAAAGAGGTTGGGGGCCCACATGAGAGGCTCCACGTCGATAGTGCATTTAGATGGCAAGGCAACGCCACCTCTAACGCTGCTCGCTGCAGCGCGACGGAGCGCTTCCAACTCGATGGTGCAGCTGTCACACGACCCTGGAAAAGCTCCAGTGCTCCGGCAGCGACCGCAGGAAAAAGAGTAATTAAAAAAAATAATTCCTTCCTTTCTGTTAGGCAAGAAGGCTACTTCACTGCCTTGGTCGGTGGGGGTGCTCCTTTGGGAAACTGGCTCTTCCTTACTTCATCACCGCGTTAGCCGACCGACCTCTTACACTGCTGGGCCCCCTGGTCACGCTCCCACCCCGGCGTGCCCACCGGAGCCAGGCGGGACTGTCGCGGCAGCGTGCCTCCAGCGAGGGCATGGCAAAGGCAGCCACGTTACAGTGTCAGAAGCGATTCTAAAACTCCTGACACCATTATGCAAACTTGAATCTGAGCTCTGAGAAGGAACTGCAGACCTCGGGTAAGGTCACACTGAGTCTGCGCCGTGCTTATTCATACCGGGAGCCAGCCCGCACACCTCCTGCCACCTTCAGCTCCCTTCCACCTTGCTTCATTCAATTCTTAAAGCTTCCCCTGGAAAAATGAATCCTCTCATGCAAGGGAAGGGGGGGTGGGAGGGGAGTGAGGGACTAGAAAGTCTCATTTAAAATTTTTGTTAACTTCACAATTTTACTGCTTATTAAATTATACATACTCTGATGACATACGCCTGTGTGTAATCACAGATCCTGTCTTATTAATCTCAGGCTTACAATAAAGTTGGTTTTTTTATTTAACAAAGTGCCTTTCAGAGCATCCTAGCACCATGTTAATAAAAACCCCACACAAATTCAGAACACTAAATTAAAGAAATTTAAAAGAAAAGATGATATCGATCAGATAATACAAACTGAAAAATGAAAATGCCCAGAATTTAGTAATGTACAGATGTACCAGTCACAAAGAGCTGGTGCGGCAGGCTGGGAAGAGAGGAAGGAAGGCAAAGGAGTGCTGTGCAAGTGTGGAGAGTCCAAACCTGGTGGGAAAGTTCAAGGAACTGCAGCAGATCAGTCTCAGATGGGGTGACCAGGTAGCATTGTGATGGGAACAGACCAGTGTGAGACGGGTGCCGGAGCTCAGGATACTACAGGCAGCTATGGCAATTGGGATGCAAGCTGAGCTGCTGGTGGGAATTTCAGAGGCATCACCAGAGATGTGTCGATTTCCATCAGCTGAAGGCATGGCAACTGCCTTCAGAGCAGAAGCACGATCTGCCAGGGAGAAGGGCCTGGGCTGGCATGTGAAGTCATGTAACACAAGAACACGTAAAAGGAAGTGGGCTGAAATTTGGCAAATCCTTCAACACTGGGTTACCATCCGTGTCCAGCTCTGCCTGAAAGGCTCCAGCGTGGGCACACAAGGGTGGTCAGTTCGAGTACCTAGTTTTAGTTTATAACTAATTCGATCTTCAGCAAGATTGGCCCCCACAGATAACAAATTACTGATTTTTTGTTTTTCTGTAGCTAACCTTTATGCTTTTGTGCATTAAGCTGATTTTATCGAACTATTAAATCAATTTTAATTTCAACATGTCCTTCCAATTTGTCACAACATCTCCAGGGGCATCTTAGTTTGTTGTCCTAATATTATTATTACTGTTACAACTATTAAAAAAAGAAAAAGGCAGCCCTATGCCCCCAAGCACAAGGGACATTTCTTGATGGCATTTTGATAATACAGAATAATTCTCATATTCTTTCATTGCAAAAATGACATTTTAACTAGCACAGGGCAGAAACTACAGCATAGAGGTAATACAAAATGGTCCTAGCCCAGAGAAACGACAGTGTAACCCTGTGTTTGCTCTGATGGTGACGCTGTGGAACTAAAGAAATGAGACTCTGCCCTGAGGGGGTCAAGACTAAAAACCCAGCCCCAGAGAAGTCCCTGGGAGGTCCAGTGGCCAGTATTTTTAATAAATCTAGCAAATCTGCACACTAGAGGAAAGGAAATGTGCTGCTTCTGCTTAAGCCAAAGAGAAAAACCCCTCATCTTGATAACTGCAGTGCTTTTAGTCTGACCTAAAAACTAAGAAGGGCTTTTGAAGGAAAAAATTATGAAAAGAAGAATAATTAAAGGAACTGTGGCAGATCTTATCTGTCTGCTCTTCTGTCAATCATCTGATACACTGCCACAGAGAAACACATCAGCTAAATTCCAGAAGATGGGAATTAGCTGAAGAAATTGGTTAAGCGGGTTAGTGGGAAGTTGACTGAAAGGATAGTGGTGCCTTGTACAGAAAGAAATGACAGCTTGAAAGAAGGGCTACCCGAGGACTGAGTAACAGAAACAAGATGGGATTTGATAGTATGAAAGATAAGAGCTTGTAGCAAGGTAAAAAGTGTAACAACACTTTTCCAGCAGCTGGTTTAGTGGACGCGAGCGAGGTGGACTGGCACCACATCCCACCGGCTCCATGCCACGGAGCAAGACACAAACACATCGTGTGCAGTGTTAGCACTGCGGATACAGCAGTATTAACTCCTGGTGCCAAGCTCATTGGGATGCTGTGCACAATCGGGGTCCCTTGTATTCACTGCTGAGCAACCCGGATCTGACCAGGTGCCGGCAGTGAAGAGCCCATCATCGGAGAAGAGCCTAGAAGAGCTTGGCTTGTTTAGTCTAGCAAAATGAAGGCTGATAGCAGATATGATTGCTGTCTATAAATACATCAGGAGGATAAACACTAGGAAGGCAAATGAGCAATTTAAACTAAAGGACAATGTTGACACAAGAACAAATGGGTATAAACTGGCCATGAATAAATTTAGGCTGGAAATTAGTAGGTCCTTCACCGCTGAAGGAGTGAGATGCTGGAGCAATCTAGCACAGGGTCTGGGGAACAAAAAGGTTCAAGAAAATGTAACACAATTAGGGAGAAAATCCTTTTGTTCGAGGTAGAAATTACACCAAACTGAGCTAAACCAGAAGTCAGATCTCTCAGCGCTCTCTGTACGCAAACAACTTTTTAGGAAGAAAAAGGATAAAACCTCTTTCAGCCCAAACACCACCTTACATTTGGGTGAAAATGGTTTAAGACTTAACACCGATCGATATCGCTGAACCAGCCCATTTGGTCTGCGCACACACAAAGGAGTAGGTGCCCCAAACAGAATTACAGTTATTGGAGCAGCTCTCCCCATCAAGATACAGGCTGGCACGAAAGGCGCTGCCTCCAATCCCCCATCAAGCTGAGCACCGTCTTGCTGAGAGGTTATAAATAAACCTAAAGCACATTCAGAGAAAGAGTCTAAAAGAACAAAGTGTTTTAAAATGAAATCCTAGTAATGAAGTGCTATCCGTGATCCCAATTTTCAACTGTGCACGCAGAGTGTTTTTAGGAATATGGCCATTCCTGGTTTATACATGCAATTACTATAAATCACAGGCGAGCTGGGTAGCTGCGTATGCCAAAGTCCAGAAATGCGGTAATTATGTGATTAAATTAATCTGCATTATGGACAAAGGGTTTGCAAAATTAGGACCTACATTTTCAAAGCTCTGTACAAATATTGTCCAATTAATTACCACTTCCTGAGAAATGTATGACTAGCTAATTTTAGCATCATGTCTGGTAAAGCAAATAAGGTTACCAGGATGTTGCTGTGGGATGTACCGAGTAGGAATCCATTGGCGAAGGAGCTAGAAAATCTAAATTCTCTATGCTGTTTCCTTCCACTGCTATCCTCACATCTTTGTATTGATGTGGTTTTCCATCTCCCCTTATTTTTGCAATAGCAGGGAGAAGAATATGGGACCTCTCTACAATTCCACCCCCCACCCCTCAATAATTTCTTTATATGACACTGAATGTTGATGTTGCTTACTTTTTTTTTGGTAAAATATAGTTGATGGTGAACACACTAGGAATAAATGTTGTACCAGAGCCAGGAGAGCCAAAGTGAAAACAAATAAACAAGCTCCCCCCAAAACATCCACTTGATTCAAGCAGAAATACTGGATTCTTCCAAAAAGCTTTGGGTAGCCCTCATTTAAACAAAGCTGATGGGCAACCTTTTAAAGCCCTCACCCCTTAAAACTCCCTATGCAACCACAGCTACACAGGCACACAGATTCGCAGGAGAAAGCTGTATTCAGGGAGCTCAGCGAAGGAGGCAGCTTTCACAGAGCACCTGACACCTTTCACAGTTCCCCCCCACTAGACACGGTGGTGGCGAGTGAGCTTCGCCCGTGTGTCAGAGTCGAGCACAGTCCTTGATACAGGTTGACCTTTTCATTTCTTACACACAGCACCACATCACATCACATATGTGGCACCCTCGACAGACATCAAACCCTGGGCTGGTGAATCTCAACGTGCAAGCTGCCATCTGAGTTAAAAAGACACAGATTTGCTCCATCGCAGCCTTACTACATGGGACCAGCTACTACCAGAGGCACTCCCCCTCACTAGCACCATGGTGTAATGTGGGAGGGACCCACTTTAACTTGGCTACTTGATGCTGCACAAGCACAAACAGGAAAGTAGAGAGGTTTATTTCCTCCACTTAGTTGAGGTTACACTGGCTTTTCCTCTAGCATGGCATGGTGTTCCCCATCTGCAAGCATTTGGGCACGTTTGATTTCATCGCTACCTGTGATGGACAAGCCCTCGAACAGCAGCAGTGCCTTGTCCCAGCGACACACAGTTTACTCCCTGGGACACAGAGGTGCAGCAGTGTGTCAGCTAAGCCAGCTTTCTTCCTTAACACAGGTGTGGATGCAAAACAGCCTGGCCAGGGACATGCAGGTCAGACCCCAAGAGTTCCCACTGCCAGCTACCAAATCTGCCCACAACCAATACTGACACATGCCTCCAGCTTGGGAAAACCCTCAGTCCCACCACCCACAGCTCCCTGAATCACACGTCATAGCACACTCCCACCACTCCTGTGTCATTAACCCAAGGCTGCAGCACTGCTGGGGCCACTGCACACTGGCCTGAGGGTATTGCACAGAGCAGAGGGGGGACACATGGCTGAGCAAACGCCGGGGGGACAGTCTCCCACTGTCCTCAAAGGGTGCAGCACCCGGTGCCGAGGGCCATCCCCAGCCCACACACCGCTCCCACACACACCCCACACTCAATGGGAACAGGGAAGAGACAGGCAGAGGATGACTTCTCATGCTAACCCTTCTCACAGCAGAGGATTTCTGCCTGCAGCGCTGAACGCGCATGACTCAGAAAGAAGGGAAATACTTATTCAGGAGCCATTCTGACGAGTGCTTCAGCACTTGCTCTGACTCACCAGAAGATCTCACCCACATTGCCAGGCCGCAAGAGCTGTTCCCAAACCTTCAGGAACCAGACCAACACATGCCCAAAGCCTCTGCGACGAGTAAAGGCCCAGAGCCCACAAGCCAACCTCAGGATTTTTCTCTGGCACTGCAGCTATGTTGACAATCGGCCTTTAACAGCTTTCTCCTGGCAGCCTGATTAACAACAACCAATCAAACCTTTTTTTAACACTTTCCCTCTCAACACCTGAGACCTATAACCCCTGGGATCTCACACCTTGTACTACTCATCCTTCCCTCTCTTAAGCTACTGCACTTTCAGAGAGTATTTGAATGTGTTACAATTTATGCACTTTAACCCATCCAGAACCAGCAGACACACAATCAGCTCTTCCAGCCTCTCCAAGGGTGGGCGCTGAATCCCCCATGTAGGTGTAAATGGGACCTGCTCCAGCTTAGCAGCTATCTTCTCTTTTGTGTGGCAGCTTCTGAAAGCAAAACAGCTTCTGGCACTGGGTCCCACACCCAGCTATAGCTAACTTGAGCTTTCCCATGAAAGCAGGAGGAAGTGCTTTAAGAGTGACCCGAATGAAAGGGAATGTGATCTTTTTATCACACAGAGGTTATAAAATCAAAGAAAGACGGAAAGCCTTTCAGGAGTCTACTCTGTTTGGCCTCTCAGTAGTGTGAGACCAAATAGTTCAGTGGTCCTGCCCCTGGCTGCCTCTTTCTGTGCTACTCACGCAGTGAAAGTGGTGAAAATGGAAGCTTTTCTCCAAAGGACAGGCCAGGTACAGAGAAGACCCTAACAGCCACTCCAAAAGCCTTCCAGCATCCTGGCACGACAGAAGACGCATGAACCAAACTGAATTGCCTGTCCACTTAATTTCATTGTGAGAGCCAGGATTTCGCTGAACAGCCAGCTCCGGGGGCGGTGGTATTGACTGAATCTCATCTCAGAAAGTGATCTGCTAGTTGTCAGGGATACAAAGGGAAGCTTAGAAATATAAACTCCAAACACTAAAAAGCCCCGATATAAAACCAGAGGAAAAAAAAAAACCCAACCCAGTAGACAAATAACTGAAAATGGTAACACAGGCTGGGGATCCTGGCAGATCATCTCTGAGGTTTTCTTAATGCCTGGTGCTAGCAGTGCTGTGCCTATGAAGGGCCATATTAAACTAAACAGCGATGCTGTGAGGGTGATATGCAGCAACCACATTCATCTGATATATATATATATACGTTTCTGAGTGAGTTTTATTCCTGAGGGATCAGACTCTGAGCCTGGGCTATCAAGGTTTTGAAAAAACACCCAAGCTGAAACCCCACCAGGGTGCAACATGGGAAGAATATCAATGTAGCAGCAGCTTCTGCTGAAGGAAAGGGACCTACTGGAAAATGCATCACATCCACCAAGAGAGTCAACTGACCCAAACACACCTTGCAGAGGGTTTGACCCCAGCTCCCCACCGCTCACAGAAACAGCATGTTCAGAGATACACTGGATACAAGGTTAATAGCCAAGTGGGGTCTGTTTAACCTGGTACTTGTTCTAGACTTGGAGTTGCAAAAGATGGGGATTAGAGGTCATAACATTTTTTAGCTGCTATTTGAGCACAGACATTTGTCAAAACTTGAATGCAGTTATTTGAAAGACTTCTAAGCCCCAAGAATTGTTTTTCACATCTGAAACAGTGCTTTAAAATTGTCCTCACTCTTTAAAGTTCACCCCAAATGTAAATAGTACCTCTATATTTAAGCCAGGGACAGTATTTTGCAGTTTGGGGAAGTTTCATAACATGAACATAACATTTGTTCAGATTTTTTTCTTTTTTTTTTTTTTTCCAGACTGAGCCTTGGCAAATAAGTCACCGAGCCTGGAGCAAACAGCAAATAAGGACTGGGACTTTTTCAGAAGAGAAGTATGAAAGGAATAGGGCCACCAAAAAAAGAGAGGCCAGTGTTCTGTAGCATTTATTTTCTAGTCTTACAATGTTTTACGTACTGATGCTGCCACTGAGGGACCTAATAGATTTCTATGCCTCAAGGAGTCCCATAAAGGCACCTGGATTGTGCACAGTCTATTGAAGCTGTTCAGGCGTTACGGACCGACTTCAAAAAATATTATCAAAATTATTATCAGAAACTCTGCTGTAGCAGTATCTCTGTCCTTGGATAGTATCGACTTTCCTGTTTAGAAAGACAGTCAGTTAATGAGCTTCTCATAGGGTTCTCTCATTTAATGCCAAATTAGAATCAGAGAATCGTTAGAAATGGGTTACATCTCACTCTTCAGTGACCCACACCACAGATCAGACGAAAGTCCACAAGGAAGCAGGAGAGGAGTAAGCAAAATGAATTGTCTGCTTTTGATCGTCACCACTGATAGCCGTGCAAGGGGGTGGCACTGAGCTGGTATGAGCTACGAATAAATTCAATAAGTAAAAGAGATAGGACGAGTATCTTGGACAATGTATTTTGATTCTCCAGCCCCGAGTCGGTGCCAAAGCAGAGCAGGGGTGTGATTAAGGCTGCAGGCTGCAGCTTGGAAGACCTGGCTTTCTTCTGCATTTTCCCAAACACTCCCCAAGTGACCTTTAGTAGGTCATTTAATTTTTCCGTGCCTCAAAGAAATTGAAAACAACACTTCAAAATGAAATGAAAACATTTTCTTATCTCACAGTGATATCGCGAGAATAAAAATCCATTAGCTTGCTGAAGCACTCAGCCCCTCGGATGAGGTCTGCCGAGGTAACCATCTCCAGCACCCTTCCTCTGGTGGCAAATGCACTGGGTACTGGTGCAGGAGCTGGCATCCAGCTACATCTTGGAAGAAACAAGAAGCAGCTCGGATCCAGCAGACACCATGTTCAAATCCTGTCAATGTTTTTTGCAGGCTTTATGCCCCAGAGGTGCCAGGTCATCTTGCAAAGCACTTAAAAAGGAGCCCCGAGGAACAAGCCTTCTAAGCTTTTGGCTGAGGCAATTTTTTGTAAACCCATGAAATTACATTTGGCTTTTCTTGGATAGGAAGAGACAAGTGATAGTTCAATGTCTAGGTGGTCAGACAGCAATCGTCGCTCCTGAGAGGTGCCCTTTGGTAAATATGCCAGCATTAAATTGATGCTGCTTCCAGGTTGTGCCTGCCACTTTCTGACAAAAGGAGTGAGTGTTGAGAGACAGAAGAAACCCAAAAACCCCCGGCAGACCCAGGGAAGGGAAAGTAAACAACAATCTGAGAAGCAGTTTTGAAAATAAAAAAAAAATGACCTTCTTTGGACTTGTGCAAACCAAATTCTTCCTGTAGTGTGTAACTTCTCCCTGATTACCCCGAGGCCATGCTTTGGGAAAAAAAAGGAAAGAAATCCTAGTTATGTCCATTGCACTCTTACAATCCACAAAACCTTTGCTGTCAAACGCTGCCAGAGCAATTTAATAAACAGGGAGAATGCCTTAATGTATTCTGAAACCTGAAAACCACCCATCATTAGCCCCACATGCTGTTTTCCTACTTTCTCTGCTTTAAGCCATTTAGCTGCTACAGCTGTTTTCCTTGTAAGTCTGACTTCTGGTTTTATCAGCCTGATTTGTTTTCTGGTATATCTCACTTGATTAAAAACAGGAAGAAAAACCTTTCACGATTCAGGTAAAACTGCCTTGTTGTTTAAGCTCTGTTGGGCTGGAAGCTTGGAAAAGATCATCCAGAAGATCAGTGTAGGTGAATAAATATTCATAATGTTGCACAAAATTTATACCTGGTCTCGTTTTTGCGGATAGGCTTGAAATTCCACACTCTTGACACCACTGTTTATTTTTAGAAGCATGAAGTTTTTTAAACCCTATCAATGCAGCAATTAAAAAAAAGTAAAATCACTGTAATATGCTCAACATAATATATTCAAACTTACTCTAATCCTATACATACAGATGTAGTGGGTCCAACACAAGGATCCTGTATATTAAAATTAATGGCAGTTGGGAGCACAACACAAGTCTTGGGAATCTGTACTGTGTTGGCTCCCTATGGTCTGGATAAAATAAACTAATTTGGTGTCATTTGTTATCTAATGCTGAGAATTATTTTAAGAAAATAGCTTGGCTAAGTCCTTGCTAGCTGCCTATCATATATGCCTTCACCATTATGAACTGAAGGGAGCATCCAAACAGGTTATAGTCAGAAAAGCAGCTGATTTAATTAAATTTGGCAGAATGAAAGGTTAGTGGAAAACAGTCAAATAACTGAGAAGAGATTAATACGAGATGCTCCCTATTGTATTTCCCTTAAGAGCTGTTTTACCCGGTATGGGGAGGGTCATGTTGCACTGACTTGCTGAGAGAGAATGTGATTGACAGAATTACTGGAAAAGAAACTTGGTTTGGTTGTGAAGTCGGAAATACCAACGGGGGCTTCTGTCAAGACCAGCTCTGCCTGCAAATGGTTTTGTTTCCCGGGCTTTTGAGAGGGTTCAGTCAGTGCAGAATCAGCTGGAAGACCTCCCATGGGTACTATGCCTTGTGTGCAGCACTAACATTCAGTCTACTGGATTGGGATTAGGGATTGAGCAACACAGGACATACAGCACAAAGTCCTGCCCACCTCCTCCACAACTCCTCTGCGAATTGTGACCCCCCAAAGCTGTGGAAGTTTACCCATTTTGCTACAGCAGCAGCTTTAGCACCAACCCAGCCCTTGCTCTGAGCGCTGTGCAGGTGACACTGGAGCTAACCTGTGAGCTGTGCTGATTATGGAAAAGGAATTTTTTAAAATAAGGAAACAGGTGCAAAGAAAAAGATCTTCAATGCTGCAGGAAAAGCACCCAAAAGCTTATCCTGTGAGCAAGGGGTTTTGAGTTGGCTGGGAATTCTGACATGAAGCAAAGACATCTGAACAATGAGTAGATTTGATCTTGTTAATTCTGTATATATTATTAACAGCAAAGATGAAAGACTCCAGGGAAAAAATACACACTTGATGATTCAACAAGTTCTTGTTGCACCATGTCTTGCTGCAGAAGAAGGAGGGATAGAATTCAGACTGAATCTAATGGGAAACACACACAGGTCCAGAGCACAGTTTGGCAATAAAGGCTGTGATAACTTACCAATGCAACACAGCTACAACCTGGTGCAAATCACTCACTGAAGAAGATCCAGGATTAATGGAGGATAAAACACTACACTTCTCAGAATGGGGCATCTCAGCTGTTTTTTAGAAACAGCTAATGATACTTATGTTGATATGTAGATCTATTAGATAAATATAAAAGAAAGGGTTTTTTTTATTAAACATTGTATTAATGGATTTGAGTGAAGTCATGAATGGATTATTATGTGTACTCTTACAAAAGGAAGGCCACCAAAACAAAGAAATTTTCACAGAGAGCAGTCTTAATAGCGCAGAGCTTCCCGTGGAGCTCGCTGATGCTCTCAGCACTCGCTGCTCTGTGGGGTACAACATTTGGGGAATGAGAAACAGAGCGAACCCAGGAAAATATTGATCGCTCTATTGAGCAATCATAGGTTTGCAATAGAGAGACTGCGGGGCATTTGGGCAAACTTAGTTTTGGTGATGATGTCTGCATCTTTGGGTTCAATTGCACCCAAAGACTCTGAAGAGAAACACCATAATGGGGTCTGAAACCCAACCTCTGGTGACCCCATCGCTTTGCAGGCACCTTTTGAAGGATGTGATGCCAGTTCAACGGGCATCCAGCTTCAGTGGGATTTCACCACCCCCCAGGGGTATGTGCTTTCTGCTTGGGGCAGTGATGACCTGTACGACTCAATGTACTGCCTGCTCAGATAAGGGATAAAACTGGGGAAGTGAGGAACAGGAACGAACGGATTCATGATAAACTGAAAAACTGCTGATAAACTAAATGACTGAGAAGTCGGGCTGGCAGAGTGCCACTGCAAGAAATTGCTGTGATGAGCAGGGACGTTTTCCTTCCCATATTGGGCCTGTCAGCCTTAATCAGCTCTCTGTTAGCAGAGTCACTGTATGTCCAGGTGAGACTACAAAGAGAGCAATCATTATCATCCAGGAAACAAATTGCTCAATGTCAACGGCAGGAGGAGAAGCTCTGGTCAGAAGAGGTTTTTGAGAAAGTGTTCCAGAAGTATTAAGACAATGTGGGAAATGTAAAGGCTGTGTGTATTAATTGGAAAGAGGAAGGAGTAAACCAGGAAGGATTTTCAATACTCCCAGAATGTCCCAGTGGCACAGGGAGTCCTTTGGAGAGTAACTGGGACCCTGTCCTGTAACTGTGTGTAAAACGAGGATGGGGCAGTAGCCACAAGCCATTGCAGTAATTGGAAGGCAGAATTTAATTTCCACAGATCAGGGCCTTAACCAAGAACCATTTAATTCCTATAGCTTTGTCATCTAAGGGATGCACGGGGCCAGGATCAGGTTCTGTATCTGCAGAGGAAATGTTCTAGAGGACTTGGCACTGCAGAGATCCACCTGACGACCTCCCAGGGCCTCGTAATAGGGAATTAACTTCGCTTTGCTACAAGGTATGAAAGAGGAACTTCCCAACCATCTTTATGTGATGAAATGCGATTCTTGCAGTTATGAAATTGGAGGAATGTAGCAGTTTCTTGGCTATTAGCTACAGGAGGGAGTTTCAGCATTTCAGCTCTCTCCAGTTCTGGCCACATTTCCTCTTAAAAAACATTTACGTATGGAAGTGCTGAATTTCATCTGAGAAGCAAAATGACCCTGAATTTAGTAGCCTATAGTATAAAACCCTCAGAAATAACAGACTGAAATGAAAAATTGCAAAGCATAATTCTGCCAAGATAATTAATCCTTGTTAACCCATGACCTGATCATATCTGATGCTGCTCTGATGAGTTTACTGAAATGCTATAAATAACACTGGCATATTTTATTTTCTTCGTAGGCATAAATATTGACAAATTCATACTCATTAAACTTCTGTGAGCTGGGAATTATCCCCGTTTCTCAAATGGGGATCAGGCAGAGGCATTCAGACTATTTTTTTTCAGAGGTTTGCAAAGTCCAAGTTTGAGATGCTGAATAGTTTCAAGGCTTCTTCGTGCACATGAGTAAAACTATACTGGTCAAAAAGAAACTTTTTGCCACTCTAATTAGATTGACTGTCAGTTTTGGGCAGCAGTTCATCATTTTATTCTTAGTGCAGCAACTAGCCCAGCAAAACTTAACTGCAGACCAAAGATATAGATACATTAAAAAATCATTCTGGAATATGGATCTGCTTCCATGCTCCTCTTCACCCGCAGTGAGCCTGGGGTATTTTATCCCACCTCAGGCTACCATTGCTAGCTGTAATTTGCAGGCTACGCTAGCTGCAAACAACAGTTCTTGTCCTAGTACTGATACTTCCTGACAATCAGAAAGGAAAGGGTATATTGCAGAATGAAGAATATCTCAAAACAAAGTATTTTTGCTTTGGTCATGATCTTGAATTCAAATGAAACCACCTCAGCTGACTGGCCCCATGCTCTTATATTCTCAGCTGGAACATCCCCAAAACCATGCTAGTAATGTCTTCAGAATCCAGTTTAACATCTTACCCCTGCAGCAGATTTAGAAAGGGCTGATGAGACTAAGTTTAATGCTCTTCTAAATACTGGTTAGGCTTGCACCTCTGGAAAGGAAAATAACCATTTCTCCTACTCCTATAGCAGTACATAATGTTAAACTTCTACAGAGCTCCTCACCTCAGGTTCTGGAGGGGGCGTACAAATTTAAACTAAGTAAATGGGATATGTGTGATATGTGGATATTTTCTCCTCTTCTCAGAAAAAAACTGTGCTGTGAAAGTAGAAGGTCGAGAAGCTGATGTACTTCACAGGAAACAAGAAACAAGGCTGTAAAACTGGGCTGCATGTGGACCTGGTGGGATCATCCTCTTCCTCTGGTCCTTGGTTTCTCCTAGGAAAAAGCTGGAGGCTGGGATAAGTATGTGTCAAGATTTTTGTGAGATGGATTAACTCCCTGTGGGGAATAAGGTGAGATCAGGAAATGTATTTAATTTTATCATAAGTTGCACTCACACTTGTGTCCCAGAGGTGAAAAGGTTTTATCTCATCCCACTAACTGCAGTGTTTACCTTGCTCTCGGTTAATGGGAGCTTTATGGATTTTTTATTTCTCTTTTCTCATAGCAAATGTCAGAACAGTCCAGGTTTAGAACGCATTATCTGACAGCAGAAACAAAGTGCTAACTCAAACCAGCTGTAACAGGTCCTTACTTTGAGTCTTTAGGGTCTCTAACTAAACCATTAGCCTGCAGAGCCATTGATTTGGAGGACAGACCTTGCCCCACATAAAGGCAGCCCTGTCACTTTGAAGGGGTGGAAGTGGAAAACACAACACCCATTTTCACCCCTCCTTTTGAAACACAACAGGCTGTCTTTGGCTGGCACCTTCCCCTGGCCTGGGCACTGGAAGGTGCACACCTGAAGGGAGGGGAATTACTCAGGCATTACTGCATCGCCTGCGGAGACGACACGAGCTCAAGCCGGGTGCGTGGCACGCTGCGAGCAGGCTGCAGCGGGCATGAAGGGGGTGAGAAGAGGATGCATGAGCATCTCTTCGGGCTGTTTTCTCATTTGCTTTGTTGCAGACATAAAGCAGAGCCTGCTGCCCTCAGCTGCGCAGGGGCCAGGCTTAGCGCAGCCGATAAACAGGGAATACCTGTTGTAAGAAATCTTCCTCTCTCCTGGAAAGCTGGGGTGGCTGAACGGGCCCCTGGCTACGCTCTGGTGGCACACAGCAGGTACAGATACAGGGTTTTACAGCTCTGCTTCTGAAGCAGCAGGCGGGGATTGGGAGAGTCCGTGCATTTGCCTGATGTTATTTTTCAGATTATTTTTCAAGTGGAAGGGGATGTTCAACCTCATGTGCCCGGTGCTGCTCCCTGGGACTGTGTGTACAGCGTGTGGCAGAATTGGACCTTGGTAGTTTTATAAAAGGGGGGGGGAAAAAAGCAAACAAACAAAATCAACAGATGGAAATCCTCAGATGGAAGAGGACATACTGGTTATTTATTTAAAGAGCTGCTACGGTCTAATGGAAATTTTCAAGAAGCATTCCATTTAGAACTAGCAGAGGTTTATTTAGCCCATATTTTCTGTTTGTTTTCAATCATTTTTCATAGCAAAGAACATTTGCTACCAGTGCTCATTCCTAGTATCTTCAATTGTGTATTCCCCAGCATTACTCTGGTTGCTACGGCGACAACTGAGATGCCACAAGCAAGAGCAAAGCTCTTCTGGTGCAGAAACTGTGCACCAAGCAGAGAAATATCCCTTGGAAATAAAAGATCTTCCAGCCCTTCTACAGAGCTGTGGAAAATGGGTGAGATCCAGAGGACATATAATTTGCTGGACCTCATGTCTAAACAAAGTGTTTCCCCAGAGTTGCTCCCCTGTCACCAGCTGCTTTTCCAGCAGCACAAAAGCCACGAACCATATTCCTCTAGACTTGATGCCAAAGAACATTTTCTACCTGGATTTGAATAATGTGAATATATTAATTAAAGTTGATAATGGCTGATAATGATTTCCATCAGCAGTAGAATGTTGCTATATTTATCATTATCTATGAGATTCTCATACCCAACTAATTTATACAGAGAAGACTTGAAGTAACGTGACTTGCCATCTTAACAACTTTTTGGATAACACCGTTAAAGTCACAGAACATTGTTTCCTCAGACAACAGAGTCCGTTATTCAGTTTGTGAAGGAAAGCAAAGAGAGGAGATCAGGACCCCTAGGTTTTGCTTTGAGCAGCTTACCCTTGAAAAGGAATTAATTTTGAGGCAGGCCACAGCACTGGCAAAAAATGAGAACAATTTAGTGCTTTAATTATTATGGGTGCTGCTTTGCAGAACTCTGACAGAGGGCTTAAAGTAAAAGGAGATGAGGAAAGGAAGAACAGAAAGTCTGCACCTTGGTCCTTCCTGAGATCCAACAGAACATACCTCTGTGGATGGGGGAACTGCACCCCAGCTTCCCGGGCCTGAACATCACCGATCTCAGTGATTTGGGGCTGGTGGTCGTCACAGCTTCCCCTTGGACTTTGGAAAAAGAGAATTTCTCCTTAGGCTGTGCTCAGAGGCACTCTGGAATGGGAGCTTCAGCAGCAAGAAGTAAGAAATATCTTGTGAAAACCAGAAGGGATGCAGCAGAAGAAGACTGGAAGAAGTCTGCAACACAGCTCTTAACTTAGAAGGGTGGGCAAGGACTGGACCTTCCCTCAAGGGGAAAAGGGAAATGATTATATCCCATCAGGAAAGCATGCTGGGAGCAGACTTGATGAACTCTGAAGGTCCCTTCCAACCCCCTAAAATTCTGTGAATCCAAATCCTCACAAAGCAGTGGATCATGAAGGCGCACAACCCACTGGGGTAAAATTCACAGGGTGGCTCTGTCACCATCTCCATCTGGGTCTGGGCACTTAACATCAGCCTGTAACTACATTCCATGGCACTGTATCTTAAAACCCACTACACTACCTCTGACTTTAAAAATTCTGTTTTATACAGGTCACTGGATACAGACACACAACTGAGATTCCTGGGGTAAAAAACCCGACAAACCAAAACCCAAAAAATAAGCGTTTCCTACAAACCAGGTCATAGTGATGTAACACTCATAAAACACAGATTCATAAAATAAGCAAAGCATTCAATTTGAGCTAGTATGGACCACGCTCAGGAACACTAGTAACTGACAAACAGGGGTCAAAGCAGTTTGCAAAATAAAACAGGGAAAAAAACCCACCCAAATCTCTTGAAGCCGATGACATAACTGCTCTGGGTTTCAGCAGACCTAGGCTCAAAGAGAGAACAACAACAGGAATCTTCTTAAATATTTGTTGTTAAGGTAAATCTAAAATGATTGTCTAGCACAATGTTAATTACATTGTACAGCAATCAAAACAGAGACGCTGAGTCTAATGAATCCCTGCTCTCACCTTTGGAACAGAACTGGAGTGTCTTGTTCACCTCCTTATTAGCCCATAAATATTCTAATTAGGAAGCAACTCCAGATGAATAGGATTAGCAATAAGGACATTTTAGACTAGGTACACAAGAGATACTCAAAACTCTCATGTCTTATCTAAGGCTCTCCTGACATTTATAATCATGTAGAAACGCTAAATTTACATAGCTCTGCCTAATTAGACATGGTTGCAATTATGTTTGTGGGCTTCCTTTTTTTCCTGCCCAAGTATAACTTACACTGTCAAAACAGGAAGGAGGAACCGAATAGAAGCTCAGCAAGACAGAAGAGTATTTTCTGCTATTTACTTTTGCTGGGTTTAATTTGAAATTTGTATTTCAAAGCCATTTTTTGAGTTCCTGAGCAAGAACTGGCTAGTATGGATCCTAGTCCAGATCACTGCTGCTTTAGATGTAAAAACCATGCTTTTTTTAGATCAGCAGCATCTCAAGAGCAGGCGCTAAACCAGGCCAAGTTCTGCAAAAGGTGATACGTGCTCTGCCTGCAGTTGGTGGGTCGCTCCTGCTCTTCACCAGAGCAGGAAACAAAGCAGCTCATTCCCTTTGAGGACTGTAAGCTCCCTGAAATTCTCACCCTGCCTATGCATTTTGCTGACTGCCCTGTGGTTTTTGCTTTCTGACCCTCTCCCCTGCCTGAAAGAGCCTGAGCCTCATGTTTCTGAAGTAATTCTGTGCGTGCCTTCCTCGGCCTTCAGAAAGATGGTGAGAACCAGGTAATCCATCAAGCTAGATTTTCTGTGAAGCAAACGCCAGCATTATTGGGCAGGGATTTGATAAATGATGTGTACATTATAATAACTGAATTTCAATATATTGTCTTTGATGTCTATAATCACAGATAGAGTTCTTTCGCCTCTGCTCAAACATAAATCAAAGTAAGTGATATGCACTCAATCCAACATGCTTACAAATTTCTGTTTCAGAACTAAACTGTAATTGTGAAAACTCATCTGTGTTGGCAGACTTCACCACCACAGCACTCTGGCTGGACTCAAGGTAGGTGGAGATGGCCATACATATGTATAAACTCTTGGGATTGGGGTTTTAGGAGATCCCAGGGCAAAGAGCCACAAATCCATTTTATTGACTGCTTAAGGTCTTATACTCTCTACTCCTGAATACTTTGTTTATTAGAAAACCAACATCTTTCTTATTTGACTCCCATGTCACGTTCCAAGCTCCATGCAAATGATGCCAGCAGTTAGAGAGCCCTTGGAAGCCAGGCGTCCTGGTGGCAAAGGTCAGTGGCTCTGGGCGCAGCGGTACTAAAGAATCCCTCCTTAATGAAGACTCACGAGGAATGAGAGAATTACCAAAGTACAGTATTGAAACCCTCCTGTTTACAGCTTCACTGCTTGGAATGTGGGAGAGGTGGAGAAACAACACTTCTGCTCGTGCAGCTTTGTAAAAGCCAAAATTAATCAATTAAGAAACCAAGTATCTGCCTTCCAGCAAACTAAAGAAGAGGCTTGTGCAGCAAACGGCCTCACGTGAGCACTCTCAGTCTGTTCCCTGCACAGCCCAGATCAGTAACACCCACCATGTCTAGGGTCAACCCCAAACCAGCCCAGAGCCTGCGGAAGCCCAACAGCAGCCTTCTAATGAATTTTACACTCGGGCTCCACCGTGCTATGAAGATGCTGGCACGTTCCTTAGTGCCAGCAGGAAAGAAGCGGAACGGTCTGCTCGTGAAAGGACGTAAGTGGCGTGCTGTCTTTGGCTAGGACGTCAGCCCCATGCCTGCTCTCTTATCAAGCTCTCAGATCAGGAGCTGCATCTGTCAGGACCGTTGAATCTGAAAGCTCACGATGACAGCCCAAGGAGTTGAAACAAAATCAATAACCATACAAACACCACTCCCATCCTCTGCTCTGCTATATTTAAGATCAATCAATATGCATAAATGACTAGTGCCAGGCACATCTGCACTAGTCTAGCACATAATCAACTTTGTCTTGTCTCAGCTTAATATAATTTTCCACCATATTAGCAGTCTTTATGATATCCTGTCTTTTCAAATAGACGTAATTCAGAATCACTACATAGTTCAATTGGATTATTTGAGTCGCGTGCAGACCCACACCCGCGCACACACACAGACCCGCTCCTCAGTGACAGCCGCTCTTCACCTCACCGTGGTTGGGATTACAGCCACGTCTGAAGTGTTTGCAAGGAGGTGACATTCAGGGCCATGGCCAGCTTTTACCGATGCCTCCAGCAGAAAAATGTATGTGTGTATGGATACACTTAACAGACTGGGAAAAGAAACGAACAAACTTATCAAATGCCATGCTGGAGCATCCATTAAAAACTGCACACACTTTTAATGACTTGGGTGAGGGTTGCTGTTGCATAAATTTATTTAACGTTAATGTCCCTTGTTTGCTGTAAATTTCACACTGTGAAATTACCAGGGCAATTCTAATGGAGCTGAAGCCTCCAGCTGCACTCTATGATAAAGGAGGAAATAATTATGAATTCCTCTGGGAAGCCAAAGAAAGTCAAAGATCTCCTTCGAAACTGCTCCCAGATGAGCTGCTCATCAGCAAGCTCAGGAGGTGCAGAACCGCACTCCGGAGCTGGGGGAAGCAGAACGAGCAGGACGCTTGCGCTGACGACGACTCCACCATCAACTGACATTTAATTTGAAAGGATTGAAAGCTGGTGTCTGCAACAGCTTCTGCCAAGAAACGTATGAACAGTCAAGACAGAGCAAGGAAGTGGTTTTATGTTCCCAGTTAGGATGATACTGTGTAATTTTACATCTAATCACCTAGCGCGAGACATAACTACCATACGTACAGCTCCACGAGCTCATGCCTGAAGCTCTGACAAATGCCTGTATCACGAGAGGATGCTGAGCTACATGGGTGGGCTGGTCTAGAATAGCATTTTCTACCTCCCTTTGACTCCAAAGCTTACAGCCTTTTCCAGAGTTCACATGAAGAGTGGAAAACCCACAAGAAATAGTAACTGCAGAAACTCTTACCATGATGCGCAGAAGAGAGTTTGGTCTCTTCCTTCAGCTGCAACGTCCCAGCTCTGCTTCTGACTTCTGTCCAAACCTACACTGGGCGTGTTCTGACTTCCCACAAGATCTCAGTCCTCTGCCTTCAACATAAAGACATCCTACACAACCAGTGCCATTTATTTATGAACCCAATTTGATCATTTCCAAGGCTGCCTGTGTCTAATCATCAGAGACAGTAAGTGCTAGGCTAGTTTCAATGAGCAGACACTCCTAAGCCTCAGTGGGCTCTGCTACCTACCCCTTAATGCCAACCTCCTTGATATTCCATCCCTACAAATCTCTCCTCCTCTTTCTGTTTTAACTCCACCTTGTTCCCCTTTGTATCTCCCCACTCCTGGAGAGGAAGGAGGCTGTAGGACAGATGTGTCTCCCCATTCCCATATGGGAACATTGAGCTGCTGCTGCTTTCCCTGCACCCATGTGGGCACACCATGAAGCAAGCTCACCTTGGTGATGAGCAAATTGGGGCAGCACTGGAGACCCCAGCTCCTGCCTCCTCCCCACCACCATGCTCCCTGCCCAGTGGTCAGCATCCTCCCTTCGGTCAGCTCTGAATTCAGACCCAGTAACAAGTGACCCAGTAAGTGGTCAGACCACACATCTGAAATGATAAAACAACCCATTCCCGGTACAGAAAGCAGAGGAACAGAAGAACCAGAATCACCTAATGGAACAGACAGGCAGTATTTATGCAGTCGCTCCCTGTGCGTCACTCACAATAATGCGCTGCAGTGTACTGCAGGCTTGTTTCCCAAGAACAAATATAATTCTTATTTATAATGCAACAAAGGATAAAGCAGGTTTCCTGATTCTGATAAGTGACTCTGTGATTATTTCTTCAATAAAAACCATCATGTCTTTCAGATTACTCTTTCACATTTTATTCTGGCTTGGAACAGAGAAGGCACAGACAAGCAGCTCTGCACCTTGAGTCACTTCGTTTATTTTCTTGTTTAGGAAACCTGGGCACCTGCTAGAGAACACTTCATTGGTACTTAAGGACTTTTGAACGCTGGATTGAACTTTGTGGACTGGACTTGCAGTGGTCTATAACCAATGGACAGCTACGGCGAGCGTCACCGTTTATCAGGTAATTGCATCCTGTGAGATGATAATGCACTGGCGGCGGGCTCGCGGTGTTATCACCGCAGATCATGACATAGTGCTCTCCCTGAATAGCAATCATCTGGCTTTCTGAATAAGCAGCGAACCAATATGCTGCTGGGAAGCCTGTCAGCAGAATGCCTGTACAGTGGATCAGCATGCTCCAGACGTTGGCTTGCTGTACCAGGAAGGGTGAAAAATGTTAAATGAAATATAATCACCCGCTTGGATTTTCTACTTACATTCAAATTTCTCCAGCCAAAAAAAAATACCATATTATTTACTGTGTCTTGCTTTAAGGTAGCTGTCACCACACGATTTAGAAACACCAAACATACTAAGAATGGGATTTTCTGTGTCAAAGTGTCCCATTGAAATTCAGACACCTCCTTCTCACAGTCTGTGCAACACTGCGAAGCAAACAGCGCCTGGACCTCATTGGAAAAAAACCCCCAAACAAATTCTGTGTTTATGTAATGATGTATTTATTTAGGGCCACTCCAAACAGCTACAGCTGGTTAGACTTGAAAATAACTGCATGTGGAAATGCAAACAATAATTTATGTAACTTTAAACGAGTTTCTGCAAGATGTTTTGATGCGTTTTCCCTGAATGCTCCCCTGCACATCTGGTTATTCGGCGTGTAATTCAGCCCACCTTATTTCCTATGGACAGAGGAAGAAAAGCGACGTGCCTGCGTTCCTCTCTAAACCTGCCCTGGCACAGCATGGGGGGTCAGCACAATAATGCAAAATCCCCTTCTCAAACCTGTCAGTCAGCCTTTGAAGATGCTAATACTGCAGGCAACGGTCACTCTGAGTTACATTAATAGGCTCTTACTGCAAACAGTGGAATTCACTTTCAGAAGAACATCCCTAAATACCCATTTTGATATGGAAGGATGACAGTAGTGGCAGAGACCGTATAGAGAGCTGAAGGGGCCTGAGGATGAAAACTGGTAGAGAGTATTATGACAAAGTGGTTTTTCATCAGAAGATGCCAAGAGTGAATCTGCTCCCAAGGAAGAGCGCTTGAAACCTCTCCCTTGCTTGGAATACACTTCTACATTGCAGAATAATCCCTTTAAAAATGGTTTTAGTGGTTTGAGGTAACTTTGACAAAAAAAAAGTATCTTTTCAAGTGGCAAACACTGTTTTAAAAGACCAACATCAACATGACATTTTGTGCAGCTCATAAAATAAAAACGTTGATTCTCTCCAGTTTTTTTCTGATTGGTTAATTAAAATTTTTTAAAAAATAAATTATTTTGCCCTAATCTGGGAGTGGGAAACAGTCATGGGGCATTTCTTGCCTAATCAGGCCCATCTACATCAATGATTGATGATGCTTCCATTTCCACTCACACGATACAGCGAATATATTCTCCAGCTCTCTAGTTTGGAGGTTCACAGATATGTTGCCATGGCCAAGGAGCTGCAGGAAGGCCACCTACTTATCCGTTTCTCATCCATAGGGCAGATCTCCTGATAGCCAGGAGCACTATTAACCCTTTCAGATTTTCTCTTTATGCCCCAATATGCATTCATTCAAACCACATCTAGCTGCTGATTTACAAGCAAATACTGCTCATTACCTTTTCTGTCAAACATTGTGTCTTCTGATATGAAACATCAAGGGGGAAAAAAAAATGCACATAATTTACAAATCTAATAATGCATTTCCCATCACACTCCTCTGCATTGCCATGGCCACAGAAAGATGGAATCAGCCAAGATGAAAGCATTTTCAGGGCTGAAGTTTAATGGCTAAAATAATTGCAGATACATACACATCTCCAAAACAAACCACTTCCAGAATGAATAGTGTGTGGAGTATCCTCTCATCTACTACTTCACTTCACCTCGGTACAAGCTCCCCTGAGAGCAAAACACATACAATACGTTGCAGGGTTTTTCAAACACCACAGATCTCTACAGCCAGGCCAGCTCCACTCTGTGCCAACAAACTGCAGGGTTTGCAGTGAGCTAGAGAGAAGGATGCTGCTCTTACCTCTCACAAATTCACCTTCAGGAAGTGAAAACAACCTTCCTAAGTAGGTGTTTTATTTGGCATGTGCTTGCTTGGGTGGTATCAAATCCTCCCTTTACTAATTCTGCAAGAGTCACTCGCTGTTGATTTACAAACCCAGCTTCCCATCCTCGGGCAACAGAAATCAGCCTGCCCAGTTCACCCCTGTTTGAGCATCTGCCCAAACCCTTAACCATTAAGATGAGATTCTTCCTCATAAACTGAGATGAATTCCACATTGGTATGAATGTGAAACTGCAATCTATTTATTTTTTCCGAGAACTGTATAAATTAAGGCTGGAAAGGCCAACTTATCAAATGCCTGGATAATATGAGTCACCACATTTTTATCCAATTAGTTCCCCTTCTAAATTTTAGCCATCAGATTTGAGCTCACTGGGTATGTGACCTGTTTACTTTAACGGGGAACTACATTTATTTTTTTAGAAAGGCATTTGGAACAGAAAGCATTTTAAGTGCAAGAAATGAATAGCTTGAATAAAACATCATTGTACTGCCACATACTCTACTTAACGAGGATTTCTTACACTAAATCCCCACTTATTATTATTATTTTAAACTAGAGTAACAGAACAACTATGAAAGGGAAATATTTAGCCTAAAAATTAGGAGAAAAAATGGTGAGGTTACCATGACAAAAGAACAACCCCCCTCGCTGCTTTGCTACTACAAGCTCCTAGATTCTTTAATGTGCAATTCTGGGAAAAATAACTCCCAGCTTCTTCCTGCCTGCATATTACACCTTGCTGGCCTTATCCAGGAGACCCTCTGTCAACACATAGTGAATATCCCAGACCTCAGTACCTGCCATGATTATTTATAGCCAGTTTAGTGATGCTTGGAATTGTCTTATAAGAACAGGCGTCCTCCCCTTCCAACAGCCACCTTCTGCTGCCTTTTTGGATACTAATTAGTAGAGAAATCATGGCTTCAGACAGTATTCATCGTGCAGAATAGCAAACTCCCACATTTTTGTCCCGTTGGGCACATTTATGTCTTTTTGGAAATATTACACCCCCAGCAACTCCATACTCCTGACACCATTCCAAAGCTCTGATGAGATGTACCATAAAGATACCAGGTGTATCACCTTTTTATATACAAATCACACAATAGTAACTCTATTGTCTACACTGATGACTTTCCATTTTAAGAATGCCTGCAGGCTGCAAGGCTACGTATCTGGTCTTCTGACACATTCCTAAGCACTGGCTGCCTTTTTCTTAAGCTCTGTTAAAAAAAAAAAGATGCTGCAGACTGAAACATCTTGTATACTCACTCATGCTCTGGCAAATGTGTCGATGATAATGTTTTAGTAAGAAATGCAGCCAAAGAAACTTAGAGGAGTGAGTTGTGTTATTAAAAATTACACTACTACATCTAGGAAGAAAGAGTTAAAAATCTCTCTTTAAAATGCTAATAACAGACAATGGTCTGTGGATAAGTTAATTAGTGGAGCCAGCTTGTGTTTAATTATTTCACTTGACCTGGTGCAGATTTAGACAATAATCCCTTTAGAGAGAGGAAGGGGCTGTTGGAAAGTATGTGATGTACCAGAACAACTTTTAAATCTGCCTGAGCTGAGCAGGTAGTCTTCTATCTGAAATTGGAATGATACACTATTCTCCACTGTAAGACAAGCTCAAATGGAAAAGGAAATGCAGGTTTGAACCAGAGAGATTATGCTAAGGACCTGGTGAGCCTTTTCCACTTCGATACTTAACTCCCCACCCATTCAGCTGGGATTTTACTACTGAATAATGTATAAGCCAACCCACCGTAATCAGAGGTGGGACTTCATGAGCAACTTGTTTCAAGTGCAAACAGTGCACCAGAAGTCTCTGAACATACTAAAATCTTGTCCTGGTTTCAGCTAGGATACAGTTAATTTTCCTTCTAGTAGCAGGTATAGTGCTGTGTTTTGGATTTAGTCTGAGAATAATGTTGATAACATGCCAAAGTCTTTAATTATTGCCGGGTAGTTGCAGTGTCTGCCCTAAGTCAAGGGCTCTTCAGCTTCTCACATCCTGCCAGATGCAAAATAAACTGGGAGAGTCCAGCCAGGTCGGTGGTCCCAGACTGGCCCAAGGGATACCATCCCCTGCCATGTACCACCATGCTCCGGATGGAACTGGGGAAGCCAGCCCAGAGGAGGCATCGCTGATCAGAAACAGCCTGGGTATCAGAGGGGTTTTTCCACAGGCAGTGAGCAACTGCATTTGTACTTCACTTGTTTCACACGCATAAATATCCATAACATTACTATCTTCCTTTGTTACCCTATTAAACTTCTCTTTATCTCAGTCCATGAGTTTTTTCTGTTCTCCTTACCATCCCACTGCAGGGGTGGGGTGATGGTGAGTGAGCTGTTGCATTGTGCTCAGTTACTGGCTGGGGCCAAACTAAATACGTGAGAGGAAAGAAAAGGGTCTATAGTCTATTACAATATGTGGAATTTTCTTACAGGAGAGGCTCTGAAGATTTCCACGTTTTAAAAAAGGAGAACAGATTAGGTTGGGTATCAGTCCTATTCTTGCTCTGACTCTATAATCGGATCCAATTAAACTCAAAGGTTTGTTTTATCTGAATAGGTCAACCCCAAATCATGTCGCTTTTCAATTTGGTAATGTCTCTTCAATAGCTTGCCCAAATATGAATAAGAAGTAATTACAGTTTAACATGTGAATCACTACAATCTCCTCCAGAGGCTGTAGCATCTGAATGCCAGCAAGGAGAAGGACGTACTGCGTCCGGTTACCTGGAGTACTGCATCCAGCTCTGGAGTTCTCAGCACACACCTGATGGAGTGGGTCCAGAGTCGAGCAAAAAATAGATTGGAGATGATGGAGCACCTCTCCTGAGTACAGGCTAAAAGAGTTGGGGCTGGAAATGAAAAGGCTCTGGGGAGACCTTACTGCAGCCTTTCAATACTTACAGGGTCGGATAAGAAAGATGGGGAGAAACCTTTTAGTTGGGCTTGCTGTGACAGGACAAGGGGTAATGGTTGTAAACTAAAAGAGGAAGATTCAGACTAGACAAGGATTTTTTTATGATCAAGGCAGTGAAACACTGGCACAAGTTGCCCAGAGCGGTGGTAGATGCCCCATCCCTGGAAACATTCAAGGTCAAGCTGGACGGGGGTCTGAGCAACCTGAGCTAGTTGAAGATGTCCCTGCCTATGACATAGGGGATTGGACTACATGATCTTGAAAGGTCCTTTCCAACCCAAACTATTCTATGACTCCGGGTGCATAAAAAGGAGTCTAATCCACGTGGGAAGTAAAAAAGGAAACAAACAATGTGGGGAGCTACTCTGGCAGGCAGCAAATGCTCCATATACACTGTCTGAGTGTGAGGAAACTCCATTTCAGCCAAAGAGTAGGACTCATTCTTGGTGGAGTCAGCTCCATGGGAGATGTAAACTGGCTGTAGGTTTACTTTTACGTACCAATTCTCTCTGTTCTGTGGTTTGAACATCCTTCTGCGTGCATCTGCACAGGGACTCAAACTAAAAATCTTCACAGGACAACTAGACCGGTAAAAGCTGCTCTATTTGATCCTCTTTATTAAAAACCTAATTTGATATGGAATGAAATGCCCTCAGACAAGAGCAAGGCCAAGACAAATGCAAGCTGTGTGCAGCAGGTCACCGTGTCAGATATTTATTGCAGAGAAGTGCTGTGGTGCCAAGCTGGGCTCCTCTGACCACTCCATTTCACTGGAGTGTGGGGATTGTCAGCCTCATCAGGAAATATGAAGACCCCTCAGCAACTGGTCTGTAAATCTGAAACCAACTTCTCAAGAGGATCAGCATGGCTACGAATCATGGGTCCTTCCTCATCCCTCACCAACAGCTCTGATGCTCTCCTCTGTCAAAGGCAAGAGAAGCGGCAAAGACAAAGCATGTCCCAGTTGTGAGCAGAGCACTCTGGCAATGCCAACAGCAAGGCAAGGAGTTACTGAAGAAAAGGTTAAAATCTGCATTAAACAACCGGCAGAACTGCCTTTCCTGGTGACAGGTTGACCACAATCAACTGATTTTCTGAATCGCAAAGTCTGTGTGACATAGACTGAAGTAACAGGAAAAGCATCATAAGGTTTCATGGAAACCATCAGCCTGAGCAGCTTGCCTAACCAAACAGACTCTGCTCTGTCCTGTTTTTTCCAGAATGTGCAAAGTCCTCTTTCCCCAAAAGCAGAGGTGTCAGGATGAAATATCACACATCTATTGGTCGAGGATTAGCAATACAGGTGGCCCTGAAACATGCCGTGCTCTGTTCAGGCACTATGATTAAATACGTGTTTGTTGTGCTGTCTCACTTGCTTCATTAGTGTTTCTCTTTGCTCGTCAACGTTAAGTTCCTAAACCCCCCAGTGATGACAGGGCCATTAGCATCTATGCAGGGAGAGGATAATGAGTGAATGAATGTGTGCAGATGAAGCCACAGCTAGGCTGAGCTTACACAGACTTGCATCCAAACCGTGCCAACAGATCACCACAATTGTAACGTGCTGGTCTCCAGCCCATTGCATTTGAGTTCTGATCATCTTGATGGAGACTCTTTTTTGGAAGCAAACACCATTGCCATCTACTCAAAGGACTCCTACAGGTTCCAAGTGATTCATCAGCTTCCTTCTTTTGGAAAGCTCTTTCATTCTTTAAAAGTTTCTCTTATGATCTTTTAGTAAAAGACATACTCATGCTATTGTCTTCCAAGGCCCACTATTCTACATACCTAGCAGATTCTTATCAAGGAAAAACAATAAAAAAAATCCTTTCCATGTACACAAGCCCTTAGTGAGCTGCAGCAACCATGAGACAGACCAAAAGGTACACTAATTCTGCAAACAGCCATTAGCAGGATGCAGAGCCTACCTGAGAACTGCAACCAGGGAGAAATATTATTTCCAAATACCATAACAAGGCTTCAGAGCCACTAATTCCCTTAATTAAAAAAAAAAAGGTTTTATTTCTATGACAAGGCTTTACTCACATCTTTCCCATCCTGCCACAAGGGCTACTGAGGAATCCATTAAGCAACGACAGACCAACAGTGCTCAGAGTTGATTCAAGCCCTCCCAATCTGCTAACTCCTGGTCTCTCAAATCACTACAAGTGGCCCTCCATCAGGTGCACGACGCATTTGCAGAGGCACTAAATGGGGTTAATAAAATGAACCTTCTCCACTGATGCGTGGTAGTGCTCCTCACCATAATTTGCTGAAAAAAAAGGTCATTCTTGTCTGTAATGAGAAAATGAAATGCATGCTGGAATGATGGAGCAAGCTCAAATCAGTCCTACGTACAATGTAGAAACATAAACCAGAATCAAGCATAAATCTACTGGCTAAATTCAGCTTATGGCTAATCAGCTCTTCCTTTGACAGGATATGCTGCTGTGGAAATGGGATAATTTTATAACTGAATAATTTAACCAGTTTTATCTTTAAGTAATGATTTCAGGCGTATTAATATATAAAGCTTCAGTATTTACATTTTTGTAACGTGGACCTGAAAAATTACAAGGTATCAGGAATAACCCTGTATTCAGTGATGAATGACATGTACAGAGTGGTTTTCATCCCCTAGAAGGACTTGGTCCTCCCCCAATGCCTGGGATGGTGTGCGGCAGCCAGGCAGCCAGCAAGGACAGAGCCTGCAAAGGGAAACTCTTCAGGCAGTGTTAAGGCCAAGGCTCCAAGGGACAGGTAAAACACTGAGTCTGACCTGCTGTATAGGGGATGCTATAGTATTTTACCTGCTTACCTCCACTAAGACTCCAGTAGTTTATGTCTAGCTTGAAGATATGTCCCACAATGACTCCCAATCATCATTTGAATGCTGTGAGAAGTGGAAAAGCCACTTACTCTTGGAAGTCTGTAACAGTCCTTCATCATCTCAGCCACTGGAAAACATTTTGGGAGCCTGCAAGCTAAATACAGGGGCTTGTGGTCCAAATTCACAGACATGGATGTGCCTCCCTGGCAAAATAATTGCCAGTCTCTCACTCTCGTTCTCCTGTGAGTTCAGCTGCAGATGCATTTTTCTGCACATTTTAATGTAGTGATATGGGAACCTCATCTCTAAAAGCAAGATACTCGTGGCTCAGCAGAATCGAACAACCTTGTTTTAGTTCTTCACCGGGAAAAATAATGGAGAAGACATGAAAACCAGAATCCCTCTCACTTTCAAGAACACCTGTAATAGATACAAATAGCAAATACGGTGCATGCTAGATTGTGCCTGTCAGAAGGTGACATGCTCTTACCAATTTTGCATTAGTCCTCACTGCTCCTTGGAGATGGCTAATTTGAGTGAGGAAAATGGGAAACAGAAACTCTTAGGATGCAGTTAAGCCATTCAGATGTCACTTTCCCTCACTCTTTGTATTTTGTCAGTACACATACACGACTGATCATCTGCAGAGATTCACTCGTACATCACTTGTATCGTGTCAAAATCCTTCAGCCTCTCGCTGCAGATGTTCCTCCAGCCCTGCTCAGAGGAGGAGGCGCAGCTTTGCAGAACATCGCATTGATACGCAGCGAGGGGAAATAATTAACACAGGAGACCATAATTTAGAACAGAATAAAATCCTTTTGTTAATATTCCAGGGGCAGAAAAAGGATTGAAAGCTGCTGGACTCTCCCGTCAGAGGGAAATTTCCTGGTACAGACAGCAAGGCTCATTAATCAGCAGCAAGGCTGCATTAATCAGCGGGCTGGAAGACCCAGGCCCAGACTGAACACACTGCATTGGGCAATCCTGAATTAGCAGACTGCTGTCTGTGGACTGTTTCACAAAGGATGATTTACAGTAGTCCCAAGGTCTAAACTTACTCCTCTCACCAGTGCAATGCCTTGCTTACTCTTGGCCAACACCTGAATTAAGTCACAAGGAGGTTTTGAAAAGCTACTTCCAATGCCCTGGAGATAAATGCACCCCAAGTAGGTACCACAACAGGTAAAAAGCAATCCCCGCTCAGGTTTTAGAGGGGCAGAGTACTGTGGGTGTTTTTAACATAACATCTCCAATTTCTGCTCTATCAGAAACATCTACTTGCACCAAAACCAGAGTGTTGGAAAAGAAATCAACTGTCTCTGCCAATAAGAACAACTTTTCCTCTTCTCCACAAAAAACCTGCCATTTCATTCATAAACAAAGTAAGTCACTAACTCAGTTGTTGGCAGGCTCTCCCTTTTATCTTTCACTCACTTGAGAAAGACTAGCAACATCACGTTTTTGGAAAGCCAAGCGCAGTAATCATAGAATCAGATTTCATGTATTTTTAAAACACTTGCACCAGAAGAGCTCCAATCACTTTTACAAGAAATATAAACACACAGAAATTCGGAAGAAGCAGCTCAGAGCTCCTGACTATCTTCATTTCTTCAACATGAGATGAATGTGCCAGGAAGGGACTACTTTCTGAAGGAGATCTCAAAAAGTTATCAACGTTACACTACAAGCGCCGCAGAGCCAAAATACTTATTATCTCAAATAAGCCTGGATGACATTTGAGATGTCTCGACATTTATTGGCCTGCTAGCAGAGTGTGGGATCAACCAGCTCCTTTTCTCTCATTTTTTTTCTTTTCCTCCTGCTTGCTCAAAGTCTGTGTTCATAAAATATTTAGTGGAAGCTCTTCAGAGGATGATATTGCCTATACGATAGCCCCAGTGCTGGTTTACTGTGCAGATATTCTGCCACCAGAGAAATCATAAGAGCTGATGGGGTTGAATTACTGCACCAGGAGCTCACCGTCAGACTGGGCTTGATCCCCACCTGGGACATCAGCAGGAATGCTGGCAGACAAAACGAGCAAATATGCAGAAGAGATCTGGTCCTTCTGCATGGTTAGAAGGAGAAACGTTACTTCTCAGAATGGGAAACAGAAATATGGATGTTCTGCCTGTTTCCAAGCCCCAGCTGGGGACAGCTGACCCTTTTTTACCTGCTGGTATTTTCTTCCCCATAGGAAAAAAAAACTAAAGAGCAATAAAAACTGGAATTCAGATGCACCACTGAATGAAGCCATCAGCTGGGTGGCATCCCCTGGTAGCACCACCCATTTCTGCAACAGCCCACCATAAATGAAATAAACTAGCAGGGTCCTCTCCTACCCTGGAGCTGGGGTAGGACCTGTCCATCTCGCCCTCACAACCTGCCCTATTAATCCACATATTTTGTTCTCCCACGGCTATTTGATCTTTCCCTCCTAGATTCATTAAATCAGATACAGATTTCCCACATTTCCCTGATGTTTTTCTGTATGAGAGCAAGTATCTGCTTTTAACCTTTTCATCTAAGCCTGGCTGGCTGAACGAACCTTTGAACCTCTGGTGCACTCCAAATCCCTATCATTTTCCCTACTAGTTCAAGGGATAGATGTTCCTTTGTTCCACCTTTGGCATTTCTCACCCCTAGGCATCCAGGAGCTTAAATCAGGCTGTTGCTAAACTGTCCTCCTTTAATAATTTTTATGAAGTGCAGTCCAATTATCTTTATCTTCCTTGGGGATCCATTCAATTAAGCGCAGCCATAATGAGTGAATGGACACAGAACATTGTAACCATATTTACATCCAGATTAATGGGAAGCAGGTAAGATAACTTAAAAGCCATCAATATTTTAATACCTTTGCTTTTCATTTTGCTATCTTCAGTGTCAAGACACAGTTAGAGGGACCAGCACAACTTGAGAGGCTGAGTTTTTAATTTCCTCCTTGGTCTGTAGAAATGAGGGTTTAGAAACAGCAGCAAACTACATGAGTTTGTCTCAAAGTAGGTTTCTACCGAGTTAACCTGAACAGTTCTCATGACAGAAAGCGTGCTGGAACTCTTTGTCCAGTTGCTCAGGCACTTCATGAATTGATGGCAACGTAAGGAATGAGGAAAGAACTGATCTTTAACTGGAGATGCTGAGAGCACCGGGAAGCCTCATCTAATAAGCAGGCAGCAGAAATGCTGAGCTAGAAACACCAGTTCTGATGTGATTTGTCTCCCCTCCGAATGTCAAACACTGGGTCTGGAACACGGACCTGTCTCTCAGGTATGGAATAGCCCTGACAGTTATTTCTGCACCTGCTCTGAGGTGTCTTTGCATTGCAGGAGCAAGGGAGAAGGGTCCAACAGAGACCAAAAACCTGGTTCTGTTTCAACATGGCTTAACATCCTAGCGTCACAGGCACTGATAAATGTGTCAATATGCATTTGGAGAAATAACTGGTATCCAGGGAATTTATCTTGGTTGTAGTAGTTTCAGCTGAATAGGTCAGATTTGTTAACATTTTAATTTACACAAATCTGCATTCCAAATACTGCTCTTCGGCGCCTTTTCCTAACAAGAAGAAAATGTCAGCAGCAAAACCAAATTTACTCCTCTAATAGCTTTCTCAAGATTTCAGGAAAAACAAACAAAAACAAAAAAACAATCTGTGGTACAGTTATGGGAGTGCTTAAGCACATTTTTCAATTTAGACCTAATACAATTTTATGCTAATAAACCAGAAACTTTTGCCAATTCCAGATATAATCCTGAAAAGCAGCAGAGAGCACTGGGAATAAACCTGTCCCATAGCTTCAGGGCAGCCTCAGGACTGTGCCCAGAGCTGGTTGTTCTGCCCTGATCCAAGCATCCCCTCCCAATGTGGTACTTGTCTGTGGGACACTCAATGCTGTATTTCTAAATGCAACGTGCCAGCTTGCCTTGATTTCCCAGACTCAGCGCACCAGGGAACCGAACGTGAAGCATATGGTTCCTCTGCAAGTTTTTAAAATACTTCAGACACAATGACACAGATCTGAAAAGCAACAACAGTTCTGCCTCACCCTTCTCCCCCTAATTATCACCTGCCTTTTTTTTTTTTGCTTCCCCAGCTCATTTGCTGAGATAAAAACCTTCCTCTCACCAAGCTATCCCAATCCACATCTCCGAAATGAGTATCAACCAAGGATCTTTCTCTAGCTGTAAAGCCTTACTTTAAAATGCTGGCCCCCACTGATGTCAAGGGGGAAATAGCAGTTCTGTCATTTCCATAAAATCAGCATTTTCCTGCCAGAATTCAGATCTCTCCTCTGAGTACTATGCCACTGTCCCCCTGAGGGCTGCCGGCAATCTCTACAGCACTGGTTTCTCCTCTTCGACTGCAAGCACGCTGCAGGCTTAGCATTACCTAGGATAATCTACCTGCTTAAGATTCAACTAACTTCCCAGTTCTCTAAATAAAAAGAGCAGGGAAAGGTCAAATCTGCCCTAGGTTGTGCTTGCAAAGACTGCCACGTCAGGGGGGGAAGGAGCAAGGCTCTGGTACTCCTCCTGTTCCCCCAGCTCTGCTGCTTGTTTTCACATCTGGAAAGCTCCCCTCTCACTCGACCTTCTCCTCTGAAGGCTCTTTCACACATCGTCTACCCCTGGGTCAGCTCGCTCTGAAACTGTGCCTTGGGCAAGCCCCAAATCTGCACTGTTCCCAGCCAGCAGCCCCAGTGCCCATGCTGGTCCCACTGGCTGCCCAGGGGCATGCTGCGTGCTGTTGAGCTGCTGTCTATGCTTTCATCAGCCCTCAGCAGCGGCTCCACAGCTGCATTCTGGATTCCTCCCAGAGCTGCCATGCAGCTCTAAAGCAAAAAACGCTGCCCCAGGCGTGCAAGTGAAATGGGCCCAAAACCCGGCAAGGCAAAGCCCGCCGGACAGTGCTCGGCAGAGTGGTCTGCTGTGGGGCCAAACAGGTGCCACTGAGGCTGCTGTGGAAGGGAAAACCATTTCTGGATAGATGTGCTGGAGGTTTTCACCCCTCTGAGTCTGCGGTCCCAGGCCCCCAGGAAACCCATGCCCCAGCCTGCACAGTGGGCCGCCTGCCCGCTCTGCCCCTGCCATCAGTCACTGGGAAGTGAAGGAAGAACAAAACCAGCTTCTGGTGCCTTCTCTCCGAAATGCAGCAGCTGGGAGTTGTTATCTCTGAGGACTGACTGAACTTACGCATCTGAGCCTAAGACTATGTAAATCCTTAGCACAGCTGAGATACCAGTGGCTGGCTGCTCAATGAACAAACGATCCTTCCCTTTGCTTACAAGTTGATGAAGATCTCCTAACCACACTGGACAGGTGACACTCCATGAACTCCACAGTCCGGTGGAGAAAAACCACTCTCCTTTCACACCCATAGACCCCCAAGGCCTCCATCCCCAGTCACTCCAGGCCACCACTGATGCTACATTGATTTTTGCTTAATGCATGAGGTATAACCACTCTCTCCCTGAGCTACATTCAGAAATAGAGAAGGCAGAGCTCTCAGAATTGTACTGTGCAGCTTACACTGGTTGAGTATGCTTCTGTGCCTGGAAAAGCTGTACATTGTAAAATGCCAGAAATAGATACCAAAGGCAGCGCCTTACACAAACCCCCAGATCAATGGAAGACATCATCTTAGTGTGGAAATGACACAAGGATGCCATCAAGAAACACACCAAATGTGTGGAGTACAGGCTGTGTAACTGCTTCCAAAGGTAACGCCCAAAGAGCTAAGACAGGTCCAGAAAGGGCTGTAGACGTATGCCATTTATTTGTCCCCCGACAGAAGAGGGACAAATGCCACTTTACTCATCCCCCTGGTGCTTCTGGAGTATTTCCTACATCTCTGAGTTATACAAATTTACACAAGGAAAATATCAGCTTCACATGTTCAAAGATTCTCCCAGGATTTCATCGACTGATATGGATTAAAACAAAAATATCACATCAAAGCCACAATGCCCCACAGCTGCTGGAGAAGCAATGACCACGATGTCTGCACCACAACGCCAACTTTTAGAGGCTTGGTATTCAAGACAGGATTTGCGTTTTGCCAGCCAACAAACCTCAACAACAGGAAAGCTGGTAGGATGACTTCTAAACTCACCTCTCGGTCAAGTCCAGCTGCCACAGTGACAATGTCTCCCGTCTCGCTGTTAATAGTAAACATGTTTTGCGATGGGCTCTGCGGGGTCTGAGTCACGATTCGGTATCTCACCATCCCGTTTGCTGTTGTACTATCATCTGCATCATTTGCTGTCACTGTCATCACGTAGGTACCTTGGAACAAGAGAAGATGAAACATCAGGACCATCTCATTGTAGAGCAGATTGCAATCCCATGTGTTTTACTCAGAAATGCTACGGGGTAGACATCCCATTTCAATCCAGCCAGCCAGGAAAGAAGAGGATTATGAAAACAGAGACACTGCTGAGACTAGATGATCTGTAAGGATACTGATTACACATAACTGGTATGCAGAAGTCATATGAGGATATCTATGATTAACTTCTAATTCTTTCAGTGATTGTAAGTTTTAGGGCAACATTTTTCGTCCTGCAATTTCATCTAGAATCTCACAGGAGTCTCTTTTCCATCCAACCACTGCATTCATACACATTCAAATGTATTTCCAGAGTTTAATAGCACCAAGCCCATCAGACTTCTCAGCAGCTTCAGAAGGACCCCATCAACATGTCCATGCCCAGTTCAGGAAGCCACTGCCTGCTGCCTCCACTTCTTGGACAAGCGTCCATCCTTCCCGCCCCTTCGGCAGTAAACAACCCATTTCTGTGGAGCAAATGGAACAGCTGCTGCCCAGCAGGACAGAAAATCAATGATTTGGTATGTGTGGCCAGCGATGTATTGAATCATTGGTTTGCTTCTTGCTAATCATCAGTGTCTTCATTTGCCTTGCAAAAAAACCAATCCCTACTTTCTAGATACTGTTGGGAGTGCACTGATGCACTGACAGGCTCATTATCACTGGTGTTTGGCAGCAGGGTGTTGTGTTAAAGTGGGGAATTATCATTATGAGGGTAAAAGATGTTACTTGATTGGATGGACTCCTGCAGCTGCATGGTCCTGTGACCCCCCAGAGCTCATAGGGCCCAGCTCTACACTTGTTATATTGATAGGAGAGAATGAGTAAAAGGGCAGACTCACACTGCTTACAAAACGCAATCTGCAACATTGAATCTAATGATAAGAGACCCAAAAGGAGGAATGGGAGGCGGAGAGACAGCACAACCAGACATAACCTCCTTTAGTGACCATCAAAACCCAACAGATCAATGGAAAGATGGAAAGGACCGCTTCAACACTGCTCATTTGGGAACTCTGAACAGGATGAACCAACTGCCGTGCCGGAGGAGATGCAGAGTCATCGCAACAAGAACCTGAGCTGATTCAAGATGAAGCCATGCGCTCGAGATGAGGTCGTTCTGCTCACTTGGTTACATCTGAGCCACTGGCAAACTTGAGGACACATGGCTACATCAGCACTGCATTGTGTCTCATCTAACAAGCACAGATCCCCAGCTTGGTCACAAAGCTACCAAGCTTCCCAGTTCAGAGAATGCAGAGAGCTGGACAGCTTGCATCTGTTTGCAAGAGTTTGGAACCATACCCCATGCTCTTAATGGGTGGATCTGTCAAAGGCTGCAGCATGCTGGAAGTTTGTACCCTAGACAAATGTCCTTATGCCACTCAGTGTGCAGACAATCCCTCCAGTATCTCCCCCAATTTTGTGAAAACACATTTCTTTATATTAGCAAGAAGCAGCCTTATACGTTTTTATTTTTGCACTGTGCTTTGCTGAGCTCCTTCCATCTGCCTCAATCAGGCTCTTTGTGTTCTCAGTGGTGATACACATCCCTGTGACTTTTCCTAGTTCAATAAGAATTATAGATTAAAAAATAAATGAATGTGTAAAGCAAATTCTAACGATGAATTCATTCCTATCTTTCCACATTAATCCTGATACACATTTGTGAAGCAAAAACACACTATTCAACAACTTTAACGTTTTTCTGATCAATAAACTTTTGGAGAAGGAAGGAACACCAAACAAGGAACAATGCTGGGTGAGCAATGAGCTTTGTCCTTTTTCTTCAAGCATTCTTTTTTCACTCTCTTGTTAAACCCGTTATCATGAGACAACTGACAGAAATAAAGAAGCCAGCCCTTGGATAAGTACAGGGGAAATGTACAGGAGAAATTTAAATAGGAAATCTGCTGCATGAGATGTTTGATTTGGAATTTATGTTATCTTAATGCATTCTACACCAAAAATACCTCTGAACAGAATGTCAAAACCTAGGGCTAATGAAAACAGAAATGGAAGAAGAAAACAGAATCTATTTTAGGACATGTGCAGGCTCAAGACACGTTCCAAAAGCCAGGTTGTATTTCGTGATTCACTTCTAGTGCAAGGAACAACACAGAAAGGGAAGTGATTGAGGCTTCTAGACTCAGAAGAGAGCACCCCGCAGTTCTGGTCCCCCCTCACTGGGGATGTCTCAGACTGCACTGTAGTCTCCAAAATAAACTAGACCTGTTTGTTTCTTTCCTTCAGTGTAGCACTGGACTGAGCACATCTGCTCTGGAATAAAGAGTATTTCAACAGCATTTGACCTACATCCCCATAAAGGGAGATGGAGCTGCACAAATGTCTCTGAAGTCATGAACTAAGCACCAGGGAGCTGTATTTCAAGAGGCAATCCGCTCCCTATCTCATATCTTTAATTTCGATTATGAAACCCAACCGCAGAGAAAATAAAGAGAGGAACCTGGCATTAATTACTAACTTGTAACTTAATAAACCATCCTCTGCAAAGGGCCCTGTGTGGCTGCAGCACTCTGCAGTGCACAACAGAGCTGCAAGCAGCTGCTTCCTTCCTCAGCTCTCCACCGCTCCCCGGGGCTGCTTGTCTGACCACAGTCTGCTGTTAAACCGGTTGCAAATTACTCCTTCCTCTCTGCAGTCTGGATGGTGGCTGCTACATCCATTCCTGTTCCTATGGGCAGGTGTCCCACCTGGCAATGGCATCTCCTGTTATCCCTGCTCAGGGTGCCGCTCCCGAGGACCAGGCTCAGAGGATCTGCTGGTGTAACCTACATTCACTGGTGACGTTCCCTGAGGTTCACTGTGTATTTAGCCTGTCTTTAAACACAACATATGCTCTAGATACCTGTGTGTTGGAGCGAGTGTCATAAACATGTATCTGTGCATATGAGTATCAAATAGAGCAAAGCATATATACTGCTACAGCATCTAACGTCTCCTGGGTGCTATATAAAGTCTTCTGCTATACTACGATGGTTGGCGATGATATACCTGCTATAAAGGTAAATTATGCCATGTTTCCACATCCTATGCAAGGGGATGTATCTTCATATACTTTATGTTAAAATAAAGGAAACACGTCCCTATATCTAGTCCCTACGACTACACAAGTTAGGTAGAAATACAGGGACAGACTGCACGGTTCTTACCCACTTGAGGACTGAGGCTGGTAGCGTTAGTATTTAAGTGGAAAAGTACAGACTGCTCAAGCTGGCCCGCAGGATGTGTGCACGTGTGCTGTGGAAATTGAAGTATCAACCACACTGCTGTTAAATCCTTGTATCCTACTCAGAGACTGGGAGCAGTTACTACAGACCAGAAACACTCAGCAGACTCCTCCAAGTCACACTCAAGACCCCCTTCGCTTGCTGTACTCTGCTGTTTTCAGGTCAGAGCCTGCCAGTGGTGATGGAGCTATGGAGAGGGGTCTATGGGGAAGAGGGACTTTATACTCTCACTCTGTGAGAGAAGCATGGGCTTTGTTCTGCTTTGAAGGGCTTGCTCTCCATGAAACAAATACACAAAGAGCCGAAATACGTGATTTGCCCCAGCCTGTGCAGTGCACAACATAACAAATACCCAGGCCAGACGGCGTTTGATGTAACTGTATTAAGCCTCACACCTGGGTTACTGACTCAGGTAGATAACCTGTTGAAAGAAAAGCATTTCTCATCAAATCAGGCACACGGTATGTTAAATAAAATAGCTAACCTAGTACATCATGTCAATATTAAATCCAATTTGTTGCATGTTGAACAGCTCTTCCGAGAGGCAGATTGAATTATCATGCACAACCAGCGATGACAAGATTACTGTGCATTAGCTTTCATTAACTAATGTGCCAAGTTCATATATCACCTGAGTTAAAATTAATGTATGGCGTGATGGAGGAGATCTATCAATAAAAGGCAAGACCTCAAGAATCTGCAACTTTACAACGCATTGCCTTTGATTTCCCAGAGACCGCAATCTCCTAGATGCTGTTTTGTCAGATGAGATATTTTTGTTTCCATCTAACAACAGACAAGACACATGAGAGAAATGCTTGAAAGCATCTTTTCCTTATGGAAAATATTCCTCTTAGATTAATTAAGCTTTCTACAGGATAGGCAAAACAACGCCTTAGAGAGTCTGGGGGGATGGAAGCAAAAGGAGATAATTTTTACCTGCATATTCGGTTTTGTTTATCAATTTTTAACATTAATTGCATCTGCCTGTAAAAAGTCTGCAAAAAGATTTTGTTAGGTTCACCATATCTCACCTGATCTGTACATGTTAAATAAAAAAAGCAGCACAACAAGACAGACAGCTGCCCTGGGTACCTATAAGCAGATAAGCCCCCAGTCGTAAACAAATGTCCCCTCCAAATCACTCTGGAATCCGAGAATCAGCTCAATACTTTCCAGCTCAGACGGTCCCAAAGCATGCCAGGAACTGCTAATTCACATCACGTAGTCCACAATCTCTGGTCTCCCATCTATGCAACTTCATTTCTCCGTAAAGACTCGGCTTTCACGGTTTTTAAGGCATACAAACAATATCTTAGCACAGTTGTGCTCCCAAAGTCTTTGTTACAATTGCTTTATAATTACCATTTTTCTAAGCTGGTTTGATATCCATTAGTTAGATTTAATGCATGTTAAAAGAAAGAGCTAATGGGCACTTATCAGGAATCCAAATAAAATAAAAGATAAAAAAAACCCTTTCACTTTGCCCTTTTTACCACACATCACTATGAAAATACACAATCCTCTCTGTCTACTCCTGTGATGCAAACAGAAAAAGCTAAAACTTCATCCAGTTTTTACTGATAACGCTGATTCTCTATTCAGCTTTATCTTATCTTACAGTTTATGTTTTTTAATGGCTGGTAAATGGTTGCTGAATCATTAAAGGTTGGTTAACCTTCTCAGTCTAATTTTGACCTACAAGATACTTAATTTAATCATTCCCCCAAAGAAAAGGATTGAATCATTATGTGCAGACATGTGGTGATGGCCATATTACATTAGATCTTCATTAACCCAAGTTAATAATGGCTTTGTACTAATGGAAACCTCCCCTTCCTCCTAATTTTTTTCCCCCAAATTGGAAAGCTCACTTACTGAACACTCTGCATCTGATGTTAGTAAGGAGACAGTAACTGTTGGTGGGAAGATTAAATACTGAAAAGCAGCATAGAATTTACAACATTTCCTAAAAAAAAAGATTTTCCTCTCAGAAGAGTTTCCTGGTACTAGTTTTCTTCCCCACAGAGGATGGGGATCTCATGCCCCTACTCAGAGTAGGAACACTTCACCCTTTTAAGTGGTTTAATTCATTGCAACAGGGTCTCAGAACAGAAAGACAGCATGCTAGAAAAGCAAAGACGTCAAAACCAAGTTAGAATGAGAAGTGCGATGGGATCCTCAACAAGCCCTCAGAGAACAGCTATACACACAATTACTTGTATACAGCTTCCTCATGTAAAATATGATCTTTCTTACCAATAAACACACTGAACTGGGCTTGTGCTGCTTGTCTTTGTAACTGATCAATAAACCCAAGGAGATCCTTCCTCTCCCAACATGGGGAGGGGAGGTGAGGGGTGGGAGGGGGCTGTCTCCAGGTATCAGGTCGCAATGCCTCTGAGTCACCCCAAGTTAGTTTTACCTGCCCACCTTGGGGTACCAGCACAACAACACTGAACTCCACATGAGAGAATTTACCTTCCCATTAGTTGGAGAACGGTATTTGGAGAACTGATGTAATATTAAAGACAGCCCCTGTAGATTAAAACACCTCAGAGAACCCATATCCTCAAGTTAAAAGAAGAAAATTTAATAGGGGATCTGAAGCACCTTCACATACTCATTGTTGAGGGTTCCAAGTGAAAAATGGGGAGTTGACTTACCAATGGTGCTGAGCTAAGTCAATATAGGTAACCAGTGTGTACAAAACATTAAGATGACAAAAGTGCCTGAAACTCTACCACAGACAATAAATTGCAAATAAACTGCATCCCACATGCTCTCGATAGAAAACTAAATAGAAACAGCACTTTCCTTCTGAATTATATTCCTCCAGTTGTAACTGATAGCTATAGTCATTCTCTTTCACCATTATTTTTGTAATCATTGGCAAATTTTGACCTTTCAAGTAGCTAACCTAATTCAAAAAGGATGCTGCTTCCTAATTAGCAGAGACATCAGATTCTCAGCCTCAAACAAGGCAAAAGCCAACCTAATGAGAGTGAAGAGAGCAAGTGGGTCTGGAGAGATGACTGAGCAAGTCGACGAGGCTGCTGTCACCCAGAACTGAAATAATACCTTCTTTTTGCTAAAAATTAAATACCTCTGGACAGAAATTGAATGGATGCACTGAATGCAGCACGCATGTGGGCACGTCTGCTTTTGAAGATAACCCTTGGATAGCAGCCTGAGGTCTACTGAGACCTGTGCACCACAGAGAAAGAACATATGTAAAACTTCAGAGCTGATAGTCCTGACTGCATAAATCTATGAGCCTTAGCTTGGCTGAGTTCCTGCACATGAACCCTCTCGATTCCCAGAGGCCAGTTCAGAGAACTGGAAAAGGTGTGACTTAGGACAAGGTATGCTGGCCACCGCCATGGAGCTGTACAGCCAGGTTGCATGTTTCACATGCAGCTAGTGACATCATGCAGACCTGGAGGCACAAAACCTGAGGCGTGACACACTGTCCACAAGGCTTGAATCCCACCCTTGAATTGTGACAATATAATGTAATACAATCTAATATAAATACTATAGAATATATAACACTATGTTATTCGTAACTGCTGGTTAGAAGAGGGCAGAAAGTGGACTATTGCAGCACTGTAACTCCCTTCTAGAGTGATCTCAGGAACATGATTTCCACACTTTTTTCTTTATATCAACTTGGCCATTTTTTCTGGAAATAAAAACCATCAGTCTGGGGATTTGCATTTTTTTCTCTCACCTACAGTCCTATAATTCACTTCCTTGCTCTTGGGACTGGATGCTTCTGAGAAGGAAATTAAGAGCACAGATTTCATAACCACTCACCTCGAAACAAAATGGAAAGCACTACCACATGTGTCTGCAGAAAACCAATTTCTTATCTTAAAATTGTGCTCGGCTGAGCAAAAGAACTTAAAAAAGAATATTGAGTATCCTAAGTCTGTGTGTAATGTGTGAGAGAATAGAATCGAGATGGACAAAGCCATTTTTAATAGCATATGAAGTGCAAGGATAAGAGTAGCCCCTACCCAAACTGTGGAAGATGGCACTGCACTGATGCATTTATTCAGGATGGTGATGATCTCAGAAGTAATGCACCCAACCTGTGAGGAGCTCTGGGACAACTGGATGAATCTGTTGAGACCTGCTCTGGTTCTTGAAGATTTTACCTTTCCATGATCTGAAACATAGGGCACTTACATCATTTTATTTCTAGTGCTATCAAAGGGGTCATGTACCTGGTATGCACCCCAGCCTCATATGCCATGTCACAGCCAGCAGCTGAGCTGGTCCAGGTCTGCAAACCTGTTCAGGTGCTCTGCTGAATGAAGACCTTCCTAAATAAAGAGTACTAAAATTAATTTACCCTCAAGCCAGTACAAAAGTGTCAAAAAAATTTAATTATGAGCAGCACTATGGTGTTTTTGGAACGGCTTGTAACGGAAGAAAGGGACTTTCACTCCGTGTTCTATTAATTTTTAAAAATGAAGCATCTTCTCTTCAGATCTCGGGTGCTGCTGCTTTTGCTTCCTGCAGGACAGCAGCAGGCATCTCTTCATGAATCGTACTATCAGGCTGGAGAAGAGGAAGGAGCCAGAAATGCAGAACCCAAATTCTCCACATGAATATATACACACACAAATGCAACTGTATGCCTTAAAAGATTAATTTCACAAGCCTTAAATTGCAGTTTAATTTGAAAACTAATTCAGCCTCATAATTGGCTTTCTGTTCAAATCACTGAGGCTAAAGATTTAAATTCTTAATATTCAGATGACTTTCAAGTTTCTGGGCCCATCTGTGCATTAGTCCATGGTGTTAATCTCCAAGGGAATCTCTGCTGGCATCGAAATAAAATAAACAAACTGGGACACTAGTAGAATAATCGGCTTTTAAAATCCTTGGGTTTTTTTTATATACTGCTTATTTTTATGAGATTTCTTTAACTCAATTTGCCACATATAGATTTGGCTCCCAGCTATTTCATTTTTCACGTGGCACGCTATCAACAATTATTGTATCAGAGTTCCATGAAATCAGAGGGAGATGGGGAAGATTTAAATTACAACATTTCTCATGCAAGGAACACTAATATTCCTTTATTTTGGAGGCTTTTCCACATGTAGCATTCCCAGGGAGGGTGGTAGGAGTAACCCACCCTATGCAACACTGTGAGAAAGGAGGAGTTGGATGAACCTGTAGTTTGAGACAAACCATGTGGACTTTTGCTCTTGACTTGAAAGGGACCAAGTCCTATCCGGAGAGTTAGTGAAGTGGAAAGGATGAATGGGAATGGAAAAGGCCAGTCTGACAGGAACAAATTGTTTTGGAGAGATGTGTTAATTTTTGACAATCTTTCTGTTAAAACAAAATAGATACAACCTAGAGCAAAGCGCTTGAGTCGCTGCGGAGCGTTGCACACTGACCTTTTCAGAACTGAACGCTTCAGTTAAGTGAGACATCCACATCCTACCGTAAGGTACATTTTGTGGTGGTTAGATCAAAACTAAGCTTCTGCAGCTACTAAAATCATCTTTCTCCATCACATTTTTGTCCTGTGATTAAATTCCCTCTTTCCTTTTACATTTAAGCATTTTCACTCTATCTTATTGAGCAATTTTTTAAAATTTGGGTTTTTTTTCTGCAAACCAGAGAGTTTCTTTTGCAACAGCACTCCCCAAGGACAGCCCAGGGATGCTGCAAGCCCAGCGGTACAAGCGCAGGGGCTGGGCTCATGGCAGGCAGTAATTGGTGTTGTACAGAGGGGACAAAGCCACCCCAAACCCCAGCTCATCTCTGCCGTACACCTGCGGAGCTTGCATGGCACGGCTCAGAGCTGTGGGCTTTGAAGGGGCAGAAGAATCCTCACAGGGCTGTCGATGTTGGGCAGCAAAGCTATGCAACCCGTCCCGCTTTATCAGCACTTGAAAGGCAACTTCTGCAGCTCCGGGAGAACTTTGCTGGTTTAGGCTGCCAGAGGGACCAGGGGAATTTCAGCTCGAGCTTGCAGCTGCATTTTTAGAACTTGGCTGTGTTCTTCATATAGCGGCACAGTTCAAAGAGGCAGAACATTATTCAATATGAGTAAAACACGGTCTTTTTAAGATACACTTTCAAACAGTGGCGTGTTAAATCAAAACAACTTGTGGAGGGGGAGAGAAAGGAAGAAAGATGGTCCCATGGAAAAGACACCCCTGCATCACTATTCCTGTTCTGCGTTTTTGGAGGGGCCCGCATTACACGTTCAAATTGTCCAGCTGCATGATCCTAGCCTTGATAAGCTAGAAATGCATCTCAGAAGTGCTTCTCAGAGAGTACAAGAAATGCAAAAAGAAATGCAACTCAGTTTAAGAGTCAGCACACATCTGAGGATGCATGGGGCCATGCTGTGACACACGTGTTCCTGCTGCAGAGAACTTTACTCCACCAAGAATGAGCTCCTGATTTCAAGAACACTACGCTATGGTGCAAGACTCTGTTTCAATTAAGCTATTATAATCTTAACCAGCAACAACAACCTATTATAATTAATAATACTTGATGATTTCTTTTCTATTCCTGTCAAGGATTGCTTCAAGGTGACTTGCACACACTCCTTGGAAACCCAGGCAGGCTGAGTGCTCTGCAGCCTGGGAAGCCCCTGCACTTAAACCCCATCAGACTGTCTCTAATGAGTCTCTTCACATTGCTGCCAAATCTTCCAGCTCTTGGACAATCCCCTTTAAAGGAAAATTTGTATTTTAAGCCAAAGTAAACTTGCTTCTTCCATAGGAGGCTAAGTGCCCAGCAGTATCCACTGTGCTGCAGGCTGGAGCACACAACTTTCCTGCCTGCCCATTTTCTGTGTCACTCCTTTTCTGTTATTCACATTGGAGTCAGTAGGTCACATCTTACTTGGTCACCCTGCCATGGCAGGCAGGATCTGCAGCTGACCTGCAGGGTCAGAGATGAGGCACGGTGCTCTCTTCCAGCTCACTGCATCCCGGCTGCGCAGAGGGGACCATGCTGCACTTTGCATGCTGCATCCACTGATGCCTTCCCTTGGCCCCGTACCCTGGGGCATGCTCTGACAGCACTGCAGAGCCTTCCCTGTTCCCTTTGAATGGGATCTGCTCTATTGATCCTGCTAAAGCCTTACAGGGCTTCCCCTGCAGCTCAAGGTCACTGCGCCCTGCTCAGACTGTGCTCAGCAGCATCTTTTGATGGTCCTGCTCTGCAAAATCTCCATGGATAGAGCCTGAGCTCCATATGTCCCTTTCTTCTTTTTCTTTTTTTAAAGTTTGGGCAAAATCCCTACTGACTTCAAACAGTCATTGGCTGCTCACACTAGCTGTCCTCAGCCAGCATTTATTTGGGATACTCTAATACTACAGCTACTTTCCTCACAAGAGGAGCACAGGATTATTATGAACACTGCAGATACCACTGTAATCGAGTAATGCTGCATTTTTAATCACAGCCATTATAAATGGGCATATGGACGATGTGAGAAACAACAATTGCACAGGATATCCAGGGAAGCATTTCCAGTCCTCAGGCATAGTTCAGTAGCAATGAACAGTGGAAAATGAATGCTGAACTCTGGTAACATATAATAAGATTTTTTAGTTTGCTTGAAGCAAATCCATACTTTATACATGGATATACACACATATGCATATATATCTATATTTACAGATGCATATACATATATAACTTGGTGTTGAATCAATGCTGAACACATTTTGCTGTTACCTCTAAGACTGTGAAATGCCTTTCATCTGTCAACTGTTGCCACAAATAATCACGAATTCTGGCCACTTATTTTTTCTCCTGCAATGGCTTGTATGGTACCTCCTGAGTTATAACAATAGTCTAAAGCATCACGAGCTGTAAAGAAGTTTCCAAATCTCTGCAAGACCTACACTTAGCTAAATAAATAGCATAGACCTTTTCTATACAAAACAAGCATCTGCAACTTGGAGGCAAAGGAGGCACACACAGACATTCACAGGAACTCTGTGACCTCTCTAACCCATTCTCAAAGGCACAACATCGTGTGGGTTTCCAAGTACATGGGATGAGGGCCTCAAATACTCAAATTCCCAAGAGGTTCTACAAAAGCAAGGAACAGAAATTCAATACTAGTATAAACCTTTAAAAGAATACCGATTAAACAGGAAAGAGGGGGGAAAAAGCCCTCCAAATACATCAAAGACAAATGTAATTGCTTTTGAATAAAACCATATTGCTTTCTACCTACCTGCCTTAAAGGCAAGCACTCCAGCCAGGGATACAGAATACCAAAAATCACTGGTAGAAGTACAGGCACAAGTGTTTTGTAGGCAATGTTATCCTATTCTGATTTAATAGCTCAAAGGCTTATCTGGATTTCAGACAAGAGGAAAATGCAATTTACCGCTCCTTTCCCACAAATGAGCTGAGGTAGTTAAACCATTTGGGAACACTTTGAATATTGATCTGTCCTAAAATATGATACAAGAAATTTGATTTGCTATGGAAATGCTGTATCAATCTTCAAATCTTGATATGCCCCAAAGTGGCCTTCAAATGAAAGCCGGAAAGTCCTCTGGGAAGATGTCATTAGAGCCATTGGCTTCTCACATCTCCTCTGCCGAGCAGGACCAGGACCAGCACTTTGAAGTGTATCAGGGATGGAGCAATACCTATTCTTTCCTCAAAACCAATGTCACATTCTGTCCCCACTGCGTGTCAGCACAGCAGCCCATTCCTCACAATGCTGAAAGACAATCAATCACGGCTGCGAATCACCTTGTTAAAAATAGTGGCCACTGGAGACTTTCCTATGACACCTCAGGCAGTGGAGAAGCCATGATAAATGTCTGCTGACACAAAACAAAGTCACGAGGTATTTAACCCCTCAGCTGGCAAACAACCCAGGATAAAATTTGTCTTGGAAAAATCTCAGATTTCAGGAGACTTACAAAAGTACTGGAAACGGATTTAACAATACAATTTCTGCTCAAAGAATGAATAAAGTCCTACCAGTTATCTTCAGGAATAAGTTATAACCACCATATGGGAAACTCTATGGTCATACTACACTTAAACAACAAATCAACAACATAGTTGAAAAGAAAACACTAAAGACCCTTACAACTGTATTTTTCTGAGCATATTAAAAAGTTCATATAAAAATCATCACTTGTATTCCATGTACGGCTTGCACCCTTGCTAATTTCTCAGCCATGAATTTTCTGCAGTTCTACTTTGGGTTTCCTCCCATTTCTCCCTCTGTAAGGAAAGTCCATGGGGACGGAGGATGAGCCAGGAATTTCATTGGGAATATTCCCACTTCAGGAGGTTTGCACCAGACCTCAAACAGAGAATTATTTTCTTCACACTTTGGGACGCAGACTTCATTGGAGTCTGACTGGGTGCCAGATATTGACTTTGCAAATGACTGGATTAAATAGCAAGGAAGCGGATATTCAGCATGTCAGGCACCGGGGTCAGTGAAAGGCCACGGCTGGGTTGGCTTTCAGTGCTCTGCAGTCAAAGCCCCGTCCACACATAATGAGCATATGAAAGCAGCAATACAGAAAATTATGCTTCAGAACTGTTGCTTTTTCAAATGCCACATCTAGGAAGGGACCACCAGGAGCTAGGTTCCCTCTAATCCAAGCCTGCTCTTTATTTGCATCCAAAGAGATAGCACAGCTATGTTGTGCTCACCTCCATCAGCCTTCAACAAAGAGCCAGCGACAGCAGACCTGTGCTACATTCCCTCGACATCAAGAGGAGGCAAAGCCACCGTGTCAGATTAATGTTTGAAAGCTAGTGATAACTTTAAGACTTTTTTTTTCAACTGTACCTGGTTTAGAGCCTTCGTCAACAGATCCATTATAGACTTGGTTTATAAACTCCGGTCTGTTGTCATTCATATCAATCACATAGATGTAAAGGTCAATAGGATTCTCCACCTTGTTTCCATTCATATCCACCGCGTGAGCCCGGAGCTGGGAATAAGCACAATGAAAGCATAATATCAGCAATTGGATTTGTCGCAGAATGAGAGACCATGCTTTGTAGGAATTGACTTCACCTCATAAATACTTGCTCAGAATTGAACCGAGAGGGTATCTAATTCCAGCAGAAAGCAGCAAGGTGGTTTCCATCTACACTCTACACACACAGCCAGGTTTTCAAGGCTTAACAGAATATTGAAATAATATTTTAAAATAGCAATTGTCAGTGGAAACACTTTAACTCTGGGGTTGTGTTGCCATCTCCTTCGCTGCTAATAGACCACAACACTCCACTTTTTAAGATGTGGTGCACCTTGTCTGATAATCCAAACCCCAGATTTTGCTTAGTCCCAAACACAGCAGGGAGTTTGACTCAAGAGGTTTCTTATGGGAACCTGCAGCCTTTCATACCCCTAAGAGCAGTGATTAGTAAGCAAAGAGATTTCAGAATGGCATTAGTATTGTTTTTTCTTTCTTTGATCACGGTCTCAAAGCACAGCAACAGTGACCAACCCCACAGCAATATGCACCAAAAGATGTAAAAAATGTCCCTTTCTTTCAAAGAATGGGAGCCCCAGTTGCACCAAGAATGAAGTATTTTCCCCAGGCTTAACTAAAATACCCAGTGGTGAAGCATTACAGTAACCAGAGCCACGGTGTTAAGTCCTCGGTTAAAGTGGAGCTGCGGCTTTATCTTATTAGCAATAACCATCAGTAATAATGCTCAAAAACAAGAGCATCTGTTTTCTGAACAAAAGGGACAGATACAGCATGTCAAAATGAGTAATTAATAAAACAAAGCAATCAACAATAGTCTGGAACAATCAGTAATCAGGTGAAAAAAATGGATAGCTTTCTCATTAAAGGGAACAGATGGCTACTCTAAATGATGTGTGTGTGCTGAACAGGGCTGCGATGTCAGCAGCAGAAAAAAAAACAACAGACAAGTGAGGGAAGAGCTGCGTGGCCCCGAGGATGGCTGGGCAGCAGAGAGAGGCATCGCCTGCGTGAGGGTGCTGCAGGTTTCCTTTGTTACCCCTCCCTTGGTTTCAGTGCCAGTGAGCACTGCTGAACCTCCAGACTGCTATGGAAATGGGGGAGGGTGCTCAGGATGGCTGTGGGACATCCTGCATGGCTGGCAGGATGGAGAACGAAGGCGTCAGAGGACATTGGCTTGGTGTGAGGGCTGGCTGGAAGAGCTGGACTGAGGGACAGGGGATGTACGCGTTGCCCTGCCACAAGCATTTTGCATTGCAGGAGCGCTGTGAGCCTGATGGCACACACCAGCTCGTGATGTGAGGGGGAAGGAGACCTCTCTGGTCCCTCCCAGCACTTCCCTGGGCCATCGGGATGCTGCCGGGAGTCAAAACTGTGGTGCCAGGGAGGTCTCCAGCTCCTCTGATGCATGACAAATAAATGTGCTAATTGCATTAGCACTGGTTTCCGTCTTTCACTCTTGCTGTGCTGTGATTGATGTGACTCTCTCCTTCATGTATGGTGTTCAGAAGTCCAGAGCTTAACAAAAGAAACTGTGCGCTATTAGGATGGGCTGGATTAACATTTAATCAAGCAAAGAGAACAAACTACCACATGAAATGAGCTGGGAGAACACCGGGGTTTTTTTTTTTTTTGAAGGAATTTAAGCAACACTCTTCCTTTATAGACTGAAGAAGTCTGGCTTCATTTCCAATACAGGGTGTGCCGTTTGTATTTCATGACTTGCATGCTCTTAATATCTGCATTTGTTGCCTGCATACAAACTGCTTTGACTCCCACCTGTTGAGCTATCCTTCATTGTGTCAGCTGTAGCAATTCAATAACTTTGTCAGTCAGAGGTCAGGCTGCCTTTGAAAAAAAAAGTAATTCGGAGCTAAAATTAAAGTTATTATCTTCAAACCAAGGCAGCACTGGGCTCTCTCTTGCTGCATTTCCAGCAGCGGAAACGGTTCCATTCAGAGATAAAGCAGAGAGCAAAGCTGGTATCTTCCCCCTCAGATCTGACTCTCCCCCTGCAAATTTTTAATTACATTTGATAGCTTTTGTTTGAAATCTCCAGGAGTAAGGGATTTCTCAGCAACACACATCTATCTGCTTGTTGCACTCACTAAGCAGATGTACCCATGGACGCGGTTCTGCCCGCACTCAGGGAAAAAAAGATTCAATAAGCAAGACTGCAGCAGTCCCACCAAGCCTGTGGTGACATGCACAAGTGTCACCTCTGTCCTGAGCCCAGTGCCACCACCGGGGATGAGTTCTGGGAGGGAGGACCTGCCCTGGAAACACGGGAACCCATGCCCTAACGGCTTTTGCAGCCAGGAGGATGCACTTGCTCCCCGAGCCCAGCACAGACCCTGCACCTTCATGTCCTGCATTGTGCTGGTGTCTGGGTGTCCATAGCTGTTCCTTCTGTGCTCTCTGACATAGCTGTACCTGCTGCCCTTTCTGCATACCCGTCTCTTCCCTCCTGCTCCGTTTCTGCCTGACTTCAAGGAACTTTTCTTCTCTTTTTTTCCTCTTGTGCTTGCTTGCACGGATGTTCTCTACTCATACTCTTCCAACAATTCTCCTGCGCCAATGCCTCCGCACCCTTCCGCAACACGCTGCTCCTCTGCAGTCAGCGACAGCGCAGCGGAGGGAGAAGAGAGGCATGAGCCAGAGGGCTGCAGCTCAGCTCAGCTCAATGGGAGCTCTTCCTCATTAGAGACCATTCCTCATCAGAAACCATTCCCCATCAGAGACCATTCCCAGTGGAGAGCGCAAGGGAAGGAGGGACTCCAGTGGGGCCATCTGTTCACTGGGAAACCAGTTGGGTATCTCCAAGGCAGAGCAGACACGCAACACTTCCTTAATTTACCTTCTCCCTTGCTCTTCTGCCCTACTCCTTGCATTACTGAGGTGTCCTCAAACTGGACCACACACTTTGTTGTGGTAGAGTGATAGATGGGATAAAAAGCTGCCACATACAAGAGCTTTGCAGCACTGGGCAAGGGACAGAAGATGACAGCTGTTCTCTGTCAGACACACATGTCATTTTGAGCTGGAAAGGCCACCACCAAGAAGGCCAGTGAGCACAAACCAGGCCATGGGACATGTGCAAGACACAGGTCATGCCTAACTATTCAAATGCAAGCTGGTGGCTAGCTGGAGACACAGCTAAGAAACATTTATAAAGTTGGTTTGAAATATTTACATGGTCCCCAAGAGGGAGAACATGACAGGTGTAGAGAAGGAATAAATAATATCAAATGAAATACCTTGCAGAGGACTCTGAAAAATTAATACAGGGAGCTGGCTAATCTCTAGCTGTTGTGTCACTGCGCCGTGCACCAGCCAAAGAGATGGCTCAATATTCCCTAACAAATATTGTTTAAAAGTACAACAATCACCGCTATCATATTCAGCAGCAGCTACCACAGGTCTCTGAGGTTTTTCTACTGACAGTTTCAGTGTAAATGCAGCTGTTGGCATACAAATGATTCAGTATTGCGATTATTGATTACACTGGAGGCTGGTGGTATCTGAAGGTAGTTAGTCAAAGTCAACACAGTGAATTGTGTTAAATATGAATATTACTTATGCGCTAATACCACTAATACAAATATACATTATCAATCAGTGACAGCCCCTTTAAGCAATAAGCATACAATGTCATGCCTAATTTGTGTGCTCTTAATTGTGATTAAAACTTCAAATTAGAGTATTGTGACACAAACGGCTGGTATTACTCAACTGAACTTGGTTCCAAAGACTGGAATTAGCTACTGTATCCCTTAATTTCTAGTAAACTTCTTTGTCTCCTTGCACCTCAAATAACTCCTTCTTAGACAATAACCCACCTATTCTGCTCCAGCCATTTCTGAGACAGTATTCCATCGATCCAATGCTGAAGGAATACACACATGTATTTGGGACTGCTCAAGGTCTCACTTCAAAGTTTCCCCATAATGTGTATTACTGGAGTATCGTAGGCAATGCCTACTTACTGTCACGTTTATGTTGTTTTCTTTCAGTAAAAGAACTTGAAAAGAACCCTGGAAAACTGACCTGCCAATTTTTTACCCCTTGTACTTGCCAGGACTAAGTGCAGCTTGGTATGAAATCAGTGTATGGAGCAGACATTCAGAGTCACTAACTATCGGCAGCACAAACAGGACTTTGGGAAAGCAGCTGGATAAGGCCAGGAGAACTCATGTATATTAATTATTATGACCTGCTGAAACTTCTTTGGCACGCAAAAAACATTAAGAGCTGGTTACAAGGGGAGATGCAACAACACACCGCGGCGACAGCGGAAACGGCAGCAAGATGGGGGGGGGAATGAGTTTGTGCTTGTGCTGGAAGTGTGCCCCAGGGCTGCATCCCCTGGCACGGGCATTGGAGAGGCTGGAGTGGTTCCCACAGCATCAGTCAGCACAAACATGTGCAGTTGTGCACCTCAACGTGGTGTTGGTTAAGTGGCTGCAAAGCCCTTCTCATTTTTCTCTGCTCATATTTGCAGCTGACTCTGCGTCTGGGATGTTTGTGAGGTCCCTGGAGAATCTGTACTCTGGTTTGTAGCGCAGATGAGAAAACAGATGAGGCCAAAATACAGCTGAACTTGCCATCACTAACTCTGCCAGTTGTGCTGGGAGGTGGAGGCAGGAATGCTAGCTCACCCTGCACCTGGGCAGGCTCTGACAGTCCCACAGGCACGTACATCTCTGCATACATCACGCTCAGAATGATCCTCCTGAAAAGTTCAAGGATGATCTTGAAAACAGGGAAAGTTCTGCTACAGAACTCCACAGATCTAATTAGAAAAAAGTCTGTTTCACCTTAGGGAAAAAGGTAGGTTTCATCAGACAAATGACTTGCTAAATGCAAGGAGAGTTAAAAGACTAGTATTTTAAGAATGGTAGTCCTGGAGCAATACAGATAATTATGCATAAGAAAATATGTGTTGAAAATGTGGGAGTTAATGAAACAGAACCCTTCATATGTAGCCTCACAAATACTTGCACATTATTATTTTTTTTATATAATTAGTTTTTAGATTACCTGGGAATGAAAACAGCAAGGACAACACTCGACAGTGATAGAGATGCTGGAAAGACTTCGCTGTGTTTAGGACTGCAGAAACCCTGAAGCTATAAGCATGCACCCATCTCCAACCCATATCAGACAAGAAATTCACGTCCTACTGGGTACAAGGGACCAGGGATGGTGTCTTGCAGCCCACCAACATCCTTTACACCAGCTGAAGAGTTAAGACACTAATATGAAGTACAGAAAACTCTACAGCTGATGTCAAACCAACTTAAAGATGGCCAAGCTCTGCAGTTTGGATCCAAGACTACATCTCAGACATGGTTTTCCAGTATTCAGTGTAAGCCTGGCTCCAAGTCTATCTTTCAATTAGAGACTCAGCTATGTGAAGTGGCAGAAATTCTTTGACTTGTCTGAAACTTGCAACAGCCAAGACTTTGGACTGTATCTTCTTTCTGGAAACTGGCCTAATTTTTTCCACTTTCTAGGACTGTCCATTCCTCCTGCAAGTTTCTGCAGCAGCATTTGGGTCAGCGCTTTATAAATGCTGTCTTTAGAAATCCTTTGTAAAGGGTTCTTCAACAAGCAATTGATGGGTCAAATAAACCATCAATTCATTGCCAATGAGGCTGAAGGATCCAAAGGGTTGTTTAGAGCCAACTGAAAATGTTCTCTGGCACCTCCTACTGTCCTGCTAACAGAGGTTTTCTATCACTCACTATTCCTGCCCATAAGGTCTCATAACATACTTACCAGTTACTCACTCTCTATAAACTATGTCTTGCTGGTACCTTTAGAGAATGTATATGCCTGTTTACATGTGGAAGCTTCTAGTAGGGAAGGCTGGAAATCCTGTGGTGCATACAAAGCTTGCCCAGCCACCTTGGCCAAGAGGAGAACTCAGTTTACTGAATTCACTAACCGGTGGGTTAAGTTGGTTATTTAGGGGACCCACGATTTGTTATTATGGAGGATGAAATCTTTTTCATCTTGTGCTTTGGAGTGAGTGGGTCTGACAGCAGGGATCACAGTGGCTCCGTCAGAAGCGTTAGCTCGTGTGTTGTATTATTGACTACACTGTTATAATAACCTGGCACTGCTGAAAACACTATCAACAATGCTGAGATGACACGCACTGTATCTCAAAGATTCCTTCTTCAAAACAACCTCTCTTCATATTTTCTTAGGCACAACAAACAAAATAATTGTTCTTGTTCGCAGAGGATAAAATAATTTTCCTTCAGATCCTCTTTCACCCAGGGGAAATCTCTTTTTCCACCCAAGTAAAGAGGTAATCTATTTTCTTTATCCTTCCACCCCAGTCCAGAAGCTGTGTCAACATGGTTAACTGGATACCTGATAAAGCTGACAGAATGTGCATCTCCGACGGCGCAGTTAGGAATATGGTGTCAGTGGAAGTGACCCGTACCGTTTCACTGACATTACAGCATCCCTGGGAATGGCTATTACGATGCCGATAGATGTGGCTAATGCTGATACAAAGCAATCCATGAAACAACCTTTCACAACCACTCCAGAAGAGAACTAAAGCGTAGATGCAGAAAGTGCTTGAAATTTTGCAGGGCTATCATACAAGGTATGACACATTTTTTCAGCAATTTGTGGGACTGTGGCTGCTGTGCAATTATGCCATGCAAAACAGGGGCTAGGATTTATATCAAAACATAATGGCCAATTACACTCCAAGTATTCTGCAGGTAGAGCATTTTATGAACTAGGAGAGAGGCACCACTTTTGAGTGTAATTAATCTTAATTAATTTCCTCACATTTAATATTAGTCTATCTGCATATTTAAAAACCTATCCGACACACCCCCATCGTACTGCCTGAACATCTCCTAGTGATTTAAAATGAAAAATGACTATACCAATTATTGCATGTTTAGCTGCAGTAATGATTCCTAAATTAGTAATTTCCCAAGACATGCTAATGTAGCGATTGGCTTCTCATGGTTTTTGGGGGGTTCAGTCAACACATGAATTTGTATGGATTTAACAAGCAGTGGGAAGTTGCACTGCTTTGAACAAACCACTCTGTGTCCGAAAAGGACAGTTTAAGGCTGTTTTGCATTGGTTTGGCTGGTTTAGCAGGGGCAGGTTACACTAGAGGAAAGCAGAGGTGAAGCCAGCATCCCTACAGACACACACAATTGCTCTGGCAGAGTGTGACGGAGGCTCACGCTGTCAGTTAAGCCTGAGTTGCACCAGGTTGCATCCCGGTGCAACCAGCTCCTCAGGTCTCAAAGGGAACCAGTCCAGCTTGTGAACTGGGCTCTGATTTTGAACAAAACCCCCTGTTGTCTCGAAGCTGCATGTCCCTTCTCAAACCCAGCAATGCTGGTAGCTCTGCTTTGAGCCTGTGAACTCAGAAAAAAACCTCAAGATGTTTTTGTGCTTACATGGTAGGAAGCTCTTTCTTCTCTGTCCATCGGGCGAGTCACATACATCCTGCCAGACACAGGGTCAATGCTGAAGACTTCCATCGGCGGCTGGTCGGCTCCCACTCCTGTGATGCTGTATCTGATATGGATCTCTTTGTCCTTATCAGAACGAATCTGGATGAAATAACAAAGACAGCAATCGATAAGTTTTGGACAAAAGCCATATGGATGTTTAAACAACTTTAAAGATCTGAGCCTGAAAGCTGCATAAATGTAATACCGCTGTCAATTCTGACAAGGGAGCTGTATGCCAAATGTTTGGGAGAAAGCCAGGAAAAGTGTATTCCACATATTTTCAGCCTTTTTCCTCCTCCTTTATTCATGACTATTTTCTAGGAATCACTGAAATTCTGTGCCTTAGATGTGGAAGAATCTGTGTGCACAAACAATGCTATTCATGTGTTACTGAAACCATAGGCTCCTTAAACCGTCCAAATTGCTCATCCATACCCGGCATCTTCAACCCATTAATCACTTCTGAAAACGCTGTCTGCAAGCTCCCACATCACGTTCTCAGTCCCTGCACACAAATACTCCCAGGAAATCTGAAGAAGGGAGCTGTTTTGCTCCCTTTTTTACCCAGCACTGCCGGCTTGACACAGCAAGGCCGGGAAATCCTGTTGGGATGCTGCCATTTCATTTGACTCTCTGGTGAGGAAAAGCGTGTTTGGCACATTGCTTCTGAAACCCCTTCCCTCCCGTGCCTTGAGAAGAACACCACAAACCAAATACAGCATGATGAAATACATGATCCTTGGCTACAGAGCTGAGAAAATAAAAAAAAGGGAGGTTAATATGTTGTCCTAGCAACCCCGACTATTTCTTTAAACCCAAATTTGATTTTCTGACCAAATGCTGAAAGAAGTTCTTACAACAGCACGACTATTCCTGAAAGAAAGTGCAAGGTACAAACAAATTACCACCCCCCCGCACCACCACAAACTGTCTTGGCAGCGTAACAGCGATGCACATAAATTCTTCCCTAACAGGTCTATGAATACAACAAAGTAGTGGGAAGATAATAGAAATCTCATAGCTGAGCACAGGTTAGCATCACTGCTATGGCAGATGCACGCTCAGAGAAGCCTGAGCAGGCTCAGTGGGATGCAGGAGCACCCCCCTTCCACCCTGAAACAGCCCCGATTTGGGGAGCAAAGGTCATTTCCCAAGGGAAGAGGAGGTTTTGCTTGTCAGGCGAAGGAATTGGGACAGGGCTGTGGGCTGCTCTTGCACTCCTCCTGCATGTGACCTACTGCTATTTCTTCCTCTCCTGATGCGGGAGGCTGACAAGATGCTGAACGCGCTGGTGCAGAATAATATCAGATCCCCTGGCTCTGAGAATCTCCTTTGATGCCTTTGTCCAGATCATTACCAAGTTTGTACACTGTTTTCTTTGTGCTGCCTCCACCAAACAGCCCGCTCCCGTTAACGGCTAATAATGTCAGTTATTACTAGACACTGCCAGGATTGATTCGTGCTGCACCTACACTTCTGGAGCTGAAGGTCAGGGAATAGAGACAGTTTCATCTGTCTTTTCTCTACAGGATTCATGGCTTGTTAGGCTATTAGTACCAAGGAAAAGTGATTGGACTTACACAGGTATAATCACTTAAAAGAGGTACCGGGGATGTTAGGGCGCTGTCACAATGCTGCACACGATGGTTGATACAGGTTTCTGTGGGCCCAGCGGGTATTTGGAATCAGGACCCAAGCAGACAGGCGTGAATCCAATTTTCATTAGTAAATCCATGGGTGAAAAGGAGTGCATTAAAATCAAGCTTTGCTTCTGCAACTGTGGTTTTAATGACAGCAACCGACTCACCGGGTCAATAGCTGAAGTCCCCAGTCCCCATTTTCGGAGTCAGCTTTCACCCTGCCAAGCACAAAGGGCTGAAACCCGAATTTATGCAACTATCCATGTAAATGTATCACTCAAGCCAGGGGGTTCCAGCCCTAGCCATACATGTTTGTAGCTAGGCTTAAGGTAAGTGAACACACAAGCAGCCAACACTGGACCTCTAGCTCTGAGCCACCTTAGAAATGACAAAGGGTAATGCAGTTTTCTGTCTGTCTCCATCAACACGCATCTGCACAGCTCCAGATGACCTGTGCAGCTGTACAACATCAGGATTAAACCAGTCCTTCATCCTTAACAAAGCTTTTCCATAACAAAGGAGAAGAGAAGAAAACCCCAAACAAACCCAAGGTATCTGTACTTTTCCTGCTTTTTGCTGATGGAAACACGGGAGACGGGAGGGACTCCCCGGCCCCACGCCACTGTGGCTGTACCAAACATCACACCAGTCTCCCTCCGAGGAACTAAAATGGAAGCAATTTCAACCTGAATCACAGAAGGCAGGAGTTTGTTAGTTCTTCCTGGACATTTTTCTGCTCTATTTCCTGTTGCATATAGTACCCAGATCCCATTGTGATAGAAGCATTAGAAATGCATAGAGAGACAGAAATGGGGGAAAGGAGGCTGGATTTAAATATTCAGTGCTAAAGGCACTATATTTTATTTTCAGGAAATGCAGATAAACAGAAGCTCTCTAAGAAAGCTATGTACAGTTTAATAAAGTGTATGCTATAGGATGTCCTTGCAGCACTTTTATTAGCATTAATAAGGTCTAAGCTGTCTGTATGTAAATCATTGCAGATCTAGGAGATGAAACATATCATAAGACCCACACAACTTACCCAATTATACTAAGAAAAATCCATGAGCTAATCATACTGCATTGAGCAAAACAAAGATAGGGGGTAATGGCTTTAAGCTGAGGAGGGGAGATTTAGATGAGATATGATGAAGAAAACCTTCCCAGGGAGGGGTAGGCTCTGGCACAGGGTGCCCAGAGAAGCTGGGGCTGCCCCTGGATCCCTGGCAGTGTTCAAGGCCAGGTTGGATGGGGCTTTGGGCACCCTGGGCTAGTGGGGGGTGTCCCTGCCCATGGCAGAGGTGGGACTTGGGAGGGCTCTGAGGCGCCTTCCAACCTAAACTATTCTATGAGTCTATGTGGCCAATATTTAGCAATAACTTTTCATATGTTGTTAATTACCCTCCAACTCCAATGGTTTGCCTGTTTCCTGCACTTAATTCCATTTCCAGTATGAAAACAAGGGTGTCAGGTGTTCAGAAAAGTCCCCTAAGAAGCAGCACTTGTCACAGAAAGTTGCAAAGACCACTGACAGCAAAGCAGAGTACAAATTACTACCAGGGAGATAATCATCGCACAAAAGCAGATGCTTTTTATATTGGAACATGTAATTTTAGCACTCTTAATGAGATTTACAAAAAAATATATATTTTTTTACTGTAATCCTGTAACATTTGGCCAAAGGTTTCATTTGCGTAATTCCCAGGGTGCAGCTTAGTAAATCTGGTTGAGAAGTTAAGAACATTATCTGAATACAACGTAAGGTTTGCTGCTTTTGTCGAAACTGTCCCTGGAAGAGCTTACTGTAATAATGATAATAATAATAACAACAATCATCATCATCATCTCCTCTATTCCCAAGGAACTCGCTAGATCAGAGGGAAAAATTACTGGTTGGGGGAATTTACTGTTTCAGGAGAGTGACTTGTTCTTTCATTTATGCCTGGGAATTGAGAAGGTAACATAGCTGTAGGATAATCTTCTGACTGGAGAAATTACACATGAATTTGTTTTCACTTATCTTTCTTTTTATCATCAGTCAAGAGTTATGCAGGGTTCTGGGCTACAGAGCAGCCTGTGGAAGGACAGCTTTCCTTAGCTGCATTTATACACTGCTTTATGCAGAGATCCCTGGGAGGGTTGAGTCTCTCCACGCCAGGCAGGGTACAACACGGCGTATGATGATGTGAGCAAGATGAATGATGATGGCTGGTGATGGTTGTAAGAGGAATTTGCTTGTTAAGCACCTTTTACTCTCTAAAAATATCCTACAAAATGGAGGTCTCTAAAATATCTTAAAGGACAGTGACACTGGTGAGGCGAACATTCCAGATAGAAAGGCAAGTTACAGGGAAGATGTGATGCCCTGATGCTATCCTATCTCATGAACAGAGGTGAAGCTTTCCACACAGAAACCCTGGGGTGCTGAGTATTCTCACCTACACTGACAGGTACAAATGGACCATCTGGAGACCGTGGGACCAGCCACCAAAGTCAGAGAGGGAACCTGCAGCAGAGCAGCTGGCACCACACTCATACTGCCACAGCAGCCTCGCAGCCCAATGGCGATGCAGGGGACTGTGCAGGGTCTGAGCTCATAGCACCAATGCACCCCCAAAAGGGAGCACAAGGGCTCCAGTCAGTATTTGCAATTCCGGACAGGAAAGCCAAGAGTCAGACTTGGCTCTTGTTTCTCTACAGTAATCCCAGGGACAGAAGAAGTCTGTGTCGCTTTAGAGATGGGTGTTTCCCACTGCAGGTTCTCATGTAACTGAAATGTGTGACTGTGAACATTGCAGTTCTTGAGCTAAGATGAAGAGCTGAGCCCTTCAGAGCTGGTTTTCTCCTTTGTAGCAACGTCCCTTTTCGATGGGCTTGGAAAGCAGCCTGCTTGTGACACAGGGCTGCATCCCGCTCATACAGGTATCTTTGGGTTTGCGCATCTCCAGCAGGATTTGCTCTGTAGCTAAACTGTTCCCACAAGTTTTACCAGTATGCAACGTTTCAACTCAGGAGCTCCTCTGAGGTACCAGATACTATCACTCCATTTTGCTTCTGTTGATCCACATCCTTGCACCCTCAGCACTTCCATTTTTCACTGCGGGGCTCCCAGTTTACCCGCCCTCTCATCCTAGCAGATGACCAGAACCGCCAGAGATCCCTGCAAGAGGATCAGAGCAGCATCGACTATGGAAAACTGTATGCTCAGCAGCTTGGAGGATACCTGGGAGTCTATAGATGACAAAGTTCTTGCAGCACAACACTGCCAGTAAAAAGTGGCCTGATGGAGATTGTTTAGATAGTAGTATAGAAAATGCCTGGAAGCCTCAGAAACCAGGTGTATAAGGAAAGGGTGAACAAAGGACAACTGAGCCTACAGAAGATGAGAGTGCCATAACAACACTATCCCTGTATCTGATAACCTGTACTTAAAGGATTTCACTCATCTCTCCACGGTCTGGGTTCTGAGAATCACTGGCTGATGGTATATGTAGCTGGCTGGGAACGTATGGAGCGAAAGCAAGGCAGGCTGTTTGTACTCTGTTGCATTTTCTATCCACCAACTAGAAAATAAATTTTCTTTGAAGTTCTGCATCTTGCTCTATAATGGCATGGAGTTAAGAATGCCTTTAAAAAAATACTTAATTTCCCAATCTCCCCAGAACACTGTGCAACATTTGCACTAACATGACCTGGGGAGACTTAGACTTGATTTTTTTGTTTTATAAAACCCATTATAATTATTAATGAACACATAAAATAATGTAAATGATAAGCAGTAAGTGTCTTTTATTATTAAGCTCTTAGCTATTTTGCCCATTAAGAAAACCAAATTAAAATAATTGAAGACTATAATCTGTCATGCATTCAAAATGCTCCATAGAAATTCAGACAGGCAAACATATTCAAAGTCTTTAAATGAGCACACTTAAGAGTCAGTCTAAGCATTCCAGGATTGGCTCATTAATTTTAGTGGAAATATTTAATTCAGCTACTCTTCCTGCTTATTGAAATCCTTGCTAAAGACTTATTTATTTTTAACTGAATCTGCAATATGTTTAAGTCATTTGTATAAAAGTTCTTAACTCTTATTTCACAGTTGCTTTAGAAGCCAGGAGACAGACACACCTCTAGCCCTCTATTTCCCAACAAATTACTGAGTGCTGTGCAAAGAATCACATATGCTTTCAATAAATAGATGCAAAAGTCAAATGGACAGAGAGAAATTAAGACAGATTTGGGGGCCCAAGCAGTTTAAGGCGCTATTTATTAACTCCTGCCCCCTTTTATCACACTTGCCAATGGTTCCAATCTACTGCCCAGAGAGAAAGAGAAAAAATAAAGAAAACAAAACATCCTCTAAAATCCTTCAGTTGTCTTTGGAGAAAACCATCTATTCTGTGCCTTGCAAAGTGGATGCGTTGACACAGCAAGGGCAGCTTTCATGTTTGAATAAAAGGAACGTTTCCACTAACTGCAACCTGGGTTTAGCAGCAGCCTGCAAGTCTTTATCCACAACTCAACTGAGCAAAGATCCCCATGGCAGTGGTGTTTGCAAAGGAGGTTAACTAGGAAAAGATCTCACTTGGTGAAGAAAGGATGTAAATGCACATTTGTAATCGTGGATTTCTTTTTTCCCCTCAGGAAAAAAGACTGGAAAGGGACTGGTTTCATCTCACATGTAACTTTTAAAAATCTTATTTAAGAGCTAGCCAAGTAAACAGAAGACAAGCAAACCTTTCCAGGCTAACATCCATCCTCCTGTCTTGAACACTTAAGCACACATCAAATTTCCTGGAAGAAGTGGTTTTCTCCTTCCATGTGTTGTAGAGACTAATGCTTAGACTAGATGCCTGACTTTTACAGGGTTGAGACTCACTGCAACGAGTGCCACTCTTCCTGCAGGTACCATCAGCATTTGGCCACTCATATTATTACTATGCAAGAGCTTAAGTTTCTTCTTTACAATCCAAAGGTAAAACCAGCCTGTAAAAACACTCCAGTTGTCGTAGTGGCTAAATGTCTCTCAGGGCAGGTTGACTCTTCCTCTCCTCCAGTTGAAATCTGTGCAAAGTGATTTATGATGTCTTCATTTTGATGATGAAACAGAGTAAAACTAGTATGTCAGAGAGATTAAAGCTGTCATTTACTTTATTGATGTAACCGATGATGCAGCCAGCACTAAAGAAAGCAACTATATCGTGTTCCAACCCAAAGAGGGGAACCTCTCCCACACTGGCTCGAGCTTTGCAGAGAAGCCTGCTGCTCCCGATCCAGCCTGCCTGCCCCGTACCAGGAGGACTTTGCTTCCTCTGCACTGACCCTGGAGCGCTTGGCTGAGCCGCTTCACCAACTGTTCAGCTGCCGAGAGCTTCCAGCATTTCACACGTCCTTTGGCTGTCACCGGGCTCCCTATGTCCAAGGGCTGGTTTCCAGTGCAGCAGTTCCCTTCAGGCCAATTACACCCATGTGGATACGTTTCTCTGGATCTCTCCCTCTACCCATGGGTAGCTTTGATGGTCTTCACTCCCTCTCTGCCTTCCAGGGTTTTTTTTTTTTAAATTATTTACTAGGGTTTTTCTCCTCTACCTGGATGAAGATGTAACATTGAGCAGATGGAGAACAGGAGAATATAAATCAGGCACAGTAAGGAGACCGTAATGCAATGGGAAAGAGGAATTTCTGCCTGTGATTCTGGCCAATAACCGTGTGTGACCCCATGCATAAATCCAGGATGAAAATTAACTTGTCAGACTCACAGTCCAACTCAGAACGACCATTATTCTGCTTGGGATAGAAGCAAAGTACCGATTGCTTTGCCTAGGAAATTCCACACATGATCAGATGAGAGGCTACAAGCACAGAATCCCTGGTGCACAGCATGTAACCAGGCTTGGGATCTGCTACATTTTAACTTTGCTTTCCTACTTGCTGAAACAGCAAAGGAATAATGTTTTAGCATGCACTGTCTGGACATAAGACTGAGGTCTGCCGGATTCATGGGGCCAGTCTGCTCCCTGTGCAACTCCACTGGGCCAAGGTTTCCCAGCGGTGACTTGGGACCGACAGCAGCTAAGACCACGCCAGCCCTGCCAGGTCTCTGGCTTTACCGGTGAAAACTCAGTAAATTGCAATTTGTTGCATGGTCTTCATGATTAAATAATTAAGCAATTTTCATTACTTGCTATTATGAAGGTCAAGAAGCTAATGTGCCTGTATCAGGAACTGGCCAATGCTAATGGATCTTCCACATCTAATGGTAATTGATATGGCAGAGTAATTTCTAAAGAAACATGTGCCTTTCTTTGGGCCTTTTGCAGCCAGCTCAGTTTTGAAGTACTGTGGAAATGCTTCAGATGGCAGCAAGGTGAGTGAGAGGGAGGAGAGCAGCTCTGATGGGAAGAGATTAGTACGGATCAGCAGAATACCACCACGTGACCAATGTCTTATCACTGCCAGAGCATTGATAGCAGAAGCAATGAAACTCACTCCTACTACTCTTTCTCTTATCTCTCTCAGAAGAAAGCAGATTCTCCAGTGTAGCGACTGAAGGCATCCCAGTGGAGTTGCGTGTGCTGTTATCGGGTGAATTTTGGCCCTGAAGAACCGAGCTTGGTTCACACTGTGCAAGATGCAAGCGGCTGATATTACAGGACTGGGATTTGAACCAGATGCACAAGCCCTCCTCTGCTGCAGAGGATGCTCCTTGACAAAAGGTCAAAGAAAATACCTCGGAGAGTTCAAAACACGCTGTTCTTATTCCTGTGCTCGAGGAGTCATAACAGCCAAGAGAAGATCATCCTTCATAATCTATTTATGAAGGGCTACACACTGTTATCCTCAGGTAGGGTACTATCCTGCAGCGCTGTCTTGCAGCTGACCCTACTGCTGTCTGCTATGGTGATGCCTAAGTGAAGACCAAGTCAAGATAAATAAATCATAGCGATGGGACTTTGTCCTCATCTCTCTTTGAAGTGTGTCTGTCCTGAAGCCTTGTTCCACCTCTTCCACAAAGCCAGCCAGAAGGATCCAGCATCTTCCTGTGTAAAACTGGGCGGGAAACCCCAGGGCTCAGTGCAGAAGATAACCAAGGGTAACAAACACTGACCTGTGCAGGAGTAACTCTATCACTGTAACTAATGATCAAAGTCCTCCGCTAGTATCAATCAGTGGAGACTCACTGGCTTCAAACAGAGGCATGCTAATTTATTTCAGCTGAAAACATAGTCCCTGGCATTTAAAAATTAAGACTGTGCAGCAGCAGAACAGGGAAGAACAACCTTTGCACGACAGGTGGCATTTTAACTCGAGCAGCATTCCTCTTGGTAGAGCAGTGAGTTGGGGCACAGGGAAAAAGAGTTGTTCACTGGACAACATGCATACTTATGTCTTCACAAAGGCAGTTTTTCCCAGACTTGAGGGATATAATTGGTCTTAGTATGACCTTTGCTTTTGTAACGAACGCTGGCTTTCCCAAGCATATATATCCATACATTGAATTCACATTTTGCCCGACACCTAGAGATACTACTGATCACAGGGAAGTGGCACTGAGGCATGACTGTGAATGCTGGGCTCAGCACAAAACCAGGCTTTTGGACCTGTCTGCAAATAGCTAACAACAGGAAACAACAATAAACCCCTCTAGTGTGTATGTTTTGAAGAACAAAATCTGCTGAGGCTTGGGTTCGAGACACTGCTTTGGGATGCTTGCAGAGCAGGATTTAAAGCTCCGCAGTTCGCAAAGTCTCTCTAATAAATTTAATTATAGGAAAAGCAAACCCATTCATTTGTTCGATAGGGTAGATTACATGACACAGTGTTTACAGAAATTATTCCGACGGTCAGGAAAGGGAACCACCAACTGTGAGGAGGCAGAAAACGAAGCTCTCCCTATGCACAACAAGAGCAACGCTAACAGGCATCAGCACAGGTTGAGCCTTTCCTGTTTATTATCCACTGAACAAAGCCAGTGTGAGATGACTTTGGTCCTAGAACTAATCCTTACATGCTACTCAACTCTCAGACAAAATATTGGATCCTCTGTAACTTTTCCCTAATGGCCAAATTCTGTCCATGGATGGATAAGTACACTTCCTTCTGCAACAGCTAATCACGGCTAAGCAGGACGTCTGAGTGCTGTGTTTTTCCTTCAAGCAACTGCTGACATGACACTATGAGGACTAAGGTGTCAGAAAAATCCATCTTGGTAACAGCAAAGAGGCAGGAGTCAGGTATGTGCACCCAGCCCTGCACCATGTGACCCAGCATCATCCCGACACGTCTGTATTGGGTGTGCACATGCACCAGCTACCCATGCAAAAATGCTTAAGAACAGCTACATGCCATGTTGCCATTGGCATGCCAGCTACATTCATCATCACATCCAAGGGTCCAGCTTCCCACAGCCCCTCCCTGGGAGCTCTCCTCCGCCCTGGCCCTCCCGTCACATCTTCCTACATCTCAGCAGCTTTGCCAAGGGTCCCCAGCAACTGCAGCTCCTGCAGTCAGGCCGGACAAAGGCACCTTTCCCTCTGGCATGGATGTCCTTAGAGTCAATCACCTACGGTTCCTGCCAGTCTGCTCCGTGTGGTAGGGTCAGGAGATTGCCTTCTAGGAAATTTCAAACCTAGCAGAACTCTGCTCCTTTGGAACGAATTCACAGGGCTGGATTTTTGGCAAGTTTTTCTCTTCCATTAACTACATTTCTATGAGGGTTAGATCTGAGACCCCTGCTTACTTTGACTTGAATTCATGTTAGACTTATTCATATGACTTATTGATGTGCTTCTTGTCCACATGCTTTGAACACAAGAGGCAGACAGGCCTGCTTCAGGACGTGGCACCGTATATTAAAGAAGAAAGAAAAAAAAGAAGCCACCATTTCTGACATGTTTTAGAGCCTTTTCACATCTCACTTCCATTTACAGCACATTCTGCTTATGAATTTAACCCCGCAAAGCCAGGAGCAGTTCTCAAAAGCCACAAGCACAGATGCAACCATGAGCATCCCAGCGCCCCAGCGCAGTAACACCGGCAGCATTCATGCTGGCAGGTCTGTCTGCAGAAGGCACGAAGCATGGACACCCCAGCAGGCACCTGAGCAGCCACGTTGCTGCACAGGTACTTGAAGAAGGACTCCTGCAAGCACGTCCCAAACACCGCACAGGCAGTTACAGGGGCTATGCTCCCACACACCACACATGAAACACACGGCAAGGTGCCCAGAGCTTCACCTCCGCTCCAAAGGCTGGGCACTTCCTAGGGTCTCAAGAGCCTCACCACAAGATATCTTCCTACCAACTGACCGGGGACACACGTTAATTTGCTGATGTCATTTGCCTTTCCAAGCGCTTCCATGGCAGGTGCAAGGTGCTCACTCAGACTTTCCGCACGGACCCACAGCTCGGTGGACTTGGGGAACAGGGACAATGGAGTCCAGGATGCTCTGGGATGGCAGGACTCAACTGCCTATTTAATTACGGATACTTTGACAGACATACAGAATTTCTTGTTTAATTTTTTTGCAGTATTATTAATTGATAATTTCATTTCCGATCTGGTGAATTACATGCAATTCCTTCACCATCAGTTAAATGACAAGTTTAGAGCAGAATAGTTTAGGTAAGCAGATTGTCAGTGCTTATGGCTGTAAGACATAATTATGTACAGCCAACTGTGTAACGCGCTTGAAAAAATTATAAGCCTAGGCACAGAAATTAAAATTATTTCAAGATGAAGTTGTACAAATACAGCTGCAAAAAGCTGCAAAATCCTATTAATTTATTCCAACTGTAGTGGGTAGTGCAGCGGGGTTCCCGTCCCCGCCGCCCTGCCAAAGAAAGTTTAACTATCACACGCAACAAATTAAAGGCTGGATGTTTAAAACCTGAACGTGGCTCCAGAAAACTATTTCAGCTATTATTTATGTACTCATAAACTTCTGGGCATCAGCTGGTAACTTGGCGTGATGACTCGTCGGCGTGTCGGGGCAAACATTAAACGCTAAATTACCATATGTCAGCTCAGGGTAGTTAATAATTCTACCACATCTTGGACAACTTGAAGGCTTTTCTGAAACTGCTGTCAAATCGAATCTTTCCTTCGATCAATAAAGAGGCACAATGAAACACGCCGTTTGTGGTATCTGAAGGAATAGATTAGCGAAATACTGTAAATGCGACTGGCAGGGCCTAATTCCATTTCTTACCCAGAGATCCCCAATACACGTATCAATACTTCCAAGGAGGCGACCCATGGGAAGCAACAGCACATGTCTGTACCTCACTTATCTGTTTCTCCTACCTTCACTTTTGGTTTGCCACCAATCCCCCCTCTCAATCTCCCCCCCATCTGGGCTGCATGTTACCTCCAGATCTAACAGGCAGCAGTTAATTACGGGAGCAGTGCTTGTTCCACACCACTGGGTCTATCAATCGCAGAGAGACGAGTAAGATAGAGGAAGACTGAAAGCATAGAGAACCCATCTGATCTTCTGCTTGTTTTCCAAGCTGTGTAACTGAGATATCTCTAGCAATACCAAGAGTAAGGACAAGCAGCAACCTCTGGGAACAGCCAAACAAGGAGGGAAATGCAGAAATCTGCAGGCTGGGCTTTATTTAAGGAGTACTGCTAACCCCAAATTGCACTTCTGCTGCCACTTTTGCTCTTGGTCCAGTACAGCTACAACTAACACACACTACTAGAGAAGTAAAACTGATTGGAAGGAAATGTTATTTCCTTCATGCATCTGACAGCATCAATGAAACTGTTCAAGATACTCAGCACTGGCGCATGGGGGACAGATTGTCAGTGCAACTGTGTTCCTGAAAAAGCACCTGAAACAAAAGTCAAATTATTTCTAGGGGTTGCAGCATGTCTTGCTATAAACATGCAAAAAATCTGTCCCTGGCTTCCCATAGTGCAGGAGCCACAGCTCATTTGTGGCCTCTATATGAGCCCTGGAAGAGATTTTCACTTAACACAACCTGCAAGCAAAGGTGTTGCATTGCAAGTGATTTCACCCAGCCTGGTCCTCACTCCCGCAGGCAGCCCTGCAGGAACAGAGCCGGGAAACCCTGCTCTAGTTTCTTACTTGGAAGCACAAACAAAATCTGAGCTCTTGCAACACCTCGGTGTTTTCTCATGCTCTTTGATCTGTTCACTGTATCCGCTGTCATGTCGGATTTACAGTTCAATTGGAAATCAGAAATACACCATCCAGGTTTTACGGATCCATCCTGTCCAAGACACACGCCTTCTTAAAGCCTTGCTGGGGACGTGAAACACGGCCCCTGAAACATGGTGGTCTCTAATGACCTTTAAAACCATCAGCAGTGAGCGAAGGAAAACCGTTTATCACAGAACAGGGTTTTTTTGAGCATTTTGGGTTTTTGTAATTCAGGTCACTGCATCCAACTCTCTGTTGCTGATAGATTCAGTCGTAGCGGTTGTTCTCAGGCTGCAGGGCCCCGAGAAAGTGATGTGAGAGTTGCTGGTGGCAGGAAATTGCCTTCATAATACTTTCAATTTAAAAAAGTTGATAATGACGCAGGGAATAGGTCCTGTGGGACCTGGGAGGATTGAAAATAATCCACCAGTGAAAGAATTGTGAACTGCTGACTTTCGGCATTTAATTGGGATGGAATTACAGGTCATCTTCCTCTATCAATCCCATACATACTCAAATCATGTTAGTAAAAAAGAAACAGATTATTATTTCATACAGTATCTTTTTTTTTTTTTTTATCAAGAGGAAATGAATAGAAGAGTCTGTTGCATACCAAAACCATGTGGATGCTTTATAAGCCACGCCATGCTCTGCAAGCTAGTGCAAGTCAGCATGGCTCCGTTTAGTTCAACGCCTTTACACCCATTTCCACTGGCTGACAAGCTGACCCAGTATTTTGGTGGTGATTAGAGAGGGATATTGCTTCATGCTTATTTCTAGGAAAGCTCAAAGTTGGCTCTTGTGCCTTTGAGAAGCTGGATGTGTGCGGGGGAATGATGCTTCTTCAAACTCTAAGTCTTCAGGGCTTTTTTTTTTTTTTTCCCTTTTTAATAAGAAGCAGGAGGAAGATTTCCTGACCCTCTGAACTATCCCTGGTTTTGAATACGCTACATGGCATGCCTGTAAACAGAAGAAGAAAGCTCTTATGTGAAACTTTTTAAACTGCAGAGGATGATGGACAGCAAATGGGATGCAAGCCAAGGAACATGACAATTAGCACTGAGAAAGTTTTCAGGGTTTATTCCATCAGTCAGCACTTAAGGAGGCTTTGAAGGGGAAAAAGCATCCTTTTATATATTAATCCACTACTTCTGCACTTTCCCCCTATTCCGTGGATTTAGTGCTTAGCTGCTAAATATCTATATGCAGAGCTTTATTAAGAGGAGTTGGTTTACTTTTTGAAAGATTCCACATCCATTAGTTTACAGAGAGAAAAAAAGGCAAAATCATTTCGCCTGCTGCAACATCCAGAGTTTAAATGATGATTTACTCTTCCCCAGCTTCTAGTACTTAACGTTGGGGATAAGAGAAAAGCTAGCACTTCTTGCAACGTTATTTCTGGCCATCACCTTACTAAAGAGTCAGGTTGTGCTACCGATGATAAAGGAATCCAGTGAAAGCAAAGGGAAAATCCCCCACATTTCACCCCCTTCCTGTTTGGTCTTGGCAGACTTTGTATCTGAAGAGGCGCCTCACTGTTCCAAGATAAAATATTTTCTTTTTTCTTTATAAAGAAAAAGTTCTCTCAAGCAAGAAGTTGGGCAACAGCAGGGGACAATGCCATGCCAGTATTAATTAGCAAATTCCAAATGAATCATAGTTTATGCTTAGCAGGGTATGCTTGAAAGCTATGTGAACTTTTAAAATGCTGTGTTGAGCATCATAGTTGCAGCTTATTTTCACATATTTTTTAAATAAGACTGACAAATAAAGAGTTGCTTTGGAAGGGCATCTTATTCATTCCCTCCATGGCCCTCTTCCCAGGCATTTGTGATCTTGCCCATCTCTTTATCTAGAGGATGGCATCCCCCTTGGTTTGAGGCCACTACTGGGGGACAGCATTTTCCCTCTAATTAAGAGGTGGCATGTGCTGCTGTCCACACTACGCCCTGAATCACCTAGCAGGGGGTGCGCTGTGACATGCCATGCTTGTCATTTCCATGGCTCTTTGATCCCGAGTCCCTGGGACTCCAAAATTTGCCTTCCCCACAGAGGAATGGTGCTCCTCTAGCCGCCTGTCTGTGCCAGGGCTCCCACAGCGCTGCGGGTTGGTGCTTTCATGGGCCCAACTCCCCTCCTCAGCACAGGAAGCAGGACTGGGTGGTGGGTACATATGGCAGCCACCACAGCGACAGACTCTGATCTTAATTTCAGGATTATTTAGGTTGTGATAGCGCTGGGGCACCTGCCTCTGCAAGGCTCATCAATTCTCTTTGATTTGGAAGACTCTGTGCGTCTGTGCCAGACCGTGAACTTCAATTTCAGCACAGAGCTTCATTGCAGTTTTTCTTCTCTTTCATTTTTACATTGACATTAAAGACGCAGGAGCTGAGAAAATAAACCAGTGCACCAGTACAAGGCATTAAGCAGGAATGGGAGGTTCAGGGCACTCACTCAGGTAGCAGACAAGGAGAAAAAGATGCCCTCGGTGATGTAAGAAACACCAGCACTTCAGCTCCAACCTTCAGGGTTATAGTGAATAAGCAACAGATCAGACTGAGAGCATCTTTGAACCCCTGCTCTGAGCTTCTTCAGGGGCTCAGGACGTTGGTACAGAAAGGTTTTGCTGGCCACTGAGCAGGCCAGCAGAAAGACCGTGGAGATACCCAGGATGTGGACACCCCAGGCTGTGGCTGACCAAGACACAGTGCAGGGGTTTTCATTTCAGCTTTGGAAGGTGGACAAAGCACTCAGATGTCCTTTCTGCCATGGGAGACCAATGCCACCTTCCAGGGGAGAAGCTCTTTCAAGGCAGGTAGAAGCAATGAAAGACCCCCTAATTTTTAAAGGACTACAGTCTAAGCACAAAGAACATTCCAAAGCAATAGAAAACTCACACAATCACACCTTTTTCATGTGTGCATTTCTTGAATCAGCTAAAGGAAGAGCATGCAAGCACTACTACTAATTACTAACCACTAACCCTGCGTGCCTCTTGCCTGGGAGGAGGGAGAAAAAAAAGGGAAAACAAAGAAAATACACCTCCGCCTCTGTTCTGTACCCAGGATAACCCCACTGCTGGCAGCAAGCGGGCTGTGGAAGGACCCAGTCACTCAAATCCACATTGCACAGCGTGGATTTAACTTAACCCAAACCTGTCCACAACAATTTAGCAAGAAAGGCAGTAACTGTGAGATTCACATGTCTCCTCCTGCTTTCCCTTACCCTGGGGCAAACAGAACTGACCGCACAGAGAAAATCTGGGAGCTATGGCAACCTAAAACCCAACTGCTATGTCTGCTGGGATCCAGAACATTTAGAGCTATTTTAACCAAATTAGTATCGATTAGAGACAAACTAGAGTCTACTGAAGTTAATGGACAGATTTCCATTGACTTCAAAGGACTTTGGAGCAGCCAGTAACGCAGGAAACAAGCATCAAAACGAGAAAATGCATTTTAGTCTGACCCTAATTGTGTGAGATGAAAGAACTGTTTCAGGGAAAACTTTCTGAAAGTATTCTGCCCGAGACAAACACCTTGAATGGTCAAAATCCAGCAAAGCCACCAGTGAAAGAGTCTGGTAACAGTAAGTGTGGCCAGCTCTGGGTATCAGAGACCTGCAGATGTACCAGCTCAACCGACAGCCATGGAGGATCTTTTACTAACTTAAACAGGGAAAAAAAGATCGCAGTTTTGTGCATGTAGATATACTCACATGCTAATTTAGTTTTACTTTCCACTCAAATTTATTTTTTCTAAGAAAGAGATTTTTTTTTTTGCTCCCCCCCAAAAAATGTTAGTTTTTAATTCCTCACTACAAACACATAATTGGTCCTTTTGTCTTCACAGGACCTAATCATCTTCTCTGAGGGATGAATATGAAATCACAACACAAGTAATTTCTTTAAACTAGCCTCTCTTACTGCCTAGAACATTCTGCCGTCTTTAAAGCTATGTATTTATGTAACAGCCAGACATCCATTAAAAACCACCACTCTTACGGCCCAAGAGGAATAAAAGGGATTTCATCTTTCCCTGAATACTAGTGGGGGTGGTGATCATGACTTTACTGACCTTCATGCTATTAGGTCCTTCCCAGAGTTGGTGTAATTAAGTATTGAGCCTGTGGAAGAAATATATTTTTTCCCCCCACTAAAGAAGCTAAACGGAGAGAACTTTAAATAGCTTGTGAGGACCAGCAGCACCATATTGTTCTCAACTCCGGCATTATACCTCCCCAGCTTTCATTCATTCAAGAGGCTTAGCAGGTAAACAGATAAATTCCACTTGAAGTCACTTGTGCTGCGCTCGAATGGCCATGGAGGCTCTACCAGCTTTCTTGAGCACACAAGAGTTGAGAAAATTTGAGGCAGTAAAAGCAAGAAAGGATTTTGGGCTTAAATGCTCCATCCTGTCTAGTTCCTTCTTCTATCAACATTCAATGGGACATTTTGCTCAAAGTGTATCAAAATAAGTACCAGAATCTGCCCATATTTTGTTTTGTTTTTTGGGATGGAGGAAGATCCCATCACCACCATTATCAACAGGAAAAGAATACAAACAAGCAGCAAACATCTGGCTACCAGAGTCCTGATCGCCAGGTCTTTTGTTTGTAAAGGTGCCAGAACATCATCCACCAGAGGCTCCAGGCCTTTTCAAGACAAACCCTTCCTTCACAAAACCCCTCTGAGAAGTACAAACACAAAGCGCAGCAGTAGTTGCTGGGAGCTCTTTCTCCAGCTGTGTTGCGATCTAAAACCCCAACGTTCAACCAGGGCAGCTGCTGTTTATCCCTTGCCTTCGCATTGCTCCCATCTAAGTGTCACCTCAGTGGTCACCTCAGAGTGCTCAACGGGGCAAAGAGCACGTACCTCCACGCTGCTACAGATAACCACGACTGGGATCGAAAGATACGGTTCAAGCATCACTTAATGTCCTATTATCTGTGGATCACTGACAGGGTTGATTATAACAGTTTGACACGACTCCAAAGGAGCTGTTATGGTCTATTGTATCAATAGGTACCTAGGGAGCCTTTAATCCACAGATCCATGTGTAATAACAGCGCACTAAAAACACAGTAATTTTTTTTTAAAAAGTTCCTACTGCTAAAGCAGTAAAAAGAAGCAAAAGTAACACTCATTGTACAAATAAAAGCCCTGTCATTTTTCACATGACAAGGGCACAAAAAAGTCTGAAACCCAAGATTTTTTTCCCCTTTCAGCTGCAATATAAAAATGATCCAAAATGTTTACGCCAGGAGACAATTTGGAATGACTTGTTTTCCTGCTGAGCTATAATCTTGGTCAGCAGGAATGCTACTGATGTGACTCAAGCTGTACCACTGCTGTACTGCGAAGGAGAGAAGGGGTGAACTGTCATAATTCTTAAATTAGCAGAAACAGGGTTATTTTGTATGATGTGTGAAAGTATGAAAATAAGCATGGGGTGAAGGGGGAGATTTCTTTGTTTCCCTTGGAAACTGGTAGATGTGTTTGATTAAGAAAAGTCTACTTCCATGATAGGTTCTCATGATGTTCCTGATTCTGTGGAGACAGGCGGGGTGTGAAGGCACACGTACAAAGATAAATCTTTTAGCAACAGAACTGAAACTATACATACAATATACAGTTATCACTTATAAAGTCACAGGCTCTTGCTTTTTTCAGGGCAGATTCTTTCAAAACAGCAGATTGTGTGGTGAGGTCTATGAGATGCCATCCCAGAAAATAGAGGCATTCAAACCTGTTTTCCTCGAAAACGCTGCTAAAACCCCATTTACTTAATACAGAATTCTGTTTACCAGAAGATGCTTTGGAAGCATCTGATTGCTTATTCTTTAGGCAGTATCTTTGTGCAGAAGCAAGATAGTTTTCATAGAAGGGTGTAAGGTACACAAACATCCACTATCTCCGATGAGAGGAACGCTAACTGTTCAATCCTATTCCCATTTAGTCCAGACACAGAAACACATCCACAAGAAGTTCTGCAGAAGAATACACATCCATTATGCTAGTGATCAGATCCTTTCTTGTACAGGATTCTTAACGTTTCCACTGACAGTTGTGACAGCAGGGTGTCTAATATCTCCCAAGAGCTTTGATGAGGAATTCTCACATGTAGCACAGGCTTCTGTGACCTGACTCAAGCCCCCAAGGTCTCTGGGGTGGTAGAAAATGCTGGGTTACAAACCCATAAAATAAACCAATGCTTGACAGTATGTTTCCAAACGTTATTTAAATGGAGACTTCTGTTCCCGTTATTAATGCCTTTAATATGTATTCTCATCTCCTCTTCTCTTTTTATTACTTTGTGTGTCTTTCTGGTTATTTAAAGAGTTGTGAAAAGAGCTGGTCAGCACTTCAGAGCTCCCACCGCTCCTCAGCAACAGATGCTGACCATGAAGTTAAAGACAACACAAAAAAAAACCCCAAACCCAACGCAGAATCCTTTTCTCTCAGAGGAAGACAGGCAAACACATCCATACCTCCCTGTCCTGCTCCTCCCAGCTTCCTACCAGAGAGCAACACCAAGGCAGCACTGCGCTCACCGCCTTGTTTTACCTAACAGCATGGGAGTGCGAGCTCTTTGCCACTGTTAATCACTATAGTTACCTGGACTAGCTTTGCTGTCCCACCGGCTCCTGGGGGAGCATGAGGGAAGCCCATGAGAACATCTCACATCCTCAGCAGACGAATCTGCAGGTGCTTGAGCAGCTTGTGCCCCCTCCCCGCATCCTGCGCTGCCCTTTCCTTGGGGCAACAGCTGCATTTGACAGCCTGTGTGTTTGATGGCCCGGGTATCACACACATAGGAAAAGGGTCATGGTTTCCAAATCATCTGGTAGAGTAATGGGAGGAGACAGCTCCCCAGCAGCAAGAGCCAGAACATCTCTGTGCTCTGACATTGCATCAGGATGCCAGGACAGGCAAAAGAAAACCAGCAGTATCTCCCATGCTCTGAAACAGCTGGTCATCTACATCAGACCAGCGGTGGTGTAGGATCGTGCCAAATGCATCTGAGCTTCTCTGGTTTGCTCTGACTTCTGCATCTTTGTTCTGAACTAATTCAAAGCACTTTTCAGTGGTCAGGAAAGCCGGGACCATTAAACATGGGCTGAACAGGACAGATGCAGTCCAAAGGCAAAAAACCCTTCAGTCCTGTTTTCTAAATACTCTATTCCAGTCCCAGGCTCTCTCAGTAATACCTTTCTACCCTGACACTTCAAATGTTTATGTAACATTTTTCAGATTAACAACACAGCGAGGAAATAAAGAGCCAGACACTCCAGGTTCATGTGTAAACTATGTATACAGGGACAGCAAGAGACCTGATCCATTTGGAGCCTGACATCAGATCTCCAGGGATGCTTCAGATTGTTGCCCTACAGAATACCCAGAGATTTTATCTAACTCAATGGCTTTCCTAATACCAAAATGCTACTAATGAATAATATGAATGATGAAAAAAACTTTTATGAAGTCACTTGCCACTGGATTAAGTGTATCAAGATGTTTTCTTTGATATTGTCTTGTCAGTTCAAATCGAGTGACTCTTCCATGCTTTCATGTCAGGTAATTCCCAAGAAATTCATGGCTACGATCTAGAATAAATGTGTGGCTTTCAAATCAGTGAGAGCTGAATGATAGGAATTTTAAATTGCTGGGATAAAACCGCTAGCTACTTCATAACACTCATGCTGCTTCCAGATTTAATACCTGCCTTTTCAAACACTATCAATTCACTTAATATGCCAGTGGGGAATAGCATTACTTTATTTTATTTTCCTTCACAAGGATCATGAACCATTTTCTCTTACAGAAATGTACCAATTACCCACATGCCAATTGTCCCCGACGCACTCTGATCTTGCGGCGTGGACATTGAGTTCAGACGCGCGCCAAGCTTTCTGATGCTACAAAAGAACCACTGTGGGCTAAATTCAGGGCTGATGTAAGCAGGCAAATTTCTGCTGACATCAATGGAACCGCACTCTCCAACACAGGTTCTGAGTTTTGCCCTCTGCCCCAAGAATCTGACAAATGCCAATGCAAGTCAGAAAGAAACCTTTCATGTGAAAAATACCTAATTTAAGGAATTAGCAGAGCAAAGCCATAAAAAAAGAGGTTAGAAATAAGAGGCTACATTGTTCTGCTTATCCTGGGATGGGTAAGTTGGGTCTTACCCAGCACTAGCAGGGGCACTCAACGATGGGGAATAGGCAAGTGGGGTCTGCATGGCTCCCTGCCCTTGAGGGATGGCTCGGCATAAGGAGTGTGATGGACAAAGAGAGCCAGCCTTTGGGGAAGGCCGCGTCTGAGGTGCAGGTTTGCGGAGGCACAGCTTGGCCACTCGCGCAGCATGAGACGTGGCATCCGCAGGGCACGGCAAGCAAGCGCCAGGACCGCAAGCCATGTATCTAAGCCTGCCCTCGCTAATTGGTCCTGCTGAGGATTTGGGTATATTAGCCAGGGCAGAGTGCCACGCTAATGAAGCTGTACTGCGCCTGTGAGCCGGGCTGGAGCTCCGAGGATGCTGCCCTGTGCTAGGCGGCCTTTCTGGGCGTCTCGCAGCTCCCGTGGCCGTCTGTGCTGGTCACTGCCCCACACTGTGTCGGTACACCCTGTGAGCGTGCCACGGGGAGCAATGCCTGCTGCGAGTGCTGATGGTAAAACATACCCTGACCTGAGAAAGGAGCTTTGTTACTCAGAAGCTGCATTAGCTGACTACATCCCAGAGCTACCCACTTGCTTTACCTTTCGCAGGCTCCTGTGAAGGAGACAGGGCACTGCGCTTTGATCCTGGGACTGCTGGCAACGCTGGGAGCTCTGCAGCAGGTCCCTGCCAATTTATTTCTGGTAATGAATTGTCCCGCTGTTTCAGCCTTGTTTACAGTGATTTATTCAGAGTATATCTCCATATACATTATATATGCAGCTCTCACCAACACTCAGTAGACCTTATTCTGCATTGATTGGGATGTGCTGGGAGATACGCCAACCACAGTCAGCAGAGAGCATCCCATTGTACTTGGAAGCATTTACCTTGAACTTTCAGCAAAGACTATTCACCTGGCCTGCCTTTTGAGACCTATTTTAGGACTTTGCCTGTTATACCATGGATGCTAACACAGGTTACAGACACAAATACCATTCTTCAATAGAGTGGTGAGCTAACTGTGATATCCTAAGCACTTGGGGGATATCAGCTCAAAGCGATAAACAGCACTTTTTAGACATCAAATGTTTTTGAGATCTCAGTGACACATTCATAACTGAACTGCACAAGCCAGGATTTCAAAGCCAAAAGGACTTTGCTTCCGGGGATCGAACGCCACATGATTCTCTCAAGGTTACAAAACAATGGGATCCATGGGCTGAAGCCATCACAGAGCTATGGTCAAAGCTCTGAGCTTACATGTTGCTCTGTACCCCAGCAAAGCGTCCTGCATCTGCCTGCTGATTTTTGGGATACCTGCAACAATAAACTCAACTCTTCTGTAAAATTTACTTCAGCCAACTGGAAGGTTAAAAACAACTGTGCAGACTGCCTTAAGACAAGATTAAAACCAAATCACACCACAATTACTCCTCTGACTTGCAAATATTTACACGCCTCACACTGACCAGCCTGAGCTCCAGTAAGCTTGCAAGCACCTCTCCAAACCCCACTTTACCAACTGCACTGGAACAATTCTTGCTGAGTTGGTCCACCCCCCATTGGTAAGGCTGGCAGAACATTAAGGTGACTTCACGGAGCAAAACCCTAACGTCCAACAATGCTGAACCAGACTATACATTTATGTGGCTCTGTGGTGGTGAAACACGATGAAGAGACAAGAAAGAAATCAAGTCACCGGCCACATAAGAAAGGCGAAAGATCTTACTGTACTTGCAGGCTGTAGCGTAAAACCTCCAAGAGCCAACAGGAAAGATATTAATGAACATCTAATAGCATGTCTCAAAAAGAGACACTACAAGGGATGCACATAATGAGAGAAAGAAAGATGCTCTCTAAGAGAATAGTGATACTTAAAATGGTGTTTTATATCTCTTGGACCACAAGTAATAATTTAATTTGCACTGACCTTCAAGGAGGAGTCACAAATTTGATTTTAACCGGTGCTCATTCACACTGCCAACTCCTGCTCATCTCCTCCTAGTGGCAGCTGAAGATGAAGATCAAGGGGACAACCCCCTCCTGAATTTCACAGCCCTTCCTGGCAGACCCAGGGCCGAGTGATAAACCCTGCAGTGCTGCAGGCACAGGGATGTGTTATGGCTGACTTGTTCCCCTACAACCCAGCTGTTAAAAAGTGGAATAAGCCGTGAAACGGGTCGCTCCAGTATTGATTCAGGGAGAGCTGTGTTGCTCCCCTAAAGGGTTTGAGTGTTACAGAGGTAGAACGTTTCAAAAGACCTGATCTTGTTTTTCGTACCTATTCCCAGTGATGCAACAGGAGAGAGCTGGAGGCTTCCTCTGCATTCCTCCTTTTTACCACTGTATCTTAAAAACATTTCAAGAAGTTACACTCAGTTGGCATGTCACAGGCAGCCAAATTTCTCCATGTAAAGCCAGCTGGTGACCTCTCAGCGTGACTTCCTTGGACGAAGGCCCTCCAGGCGGCCGGCAGCCCCCACGGCCAGCAGCCAACCTCCCAGGGCTTCTGCCTGGACAGGGACCTTCTTTGTTTTATTGGTCTTCATTTCATTTTCATTTTAATGTGATGGTAAAAATTTTATCTGATAATCTAAACAAGGTAATAATTTTGCACTATAAAAGTGCCTGTCTTCTGCTGTTACTGCCACCATCGTATATTGGAGAGTAATATTTGCAGCATTATACAAAATTGTTATTCTATTAAAATGATAAAATGGCAGCGGTTTTATTACATGAGTGATTTCCCAGGCACTGAGATGCCCTTTACCGCAGACAAGAATAATAAACACATTATTCACCAACACATTAGGGAACAATCCTGTGATTTTGGAAAACAGTTGTAACAAACAAGTAAGTTATTACAGCGACATGCCCAGGAAGCGCAGCCCCAAATCTTACCTACTGTAACTAAGCGCTGCTAATAGCCAGGGACTCTGACTGCCTCGTGCTATGGCAGTTTGTTCCCAAGAAGTTGGCGAACTGAGACAGACACTGAGGAGTGCTCCTGCACTTTCCTGCAGTTCCATCTAATCCAGGCCTTGGGATTTTAACCCTTTTATTCCTACTGAAGTTTTAGGGATTTACCATCTGCTGCTGAGGGATCTATGAGGATGAGGAAGAGTAGAGGATTAAATTAATTAACAAATTCTAATCCTAAAACAGTGTTGCCAATGCTAGGGCTCTTTGAATTCTAATGAGGATTTAAAGAACACTGACTACTTCCCCAGCAAAAAGGAAGAAAATAATACGACATTATCACATTCCCACGCTACGCAGCACTTGGGGAGCATTTCATCCAATGGGGTCTATTACCAGCAGTATTTGGGTATCTGAGGTGCCTTCCCAGCCACATCTGCAACCAGGAGCACAAACCCACCCACACAGCTTGAAGCCACGTCAGGTTGTGGCGTGAAAACATTATCAAGGTTACAGATTACTGTACATCCTCTAATCTATTTTACAGGGTAAGCCTGAATCAGATAATGCAACCTGATATATCTGACTGGAGGAGTTGGGATTTTATTCCCTCCTCTTCCCTAGCTGAAGTGGACTCGCATCCATTGCCACCCAGAACCGGCTGGCAATCTCTGTGTGCCAGTAATTGACAGGACAGTCAAAACAGAGTAAACACACGTCTGAGATGTCCCAGGTCAAGGACTCCAGTTTATCACCAGAACACACTGAACACAAGGTGGGAAGGCAAAAAAAAGTGGAGAGAGCTTTAGCAGGGAAAACACGACGTCCCCCTCCTAATGTGCTTTGCTCTAGTATGAAAAACCAGACCACCACTCGCACTTGGAACAACATCTACCTATACACAAAGCAGTGATGTACAACATGCCCTCTGCAGCAAATGACGTTATGACATGGTATAGAACAGCAGCTCACAGAGCCACAAAAAGCACTCAACTGCTTGGGGAATGTGGAAATTTAAGCCATGTTGGGAAAGGAATTGCACCGGGGGACTTGGGCCCTTCGTGCTGGGAAGCAGCTTTGAATTTTCTGACATCGCTGTGAATCTGGAAAGGAAACATATGGAAACCAGATGACATGTTTCACAAACTGCCAAGCAGATTTTGTGTGGTTTTAGAGAACATGTACTCCAGGGAGTGTCCACAGCAAGTTGATGGTCTTGATGGCTAACATTTGTTTTGCATCTTTATGCAGAAGAACTGAGACACGATCATTCATCTGTCTTGCGTTTCCATACAGGTGCAGGCTTCCCAGCCATGCTAGAAGGACAGATGTTGCCTTTTACAGGAAGAGAAATAACAGCAGGGAGGGGGAGAGACTACTCGAGCAGATCAGAGGTTTGGACCGCTCTCTCCTGGAGAACCCCCATGGGTAATGCAGATGTGCTGGCTGCAGCAATCGCTCCTTGGAGCACGGGGCCTTTATGGAAACTAGACAACACTCCAAACGAAACCAGTTTTCTTATTAGTCTCCGTAGTGGAATAACAAACTGCAGAATTCATAATATCTGGAGACCAGTGGCTACATTTCGATTTTCAAGCTTTTGCACAACCTCTGTGTGCAAACAAACTCTTCAAAACAAATGCAAATTTGGCAGTTCATTCTAAAGTAAAAGCCACTTGGGGGGATTAAAGGCTGATGTACTATCAGCTGAGGAAATGAGTAACCCTGAAACACAGAAGTAGAGCTCCACCATTTGAATATTGATCCTTTATCAACTAGCGCTGCAAGTAGATTCTGAAGGACACCAATTCCTTAGTTTTTAAGCCTTTTATTTTTTGTAGGCAGGAGGCAGATGAAGAGATCTGACTGTTCACATGTTACATGTCCCATTTGCACAGGCAGACTCTGCCCTTTGGAAGCACAGCCCGTATCATACGGCCCCAGACTACATTGTTAATATGTACGGGTACCAAATCTACCATAGCCAAGAGGGGTGTCTGAGGCCCTGTCAAAAATTAGGCCTGTACCAATGTATGTACAGTTTGACACCCGCTTCAGAAGAACAATTCATCACACGATGCGATGTGCCTCTGCAGGTATTTCTGCAGCCCGAAAGAGGTAATGTCTGACTCCTGACCGAACAAGACGATTTGTTCTTTTCCAAGGATGGCTCACCTGCTCATCAGGATGAGAACACGTAACTGCCAGCGAGCTTAAAAACATCATTTCAGAAACTACAGAAAAACTAAGCAACAGAAACCTGAATCCCATTCAAATTAGCCTGTCTCCTTTGAGACGTGCTGCTAGCCCAGCAAGAATAAAAACCAACTTTCTCTTCTGTACATTGTGCTTCAGAATACTGTTATCTTTTAGACATTTTGTTCACTTCTTGAGAAGGCCTTATCAGAGAGGCACAGTATGTTATAAAGACTAAGTAACCATGAACCTAAAATGTGTGTGTGGGGGGGAGGGCGTGGGGGGGGAGGGTGTGCAATAACCACTGGTAAAACTAAAATAGATTTTAAAATCCTTCCACATAACCAAACAAAGCTGGAAGATGGGCTGGTAATTATATGTGCATTGCAAGGAGACTATGCACAGTGGGGGGTTTAAAGCATTCATATAAATTATACCAATCAGCACAGAAAGGAGGAAAAGAAGCACTGAGGACATCAAATATGACACTTCTCTATAACTGATACACACCAGCACTAAATCATGGCAAGACAGTGCCTTAGAAAACTGGGACTAAAATGTCATCCTAAAATGAGTTCCATCTACAGCTTTGCTGCCTCTGTAAATGCGTATGATCATCTTAATGATGTATTTTGAGGAGACGTGATAAATCACAGAGTTAAAAGACCCCACGGAATGCGAATACATGTGGAGATTTTCTTCTGGAGGGAAAAAAAAATGTATTGCAAATGAACTAGAGTACTGCATACTGCACAGATTTCTTTTTAATTGTGTGGTTAAGCATGGAAGTTCAACATCTTCTGGGGTGTGATAACAAAATGGGTTTGCTAAATCCCATGCAACCAGCACTTGGGATGTGGTGGTTCTGGAGTGCCTGACCTACATGCCAGGGAAGCCAGCATGACAATGTTTTGTTAGGAAATCTCCAGTCATGGTGCCTTGGGACAAGGGAATTAGAAAAAGAATTAGGATAATCTTTCCAGGCAGAAGATTTAAAGTCTGCTACAGTTATTCTCAATCGATCCCCAAAAGATTGCCAAGAAGTGTGTATCTTAAAACTGCTGCTAATTAGGAGGTTTTAAGACACTGTTATAAAATACCTTCTGCTTGGCTTGTAAGGGAAACCATTTAGGCTAGTAGTATAGAGAACAAAACAGTAATAAAACGTTATTTGTAGCTTCTATTATATTACCATTACACTATATTATCACCAGCATAGTTACATACCTAACATAAAACCATTTAATGAAATGTTTGAACTTTCAGGAGAACTACCAGTAACCTTTTTATTTTTAGCAACGGGGATGGCATTTGTTGTTTGCTGCAATACAAACAATAATAATTACACATAGAGATGCTAATGGGGATGAAAACTAATATTTAGTGCCGCTGTCTACTCATGACCATGCACACATCTATACAGAATCCAGGAGTAGTACTTTAAGAGGTGGTTTAATTTGGGTTTGTTCTGTTTTTCCTTCCGGGAGGGATGCTTTCTTAAATTTACAGGAGATAGCATCAGACAAGCAAGAGAGCTGCTTAAATGATCGGAGACAGGCAGACTCACTGCCACAAACTGCAGAACTCAATGTTCTTTTCATCCCTGTAAGAATGGAACAACCTTTAAAAAGTTCTCATGATGCATTTGCACTCTATGCATTATGGCTGTTTGAATACATGTGTCTGGAATACGCTGCATCTAAATGCAAGCTGTGATATTGTCTAAACGATGATTTATTTATTTATTTATAGCCTGTAAAGATGGCTAATCTTGCCTGGCCAAATTGCATGACCTTTAACTATTCCTTAAAGAGGAGCTAGTGGTAAAAAAAAAAAACCAAAACAAAACAAAAAACGATCCCTAATTTTTTCATGCTTCTGCTCCCCCTGTGCGTTATTTGCACTTTCCTCCTTGCTGCTCGCATGTCTGGATTTCATTAGCGAGCCACAGGCTTCTGCTTTTCAAGTTTGGCATCAAAACTTGGGTTTAGTGGGATGGTTATAGTCTTTGGTATTCATGCAACGTAAAATACCACTTAGAACAATCAGATGCAAGAAAACATCGAGAAACAATATAGGCTGCCCCAAGAACTGATTTACGTGGGGTTTTTTGTAGATGATTTATTCTATTTTCTGTTTAGTTTCCTGCAATGGCTCACAGAAATAGCTTTTTAAGGCTTCTGTAAATGAAAAAGAAAAGTATCATAAGTTTAGGTAAACAGAATTACACCTGATCATAACACAATTACAATGTCCCATTTCTACCAAGCGCAGAGGGCGCAGGCAGCAGGTCTGACTTGACTTTCCATTTGAAAGCTCAGCTACTCTGATGTCTTTATGTCTCTCTCTCTTTTTTTTTTTTTACATGTTTTCTCATGATAATTTAGGATTAGCAGCTTTGAGAATCAAAACCAAGAACAAAGTTTCTTGAGCTTAAATTTAATTCTGGCTTGATTCTGATCCAACGCCTTTGTACATTTGCCAACTGTGCCACAAAACATCACTGAGTACTGGGTAGAAGATCACTGAGTGATCTTTTAGGGCTTGCTTTTTTTTTTCCCTTTCCTTGTTGAAAAATGAAAAAAAAAAAAAGATTAAGTATGATGTGGCCTCAGCACATTTCAAAATATTTGACTAAGAGTTTAATATTACGGGATTTATCCCTTCTCAGATCCACTAAAGCGATTGTGTTTTAATACCGAATCACTGAAATCACCTGGTGTATGAGAGGGACTGGGTCAAACCTTGGTCATGGAAGAGCAGTAAGATTGCCAAGCATTATTATTGCATGCCACTGACTTACAGGCATGTCGGCTTCACTTTAGAGACACTACAGTACAAAAAGAAAAGAAAAAGCCCATCAAACACTAAACAAATAGCACACAGACACACGAGGTATTAGGTAACTCAAAAGTAACCGTTAACTGATCACCTGGACTGCAGCCATAAATTCTGGGGCTAACCTCTCCTCCCCCGTGATCCAGAATGCCGGTGCATCCTGACTCCCTCCCATTTCATGGCCATTCCCCACTATCTCTCCCAGCAGTGATATTAGCATCAGAAATGTCACTGTGGGCGACAGCTTATTCCACTTCCGCAGTGAAATATTCCTTACAGAGCGTCTGTGTGCAAACAACGAGGGTGCAGTAAATTCCCACTCTATCTTACGCACACTCCCACCTGATCCCTGCTAAGTTGTTAGCCACGATATAGGAAATAAATACTTAGCACTGCCAGCCCCTGCCCACTGAAAAACGGCCAACCCGCCACAAGACACGTTCAAAGTTGCTCCCACTGCAGCCTCCCACAGCATCGAGCTGCACTAACACCCCTGTGCACCCCCAAAAACACCTCTCTGCCTCTAATGACACTGGAGCCCTGCGGCACTAATCGTGAGCTGGGGATGGGTTATGACAAATACAAGACAACTTGATCTGGAGGCAGCTTGAGGTAGGAGGGAGGTTCAAGCAGGAGTCTATCTGGAGGAACCCATTTCAAGTTGGATCAAGGCTAACCCCATTCCCAGTGGCCATGCACTGCAGCTCAGGCAGCAGTACAGAAGAAGGGGAAGAAAAGCAGAACCTGCTGGATCTGCTAGCAGGAGACACCGCTGTGTATTAGGGGGAGGCCATAGGAAAGGAATGGTGGAATTCAGAGGGAACACTAGCTTTCAATGAAAAGGATTAATGCAAGAAAACCATGGGTTTAAAATAGCCTAATTGACCCAAGCATAATGTAGTTCACAGTCACATGGTGAAAGTCAGGCAGTATTTGAATGCCTCCTCATCAGTTAATGTAACATTTCTGGTAATAGAATATTTAAATCCTATTTTATCAAAATCTCATCTCTCAAGTGTAGGAGCCTTTTCCATTGCTGGAGCACACAGTGTTATAAATTCATGAAGGTCGTAATTATGAGCAGCTTCAACACTGAAAATGTGTTTGGCAAAGATATTATGCCCTTTCTAAACAAGATTTGAGCAAGTACAGCACATATTCAGAGTTACAGGGGTTTTTACTTTTCATGTGCCTCGCAAGCAGCAGACCAGTCCCTCTTCCCCAGGATTCCTGTTCAGACAGAAACATCCTGTAGCCAAGAGACCACTCCAAAACCACCACTGCCAACCCCAATGAGAAGACACAGAGGAACACTCTTCCTTTCTCAGTAAAACTGGAAAAAGTAGCATGTTCAAATCCTTACTTAATTCAGCCATTTCACATCTGAATAATTAGTCAGGCAAGAGATCATTTCCCAGGATACAAGGACTGATTACCCGTAAGTGGGACTCAAGCTTCCCCAGACCACTGCCGCAGGGGACTTGGTGGCCGCAGCACAGCCCCAGCAAGCTCTCCTCTCTCTCAGGAGATAACAATCCATCCCCCCTCCCTTTTCTTCTTTCCTTTTTTTTTTTCCGACAGGGAAATTTCTTCTCTCTGCTGAGATCTAAAATGAGGATGTCCCTCCAGAGCCACCGCTGAGCTCTCACTGTTTTCAGGCAGCGCTCAGATCTGAGCTGACCTCCGGGCTCCCAGGTCCCTTCCTGGCAAGTAACTGTTCAGCTCATCCCTTCTTTGTGGTGTTGGGAGTGTGCAACGCGCTGCTCAAAGCCGGACATCTGAGCACTACCTGAAGTACTGCAAAACGCAACGCTTGTTTCAGGTCCCCCAGCGACCGGGTCTGCTCGTGCGCTGGAACTGATGGAAACATCAAGTGCACACAACGGGCCGTGGTTTTCACTCCGTAACACTCGGGCGGTCTGAAGGAGAGTCAGTTTGGGCAGCTGAGCTGCTCTGTGCTTGTTACTAGAGAGGAGATGAAACTCTTGCGACAGTTTTACACTGGGCTGGCTCAGAGCAGGGAGCCGTTGCGTGGGGAAGATGGTTTGTGAGGCTGTGACAAACCTCTGCTCCCTCTGGCCCTGCTTAGCTATTTCCAAGCCCTGGAAAACCAGCCTGGCTGCTGTCACTGCTACCACAGAATAATAAAAAAAAAACCAAAACAAAACATTGTAAGAGAGCAATGCCAGAGCCCAGGGCAACCATCTCCATGCACATCCATCCCTCCCTGCAGGAACGCCACTCAGTGTCTCCTGGGATCTCCGTCCTCCTCCCAGCTCTGTCCCCTCTGCTTTGGCAGGAACTTCAACTCACCCAGTCTTGGGAAGCCTTGAGCTGTCTCTGGTTTAGTATCCTCCCTAAAGGAGGTAGCAGATTATTTGTTTGGGAAGGGAAAAAAACAAACCCCACTGCTTAAAGAGCTCTATTCTTTAGCTAAAGATGAAATTATTTTCAATAGGAATGAATTGTTCCTTCCATAGGAAAAATTGACCAAGAGGTTGAAGTCATCTGCATAAAATTCAAAGGCAGATCAGTGGTGGAGTTGGGATTACATTCACAGATATTATTATACACCTTTTTGTGCTTTGTGCATTTTAACCTGTGCATGAATAAAAAGCAGCCACGGGATTTTCCATGCTCCCCAGTTGTTCTACCACAACCCAGGCCAGGTGAGCCAGCCAGCGGCTCTTTCACTAAGTATTCCCTCAGGGAACGTCCCTCAGGAGCATCTCAGAGCTGCTCTTTGACAGACTCCAAACAGTAAATCCTTGCACTTCATCCAGCAAGTCATACTCTCACTCTCTGCATGCTGTTTTCTGCTCTGTGGTTCGTGTACTGGGGCACATCGGGTACCCAGTTCTCATCAAATCAAAACATACTATCAACTGTACCGCTGCAGATCACGAACAACAATGCTTCATTTCATGCTCAGGCATCCACCAGTCACACTCTTAAACCAGCCCCTGTATTTGGGACTGTGCAAGAACAAATAATACAGGTCCATGCGTTAGCAGAGAAGTTAATGTCTACTACTTAGCACTACACAGCACGGCAAATTAGACACATCTTCATAACCTATTTATTTTACCAGATGTTCCCTTATGTTCAGTAAGAAGATAGTTTTTATACATCTTAATAGTGAATTCCAACATTTTTCCAATTACACAACTACTTTGAGACTGGTAATTCCCAAATGAACGAACCAGAGTCCAACTGAATCCTAACTGGATCCTTATTCCATGTGAGCTGTCTCATGATTATCAAAAAGAACTGGTTTTATCTGAAAAGGCTCATTGCTAAATAAACCTGATCTAGCAGAATTTGACTCATTTTCCTACTAAGATACCTAGCAAGCCTGATATGGTCTGGTGTCAGAGGTGACCGTCCCTTCCATTGAGATCTTAACTTTTTCACAGTGGTGTCAGGTACGTAACTTTTCTATTTCTACTGTCAATGGTAAAACCTGTCATGAAACACAATGAGAAGAATCACATTTAAGCTAAGAAGATCTGCAGAAGTAAAAGGCAGCATACATAAAAGCTGTCATACTAGGGTTTTTTCTTCATGGTCATGACTTCTAGGTTGCTTTCCAGCAGGATATATCCTTAAAAGCCTTTTGTTCACATTCTTTATTCTTTCCTTACTTGCAAACATTTAACAAGAATCAAAGCCAACCAGCCACACAAAGGACATAGCCAAAATGCTCAGATGCAAATAAAGGTTTGCGATACGTATTTTTTAATAATCAAAGCAGGCTGCTCAGGTCTGAAGTACAAAATTCTAGAAGAAAAAACAGCCCACCTCAAACCTTTGGTATCTAGCTATCAAGATTGGGCAAAGGGACACAGCCTGACAAGTAAATTCTGAATTACACACAGCCGCTGGTTAATATTTATGTTCACGCTCTAGATAGTTTAATATAATCTATCAGATCTGCACTTTTAAGACAAAATTCTGAACATGCTTTTCACAATTGGTCTCTCTGATGAAAGAGGGGTTTTGTGAAATGAAAACATTTCACAGTTACAGCATTTTGCTTACAGAAAAGCGTCTGCAGTATCAAACTCTTTGCTTACTTCTCACCAGAGAGAAAAGAAAATTCAATCTAAAAAAACCTAATAAATCCCCAAACATGACCTGTTTGACTAAAAAAAGGAATGCTTTCATTAAACTTGCCTTCCCCAAAGTAAAGATGTTTGAAGTGTTTTATTTTCTTCCCGTTATAAAAAGAAAGCAAATTCAGAAGCCATGAGCCCCTTTCTGTGGTGGAATGGAGGGTGCAGAACTGCACTAACACGCCATGAGGAACCTGGTTCAGGGAAGGGCTGATGCACCAAGAACTGGTGCAGTATGGGGAAATTGGTCTGGCATTTCCAAAGGGCTGTGCACAGACCAGGGCACAGCCCTTGATGATGTCCGAACCATCCATGTGGGATCTGGTCTGCACTTCAGACAGGCATCCTCCCATGGATGGAAAATTATGTGGTGGGGTGACGTGATTCAGGAGGGAGATGGAAAGGTGGAGATCTTCATTTAACCCAGCACCAAGCACAAGCACTGCCATTTTATTACATTATTAAAGTTGCTTTTGGAAGACTTCTGTATTTATAAACTTACCAGAAGAAAATTCCAAAGAAGGAAGTGCAAGTCATTACACTAACAAGAAAAAAAACCCCAGCAAAACCCACTGAGCTTTAGAAGCTGAAATCAATCGAAGCCTTTCCATTGACTTCAGTGAGAGCTGGATCAGGATTTAAAGAGATTACAATTCTGAAGTTCATTTCTGTTGCTGTTCAAATTTTTCTTTTGTTTCACATCACATTAAAGATTCAGCATCTCTTTTCCTAATGCTCTGAAATATAGTATGATCTATATGAGAACAGAAAACAGAACTAAAGGGGAAAAAAAACCTCCTACACCTCATTAAGATCTAAAGTTTGTCCTTAATGTGCCTATGAACTCAAAATGAGTGTCTAAATGGAGACATTTTTTTCTGCTACAGGGTAAAGTGATTATAAATGGCTCTGTGCAAAAGCTTAGTGGTATTTTATGCAGCTGGCACTGCAGAGTTTGAAACAAGTCCAAGAAAACAGATTGTATCTTTAAGGTTAGAAATCAAACTTTCCATTGCTGGAGCGCACATTTCTTGGTAACCGGCTAAGCTCTGACACCACAAGCTATGCAAACGGGATCTCTGCTGCTAAGTCAAGTGTATTGTTGTCTTTATTCCCCACGGCCTTTTACTCTATTCACTCCACTCCCAAACCATCATTAAATGGACATTATAAAGTCATTTTTTGTAGTTTTCTGGTTTGTGTATTTCTTACCACTCTTTCTAACACCCATTCAGAAGCCTGCTAGATGTCTTGTCCTCAAGCTTTTTACGCTGCATCTTCCCACAGACCCACAACCACCACCGGTGCCTTTGTCAATCAGGAAAAGCAGCAGCTTCGGTGTACAGGTTGAAATATCCCATGGTGCTAAACCTTAGCTACAATAAACCTCCTGTGGGAGCGGAGAAAGCCCACATCCCCATACTGCCATTCTTCCCAGGCTTCAGGTGCATTTCAATGCCAAGCACGTGTTTTGTATCTGTTCCTTCTAGCCGATTGAATTGACTCTCAAAAGCCTTGGAAACCCTTTATTACCATGTAATGACATCCTGCCTTGTCTTCACATCTGAATCCTTGGAGGTCACTGCTGCCGGCCATGGTGGAAGCACACAGGTGGACTCTTGGGATGGAGCAGCCCTGGGAGCAAGGAGCCGGCTCGTCACCCCTCAAGTGATCCATGCTCCAACTGTTTGGTGATGTGCAGGTTACAAACAGCCTCTCGAGGCTCATTTGACTCATGGAAGCCACGACATGGTCTGCTCTCCGCATGATGAACCACCCAACGACTGGCAGCTCTGTTCTAATTTGAGCTCCCGACTACTCCTAATGAATAACCTCATGCACAGCACGGGCTGCAGGGAAAGGGTCGGTCTCCTATTCCTAGCTAGAGGCAGATGAGGAAAAAATCCTATTTTTGGCTACAATTGCCATTTGATCTTCCACAAGCAGCCCTGCTTCTAATAAAACTCCACACTCAATTGTGCTCAGTGGGGACACCGCAGCGAAGAGCGGAGGGCATGGAAGATGCAGGCTTGGAGAATGGCAAATGAGTCTGTGAACCAGCTGGATTTATGACCCACAGTTTGATCCAAAGTGGTTTGTGGCCAGTAATTCCTGCTGGTACTGTACAGCACTGGCTTTTAGCTCGCCCCGTGCTACTCCTGCAGTTGATGGGAATCTATTCTTTCCAGGATCTGTGATTGCTGCAGAGAAACTTCATCTGTGCTGTCATCTCACCTCCAGAACTTGCTCGGGTGTATCCAGCACAGGTACAAAGCACATCTTTTGCTTAGGTACATGTGGCAGAGAGAGATTATACTCCTGCCACATACTTCTATTAGTATTCCTCACATGCTTGTAAAAGTCTGGGTTCAGAGAGTGCGTCGGGTGAACACACAGCTTGGAGTAACAGCTCTGGAGTCAATGGGAGCTGCTCACTGACCACGCTCTGACTCAGCACAAGTACTCGAGCTGGCTACAGAGCCCCAGCCTGCAGGATGCCCTGACAGGAGCATCTCTGAGGACACCGATCACATCCCTCATCTTAAAACCAGCTCCATAAACCCAAGTTTCCCCGCAAAGCACTGAGGGGAAAAGCAAGGAGATTACATGGAAAGTTTACCCACTTGGCTCGTGACACCGGAAAGGTGAACGCAAATATACTGTATCTCTCTCTGTTGGCATAATTCAGAACCACAGTCTCTTGTCACAGAAACCTGCTCAAACATGACCTTGCCCCAATCCCTGGCAGCCGCGTGCCGATAATAACTGATAGACAAACAGGTGTATTTACTTCATGTTTACCTTTCTCTTTACCTCTGTTGCATGGGTTAACGCTGCAGAACCAGGCTCCCCGATTAGTTCTGCTGACTGCAGTAACCCGGTGGCCCTCATTAAAGAAAAGCATTTCGAGAAACTGTATCCGTTCCATTTTCTATCATCAGTCCTTTGTGAAAGTTGGATTGAAAGCACCTTGGTGGTAAATCTACCTCTCCCAGAGGTAAAATGCAAAGAGCAGAGAATGATGCTCACCAGCGGAGAGAGGAAGTGATTAAAGGACACAGAGAGAGAACAGAGGATGAAATGTTGCCTTTAAGAAGAGATGCTGGGGATAAATATTGAAATTCTTCATTTTCAAAGAGGTGCCTCTGTTTTGTTTTCTGCTTCAAGGAAATCAAGAGCACTAGTCCCAAAAGCCACGGCATGAATTAGCCTGTTATCATTTGGCAATCAGAGACAGTACCCTACTTACTGATAGCGGGAACTTCACTGATCCTACTAATACATTTCAAATATCCAGATCTTCCCGTCATATTTACTATTTGCATAAATTGATATTCTCCTTTAAAGAAAAAAAAGGCAAAGAGAGTTCTGGGGGGTGGCAAAGATTAAAGGCAGACTGTCAGTCTGGCTCTGCCTGGCTTGTATTCTCACTCCAATGAGCAGAGTGTGTATAAATAATGCCTTTGATTGCTTCAAAGATGGGGCTGGTGTCACCATGGCATTTGAATCACGGCACTTTCTCTTTGTATTGCTTCTGTCAGTCAGGAACAATATAGAACTTTTTTCGTTAAAGCAGCCTTTAATTTCACGTAGTAATTACCTATTTGATCAGACAAAAGGTGCTGTGAATGAAAGCCATTTACTTGTTTGATGTGACTGAGACTGAGTGTCACTACAGCTGCGAGACTGTCAGAGCAAACACCAGTGTCTGCTCAGATCAGCGGTGCGGCGTGGAAAAAAGGGTGACAACGGAAGGGAGGAAAAGTCAAGTTCTACCTGATTTAAATACAGGGAAAATGAGAAATCCCTCAGAATATAATTAATGTGGTTATCAGAAGATGCAACTCCTATGCAGCCTCACTGAGGTCAACTTCCCAGCCACCCGGTTAAATGCCCGCCTCTCTCCCTCTACTTCATCAGACAAGGCCGATTTACGAACCAACTAATGATCTGCTGGAAACTCGCTGAACACCTGCTGCTGTGTCACACGCTCATTCACACAGCAACCAAAATCATGCTACAAGGACAGGAAGAAGCATCATCTGCTTAAGCCAATCCACCACTATTCAGAGGAAAGTTCCACATACAAAATCAGACTCCGTCTCAGTGCCAAAAAGAGCCTTTTGTTACCTTCTAGATCACCTTGGTAATGCCAGGATGTGGAAGGGATGACTTTAGCCTTTCCCCATGAATTACATTTAAAACATTGAAATCAGTGAGGCTTCGGCTGGACCGTTGACTTACCCAGACCTAAGCCCTGAGAACCTTGCTTGTGGTTTTGGTGCCAGCACAGATGGCACAGGGACTGCAACCTCTCCAGATCCAGTGCCCTTCCCCAAAGACTGCCATTTGCCTCCCAGGATCCAGGACTGGGTCCATCTCCAATCTCTGCACATTGGTCAGGATTTTAGGGAGGGAAGGACCATCTTCTGGAGAGGGGGTAGGCCACGGAAACTGGTGGGCTAGAAGTTGCAGGATGAATTCACTCTTTAGATCATCTCAACTTCACGCCAAGAAAACTTTTACAGCAGCAGAATCATCACTCTCCCTTTGGTAGAGAGACACATGCACAAAGCATGGGGCTGGTGGCTTCAGCTCCCAATAAAACCCTTCCCTTCTCTTCCTTCTCCCTGTGCTCCCTGAAAACAGCAAACAAGGGGCCTGCGATGTCCAGTGGTTCATTACTGGTAAGCATGAAGCTGGAGCAGCTTGGGATGCAGGCTGTCTCATCCGTGCTAGCTGTTGGCCTCTCCGCAGTAGCTGGTTAGCGCTGCCCATGTTTAAAACATTAACTGGAAATATTTTATTCTGTTGGATAACGTATCAAACAACACTGCAATGAAACTTTCAAGGGCTTAGAAAGTGTGCCTGGAGGTACTTGAGAGGTCTCATGTACTCCTCCAGCAGCACACTGACAGAGCTCTGCAGCACAGCCCCAGAAAGCCCACGATGGGGTTTGGGGTTTTCCCCCCCTCCCCACATCTTTAAAGTGACGCAACACAAGCGACTCTTGTAGCATGGAGGATGAATGCCGTGGTTTCTCTCTCTACACAGCCTCTAATGAGGCAGAAGGTGGAAGACAAAAGATCTCAGCTAGCCTGTGATTTAACACATCCCAACCATGGAAAACGACTGCTGCGATGGCTGTAGTGCTGCAGGAAGGCTGAAGCCCCTGTGGAAGAGTCCTTATAGCCTCAGCCAGCAGGTACGTCCCAACTCTGCTCACCAGAGGAGAGGAACTTGCATGCAGCCCTGACCTGTCTCCAGCCAGCAAAGCTCAAAGCATTCATCTGTCTCGCAGGAGCTGAGGTGTCCCCATTGCCTTGTCCCCACACTGTGCTCTTCAGGGGGTAGCTCTACTGATTGAAGGAAGGGGTCCCTGCACTGAACAGCATCTCCTCAGGCTGCATGCCCACACTCCCAACCTTGGCTGGGAACTGCTTTTATGGAGCTGCTGCTACACTATTACCTGAGGAATCATGCTAGAGCCAGGCAGGCTCTCAGAGCAGAACACAAGTTCTCTAAGAAAAGCAAAAAGACCCTTATTTCTCTTTAAAGCCTACTCTCAAAATCTAATTTCACAGCGTGATCAGTTACTGTGCTGGAATTACTTGCTTTCTTATCTGAATAGCATAAAAATGAACGTATTAACAAATAACACTCATAAAATTCACTGGACAACACAATGGAAAAAAATTACACTGCATGAAGAACTAGGTTACAGACATTACATCACCATTTGAATCAGATGTAATATGCATCAACCCAGAGACCCTGTATATAGAATTAAAGAAATCATTTAATTTTAAAGTAATATTTTATTCAATGCATCCCTCAGTGCATGTAACTGCTAAATGAAATGCACTGCATGCTCTACAAACACACCATCACCTTGTAAATGAAATACCCACGATATTAAAACTGATATAACATTTATTAAAACCATTATGCGGAGAACAAGGTTGGATACTTGAACTGCTGAAGGCGAGTGCCGGTTCTGGCCTCTCTTACGCACACACACACCAAGCGGCTTGTGGCTCTGAAACAATAAATGGAGAAGTCTTTTCTGAAGGCAAGAGTTCATTCAGCTGCAAAGAAATGCGCCTCTCCTTCCCCGAGAGGAGCCACGGACGTGCTGGAGCACGAGGCGAAGGAGCGCAGGAGAGGTGCCGTGGGCTCAGATGAGAAGTGTTTCTGCCCCTGTGTAGGGCACCAAGGTGTCTGCTGGTGTTCCACATGAGGTCACTGTGAGAGCACGTTAAACCCTCCACAAAGCCGAGCTATTTGGTTTGATATTGTTTCTTCCCTCTAGACTAATGGTAAAGTTTAATAGTAACGTGTTTCGGGATCAGAGCACAACCTGTTTCCTCAGTAAGGCGGAGGCTGGAGTACAGAAAGGATTTGGTCTCTCCCTTACAGATCTGCTGTGATAGCCAAGGGGTATTACAATGCCCAGACCAAGAAAAGAATCCTTTATGTGAGAGCCCCAAAGCAGATCAGGAAGGGCTGAACAGAAGCTGCTTGCCAGAGGGAACACCTTCCCAAACCCATGAGGGTGATGCCGTCCTCTCCAGAACGGATACATGGTGGAGGGACACGGCATGGCTCCAGACCACCCTTCTGCCTCCTGGCAGAGCCTGCTGTTCTCACTGTGTGTTTTCAAGACATTCGCCAAGTTTTTCAATGCAGCCACCTTTACCATCTTCTCCTTTTCAAAACCCAAGCATTGTACTACTAATTAATCTGTAGGGGATAGGTCTGACTGCTTTAAAAGCACAGTCCTATTGTGAGCGCTTGAAGCGTATTTTTAAAGGCAAATATCAGAATTTGACTTTATACTATTACCTCACTCTAGCCTATGACATTTTTAGCTTTGCACAAAGGATGCCTCTCCTCAGAACGCTAGCAGTTCAGCCGAGTTACACATTATAAAACCCTTCTATTTGTCACTGCCTTCAAGCCTCTTCAAAACGAATTCTGGTTAGGATATGTGAATGTAAAATGCTCTTGTTTCCTAATGAAGCGCTTTGAAATGTGCTGTAGGAGAAGCTTGATTTTACCCTTCCACAGACACAAAGAGGAGTTCTTGCCTTTAAATGTGCTATCCTGAAAGATGAATTCACACAAACCTCACAGAGCTCAGGCTGCCAAAAAGGGAAACACAAACTCCCTTCCCCATCTCTTTCAACAAATCTCAGTCTAGAATAGAGAGAAACGAAGCATACATTCAGGAAAAAAAAGGATTAAAGGAAAGACGAGGGGAAAATCCTTTTAAATACTAATATCCACTGAAATTAATCTCCAACCACATCACAACAGAGACAGGTCCTTGATAAAAAGAGAAAAATCCCACACCTAAATATACTCCATACTGCCAGACCAACATTTTTCTCCAGGCAGTGTAACAGAAATCCCTATGTACCTCTACCACAACCCCGGCGTAAGCTGTGATTTGCCTCGGTGGGTACTGTATGCTGTGCTCTGCTGCTGCAGACACCAGCATAGGGTTACCCAAAAAAGATAAGCAGATGCAAACCCCATCAGGGTCACTCTTAAAACCAAGGTAAACCTGGCACCTCTGCGTTTATTATAAACGGGTTAGGGACCTAGTGAGGCTAAACGGTTTGGAAAGGCTTCACGCTGGGATTTGCACCAGTTTATGTACACAGCTGGCAGTGGCTGAAGTGGAAAGGTGCACGTCCTGTGATGAAGCTTGCTTGCTGTGCAGCTCCCGTCTGAAAAACGCCCCTGCTTGTGTTTGAACTGCCTGTCTGGCACGCTATCACAGGCTGGATCATCTGCGCTCTTCTGGCAGGGAGCTGCCAACGTTTTTTTTTTTTATTTTTATATTTTTTTTTAATACATGTTGATGCCAACTTCATATCAACTTCGTACAACCCCGCACAGGACCAGTTCCCCAGCATCACTGTGCTCCTGCTGCGCTTCGGTGAGGCAGGATGGGCTGACGCCAGCGAGTGCTTCTTCTCACCTACCCCGGCCTGTAATCAAATGACAGGCTTCTATTTCTCAGCACAACTGAGCAACTAAAGCAAGACATTTGGGAGCACAACTTTAAAAGGTACATGATTAGGAGTACTACATTTTTTGATTTTCAAATATTTTGGAAATTACACCTTAGAAAAACACAGCCAGACTGACTTTTCCAAAGACACCATCGCTCACAGCTCCCTTTCCTGAGTCACATGCAATGCCCCGAGACTTTCTGGTCAGACACTTCTAATCTGATCAAGAGAACACTGTGACATTTCACATGGCAACACACCGATAAAAGCCCTCCCGCACTTCATTATGTAAACAGGTATAGCTGCTAATTAATGAATTAAAGCGGCGAAAGAAACGGTTGGCAAGACTGGAAACTTGGCCCCAAATCCCCCCTGAGTAATGTTCAATCAAGCAGACTAAGCCCTATTAGTCCTTGCTGGCAGGTGCAGCTTCAGCACTCGTCGAAGAAAGCAGATTTTTCTGCAATATTCACATTTTCCCTTCCTATTCCTCAGCTACTAAGAAATTAAACAGTAATTTTGTTTTACTACTGCACAGCCCATGGCATTCTGTATGTACAACAGCACTCCACATCAGGCATGAAAACATGGAGTTAAGGGTCAAACAGCACCTCTCTGAAGAAGGCACGTATCTGAGCGGTGCCATCTTCTAACCTCCTGCCATCCAAACACGGCAACATGTTCAAAACACAGCGAAGCCGTGAATGCAGCAAGCTGTTCAAATGCAGCTTGGCTGCAGAGAAATCTTAAGGAAATTAAAGACTGTTGGGATTTAAGTAGAGTTTTCGCTGTTTCCGTGCAGGAGGGAGCAGGACAAAGTTAGGAGATGGTATGGCGGCAGGGAATACGTGCTTCCACACCAGTGGTGAAGTGTTAAAAAGCAAAGTATGAAAACTGAAACCATGCTGGTTGGAATAAGGAAAAATCACCATCTCTTAATCATACTCCAGGTTGCCTAGCTTTTATGCAATGATATTCTTGTTTAGCTTAGCAGGACTATTTTACTCATGATGAGGATTTCAGAAGTACAATTAAAGCTTTACCATCAACATCAAAAGCAGCACAGTTCACCCAGTATAGACTTGAAAAACAGAAAGTACTATAGTCTCGCCAAGCAGATGGGGGTTACAATTTCAGTACTTATAGTTTGGAAGCCTGATGTTGAATTAACGTGAGAATTACAACTAATATTTCAGGAGCACAGCCCAACTGCATTCTAAATAAAAGCTATTCAAAAAGTGGGATATTTTTTTCTCTGCAGAAAAAGAAAACCAAAAATTGACATAAAAATTAGAATTTTCATGATTTCAGTGAAAATACAGTCAGATTTTGAACACTGGGGCCTTTGTTCCTTATGAAGGGTATCATGCTGCTGGCATTACAGAACACAGACACTCAAAAGTAAGTTTCAGTTTGGTGAATTTTATTTTTAAAACTAGATTAGAAATAGCTATCAGCTCTGCTTTCAAATTACCACTTCCAGCATCCTAACAACTCCAGAGCAAACGCACAAAAAAAGGTGGGGATTTGGGGACTCTGTTCCATTCTCAAATACACCCCGGATTTCCTGTCTGACTTCTGCCAAGTCATATAGCCCCTCTCTGCATCAGAAGCATTCACGACTGCAATTCAGTTGTGAACTCAAGCCCAAGACCATGTACTATTAAATATCCAAGAGCAAAAGCAAGGCAGACAAAACCATTGGTTCAGCCACAACTTGAGAGTGAGAGAGAACTGGAGCCACAGGAAGAAAAGATGGACCTCACCCTTGCTGGATAATTTACTGTTTAATTTCTCTCAGTTCCTCATTTTAGGTTTTACCAGGTGCCAGCCATAATTCAGCAGCAATTGGTTTTGTGGGCTTGTATTACGAAGACGCTATGCACCGTTTGCTACTCGAGAGCAGCAACAGCAACCTGGATTTATACAACATTTTAGCATATCTAGCGCTTCAAAGAGCTTAACAAAAGGAGATAACTCACCAGGATGGCAAGCCAACCTATCCATTACAAAATAAATAAATCAGTTTTAAGTTCAGACTTCAAAAGGGAAACGGGAGATGCCCCATGAAAATCTCTGTGGGCAGGGGCTTCCAGAGAGCAGGAGCCGAGCGGCTGCTGCAGCAGCATCCCTGGGCGACACATCATGGTCCTTGCCCAGCGTAGATTAATGAACAGCAGGAATGGAAATGCTAATAATTAAGGAAAGGTTAAAATGTTCACACTGTGCGAGAATGATGCATAAAAGGATACAACCGCTAAAAATCACTGCAGCAATGCAGAATTGTTTCAGAACTAAATTCCAACTGGGAATTTATTAAGAATGAGAAGAAAGAAATCTTCAGTGTAGAAAACCAATGCAAAACAGCTAGTGAAAACCAGTCAGCTCTGTGGCACTATGTACATTATAAAATAAAGCTCTATTGTAAACTGAAAGCCATTTGAAATAACAAATTCAGGGAAACATCCAGACCTGACAAATCCCAAAATTACTGTCAGAATGTTACTTAAAAAACCCCAACAAATACATCAGGCTGTTTTCCATACTAACAGTATTCAAAGCAGCATTTGCCCCTTAAAATACTGACGTAGCACTAATTCAGGGCCCAACTTTCAAGGAGTGCACACAGTATGAGTAGTTATTCCAGCACCACAAACACTGAAACGATCAGCTCTGCATCCATCTAAACGGTTACCTGCCGGGTCCCTGGCCATGTTTCCCTCCTCATCAGTCAGCCTTTGTACAAAGTTCACACACAAGTTACCACCAGGTGTTTGCATGCAAAAGGTAGAAAATTTGGTCTAAGCCACTATTCTTTTTAAAGTCCTCACTGCCCCCTCTCCCTTCCCCAAGGGCATTGACTGGTTGTTAACTGCATGTTCAGGAAATTAAACCATGCAAAAAAATAATGATTTTCAGGAATCTCTAAGGATGCTGATGCATGGGAGGTTTCTTTCTCACCGGTCAAGGGCAACCCAACTCCAACACTGTGCTTGCCAAAGCCTCTCTGCTGCACCTGCAACAGGGCAGGTCCCACAAAGCCACTGCTACAGCTGCAGATAAAATCATTCTAGCTGCCCGCCCCACCTTGGAGGAGTGGTAGCCCTGCTACCCCCCCGCTTCCTTCCCAGCTGGCAGAGACCAAAGTCTTGGTGAATGTGTGAAAATTGCTCCTCTACACCCCAAGGATCAGGAGACCTTTATGTTGCTCAGAGCAAGTGCTTCAAGAGTGGCAGTAATAGCCCCAGGCTCATCTGTCTGTAGCTGGCACCTGACACACAACCTCATGGGTCTCTGCTCTGGACAGGCGGGGAAATGATTTTTCTGGTCCATTTTCAAGTGTATTTGAAAGCAGAGAGGAAATAAAAGTACTCAATACCTATATCCTCTGAGCTGCCAGGTCAAAGCTCCAGCTTCAATCTCTCTCGGCAGCCCAAGAGCTTTTAGTCACAGGAAAGAGAAGAGACTCATGGATCCTCAGACAGCCTGCGTGCCACCCCTCCACCTCCCAGAGGTTATTCCTCTTGGTCTCACACTGGTGGGCCAGTCCTCATTGCCCTGACTCACCAGGACTGATACTTGGAGCTCAGTAACGTGCCAACACGATCTTCTCCGTTCACCACGGCTGCATACACACACAAATTTATACAAATTATTTTTTCAAATCCATCCTAGTTCACACATCTTTGGAAGTGGGCGTTGCTGTATGGACAGAATTCACTATAAACTGCCTGCTGACACACTAACAGAGATCACTACCCACAAATTGTACTAGACCGCCCATCTTCATGTTACTTCAGTCTCCAAAACTCAGTAGTCCCATTCTTTACCCATGAACAGCTTTTAGCAATGTTGTTTAAAGAAGGAACTTCCTACTGCTAGTAGAAAGGTACCATAAGGAACAGCGATGGCCCTTCTACAGGCAAGTGCAATGAGATTTTGTTACGATCTTCAGCTACCTGTGCTTTTCATGTACTTTTCTAAGAACACATGCTTATCCTGAAGTTTTATTTTTACACAAACACAGAGTTAATTTCCACTTGCATGGCAATTATTATTTGCGAGCTACAAATCAGCCCCAGCATACAGCGGTTTTGCCTCAAAGACAGCATTAGCACTGTACCAGAGAGCACCTAAAAGGAGCAGTGCTGGCAGAACACAGGTCGTCCCCACCTGTCCGAGTGATTCTGTCAGCAACTGGCTTCCTAATCACCACAAATTCATCTTCCATTTGCTGGCTGCAATTATGCTATTGAAACCTGCAGGTCTGTTCCCCCCCCACCCCCCTTCCCTTACTCCAAACAGAATTCATTTTTAATGTCTACTGCAGAAGGCCAATGTGATACAAAAACCCCAAACATTTCACTACTCATGCACTCTTATTCATAATATCACATCAAATTGCTGAAGTAGTACCATATGGCGCTTGAGCACCAAGCCAGAACAAGTTGTTCAGCTTGTCATAATCTCAAAAGCTGCATGAAACTTAAATAATTTCTCTATGAAGTGGAAGATCTTTGGGTTTAATATAACTCATCAGAAATGGATTCTGCATTTCCCTCCTATCATTTCCCATGTTTTCTCTGATTCACAATCCATTTTCCAGTGCGAGCTATCAGTATAAGTGGCTACAACTACAGGGCTGAAAGGCTCTAAAAGCATCCTGTCCATACTTTCTTCTTGATCATTCATCAACAAATTGAATGGATAAACATCTTTCTCAATCACAGAGATATATAATTATAAATAAAAAAAGCTCAACCAGAAAGACTGAATGAAAAAGATTACTGAGATCTCCCACACTTTGATTCAACCCTTGAAGCAATACCCTCAGCTGTAAAACGTCCACACTTCCACCCACACTGCCCTGTAAGAAAACACGTCAGTCTTTCAAGAAAACTGGAGTGGTGACATTACACTGCTACGTGAGTCCAAGGGAAGAGGACGGTGGGGATGCTCAAGGCTTCATCACAGATCGTGCTTATTTACGTTATCAATTACTGAAGTCACCGCAAGCCTCCCTGATTTATTTTTTTTAAACATTCCTTTCTGTCCTTTCTCTCATATCTCCTAAGGGATACATTAATACCTCTTTTTCTTAGGAGAGAGCTTTGAAGTGACATAGGACTGGAGACTGAAGGAGCAAGAACTAGAGACAGGTGAGACTTCAGCAGACCTCACAGTTCTCAGGGATTGTGACCGACTCCTGGTGTAAAACACAAGCAGCAGTGAAGGCACCATCCAAGAAGGAGAAAGCACTCAGGGAGATTTTCCCAGGAACACACAACAGCAAAAATTAAGATGTGAAGGCAGAAGTAGGTAAGACCCAAAATGGAGGGACAGGAGCCAAGTCTAAGGGGAGTACTGGGAATGTCACGCCACGAGGAGGGCAGGAGTGTAGGCTACCATACTGCAATGGAAAGGGAGAGGAGGGCATTACAGAACTCTGAGGGAAGGCTGGTTTTAGCAGTGGCTTCATCAACTGAAGAATAAAAAGGACAACACCAAATCAAGCAGAATTTCCTGATCCTTCTTAACATATATGTTCAAGCCTGCTTCACATATGGCATTGGGATAGGCAAGAAGTGATGCTGAGAGCTGTAGGCTGGCAAAGGCAGTGCAGAGACAACTACCACACAGCCTTCTGCTTAAAATACACCAGAACTGGGACGTGTCTTCTGGAGCTAGCATGGACTGGGAGTTTCCAGAAAAACATTTCCGTATGTGATTGTTCTTTTTTTTGTAGCTATATGGAGAAAAAATGATTTGTCTCTGGCCCAAAGGGAAAAGCACTTGGCTGCATGGGGGAGGATGGGAGCTGCTACATCTGTGGCTTCACAGAAGGAAAGGAATAGCTCTTCACTGAAAAAGCAAGAACATCTACGATAAATTAAAGGAATTAGTCCTTCCTCCCTGATACAAAGATGTCAAGATATTCAAACCCTCCTTGGCTGCACACATGGTAACAGCTCTGAAGGGGTGGCAGAAGCTCGGTGTCCCCACCAGCACCATGATAGCCAGCATGAACTCTGCTGAGTCAGACTGGAGAGAAGAGGGGACCCTGTCCCTGGGACAGAGTGGTGATTTTGTTCTCTTGACCAACAGTGGGCTATCCCTGTCCACATGTGCTGTTACTACTCCAAGGTCTGTGTCTGAGCCCTTAGCAAAAAGCAGACACTTCCATTCTTTCCCCTCTTTTATATGTCATCCCAGAGGCGCTATGACTGTCACTGATGGGCTCGGCCTTGGTGAGCAGCAGATCTCGCCTTGAGCCGGCTGGTGGTTACTCTGTGGGGCCTAGGGGAAGCCTCTAGCAGCTTGTTGCAGATTCCCTCCCTGCCTCCCCAAAACCTTGCCATGCAAACCCACAACAAGAGCGATGGTAGAGAAGCCGAATTGCAGTGGAAGTGGTCTGGAGGACAGGGCTGTGCACAGCCTTCCCCTACCCTGTCCCCAGCAGGTCCCATTCATGGCACTTAGTAAATACAGCACCACCAAGAACAAAGACATTTTAAAATGTGGACAGGGTAAAGAGAAGAAAGCAGAATACAGTATTTAATATGGGCTTCCCTTCCATGCCTTGGCATAGGTGCGTCAGCACAGCCTCAAGGGATATTACAAGCATCCCACTGAAACATGGAGCCGGCATACCAGAGGCTGATTGGCAACAAGAGCTCAGGCAACACAAGGCTGCCCGTTACTTTAAATGACGTGTCCAAAGCACCTTATCCCAGAGAAGAAAAAAGAAAATGGAAAAGCTGCTGCATGTAATTAGCAGCTTCCTTTGATGAATCCCTTCCAATGCTACCACCTTTTTGAGAATACTTCGCTTCTCAAGGAACAATTTTTGATGGAGCCAATGTGGGCAGAACTTCAGAACAGGATTACAAGAGAGAAGATGAATTGAGGAACAGCACCCATTAACCTGGGCTAGAAACTCTCCCCAACCATCATTATTTGCTCACATGCCCGATGCATGGTTATAGTAAAGACTGATGCAAAGGGAAACTCAAGTTTTCCTTACTTTAAGATCATACCATTCAGCATTTCTTCTGTTCTTTCAACAATATGCACGCTCAGTGCTCAGTACTTATGAATACCCTCTATCCAATTAATACCCCATTAAGCTGCACGCCTGCAGTGACTTTATCCTCAGACCACTGTATGGTAGCTTTTAACTCCATAATACCCTGGCATTATTACCATATTAGACTACAAGGGATTGATCCAAAGCTCACGGAGGTTAATGAGGGCTCATTAAACTTTGAATTAGGCCCTAACTATTCTGCAAACACAAAGCAAAGTGAAACAGTACGTGTTAGATAGGATGGCAGAGGGCATAGTAAACTTTTAAGGTGAAATCTTGTGTGCTGACCGTGACAGAGGACATCACCAACAGGTAACGTGTGTGGGGGAAAGCAGCTGTGAGGGAGAATTGTGATTAATTATGATTACCTTACACCCAGTATCAATCAGGACAGGTTTGTGCAAACAGATACTGTCTGGTCTGACTCTAAAGTGATGCTGACATCCTAGGGTTAGACATAGCACAATCCTGGCACTACAGCTTTCCTTTAGACTTCAGGTTTGAATTTCAGCTGGAGAGTATGATCCTAGAGACTTGAAATCAGTATGACTCCTTCCCTAATTACTGATTAATCAAGAGCTAAGGTTGCTTACATAAAGAGTCATGGGGAGAAGGAGGAAGTCTCATTAGGAACAAGAGGTTAAGAAAAAAAAATAAGGGAGGGGGACATTTAACAACTGGATGGATACAGAAAGAGCAGAAAGAGAGCTGATTTCCTAATAGCACGTTATACCTGAGTGTTAAATTCTGCATTCACATCTAATTAAAAAAATTAAAATAAAATGTTTTAATACTTGCAGATACCATGGGTTACGGTTCAAGAGGAGTAACAAAAAAGTTTTTTTCTTCTAATGACTTCAGAAATACATATACATTGTGTCATTCTGTCCCTTAGGTGCTCAAAAGGCACAGCAGCTGTTTCATAAATTTTGAATTGCCTTTTTCTTCAGCATACAAAAATCTATGCCATAAACATAACACTGTCTGAAAAATATTCGGTAAACCTAGACAGTTGTTGGAAATGCTTCCTCCGATATTTAAATTCCTCTCTTAACAGGAGTTTCCCTGCAAAAACAGATGCTAACGAATAGTGTTTTTGCCATCAAGCTGAATGTGAATGCTTTGGTGCAGCATTTTCTTTTTTCCATGGAGACATTAGAGGGTGCATTTCCCATCACTGAAAGAAAACTGCCACCTTGCTTCTCAATTCTTTGCTTTCAAATAATAAATAACTGCTATAATCTTCCATAAAAGATTTATGCTCTGATGATGTCTGATTCTTCTACTCTAATTTCTTTTTGTTAGATGCAGTTGAATGCCGTTTACTGGTAAGTAAATTGTGTCATCATTTCACTGCAAAGCACACCGCTGAAAAGGTAAGCTGGCCAAACATTTATTTTTGTTTTTCAACTCACAGAAATCCCTTCAGAACACTGTGGATTAACCAGCAACACTTTTTAGTGCAGAGCCTTAATCTTAATTTCTTTCCCCCTCTCTACTAGTACACTCCTTTGCAGTGATGCAACTTCAATAAAAAAACCTCTGCAGAGCTTACATGCTTTTCCCAGTGACTTGGAAATAGAGCAAATTAGCCACTTCCACTGATCTTTTTGTAATCCTGCAATAACCAGGGGCAAAGCAGCTCTACATCTGCTCCCAGAGGGGTTTCATTAGCAGAGGAGCTGCTGGAGGAGCACAGATTGCCAGTTCCTCTAAAGGGGCAAACCACAGGCCCAATCTTTCCCCACCACCATGCATGCCTTTCATTTATTAGCTTATTTGCTTAAATAAATGTTATAGCTCACAAAGCCTTGAAGCACAAATCAAACAAGTAAATCAACAGCAAAACAGCCTCAAAGGACTGTAAACCCAAGTACAAATTCAAATACCTCCTCAGGTCATGTAATGACTTAAACGAGCAGAGATCCCAAGTGAAACAAGGAGCCAGGAAGGTGAAGTGTCCCAGCAACTCCTGCCAGCACTACGGCTCTTCAGGGTCTATGAATATTTCCACTAGAAACTTTTGGAATTAGGGGTTTCTAACTTGAGCCATGGAGGCTTAGTCCTGGTCTCCACAGCCCAATCCCCAAAGCAGAATCTACTCAGGTAAAGAGCTGCAGGGGGGAAGGACACTCAAGCAGTTCATTACAGTGTGAATACTCCACATGACTTTTTTTCCAGCTCTCTCTCATATACACATGCATATATAAACACCCCCACACACACCCACACCAAAACCCCCCCTGTTACACATTATAAGAAAGCTTTTTAAAACATAATCTTACCAGAATAACAGCCCATGCTGACTCCTCATCACCAGCCACCATCTCCCCACTTGCCTGCCAACATCCAGAACTAATTGCTGATGAAGCACAACCCCACAGCACAGAGCCAGGTGAAGCTGGGCATGCAATCAGGACTCCTCACTCAACGTGAAAGGAAACCACAAACTTTACTTTCACTCTTTCGGTAACTCACTCTCCTTTACACAAGACACTTAGGCTTTGGTCAGAGGACCTTCTTTTGCTTTTCCCCCCAACTACACCTAGCTGACCCCTACACCTCACTCTGAAGAGTCACTCACCTTGAAGTCCCTCACCAGCAGGTCTATTCCATCCTTAACAAGGCATGAACAGCCCCTGCTCTTCCTGGAAGCTTCTGGAGAGTACCTGCAGCCAGGGCAGCTCCAGAAACACAAAACACCTGTAGCCAACCCCCCATCCCTCTTAAAGGGTGAGCACACCCTGCCCAGTTGTTGCAGGGACTTTAGATCATAAAGGGCAAAGAATCAGAGGCTCACAGGATGGTTTGTATGGGAAGGGGCCTCAAAGTCCACCCAGTCCCACCCCCAGCATGGGCAGGGACACCCTGCTACCCCAGGTTCCCCAAAACCCTGTCCAACTTGGCCTTTAACACTTCCAAGAAACTCATCTCTCTACTTAGTGCCAAACAGATTTTACCAAGACCTACTGGGTGGCCTTTCAGAGCAGGCTTCTGATTTGGTGAGGAAAGAGGAATGTGCTTGTATGACCTATGTGAAGGCTCCGATGTGTGCACACATCTGGAAGTGTGGTCTCTGGAGGCTTGCAGAACATGCAGAGAAACGTATATAGATCTGGGAATCTAAAGAAAGCTATAGGCATGGTCAGAGAAGTCGGTGCTGCATAATGCTGAAAACTTGGTCTAAAGCCAGTAAGGCACTATTTGTGCCCTGAGCTTCCAGTCACTAAATAGACTCAGAAGAGCCACTGGAGCTACTTAAAGGCTCAAATTCAGGCACGTACTTAAAATCTCTGCTGAACAAGGGCCAAAATGTTCAGTACCATCTGCAGATACCCAAACTGCCTTGGGCAAAATGTTTCGCCTAATATAATCCAAGGTTTTGTTTGTTTGTTTGTAAGTTGTCTAACTGTTCCAATAGGAGGAAAATGTCCTTTAAATTAAAGAAATTAGCAACAAATACTAATTTATTAAAATATGGTAATTATTAAAAACATGGTAAGAGCTTGGGGAGAGAACAAATTGCAAAGAAACGGCGCCTTTAACGATGCTGTGGTAAAGCACTGCACACCCACTCTTTGCTTCCCCACAACCTCACCAAGGGCTTACACATCTCATCAGTCTGCACCAGAGATGGCTGAGAAAGGACTTAGATGGTGACACCTTTATCACTGAGAATCTCAGCTGCTATAAATAAAACAATTAACTGCAGCAGTGAAAGCTTAAAATTAGCCTGAGAGTAAATTCTTTAAATCTTAAAAAGCTGACACCTGAAGTTCCAGGGTGCTGAATTTAATTCTTGCTAGGCACAGACTAGCAAGAACATATGCAATAGTAAGGAAAGAAAAAGCGTGGATGTGTTTTTTTTGCTTCCTATCTCCTTCCAGCCTGATACAGTGAATTTCAGTGAGGTTATATCTGCACCATCATTCTGCAAATCCAAACTCACACCCACGCAGTGCCGCTCTGTCTTTGGGACTCCATTTCAACTCATCAAGGAAGCCAAGTCCCACAGTAAGCTATTACTAATGTGGGTGATGAGTGTTAAATAATGAACTGCTGCAGTGAAGAAGGCAGATTGCAAGTTCTTTGTCTCTGTTCGTGTCTCAGCTTTTTTTCATTATTACTGTTTTTCTCTGGAGAAGACATGAGCAAAACTAAAGCTTCCCCCCCTCTCTTTTTAGCAAATTAACCCACTGTTTTTGTGTACACTCTGTCTTTACAGATTTTCAATAGCTTTCATGAGCTGTGTACATTAGCTCTGACTATGCCTTCCTGTCTCTGCCTTTACACATAATGACAGCCATACTGAGCGGCTATTAGAGTTATCTCACTTTCTGGAGAGGATGGGGATGTAATGATATGTTGCAATATGTGCAATGGGGTATTGCAGCTAAATACTCTTTGGAGTGATTGATGAATTATTTTGCAGTGTGCCTGGTACGACAGTTCAAGGCAAGGGGTGCTTATCCTTCTGTGCTTCCTGCATTTTCTGCTCCTGAGGTGAACCTGGAGCAGGAGCTGAAAGTAAAGGGCTGGATGGGGGTGGTGGTGGTGGTGGTGGAGGAATCGACTGAGAAAAGGAGCTGCTGCTTCGTCCCTGGATCTCGACGACAAACCACCTTTGAATCACTGTAAAACAAGCTTGTACATTAGCAGACCTGACGCACAGATGTAGCAGCTGAACTCAGACGTGAAACGAAGTGACTGAATATAACCATCAACAAAAGATTTCTGAATACTCGATAAAACCTGAGTCCATTATGAGATTCTTCAAATAACCCAAGGACAGGCCCAGACGCCGATAACCAGAGAGTGCTGCTCATGGCCATGGCAACAGCTCTGAGGTCTCAAAGAAAACCACTCGTCTTTTCTGCCTTGGCTTCTTACTTGTGAAAGACAGACACTCCTCACTTGTGCAAACAGGTTGAAAAGATCAGATCCCATATGGAAAAATACCTAAGCAAAGGCAGCACGGATTGAATTTACAACTGTTACTTATTCTTATTTAACATTTAGCAGTTGGTGGTAGGGTGACAAATACCTGCTAGTATATCCCACCCCACTGCCTCAGGGACTGTGAATGACTGTGAAACAGGTTAGGACATCCTCCATCAGGTCAGATGCAATGCACCCCAGATTCTTCCTGTCCTTTAGATTTTTGCTGTCCTCTGTTCTTCACAACTTCTCTGTTTTTCTTGCTTGCACAACTGGCAGCTACACAACACCTCTGCTTTCTAGGAATGTGTTAGCACAGATGTGACCAGGATTTGTACCACATTAATCACCCACAGATGTAAGTTTTAAGAGACCAAGTGCCAAGCACAAACAACTGATCCTGTAATGTGGCACCCAGACCCCAACCTGACTTTAACCCACACTAGGAACAATCCAACCAAAAATACATCACCCCCAGGTTCTGCTTAAACCTGAAGAAACCCAGAAATATTCTCAATGAATAGTGAGGCTTCTGAAATCTCAAGCTGATGCTCGGATTGCAGCGTGAGCAGAGTCTCGTTGCTGCGAATAACTTTGGAGAATCTCAGTTTTAATGTGTGTGTGAAATTCAAAATTGGTTCCATTTCTTCCATGCAACTGGTACGATATTTGATGGGAATTTATCACTTCCACGTCACATGGCATTTTATGATTTAGTGGGTTTTTTATGATCTAATGGGCCTTTTTTCCAAATCATGTTACAATTCCCAAAGCATCCTGGAAAATGGCAAAATGGCAAAATCTCAAGGGCAGTATTTTCATCTGAACTGGGCAACGAGAGTTCTGGTTATCTGTCTGCAGAATGTCAATCACCTTAAAACCCCAACCTCATGCAACAAGGCTGGGCTGGCAAAATGAAATTCTTCAGTAATACACCGACAAACTCGGAACCACAAAGCACCAAATTCCCCCTCAGCCTGGATTTGAATGTATAAAGAAATAAGGCTCCTGCATTTATTTCTGCCAGAAGATTGTATTATTCCATTCTGCAATTATGGAAAAATGCAGAGCACAGGCAAGATTTAGTGTCTGAGTTTTTGCTGCAAGACTTATGTCAGTAGAAAGGCATTTGTGCTCTTGGGAATCAAAGTGAGATTCACCCGTTTGTGGCAGGTGTTTTAAGCACTCAGCCTAACAATCTACCCACGCATGGCACTACAGCAATTCAACGACTAAATTAAATCTCTGAATATTAAATTAATGATGGAAATCTAAAATATTAATATATTCTAATTGAATATTCTCCGATAAATTATCTAGGCATTCTCAGCAATTTGATTTTACTTTCATTTCTTAAGGAACTTTCAGCTGCATAAATACAGCTATTAAAGCAATTCAAAAAGGGAACATTTTCTGCTCAGACAAGAGAACTCTAAACACAAAGAATCTAAAAATTTCTTTCATATGATTGATTAAATCATAGAGCCCAAGACAGCTGAATCATTAAATGACTGCTTTCCTTCAGTCCCTCTGGCTTTAGCAAGGACAATATAAATTCCCCATGGGTCTGAATACAAGGAAATACAATATGTATAATTACAGTATAGGCTTGAATGCTGTTGTAAGAGAATTTCAAATGGGGCATTTATGCTGTAGCTGCACTTTTCAATCCATAATGCTGTGTGTGCGTGTGCATGTAAAGCCCATAAAGCACCGGGCATCTGCTTGCTTCGACCTAGATTCCCAAATGGTACACACTGGTGTAGCCCCACCAGCTCTGGCAGAAGCCTGTGAATTTACATGGGGATCTGGCCGTCTATTTCTGCAAAATGCTGGAGACTGAGAATAACATCTTCACATGCCAGGGAGAATGCAAACAAAGGAATGTAGTTTGAGGAATATATATAGCATGATGTATGTTTAGGAACCTGCTCTGAACTGCCCATTTATAAGAAAGGTCAAGTGGATGTGTCAAGATGGTAGTGATGTGTCATACTTGCCTTTCTCTGTTCGTTCCAAGGGTGCTGAGTCCTGGTTTGGTAGCACGCACACAGAGAACAGGTCGATACCAGAGCCAAGACCATGGCAACATGAATGCTTAATGAATAATTTTCCTTCCCATCCTGCTCTATTTTGTGTCAGGTGGGTTTGTGGCATGAAATCACAGTCAAGAGCCAAGAGCTGCTGCAATCTCCCATCCTTTAACCAGGACTCAAAGGAAGGCTGTGCCTCTAGAGCCGCAAAACACACACAATGTCCCATCTCCTCCCCACTTTCTGGGCCCGCTCCTTCTTATCTCTGTCTGACTGTTGCAATAAAGACCAAATAACCTAATTTCCCAGTTTCCATTGGCAATGCTCCCAGGGGTACCAAAGACAAGATGTACTGAGAGCCAGAATGAGGAATTTTAGATACGGTTTTTTTTATTGCGGTTGGTAAGACAAAAGAAACACTTGTTCCCCTGAAGAGCAAGGAAGATCTTTGCCTATTTGTAATCAAGGCTGTCCACATCTCTCTCAGGAAAAGTAAGGTCTGATGTCCTTTGGGAAGCATTTGCTAGGCCTTTTCTCAACAAACCTTCTCTCACCACAGACAGATGCCATCTGTCTTGCAGCTGGGAGTTAATGGATTCTGAACTGCCAATTTCACAGCAGTAAGCAACGTGGTTGATACAGGAGGCATGAGGGATTTCCTACATAAAACTATTTAAAACGGCGCAAAAGTGCATGCCAAAACAGTCATGATGAGCCAAAGAAATGGCAATATTGAGGGCTGATGGTCCAAGCTGGTGGGGATTTCACAGCCCAGTATACCTCATGCGTACCTCCATCACCAGTATTTCTGACTTATGGAGAACTGTCTCACGCCTAGCTCCTGTGCCAGGATGGGCTACGGCACACAAACAAGCTGTGGAGCTCTTCAGTGTGCTATCAACTTTTCTCATATTAAGTATCCGAATTCACTGCATAGCTTAACATGTGCTAAAGCCACCTGTGAGTCCATCATGGGGTTTTCTGATGCGCTAAGAAGAGCTCTCTGCTCCATTAACATGCACCGTGCGGCACAAACCCCAACCAATCAACGACAGCTCTGCTAAGAAGCAACGCAAGAGTCTTCAGGTATATTATATTCCGCCAACTTTTCAAACCACTTCAGGACTTTCTGATTAAATTTACATAAAATGCATCCTTCCCTCTTACTCCCCGTTATACACATTAGATTATTTCTAGTATTCTTGTGCCTGAGATTACCAGGGCTCGGATATGAGAGAGCATGCTGTGCCTGTAGCATGCAATCAAGGCAGTTTGTAAGAGCAACCAAGATCTTATCTTGGTCATCCTCAGTGGGTTTCCTACAGGAGAGTGGGAGAAGGGCTGTTTATCAGAGGGTGTAGTGATAGGACAAGGAGTAATGGCTTCAAGCTGAAAGAGGGCAGGGTTAGATTATACGTTGGGAAGAAATTCTTTACTACAGGGGTGGTGAGGAACTGGCACAGGGTGCTCAGAGAGGTTGTGGGAGCCCCATCCCTGGAAATGTTTAAGGCCAGGTTGGGTGGGGCTAGTGGAGGGTATCCCTACCCGTGGCAGGGGGATTTGAACTATACGATCTTCCAAGTCCCTTCCAACCCAAACCATTCTATGATTCTATGATTTCCATGCTGGTGTAATGAGAGCAAGTTGTTTATTGTAGGAGACCTAATGGGCAAACACCACATTTTTTAGTTCCAAGTTAAATAAAGGCAAGCTGGAAAAATCAGGGTCCACACAGAACAAGTTATGGATGGGGCACTCAAAAGAACTCTAGAAAGGTCCTGGAGATAATGTTGAAAGTTTGGAGCATTCATAAAGGTGATGCAGTTGCAGTGGTTTGTAAGGGATGCCATTACCTAAACATGCTGTGACCCAGTGCTGGTCCTACACAGGACTGTTGGGCATTTAAAGGAATGATTTTCATGCAGCCCAGCAAGATGGGCCAAGACTTCAGCCTCGAAAACTTACTCAGAAAAAGCTGAAGACTTGCATGTAGATCCAACACAGATACTTTTTGAAGTTCAAGAGGATGAAATACAAGATTAGCTAATAGATAATTAGATAATAGATAATTAAGAATTAGCTACACATGTAGCTGAAAAGGATGAGTCAGTGAGAAAATAGATGGTACTCAGCAAGGGTGCAACTATTTAATATATTATCTTAGCTGATCAGTGTGCCTGCATGAGTCATTTGCTTGGAGAAGGAGGGGGAGATTTCATATTGTTTTTGTATTTTTAATAGGCATTTTTATGGACCTCATAGTTACAATAATGAGAGTACCTGACAATTAGTATTGAAATTATCCTCACTACAGTAAAATATTTCACAGCATGTAAAATATTATTCCTAACACAAAGGTGGAAGTGAAGCACAAGGAAATTAAAACAAAGATCTCCATAAATGTTTGCAAAATAAATAAGCATATATCAATAAAATTTGACAACTGTTTTCTCAGCTCAAAGACAAAACCAGAATTTGCTAAACATTTTCTATGCCAATAAAAAAAATATTTTTAGCTTATACATCTCAGATGTTTATTTAAACTCTTTGAAGAATAAGCAAATCTTTTCAGCAGGCAAAACTCATCAGAAATTCCTATTATTATTTTTTTTTTACATATTATTTTTCTGAAATAAGTTTCCTAGTTAGTGTGGTTGATGCATATGAACAGACATGGATGTTCCTTTGAAAGAAAAACCCCTGTAATTAACAGAGGTTTTTCTGGCAGGGATAATGTTGTGACGTCTTCCTTTTTTCTCTTTTTTCAAAAAACTTTTTCATTTAATGTATTTTATCGGAATGAAATGGTTTAATGAGTAGAGAATTACAGTTGATCCCAGCTGAACCAGATAGGGCTGCATTTTGAGGTATGTGGTTCCCATCAAGCCGCATTCACCTTTGCTATGATTTAAACTTCATTCAGGCACAGCCTTGCTAAAAATACTGACAAGTAACTAATCAACTTCCATAAAATGGAATTTTTACCTTCACAATAGGAAGCAGGAGTAGGAGGGAACCCAGAAGATTTGCCTATGCATTTCAAATTAGTCTGACCTATAAAAACGCAAACAGCAAGTGGTACTATGAAAATGTACTTCTGGTAGGGTTTGTAATATTCAGATTTTTCATGCCATCCCTTCCTCTCCTTGGAGGTAACCAGAACCAACGGCATCATAATAGAGGGACTGGTTTCCATTAGTTATACCTATAAAATGTAAGCTCAAGCAGGGCTCTCTGGACTAAGAAAAGTTCAGTGTCCAGGAACCAGTGATTAGGTTTGAATGCTTTATAGAAAGTAGCAGAGCAAACTGTGACAGACTTCCCCCAGTACAAATGGGATCTGAGCTGTAACTTCACGTGCACTCCTAGCTCCAGTTTGTGAGCAGATGGACACAACAATATTCAGCGTCCAGCTGAGCAAAAGCATGGGAAATCAGATCAAAACTGTTACCTAGATCTAGGAGACAGCAGAATGCTCCCGGGCAATCTGAAGATTATGTGGATGGAAATAATCAGATAGTGCTGGTCTTTGAGGACATGGATTTGTCCTACTCTGGGTAATTAAAGAGCAAAGCCTAACAGGGGAAGCTCTAACTCCTGCTAGAAATCACCCAGGCTTCACGTTCAGGGGCTGGCAAGTGGGCCAGACGCTGCAGAGGAGCAGAAACTCAACCCAAGCCTGAAACATCAGGGGCCTCACGCTTAATCAAGCTGCACTGTGTACAGTCTTCCCTGTCGCTGCGATACTTTCTGTGTGCCAGGTGAGAAGGGAAGCAGCCCTCTGTAAGCTGTTTCTTTCTTTCCCACCACATATTTTTGACTTCATTTTCAGCTTTTCCTCTAGGCACCTGTATTTAAAACCTGCAATGGAATATATTGCTGAAAATCTGGGAGGGCTTGCGTTTCCACCAGCTTAGTTATCTTTCCAAGGTTACTGGTAGTTTAAGTGATCAATTTAAGAGATCAATTTCTTAAGAGATCAATTCTTCTGTAGCTACATGAAATTTATTATTATTTATTATTTGTCACTTTCATTAATCTGGAGTTTTGCATTCCTGAGTCCTTCTGTTTCATCTCCAGAATGTAGGGGGGAAAGTGCCACTGAGATTTCAGTCCTTATAAATCAACAAATTTGCCATGGTAAGCTGGTGCCAAGTTGTCCTCTCGCTGCCTTAGTCGAAGCTCAAAAGAAATCAGCAGGGAGTGGAATAGGATGTGATTTTGTTTTGCAAGTACTCTGCTTATTCTTCATAGGAATTCAGGAATTAATCTAAATTATTAATCTGATTTAGGAAGTTATTTTTGACATGTTGAGTTATTCTCCTCTTCAGACATTTCTTCAATTTAGCGGGACAACACATTAATGGGTCACTCCACACTCAACACTGACCACACCACAACTCCTTGGCTTCCCTCCCTGTTTTTCCAGGACAGACATAATAGCATTTGTCACCCACTATTTTTATATTCCTTATTGTACTTCCCTAATTGCACAAAGAAATGTTACCAACAATTCAAGTTTGTGCAAAGCTTGGGAACGTTGCACCTTCAGTCACTGCCTGAGTCATTGCAAAGTTCACCTGAACTTCTGAAAGACTTGGGAGACTCCTTTCTTCCTCCCAGACAAAGGTTGTGCAGAAGAGTATCAGCTAATCAGTGTGAGACAGGTAATGGTGACAATTCATTTGAATCCAGGCGTAGCTTCAAGAGTACTAGGTGAGCTTCCTGAAAGGGGATGCCAATGACACACCACTGCTGCTCAAAATAAGTTCTGAAATTTTATAATTGTCACTGTTTTCTTCCAAGGGCAGAGTTGAAAAAGACTGCCAGGGATTTTTTTTTTTTTGTTTGGTTTTTTTACAGCTGATCTTTCCACTGCTCCAAAAAACCCTGAAACCAGCACTCACAGGGGGAATAACAACATGTATTTATATTTTGCTAACACTTATCAACAGCAAGGATGTATCAACCAAATGTGTCTGTCAAAGGCCCCTTTTCCCTTCTCTTTCTTTTCTGTCATCCAACAATCATCACAGAAAACCACATGGGTAAACCTGATCTTGGAGATCATCCTTGCAAAGAAAGAAACTAGCAACACAGAGAGGATGAGGGATCCATCTGCAGCGGCGGCAGACAGCCAACCTCCTCGAGCCCCACCACGCATCTGTACCCAGGCTGTGCGAAGGCAGGGAAGGATGCAGCACCCCCTCATCGCGGGGTGTCACCAAGCCCAGCTTTACACCTGCAGCCGTTTTCTGGATGACAGTGTGGGCAAAGTGCCATCTTGGCAGCAACGCCGGCATCTCTTGAGGGACTGGCTGGAAGGAGGCGATTAGGCTGGTGTTCAGCTGCGCGAGGGAGGGCTGGGGAAAGTCGCTTCGGAGAAGGAGTGCTTCAGCAGCATGGGGAAGGCAACTTTTCTTGCAATAAGGGAGGAAGAGCAGAGAGCCTGCACGTCCAGCCAGACCTCCCATGCCACGAGCTCAGACCACACTCAGACCTGCAGCAATTTACCCGTATTGCTATTATTTCAATTGCTTTTTTTAACTCACCCGAACCAGCTGCTGTGGGAAGGGTCCTCTAGAGTTTTCTGGCACGTTGATCGGTGGGATGACCCAGTCTCGCTTCTGCCGCCGCAGGCCGTTGGCGTTCTGATGCTGGCGCCACGGGAGCAGAGTGTCGCTTTGCTGCTGCACCAGTTCTCCGGGCACCGTCTTCCTTCCTTTTGGCTGTTTTGGAAAGAAGAAAGCAAAACCAGTTAAGTCTCTTCCTGGCTTCTTAGGACTTCTCCCAACAGTGGCACTTCCCATGTGCAAATGGTCACGTGCAACCGTGACAATAATTGCTATTAACATGATGTATTTCTGCATCACAAAGACACAACATGCTTTACTGCAAACTCTGCTGCCACTTCATTTTCATAAATATATGGAGCTGTCACTCTCAAATCAAGATGCCTCCCAGAATATATCGTCTTCATTACACCAGCTGCAGGGAGTTTCAGCGGCACATGGGGGTGAAGAAGTTTCTGCACATTTCTAACGAAAGCAACCTACCAGAACTCAGAAAAAAAGAGACAGAGTTCCTTTACAGCCTGTGTCAGGGGCTGGTTTTACAGTCCAAGTTCCCCCACTCCTTGGCATTACAGGGCTATAGTATCTGCGGTTCTGCAGATGTATCCTACCAAACGAATCCCAATCAGGGGCAGAGGCAGCCTCACACTGCAAAGGTGAATGGGTTCAACTTCTTAGTGCTTTAGGAGGAACGACCTTTCTGTAAGAGCTGGGCTTTGAACACAAATCCCAAACATCCACCACCCCACACAGCCTGGGAAACCTAACATGCCTCAGTTAAACAATAATTTTCATTATTTGAGGTGGTTTTGTGTCCTTTGTGGTTTTTTTTTTTTAAACTACAGATTCTGCCCATGGCATATTTGGTGTTGGGCACATTAAAATACTCTGGCATGAAACCAGAAACAGTGAGACCACAGTTTTGACTTAAAAGAGTCTGGTTCATTATTAGACATTTTCTGCCTTACAGAGTGATGAATCAATGAAAAGTAGATTTGGAGACAGTCTTCAGAGGTTACCCAGTTCCACTGCTTGAATACTTTGTGTCCTTCCAGGATTTCAGGCATTACCTCTGCAAAGTCAGCAGAAAAGACTAAGACAGACAAGCTTTTTCCCCCTGCACTTCCACCAGAAAATCTTTAAACTTTCATAAATCAGAAAGATTGTAAGCCACATCATCATCATTTGAACTAAGGTCCAGAGGGAGCACAATTACCTGCATTTTACAATTTTCAGGTTTTTTTTTTCAACCCCTGCCACCCAGAAGACAACATCCCACAACCCAAGAACACCATAGGAAAAACCAAAAAGTATTTTTTGAGGATCCTACAATTTTAAGCCCCACTCATTTTTAGTATTACTCGCAACTTACAGCCTCACTCTACAAACAATTGCAAGTATGTATCTGTAGGCAGTGATTTCTGTGGGAAATGTTTCGGGGTTTATAGTTTGATGTAAATCCATCTACCAGTACATTTCAGTTCTGGATCTGGAAGTACAATGAAGCAGGCAGTCACCAAAAATGACATTGAAACAGTACACGGAACTCAGAGGGGGCTCCAAAGCTGTGTGGGACCTTCTGGATGCTGAAAGTTGGACATCACAGCAAGGAGACCACTGACCATGGCTCTGACCTGTGCATTCTGCAGAGGGCAGAGGTCCACCAGCTGCAATGGTTGGAAACATCTGTGCCAAAACACAGTTATTTTTCCTGCAAACCTTAAAAATGAGCCAGTTCCAGAGCTGAATTTCCAGAGAACAGAGAAATGTGGTCTTTTCCAGTCACGCATGTAGCCACATTTCTCCAAGCCTCTCTCCTGCTAACTCATGCCACCGAGGTGACTGCTGTTTTGTGTTTGCCTCCGTGCTGTTTCATACACCTTCGGCAAGCATTGGCACTAAGCTGCTGCAAGATCACCGCGCCGCTGCTCAATATTTAGATGCTGTTCTATAAATACTCACTTAAGTGTGTGTTGAACAAAGAAACAGCATCGTGATGCGGCAGTAGGAGACTTTCTCGGGATATTCAGGATGTCAGTCGGTACTGCTGAGCTCACCCTTCCTACAGGATGCACTATGCTCTAACCAATAGAGTTTGCATCTTAAAAAAAAAGGTTTTATCACTGGAAAGGTGGGGTTTTTTTTTCACACACTGATGAGAACAATGTTATCTAGAGAAGATACCCAGAAATTAATGTAAACATGAAATAGGACTACTGGACGTGAGCTACAGAAAAGTGGATATTCCCCTCTTTTTTTTAATTGACTTGTGATTCCCAAATGGGGATCCTTTGAGAGCAGGTATTTGGATCAGTTTATATAATTGGCAAGTGAGCGTGGGGACAGATTATGAAAGGATGGTCAAATAATTTGTGCTCTGCTGAGTTTACACAGTGGAATGAGTCTGAACTAAAGACAGACTTGAGAATTAACATGAATCCCAAAGCTCCGTGTATACTGAAATAATTAGTGTCAGCTCAGCAAGGCAGCACCAGCCTCTTTAGTCTTTATGAAATATTTGCTGGCAGGTGACTAGACAGTGACTAGCTTGCTTGTCACTCTTGATGATGTTTTCCTACATTAGAATAAATCATCAACACGACTCTGAATTTAGTATGTAGAATTTCAAAAGCATCTTGCAGCAACAATTTTTTTTTTGAACAACAGCTCTTTTTTATCTTCATTTGTTGACGACGCATTCTCATGACCTTAATTTCTCTGGTGTTGTTTAAATACGTTGTACATGTTTTCTGCTGTTTAAAAGCTGTGAGACAAATGCAGTAACAAAGTCTGGTGAGTACAAATGCCAGAATTATTCAGATCTCTGACTGAAACATCCAAGAACATCCTGGAATAACAGCAACAACTAACCGCGAGCCCCAGAAAACTCTCTTGTACTTTTGAGTTCGCAAGGATCTAAGTTCAACTCCAATGCAGAATGTGAAACCAAATTAAATTCATTCTAAAATACAGCTTCCACTTCTGTTTTTGCTGAATTACAGTTTTCATTGAGATAGCAACTGCTCCTTCTCTCATGGCCTTACTGGCCATATGCTTTCCAGAATCTCTGGCAGAGATTTCCAGAAGATGAAATATTCCTCTACCTTTTGTAGTGTCATCAGAACACAATCTGTCCGCAGCCCTTCTCACAATTGAATTGAGCACCTCCAGTGCAACCGCTTTAGGGTGGTTTCCTCCCCGCTGCTTTTGTGAGGTGCCATCACTCTCTTGCATATGGCAAAAGGATGATGATGGGCATTCGCAGCGGAAGAGAGGAGCTGGTCCATGAAACACATGCCCGGTGGAAAACCGAATCCACTCTCTGTTCTGAAAATTGCACGGTGACATTTATAATTTGTTACAACAGGATCAAACACCAGGCACGGAACATGTGAGCATGGTCTTTGGCAACAGACAGACAATTAAACGAGGGTATAAAATAGTCAGATAATTCAGTAATTATGCCTGTCTATTACTTCAGGACACTGATAAGCTAGAGAAACACAGCGGAACCAAAACAGATGAAAATCTTCCAGTCCAAGGAGAAAAAGTGATTACCAAGTCTGGGATGAAAAAAAAACCCAGCTGAAAAGACCATGCTGGGATGGAAATTTGTTATCAATTTGGATTCAGTATGATCCTCCATGTTCATATTAGGGCAGAATTTTTGAGAGCTTTCTAATGAAGCGATGTAAAGCGTGCCATGCTAGCTGCATTATTCAGATCCTATGTTCTGCAAACCTTCACTCTGAGCTGCCCACTGTCTCTTCCAACGGACTTGTGGCTCTAACTGCAATGTCTGTACACATGTCACCGGTGTGGGCAGATCACAATGCAGCCACTGCCCTTCCTGCTAATAAAATGCTGCTTTCTCTGAAGAACTGTATTATTTGCCATTAACAGCTGTAGGACAGGGAAGGGTGTCTCAGAGATCATCCTCTCTGAGTTTGGTCAGGAAGTTACACTGATGAGCTGAGGATTAGCTGCAATATAGCATAGCAAAATCTACCTTAAGTTGCCCCTGCCACTCTTTCAGGAGTGTTGGGTCTATCAGTTAAAGTCAATTACAAACATAATGAGGTCAACAGGAAACCTTTCACTGAGATGACAAGCCAAGCTCTCAGAAAGCACCTCAAGGTTGAAGGAGGTGCAGTCTCATCTGTAAGGACTGTGCAAAGTTCTTTCTCCTCAACAGTGGCTCCACAGAAGGTGTAGGGCTTTCTTGAAGTCCATATCAGTAACTTTACTGGCATCTTACCGGGGTAAACTCCAGTCACTCTTCAGTCTAGCATTGCATTTAATGACAGTGGACAGTGCCCGCTGCCTTTGGAAGATGATGTAGCTAAGCACGTCTTGTCAGCTTTCAGTTTGTTGGGAGACTCAGGCTAAACTCAACCCCTACTCACAGAAGGGGTCGAAAAATAATTCACTGGAAGAAGAGAACACATGGAATGCCTGCAGCCCCCCAAGCTCCATCTCTGCTCACGAAGAGAAAGCTGCGAGCCACTGACTTTTCACTAGCCCACCAATAAAACCAGCGAGTGTGAAAAAATACCAGCTTTCACCTTCCGCTACACTTAGCAGTAGCCAGTCTCGCCAGCTGGCACGTCTCCCCTCCCGGCCAACCTGCCTTTGATATCCGTCAGCCTCTGGCTACAGAGACATCTGGAAGTTATTATCCAGCAGAGCGTATCACAAACCCATTTACATAATATAATATCATATTTTGTGTTCCTGCTTAGCTGAACATTTTGGATCACTCTAATGTTTGGGTAAATAAGCCACCATTCTCTGCATATAAATAACGGTGCGTCTTCGGGTATGTTTGTTGGAGATTATTAATTTTATAGGGCTCAACCCGCAAAATGAAATGCTCTAGATTCAGCACTAAAATATATTATCCTTCCACTTGGAATAAAAAGTACCCATGATCGGAGGAGAAGTAATAAGGCTTTTATTTCCCAAGTATCAAAACTATTTACGATTTAACCTGTGCTTTATTTATATGCCAGTCTTATTATTTTTACAGGATCTTTAGCACTTCACACTAGATTTTTTCCAGAAAATAAATAACTCTTGGCTTGCTTTGTTTCTAGTGTCGCTCCTCGGGTTTAACTGAGGCAACGTGTTTTTAATATATTTTTATCAATACAAGGTGATACAAAGCCACTGTTAGTCCATTGCTCAAACATATGTCCCTTCATCTCCTATAACAATACGCATTTTGAAAACTGGTACCATTTTCTACCACAGGAAAAAAAAATCTATTTAAAAATACTTAATCTGAAGCATTTTTGCTTGTTTCCATGGTAGCTGCAGAAAGGACAGGAGAAAATGATATTTACCAAACAGAAAATAAGACAATGAAAATATAGCTTAGTTCTTTAACAAAGAGAACATGAGAGTGCTGCAAAATAAACATTTGCATGAATTCTGTTCTGAGGAGACAACATTTTGCTGACATCAGGGACAGCAGTGGAGGACGAATGAGCCCTTTTTTCCCAAAATGCACCATTTCTCCAGTTTTTGATCTTTTAGCAGAGAGAGATATTTCATTTTGCGTTCCCATACAGTATAATGAAAGGGTTGCAGAACAAAAGGAAAATTTATTTATTTTAGGGTAATTGATTCTTTTCTATTTAGGTCATTGCTGAATTTGCCAAAGTTGGAGACAGGAAAAAAAAAAGTTTTAAGGAAAATCAGACTTTTTTATTTAAGACTTTCTTTTATTGCAGTCTATATGGAGGTATTCTTTAGGAATTGCACCAGTAAGGAATCCTTAATCTGTTTTTCTCCTTATCCATCTTCCAGAAATCTGTTATGACTATCTATATTAGCTCTATTTACTAATAGTTGTAAGCTGTGGTAAATTTAATCAAAGATAGCTTCATGTCATGTCCCATTACCATCACGGCATAAATTGCTATTCATGAATGATTTGTGTCAAAGTGCTCTGAAAACTAGTGTTTTAGCAGCAAGATGTTCCAACGCGCACAGCTCTTCAGCAGGGGCATTAAATTAATGTGTTTGCAGAGAAGCCACTAATTGACAATGAGACGTGATTTTGGCAGTAGACTTCTACTTTAAAGATAATGAACAGTGTTCAGATACAGAGAAGAACCCCCTCTGCTCCTAAAACTATACTAATAATTTCTGGTATAAACAGGAATAGAGGGAACCAATCCTGGCAGAACATTTCAAGTGCCAAATCAAGCTGCTTGATCATCACGACTTATAAAAGCAAACACTGGAATCTCAGCGCTTGTGACCTTTATGAAATCTGGCTACATACAGTCAGGAATGTTATGTTTGGTTAGGAACTCATTAAACAAAATTACCTCTCCATTTATAGAAACCATACAATTACAGTATAAAACATTTTAATTAAATCAGCTAGTTAGGCAAAAATTCATTACTTTCTTTTTTTTATCAGCTAGCAGTGGGGCTGCATAGAGCCGTTCACATTAGAGTCAATTAGTAAGAAAAATTGTCAGATTTGGTAAGTGCATGAGCTTCCAGAACACATCAGCTGAGAGGGGAGAAGAAGTTTGACTAAAGTCTAACAGAGTTACTGGCCCCAGAGGAGAAGGAACCATGTGAAAGGCATGCTGGTGCCCTGGCCATGCCAAATGCCCCTCTCTACTGAGGTGTCCACGTCAAAGCCGAGCATCTGCCTGCATGTTCTCTGTTCCTTCCTAGCTGGACAATGAGGCACGTGTGCAGTTCTGAGGTTGGTAGGTATCTCGCTGGCTTTGTAGACTTTGGAAAATTAGTTCTGGTAGAACTAATAAAATGCAACTGGTGTGACTGAGGAAGCAAACTCTTCCTTAGTGGTGTAGCTGCAGAGCAACACAAAGGCTGAAGAGTAACAGGCAAGGAAATGCTCCCAGGGAGAGCACGACACTCGTTGGTACATCAGGCAGAAGACCTGTTCTTTACAAAAGATGCATCAGGGCCCTTCGTTAGGACAACACAGTTAAATGTGAAGTTAAGCCTGGACTCCAAAGAAAAAAGACACCCACCAGCTGTTGGCAAAGCCCACAAGGTTGCCACAGAAGAAGGTTATTCTTGTTAGTCAGAAGACTTAACAAGGTCAGTGGGCCAGATAAGGCCCTTGTAGACAGAGACTGCAGCTAAGGCTTGTGCCTTGAGGCAGGGCATGGCTTGTCAGGTGGCCGCTGACCAGGTGACACCGCTGGACAGAAGATGCTGACTTCCCAGTACTATCCAACTGAAATTGATAAATCGCCTGCACTCACCCACACCCTCTATCTGCCCACATGCCTGGGAAGTTATCACCATTTTCAGCTGAAATCCGGTGAGAGCCAGAGCTCTTCACTACGCTTTGCTGTTGTACCAGCGTAATAAGGACACCTGCAAGCAACGCGCGCTCACGTCCGCTACTGAGCAGAGATGAAATGAAAAAGGTATCTCTAAGGTGAGGGAAGTTTCAGCTGGGGTGGAGAGGAAGAGCTGTGTTGAAACTTATTCTGCGGTCCCACACTGCACTGCTGATTAGAGGTATCTCCTGGGCTGTGTGCTGCTTTCAAGATTTCAAATGATGTTCTTCCTCTTCCATTCTCTGGAAGAATCACACACCAAAGCAGGTACATAAGAAATCCATCTGCCTTTGGTAGAATCTTTTATGGTTCCCGCAGGTTTCGAGCACCTGTGATACTCTTCTTGTCATTGTCAGGCTCTGAATATTACAAGAGCCTTCAATGAACAGAAGAAGATGACATCATCCACAAAGACCAGCTCTCGATGTACTTTTCTTTTTCATTTTAAGGCTTGAACATCTTATCCCAACATGAAAAGTTCTGATGAGGCCGTTTCCTTGTAAAGCTCCACACATCAACTTGACCTTTTCACATTCCCTTTGTAAGATCTAATCTCACAGTACTTCTTAGGTAGGATTGTTTAAGAAACATCTAAATTACTGTTGTACTCTACCTTCTAGTGTTTACAAAAAGACACTTCTACCTTCAAGTTAATGTCATTCTCGTAATTGGAAGAAGCCATACACAATGGCTTCAGAACTACAAGTACTTCTCAAGAGCATGGCTATTAAATTACAGACAAAATACTTGTTACCTGCTCAGATACCTTCAGGACAGGAATAAAGGTGGTAGATCTCATCTTATACTATAAAGTAAAAACCACTGCTGCAGCCTTCACTAACTATTAGCTCTCTCATTTCCACATATATTGTTGAGAAAAAAAAAAGTATGAATGTATGGAGGAAGCTGAGTTCTTCCACCCAGATAAAACCTCTAAGAAATTGTTCCAAAATACATTTCTTTTGCTTCTAGAACTCAGCCTACTACAATTGTTCTTCATCATAGAAAAAAAGCAGGAGCAAATCTACCCCTTAACAAGCCTGTGAAAAATTGTAATCTCATTTTATTTTTCTAAAGCCATGAGGTTCAAAAGATACATGAATTAAAATAATCATAATGAATTAAATGTAACAATACTCTTTTTCTCCATAATGTTTGCAAGTAAAAAGATCACAGGAGATTTAAGAGATCACAAGCACCACTGCTACTTCAGCACAAAGCAAAGTAATTCATTCTGGTACTTCTCCCCAGTGCTAGCGTGCAAGTTTGCCCTTTCAAGTTACCCTTTGGTTATTTCAAGAGGCTCTTGAGAAAAGGCTGTTCTTCTTTCATTCCCCAATTCTGGAGTGCACCTAAGGAAACGCTTACATTTGAACACGCCAACACATTCAATTTATCTCCATTTGCATGATGAAATTTAAGTGCGTGTTTAAATGCTTTGCTGGACGGAGCCGGTGTTTGAAGTCCCACTCCTGGCTGGTGGCAGTGACAGCCGCTCAGCCCACCCTCCCACATGGACCACCCGCACCTGGCCGGCTGTCCTCACTCCCCATCCAGAAGTGCCACTGGGGCAGGACATGATGCAGCTGCACCACCACGGGCCACATCCAGCCAGCAAGAACCTGTACATCAGAGGTCAGGAGGAACCAAAGCCGTTCTTCACCCCGAGCTTCCTGCTACCAAGCTATCCCCAGCTGGCTTGGAGAAAAGATAGGAGTACCCTCATGGACCCTAAAGGTTATTTCAATGCAGGTGCCTGCATCAAGGAATTTTTGTTTGTGCTCAGACTCATGTTTACACACAACTGGCAATAGATGACTGCAGCAATGGAGGTGGTTTTTAAGAGATTCAGTCCAAAATACTGCTTCAAATGTGGCAGTCAGACTTCAGCAGTTAACAACAAAGACTGTGCAACTGGAGGTCAAAGGCTTTGATCTCGCCGGGGCAGGGCACGCATCACAGGCAGGCACTACGCAGCAGTCCAAGGCTTTTGTTTTATCAGAAAAAAATGATTTCCGCCTAGGCAGTTCAATCCTTAGGACTTCTTTTTGTTTGAAGGAAGACAGATCTGCAGTGGATTTCACTTAGAGCTGATCTTTCTAGTACGGCTTGGAGCCTGACCCTTGGTAAGATGCTGACTACTTAAGAACTAAATGCAGCAAGTGCAGCACTTGGAAACTTCCCATGGTGGGCTGATTTTCCAAGGCAATGAGCACCTGTATGTCATATCTTATCTTGGTTTCAGCGCAAGGCAATGTGATTCAACACACCTGAAAACCAGGCCAAGTAAGTCTGTATGTTTTCACAAAGAGCACTTCATCTCAGGCGGTGATTAAATGCTGGATGCTCAAATTCACTTAAGCATGAGGTCAGACAACATCACCTGACACATCTTCATTAGACTTCCGCAATTAACATGAGCAGTCTCACTGGTAACAATTACATGATATTAATTTATTAGTCACCCACTTTCTGATCTTTTCCACTGATCTGATTTGTTAAAACCTCAAGCAGTGACTCACAAGTTACCTAAAGAAAACAGAAATCTCTGTATCTACCCTCACTGACTGCCACCAGTCAAGGACTTTTGTTCACTGACAAGGACACAGATAAAAATTACACCAACTGCTGTTTTACTGGACTTCATTACTGCCTTGGACCCCCTCTCAGAGGTACTCAAACAGGACAGTCCCAGAATGACCACCCAGTATGTCAAAATTTGCATAAATGTGGCCAGGACAAGGCAGGCAGGATGACAAACAGAGTCTAATTTCTGCAGCCCCCCTCTTGGGATAACACTGTTTGATGGGACAATCAAACCATCACCCTGATGCCAGATGTAAGGCCTTAGAGGGGAAGGATGGGAAGGGACCAAATGCAGTGGCTTTTTTTCCCCATTTCTTCCAGGCGTGCCCATTTGAGAGTATCAGGATGTCTGGGAGGACTGGAAGTACAACTCCCACTTACACTCTCATTTTCTTCCATCAAGGGAAGGCTACATCTTCATCGCTGCCGGGCCTCGTGCAGAGCATCCTGGCTAGCACAATAACCAAGGTCATAAACAAAAGTGGTGCTGAATAAGCTTTTCCTTGCCCAGAGACCTTTGTATTTGTGATCAGCAATAAAAGGCTGTACTGGAATTTAAAATCTCAGCCAGGTAAAATGCCAGAGATGATTATTTAAAGGCTTTAAATAAAAAACCACCTTCTGCCTCTCAGAATCAGCTTTTCCCATTCATATTGTATGGCTTTGGACTCATACCTGGGTTATGAAAGAAGCCCAAAATAAGACAAGAAATAATAAAACACAAGCTGGGCTTACGTGAGGATTGATTTCTGACAGTAGTTTTAAACACTAGCTGCATACCTATATATTTGCCAGTCTTTAATTGCACAATTCCCAGAGATTTAACATCACAAAAATTTGAGAAGCTAAGACAATGAGGAACTCAGGTTGACATATACAGGATTTGAAGAAAACAGTATTTTTCTTCTCTAAAATAAGTCACTGGCAGCAGATGACTGGCATCCTACATGTACTGACTATGTCCTGTATCTCCAAGCTCTTTTGCTGTGAGTTCCTTTCTGTGATCCTGATTTTAACTCATGAGGTAAGAACTACATAAAACAACATAAACTAATAAAGAAGAAAATTTACCAGAGGTGCCTTTAACATGCTTAGAAACATAGAATCACAGAATCATCAAGGTTGGAAAAGACCTTCAAGATCATCAAGTCCAACCATCAGTGCTACACCACCGTAACCTCTAACCCATCTCCTGAAGGACTCCATATACTAGTTCTTTGAACAACCCCAGGGAAGGTGATTCCACCACCTCCCTGGGCAGCCTGTTCCAACACTTCACCATTCTTCCAGTGAAGAAATTTTTCCTAACATCCAATCCGAACCTCCCCGGCACAACTTGAACCTGTTCCCTCTTGTCCTGTCACTAGTTATTAGGGAGAAGAGGCCAATACCTGCTTCACTACCACCTCCTTTCAGGTAGCTGTGGAGACCCATCAGGTCTCCCCTCAGCTGCCTCTTCTCCAGGCTGAAGAGCGCCAGCTCCCTCAGCCACTCCTCATAACACTTTACACACATACAAGTGCTGAAAAATAAAGAACACCAAAAAATAAAAATTGATATGAAAGAGTGGGCCAGAACATCAGATGGGACAAGCCACACAGGGAGTGCTGGACGTTCATTAGCGTGGAGGGACGAGGAGGACCTGGGACTGTACAGAGACAAACAGCTGTGTATCTATCCCCATACTTAGGAAGACTTGAGTTTCTGCAGCTAAGAAACAGAGGACACATCACTGTTCACAAACATAATCTTCATTTTTACGCTTCTGGCTCTATCAATATCCAATTGTAAGAAATAATAGCGTGCACTCTGAGAAAAGAAGACACTGCACTGCTAATTCCAGATAAGTAAAGCCTAGCTTTAGTTTGTTTTCTTCTGGAGCATTATCCCTCTCAAATTTATCTTTCATAAATGCTGACACAAGCTACAAGGACTCTGTATTATTTAATAAAAATCTTTTTATTTTCTTTCTTTCTCTTCTTCTTCCCAAATTATACCCCCAGGTCCGATTGATACTTTCAATTGCATCAACCCTAAGCCTGACAAGAACAGTACAAGAAACTTTATCTAAGTATTTATTGTTATGCTAGAGTATCACTCCGTTTCCTCTGGGGTAATTCGGCACTCCTGTGGGAAATATGTGACCTCATTTGCATTTCCTAATTGAATTGCTATCAGGTTTCCTGCAAGACTGAACAAAAAAAGTTCCTAGAGTTGCTAACATCACTTGTATTAACCAGGAAAAAAGTTTACATTTGAGTGTTTGCTGGGGAGGAGGGGAAAATGTATGCTTCGGGTAACATAAAATGCATTTAAAAATATTTACCTTTTTTGCTTTCACTTCATCCTACCAGCATTAAGCTCTAATGTAGTAGTTAGAATTCTGTCATTACAGTGAATTTTGCAGACTCTTCCAGGTTATTCAGTCACCTAAAGCAATTAGCACATTCATAAGGCCAACTCTAAGAGGGAACTGTCATTGTATTGGGTCATTCACCATTAAATATCAGCTTGCTCTGAGAGGAACGGTGTAGCTGTGGGAGCTCAGGTGTGGGTACAGACACCAAATTCTCTGATGTCGTGATGAAAGCACACAAGGGGACGACTATCCCGACAGGAGCCATCCTGAACTAACCTGCCACTGTGAAAGCATGCTGGCCACACCAAAACTCTCCCAGCCTTATATATTGTGATAATATTGGATGAGAAATCCAAAGGATCACACATCTAGGGTTCACCCTGGGAAGTAGACCACTGCCTCCATTTTGCAGGCAGACCTCAGGAGACTGGGCTTGCCCTCCCAGAGTGCACTGGAAATCTGCAGCCTCACTTCTGGTCACCTATAACCTCAGCACCATTATAGAAACAATGTCAACTTCTGTGACATTTATTCTGCATTACCCTCCATGATAAACCAAGGGTCCAACAGTGGCCACTCCAGAGGAGCTCATCATGTTTTCACAAAGTTCTCATCTATGGATAATTATGAACTAAGTTCTGATTTATCCTTTCTGAGGTGACCCAGAGCGGCAGTGAGTTTCCTGTCACACAGTGGGGAGAAGCCTACAGAAACACAGAGGCCAGGCAAGCGAGGCAGATGGACTTGTTCATGCTGTAGGTGCAGGCAAACAGAGATTGGTGGGTGCGGTAAGGTAAATTTCATGCCAATTATTTTTAATGTCTGGGAACTGCTCGACGTCTTCACAAAATCAGTCACAGATTTACAAAGTAAGACAGAGATGGATGCATGCACCAGAACAGAGACTTAGTTTCTCTCCCTCTCTCACATCACCTCCTCCTTTCTCTCCCGTATTTTCCCCTCGCCACATCCTTAATATAACACAACACTCCGAAATGTCTACAAAAATTATGTAGTTCTGCTTGAGTCATATTACACTAAAGGAAACCAAATGTGAAATCTGTTTCTAGAAAAAGCCATGAAATGTAGTGTATCGGGGTCATGGCCTGAAACACACTGAACTGGATATTGCTCGGTTTTGGTTTTTTCTTCTAGCATAAACACTATTATTTTTTTAAATAATCTTATAATCATATTTATTTCTTCAGTAAACAAAGGAGTATTTTGCTTGCAAAAAGCACAAGCATTTAAATAAAACACAAGTTGGATGCCTGCTATAGGGACCCACAATAAAATGGCTTACGACCTTGTCATTAGTCTTGTTTTCCATATTTTTTCAGCCTCAAACTACACACTAATAAGGCTTTTAGAAAGGAGGGATATGAATTTTAAAAAGCTTAGCTCTCTCTGTTTTGAACCAGAGTTCAGCTTACATTAACATTAGATGAATTTCCAACCAAATATTTTACTAAAACAGAAATGTGTGCTTATTCGGCTCACTTTCTGCTACACTAAGAAGAAATTTAAAGCAGTATATAAGACACCTTACTTTCTTCCTTCAATATTTAATTACTTTTAGAAGGAAGCAGTATTTCTTTGGTTAGAAAATGGCAAATACAGTTGACATAACATACAGGGCTTAATTATATCTTGCAGAAGCCAGAGCCGCACTGAAGAGCAGCAGAAGTGTATTTATACGGCTCTAAGCCATGCAAAACCTCAGGGGTCAGCCTGCTGGGTAACTGCTAGATTTAAGTCTCTCCACATCTTTTCCTTCTTGTCTCACACGTGGCAAAAATTCTCCCGAACGGCACAGACCTGCACGGCAGCATTCTGACAATACGGCACAGCAAAGTCTCTCCCTCCTTCCCTGCCCACCCTCTCTGCCCAAGCACCGCAGAAAAGAGGACAGAGAGGCCAGCCTTGCTATTTCGGCAACAAATCAGGCTCTTAAGCCAATTTCCCGCCAAATCCTGCTTACATGTAACCTCCCAACCAGCACAGGATTGGGTTTTTTTGAGTAGACCCTAGACAACATAACTGTGTTTATACTCAGTGTGGTATAGGGCCTGTGGCCCAAAGTAACACTGAGAAGGAAGGAGGAGAAAATGAAAAGGTGGAGGACTGCTGCTGCCAAAGATGATGTGGAAGAGGGAGGACAGAGACAGCTAATCAGGGAGCAGACCAGAAGAAATGTGTTTTCAGGGAGCTGTCCCCAATTACAGTGGCACCGTGCAGCCCACCGCTGTATTAGCTAAAGCAAGACTGCTCTCCTGCTGCTGGGCAGGACATCTTCCCTGCTATGCGTATGAAGCTAAGAAGCCAAGCAAGCTCCTGTAACCTCCCATCTGAAATATGAGTGGCGCTGGGATTTTACTCTTTGGCTGCAGGGAAGATGGCATTGAGCAGAGTGGACGTCTGCCACCGTGGTGCCATGTTGTGCTTTGCTGCCCCATCCTGAGTCACATCTGAGTGAATGCACCTTACGGGCAGCAGCAACGCTCCCTGTCCCTGCCATGTTAGAGGGGGACAAGCCCAGCTTTCCCTGCTGGAAGCTCCCATGTCCCCACAGAGCCATGCAGACGGCTCACGGAGAGAGGTGTCACTGTGAAAAACAGGGAGATGTCTCAGCAGCCACAGTCCACGCACAACTCCAGGTCTGCGCTGTCAAAAGAGATCTGAATTTAACCCTGTATTTCTCTACAACATCATTGACTTTGGCTCTGGAGAGAGGGAGGCACCTTCATTTGCAGATTTGATTTCAAGTTGAGAGACAGTACCAGCAGTGCAAAACAGAGTCAAGAGGTCACTTAAAATACAGAACTATGAACTCAAAGGACATTTCCCTTGCTGGTGACCTTAAATCGTTTCTGTCATGAGGTTCAAAGATCATTTGCAAGAAACATGACGCTGCTTGTGGTATCTTCTACCTGGACACTTCCTCAGGAAGCACAGAGTGGGAAACACAAACAATCCACCACTGCGTGTAACTTTTAAAGGTTTGGAGAACATAGGCAAAGGGAGAATGAAGTAAGACAAAGAGCTCTGAAAGCTTCTTACCTTGTGTCCGTTGTGCTGTGACTTCTCTGCCACCAGAAACCTGACGATGGCCTCCCATCTGTCCAGGGTCTGGGGATCCCACGCAGTCACCATCAGGATCAGCTGCTTCGAGGACATTTGCACCTGGTGGGCAGCATACATGGTCCCATCCGCTCTCACCTTGAAGTCCAGGCTGTTGGTTTCATACCGAACTCCCTTGTTACCAGCACAGTTATTAAATTTTACTAGAACAGAGAGCAAGAGATGGAAGAAACGTGTGAGACTGGCGTGATAAGGAAAGCAATCAAATACAAGTTTCAGACATTTAATTTTCACTGATGTCTTCTATATCTCTAATAACCATCAAGGAAATGATTTAACTGTTTCTTCGACCTTTCAGGAGTGCTCTTGTGCTTTATCTCTGTTCCCCAGGGAAGAAGTTGTAAGCCATTTTTAAAGTATTTGATACAGTTTCATTAGATCTCAAACACAGCTGTTCCCCATTTCTACAAGTGGATTTCTCCCTTGTTGCCATTATCTTTTAAATTCGACTGGAGTCTATTACCCACACTGTGGATATTTTTTTGCTCGAAATGTTCTCCATTTCCCTAACCCTTCAATAACCTACTTACCAGATAGCCTATTTTCACATTCTTAACTGAAATTCAAAAGCCCATAACAATTCCATTATCGGAAATACAAAACCAAAAAAACTTCAAGAAGAAAACATTAAAACTGCTCCGTGGGTTGTATCTGCTGCTGGAACTGGACCTGCTCAACCAGAGCTGCAATCCCATGTTGGTCAACCCCTCCACACCTTACAACTACAGCGAAGAACTACTGTGAAACTTCCCTTCACAAACCACAACTTGTCATTTAAAATACTTCACTGTCAGATCAAAGCTCCCCATTTGCTGATATTTTTATTTTTTGCTTTTTTTTTTTTGTGGTCAAATTCTTTTACAGTCTAGTCTGGAAACTTTTATTGGCATTATGAAACACACCACATACATTAGGCTGGAAAAAGCCTGAATTATTACATGACGGAATTGATAAATATGATAGAAATTGAACCTGCAGCTAATCACATAGGAAACAAACTGCTTTCTCCATCTGAGTCCCACACGGTGTGGGACACGTGTGGAGAAAGAAAACATACTGTACCCATAGAAACATCTCAAGTGAGAATAGATATACAGCTTTCCAGCCAGGATGGGCTTCTGGGCTGCGGGTTCTGAGTGCTGTGGCCATGTCATAACTGCATGTCTCACAACAGCTCTGCATATTATGTAGTTGCATAGAGCACATTGGTACATTTGTATGTGTGTCTGGCAGGATCCGTTTCCAAATGCTGTGGTAATTACTGGGCATAAACAGCAAACGTCACACATTTATAAAAAAGAAGATGGATAAAGTTTTCTGAAGTGGGTAATACTTTAAAGCAATTTCATTGTCATAGATACAACATTAAAATCTCATTTAATCTGGAAGCTAGGCAAAACAAAAGTCCCTCAGTTTTGTTTAACCTTTCACTGTAGCTCAGGCTGTGGAAAATAACCTCCAAGCCTGTCTCATCTCCCAAAGGGCAAAATTTCTTATCCCTTAAAATAAAGTTTCACTTCTAAATGTCCTGCTGGGGACAATGTCTGGTCAACACTAACTCCAACCCTTGGCAGTGCTACCGTGCATCTAACCTCATGGACAATCCCATGTCAGTCCTCACACCCATGTAAGGACCTGCTTGCTTGAACTGCAAAGAAACATTTTTTCCACTACTCTGAAAAGTAAAACTTGATGAAAGCGCTGAACAAGGTTAAACACACAGATGGGTCGGTGGAACCTGCAAGAACCAATGCTGCACACCCAGAGAAACTGAGACAACCCCAGAGCCACGGGATACAGCTGGTGCTGCCAGGGGAGATGCCCTGCACCCCTGGGGACCACGACGCTGTGAGATCGCCTTCGTCTCTCAGGGATTTCTGCAGATCTCCCCCATACTCACAGCCATAACAAATACATGTGAACATATCGAGTGCTTTGCCACTAAAATGTTATGTATTTTCAGCTCCATGCCATCAGCATTGTTAGAAAGAGGTACCTCAGTTGGGGTATTATTGCACTCCTCCTCTGTGTAACAGCCACGCAAAAAGCGAGTTCCCTCTATACCTCCTGAAGTACCCACACATCATATACAAAGAGACATTTGAAGAAGAGAGAAAGGCGCGATAATGACTGCACATTAAAAACAATTCAGAGCCTACTTTGATTTTATTGAGATTAAAAGAAAACCCTACAGTGTACTAGTAGACTGAGAGAAAAAAAAACAACGCAAATCCCTTCCTGTGCATGTGCGTAGTGATTTCAGTATTCAAAGTACTTAAACATCTGCTTAAGACACAGCGCGTGGCTCCAATATGCTGCTCTGGTGTCATATGTCACCGTGTCGACTTTTATGCTCCATTATCTAAAAATGGCTACCTCTTAGACAAAGTCCCTCTGTGACTTGCTAATTACTTCCATTAGTTTAAAACAAACTTGACTAGAGACAGAGGAAATCCTGAGAGAAATTAAGTCTAATTTTTTAAACAAGCATCGTCTCTGCTCCACATTGCTTTCCTCAGGTAGCACAGGTAGATGGATCCTCGGCAAGGAATTACCACGGCCAGCTCCTCTCTGTAGAGTCCTCAGGAGCTGCAAGCACAAAAATGCTTCAAGGACCTATGGATTCCATAGCATTTGGTCCCTAGAAGGGCCTGCCCTCAACTTGGCTGCTACCGCTCACCCGAGCGGCTTTGCAGAGGATTTCAACTGTACAGAGAGGAGGATTCAGAAACTCATCAGTAAGGGGGAGTATCGGGGATCGCTTGCTCAGCTGCTGCCTGGCAGAGCTGTTGCTCTTGGCACTGTCCATATAGAGCAGAGAAATCCCATCTGCTGGGCAACACGGATGAACTGCTTACACCTCCATCCCACACTGCAAGGGCTCTCCTTGGGGACCTGTGCTCATCTTCACCACTGCCCAGGAAAAACAAATCCTTGGGGCATTACCTTACAGATGCACTGTTTTATACACACACACACACACACACACACATACACACACATCTTATATATACAGCATATCTATCTTTCTAAAATATTCTTTCCAAATATCTGTGTATAGGTTTTTTTGGGAAAAAAAAATCAATCTATTGTTCTATAATTAATAACTGCTCAAGGAAAGGAGTTCTTGTCCGTGTTCTCAAATTCCACTTCTTATCTCCACTCTCATGGAAACAGAAATTAAAATTTCATCTAACGGCAGAGAACTTTTGGGTTTTTTCCTCTTTTTCTCCTCCATAAAGCCCCAAATCTCTGTAATTTGCAGTTGATGCAACTCTTGACTTCAAAATAATTTAATAAATAACCAAACATTGGCTCTGTTTACCAGACTTAGATCTCTTGGTGGACACAAATCCATCTTTCTTTGACCAGTTTGAAGTCTAAAGAACACTGCATGAATTTAACATTCAAAAGCCGAAGCATCAGTAATTAGGATTTCAGATAAACAGCAGAGCCACACATCTATCATTTTTACAGGGTGGTTAAAAAACAAAACTTTTTTTTAATATACTCTGGAAAAATGTTCAGTGATGCTTATCGAAAGCTTATGCTGGAAACAGCATCAAATGCCTGATGAAAAGAAAACCGAGAAGACACCCTCATTAGCAGGCTTTTAGGTTTAACCCTTTACCCTCATCATTTTTAATTGCTTCTCTATGAAAGGAGGAAGCACGACAATTTGATATGCTGAAACAGGTATTGAGTGATGGGCAGAAAAGCTGCAGGAGTCTGCAGCAAACTGCTGGGCATCCAAGGGGAAAAAAAAAGTATTTTTCTTCAAAAAATAAAAAAGACACAGAGCATCAAAAAAAAAAAAATTCAACAAGTTTTGCATTGTTCCCTTTTATTATTTAGCTTGTTAAGCTAGCTGGACAGAGTCAAATGATCAAGCGAGGATCTTGAAAGATGTACGAACACACTGAACTTCCTTGCCCCCCAAATGTCGGAGACATACATTGAATTTAATAGGACTATAAATGGTATAAACCAAAGAATTCACTTTAAGCCTTATCCTTCTGGATTCTCCTTTAACTTCTCCTAGTCCATTAAAAAGTGCCCCCTCTGGCAAGCTGCAGAGGGCTAGAAGAGGAGGAGGGATAATACTTATTTATTAAGACGTACCCCCCGGCAGGACATCCTCCCACAGTTCAGGGTACGGGTCCCTTCAGGACTCTGTTTTTCACTGTGGTTTTGAGGATTATTGCCGCACAGATGTTTCTTTCCTGATGAACTTCAAAGCATCAGACACACACCGCTATTTACAGCAGGATCCTGTCTGCTTTTCAAGTCATCTCTCTTGAAGATCTCCCTTTACACCCCGTGTGACAGCGATAAACCTCAGCCACCAAACCCACCCCTTGTCCCACTTCTGTGCACACCATTGAGATGAGGATGGCTTAAACCTGTAACCTTCGGAAATTTCAGACAATCAGGTAACACGCAGGGTCCTGCGTGTGTGCAGAAATGTCCCTGTTGTTTCATATTTAACAAACCACTTCTATTCTTGCCCTGACACTCCTGGCCCAACGCTGCCATACGGCTGCACTCATCCATCTCCTTCCGCTGCTGCAGTCCTGGCCAGCCTTTCCCGGCATGTCACCACATTAGGAAGAGGAAAGAAACCAAACCCCACAGCTTTTGAGCGGATAGGAACCTGTTGTGTAAGAACAGGCGTGAAACCATTCACTTAGCCAAAAAAAAAATGAACACATTGCCGGGCACCCCGCGAGCACGTTACGTTCTCACAAACCGATTTCTCCATTAAGTGCTAATGTGAAACAGAGCGTGCTGAGCCTCACTGGAGAGCTTCATTTATCTGAGAAAGTAAGTACATGGTATCAACTTGTACATGGCCATGTTTTTGAGGCATCTTTCTTTGTGTTCACGCAACCCCTCTGCAATTCTGTGAGAAAACTTCTTGACAGCGGCAGGGACAAACTGCTGGCGAGTGAATTCCCCATGGCCTTGCTGGAAATCCCCAGCAACACTGGGATCCACATCCTGACATTCAGGCTCCCCCACTTCCGGATTGCTGCTTCCATCGCCCATGCACTGGTTAACGAATATGAGATAACAACATTAAAGGGGTAAACAGGCTTTTAAGGGCACTTCAGAAAGCCAAGAGGGGCAGACTATCAGTCCTGCACATGACTGGTGTATTCACTGGCTTAAAAAGATTAAGGAATGTCACAACTTATTATTGCAATCGTTTTGTAAAATGAAGTCCTATGAACAAAGGCAAGGAAGTTCTGGGAGTAAAACAGCTTGTCTACAACAGGCTAATCAACGCAAGAGGATTTTGCTTCTCATGTACTAGAAGTCTGATGGTACCCTGGTATGACAGGCTTCTCAACCACTCTGGAAGAACCCGGAGACATTGCTGCTTCAGTGTTTTGTGGACATGAAAAGTGACCTAAGCCATTCCACTTAGACACAATGCTACACCTAAATGCAGAGTCCTATTTCTGCCCCATTCCTGCTCACAGCTCCAGGGCCTGGAGCATCTCCCCTACGGGGAAAGGCTGAATGAACTGGGGCTGCTCAGCCTTGAGAAAAGAAGTTTGAGAGGGAATCTAATAAATGTTTATAAATATCTGAAGTGTGGGACACAGGGGGAAATGGCCAGCCTCTTCTCAATAGTCTGTGGAAACAGGACAAAGGGCGATGGCCTCAAGTTGGAGCACAGGAAGTTCCGCACCAATATGCGGAAGAACTTCTTCACAAGCGAGGGTGACAGAGCCCTGGGACAGGCTGCCCAGGGGGGTGTGGAGTCTCCTTCTCTGGAGATATTCAAGACTTGTCTGGAAAACAACCTGTGCGACCTGTCCTAGGGAACCTGTTTTGGCAGGGGGGTCAGACTTGATGATCTCTGGAGGTCCTTTCTGACCTCTACAATTCTGTGAACCCCATATGATCCTTCAATAACACAACCAGATTTGCATCTTGGAGTTAACACTCAGAGCCCTTCTCTATGATGCATGAACAGGGAAAAATGATGGCTGCAAAACAATGTATAGTTTTCATCCTCCCATTACTGACTTTATAGGTTACATTTTCAACCATGTCCCCATAAAAATATTACACTAATTAACTCTCAGCGTCTTTATTTAGTATTTATGGTACTGCAGGAGATCCAAGCTCCACTACTAACAGGTAAAGCCAGCAATTCAAACAGCTCCTTCAGAGCCTAATAAACATATCCCTAGTGATCAAGGCTAAGAGTGCGCTGTTTAAGAAATGCTTTGATACAGAAAACTGTTGGAGATAAATGGATGGATGTTGGTCGGTGTATGAATGTATATAAAAATGTGTGTGCCCACGCCCTCGGCTTCACAAAGCATCGATTATTTATTAAGTGTTCTCAGAGTAAAAACACCAAAAATAATGAATGAGTTAGGAGAATTAATGAACTGCCCCACAGTCTATCCTCTGCTGGAAATATTTAGCATTATTTAGCATGTTCTTAATGTTATATTCTTGCAATTAATGGTACAGAAATCTGCTGCAGTTTTACCCATTTTCCATATCTCAGGTCATCGTGAAACATTACATCCAATTTTCCAGTGCATTATTTATGATCTCTGAGCTATGACTGCTAATATTTGCCTTACTGGAATAATAACAAATTACCATAACAATTTACCATATGTAATTATGTTAAACAAAATCCTTCTTTATTTATCTTCCTGTAATCTCCAGTTACAGTGAATCCTCCTATAGGAAATGCACAATACTACAGCATTCCCGGCATTCCCAAGCTGTCACATGCCTGTTGGAAGTGACTCCATGTGCTAGCCAACTGGCTGCACCTCTGAATCAGCCAAGGAGTGGCAATCTATCTCTGGCAGCAAGCAAGACAGATTCGCAATGGCACGCAAAAGTACTTTTACATTTAAAAGTACATCTTGAAAACCCCCACTTTTAGTTCCCGAGCTCAACCCCCTCCACAACCAAATTTTGCAGATTTGGGGCACCAGTGAACACCCACCTAAAGTGCATTTGCAAGGTATTTTGCTTTTGCAAAGCCAGTACTGCCTCTGCTAGTGGGGTTTTTTTGAGAACAACAAGCCTTTTTCATGTGCAAGTCATCTATTAAAAAAAAATAAAATATTTCTGTAGGCAGAACTACATGGTAATGTAGTTTCATTTCCAGAGCCACCTAAACGCTTTCAACACCTCTTCCAAATTTATATTCGCTTTTAATAGCTCTTGCTTACACAGGGTTTCTCTTTCCATGGCCAGATGAAAAGGAACAATACATTTCAACACACTGAAATCGGGATCCTTTAGAAACTCATTGTCACCTGTACAGTCAGCCAGTAGCAATGAGGAGTTGAGAGTACATTAAAAAAAGATCTAAATCCCATTCAAACAAAACCAAACCAGCCCTACAGTAAACAAAACCCAATTCCCAGACACTGCCTGCCTCCTTCATATTCCCACCAGTGCTATTTTTCATTTACTGGAAGCCAATCCAAGTAAAATACATGTTTTTAAGGAAAGAAATAATAATAAAAAAAAAGTGTATTTCACTTTCGGTATTGGAATTGGAGGGGAGTACAGACCCCTGGAGAGAAGGACTGTGGAACATGATAGAAAAGATGAATCACTCTGGCAGCAGCCAGCCAGCCATTAATTTTCAGCAAGCCAGGAGTTGGTCCAATTAAACCAGGCTCCTTTCTCTACATTAACATGTTTTACTCGTTTTTTTTGCGAAGCTAAAACATCAGCTCGAGACCCCAAAGGCTTTTCTATTTAGGATCAATCAATCTACCTCGCTGCACTGTAAAACATACACTGTCAGCTCTGAGGCTAGCTCAAAAAAGAGCAACAGTGGAAAAATTTGATAAATCGACATGTTCTGGCAGTTAGTAGAGCGATTCTTCCTACACTGTCACTTATTTTTATCTGATTAGAAACAAGTATTAGTAAAGGGAATATTCCCTTCTATTCTCTTCCCAGTATTTAGCATAGGGCTAAAGAAAGAGTCTTTTCATCCCCAATTTTCTAAATCCAAGCCAGAAGCTTCTCACCGTGCAGGTGGCAAGATCACTACCCATGTTTTGAAGGGCAGTGAGCTTGAGTTGGACTTGCACGATGTGGAACTCACGGCCCAGCCTCTCCTCCAGCACAGGGACGTGAACCCAAGCTATTAGTGCTCCACGTTACAGATGTTTTTTCACTGCTTTCTTCACTTTTATGCTCAGGGTTTTACCGTGGGTGTGCAACCTCAACTCCGGGTTTGCAGCACAAGGATTGCTTTATTGGGGATTTCGTTGCCTGGCTGAGATGCTGTCACTATCCCTCTGAGACATTTCAGAAATGATTAACTGATAAATGAGCCAGGGGGTGATGCCAGAAGCTGGTAAGCAGGACACTCATACAGTCAGCAGTGCCCTGCAAAACAGCAGTGGGACAGCCCAGAGGATTACCCCTTTCTCCGGTGAATGCCACAGGAACCACGGTGTTGGCTTCCATTCTTCTTCTCTATACACATCTTTATCCTCGGACAAAAACCCTTCTACAGCAGCTTCATTATGACAACCCTCCTCTGTTCTGAACAGTAAGGAGGACTGAACGCCACCGGGATGTGTAGCTGATGTTGCAGCTTTGGATTAAAAGGTGAATAAAAAGAAGCCTGGTTTGGGTAACCTCACAAACACCAACTGCACCACGCCTGTTGCATTTTTACAGGCCACCATTTTTGTTCTGGGCTCTTCTTTCAATTCCATGCATCGTCAGGACAGTGCTGAGATTCACTACAGCACTAATGAGATCACTTTGCAATTAAAGGCTAAGTAGAAACAAACCTCTCACCACTCTACAGGAGAGTTTGGGTTCTCTGATTAAGCAGCAGTAAATAAACCTGTTTCATTCTTGGTCCTGGTGTAAAGGCTTTCTATGATTAACTCTCCAAACAAGATGGACTGATTGACCCCATGGATTAATCAATGAGTTTCTCAGCTTCAGAGCAAAGTGCAAGTTGTGGGAGTTACCTGCAGTAGGATGCGTTTTAATTATTATTACTACAGCACACAGTAAATAAATCCCAGGGCACTTCACTTGGAGGCTTTACCCTCAGCGCTAATGATTTTCACAAGGCTCTCATGTTCGTCCAACTGCCTACGTGGGAAAAGACTTCAAGCATCACTATGCATTTCTTGAGGAAAACCTACAGACTTTATGGTACCTTAATGAGGTAATTACAAAGGGAGGAATCTATATAATCATAGGGCAAGCACTAGGTTACACCAGCTGCTCACCCAACTTACCTGTTGGCAGGAGCATCCCTGGGAGAAGCTATTGGGGGGCCGGGGCTGTACTTGAGAGGCACCCCGACTGTGCTGCACTGAACACCTTCTCCCCAGCAGTCCGAGGCAGGGCTGCTGGTACCAGAGCATCCCCACATGTGCTGGGAAGCACACACTGCTCCTGCACAACCGCAGCCATCCCTGGCAGCTCCCACCCGCCCCACAGCAGCCTGGTGGCCCAGGGTTGTTTTTTTTTTCCTTTCTGTCACAGATTTCTTTTTAACTTGCCACAACTGTATTTGAAAGACATGGGGAGCTGCAGGAAGATTTTAAGGAAGGGGAAAAAAAGAAGTGAACACAGGCCATCCGCAGCCTAGGAAAAGAAGTTGAAAGAGATGCTCCAACTGTAGCGGTGTCAGATAGCCTCAGGCTCCTCTCTCCTCACACTCTTCAAACAAACAAACTCTCAACACCTAGAAACAGAGGCTGCACATGTCAGGGGAGAAAAAAATCAGACACACCAGTAAAGACACCGAACTCCTCCCGGACTTGACTTGCGTGTAAACACTGACAACTTTCGGCTTGACTGTTCTCGTCTTCCTTAGCCTGGCTCAGGAGCAAACGTGTGCTGACCCAGGGAGTCAAGTCACAGCGCAGTAAATAAATAGATGTTTCAGGCAAGCATATCAGAAATGGAAAGTTTTGTTATCCCTATGAATCTAGGCAGGGTAGCTGTATTTAGCCTGCTGCTGCTGTGCACCTCTGCTTGTCTGCCTGCGCAGAGAGCAGCCGCAGTCCTTACCTTCGGCTGTAGCCTACTCAAGCCTTCATGTTTCAAGAGAAATGAATATTACGTAGAATAAAATACTGCTTGGTACCTGGTGGCCTCAACTGCTTTGACATTTGAATGAATTCAGAGAGTTTTATTTACAGATGGAGGCTCTGGATTCTGTTTCTGGCACTTGGTCAGAGGGAGTGGGAGAAGAAAAGTGGCCTCGGTGCCAAAGCTGCACTTGGGTGGGCAGTAAATATTGGGCAAGTTGGGAGGTGGCAGGACTGCATTGCTGCAAAGAGCCACAGCGTCCTGCCCCAAAGCTAGGCTCCAGCATACTCTGAATTCATGGGAAATTCACCTGTGGAGCAGGAAATTTAACTGAAAAAGCAAAACCACAATAAAAAACAGCTCCACGCTCTCTGGTCTTGGTGAGCACTGAATGAAAATGAACCTCTGCAGCCACCCTGAACAGGACGTGTCCTGACAACTGCATCCCTGCGGTCACGGCACCTGGCTGCTGATGCTTCTGATGGGGACATGGGGATGAGGTTTATGGTAATTTTCCCCTTCCTCTTTCACACTTAACCCCTCTGCCCCTTCTCACTACGGCAGGCTCCATCACAAAGGCAGCAGTCCCCTTGCCTGAAGAATGACCTCAGGATTCAACTGGCAACCTTAAATTTAACAGAGTGCTTTTGGCAGGGCTCTGTACCATCAATTAAAACACAGAGAGACTAAAGCCAGTAAATTAGAGAACGTGACAAATGCAGCACAAAGCAGTGACGATCCCAGAAGGTATCAAATTTAGTGTTAAAGCAAAGAAACAATAGGAAAGTCCAAGACATTTCAGAGTGTAGTGAATCAAATTAAATTGCCTAAAATTCCACATGGAATACATTTGACAAATTTCTTTCCCCCTCTTCAGCTTTCTGTTTGAGATGAACTGTCGTCTGGCAGCTTCAAACGTCTGGCACAACTTCAGCTTCAGTTTGCTGGGGCTGAATCCAAACACGAACCTGAACTTTACCAGTTCTGCTCTTTTTGTAAACATACTTGCTGTGGCTGCCAAATGCTTTCCAAAAGCACACAAAACCCAGAATCCAAAAGGAAAACATTGTCTTGCTGCAGTAAAATTTGCATTTTACCACCTATGGGTAGCATCCCCCCTGCAGAGCCATTGGGTGGTCAGCACCCACCGTGCCCTCTATTTCCTGGTGCATTTTGAAAGGGGACTGGAGAACAGGGAGGTCCCATGGGAGGGATGCGGATCCCACGCACCCGGTACGAGTCCATCCAGGCAGCGCGGGTGGCACTTCTTCCCCCAGGGCTGCGTGGGCAGCTGATAATACAACAATTAGCAGTAGGATTCCTCAGACAGATGCTGGGTAAGACGAGCAGTAAAATGTCATTATACACATGGCACTGATAGCAAAGACCAGTTTAGATTACCCCAGTGAGTAGTCTCCAGAACAAATTCATTTTAGGGTAGGGAACTTCAGGCAGAGGAAGAGACAGATATAAAGAGAGTTATGATCCAATTGCTCCTGAGCACAGATAGCATCAGCCTTGATTTATCAGATTTTTTTTCATTTTGCTTTTAAAACAGAACTGTCTCTGCAAAACGCTGACAAGGAAGGCACAGTTCTTTGATGCAGGATGCAACCCTTCCCCAGCAGCACCCCACGGCCCAGGAAGATTCCCTCTTACAGAAAACAAATCCTTTCTCCCTCCATTTTAAAGCTTTTTAAAACTACCCATCTCCACAAACCATCCCACTGTGGAAGGGGAACACGAGACCACCTCGAGGTTGAAGAGCAGCAAACAACAGAAGTGTGTGAATTCTGGCACAAGGCACAGCAGCAAGCAGATGCTGTTAGAGCAATGCATCTTACTGCCCATGGACCACCGGCCTCAGCTCTGAGAGCCACATGGAGTTCCACCACAGCCCAAAATAGACAACATCTGGTTGATATAAACACTGATTTATTGCATGTCTTCTCTCCCCTTGGATTTTAATTATGAGCAGCTCTTGTAACCATTATATTTGTATTTGTTTTATCCATCTACATGTTCTTCTCCACTATTAACTACAAACTCGTTCTAAAAATAGAACAAAATATACTTAAAAATATGCATATGGACTTTATTAAGGAAATCCCTACACTGAATTTTCAGACGGAGCCGAAGTACCACTGAAACCACTGATTAGCAAGCCAGCCTTTACCTGATTTGCTGAATAGAATGAGACTGAAGAAACTCCTTTTTTTTATCACAATAAAACCCCAAAGAAAACAAAGTACAAAGCTGACTGCCGCTCCTAATGTTAACCAGCGTGGTAATGAATAAAAATCACTCATTATCACTCCACTCTGCTCCCAGAGGATGCTGAGGGTGCTGAGCCAGTTTCAATGGTCAGGTGTTGACATTTTCAAGACCCTCTGTAAGGCGGCCCTTCCTCAGCAGAGACAGAACCAGACCGTGCCTGAAGAATAAAACATTCTTTCTCCCCTGGCTAAGAGCAATACAGTCAGGAGTGCAATAGTTGGAAACCTTCGTACTGGGCAGTTGTTTTTTTTTTTTCTGATGTAACTCTTGATCTTTCTGGGAATAAGTTGATTTAGAAGTGACTTTTTGATTTGTATGGTTGAATAACTACCACCGTAAAAGAACATACAGTGCAACAAATAAACAGCGCTTGCAAACTTCAGAACTCTCTGCCACCGCTCCATCCATCAAAACTAATTCTGTAAGAAAACAAAGGATGTGACAAACCCAACTAACCTTTTTCCCCATCTTACAAAAATCTAGTTCTGGAAATGTTGTAACGTTTCCATTAAACGACTGAGTCCTCTGGAAATGCTTAGCGGCCAGCATGGGTCCAAGCACTTATGCAGAAATCCTGTCCCTCTCATGCCACAGAATTTCTAGGAATATGATGGGAAACAGAAATCGCCACAGATGTCTGAAGTTGGGAAGCAAAAAGGGCCAGTAGCTGGGTTTCTGTCACCCCAGTGTCAGTACACTGCGCGACTCGCACACCAATAAACCCTTGAGGTGCCATAATGTGAATGTGAGGAGTACCTTGGCTCTGTATCTGCTTTTTAATTAAAAAGTTTTGCATGTAAGCAGATACCTTTTCTTCTTCAAAATGCAGACTGACATCAACTACTTATCATTCCAAAGTGATTGCTAGAGGAAACACGATTTTAAAATACCATACTCTAAGGAAGCTTTCTTACTCCTGCCCATCATCATACTGTCTGGTCCCCTATCACATCAGCTCAATCGTGTGAGTTTTAAGCTGACATCCAAAAGTCAGGCCATTTGAAGACACAGAAGTCAGCTATGATGATGCAATTTTTTTTTTTTAATTTTATTTATTGATTAGTTGAAAAAGAAACATCGACTGGCGGATATATTTTAAAGGTTAAACAAGCATGATGAATGATACCAAAGGAAGCCCTACCAAACCTTGATTCTTACTTCTTTTACAAACTACACAGGCATCAACAGCCTAAAGATACAATGATCCAAATTTACCAGTGGGTACCAGAGAGGAAGATGCTTGCGCTTGAGACTCATCGTCTCCTTACAGATGTGAAGGGAGCAGTTGGCACCCACCCCAGGAGGATGCTTGCCTTGGCTCTTACGAGTAGCAGCACTTCAACACTTCCAAGTCACACATTTGCAGTTTTTTCAAACCCAGCCCTCAGTAAGGACTGTCAGCTACCGCTGTCACTAATGTCTAGCTCAATGTAAACACTTCGTTAGTAACGTGACGAAATTACACCTTCAGGTTTAGCCAAACCACTAAAATAAATCTTTCCAAAGAGCACATGTGCATTCATTTACACTGCACTGCTATGACCACAAGTTTAATTTTTACCTTTTAATTATTCATCGTGGATCAAGTCTCAATTTAAGCTAATATATAAAGATGAGGAAGAACAGGCACTTGTTTATCTCAGGTTTTTCTAATTAATTCAGGTTGTTCTTTAATCACATTACTTTTCTACTATGTGATAAGAAAGGAAAAAAAACAAACCAGCAACCATCCAAACAACAAAAAACCTTTCCTGTTCCAGAAAAAGCAGGATATTCCACAAAATGTACACACACGAATAGACTCCATTAAACCAATTAAAGTATTGCTGTATAGGGACAGTTCATGTCATCAACTCAGCCTACATCGGAGATTTTTCTTCTTCTTTTTGTCTTTAATGCCCACAATATTATGAGCAAATTGACCTAGTAACAGATAATGTGATGGAGATTGGCACAGGTTCCGTGAAGAATTTTTCCTGGAAATATGAAATTGTCCTAAATTTCCCTCCTGTTCCATACCTGCAGTGACAATAAATGGCACATCGACCAGCAATTTTATGTCTATTACCAGCCTCTGTATCTGAATTAATAAAAAAAATCCCTCTAACCACCCAAAATGTCTACTAAAAGTAACCTTCTGCTAGGTTTTTCTTAAATAAAAAACTTGGGAAAAGTTGAAATAAGAAACAAGAAAAATATTACTCAGTCCATAATTCATACAGTTTTAATGACATTTCTGACCTTTAAAACAAAAAGTATGAACAACTCACACAGACCATTGGGCAAACAGAAAAAATAACAAGAAAAGCCAGCAAAGAAAAGAGGAATTAACCATGAGGATTCCTCTGCAACTCCAATATAACAAGATTCATACTGTGTAAAAATAAAACGCCATGAAAACTTCACCAGCCCTCAACTCTGAACTCACCCAGTTGTTCCTTTGTTTACTGTAATGTCCATAAATTTCTGTTAAATAACCTTGTGCTGAGGCTGTAGCACTGCTGTTATTTTCACCAGGCTATTATTTTCTTTTCCTTGCATGCAAATATTAGCAAGACCCTACACTCAGTCACCTGAATTAGCTGCGAAGAATTGCCCAAAGGTGGATACAAACTTCAGCAAGCCCTTCTGATTCATGCTCATTGGTGTATTAACTATTTATCTCATCTGTATGAAACATCAGGTTCCTGGGTTTTTAAAGATATCCCATATTTCACAACCAAAATATGTGGCCTTGATTATTTTTGTGCTCAAGCAAAGGCATCCCTTGATGCTCAGCCAGCACACTTACAAGTCAGTTAATTATGCTGCCAATTATTCTACTGAGCCATTTGCCATTGCTCTCGCCTGACTCAAGCATATGGTTGGCATGGTGAACCCATCTCAAAAGCAAGTCATTACACGGAGGATGGGGCAGACACTGAGCTTCCACTGAACCCCAACTAGAGAGACCACCAGCCCTGAATGAGGAGGATTCAGCTCTGTGTGGTTAACCTTCACGTTTTTCTGAATGTTTGTTAAAAAATCAACCTAAAGTGACTACAATTTTTTTGCTGATCGTGGCTGCCACAGGCAAGTCCTTTCTCCTTGCAGAACTCTCCCTTCTGAACTCCTCTCCCAATACCACTGTGGCCCGTGTCCACATACAGTGAAAATGAGGTCGTAGGGCTGCTCTGGGAGCCCCCCCACTGCACATGGGCGGGAAGGCAGGATGTGCAACAGGACAAGCAATACTGAAGTGCTCTCCTCTCTGTGCACAGGGCCAGGACACCTGCATGGCATCTATCTGCAGCATGCTTGGCCTGATAGCTACTTATTTCCTGGAGCACCAAAGGGATTGAAGCTGGAAAATGAAAAGGTAGTGGGGAGGAATGTAACCATCTGGGGAAGATCCCCCCAACCAGTAGTTTCAGAAAGAAAAATACAGGCTGTCTTGTTTAAAACCGCTCTCATATGTTTACGCAGCCCTCCTCCTTGGGTATTTGCGCTACACAACGCCCCTGTGGAGCGGTGATATTATATGTTAGCTCTCTACCCTATTATTTCTGGCTGCTTAAGCAGCAAAGGACCAATATCCCATTCAGCTATGCTCAGTTGGTGCAAGAGAAATCAGTGAGATATCGCTCTGCAGCTCACTTCACACACCTCTCGTCCTTGTGTGGCACTGCTTGGTTTTGACAATGATTGACGACTCGTACCAAGCCCCTGCATTCGCTATTACTAGGAACCTAATGGGTATTTCTTCATGAGCTAACCCTTATCTTGCAAACTCTATGAGCTTTAAGGGTAGAAAGCTTATCCTCTGGAACAGTCCTTCACTTCTGAAACACCTCCTTCTTTCTCCAGTGATTTACCGTTCATTTATCTTTATGGGAAAGCTGGTATTTCTGAGTTACAAACCTGAGACATCTCAGGCTCTGCTTTATGGAAAAGCCAGCCAAGAAATGAAAAGCCAACACTCCCAGCAGCATATTGGCTGGTTTTAGACCATAGTTAATGAGTTGTCAATCATACATAATTTTACATTAGATTTCATTTACATTTAAGTGGACTGAGCAGTGCTGTACATATCCATCAATGAGTTTTCAGTGACCATCGATAATTAATAGTCTCTGTTCACCCTATGATCTTGTTTCCCAAATCCAGGTTGACATCTACCAGGCAGACTTGGTCTCGAGATAGTTATTTACCCCAAAAGTTATTCACACCAACACAGAGCAGGCACACAGCCATTCTTTCAGTGATGATTTACTTCATTTCCCAAAGTCATCTCTCTATTTCTGGGTACAGAAAAAGTCCTTGGGTCATCTCGATTTAAAAGGGACCTTCCAACTGAGCAGTGCCAACTCAGATGTGGCAGGAAATCAACCGAGGGATTAATGAATTTTATTCACCTACTACTCAACATCTTACAGAAGAGCCACAGAGGTGTTCGTGTCTTCTCCAACCTCTCACCCAAATGGGGACAGTCTTGAAAATCTTGCCTACATTTGGCATTATATGCCACAGTCTGATTTTCAAGCTGATAGCTAAGGAAGACTGAAGGATGAAGGTCAAAACCATGGTCTGGCTGGGCCAAACCATATTCGTTGTGACAAGTACATCACTTGACAAACAAGCACCATCACTTCACCTTCTGAAACTCTACCTGGTCTACCAGGGAACAAAGAAGTGCCCACTGAGACCTAGCAGGCTCAGGGCCACTCTAAATCATGAGCATCCAAACAACTGATAGGTAACAACATTGCAACCCCCCAGCAAGGGTTTTGTCCATTAGTTGTGAATTTAGGCAGTTTTCTGAGCCTGAGGGCTAAAAGATGAGCAAGTCCGCAAAGGATACACTAGGACAAGCAAAGGAGAAAGCAGTAACTCGTACTCTGTTGCTACACCCTGCTAGCTCCAAGCCTTAAAACCTATGCAGAATTTAGTGATTTATTCTGCTTAGCTCCAGATAGAATATTAAATATTCTCTTCCGTTTCACAGCAAGGCAGGGTGTGGGGACACAAGGTGAAATCATGTCTGTTTATGCCACCTTTTAATTTAGCTGATTTGGGCTGAAAGGATTGCGTTAGAGATGAATTAGTCCTTAAGAGGTTTCTTTAAAGCAAGGAATTTAAAATAATTCTGAAAACCTTAAGGCCTCCTAACAAATGTGACTATTTTTCTGTGTTTCAGCCCTGTAAAAAAAAAAAAAAATAACTACTGAAGCAACAAAACTCTGTTTCTTGTTGTAATGAACAGTAAAAGCTTTTCTGGGGGGAAAAATCCTGATTAGATTGTGACTGTGTGTTACTTCCAAACGTAAAGACATTTTGCATGAGACAATATTAAGATGCTAAGATGCAAGGTTTGATCATTAATTTTGGCTAACACTACACATTAGTGTTGCTGCAGTCTTAGATTTTTTTTTCTTCTCCCCTGGTTTTAGACAGCCTTAATCATGCTTACAGCCGATTCTAATTGCTGAATCGTATCACTCTCCACCTTCTCTAAAATGCCTGGGGCAAAAGAAATAGTGAAGATTAATGACAGATGTGTAATTAGAAGAAAATGTAAAGATCTTGTGTTAATCATTCAGAAATAATTTGATAAATATGAAATTCTGAAGAGCTCTCAGAGCAAAAGATGATAAAACGAGTCCTGTAGCACAAAGCTAAGCAAAATTTGTATGTACCACACTCCTTGGAACTGGAAACAGGAGAGCTCGTGCGAGCACGCGCAGGCGTGTGGGAATGTGAGTGAGGCTTTATTAACATAATGGGATTCAGCATGGAAGACCATCTGTTTTAATTGAGCCAGCTTATTCGTACAATGCTTTGCTCCACTAATCTTGTTTAGATTAATGTTAATGTTCTATTAAAAGGTAGTTTATCATCCCACAATACTTAGTTAAAGTGATCACACCCATAGTAATATTCTCAGCTCCTTTGGAGGCAGAGAGCGTGCTCATTACCAGGCTATTGATCATCTCACAGCGCAACTATAAAGATTGGGAACCTTGGTTAAAAGTAACCAGAGGTTTGGTTTTGGGTTTGGTTTTTTTTTTCAGTAAGGAAAAAGGCACAGATAAATAACTTTTATTTCATTAATTTAACATTCAAGAGAACACAGTCTGCAAAATGATTCTCAATTATGCCTTTAGGTAACTAGAAAAAAGATGCTTTAGCTAATCATACCTTTCAGGCTGCAAAAAAGAGAATATGTATTCAACCTGAGATAGGCTGCTATTTTTTCTTTTCTTTCAGACACGTCTTCTCACCGTGACACCTGGGATGTCCTTGGCCTTTGCTTGCAACAAGAGAGCAGGAAGTTGGCTGCTAGGTGGACATATGCCTATTGTTAAAGATGCAGCCACGGGGCAAGTCAAAAAAGAATAATAAAGTACATTTTGTGTATGGATCTTAAATCCTGAATTTGTAGGAGGCATCAGTATATCCTGAAGGTTTTATCTTCCCGGCCCAGTATGGCAGAATCTGAAAAAGAACTCCTGCATGATCCATGGCTGGAGAATACTGTACCTAAATGTTCTGGTTATTATTTCTAGAAGACTATGGCTTTATAATGAAATTATGTGCAGGCCAAAGACGCAGTGATTCCATCATTTGTTTTGGGCGGTGGTGCTGGATTAGCAAAATGGACTACAACCAACTATACAACAAAACCAGGATTATAATCACAAACCATCTGAGGTGGGTTGTACTGAGTGACAGAGTGAGTTTTCTTCCCAAATACCTAACACTACCTGCTAAACCTTCCTCCCCACTTCCCTCCTCTCATCTTCATAAAAGCCATCTTGACCTGCTCGAGCTTCAAGCCCATGGTGAGGAGCACACCTCCTGGCTGTCCCTCCCACCATGCCGTTCAGTTTCCCTATGCACTCCCAGTTGCCCCAAGACACAGCTCCGTGTCGAACCCCTCAACACTTCTCACCCCTCTCCCATGCCACCAAAGCCTTGGCATTTTGTTCCTCTTCTAAACCAAGTAGCTTTGCTCCATTGCTGCTCCACCACTTCAGAAGAGCTCCATCAGGAGCAGCAGCAACACTACCTTCACATTTCCCTCCTTCAAACACCTCCTTTGCCAGCGCAGATAAAAACCCCTTGACAGTGGGTAAGACAGCTGGCGTGCTGGATGACTGCCTCTTGCGTGGAAATTGTTGTCTCTTTGTTTCTCAGAACTCACCCCATCTGTCCATCTTAATTCATCAAACGTGTCCTGTCTTACACTGAAACAGCAAACCCACAAGGGCAAGGATCAAGCTTTTTGTGTGTATTTTGTACAGCTCCTAGTTACGATGGTGCCTACAACTGCAGCTGCTAAATACCATCTCGCGTACCAATAAAGTAACAAAAGAAGTAACCCCCTCTCTGCCCCAAATTTCAAGCGTGGCTTGAAAGAGACCACTTAGAATTTTTATTTCCTAAGGGAACATTTTATAATTACATTTTGGACATATGAACAAGGAAGATGAAGGATACCAAGAGAAGATGAAATATATGTGAAGAAATTCTTCACACGCCATTCTAAAAACAATAATCTCAGAAAGCAATAATTCAAGTGAGACTTCTTCCCCGAATACCAAAACATGCCAGTCACTAATTAAAATTCTGGAAAGCTTCTTTGTGATACAAAAGCATCACCATTTCCCCTCAGAAAAACAGGGGACCCAAGGAGAAAAGGTAAGCAGTCTGTGCAGGAAAGCCCAGGACGATAAATCACACAACTCCAAGCTACATCAGACATTTGTTCTCACACTGGCTGCGGGGATGCCGAAAGCTCCCTGCTTCAGCCTGGAGTAAGTTTTAAGGTTCTGAATAAAACTAAATCTGAGAGTAGCCCATACACTGAGCTTTTGAAAATCCCATCTGAGCTGACTTCAAAACACACTAATTATGTGGATTATGTAGGACACAAAAGCATCTTCTCATTAAAGCACCACGCTCCTAGATGAAATCCTCTCTCAAATTGGTACTCTAGTGAAAACAAGACTGGCTGAGGACGCGTGTGGATGAGCCACAATTTTTCATGGGAATGTTGGAAGAGACTTAAATGAACCCCTTAATTTGCAGAGTGGAATCGTTAATGCTTCCCTCGGAAAGACAAGACACATTTCCACCTCTAACGAGCGATATACATCTATAGCTAACAAGCCATACAACCTCTGAGCAAATGTCGGCAGCTTCACGAGGGAAACTCACAAGCCAGGGATTACACTGGGAAGTTGATAGCGATCAGGGTTACAAATCACTGATTTCCCCAGTCAAGCACCCATTTGGGCTGTGTCCAACACTGAAATCACAAGCAACAAAATACAATTAAAATACACGGACATCTCAGCCCCCATCTGTTTTCGTGGTTTACTGTCCTTCCCAAACAACTTCTCCATGCTGTGCACAGCCCACCAGCGTGGCTGACTACACCACGACCCATCCCCTTTGCAGCAACTCTGGACTGGGGATACAAGGGCCTTGCCTCACTGGCCACTCGTTTTGTGGAGCATTTGCCACATTTTGGGGACGCCTTACCCTGGCATATAAGGGAGAGCAGCTGGGATCTGGCTTGCACATGGTCCTGCCTGCTGCCTCCAAGCACTTTGCTGCTTTGTGCTGAACCCAAGTGTTGGGAGAGGCTGCCGGGGAGTGAGAACACGCCGGGACAGCCTGAGCTGCACGGAAGGACTCTTACAGCGTCACAGTTAGCAGGCAATTAACTTGAAGATGCTTTTTTATTCCATCATCCATAATATTCCACATTATCATGCACCAAACACTTTTGTCTCTCCACTGAATTTAGGCTTTAAATGCGTTTAAACGCGGCCTAACTGTAAGCGCAGCCTAAATTCAGCTAAGAAATGTATTCAGGAACCTGTGACTAAGCTGCATGGGCTGTTAGCCAACGCACTGCATCTTACACATGACAAATTATGCATTCAGCCATTGTTTGAAAGTTTTGAATTCACTGTTGGTGGTAAACTTTTTACTAGAACACACAGATGGTCCTGCCTGATCTTGTTAATGAAAAACTCTCACACAGCTACAAAAACAGACGTGATCATCTGTTTTTCAACATTCTGAAAAAAATCTACAGAGGTGTAAGGTGCTATACAAATGAGAATAATTAGCTTGTGCCATCTGTGGACATTAAAAAAGGAGAGTATCTGTATTCCTATGTTTTATAATGATAAGCATTATGTCTCCAGCAAAGTATGCACTTAATAACTTTTCAATTTATTGTGACCTTCTGCTCCAATTTACTTAAGGAACTATCATACTAGCTGTGCCTCACACCTTTTTCAACTTATAATTAGCAAGTAATAAAAAATGCTATTAAAAAGTAATAAGTCTGAAGCTTTCTGACAATTCGCTGATTAATTCTGAAAATTTTAAAGCTCATTGGAACATACTTGGCTAAAACATTGATTTTATGTAGTTCTCAATACCAGTAACGAGTGCTGGTGCATGACTGAGCCTCAGCAAACCAACACACCACGGCTGCAGGGTTCACACCCTCCAACGTTACCTGGATCCATCACAGGGGAGCATTCTGATCTAAGTTGAGAGGGGAGCTGCATTCTGTCCTGGCACACAGCGTGCTGTGTGCCTGCGGACTTCAGCAGGAAGGGCACAACGCTGCAGCAGCCTGGGCATGGGTGCCCTTAGCGCTGATGAGAAACAGTTAATATTGATGAGTTACATAGAGGGACAACAGTAAAAACAATCAGCATCCAGTGTTTGACTTGGTTCTGCATAGAATCATAGAATCATCTTGATTGGAAGGGACCCTTTAGATCATCAAGCCCAACCATCACCCTAACCTGCCAACCATGCTCTGGTATCGGTCACACAGAGGGAAAGGCAAGCAGCCTTCAGCCTGCACACCCCCATCAGCACCATTTTCTATGCAGAACCCCAAAAAGGACCTAAAGCCCTGAGCACTGGGTCAACAAATGCCATGTTTTATTTAGTACTTCATGGATTACCATGAGTTTGTTACATGCTGGTAGCAGATCCGTGGTGTACGATGCAAGCACCAGACTATGACTGCCATGCCCCAAACAGCCTGTTACCCACTCAGAGAAGATTAACATACATAACACATCTCGTGTTCACCTTGTAATCCCAGCATGAACACCCACAGCTGCAAATACAAAGACATACACAGTCCTTGCTCTCTTACCCGTTGCATGTTTTAGTACCAGCAAAGGTCTCTCTGTTCATACCTGAGCTGAAGCCAGGAGAACTGTGTGAGGACACAGGCAGAAGACATCGAAAGCATTTTTTAACTGAGCAGCGTCCGCTTCCAAGAGAATTCTGTGGCCTCACTCATTTATAAACCATCCTGCAGCTCCTGGTCTTTTTGATCTGCACTTTGCGATCTGAGCTACTGCTAACCTGACTCGCCCATCGCCTTCAGAAAATGCGCCAAGATTTACCTGCCCAGGGCAAGGGGTTTGGAACTAGATGATCTTCAAGATCCCTTCCATCCCACAGATCAGAAGTGTGTGTAGGCCAGGCCCAGCTTCTAACAGCAACTCTCCCTCATCCATTTCTACCTCTCTCATAGACACTGGTTAGCCAGTCTTTGCCATCAGTCCACAAGAACTTGGTATTGTTTCACCCTTGTTGGGTGAACCATGTTTCCTTCAACTAACCCATTTTCATTTCTATTCCCAAAATATTTCCTATTTTCCCTCCTCTGATTGCATTTATTTGTGAGACAAGAATGTATGGCCCTGTTTGCTGAAGGTTTGAGAATACCTGCCTTTATTATTACTGCTGTGCTCATTAAAGCTGCAGCATCTCCCAATTAATTTATTTTAAATTATTTTTTTTTCCAGACTCCCACTGGATAGGAAGGAGCATAACTTTACTTTGAGATGATTTAGAAAAGCCTGCACGCATTGCTATCTCCTAAATGCACTCTGAAGTCAAATCAATTCACAACGTCATGTTCATAAAATGGGAAATGATAAGAAAAGAATGAGTTCTGTTATACAAATTACCAGCAATTCAGTGTGGTGCTTTAATGTCATTTCTGTTCTTCAAGGATGTCACCGAACGCACCAGGCAAGTAAAATGCCCCTATGAAATTAAGACACTAAAAGTAAATGTTTGCTCCTATATTGTAAAGAACCTCATAAACGTCAGAGGTTTTTATTTCATGCACACCACAGCTTGTAGAGACACCAGGAAACATTTGGTTCTAATGGGAAACTGATGTTCGCTTCAGCACTGCGCTGCCCATTAGTACCGACCGAGCGATGCTCTCCTGCACGTCTGAGCAGCCAGACACACAGCGCAGCACAGAAACACCGTGTAGTTCCCATTTTGTTTTAAGTGCCAAAGAGATGAGCAATTCATGTACTACTCACAGAACCACAGAATGATAGAACATACTGAGTTGGAAGTGGGACCCATAAGGACCATCGAGACCAACTCCTGGCTCCACAAAGAATCAGCCAAGTTAGAGCATGGGACTGAGCACATTGTCTGGATGCTTCTTGACCTCAGCCAAACTCAGTGCTGTGACCATTTCCCGGGGGAGCCTGTGCCAGTGCCTGACACCCCCTCTCACTACAGAACCTCTTCCTGACATCCAACCTAAACCTCCCCTGGGGCAGCTTCATGCCATTCCCTCAGGATGTATCCCTGGTCACCATGGAGAGGAGCTGGGCACCTGCCCCTTCGCTCCCCCCATCTGTGGCCAGGAGGCCACAGACTGCGACGTTGTCTCCCCTCACCGTGTGTAAAGTCTGGTGTCCCTTAACACAGGTGAGCTTAGGAAATCTTCATTTTCATTAACTGGTAGATCAAAAGTTGATGGCGCTGTTCCCCCTTTTCTACCCATCAGTGTTCAGCAGCTCCACTCACCTCTGGCCCATGCTTGCGTGGAGGAAAGGTGACACGCTGGTACTGGCTGGGCAGGAGGCACAGCAGTTTGAGGGGAACACACTCTGGGTGCTCTGGCACTTCATTGCTTTTTGTGACCTCTTTTCTGCCCACGTTACTGGACACAAGAGCAGCTGATGCTGCCACTCCATGAGTCAGAAAAAACACAGATGGCTTTATTAGCACACACAGCTCCAAATCCCCCATATCTCTCCCTCACTTCCACATACTTTGTTTCATTCCCATTTACTCAGTGAATGTGTAACTCTGAATGCAAAGCCAGACAGGAGGCAAGGAGAGCCAAGGAGACACGAGGTGACGAGGGTGGGTGCAAGCAGAAGAGAGAAAGGTACTGAGGCTGGTGATTCAGCTCGGTGCTCCTTTGCTGCTCCACACACTCCCTACATTTTGGGATATATCAGCATTCTGGGCTGTACTAGTGTGAAGATGAGCTTGGCTGAATACTACAACCCTGCATGATGACTGCAGCTGGATACTCTGATCATAACCAGGGGTCTGTGTATGTCCTGCTTTTTCAGTATCTCCTGGTACCAAGCAGTGCTGTAAGAGCCAAGTGCAAACACACAGGCCAAGAGAGACCAGCAACTCAGCAGCTTCCGCTGAAACACGGGTAACAAATAACTAAAGGCTTCGTACCCGAGATGCTCCGGTCCCATTCTAACACATGCAGACAGATGGTCAACCCCCAGTGACTCAAACCTTGCTGTACACTTTGTAACTTCATTAGGTGATTCAAAAAAGGCCCCAACATTAAAAATCCAGTTTCAGGTATGAGAAGGGAACATCTGAACATCTGACCGCAGCCTCCTTGGGAAATGGGGGCTGAGCCCCTCTCACAGCCCAGGTGTTATCCTGGGGAGGGAGGGTATGTGCAGGCAGGAGTCCAGACTCCCCTGTTGAAGAAGAAAGCACCGCTCCAGCGGTACAATTTTCAGTCTTGCAAATGCTAACAAGATTTTCGTGTTTGAATTTTGGCTTTAAGTGAGTAAAATCAAAATTAAGGGATTTCCGTGCGTGATACTTAACACACACACGCACTTTTGCATAAGGGATTTGTGTTTTGTAAATTATACCCTTTAGACATATCACTAGTCATTAACCTAATTTAAATTTCAATAAGGAGATCCTCCGCTTTTATCATTAAAATTAACTATCTCCTCACTGCCAAGATACAATCGGGAGAGCGAGGTGAAAGGATATCACCAAGTAAGTCTGATTAAATCCACTTTTTATTCAGCAGCTCCTTGTACTCCCCTGCAGTGATACAAAAGCATCTCCCAAGCGACTTCCCCTCGCTGACTGTAACGTGCTGAAGTATCCCTTTTGCGGTGTCTCAAAGGCCACTTGCTGCCTGCTGTTCCTGCTAACTGCTGTCTGTCATGTACTGCTAAGATTTATACAGACACTGCTGGGATCATCTGGCAAGTGCTTTTCCACACAGCGTTCAAATGCAGAAGGTCATCCCAGGAATTACCAGTGCAAGTAGCAAAGGTAATCCTTGGGAACAAATCTGTTGGATTTCTGTGGTCATGAAGTTGTGTGATCATCGGAAGTTTGCAATCAGAGCAGGCAGTGACCCCCTCAACTGCTCCCAGCCCCCCTTCTGGTGCTGCGGGATGCAGCTGAAGTCTGGTAAAAGAGAAGGGAAAAGCTTTATCTGCCTGGAGCCAACAGGACAGGGCTTTTGTAAAAGCGAAGAAAATAAAAAAATCAGTGAGGAGATGCTGCCAGATCCTGAACCCACGTGGAACAGGAAAATCTGCACACATCCCAAGGGAAGCGGTGTCCCCAGGGCTCAGGCAGGGAAGCAGAGAGCCCTCCAGCCCCTAGCACTGGCCCTGCTGTGATCCAAGAAGACATGAGGAGGCAGGTGCTGCCAGGGTGCTCAGCACCTCTCCCCAAAAGCAGGGACAGCAAGCAACAACATCCCAGAAGTGCTGGTTAACAGAGTTTCAAATACTCATCGGGGAGAATGTGAAAGGAGCAGCCCGAGTGCAAGCATCCAGGCTAAGTTTGGATTTGTTTCAGTTTAACTTTATCTAGCCAAATTCTAGCAGAAAACACCACGAGTGTAATGAATTGGGACAGACAGCAGCTCAGCTCCTCTGTGGACTGGTGCCCTGTATTTCTAGACCAGAACAGGAGAACCCACAGGCTTTCTGGGCTGATTCACCTCAGAGCATATTCTTCTGCATTTCCTTCCTTGCAGAAGTAGCTTTAGAACTGGGGTTCAGCAAAAAAAACCCCACAACCCAGCAAAGGGAGTATCTGGAACAAGGACAAGGCTTTTCCAAGGCTTCCTCTAGAAAAGAACCTGCTCTCTACAAAAAGACTCCCCAGCACTAACCGAAGAGCCTCAGATTTTATGGGTCCTGGGGATGTAATACAAATTAGGAGGATTGTGTGTTTCACAGAAAACAGGTAGGAAAGGACGTTGAAAAGAAATGTTATTTTAATTGGATTTCTTTGTTCTCTTGTTATCTTCAGCACCTCAACAACGCCTGCAGTACTCAAAAATCTTCCGGGACTTAAGAAAGCTCAATTTCTTTGATTCCATTCTCATTTGGAAGTTGTATGAGAAATATTATTGGTACGTAAGAAAAACCATATGCACAAGAGCATGCGAAGGACACGCTACGCTAACTGTAGCAGGGTAAACGGTGCTCCACGCAACCGGCACCAGATGCAATCCAAGAATTCTAAATTCCAATCAAATGAATCTGAAGATTAATTGCAAAAATCCATCAAAGTACTTTGGGGAAAAATGGTAAACTGTACGTAAACATTCAAGGACTTTTGTAAATTCCCGTAGCCTATAATTAGGTTTACTGAATGCTATCAAATCCCAGGTTCCAGTGCAAACATAGACAGTTTTTTGTTGTTTTTAGATGCGTACACAGATACATGAAATGTGTCTAATTACCAACAGTTGTTTTGTTTCCCTGTTTAATTTCAACAGCACAAATCCACTCAGCGCAAAAGTTTCATGTACGCTGGAATAATTAACTGCAAAATCAGAATGTCTACAAAGTTGAAAAGTAAAATAAATCAAAAAAATAGAAACCAGCCATAAGCACTTGAAGAAGCTCTTTTGCCAGCAAACTCGGGGTAGGGATCATGGTGCCTGCACCTCCCATGCAATTTATATCCAGCTTCATTACGTTCTCATCTTTATTTTTCTCATTACAGAGAAATATAAACAAAAGCCCTTAATCCTGCAATTTCATCCAGGTGAAAGGAACAGTCTGCATGAAGCCCTTACAGGCTTAGCTAGACTATGCTTGCAACAGCTCTCCTAAGTCTGCAGAACCGAAATAGGTCATTTCTACAGCATCACTGGGTATGTCACCAATGCCCTCAAAATCCCCAACCCTCTTTTGTGAGGGGGAGTTTTAAAGATGACTTTGGTAAGCAAGTTCACTTTCCCCCATGCCCCCACATTCCAGAGACAGGTTGCCCACATGAGGAGGAGACATCAGGGATGTTTCCATGCAGATCATACCCTGTGCTGGGCCACGTTGGTGCTTTCCCATCAGAGGGGAATTTAACTCATCAGCATTTCTCCCTGCAAAACAGATGCTGAATATACATCCCGGGCTAAGATGATGCAAGACTTGCTGTGTCTCATACACAGGCCACGTCTGCATCCATGTATTGGGATGAATACATCACTATTTTTAGTAAATGCACAATTACGTATCATTTTAAGACTAAAGTCACAGGATGTTTAAACACACACACACCCAACAGACAAAATTATAGATGACATTCTTCAGCCTTAACTGTTCTAAACTAAGTATTTCCCGATCTTGAAGAAAGACTACACTAATCTGTTTGCTAGCTGAAGTAATTTTAGAATTAACCGGAACACTTTTTATTATTATTGGTACTTGCATATTTAATTTTAGAAGTGTAAATCATATAATTAAAGCTTTGACATAAGAAGTGATTATGTTGGAATACAGCTCTCTTCATGCTTTGAGAAAATAAAGAAGGGATGATTCCAGATTTCTATATTTAAAAAAAAATAAATCCATGCATTTTAGACTCACTCTATGGAATGCTGCATGAAACATTGTTCTTCTGCAGCCACACTGGAATAAATGAATGGGCAACATCCTCACCTAGCTGGTTGAGCATTTTAGGGGTCCAGCGTTGAGAGCACACCAGCAGCAAAATGAGCCATGCTGGGTGGAAACCAGTCCAACAGCCTCCCTGGCTTCACTGTGCTCCCAACTAATCCAGACGACTCTGCCTGTGCCATGAAGTAAGGATGCAGGAATAGACAGCGCTCAGCAGGCACGCTGTAATTTGTTACTCCATCATATCATGCATCTGGTTTCTCAGACTCCAAACTCGAGAGGTGCTGTAAGAAATTCTAAACTCCACATGTTCCTTGATGAAACTGTCTGCGACTCAGAAGGCAACATATGGATTACACTAATTTAATGGTGAGACTGGCATACCCGTTCGGCTTCTCTGATGCAGCAGCACAACCCAAGGACAGCACTGCTTTCAAATCCTGGCTGATGGAGCAGCAGGACATCCCTGGTGTGGGCACTGGAGAAGATGGTTCCTGAACGTGCACCTGAGGTCTCCCACCCAGAGCCTACAGTCTGCGGGCAGGACTCTGGCACAGAACTAGGTAGGGCTGCCAGCCTGGGCATGGGTGGCTGCAGGAATTCGTGGTGGCACAGACCCTGACCCAGTGATGATGTGCCGGGGCTGTGTAGTGTAAGCTGAGCAGCTCTCCAGCCCCCAGAGCACCAGGACTGTGAAAAACTACATGGTCCTTTTAGCCATTATAGCTGTAATAAACTTCCTCCCTGCGAGATCTCTCTTTCAAAGGACTGTGACAAAATCTCTTCTCTATTCCCAAACAGCTTTAACTGCCAGACAATTTCTACTGCTTTCTCCTGCCTGTCTCTTCCCCTTCCTGAAAAGAATCGGTGTTGCCAAGCTGAAGTAAACTGATAGCTACACAAGATAACTTTATAAAACACTTATAATTTCATATTGCATTAATAGGCTTAACATAATCTCTTAGACTTTGTTGGAAATTAGACCCTAAGGGAATTAGAAACCCAACTCACCTTGACTTTCCATTGTATTTTGAGTCTAATTGGCTTAGCATTTTTTGAAAACTCTAGCTTTAATTATTTGTTACATTAGTTCTTAAAGTTACAGCTGAGTAAGAAAAGTGAATAAAAAGCTGCTTATTCCCCTTTCTAGGTAGGGTAACAATCTGCAAGTGCATCAGCTGAACCTCTTAGAAAAGTGCTTTGGCCTCTCCCAGGTTCCAGGAAGCCAAATGCTTGGAGCATCCTGAAACACGAGCTCATTGGGAACAACTGGGGAACTGGGGCACCCTCTAACCTCTGTAACTTGGAAATCACTTTGTAAGTAATCTGTTTAATAAACAAAACTAATTCTGCAATCAGATAAGAATAAGCCCCCACCCTCCATTTCTGTAGAAATACAACATTATTCATGGTTTATCTAAATCTGTGACAAAAGATGCTTCTATACTTTGCAAAGTAACTTAATACTGTGGTCCAGGTATTATTCCATTCTAGACTGGGTTTCCTTCTAAGAAATCTCCATGTTTAATCTCCTTTGCAAGGAACTGGACCTAGCAGCAGAACTGGTATCCACAGCACAGCCCCCACAGCAGGATGGCCATGGCTCAGTACCTCAAGAGGAAAACCAGCAGTACAATGCCATCAGCTGGCATCCATGCATGGATTAATGCTCTGGAGTTCTTGAATTACATACATTAATGCTACAGTAGTACAAAGACTATGGCCATGAGTAATCACGACCTGGGCTTTCCTCAAAACTGTTTACTAACCTCCTTCATGGTCTTTCTGGCGTTGGTGTAGTTCCTTTGACACTGCAAAGATTCATTTTAAAAACAAGAAAGACAACAGCAAGTGCTACAAACTTTTGGCCGCTGTACGCTGGAAAATGCACGAACTGCAAAACCCAACGAGTTGTATGATCCTCTAGCTCTCAGTGCTTCTACATCTCACACAGCTTCCACCATGCCTTAGCATCTATCTGCCCAAAGGACCTAAGGCCAAGATACTTGAAGAACAGGGAGGAAGACAGGGTAACCTGTAGCTGTTGTGTGGCTTTCAGAGATCTACAGTCTGCTCCAGGGACAGTGGGGATGGAAAAGAAAGCTTTCCAGCCAGGTCTCTCTCTCACTGTCCCTAATTAAATCTGTCGCTTTCATTAAATCTGCACTAGATTTGTATTTCTATCTAGATTTAAAGGTGCTTTGTAAACAAAAAAGGAGAAATAAAAAGAAGAATACACTCAAAAGTGTCTGCTCCTTTGGGTTATTACAACAAACAGCCAAGCCACGTACCCACAAATGCAGGTGGAGTCTAATTTCAGTCTTGCCTTAACCAGTAGCACACTCACTGGTTTCACTGGCATTATGCCCCATACACCAGTAAATCGTAGCATCTCCATTGCCCAGATCCCCCAGAAGCAAAGTTCCCACAGGCTCGGAGGCTTTTGAAATCCCTATGGAGGAGGCTACATCATCTTGGTCAGCTCCATCTCTCCACCTGGGCAAATAGATGCTCGCCTGAAGTGCAGGCTGTCATCCATACATATCACAGCCCCAGGGCAGAGCTACTTTTACAGAGCGGAGGAGAGGAAAGGATGTATTTGGCCCTAAAGCTGGCAATCTAAAGGAGTCTCTGTTGATGGATGGTCTATCTTTTTGTACAAGCAGTGCTACAAGACCAAGGTAAAATGAGTTTGTGGAATGCTTTAGAATTATCCATGTTAGAAAGCACCTCTCTCTATAAATTATTGCTATTATTATTAGCCTCTAAAGTAGATTTCGTTCTACAAAGATGCTACCTTAATAAATCTGAAGGTGATTTAGAAATGTAAACAGTTTGCTGGGATATTGAGCATTCAAACTCTTCCTCCAATTGCTAGAAAGATATAAGTCCAGAGAAAGGCAGAATAAATCTGAAAGCTGTAATGAAAGCAAGTTAACTTTATACCTCTTCCCAGCCTTATTGCTACCCATGGCACAACTATTATCTTGGGGGAGCCTAGATTCGTTTCCATTGCAGTATGTATTACAGCATGAGGACATCAGTTTGAGTGCTCCGTGTGTTTTCTGAATCATGGCAATGGGGTACACTGCTCCAAGCTCATCAGTATTCTCTCATTTGCTTGGTGGCCCAGGCACCCCTCTGCTTGCAGGCTGAGTAACCTTTGTGGAAGCGTGGAATGGTCAGCTGCTTAGCATCTAAAATACCAAGAAGGTCAAAGTGTGTCCTGGATGACCACACTTCACATTGAAATTCGAACGCATCACTGTTACCGTGTATTGCAATGAGAACGTGCACCAGCACACAATACTGGGTTTGTGACAAAGGTATAACCAGCTCCCAATCTTATCCAGAATGTGAAATCTCCTGGCCATACTTTCAGAATATGACATTTTAAACAGCAATCCTACTTCCAGAGGAATCTGATTTCCACGCTCAGCCAAAACGAGGCCTTTCCCATTTGCATTTTCTGTTGGGAATATTCCCACCGGGCGCTTCTGTCACCAGCTTGCAGGTGAAAAGGGAACCTTACGTATTTCTGGGGAACATTTTAGGGAGCTAAAATAAACACTTGAAAACGCACATTGGAGAATTTCCCTTAAACAGCAAGCCAGAGACAAACAGCACCTTTTGTAGCGCTCTCCCACACACACCAGTAGGTGATGGGAGCTGCTGGCTGGGGGACAGTGGAGCACAAAGTCAGTTCTGTCCTACAGAACACATGTAAGAGACAGACTGCAGGTGGGCAAGGAGAGAAGGACCAGGGAGGAGGCTTGAAAAGGGGTCATATAAGATCAGTATGCTTTTTTTCCCTTACTTTTTAGAGAAGGAAAACATAAAAGTGCTTTTTAAAAAATTCTTCTATTCCACATAGTCATGTTCTCTGTACTACCATCCATATTTATGTACTGGCTTCCGTGCCTGCCTGGTTACTTTGCCTGTAAACTCCTGATAGCTTGGATCTCCCCAGAGAATAAATTTCATTGATCCTAATATATACAGTTAGGAATATAGTTTGTAGCGATATTAGCATCAGAGAACATCTGTTTACTTTGAGTTAATCACAATTAATATTTATCTTCTGTCCGGCTAAAACACCCACCTACGTGAAGCATTTTGCTTCAGCTGTGGAGAGGAAATCTCTACGCAAAGGAATATGAAGCACATACCAGATTTCTGATGGGGCTGCATTAGGGTAATAGAGAATTAAGACTGACTGCTCTGCTTCATAGCCAATCCCATCTCAACACCCTGAAGTAACTCAGGAGTACAGGACATACACGTAGCTGTAGAGCAGTATGCTTCTACAGAGGTGAGCTGGGCACTGCAGACACCTCCTGGTGATGCAAAGAAGCGTTGAGTCACATCTAAAAATTTCCTCCAACTCCTTATTTTAACCAGAGCTATGGCACATGGCAACTGAGGGCAGGAGGAAACTCCATTGGCTGCACAGACCCATTTTCTCTCAAGTGACCACTGCTGGGCTTACGGAGAGCTCTATTAATTCCTCCAAGTAGGTACCCATCATTACCCTGGGCAATCTGGACGTACAATTTCAAAGCCTGAAATTCCTGCTCTCAGAAAACACGTCTGTTTTGATCTTTCTATGCAGCCAACCAGTAAAAATGTTGCACATATTTTCTGCACCTATCCAAAGAAATTTATCTTTCACACCCTACTTCATGCCATATGTTGGAAGCTGAAAGAATGAAGGATTTAGCTGTCAGTCTCTGAAAGCAGTACAGACCCTCTTCCAACTGCACACAGCGTCAGATCTGAAAGTATGACATTTCACTTTAGCTTCTGTCAGCACTATCTGCAGTGTATCACTGGTGCACTGTTGAAAATATCCTTGATAGGCAGCTCATATGCGCTGGATAAAGCGCTCATTAATCTTGCCTTTAAAGTATTGAGAAGTCGGGTGGTAACATTCTGAAGTGAACGCGCTCGGCTCCAGCACGGGAGGGATGTTCCCACTGCATTTCCCAGCCAACAAAGGGAGCCTTCAAAAAAGCCGCCTGGGAAGTGATTTCTGCCTGTTTGCTTTAGGTACACGGGTTTTCTTTACAGCACATCTCCTCCCTCCCAGCCAGTTTTGCGCTGGCAGCGGGGCGCAGCCACTGTTGCGACATGGATGATGATACTGCGAAGGCAAAGCCCCGGTTGGGTACCAGCTGGGGAGGGTTTCACCACCCATGCATCCCTCTGCAGCATACCCACCGCTGGTTTCCGGCCTTGGGACACAACCCTGGCTCTCAACAAACAGAATTAATCCTCTTGCCAACACGGTGGAGGTAAATTTTGAAAGAACACTTTTGAACCGCCTCAAGAAAGACATGCATAGGGTGATTCTTACAGCTGCTCTCCCCCCACACCCCATACTGCAATGTTTTGGTATTTAGCAGGAATAGTTCAGTCTGCAAGAACCTGGTTCCCTGACAAATATTTTAAAAATATTTCCACAAAACAAGGACACATCATAAAACATTTAATGAAAATATGGATTTTTTGCTTGGTTTTAATCCCTTCCCTATTAATAAAAGATTGTTTTTTTTAAAGATTCACTATTTATTTTTCTCCCTCTGCAACCCAGCATAGCACAAACCGACAGTAGGTTAGGCATTTTCCAACTGCAACAAGAAAACAATAAAATGAAACAGAATAATTTTTTTTTTTAGCCTTCTCCTGCACCTAAAACTTCCTGGGCAGAAAATGTATGATATGAAATTCAGTTTGACAAGGGATATCAATCACTTTTGGTGACGATCCTTCAATTCGTTATTTAACTATTTCAACTTGGTTTCATAGCAGAATACACTAAATACTTCACAAATAGCTGAAATGCTGCATTTCATAATAAAGTCAACCCCAAGTTTTAGATGGAGTCTTCCAGAGCAGTTCTGTAAAGAACAGAAAGACAAAGAAACCAAAATCTCAAAAAAAAAATCCCAACTGCTGTCTCTCAAGACTGATTTGTACTGCAATACCTACAGCAAAATTAATTGAATGAGATTTATTTTAGCTTCAATTATCTTTGTAGCCTGTTAATATCCCATCACTTGGCAGATATGCTGGCTAGATCCCGACATACCCACTTAACAAGCACCACACTAGATGATGACACAGATCTCCAACAATCAGCTACAGCAGAAGCCTGCTGAAGCCTCAAAACCTCTTAATTTCAACCAAGATGGGAGCAAAATGGCTGCACCAACTCCACATCTACGTGAGGTCCTGCAGGAGAGATACAGAAAGATGCTCTCCCATTCCTTCACATGAAAGCATGAATGAATGGAAGAAGTTCCCCAGAAATGTTCCTCAGACTCCATTCATGCTTGTGAAACAGACGCCCAGACTCCACACCCCACTCTCGCTCATGCCCACCCCTTGCTCCCCCATGGCAAAACAAGCTTTGGTCTAAAATCTGACTGTCCACATTTATTACCACGTAAGAATGTCTACGCCATGATTTCAGATGCATGTAAAACCCTAAACCACACACGTTTTACTAGGGCACTTCTCTCCGTCATAACATTCAGCCACAAACTCTAACAGCTTAGCATTAACTATCCTTTGCCAACATCTTAACATATACATCCCTCACAACCCATCTGCTTTGGAGAAACCTGGCAGAGAAGTTCCAGCAGTGCCTATGAGCTATGCCCTACGGCACACTGAGGGTACAGGGAATAAACCGTGGACAGCAGGTTCTCCAACAAAAATGCCCTGTTCCCCCATGCACACTGACTGACAGCTCAAGCCTTGTAGCTGTGCTGCAGCTGTACCAGGAGAAAAACCATCTCCAAGTCTTGGCTGAAAAACATTCTGTCTTCAATCCTATCTTCCCTTAATTTCTGGGTCCCAAGACCATATGGCAAGAATAATGAGAGGGTAACTACTGCTGTCGAAAGTGCATTAGTAAACGGGGAAGGATGTGTGCCAGAAACATGCCTCCCATGAGAATCCCACTGCAGGAAGTTTGGAAATGAGCCACAGGGACCCCAAATCTACTGTTCACCACTAGCTTCGGGAAAGGTGCACTCAAGGTCTGAAGACAACCACCTGTTAAGTGAAACTCCTCAAGATGGAACTCTGTCTTACTTCATCAGCTAGCTGGGCTCATGGGGCATACATGGCATTTTGGGAATACCCACCAGACAGGACCACAATGGCTACAGAGAACACTTTCTGCAGCAGAAAACATCTGTTAAGTCAATGTCTAATTATCACCCAAATGATAATATTCCTATTTTCTGTGGTGCCTCAGCGTGCAAGAGCCTGAGACCAACCTGTACACGGGGAGCAAAGAGCGAGACCTCACGGTACACCTGCCTCCTGACTTATTACATCCATCACGTCTGGAATTAGGAGTTTCAAACCAATAAGGCTTGACTTAGCTCCAGTGAAAGTAATAAGAAACTTGTGGAAAATGCTTTTTAAGTAAAACCTATCGAAGCTTTAGACCTCTATATTAAGTCTTCAAACACTCCATCTTACAAAGTTCAAGCGTCCAAACAAGAACTTGATTGATGTACAAATCTAATGACAGATGCTCACATACACCTGGTATGTGCATGCCAGAGCAACTGTTTGTGCATCAAACCACCACTCAAAGAGATTCCCCAAAATCATGGTAGCCTATAGACACAGAGCTGTGCAGGGATGCCTACCTGCACATTTGCACACACACCTTAGCAAAAAGCAGAGCTTCAAATAAATGTGCTCAGCAGATAAAGCTTCGCCCACGGCATCTAGTTTTGGTTCTACCCAAATAACAGGCTAAATAGTGTGTGTGTGTGTGTGTGTGTGTGTGTGTGTGAGAACAAGATCTTACCCTGAAAGGAGAAAACAGCAGGAGATCATCGAGGGGTTGTTGAGAAAGCACCTACATGGTAGGCGCATACCTGGTGGGTCTAACTTGCCTGAGACAATTTAATTGTACCACACAAAACAAACAGCTCTGCGCCACGTCGGAGCGTGTAGCTTCGCTTATCAGCACCTAAGCCATTTTCAGTGAGGCAGAACTGAAGTGTTTACGTGAAAGCTGCTTATGTGGCCAGCCACTTGAGAGTTCTTGCTGTAAAGGACCATGAAATAGGCACACTATTACGGGAATTAGGGACATTTCTCCGCGGAGGCCCGGCTGGCAGACCTGGCTTCATCTTCAACGGGACAGACTTCACACATCTTGCCCTGACCCACTGCACATCTGGATAAACCCAGAGCATGGTGAAGGTTTACCTCCAGTGGTTTATCATCTATGCTGGAGCCACGACTTGTCAACGACACGATGACAAGAGGAGAAACTCTGCCAAGACCATAAGAGACTCTGGGCAGTGCCTTTGAAAGGAAGAGCCTCACAGTCAGGGATGTCGGGGCGATCTTGGGGTTCCAGGGCATGTTTCAGGAAGCCATTCTTGATACCATCATGTGTTTCTGATACATTACTATTCTCCTCAGTAGACACATTTGGAAGGGTTGAAATTTCCTCTGTGAAATGTAAGTCTCAGAGACAGCGCTCGTCAATCAAAAAGTCAGAACATGCTGGAAGTGCCCGCACAGTTCCCTATTAACCTAGTGGCATCACGATACGTTAGACAGGAGATGCAGGTACATTTACTTCCCTGAGGAAATATTCATACTCCTGCAATATGTAAAGCTGGCTTGAAAAACTCTGAAAGAACCTCAAGTCTGAACGTCCAGCAATGAAGCTGCCATAAAGCATTTAGGCTTCATTGAAAGAAAACCTTACAGCAGGAATATTTCAATATTTCCAGTTGAAATTTTTCAGACACACAATCGCATGTGAGATTTACATTCCTTTTTGGAGAGGAAATGCCAAAATTTCTCCCACAATGGACATTTCCAACTTTCCTTTGCGGCTGTCTGAGGCTCAATCTGCCCTCGATGCAGTGGGAATACTGAAATCCAGTATATCTGCAGCAAGAAATCTGTACTTATGTTAGAAAACATGCATTAGCAACAGGAATTTCTACCTTGGCACACACCTATTGACAAATGACAGTCTCCCAGGCCCTTCCAGTCGCCCAGCTACACAGCCAAGGAGGAAATCAGCACATCCCAGGAGCTGTAAGAGTTCAGCCAGAGGCAGCCTGGGCCCCAGCGCTGAAAACCTGGGTATTTATCCCTCGCTCAACTCTTCTGTACTCCAGTTAGACCATCACTGATATGCTATTACCATGTTTTTTTTAACCACAAACCTAGCAGCAAACGCAGCACAGACGCACTATTTCAACTGTTTGGCATTATTTGTCATTTCTATTGTGTTTCATATGAGTTTCGTTCCAGAATGTGGCGGATATATTAATGATGGGGAAAGGCTGCTGTTTTAACAGCAATACAGTATCCCAATAACGCTTTTGTTTCCAAGTATTTTCATCTCAAGATGACAATTTCAGGCAATTAAACATTTCACCATCCCTGGGAAACAAGTAATTATTGTCGCTCCCATCTAACAGACTGAGGATCTGGCAAACACCAGTTGCTGACTAGATCAGAAACTGGAAATGGGACCTTAGGAATTACTGCACAGGGTGAGAGCTGGCAGTTGTGTCTCCCAGTGCCCCACACCCTGCCCCAGCCAGAGGAAGATGAGGGAGACAGTGAGAAATCTGGGGAATTTGTTCTGACCCCAAGAGCTGCAGAGCAGCTTGTTTCCCAGAGGTTTCAAGCTGTCTCTTATTTCTCAAGTGCAGTGTTTCAAAGCTGTGAATGCTTCTCAGCCATTTAAATGCCATATTTCCTGTTGAAGATGCTCAGTAAACTCTTAGTGTCAGTGACATCTTGTGGCAACGAACTCTTTGCTACAGAATATGGTAAATGCTGGCGTGAGAGGGATGGGAGGAAGGCTTGGGGACAGGCAGGAGCCCCCCGACTGTTGGCCCCACTTACCTGTTTGGTGCAGTGAGAAGCCGGACCCTGAGCAGACAGTGTTTATCACCCCTTTCTTCATATAACCCTTTATACAAAGGGCTATCCACGTGAAAAGACGTGACATTATACCAAAACCAGGAATTATATGATTTTTTCCAATTTCTTGCCCTTTGCATTGCTTGAATGCTTGCTTGGGCTTCTGAAGTCCACATGAATCAACCCAAGAGCTCAGTATGCAAATCTGGCATAAAATACATTTAAACAAACTGTTTGAGTTCATAAGGACTCAAATAATTTCGCTTTCTCTTTCACTCATTCTTTCTTTTGTAGACTAGAAAAAGGATTAGTGCATGTCCAGCTATCTAAACTGAACCCTTTTAGGAAAAACTGTTGACAAAGGAGAATGTATATTTTTATAGCTCTGAAATCCATGCAGAAAATAAGTATTTCTAAGATAAATACCGCAACTTCATAACTTCAAAAAGTATTTGATGAAACAAAATCAATTTTCTTTAGCTGCATTTCATTTCCTTCTGTTCTAATACTTTCTTTTTTAGACTTTCTTCTGTCACTTCGTGTTGTTGGTCTGGTGACTGTAAAAAAACCCACCAAAAAGTCTATGGCTTGATACACAGCCTGCTTAAGCAAGTGGGGATCTTCTTTACTCTCAGCAAATCTGAGGTCAAGCCCTTTGACAGCCTCAAACAGAAGGGTATTTTTGCATTATGGTCGTTTCTCAAACATTTGCGATGTTCAGCTTATTCACACATCTTTGCCCACATCAGCACTTGCTGTCAGTGGGAATTCTGTATTTCAGTGCTGCTACTGAGCTAAATTCCATACAGGTTTACTTCATGGGATTTTAAAAGTTGGGAGAAAGAAGGATCCTGGAAGAAGAGTAGAAAGAGAAGCACAGCAAACTAGAACTGGGTAATGAGGTACGTTCAAGGCGCTAAAAGGTCAGAATAAATGGCACATATCTGAGATATGAAGGTGTTTTCATCTTTCTGAACGCTAAGCCTTGTGTTGTTAATTAGGAAAAAACATACAGCAATGAGCCTTTAACAGACCAAGGAGAAAATATTTAGGAAAGGCAGAAATTTCAACAGGCAAATGACAAGGCATTAGGAATTCCTAGTGCTTTTACATCTTCAGCTTGGAAAATCCTCTGAATGGTTTGCTCCATGTCTAACACAGGTGATGGGAAACCCACCACTGTACAGAAAAGAAAGGTGTTCAAAGATGCCTGTGTCTCACTGCAGTTGTGTGCAAAGCAAACAGAGAATGTTCTGGAAAGAAAACTGGACAAATCCGAATTTTTTGTCAACTGCTATTTAAACATTTGTTCAGACTCCTGCCTACCCTCCCGATAATTGTTTCCCATTTAGATGAGTAATTAAAAAGCTATTGTGCTATTTTACATGTGTTGCCATCAATTTACTTTTCCACCGCTATCTGAAAAAATGCAAAATGAAAGAGCACTTGAGCCTGGATTTCAACAGTGGAAACTCCACTTGAGTTCCTGCACCTAATGTTTCCAATTAGTGAGGTGTCTCTGCAGACCCAACAACTAGGAATCAGGAGGCAAAAGCCCCAAAGCCATCTGAATCTGGGCCTCCACTTGAACACCTTGCTGGAAAAATGCGCTCTTATCTTGGTTTCAATGAGCAGAAGGGTTTCTGGGCCAGGCATTTGCTTCCACACTCGGATTCAAATACAAGTTATTGATGATTTATGTCATAAACAGGGGTAGCACTGTTTTCAAAATAAAATATATATACCCGTAAGTTGATCCAAAACTTCTCTGCAGCATTTGTGTAACACACAGTTCTTCAACAGACCTCAAGAAGGCTGCTCCAAAGTTCTAAGATATGACTCTAGTAGAGCCCTCACTGAAGAAAACTGTAAGAACAGGACTTTTTCAAACTAGATAGTGAAGGGCTGCTGGGTACGGAGGGAAGTGTCTGTCCTGCACTACCAACAAGCAGGAAGGAAAGTAACCTCTCCTCTGAAGTGTTCTTAGTTCACAAAAGGCTGAAGATGAAATGTTGGTAACAGAAAACTGGGGGTCCCATACCTTCAGAAAACCAAAGCTCTGCAGATGTTTGTCACTAAGAACTGGGTGTGATTATGTCTGTCCTACATGTGTTTGCTCTGAAATGATATGGCACCAATCGTAAAAGCCACGTACCTCCACAGCTGGGTGACAGCCCACCGTTTTCATGTGAACTGGAGTTACTAAACAAAATGGGGTGTTGACATCTACGGCCCTTGGAAATACATTTTGTAACATCAGCACAGACAGAACATCAACACAAGGCCAGGATGCCTGTAAACAGCATGAACCACAGCATCTCAGGAACGTGCTAGGGCAGGGAGCCTGTGCACGTACGGATTGCTGGGAGAACACCCCAAGTGTGATGACTCTCTTTTTCTTACTTGTTCTGATCGAGACACAGCAAGGATGGCATTTCATTTGCTTACAAACAGTCCAGATTTGACCAGCGCATCAACATCAAAGACAAAGAGACAAAGAGCAGTGTCACCTCTCTCTTGAAGACTGCTCAATGCTCTGAAGTCACCTGAGAAGCCTTCCAGGGACAACTCAGCGAGTCCTCGGCTCAGTCACCTTCAAGAAGGCAAATCACTGTAATTCCCTCTCAAGGCAAAACAGTTTCAAACTCACTTTCTGAAAGTTAGGCACCTTAGCACAAGTGGCCTTATTTCCAACAGTGCCAAGCACTGAGGCTCTCAAAAAGATGAATGGAAGCTGTGATTGCTCACCACTGCTGACAATCAGGTGGCTTGTAGTTAAGTGTCTACATCTGCAAAAGAAAAAAGCTGGCTCAAAGGCTTCATTTTTACTGCAAGTGCAAAGCTGGGGTATTTGAGTGCAGCCAACAGTCAGAGCGCCTTCCTTGCAAAGTCTTGCAACCTCCAGCAAAAAATTCTAAAAGCATCGCATGGGTAATGCTGCTATTCACAGTTTGCAGTTGTACCTTCCTAAATATTTTAAAAGTTTGACATCAGATGTAGGCATAGGTACCCAAGAAACGTGTGCCTTCCGCTCTGCGGGTTCCCATGGGATCCCAGCATCAGGCAACTCTGTACTTACACTGAAGGGAATACTGCTGACTGAAGCCCATTTGCTGTGAGGGATGGACAAGAAACTAACATTTCTTTAAGTACATTCTTTTAAGCTGGACCCATTAGGCTGGAACTCATTTAGGCTGTATACTCCTGCTGTATTTGGGGTGGGGGTGCAACTTGTCAGATTGGCTTAATAAATCTTTCCCCCATTTAGTCCATTTATTTTAAGAATCAGCCGCTCACTAAAATACAGAGAAGGATCACTTCTCACCAGGAAAATAGAATCAGCATTCTTTGCTCTGAGATCCTGCCCTTCATGCATAGAAAAGAGTGCCCATAAATCCAGAATGGTGGATCTGAAAAGCTGAAATAGGATTTATTTGGATGCCTTCCACACACTGCAGCTATATTTCATAACCACTTAGAGTGCTCACTAAATTGTGATATGTCTGTTCTGGAAAAGACAGAGTTTTCACGGGGGGGATAATTAACCGTATACCTTCTACCGGCTCAAGAATTTGCTATCAGACTGACTACGCTACCAGCAAGATCTGAAATCTGTTGCTGCTGCACCATAATTCTTCATGAAAAGGTGCCTGGAGTTTGAGGCACGACGACAATTCAGCAATATTTAAAAACACAGCCCAGACCCCTGTTTGGCATTCTCACCAGGATCGCAGTTACCATGTCATCTCCCTGTTCACTGACAAATTTTCTGCTTCTACACAATTAAAATGAGGAAGCGTTACTCGGCGAATAGGGAATGTCCTGACATCTAAATCAAGTGAAAGAAGAGGGAAACAAAAATTTATCTTTAAAAATCCTTTTTTTTTTTGAAAAAAGAAAAATATCGTTTTATCACCTACAGCACAATACAAAGGTTCAAAGCCTGACCTCAAGGAAAGCACGAAAGAAGAAAGTGAATACTGAGAAGGGTATCAGCTACTATACCTAGGAGAGAAGGAATTACATTAATGAAGAGAAATTAAGGCTGAATATTAAGATGAGGGAGGAATCTTTTGCAGAGAATCCTTTCTCTGAATGCAGCTCAACACTTCAACACATGCTTCTGCCTTATGGGAAGATTTACAAGGTATGTAGTAGGTGCTTGGCTTCCCATGGCTTTCAGAAAGAATTAGATGCCCTAAATGTCCTCTATGCCTTTGGAAGTTTTCTCTTCTGACCCTAACTAATCCTTATTCATTTCACTTGGTCCATTTCCAGACTGAAAATTAAACACTCAAGTGCTTTGCATAAGATTATGGGATGCTGTTGCAGAAGCAAGGCTGAAGTCCCACCACACGGAACATTTTGAAGGACCAGCACCATGGTCAATGCACAAGAGCAGCCAACTGATCTTGCTCTGCAGGGTAGGCTGGAAAGAGCAATTGAACACATCTTCTCCGTTTCTGTTTCTTTTCACCAGAAATCCAGTTATGTAATGACAAACTGGTACTTTGGAAAAAGAGCTGCAGCTTCTGTGCAAACCAAAGTTTTTCCTAACTGGAGTCTTTTTATGCTCAAAGTACAATCGATGCTCATGTAACTATGAACCACCATTTTAATTTTTCTTTTTGCCTCATCAAGTACTTACTGAGCAGAAGGTACAACCTGTGATAAATGCTACCTGTCAGGACTTGACTTTGATCATGCTTCAAGAAGGAAGGATTTCCAAATCATTTGCTTGGAAATTTTTAATTCTTAAGTGGGTTGTTTGTTTGCCTCAAAGGAAGCACTAACCTATTTTACATTGTCAAAAATCTATTTTTAAACAAAGTCTTCCTTTGTACTTTAAACATTCCCTAAAAATACTTTTTAGGCTCGTTTTGTAAAATTAAAATGAAGTAGATGTTTAAACTATCATCTGATTCAGCAGCTCTCTCCTTGTGCTTCCTCACAGCTGATGGATGGATCAAATCTGGCCGATGGCTCCGTTCACCTGAATTAGTGTGTTGAGTTCACGCTGTCATTTGTCATGACACCCAAGTCCCCCTGACTGTGCCAGATCACAAACAGGAAGAGATTCCCAGTTTTGCTTAAAATTCTCTTCAAAGTCCCAAGCACAGCCTGAGTATTACAGCCCTCTCACTAGCCCTTCCTAGTTTATATTTAGTGTCAAAAATAAAAGTGGGAGGCTTGGTGTGGGAGGTGGTTTAAAAGGTCACCTCTAGAGCTTATAGAAAGGATTTGCCTTGCTTCACTAAGCCCTAGACACCATACTTCAATTTTACCAGTTAAATTTGACTTTGCAGGACTGGGCGAGAGGGTGCAATTTATACGGCGTGGTCAGCAGAACGCACGGTGCAATGCATCACGGCCAGCAACCGCAGCAGCCTCCCTGGGCTGGGCTCTGCACAACATCACCTCGCAGGAGACAAACCAAAGCAGCTTGATTTTCCTGCAAAATGAAAGATCTGGAAATGCACTGATATCCTGAGCTGTTGTTCTGGTAGCCTTTTTTATGGAAGAAGACAAAAAACCCAGCCAAGATTCTATTATAATCTAACTATCACCTGTTAGCTGAGGGATCCTAGCAGAAATATTACCTATTTTAATCAACAGTAAAAGCAGTAGCAGGTGAATGATTGATTCTCCTGGTAATGGAGACTCTGCTTTCTGTGTTTGGAGGATGCTCTTTTCTCGTCCTTCATGCCACATCTGAGGGAATTATTTGCAGGAGATACAGGAGCTAGACCCCTCTGTTTCGCACTTGCTGTTCTTAGACTCAAGGATTTCATTAAAATCCTTTCACGAAAAAGGAAAATCTTGGAGGAAGTGAGAAATAAAGCTTTTTTTCCCCCCTTATTTTATTTACAGACACTGCTAAGCCTCCTTAAGCTACTTTTGACTCGCTGTCTCATACCCCGACAAAGCAGATGTGACGAAGGCAGATATATAACAGTACAGCACGCACAGCAGGGCTGCCAACTGTCAATAAATTTATGAACAGTTTGTAGATCTACAGGAGTTTTGTGAAAATTCTTATTCTTTCAGTAAAAAACTGGCAAGCTCTCTTGCTGCATCTTGGCAAATATATATAAAAAATTACAATTTGAGAACATACCGGTCTACTTCCACCTGGAAAAAAAACACAACTCCACAAAACATAACCCTGGATTGGATCATTTCTGCATGCAGCCCTCTTTCAAATTCCTCTGATGTTGGAACGGATAACAAAGTTGCTGATGTTTAAAAGTAATTGGCAAATGAGTTCTGCAGGATACTGAATATTGTGCAACGGAACGTGAACGCAGTTTAGTTAATCACTAAAATAGAAATACTTTGTTTCAAAAATAACTCACTGACACTGGAGTTTTAAAAATAACCACCTAGAATTACTTTTGTGGCTAATCACATGGGATATTTCCCTTTCTGCCCCCAAATTGGGTAAGGTTGATATTCAAATGCTAATCGGCACAAACAGCTACAAGCTTTATTTTCACCCATTGACTTGAATGTGCAAAATCCATGCTTCCAAATGTAAAGGCTTCACTGAAACTCTTTTGCATAGCTGGCTTAATATGCATGAAATTATAGGGACATCCTCCAAATTAGTCATTGCATGCTTTGTACTTGCACCTGGTTGGGTATCTATAAGCTGCTGCGTGCCTGTGTGGGTCCAGTGGGCAAACCCATCACCTGATACCCAGCACGGATAAAACACAGAGCACGACCTGGTGCAGGTGTAACTGGAGAGGTCAGCTCGCTACCCAAAGCCATTTGAAATACCCCAAGCCAGTGCCCTCAGTCTACAGCTCAATCCAAAATTCAGGTTTTGCCCCTCTCCAATTTTAGGGATTGCCAAGGTTGGGTTTAGAGGAGCACAGCAAGAGCACTATTCGGGAGAAGCCTCGCCTACAAATTCTTATTGTAACAGAGCTGAATTGACTCCAGCTGGCTTTCTGCAAAGGCAACAGGACAGCCAGAGATTTTTACATTCAAGATTAAGCAGCATTTCGAAGGCAGGAAGCGTGTCTGCCTGGAAGAGCATCTCATGAGGACCCATGTCTCCCAGCGCGCTCAAAAAAATTACGGAAAAGCTACACAATGCCCAAGCTTCTACACAACTTTCCTGCTCCAACAGCTAGAAGGAAAAGATTTCTGTGGCTCACGCTGTTTGTCAGGCTTCACCATCTCTCTGAGCACTCCAACCACTAACCACGGGTTATCCATGCTATCCTTCTGTCAGCTACTTCCAGCACTCAGCCTTCACAGACAAGTTGGACAGGGCTTTGAGTGACCTGGACTAGTAAAAGAACTAAGCCAGTGTCTTTGCCTTCTTACTTTCTTGGGTTTTTTGTAATGACATGCACCAGCCTCTTGTGAGAGTCCCTCTGCATTACCTGGGAAAGTTATTTTAAAGGCATGAATTTGGATAGCACAAGTGACATCAGTCGCAATGTTTCTTAGCATCCCAACTGTCAGAAACACACTAACACCTGCCTGAACAGGGCAGGGCAGCAGGGACAGGACCCTCTCCCTTCCCAGACAATCATGCTGGTGGGAAGGAGAAAAAAATTGCCTTATATCAAACTGAGATTAAGTGAGTTTCTGCCACTGCTGAATGACTTGGGAACTCTATTCACTTTAATGTACTATGAGCTGTCATTCCCATCTTTACACAAAGACACACAGTTTCTCAAGAGCAGCTTGAAAAAGTATTCAACATTTCCTGCACTTTCTAGATGTATTTTTTTCCATTAAAATGATACCACTGCATGGTAGCAGTAAGAACACAGACCTCATCTCCCTCCAGTTTTCTGTTTCTATTTATTATTTATGGGGAGCCCCGGCTCCAACCCTTGCATTTAGGCTCCCTAACACTTGCTGTTATAAAATATCACTGTGACCTTTTTTTTTTGAGTTGGGAACACTGTCATTGTTTGCAGGTAGCCTTGAAATTCAGAAAAAGCCCCGAAGGCTTTTCCTTGGTCCATGAGATTTGTTTCAGATTGGACAGGATAACGATTCAAAAATCTCCATTTTTGTTCTCTCCCTTTGTCAGCAAAGTTCTGGTAGTCCCCAGATAACATCCTGGACACACTGATGCACCGGACAGATTAAAGTCCACCCTTTCACCCAGCTTTCCCAAATTTAAAAGTTCACCATGTGCTTTAATGGAAGAACAAACTGCCTGTTTTTTAGGCGACTGTTTGTTTGAGTTTTGATGGATTCGGTCCTTTCATGCATGCACTGCCACAGATACAGATTAGTCAGCTCCTCTATATTCATGGGCAAAGAGTCCTGCCCAGGCCCCATGCCATCCATCTGACAGAGCAGTCAATAATGGTTGCAAGTAGGTCTTCTCCATTTAGGGGCATTTCTACCCAAATTTTAAATGATTCTCAGGTGTCTGTTTACTAATTACAACAAGTTTAGAAACATATATATAAAAATGGACATAAGATGGGTAGATAGATGGATAGACAGACAGACAGACAGATAAGCCAGCCAAATGTATTTTGCCACCTCACAATTTAACCATATTCTGCTGCATCAGATTTTTTTTTTTAAATTCAGAGAAGACACATTGTTCAGTTTGTCAGTGAGAGAAAATTCATACTCGGCACTGCAAAGTGCTCCTTCCTGGCACCGTATACAATTTGAAGGTAATTCACATTAAATTATATCTCCCATTTGGCTGTGTATTACAGAACAAAAGGTATGCCTGCAAGAATGACAACGTAACATCTGCATAGAGAGTCTCTGATTATTACACAATAAGGCACATTCTTTGCATATGTAACTCGCAGAAATGTGGATGCCCTCAAGCAGGGGCCACATTTTGCTACCACTTATGTCAATGGGGCGTTGCCATCAAACAGGACAAAAGATAGATTTCTCTCCCAGTTACACAAAATACCCTGGAAAGAAGGGTGGGCAAGGATTTTTTTCCTCTTCCTTTCTTTTCTTTTCTTTTCTTTCTTTTTTTTTTTTTTTAGGAGGGTAAAATTACAGATGCAGTCTAATTTTTTTTCCTCCTGGTACGTGGGTGTCAGGATGTCACAGGCTCTTCTTCGCCTCACGAAATACGATTTCGCTAATGTTTCCCTCACGCTGTAACAAAAACCCAAGTAGGCGGTATGTGCTGGCTTCCAGGAGTGTGAAGTCCCATTATGTTTTCTAATAAATTCAAATGTGGTCTGGAGGAAACAAAAGAGTTTATCCTGGAGAAGGGATGGATTTTTACTCCAGCATCCGAGCGTGCACACCTGTACCCGCATTCGCACACACACTTACACCAACCTTGGAGGAACCCCAAAATTAGCAGCAGAAACTGTGCATCGCACTAATGCAGGAGAGAATTCTGGGGCATGTAGGTGTGAGGTTATTTAAAGGATTTCCAAAAATGTCAGAATGTTAGCAGGCTTTTCTTTTTTTTTCCCTCCTTTGCACCTGAAAAGTGAGGGTTTGCAAACAGGCCAATTTCAGCACATGTGGAGGCAGTGTTGAGGCACGGGTAAACGTCCAGAGCCTGGGTCAAGGATTTTTTTCCCCTTCCTTATCTAAAGAAGGAAAGAAGTGGACTGGCAGCTTGTTAGAAGGGAGTTTTTGAGGAACCCAAAGCATGGAAAACAGAAATAAAAATCCAGAGAGGTCTCTTGCGTTTAGTGTTGCAGCCCTTGCTAGCATTGGCAGGAAAACCCAAAGTCATCTGGGGAACGTCTCTCCCAGGGACATTCAGGCTGCAAAAGCAGATGAGACACATTCACCCAGGGAGGGTGGGCCTGTCCCAGCAGCAGATGCTGGAGACTCCACTGCAAAGGAATCACCGGTTCCTCCTTTCTCCCTGGTGAGGAAGGGAGAAAAACAAGAATCCCACCGGGATCATGAGGAGGAGCGTTGCTGTTGGCCCCGTCGCAGAAGCGGGTCTGCACGTCCATAAGATCTCACCGACGGGCATCGCCATCCCCAGCTGCAGTGGGAGCTTCAGAAAAGCACCGTCAGAGGAGCAGTCATGGGAGAAGCACGATATTTTTTTGAGATGGCTCTTTTCCTCACACTACTTTCATCAAATATATAAAAGATCAAATAAACCCCCTAATTACAGGATGTGTATACACGCTAGCTCACACAGAACTAATCCCCATACTAATGAGTGCAGTATTTTAACATTTGAATTCTAAGGAATCAAGCCTTTGGAGAGCTTTTTAAAAACACCGAGCAGTTGGGGTGCCTGATGTTCTTCCTCCTGAGATTTTGTCACTTAGAAGATATATATATAAATGCTCCTTTCCAAAGCAAGGCCCCAAATGAAATTTTTGCCCTGAATGCCATCCTTCATGATTTGCATGTACTTAAACACTTTCCATTTTCTGTCAATTTTAACATTATTTACAGTACAATGATGCCTAGTTTTAATTGAATATTTGAATAAATGCTTTCTAATATACGACTGCTTACTGTTTGCCATAGGAAGAGGCAACCTTGCTATGGATAATTATGTCCTACTTTGGTTTGGAGTTTATTTCAATCATAAAATAACCAAAGGAATGGGAGCCCAATTTCAGCTAGAATTGTATGTTTACTCATAGATAATTAATAAGGCCCATATCTAATTTGCATTCCAAACTCCTCATATGAATCTGTTTAGGCAGGAAATAACATGTCTAATTGGTCTAAATGGACGAGTCGCATCCTGTCAGAAAGCCTTCCCTTTGTGGGATGAAGCCCCTCCAGCCTCATGCATCACACGTGTAACTTCTGCCCAGACACAGGGGAAGAGGGGTCTTTTGGATGGAAAAAAAGGTCAGATCCTATATGGCAAACAGAAGGAATAAATCCCCTTACACTTGAATATTAATCACTTAGATGTGAATAATAAACATGCCCCATGAGTCTAAATGATCCACTCATGTTTGTAAATGAGCTATCCATAGAGATTATTCTCACATAAACTTCTGAAGACCCAATCTCATTGCTGCTGAAGCCTACAGTAACATCTCTATAAACCTCATTATGCTTCCAATTTGCCAGAGCCATAATAAAATAGTCCAGTCTTATCCTTACAGGACAGCACTGCTCACGCTTTGAACTCGCCATCAGTTTCTCCAAGCTATGGATACCCAAATCCACCCTTCCCAAAAAGGCCATTTCATGAATTCCTTTCAAAATTCACACACATACACACACACACACACACGTTATTTGGACCCACTGATTTTGGGTGCTGCTCTATCCATGCTAATACCCAACACATACGACACTAATCCATACAGATACATTTTCAAAACAGCTACCAGTGCGTAAGAGAATTTGCAAATTAATTATGGGCAGTAAAACTCACAAAGGTGCCGTCTTACTTAAAACACTGTTGCTGCCAAATAACACTTAGAACTTAAATGGTGCCATATATTACCAAGTTCACCACCGCTTCGCTGGCTGGAGCTGTGCAGATAATTAAAAGCCACTCCGAGTTACATAAGAAGATTATTCTTTAAAGGCTTCAGTTTGCTTCCCCAGCACTTCACTATTTGTTTTGTTTCTTAGAAATGTTTTATTTTAATAAGCACAGTTTTATAAGAGTTCTACTGCTTTAATGGAAAACACATGAATATGAATGCACAGTATTTACAGGAGATTTCCCCCCTGCATTCTGCTCTATTTTGTCATATTGTCTGCATTAGATATGTGATTTTTATTTTCCCTTTAGCAGTGAGGTAATTTGCCCATGTTATTTGCTCTGTGGGCATCCTCATAACACATTCTGAATTTATTTCATGATGTCTCTTGAAAGCACTGTGAATCCAAGACATGCCGAATCAAACTAATGAAGTAACCCCTGCAACTAACAAACCCTCCCTGTCTCAACTCTGTTAAAAGCAGAAAGTAAGACTGATAGACAAATATTAAAGATATAATTCTTTTGGACTTGGTCCACATGTTCACGAGATAATGAGACCTTAACAAAGACATAGATACGCATGTGAAATATTAGACCTGACATTTCATTTGAGGTGAAAATTGCCAGTCGTCCTAATGACATCTTTTCTTACCAGGTACAAGAAAAAAGGGACTGAACTGTAAAAACTTGCTTTTTTCACAGCACTGATCTCGATCTTACCGTGCCAATTTTCATTGAAGAATTTTTAAATGAATACAATGAAACGCTGGCAAGAAGGGGGGGGGGAAAAAAAAGCAGCCAGCTGCTGGTTACTCACCTAGAGTTCCTTTAATTTTAAGAGATCAACACCATCAAACAACCTTGCTGATATCACCATTATTCCCTAATTTGTGTCTGGCTCAGGCCCTGAAGATTTAAACTGTTCTCCAGGAAGCAGAGAGGATGAATGTAAAGTGAGAATGTGCCTCCTCCGAGTTAACGCTATTTATCTTGAAATACTAAGAGGGTTAAAACCAGCTTACATCAACCTAGACATTTTCATTCCTCAAGTTGCATCTTCAGCTCCGTTTGTGACCTTACAATGCAATGTGTCAAAAAGGAGAGGCAGCTGAATCTTTTATTCCAGCTGTAGTATTGCGTCCTGCATACATTTATACATTTTGTTTATGCTCCGATGTCACATCCCATTCCACATTGGTCACTCAAACACAGCTGCCAAAAGTTATTTTCATTAAAGCCTTTCAATGTGTTGGTAGGGGAAGGAGGTCAGGGCTGACGCCTTCCTTTTTGTTTGCTTGCGTTTTGCTGGCGTTTCTTTTAGAAGAGAAGAGAAAATATCAAGAATACAGAAGAAAGGAAAAGCTTCCCAGACAATACCGCAGAACAAGTAAACGCCATGGCAGATATTCACTCCAGGGAGATAAAAGAGACACTCAAGCAAAAAGTTCCATTATTATTCTCCAAGAGATGACAAGTGTTGTAAAGCAGTAATTGTAACTTTGCTAACTCCATGGCTTTAACCCAGAAAAAACAAGGGTACCCTAGTGTACCTGCTGTAGGAAAAGGTGGTGAGATACCCTCACAGCTGGATCTTTCCCCCGTCTATAGCCAGACTGCAGCAATTAGCCCTTAGGGACTCTGCAGAGCTCCAATATCATTCCTGAAGCTTCATCTCCAAATCACGACACACAACAATCCAATCCAAATAAGATGCAACCAATGAGCTTAATTTCAGTAACTTAGTTAATATAACTACAATTATTGACCATATTACTTTCTTCTCCTCCTCACCCTCTCAGGAAAGTTTTGTGACATGGGCAGGCTCACCACCATGTGACACAGCATTCGTGCCAGCCCTTAACTCCAGGAACAGTCCGTCGATAGGACTTGATCCTATCATAAAAGCCTGACAAACATTTCCAATCTTTCCTGAATGAAAACCCCTGTGTCCCGCAGATCCCACTATTTTCCAAGGCCATGTCATTGAGCAAAACCACCAACACGACATGAAGTGAAACCCCTTGCTGAAACAGCAGTAGCACACCTCAAGAAAGAGATTTTCAAGGCTGTGACTCCATCACATCTAATTGAGGGGACAATGTCACTTTCCTGTAATAACCATGACCTTAACAGGGTTGCTTAGAGTGATCTTCATCAGGTTGCCCCTTGGTCAACATTAGCTCTTCCACTCAAAAGCAAAGCTTGTTGTAAACTAGTATAATCCAGGAGGATTCAGAGGGGTGGGGAGGCGGAGGGGAGGGAAGATGAAAGACATGGTGAAGGGGAAAAGGGAAAAAGTGGCATGTGACAGCAGGCTGTGCCAGTTATATGTGGGATCTCTGCACATAGCAGTAGCAGGGCCTTAACATTACACACTCAAAGGTCTTGGACATGTTTGATGTTAAATGACCCCAGTGAATCATAAAGCAGCCTTGCTCTCCTTGGCTACACGTGCTTCATGAAAGATGAATAAACATAAGCTGGTCTGCTGTCGTGTATGTGTGCTCAGAGTAATCTTGAGGTATTATTGTGAATCCTTCCAGACTCTCTAAGCCCCTACGAAGGGCATGTTATAAAAGGCATTCATCATCTGCTAAAAAGCTGCATCTGGGACATTCTGGCTTCTAGGTAGTCACTAAAACCATTTAACGAGGAGAAATGGCAATCAGCAAGATAATCAACTTGTACCACCCAAGAGAGAAATCACCCAATCCCTCTTTTCAACATTCATGTCTTCTTAAGGAGATTAAAATCTGGAGTTGATTTTTAAGTAAAGCTACAGACATAAGAGGGATAAAAATATTTTTTAATTCTTTCGGAATATTAAAGCACAATCTGGAATGATTGATATTAGCAAGAACCCAAAGGGCTTGGTTCTTGGTTCTGAAACACTGGACTGTTAAATGCTAAATTGGAGAAGTAAAAAAAAACCCAAATCAATACTTATTTATAGTATCATTCCTTTGACAGCTGTAAATAGCATCATTTTCATGGTTATAAAATGCACTGGCATGTGCTCTGATTCACCCAGCACAGGTCACTAGTGAGATTCAGGGCAGTAGATAAGCAAGTCCTCAAAAAAAGGGTGCATCTGAGTCCCGAAAGGTGGCCATGACAGCCAGAACACTGCCAAAACACCTTCCCGTTTGAAGAGTACCCTCTACTTGCAAAGAGAGTTACTTCTGCTCATACAGAACTATAAATACACAGTTCTCGACAACTGCTGGAGATTCTTAATTATTTTTGTTGCTGTTAACATGCTGGACATATTCCACTGAATTTCATAGCCTCTACTGGAAGCACTGCTTATCTTAAATTATAAGTTTTTGTTGTGAACAGAAATATCGATCTACCAGCAAATAGCAATCTTATTTACTCAATATCCATAAGAACAGGCTTACAGAAGTAATTTTAATTATTAAGCCTATGTTCAGCAATTATATGTTATGCACAAATTTCATTTCTTTTGTTAATTTTAATAAAAAGTCCATTCCGTGCCTGCTGTGTTCCTCTTCTGCAAAGGCATTTAAAAGATTAGTCTTAATTATGGGTTTCAATATACAATACGAAGAGAAAAAAACCCCAACAAAAACACCAACAATGATGGATGGACTGCATGGCTTTCTGCTAATTTCTCAGCAGGCTCAAACCCTGTGGCATTAAAAATACAGAAGGAAAATTACTTCTAAAGTTACTGAGGGAAAAATGTCATCAAAAAGCAAACTCAGGCGATGTCTGTGGCACACAGTACGTACAGCACAAGCTGAATTTTGGAATTTCCTATTTGCAATGAAGTTGTATTTCAGATGATTTTTTGGGGTCAAATATTCAAGGAAAGATTCAGCCTGGTGCCTCGTAATGAGTGAAATAAGTACCCATTTCCCTGGGTGTTGGGGAGCCACCTGGTTTTGGCATTTTGCAAATCCCACCAGGGACCTGCCTACATCCTTGGGGAATCAAATCCCTTCAGACAGCGGAAGATGCTAAACGTGCGGCACTACAGACAGGGAGGAACACACACACGTACGCACACCACAGAGACAAGTGTGCCGCTGTGAAGCATAGCACCTTTCTGGCTCTTACACATCTACACACGTTGGCAATGAACACCAATGGATCTCTGCATTCCTACAACACTCCTCCACGCACTCTGAGGGAGGAGCACTTAGAAGCAAACGTTAATGAAAGCGGTATTATGATGATGGAGCTACGTGAACATTATCTGGTATGAAAGTTTCTGCTGCTGCTGCTCTGTCCTTATCACAGACAAGCACCTGGGAGCCAGCGAACGTGCGAGCACACCAGCATCCTAGTGACAGCTCAGGAAAGCAGCTCTCTGCTTTCCACTTCTACCACTCCCGTCCCCTCCCAGCCCAACTCATCTATGGGGCCCAGATGGATGCTGCTCACTGAGAGATTTTGCGTTACTCACTCCTCATGCCAAGTCCCCCAAGCTCAGCAGCTATGCTGCCTTGCTTGAATCGAACGATTCATCAGCCCCTCTCTATTTGTCCAGGATCTCAATGTGCTCATTCTTTTCTCCTCCTCTCTGCCCTTTTTTCTTCAGTTCAGTTCAGGCTGAATTTCATTACAGCTTTTCTTCCTGGTGTCTCGGTACATCCGCATTCATCCACATTAACTCTGAATGGCAAAGTCTCACTATCTGTTGGGAATGCTGACAACAGATTGTTTCATAATTAATTGAAAGGCAAAACCTGGACATTCTCAATCAATGCTGATGGGAATTACATTGTCCAACTTCAGTACGTCAGCAGTGCGTGGCACAGGGGAACTGATGCTCAAGTTAAATACTAGTTATTTCACTGTGAGCCGAATGTACAAGTTAAAATTTGTGCTTATTTTAAGAAACCTTTTAAAAGCGCTGCTTCAATGGTGAGTAGTGTAGACATTTGGGGGTAGATTATATCTGGTTAAATTAGCTAATATTTGCCTTCAAGACAAGATTACATAATATTATCGCTTGCTCTTTCAAAGTCAATGTGGATGTGCGATGGGGATCAGACATGCACAGTATACAACCATCCCAGCAGAAACATGGAAAAAGGATTCTTGTTTTTACAGCACCCATAAAAATTTTAAAGATCAGTTCAGCCCATGTTTAATCACTTTGGTGCCCAACAGCTGTAATACATCTGTGACATAAAGAATATGGCACACAGTGCTCTCTGCACACATGCTCCTGTTCCACCATGTATGGACCAGATTCTGGTGTTGGTAAAGCTGAAATAACTCAGTAAGAACTTACTCTACAGCAATGTTAATGGAGTTTATATTTGAGTGCATCATGTGAACTGTAAGATAGAAATTGCCATTTGAGATGAGGCCAATGGCTTAGAACCTCCTTCCCAGATGCAGTCCATCCCAGCGCCGCAGAGCCCATCGAACAACCTCCCAGCAGTCAGTTACGGAAGATATTATCAGCACAAGGATGTTGCTCATTACTCCCTTAATTAGAATTTGCTCCAAAGAATGAAGGTTTATAGTCTTTACTAATCCAGCTCTGGCCATCTTTCTTACCTAAGTAATCAGGGCTCTAACAAATCTTATCAAGCTTTATGTGCCGTAAGATTTAATACACTGGATCAGATCGAAGGTCCTGCTGTGAATTGCATCTTACCTTTGCCAATGGCCAGTACTAGATACTTCAGACATAAAATGCAAAGGTACGTAAACATACATTTTTGTTTTATATATATATAATAACACACAAGAAGTCCACCCCCCCTCCTTTTTGGTTTTTTTAGGAAGAAATTGGGAAGAAGAGATATGTTCCACACACAAATTCAGCACATTATTCTGAAAAGCTGACAGAGGAGCTGCGTTTACAGTAAGCTGAGCTTACTTTTGTAAGGAAAGAACACTGAAATATTTAACCACTGGAAAGGCCAAAGCTCTCCGTATCACAGTTCGGCTGCTTATGCTCTCACGTGGCTGAACCATGGAAACAAAAGGATGTGTATCTCTAAACATTGGGTCAAACCAAACTAACAGAGATTTCAACTAATACTTTTCAAGTTTTCCCTTTATTCTGTTCAGGATATTTTATGAAAATACGAGTTAATCTCATACTATACATTAGAGCATGGTACCTAGTGACAGCATAGTAAAGGATCTGTCAGACTTCTCATTACAAAAACCTATTCTAAACCATAAAAAAAATATAAAAAAATCCCTCTGGGCTGAACCTTGGCATACAAGAAACTTGAAAGAAATCCATTTTGTGGTTTTTGAATTCTAAGAGCGCAAAGAAAATTGATTTAAAATGCTTAAGAGACTATGTCGTGCTTATGTAACTTAAAAAAATAAAATTTATGTTTTTATACAAAATATTCTTAGTTTATTAGTCTTTACGATAAGCCAAGCAGTCTTGCTTTTTAAAAAAAAATGCAAATCAGAGATCTTCACCCTTTCCAAGTGTTATTTCTATATATGAGAACTTGTACAAATGCTACATAATATCCCAGCAAACTCAGATGAACATCTTCCACAAAATACCCTGGATACATCAAGAACGGCCTCAAAGAGGTAGAAATAAGCGGTTCAAAACAGATATGGAAGAAAATGATAGAAAAGGAAGAGTAAAGTTGATACCAACTCTGGAAGCCACATGAAACCAGTCAGGTTCCTGCCTCTGAAGGAATGAGGGATACTCCCAGTGTGAGTGACGATGTCCTGGCTGCTCCTCCAGCCTGGAGAGGGCTGATGGGGACAGCAGAAGTGCCTGTGTTGGCAGCATAAGGCTGTCGAGAGCAATGCAATGCTGGGGGATTACACCTCTGCCCAGCACAGAGAACCAACTAACTATGATGCCTACAACTGCAGCATCCCCTTGGCTGCTCTCCTCTGGTGATGCACATGGGCTGCCCCACAGCCCATAAAAACCCCTCTCTCCTCTAAGAACCAAACACCCTCTCCATCCCTCCCTCTGCTTCAGCTCCTTTTCACTTTCTGTGGCCAGGAGTCAGCACGACCCCTGCCCTGCGATCGAACTCATCACAGAAACAGGGGCTGTTTCTCCCCTCAAGTTCTGAAATCCTCGCTCAATGGGCAGATTAAAGGCAGCAGACATCGACTCCTGGCAGCAGACTGAGGGCTGGATCCTGACTCAGCCCTTGCACTGACACGCTCCTGCTGAACTCAAGGGGAGTTAATCCGTAAAATGACTGGCTAGAAATTGAATCAGGATGTCAAAAGTCAGTTCTTTATCTTCCCAATCCAAAATCTTTATTAAGTTCTCACTCAACCAAAACTTGGCAAAATCAATGGGGTAAATCTCAAAGTGCTTACTTGGTTTTTATAGTGTTAGGACTAAGGCAAATTTCTATTGACTCAAGTAAGAGTTTATTTGAGACAGGGCTCACAAACCTGAGTGAAAACCCTGAGAGAAGCTGGGAAGTAGTTTGAGGGTTTTTTTTCCCAATACCTTCTCCTCTGCAGGATGAGGGAAACGGGGTATTTGCATCCACAAAATCTTGAGGGATGCGTTCTTGCCAAAAAGCTTTTGCAAAAACCTTAGTTCCTCCCCTTCAGCACCCTGTTTCCACCAGTGCTGTTTGTTCACCTATGTAACACCTTCTTTTCACCCCTTCCTACAGCATGAACAAGTATTCTTCGCATTCCCTAACAGATTTGGGGGCAGGAGCAGAAAAGCTGAGAAAATTCCTTGTAAGGTAGTTCTGTAGCTGCAACTGCTGCTTGTTTTTATTTCCACACCAGATTAGCAAGCTGCACTCTCCTTCCTTTACCCTTTCTGCCTCTGAATTGCACTGTGCAGCATGGTAGCTGGAGGTTTCTCTTCGGTTTACTTCCCTGCTTTCTTTGCCTTCTCCCCCCTTTGCAGCCAGCTCAGTTTTTCTGTGTGTTGATGACTCAGATTTTGGACTTTTTACTTCCTCTTTTTTCAAGTTCATCCGTGGTGCCAAACTAAATCCACTGGCACTAAAACTACTAAACTGCTTTGCAGAGCCAGGATGGAACAGGGACACAAACACACCTCTGGATCCTGCAAAGCTGTAACCCAGCTACCACGTTTTCAGGGACAGTCCCCAAGTCCTCCAGCACAGCTCCAAGCACAGCATTTCTGCAAGAAGCCATGTAACCAGCTATAGCAAATTATGTACCTTTCCTACTACATTGGCAAAGGTGCTGGTAGAAGTTCAATTACAGATTCCCTTCGTGTTTGGTATGTTTGCTCAAAGGACAACAATGTCTCTCTTCATCTTACAGCTTTATTTCACTGCTCTCAACAAGGCTGCAAGGTTTAGAGGCGCCTGAAATCGAATCCGTCCTAAATAATCACAAAACACGCCCTTGCGATTTAATAATCTTATACAATAGGAGTATTTGTGTACACCCACTGGAATCAAATGGGAGCACAATCGTCCTCTGATATCATTACAGGGCTGATGGAAGTCATTCTTGAATTTAAAGAATATTTTATGCAGATAACTCTACTAAGTACATACGGAATTTAGGCACATAATATCAACAGTTTTCTGAGACGCCAGTTCATTCTGAAATGAAGCAGCTCATTTATCTCTCTCAGTAGTGCTCTTTGCACTATCCACTTTAATTTTCCAACAGAAAGGTGAATAATAGAATTATTCAGATAATCCTCCCCAACCCCTCCCCTGGTCCCAAAATCAATAAAAACTTTGATTTGCCTTGAATTTTCTCCCTAAAGTACAATGAACACATAATTCAAACGCTCCCAGGTACGCACCCTCCATACAATACGTGGCATTAGTGCCCGGTGCTGCCTTTGATTTGGCATTCTTTTAGTAAGGCAGGAGCTGCCTGGATGCTCTTTCCAATGCAGGCTAGAAAACAGGAGCTTTTACAGTACTAACCTTCATTTACGAGCCGGTATCAAGAAACACTGAAAAGACAATCATTATTCTTTGTCTGGTTTCTAATTTATTCTGTGGCTGAAGGACTCATTCCAGCTGAAAAACTCTCCACCCAGCATGAATGTGAAGAACTGCTTACAGGTTAGGTGAGAAGGAAATGATTTAATCTATGGATTGCTTACCATATATATATATATATTTATTTGTGCTCTGAGAGATAACTGGTTTGGTTTTGATTTGAAAAAACCAAAACAAAGGAGAAAACGATCCGCACTACAGCACTATTCAGTTTATTAAAAACCAGGACTAGGCGAGGCAGTAAATTTGTGTGTCCCAAGTTCCAGGATCTTGTATCATGATACAGAGCTATTCTCCTGGCTCGCACTGTCAGCGAGACCAGATGGGTCTGATTAGTTCCAACCCAGAAATACAAATGGTTGACAGTCTGTAAGAGACAACAGGGAACAGAAAATTCAGCGAAGTGAAATGTAGAAACCTCCAACTGCACACAGATAGTCGCTGCTCCTCAGCCTACAATAAAGGAAACGCCAGGAAACGAGTAAGTTTGGCCCTTATTCAACAAGCATGCTGAGCTAAAAGTAGAATGGCAATCCAGTTACTGCATGATTTCCTTTGTTTAATACATCAGTTACTCAAATATAGTTTAAATGCTAAACCCTGATGCTATACAGACTGTAGCAATGGGAGGAGCCCCCTGATCAACGATATGGGCATAATTACATTCTCTGCTGTAGATGGAGCTGAAAGACCTTACGGTATAAGCCAATTCTTTTCATTTACTTATCTTAGTGATGAATAAAATCCGTATAAATGTGCACCTCACATGTACAGAACCAGATAGTTATTAGAGAAATAAAGGATTAAGTCTGCTAAAACTGATATCGAAGAGTGTGGCAGCCCTCAAACTGATGCAATGCTGCAGAGCTGCTGAAATCCTTCCCTGTGATGTAAAAGTAAACGATAAACTTGTAATAATTGTGGAATACTCATTTTGTTTCATAAGCTGAAATTACTTTGAGAGTGTTGCACAGGAGGGAAAGCCCATCTGCTTCTGAATACAGCCACATGAATACTGTGAGATGGCAATAACTGCAGTAGGCTGGATACTTGTTAGGATTCAGGGTACCAGAGTAGGTCTCAATTCCCCACTCTTTCCATCAGTCATTTTCTCCCTGTGCCATCTATATTGCTGGAGATGTACTGAAAATCAGTACTCAGTATTGGAGATCACGTAAATACCTCAGAGAGAGAAATATAATCATCTATTTAAAAAAAAAAAAAAGAAAAAAAGAAGAAAGAAAAAGAAGCTGCTTCAAGGACAGCCTGGGTAAGCTCGGTCTAGTTGATTTGGAAAACACTTTAAAGACTCCGATAAGCTCATTAGTACCAATGACTGGATATATGTGTTCAAATCCTTATAAATACAGGAGAGTAACATCACAGGTAAGTATCTCCCTTGTTCTTTCTAATAAAGAGTTCCTATGGACCACAGATTACAGGATGTCTGGTTTCTTTCTGTGGTTACTTGTTTCCTGACAGCGATGCCTGAATGAACCAGCGGTTGTTTCATTTATTCTTTCCTTGTAGAAATGGAAATCCAGTTAGAGCAATGCAAAGGTAACACCATCACATCACCCATCTTTTGTCAAGAATCTCAGTCTAATTTTCTACAGTGAGGCTATCCATCCCTCAGTAAAAAGGAGGACACCTGGCAAAGAGTAGCCCAAGCTGCAAGGCAGTCACGGGGAGTTCAGGAGCCGCCACTCCAACCAGCAGATGCCTTTTCACAGGGATGCAAACACCACATCGCACTGTGTAAAGTATATTTGTAAAGGTAACTCTCACTCAATCAGCAATTCCAGTAAGACTCATCCTCTCTCCACCTGAAAAAAGTGTCTATCAATAGGCTTGCAAGTTACAGAAAGATAAAAACCATGGGAGAGTTGGTTGCAACCTTCTCACTCAACGCACCCAGACCCGACAGAACAGACGGGCAGGCAGACAGCAAAAGGTACACAAATGCATCTGAGGCACGTAGAGTGATACCCACTGGTTTTTGTTTGCATGTTTTCCCAGAAATTTTAATCTCCAGTAATTCCACATGGGTTTAATAGGATTCTTTTATTCATCTATCGCAAATCATGAAGCCTGATCTTCTTACCATGACTACCAGCCCCATAAATTTTGTCCAGTCTACCCAGGAGACACGGATGTTACACAAATCATACCAAATTCAATGACAGTTATCTCCACCAACCTCGGGGGCACAGCACACAGCGTTTTGAGGGGCTGCAGCCTCAGAAAACATGCAACATCACTTCACCGCTCGTTAAAGGCAAAGAGGTTTTTAGTATTCCTCACTGTCAAGAAAACTTGAAAAAGTAATCTGTGAAAGCTCTAAAACTAGGATACAAATATAAACAACGTTAAATGTGTCAGGTCTCTTCACATCACTCTCGGATTGGGAGGTCTGATGCTTGTTTTGCATCGGCAGCACTGCAATATGTCATCCCCCATGCAAAACTGCATCAAAGTAATAACTACAATATTTACCGACTTCACAAGGGTGTTGTGAGAATGACTGCAAATGTTTCCACGGTGTTTTGAATATGTAAAGTACTGTATGTTTTAAATATTATTCTTATTTGCATAGGACAATAGAAACAAACTGTATCTTGGATCTCAATTAAAAAAAAAAAGAAATGAAAGAAACCCCCAAAATCCAACTACCAGGAATGGAAAGGAAAGAAACCCCACTGACAAAAGTAATGCCATCTAATCTCAGTGCTGCATCATGATTCAAATGGTCAAGTCTTCAATAAGGACAGACAGGACAACCTGCATATTCTGCAGAAATATTTAAATGAAGACTTCAGTGTTTTCCCGCGGTGTGGGGAACCTGTCACTCCAGCAGTGCCAACCACCACCCCTGAGTGCTTCTGCTTACATATGAACATAGCAGAACTCTGCCATTCATCACTGAAAAGACAACAACGATTTGAAGATCAAGGGCTTGCATCTAGCACATCCTTCATGGGAAAATATTGTAGAAAAACCTTTTAAAATGCAGAAATGGTTCTTCTGGGTGACATCCTTCTGTCTTTAAATCATTAGGAACGATTTTAAATGGGCTGCACTTTATTGGCTGGCAGTACTGTTATTGCATCGAATGGCATCAGAAGCTGTTTAACCCCGTCACCCTGGAGAAGGCGAGTTAATTCTGTTCTCAGAACAACGAAAGGCAATCAAACCTCAGAGGTTAGATGACATTCATATCTGAACAAACAGCCCTGCTCCTGCTCTGCACGTGCGCTTTCCGAGGAACCACCTGTAGATACCTAAAGCTGAAAGATTTCCCAAAGCCTGCTACATGAACATATCCATACTCCAAGAGAAGGGATCCTGGGGGAATTGTTTTATATATTAAACCAGGATTATTTTTTTTTTTAATCAGATATGCAGACAGGGACAGGAGATGAACTAGAACTGTGGCTGCAAACTTTTACACCTGGGCTGCCCCACATTCAGGGGTGGCTTTTACCCAGACCCCTGGTTTGGGTCTTGTCCCAAATTATTCAATAGAGAAGCAGTGTATAAATCTGTGCCTAATAAAGCTGGGGGCATCTCTCTGCTATAACATCATTACTAACCATGCAAGAGATGGAGTTTTGACTGGAATAAGAAGATGCAGAAACGCCTGGAAGAAGACAGTAATTATTATTAAAGGTCCTAAGATCATCTGCAGCAGAGTTTGTGGAGAAAGGCTGCAGTTGCACAAACTGAAATGCCCTCCATCATCTGCAGACCCCCCGAGCGCAGAAGCCCCACTGACTTCAAAGCAGCAGGACCAATACAGGAGATATAAGGGAAGAGCAGAGGGACAGCTCGGACTCTGTGCTGGGGGATTGCCCAGCGGTGCTGAGCCGCCCAGTCCAACCTAAGAACCCGGGAAGATAAATTACCTCCTCAAGCATCCCTGACTCATCTGTTTATGTTAGTGAGTTTTAATTTGTGTTTCATTACTCTTCCTTCCCAAAGCAAGGGAAAGAAACCACAGCGCCGTGACCTCACTCCTGCTGGCCTCTGCTCATGGGAAGGCAGTGCAGGGAAATAAAAGCAGCCACATTTCACCCTGAAGTTGCAAAATCCTCCAGTCTACCAGAGAATGAGTTTGGCACCCACCTATGCAATGGTCCCATAATGCTTAAACTCGTTCATCCAACACAGCTCGTCCTGGCTGCTGGGATTTCCCAGATCATGCTCAGCCCATGTTTCTGCCCCAGGCACATCTTCAAACACCCTTTCCCTCAGCTGACACAATGTAGGCTGTGGATCCTACCCCCAGGCTGCACATGGATTCCTGCATGCCAGACCCAAAGGCACATTTTGCCTCTGTGCCAAGCAGAAGAAAAACAGAAGGGAGCAAGGAAACACTTGTTCCAAGAAGCAACTTAGGAAATAACCACGGAACTGTGTGCTGGAGAGGAAAAACTGCCACCTGCACCCACCTGTCTCCTAGAGCTTCATCCTACAGAAGGAGGACAGGGAGGGAAAAGAGGAGGCACAAGCAGGCAGTTCAGGAAGAAGCATCCTGGTGAGCAGCAAAACCGCAGGGCTACATCCATGTTACCCCTTTGGGGAGCACTTTTGAGCCCTCACCTCTGCCCATCAGCAAATGTCGCTCTGACAGAGACACCGCAGGCAATATACAGAGCAAGCTGACTTGCTGGAGACTGACTTCTCTCCAATTCCTGTTTGATTGGGGAAGGAGCAGGGTTGGTAAGCACAGTTTCTACTGCTCAGGCTAAGGATTTTCTCTGCTAGGCAGTTTTTGCACATTTCCTCAACTGAAAAACACTTTTCATTTCCCCCTTAGGGAACACTTATTTACACAAGAAACAACAACAGCCCAAAAGTCACCTCTGGAGAGAATAAATCTAACAGTCTCTAGCGGGACCAATCCAAATTTGGTGTCAACACGTGCAGAAATACACCCTGTATAGAAGAGGTTTATCTTTAACCGTGGCACCAACAATGATTGGTTGTGATGCAAACTCAAACCCACACCTAAGCAGGAAAGACAGATTTTGTGGTTGACCTCAACAGAGTCACCCTTAATCTTATACTTCTACTGTGCAAACCTAGCTGCTCTTACACTGCAAAAGAGAAAGATGGAATAATTAAATTTAATTCAGGAATCCAGAACGAGGAACAGAAGGATAAATCTTAATAGGAACATGGGATTAATATCTTAGCATAAATAATAGTCTCAGGAATCGTATTTTGATGATTCAACAGTTCTGCTATAAATAATTCACATCAATAAAAGAGAGATAACATCAAATTCAGTTGGAACATTGGTTAATCTGAGCATAAAGTGAAGGACTTCACTCAACCTAAAGGACAGCGATAAGTAACTGCTCTACTGTATGGGAATCAGCACTGAGTATTTTCTGCACATTCACATGCGTTATAAATTGCTTTCCAAGGTTACAAAAGAATAGATAAGGGGTGAAGAAGGATAAAAAAGCTGGCAATGGATGGAGCTTAAATGCCTACACTGTGCAACAGAAAACAAGACACAGAGGAAACAAGTCTGTGTGTGATCCCTTGTGTGCCACAGCAAGAAAGACTTGCTTGTTTCTAACTTAGAAAAATACCTACGGTCGCTTGACCAGTATACTGACAGCAAGGGCAGTGATGAGAAGGGTAGCATACGCCCAAATCTTTACATTGGGACTTTCTGGTTGCCCTTCCAGCCTGTATTCACGGTTTCCACCTGTACTAACAAAAGGCCCTTGTTCTACAGAGCATAAAACCACATAACAAACGAGCCACAGAGCAAGGAAGTCCATGGGGCAGGTGAGGCACAATGGGATAAGGACTCGTCCAGTCTCACAGAGGTGGTAGGGGTAGAGCTTGATATCACACCCAGGTTTCCTGAGTCCCAGGCCATGACTCAGACTGTGAGATCAACCTTCTCCTCCCTGTGCCTGGTTTTGAATGTGATCAACAACAGGATCAATATTAATAATGCATTTGTGAAGCTTATTATTTTTCAATGGTGCTGCTCACCCCAGGGAGGGTTCCAAAGCACTTTAACAATTATTTATATATGAAAGCCATTTTTCCCAAAGAAACGCAGCCATCCTTGTGATACAACGTGGCAGCTGTGCTGCAGTGCAAAGGAACAGTAAAAGTAGTTGAGGCCAGAAACTATGGGAAAAGATTGCACGGAGTAGAAACTGCGGGAAGTGTTTAGGTAACAGACTGCAAGATTCAATTACACAAGTTGGACTCTGACCAGCAGGCACCAACAAATGTTTTCAGAGCGTTGTGTTTAAATATTTTAATTTACTTTTTTTTTATAAATGCTATTGCAAAAATAATGAAAAATGGAAAAAGGTTCCTTGCTAGTGCATTCCCATAAAGTGAGAAAAAGTTGGTATTTTAATCCCCCTGTCAAAGATATAAAAGTTCAACTAGCGCTGAGATTTCCCTGAGAAAAGGTGTAGATCATGTACTGTAACACAGAAAGAACACTGTCATTGGAAACATGGGTACCCCTGTCCCTGCCTGGAGTGGTGAGTAATGATGCAGCTTTTCTTCCTTTCAGCATAATAAAACCCTCTAGATGCCACTGACTTCAGCAGATTGTGGCTTAGACCCTACATCCTTAGTTCATTTAGTAACTTAACTTACAAATCCTTTTTTCCTCCACGTTCTTCCAGTGTCATTTGGCTTTAACAAGCTGCTGTTTAGCATGTCAGAGAACAACCTGTCTGTCCTGACCCTACCCAACCGTGTTCCTTCACGCAACACGCGAAGGTCACCAAGACACGTTTGAGATCTTAATTAGCACTGCAGGGCTGTCCAAGGTAACCAGCTGACGTTCATCACATCCTGAAACTGCCCACTCATCTATCAGGCTTGTGAAGATCTCAAGGACTGAATGGAAGCTGTATGATGGACCATGCATCAAAGGCACTCTCCCATGCAAACCAACACCAAGGGAACATCATAATGTATTACCTTGGAAATCCCTGTGCAAATCTAGACATATCCTCTTCCACCGACAGCTGTGGTTTCCTGAGAGCACTAGAATAGGATTAGCTCGCAGAGGGAGGCCCAGCTTTCTGTGGATCAGCGTTAGGGCAATTAGAGATTAGAGTGGAGATACTGGTAAGTTCTATCGTTGTGAGAATGGAAATACAATACAAGTGGTACTTTACGTCTTAATGACAGATGAGGCTGGGATCAAACAATGTGATAAGCATGCACAGAACCCTCATTACTGAGTATTGGGTCAATGCCATATAATTATGCACAAATAATGTCTGTCATGGATGACTGATAACACTCCCACCCACCTATAAAAGACATGCATTCTTCATGCTTAGGCCAAATCACACCCCATAAATGATTCAAATCATTGGCGTGCTATCAATTCTTCATACCACACTTAGCAAATCACCTTGACACCTGTCTGTCACTCCAGCCTCCTAGTCCTTTACAGAAAGCTTTTTTGTGGTGAACTTCATTATACATCAATGGAAACCTATCTGCTCACCTGAACATCTTGGGAACGGGCTTGCAAAAACGTGGATGTCTGGATGTTCACCATGCATGCCACCAGATAATTCGGTTTTGCTTGATATTGTTACCATGCTACTATAACCATTTATTTTCTTGTGAAAACGCAAAGATAAAACTTGTATGAACATGATATCTACTGAAAAAAACAGCACTTGAGGCTAGGAATTTACTGCTTTTTTAGAAAAACGTTTTCCCACAATGTATTTTATTATGGTTGATCATGTCTTGCCATTCAGTGCTAAGGCTCACAGAAATCTGATTAACAGAAAAAATATTTTAGAAATCAGAAGTAACAACTTATTTGTGTGAGAAGGAACACGTAACATTTTGTTGCTGGCTCCTCATCACATTTTCCATGGATCTAGTGTCCAACTTACATATGCCCGTAATATCCCAAAGATAGCAGTCCTTTCAAATAAATCCACTGTTTAAGGTATAAACAGAGAGGATTTCTTTCCAGGATCCTGATTTTCAGGATCTGTCACAGCTCAATGTCCTCATCTAACATTTCTCATCTCTCCTGCTCGATGCATGTGAAAGACTTCCATGCCAGAGGCATGCCCAGGCACTTCAATCAGCTTGGTTTCATGCTTGCATTTTCAGCTAAGCTTTAAGTCAGAAGGACAAGCCTGGATTTAGGTGGTGTCAGCAAGCACACAGAAAGAAGGTTCAGTCAACAAGACTTGCTGGGTGCTTCCCCCTCTTCCCTCATTTGAGGAAAATTGCGGAAACAAAAAATAAAAGAAGTAAGAGGAAGGGAGGAGTGGAAAGCTGTAGGACTGAAGGAAACACTCAGCAGCTGGTGACACAGCCGTATTAGCATTCATCTTCTCCCCTTCTGAGCACCTCTTGTTTCTGCTGCCTGTCTGTCCTTCCTCCACCCATCTCAATTCTGCCCCAAAACACCTAACAGGAGACGTGATGCATCCAATCCATCTCCTGCTTAAATAAAAGGTATTATTCCCTCCATGTCCTGCTCATCTTGGTGCAAAATCCTCAGAAATCCTTTTCTGCTGAGCCAAGGCACACGGTACCACGACCATGGGTGCAGTACTCTGTCTGTCTGTCCACCCAGACAGGAATCATAGCCAGGGCATGGTACCACAGGGTCTGTCCTTGTCCCCGTTTAAGGTCTGATTTCTACACAGCTGCACTGAAACCCCCACACTGGTGGGACCACCTCTCCTCTCCCTTAAAGTGGTTGTTTATTCCTGATAATTCAGACCTGAACTATGAAATATTAAGAAGATATTAGTTAGAATACAGAAAGTCTCTGAAAATAGACCAGTCCTGTAGCCACAGCTTTCACTGTTCTTCATACATTAATCAATAGTTCATATTTAATTAATTAGCACCAAGTTCACTTGGTGATGAAAGTAGAATGTCCACGAATAGGAAAATAAATTAATGTGAAAATCCAGCTACCAGGCTGTTCTAAAGACTCTCTCCCACTGACTTACATGTAATAATGGCTGTCCCTTCTTTATATTATTAGGCTTTTGGAGCTTTTTTTAATTTTATTTTTTCAGAGGAAGAGAAAAGAGCTTTTTCCCAGCTGGGCCAGAGATATCTTGAACACTCATCGCAGGAAAGCCACCTGCCTGTAACAGCAACAGCACAGGTTGATGCAGTTCGATGGTATCCACAGTCTACAAATCACCAAGCTACAAATGAGCGCTGACTTAAGAGCACGCTTAGGATGTATGCATCCTAACTTCTCAAGACAGCACTTGAGTCTGAAAGTACAGAACATTTACCAATTAGAAAACCAACCCAAAGCATTTATTTGCAACCAGGAATTTAATAAACCGCTTATATACTATAGAGTAAACACCTCTTCTGCTGCTGAGCAAAATACGTTTAATATTCAGGATCTATCTGCAATGTTATCATGTCCTCTTCATTAGAGCATCAGTTTTGTTAATTAGCATTTACTCATGTGAGTAGTCCCCTTGACTTTAATTGAGCCATTTTCATGAATACGTAGAACATCATTTTATAGTCAAAGAATTCAGTTCCTACTGAATACAACCAGCCGCCATCCTCACAGTTTAATTCTCAGCATCGTAAGGAAATAAAAATGAGTACAAGAGTTTCAATCAGATAGAAGAGAAACGCGTGTAAGGCGACAGTAGGAACAAGGATGAGTCCGAGACAAGATAGCTGGCTATCGAATCCATTTTGCTTGCTCCCTTAGCACAGCAGAAATGTGATGCTAAGAAATACAAAACAGCTGCCTAGGGAGAAGGGAGTATCTATTATAATAGCAACACCTTCACTAGCAGCACTTGTGTCTTCTGAAGGGCTAAGAAGGCCCTGCCCTTCAGATTTTTGGGAGCTGACTGACCGTAAAATGATCTGTTGAGAACTGAGGATTTAGAAGAGAAACAGCACCAGCTCCATCTGCTTCCCAAGCTCTCCCTTCTCACATGTGCTTTGTGCTTCTAACTGAACCTCCTTGTTTACACTCTTTTTTTATTCTTCAAACTAAAGGCTTCAAGATGTATTACACAACTTTTTATAATGATCCTTAACAGTAAGGGAGTTTAATAAAAGGCTATGGTAGCTGGAATTTGGAGGCTTTCTGAAGGATGGTCATGGTAGCCAGTGGTTTCCTTTCGAAACTCCTCACCACATCTAAAGAACATCAGATTATGGATTTCAAGAGAGATACGAGCAAGGGTCACTGTAAACTCCCTCAGGTGGATGGAGCAGGGAGGGTGGCACTAGATTACCTCTGTTTGTGAAAACGTCACAACCATAACTGGCAGTTATTTGCATTTCATCACAGGCTTTATGTCTTTAATTTTATCCTTAACTCAGAGTCTGAGGACACAGACTATAAGATCACCAATAAATCTTTAACTTTATAAGCTAAAAATAAGATGATTTAAATAATTCAGAAAGAATTAATATGTTGCAGGAAACAAGCCAATTTACTGAGTTAATTGCTGTGTGTATTTTTTAGAAGCTATCTTTGAAAAGGTGGCTTTAATCACCAGGTGCCTTTAGAGTTTTCTCATGTGACTGATTAGAGCCACACATCTAATAGGCTGCAAAAACGTGAATGAGCAATGCTGGTCTTTCAATTGCACTGCTCTCTCCAATTGCCTTGTGACCTTGCCGTTCCCTCATTTTCATATGTAAGGTAAGGTTCTTTTAACAGTGTTCAACAAATGTCTAAAGGGACAGAACTGAGCTTATGTGACACTGAAAAATACAGCATCTTCGGCCAGCACCTGCACCTAATCTGGTTAACTTGAGAAAATGTCACCCATTTTTCACCCCCAAAGGCCATTTGCTTCAGAAGAGACTGACACCAGCCCTGGTACAACAGCTGACCTAACAGCTGAAACCATGTAAAGTCTGTGGGCTGAATGTGAAGCCTTTCCCAAACACAACAGGATCCTGATGCTTTAGAACTATTCCACATGCCTACGAAGAGAAGGAAAAAGCAATCTAACATCGCTTTGAAGATTCACTACATTAGTTTGGTAAAGAGGTGAAGAGCAGACTGAACCAGGAAAACAGTTCCTTTCATGTGACACAGATGGATGACCTACCAATTCTGTTTCAGACCACATTATGCTTTGATATATTAACTGTAACGTAATATTTATAAGCTAGTGCTATAAATTGCTTTGAAGATGAAAAGTCCCCCCAAACCAGGTCTGGGTGGTTTTGAACACAATTAAAAAGATGTATTTTGAACCCATGATTTTCTCAAATTAAATCTATTAAAAAAGCATGGCAGGGTGGCAGTACCGGGGCTGGGGAGGTGTAGGGGATGGAGGGATGAGGTGGAGTCAGAAAAAAAGGACTGGCAAGAACTGCTCCTTACTCAACGCAGGTTGGCAACAGGCTGCTATCAAGTTCATGGCAAGTATCCGGTACAACCTGATGCACGTGTTCCACCATCTCTTTAGCTGTCAAAGTCCCAGTAACCACCTCATGGAGAAAAATGCCTTGGAGAGGCGCTTCTCATGGGCAGCACAGCATCCCTTTGCCATGCTGATATTTTGTTGATTCTCACTGTGCACCACAGGTAAGGTGGGAGACAGAGCACCTGGGTTTACTCAGATATCTCAATAACTCACAGAATCACAAGGTTGGAAGAGACCTTTAAGATCATCAAGTCCAACCATTCCCGTCCTAAGCTAAACCATATCCCTAAGTATCTCATCTACCCTTTTTCAAACACATCCAGGGAAGGTGACTCAACCACCTCCCTGGGCAACCTGTTCCAGGCCCTGACAACTCTTTCAGTAAAAAATTTGTTTCTAATATCTAATCTAAACCTGCCCTGGCACAGCTTCTTGCCACTCCTTCACATAGGAGGCACAAATGGGACTATTATTTATTAGTAAATTTATCGTGATGCATTATGAAATAGTACCCCTTGCCCTTCACAACCTGAACACTTCAATTAAGACATTCTTTTTCTTTTACTATGGTACACTGGAAAGGCACAAAATATTCACTAAGAAAGAGAGAGAAAAAAACCCACCACAGCAAATTATATATACAGACAATGAAGGAAATCAATTAATTCAATGAGACATAAGATGTTAAATTACCACGTGAGTTGATGTAGCCAGTGATTATTATCAATAGCCTGTTGAGTAACTGCCTTCGCTACTGCTAGAGTAGGATGTCACAGAATGCACATTACACAATTTAGACACTTTAGAGTCTGGATCATAAATGTATTGATTACGTCAGCTAGGGTCAGGTAGACAGATAATAAATCATTGTTGATGTAGCATATTTAATTCACTGGTTTTGATGAACTCTACAAATGGTTTCCAAATCTCATAAACTGCACTATTTTCACTTGGGTATGTGCTGCATGTACATATTTTTTTTTTCAGACAGAAATATCCATTCTTGCTGTTTTCTTCTTTTTTTGATTCACTATCAGTGGAGCCAGACTTGATGGTGTCATCGATGGGGAGGGAGAGGAAGGGAGGAGTGCAGATGCTGCAATCAACTTTACGCTGATGATGATTTCCTTATCAGAAAGTCTGAGAAACTGCTTTGGTAGGTAGTAAAGTGGATGACCAAAGACAGCATGAAATTTGGATTACAACTGAATATACAAAAGGAAATGGCAGCTGCAGTAGGGAAAGTAGCATTTTATTTAGCTGAGGAACAGGAGAGAGAAAAGTTGAGTTTGCAAAAGTGATTCTCCTACTGGGATACTAAAGACAGACTAAGCGGCAATGGGAAGACCTCCCAGAATATTCAGCCCTTGCAGATCTGAGCTTTGGGTTGCTGTTTTCTTCCCAAGCTCAGGAGGGAAAGTATTGTTTCAATGAAAGGAAGAGGACATGTTTCTCTACGTGTAATGCCCAGGCACGAAACCCATTCAGAAAAAGAAAAGCTGTCAATGATCACAGAGGTACCCAGTGAGCCACAGTACTGAGAAGTCAGTATGCATCATTACTCAGGATCCAAAGCTCATCTGCAGCCCTCCAACACTTACTGTTCCCTGAATCCATACTATTCTCCAGCTCTGGATGCTCTCCCTGACATCTGACTCCCTCCTAGAGCAATACAGCTTCTCTTCAGCTATTATTCTTTTTCTGTTGTGATGGGTTGTCTTGAGCTGAGGCTTCTAAGGATTGATGAAGCAGATAACTAACCACCAGAGTCACACCTTTTGACATTCCTGCTATTAAATACACACACATAGCAGCACACTGTCATTGCAGCAGAAACCTCAAGTCACCATATTGCTTTTAACCACCTACCAGGAGTAGGAGTCTGGTGAGAGTCATCTGGAGCTCCGCATAGGCCGAGTTCTCCCATGAGTTCAAAGGCAGTTGATGTATGTCCACTATTTTCAGCAATAGTTAATAAACCCCTGCCTTCATTTCACTTAAAAAAACACCTCAAAATCAGAAAGAGGATATTCTTTTGATTTTCCTCCTTTCCAGTGGGAGATTTAATTCCAGTGGAGAATGAAAGAAAAAAGGGAAGTAATGCAGGGACGAGGAGCAAAAACTAGTCCTATCATATCTTTCTAGAGCATTTTCTGGGGAACAAAGATCCATTGCCCATGTCTCATTATCTAAGCATGAAAATTTAACACATTTCAGCCCAATTTGGTCCACTGTGAATGTCATTTTATCTAGTCACATGCTCAGAGACAATCTCGCCCCAAATGAACATCTGCCCCTTCCTTTCCTAGAATTTTACCAGTGATGCCCCTGCCTCAAGGAAGGTGTTTCATGTTACTCTGGAAAACTTTGCAGTTCCACTCACATTCTATTTTACCTTCTCCAGGAACCATTTCACTAGTTGGAGACTTTCTCATTTGAAGCAGAGGATAATCAGTTTACAATTTTAAGTATCTCTTAGACCAGATAAGCAAAGAATGAAATGCTGAAACATCCTACCTATACTGGAGTCAAGCTACCATAAGAATAGGGAAAAAAGTAAGAAGAGTGGTAATTAATGCAATTCCTGCTTTATTAGGGACTAACATTAATCAGTAACAGGAAGAAACAATGGGGTTTTAAACACCCACTGCTAGCTCACAGAATGGCAGTTAATATAGGAAATATAGAGCAGGGTGATTTCTTCCTGCTTTTCTCCTTCACCACTTTCCACCATTTCCTCTTCCATTAGAAGAAACATTTGCACAGAAAACATCTGCTTTTTCGCCCCTAGGTAAGATAGTTACAGCGGAATTTTATGACATGATTCTAAGAAGAGCTGGCAATTGATATTAATTGAACAGCTTCCCCCCTAAATAATATTTTAATGGGCAGAATACATTACGGAATAAAAACAACTGATCAGTCATTTAACAATTTGGCAAGGTGTAGCACAGGTAACAGAAGGTATCAGAAAAAAGCTCAACTGATCCAAGTTAAGGACAGAAGCCAAACTAAAAAGCTGCTCACAAAACACATGGTCGTGCTAGAAGCCTGTACTGCCATATAGTTCTTGTCCTTGCAAACCACCCCAGTGATGCTGCGAGCAGCTATGATGCCGTTAATGGAGGTGCCAGAGGAGAGTCCCAGGGAGAGCCTGACAGCACACAGCCAGGAAGATGCAGCTTCACCAGCTGAACAAGAAAAAAAAAGCAAAACCAACCACTTTTGTTAAAAAACCCACAGAGAAACTAAAGGTGAAGTTAACTTGGCTGTGCTGGTGCATGGCCACATGAGCAAGCGGAAGGAAATACAGAAGTGGTGTGAAATCCAGTATTATACCTGTACCCTAAGTGCTACAGGGACTCAGCAGGCTGTGGAATACAGTAATCATGGAGAAGCTCACAGACACTCTGAATTAAACAGGTTAGCCACTGCTCTGAAAACAGGCATTAAAAAGAAAGATCCCTTTGGATTCCTATCCTGACAATATTAACCCATTTATTAGCTTCAGCATCAGTATTTTTTTCCTCAGATTCCTGCACTAGAATTCCCTTTCTCAGGTAGGGGTTTTATTTTTTTCTGCTTCACTTTTTCCTCAATTTTTTGCCTGTTTTCCTTGAGCTCTGCTGGTGAAAAACAAAATAATGCAACAGAAGTGAAAGGAAATGCCTGTGAGGGAGGGAGCACAGAAGAGGAGAGTTGTTATTGGACTCTCTGGCTTTTTGGTTTGCTGGCATTCATGAAAGATAAAATGCTTTTAAAAGGAATCTCTCTCACATTTAGATCAGCTAGCTGGGTCGGGCTGTATCCACAGCTCTACATGAGTTACTGCATGACCTTGCACACACCTTTCTGCCTCAGTTTCTCCGAATGTAATGTGCCTGCAATGACACTGACTTCCTGAGATGCCTCATTGCCTCAGTATCTACTCATGAAAAGTACTATTAGAAGAGCTGAGCATAACTATTATCAATTTCTGAGCCGTCTGCTGTAAGCTGGTGAGGAGAATCAGCTGACTCAGTAATGAAAAGTCAGATTTCCTCCTCAAGGTGTTACATGAAATTGTTATCGGCAAGACTTAGGACTTGACCTTCAAAAGAATTCAGCTCCCTGGAGTTCCAATTGCTGATGCATTTTCAAGCATCCAGACACGACGGTGTTTCCAAGCAGGCTTCTCCCACAACAGATCCCATAATTTGCAGAAAGGTTCTTGTAAAACACCCCCAACTCCACTTGGCTTCTGGAAGCAGGGACTTGGCGTCTCCCAAGAATCCCTCCATCCCTAGTTATCAGCATGGGACAGATCTCAGCATCTGAACCCTGTGCATTTTAACATGGAAAAAGGTTATACATATTTTCCCACTGTTGCTCTAGAAAGAAATCTGACCACATGAGAAACAAGCACGGAGATTTCTTCAGTTCTCCTCCTGTATCTGTTTCAATCCCACTGGCAACTCTGACTAAGGAAAGCAGTAATGACAAAAGTTAATTCTCATGAAAACACACAACAAAGACCTCAGGGCAAAATAGCATTTTTCACCCAGTGTCTGCAGGGTCTCGTTTCAGTAAGAAAATGGTTTGATCCCAGAAGGGGGATGCAGTCTGAGGAAGGAAATCAGTGTTTAGTCACTGTCTTGGTGTACAGGATGCATGCGTGCCCATCCAACTGTGTAAATCTGATGCTGTCAGCAAAACTGGCTGTCTTCTGACAGACACCCCGTGCAGCCTTCAAAACTCCTGCAGTCAATCCTCTCACCTGTCAGCCTGAAAGATAACCCGGACCGGTCATCCCCTCATCCTTTCTCTTCACAAAAATAATAGAAGAGCTACGGTGCTGACATTTGGAGATATGAAGATTCCGGGATTCTCCGGCACAGTCTCTCTCTGAGGGCTTATTTTAAGCATTTTTGTCTTCCAGCTCACTTAAAGCTGTAACAAATAAAACTAAATGATGGCGTTAATTTTGGCTGCTGCTCCATGTGTTGCTGCAGTCTTCAGTCTTCTGCTGTGGTCCAGCCTCCAGCGGCACGGGCGCGGAGCTGCAGCAGTGGGCCTTAGCTGACTTCACACCATGCCTCAGCTAATAACGATCTGGCGATTTATCTTCCTCCCCCGTTCTCTACCGCTTTCCACAGGAGGTAACAAAAAATGTTCCCAAAGCTTTTTGCCTTTTCCTTTTTCCCCCTGCATACAGACGTATGTCTATATAATTATCAAAGCATCACTTAATGTTCGCTAAGACAGATCGCGTCACTGAACAATTCATTTTCCAACGCCGCAGCCTGGTATGACTGGGCCTTTTGGCAGTAATTGAATCCAGTCTACTGCTGTCAAAACAGAGAATTTATGAATAATAAATTGATTGTAGCCAGCAAAGCTAAGTCTGAGAGATAGTGGGTTATGTCAAGGAATAAGCAGAAATTTAAAAACACAATAAAGATTAATTTAGAATCAAACCTGCAATGCTTCCACGGTGGACAATAAAAGCAAATAAAACTGTCATTCTTATATGACATAATCTATAGTGCCACAAAGTGCATGAGCTCACAGGCAGAAATAAGTGAAGCAAACCCATACGTGGACCCGAAATGTTAGTGCAGATGTAAGATGCAACCCAAGAATTCAACCTGGCGGTGTGTTGTCATCGCCCTAATGGTTCTTAGGTCAGGTTATCAGCGTTTAAAGGAAGAGGTAGCTTGTTTTATTAGACCCACTGATGGGCAGAATAAAAGCAGACGAGCTTTCTGGCATGTATTTGTGAGATCTTTGGACTTGCAACAATCACATTTCAAGGTTTCTGTACAACCAAAAGGCGAAAATACAGATATAAAGGAACTCCACCCAACAAAGAAATAGCAAGAATTAATGGCAACAGACTGAAGGCAGAAAATAAGCTGTAGGGTGCGACTTTCTTTACAGCAAAGAACTTAGGAGATGGAACAAAGGGTCAAAAGGAGAGGCATGTTCCACATCTTGCTGCTTTCAAATCATGACTGGCTGCCTGTCTGGAGAGAGCATTTTAACTGCAGAGAAGTTACAGGAGCAAGAGAGTCTGTGGGTAAAATCCTACAGCTTGTGATGTACAGAAAGTCCCTTGGTGCCCTACCAGACCCTCGGGACCCCGGGCTCCTTAACCTCTGCATGTGCTCTGAGCCACCCAGGGCCTGCCAAGGCTTCGTGCTGCAGTTCATCTGCTAAAAGGAGCTAATTAAGACAGCACGGTTGGTTCAAAGAGGATGGTCTGGCAATTTCTAATACATCTCCTGTTACTCCTCTTGTCTAGCAAATTGTTTTCTCTCAAGCTTTCTCTAGTTCCTGGCTCTGACCACAGACCTGACAATCCCACCAAGCCTCCATAAATGACTTTTCCAGATTCCTTGCAAATTCACCACTGGTCTGACTTAATATCCCCAGTGTTCCTCCAGCAGTTGTGGCTGGGAGGTCACCCAAGCACTCAGTGCAGGCCCACACCTGCCTCCAGCTTTTGCCTCTTGCTTGGGACACGCTAGCCAAACTGCCAGCACATCATCCTGGGTCAAACCACGGGAGTGACATCCATGGACTAATAGCAGCAGATGGTCTTCTAACTCATTGGTTCCCAGGGAGCCAATGGACTAGATAAAGTAATCATTAGCAACACATTATGTTGGTTTCATGAGAAGTTGTCCTCCAGGAATGTAAAGTTAACAGAAGATCGAGACCTCTCTTCAGAAGCTGGCCATTAACAGCTGGTCAATTATTCTACTTTTAAATAAAACAAGTAACCATAACTGAACTCAATTTATACAAGCTGCATAAAAATTTCATAATTGCCTCCAATTCATCCTTCACTTAAAACAGAAAGTTCAAATAATCTAAACAAGAAAGAAACCTCTATGATTTGGAGCCTCACACAGTAAGCAGGAAACAGCTGCTTCCAACTTGGTGGGTTTCTGAAGAGGAGTGCTACAGTAAGGAAGAAACACTGTGGGGATGAGGCCTTCTCTGACCACAGTTTGACTTCAACATAACTTGCTTTTTAGTGGGGGCGTGTCCTGATACCAAGCATCTGGATTGCCAGCACCCGTATTTCCAGCCCAGCACTGCAGTCACATCTGCAAGGCTTCACAGGAACCCATCACACCTCAAGAGCTCTACTTTGAAGCTGAAAACTTGAAAAAACCCCAACCAAAACTAAACCATCTGCTTGTAAATGACGCCACAGGTTTTACTGGCAAGAATTTTTCAATAAGGAAATGGTTCTCAGGGCAAGACTGATTCCAATGACAAGATACAGTAACTGGGGCAAACGAGGGTAAGGTTTCGGAATGGTAACGCATTGACTGCCTGCCTGTGGAGTCAGAGATACTCAGGCCAATTCCAAGGGCAAACGTCACAATTTCAGGACAATGGAAATACAGGAGGTTTTTTGCAAATCTCTGTTGACTTTGCTAAGAACACAAAGTCTAAAAGAAGGAGAGAGACAAACCTATCCCCACATTTGTATGGAAGTCTGTATTCAGAAGAAAAAATTCACCGTGCCCTGACCTCTTACCAGAGCTGATTTTATTATATTCTTTCTGGATGGCATTGAGTGCTTCTATCATTATTAATAAGACATGTTGATATGACATTAATAAGACAAGCTAAGTTCTCCCCCTCAGCCTGGCAGCATACAGAGTAGCTGATAAGCTTATGTTCTTCCGAAATTGATGGCCTTTTCTTACCACACAAGTCTTCCTCCCTGCTCCCCCTCCTCATCTCAAGAAGCCTGGACAGAAGCAGGACAGCATGGATGTGGGATGGAATCAAACAAATTTGTTCCCACACTTTTGGATTTATTCAATTTGTCCTCTCCTGCCTTTCAATCTCTGCCAAACGTCAGGATGAGGCAGGTACAAGGGACTCTGCATCTCACTGAGGGTCGTAGCACTCTTCCCTCCACCAGACGCCCTCTCTAACTCACCTATGTCTGACTTCACTGGAGGAGTTGCCAGGGAACCCAGACATCAAAGAAGTAACCATATTCAGAAGGAGGATTGATGCTTTTTCAAGCAAAGAACAGCATAGTGTTAATGCTGGACACACTTCCACCATCTTTGAGAGGAGGATCTTGAAGTGCTTTGCAAATAAGCAGCCTGCAAAATCCATCTTCGTTGCTAAGTATTGCTCATTTGCAAGGTCAAGCCTCACACTGTACCACAGAAATTAAAATCTACAAAGCAGTCAAGAACATCAGGGTAAACGTCAGATATTCACAAAATTTAATTTAAGAAAATGTACTGAGCTTCCAAAAATCTAATAGTCCATGCTCACACAGGAAGGATGGAACATACGGCTCCCAGCCCCTCCCTACCAATCTCTCACATGCCTGGTGGATATCCAGCTACCCATGCTACCTGTGCAGGTATGTGAGGTAACACCCTGTGGCTTTTCAAGGAAAAAACCCAAACAACCACCAAAAACCTCCAAACCAAACATTTGAGTCTTATTATTCATGAAAGCTTCATCAAAAGTTATATAATCCTACAGAAAGTTATCTGGTACGAGGTGACAAAACCCTTCTCCACCCAACAGCTCTCTACAACTTGCAGGCCAGTTGGCTGCCACCCCACTGCACAGCTCCAACAGATGGACACCGGGTAGGGAGCTCAGGCAAGTCAGCTGAGATGTTGCAGGAATGAGCTGCTTCCTCGGGTTCAGAGGAGTGGGAGCAATGGGAAATGCTACTGGCTATTTTCAGGGCAAAACCACCAACAACCCCAAAAGAGGATAGTCCTCCTCCTCTTCAAACCCCGTTCCTCCTCCACATGCTCCACGTATTTACCATCACTGCACCTTGGCCTTAGTATGCAGGCACCGTAAGACCTTACAGTCTCACATCCTTCCAAGCAGCCATGTCATATAAGGATATAGTTAGACACTAGGCGAAATCTTGGTCCTATTTAAGCAAAGCTTCTTCCACCTTTAATAAAGGCAATGTTTTGTTCCTGCTTAAGCAATTCCCACCCTTGTCCTTGCTTATACCCCAGATGTGCCTGCGCTTTTAAGACAGACTAGACTTTTTATCAGCTCTACCCCATTCCTCCCACACAGAACATGTCACGTGTCACTAAAAATCAGCAAATACCTACAGTAGCACTGTGTGAACCAGCACCCCTCACAAAATACAGGGCATATCTAATCCCTCTTAAAGCTCTTACTGCACATACAGCGGTGGCATCTCACACAGAGTCAAGTCTTCAGTACTTAATTTAGGAATTTTACCACTTTAGAGCTGTAATTCAGTATTCAGAGATGTTAAATTTTGTGACAATGCAGGCGTGCCCATAAACAAGTGCTCAAAGGCATGACTACCTTCTACTCAGCAGTTACGCCGTTCACACGGGTATGGCCATATTTATAGTCAACGATAAAGAGAGGCATTTTCAAGGAAGCACATTCAGGAAGGTCTATTCTTCTAAGAGCTCATGAAAAGGTACAGTCAAAACCCCATTTTTGGATACCGCAATGCTCATCACACCCCATCCCTTTTTAAGTTCTGTGGCTCTGGATGTTGCTGGTCAAATTTTACCCTCTTTCACACAGCAATAAGTCTTGGCTAAATCCACTGATTTAGCTGGAATTACTCAACTTCTAAGCTTGTTTCCTAGAGCATGAAAAATGTTATTCATAGGAAAATTAAGTTGTTATATTTTTCTCTCCATTAACATCAACACATTTCATACAACAACTACTGGATGTAGTCACCGTACGCCCCACCAGCGATCAGAGAAATGCAGTAGAAGACTGGGACCTAATTGTTAAATGATCTTTCTGATTGTCAGAAAATTAATGGCACACCGTGGGCCATGTAGTGCATGCTTTGGAAATCTCAATGCAAGTTCCCAACTCATTTAAATAATTTCAGTTTATACATTTAATTTGCTTTTAATGCAGCCATTTAATTTGCTTTTGTTTTGTTTTTTAAAGAAAAGCACCACGTATTAGGAATCTTTATGCACGCACATGTAGATACACAATTTCAAAGAAAGTGCTATTTTCCAGCAAATTATATGAAATGTAAAATTAACAAAATGCAAATAATATAAACAATCTAAATTAAATATTAAAACAATGCTATATCTGAATGACTGAATTTTATTTTCATAAGAAGCTCAACTATAAACCATTCTTACCAATGTAACACCCAGCTGTTTGGTGTTTAGCATCGGAATAACATTATTCTAGTGCAGCTGCTGTTATTGTTTGCTGTATTTCTGCCAACTCGTGGAAGCCAGAGATGTTCGTCTCGCAAAGAGGGACAGCTCTGATGAAAGCTCCAGTTTGACAGATGCTCCCATCAACAACTTTGTTACTCTGATTGACTACATGGTATTTTAGGCAAATTAACCTGTCCAAAAAAATTCTTTATTGCTATGCTTGTGGCACAGATGGAAATATGAACTTGACAATTCTGGGTACTAGCTTAGCAATTAACTGAGATGTTTCAATAGACTAATGAACTTTCATTCAAAGCATGCTCTCTGTCAGGAGAAGAGACAGGCTGTTGTTTGAGAAAGTGTTACAGAATGTCAAATAGATCTCGACAGCGATGTTACTATGAAATCTGAAATATTAGAAAGACACAGAAAGTCATTTAACACCTTTATAATCTCAGGAGATCTGAGATGAATCTTTATTATCCATGTCTGAAATTCCACCGCATTTTACAGTCCTTTTGCTGTAATTCACACCCCGTATAATAGCGGTTCTCCAGTCACTACGGCTGTTCAGTTTCAAATGGTCACCCTTTATTAGAAAAGGGGTGGGGGGAGAACATCAAGCCATTCTTGTATTTCATGAAGATATTAACATCCAACTAAAAAAATGATCTGAGCCAAATTATCTGAAAAAGTGAGGTAAAAAGAGAACTAAGCATAATTAGTATATGCAGATCACTATTAAAAGGATTCATTTATTTAGGGAGAAATGAATAGAAGTTCAAGGGGAGCCTGAAAAAAATACACAGAAATTACTTCAAAACTTGCATCTGATAAACTGAATTGACCTTTCTGGCATCCACGTTGAATTGTGCATCCAGCACTTTTAATGCAGTAGCACTGGGCAAAGCACATCCTCAGAGGCGGCTCCAACCCCGTAGCAAACATACTCTGGGGTCAAGTTGCAGTCATTTCACCACCTCCAACTACACAAAACATCTGTGACATCCAAAGCTCCGTCTCTAAGGATTTTCCAGCCATCAAATAGCCTCTTGCTGGCACAAGAATTCAGCCTACTCCTGAGCAGCATCCAGATGTACCCACCTTTCCCGGAGTGGGGACACGCAGAGCAGGACAGAAAGTAGCATTTAGCTGGATCAGAACTGTAAAACCTGCCTGTTCTCCTGGGAATGTTTTGCAGTGCATTTTATTCAACATGGGCAACATATTCTTTAATTTTCCAAAGTTGCATTGCATTCCCCTTGTGAGAGAAGAGCTAAACCCATCCCATTATAGCCGTGTATCTAACCTTGAGTGAAAACCTGCACTGTGACAAAATATAATCCACTTTTCCTACATACCTCGTAAACAGCTTGACTCTCATCATAAAATATTAAAGCCTAATATTGCAGTTGGTTCCTTCTAAGTATCAAGACTTGGAGTAGCCCCAAGCATGTCAAACTTGCATTGGAAACGCTACATTTCGAAAGCAAAGCAAAGTGTTAACTGATATACTGGAATATTTAGTCTAAAATACCTTTGAACAGGTTTAAAAGTCTTTAAACCACTGACTATTTGGTGACTTAATAGCTCTAAAATGACCATTAAAATGTAAAGTGGGCTTTTAAAGAATCAGTCCATAAATAAAATAATATGAAAATACTGCACTGCTGCTATATTTAACCCTACAACGAGCAAATTGCTTCTCCTACTTAAACTAGCTGCAATATTCCCACCGGTTTCAAAGTAATTCCACATATTAGCTTGTAACTTGGACAACTGCCATGCCACAGAAATTCTTTGAGCTGACAAATTAATGAACAGGTAAGATGGGCAGATAGCCCTGACCCGTGTCTCCACTTCACCTCCCAGGTATGCCAAGGGCAGGGTTCGGAGTCCTGCTGCCCTGCACTCAATGGCTCAGCCCCTGATCAATACAAACCACTGGATGAAGCAGTTTTCTCTTGATTCTTGATTCTCAAACTCTTACACGAGTTATCTCTATTCGTCTTGATGTTATGCTCATAGCCATAGGTAGCGTAAGTACTTAACACAGACTAGCATTGCACATGGCATAGCTATTTCCTTCATTTCTTACCTATTGCTTACATTTAACCCTCAGAGTGAGCTGGTCAGCAGTGACAAACAGGGACACACATTTCCAGTTAGGACAGAAACACAGAAAAGAGGCTGCCTTTGCAGAGCACAATCTTACAAAATTGTTCTCCATCCACCATCTCGCAGCCAGTTCCTCCATCCATTCCCTAGTTCACACAATTTCCCAATATCATTTCCTCACTTTCTGAGATATCAGACAAAACCCCAGGCAGCCAGAAGGCAAACAATCCACTTAAACGTCTTTAGGCAGCTATATATGATATTCACCAACACATTCTTCAACTAAAACGCCTACCTGGATCAAATGATGAATACCACGGCACTCACTGGAGCTAAGGGGGACAATTCAAAGCAAAGAGGGGCTGGGAAAGAGACTGTGTGAGGAATTACTCCAGCCAGAATGGTCAAGGTAGGTTGAGTCCCTTGAGAGGTACAGCCGTCTTGTTAGCGGCAAGTTGGAGGGCAACCGATAGCCTTGGGAGGAGACAAGAAAATAATGGGGATCTCTTTGTTTAAAGGTGGTATTAGAGCAAAAAGCTCCAAGGAGCACTGAAACAGGACCTCTGGCACACCGATGCATCACGCTGAGATCAGTATGGTATTTCTGTCTCAACACATCTGTTTTATATCCTTTATGCCACTGGCTCAGGAGCACGACGTGACGCTCAAGCTCATCAGAACTGCTTTGACTGGGAAGGCTCAGTCGTCAAATGGGGAGAAACGGGCAGACGACCTATTGACTACAGAGATCAATTCCTTCTGTTATCCTGGCCCACGAAACTCTGCCAAATTTTAGCACCAGTAAAATAATCTGAAATTCCCTTTTAACTTGAGGATAAGGTTTCCAGGTCTTTAAAACAGCCTGCTCTGATAGCGGGTAATGGAAAGACACTGCTGAAAGAAACACTGTAGTGAAAGGCCACGAAAAGTCCTGTTTGCAGGAAAGTGGAGTTAAAAGGCTTGCCTTGGTAGCTGTAATCAAACAGCCCGATTAAAGGCAGCACAGGATTTCCTGAAGTCCACAGAAATCCTCAGAAAGGCCCTGCTCATGCCCCGAGAAGACAATGAGTCCATGGCTGCTTTTTCTGTTCCTATTTCTTTCCTATTTCTCCCTCCATTTTACTCATATCACACTGAAGATGAAAGACTTGGTGACCATCACATGCCCAGTGTCTCCTGCAGCACAGGGTGCATCACAGTGTAGAGAGAATGAGCTCCATGACATAGGAGGGAAATAAAGTTGGGAGGTCTGGTGAGGTACTGCCAACATAACGGAGCGATGACGGAGAATTGCAGCCTTATCTTGGGTAAGTAATGGGACTAACCTTGCCTTAGGACAAAACTTGGATGTATTTTATGATGCTTTAAACTGATGGAAAGAGGCAGAGAAGGCGGCATTATTTGAATGAGGATCATCTCTCTCTCTCTCTCTCTCTATATATATATATATACACACACACGCAAACATATATAAATCAAAATATTTACAGCTGCAAGCTTTTGTAAATCACTGCACTGCCTTCAGTCAGCAAAACATTTCTGGTGATTTCAACAACTAATTAACTGCTATTTTTTCCCTCGTTCTCCTGGTTCTTTATTCACTAGAAAAATGACAGTTGTAACTCCTATAAAACGTTGATCCATTCTAGACACTTAGGAAATTCACCACCGACACTTCCAAAGCAAGATGAAAGAACACCCTACCAAACTCTTCCTAGTTTATAAATAAATTGTATGTCCTGATGCCGGAATTACATGTGTTGTTTGGGTGAGGTGGCTAACTGCAGACAGACTTCTGTGAATCTATGACAAACAGATTAATAAGTATCCTTTATTTTTTTATTACATTTCCTACGATACCCCGCCCGTTTCATCTGTGATTTTGTTAATTCACTAGAGTCACTGAGCCCCATTTTTCTGCATGAACAATATACTGTGTGGAGGAATACCTTGAGTGTTCCTTTGCAGGTAAGTCTGATGCACAGCTACAGTCCCATCCTAGCTGCGATGGAAAATACTGCTGCAGTGCTTGCTGCCAGCCATGCACGCTGAGCGTGGGTGCAAACGTTTGCTCTTGTTTCAGAGTCAGGAGTTGGAGACTGCATCTTGCCCGTCATATTTAATTATCACAATAAGGTCACCTACTCCTCCTGCCTGTTACAATGATGGATCAGACTTCATACTAGATTTTTCATGTAGGCACCGTTTTCTTGTTATGGTTTGCCTTGCGCTTAGCGCCGTAGGACTCCATCCCTATGTGGTAGCATAAAACAGTAAGCATAAAATACTCGTAGTAATTATCAGTAGAAAATAATTAGATGAACAAGACTGCGACCTCCCAGTGACAAACCACAATAAAACGCTGGTGCATAAAGCATTCAAGGTTCTCAAAAGCATCAGCACCAGCAGAAACCATGCTGGTGGCAGTGACAAGGCAAGAAGCCACAGATGGAAATACTGTAACGCGCTCCAGGAGCGTTTCCATCCACTGCAGACATCTGTCTGTGCTCCTTTACCAAGGAGAACGATGGACTCAGGTGGGAGTCGGTGGCTCATCTGCAGGAGTACCACTTCTGCCCGCCCCCACCGCACAGGATGCTAGTGGACACCAGGCTTCTGACTTCAGTCACCTCATTTGGAGACTGACACTAAGGAATTTAAGCAGTCCCCTCTGATAAAGGGTAAATGGACTGCCTGCGGGGAGCTTCGTTAAGAAAGGTGTGTGAGATGACACTAAACCTGTAATGTTTTGCTCTGAACTTACTTCTGTTAGGTGATGAGATAACTCAGTATTATTAGAAAGGTTTCTTAGCGATTCAGAAGATGACGTATCAGGAAGCGATGTGCACCGTGCAGAGCACTTAATGCTAAAAATCAGAGACATTCAAAACCAGAAGCTTTTCAGAGAGTCAATGATAAGCCACAGCAGCCACCCAGCGTCCTGCCCAGATTTGCTGGTGATGTCAATCAACACAGCTCCGCTGATTACAATCACAGTTAAATATTAGACTTGAGCTGAGAATCCATCTCATGGTTTCTTTTGTTCAGAGGTCTCTATATACTTATTTCTCATTTTTCAGCCAGGCAACATGAAAACACTAATAGAAAAGAAGCATCCCCACGAAGGTGATAATGAGATGGTAAATCTAGCGATTCTCCTGGTGTTCCTGTAAGCAACAAAAAAGGAGCTGTTTGAAGTAGAGGTTTCCATCGGAAACACAGAGGGTAATCTTTTAAATACTGCATTTATTCAATAAAAAAATTTTAGTGAAGTTGCACAGGCTACATTCTTGCAAGGGATCCTCTCCAGTCCCTTTGGTAATGAGTCCACAGTCACAGCTCCAGCTGGGAACCCTGGGATCATGCTGCATCTGTTCCACAGACATGAGGGGCAGGAGGTCTGACTCCAGCAGTTCACATCTCTGGGGCAGAGCGCTTACGTGGCTGTGCCACTGCAAAACAGCTGCCTCCATTTCAGCTGCCCTGGCTATCTATTTAGCACTTTCTCTTAACTCAGTGCATTAATAACTTTCTCCTTGCCATTACTGATGGAATTTGCATCTAATGCTTGGAGTGGCAAATTATAAAAAATACCATTAAGAATATTAATGATTCTGTCTCTAAATGGTGCATTTTTAATGGCACCTGCTGGATTAAAAAAACAATGGTGTGAGCAAAATGGATGTGGACTGAAAAGCATCTTTGATTTTCAAAGCTTGGGTGTTGTCCACCACGATGGGCTGGACGCATTAAGCAAGTTCCAGTCTGCAGATTACAAAATAATTTCCCCTCATTAGTGTAAAGTGAGCAGCATTTTAAACTTTTGTGGGAAGACGTATTTCAAGAAAGAAGAGAAGCTGGTGTCTGGAAGCTAACCGCTGGGTCATTACCGCGACGGCGCTGTGCTATGGAAGCTGCATACCGACAGGACCATCCAGGGAGTGCTTCCTTCCCGCTCCTTACACCACGACTTGACACATGTACCGGGTAACTTGCTGGACAGGAACTGTTAACCAGACACATTCTCTTACAGACTTACTTCTCTGTCCCACTGAAAACAGCAGTGGCCACCCTTCTCTCCAGCAGCAGGAAAAATATGTCCTGTACCAACTCACATCTTCGGGAAGAGATGGATTTGTATTTGCCCGAGACTGCGGGCTCTGCTCTGGAGCAGCAGCTTGCTCGCTTCCAGTGCCTAGGAGGCATCATTCCCTTCATCAACTGGAAGGAGAAAAAGCTTTCTCTCCTTACTCCCTTCTTGGAAAAGCTCAGGCACAGAGTGATATGTGGGAAGGATTGCTGGTACTCCACTGCTTCCCCAGAGCCCCCGAGCTGCTGTAACTCAGCTGAGCACCATCTACTGAAACAATCGTTTGTTTATATTAAATCTTACTTCAAACATGATAATGGTATCATTTTATATTTATACAGTGCTATTCATCCCAGAGGATCCCAAAATGTTTCAGCTACTTATGGGCAGCAGCTGTTTAATAGTGGATAGTATGACTGCACAGCAGCGCAGGGCAGAAGCGGAGAAGAGCTTTGCCTCCAAGAGAAACTACAGGGGAATTCATGCAGGTGAAACCCAATTACCCAAATTGCAATTTAGCCAAGACGCCTGGGGCTAACATCTCTCTGCTCACAAAATGCTGCCCTTAACAACTCAGAGGGCATTCATCTGTTGACAAATAGAGAGAAATGTCTTCCGATATTCGTGCAGCTTGCTCAACTCTAAAGCAAATTGAAAATTATAATAAAACCTGTTCCACATTCTTCATTCATTAAAACTGTGTTTGTGCCACATTATTTCTGGGCACATAAGCATCTGCTGGGAAGACCTCATTAAATGACCATTAGCCTGGTCTCCTTTCCTTCCAAGACAGTGCAGAAGCTGAAAGTCTGTCTTTCCTTCCTGGCACCACACGTAAATGGCAACATGAGAGAATTTCATTTTGGAAAAAAAACCCACAACCCACCAAAAAAAAAAATCAGAGAAACATTTTGTTGGAAGCAACTGTGAAATAGAAAGAAGAAATCGCTGGAAAAAAGGTTGCTCATAGCAAAATATAGGAAGAGGTACTATTAAATCACTGAGGAATGACCACTGTCACACACCCACAAAAAAGTCCCCAAAAAGGGACAACCTTGGCCAGTAATCTAGACAGACTTGCCTCACACTTAGGAGATCTGGTCCATCAACATGTCAAAAGGAATTTATAGTGCTGGAAGGACCCTTAGAGCAAGGGTGCTAGAAGAAACACTACACAGCCCCAGAGCTTTTCCAGACACTTCTGTAACCAGAACCACATCTGCAGCAATCTGGAAGTGGTGGTGGAAGGATGGACGAAGCCTGGCTCCGCTCCAAGAGGAAAAGGTTTGTGGAAGCCTTTACAGTTGAGAAGAGAATGAAAAAGAATCAGATTTGGCATGGGAAGCATCAAAACCCAAAGCAATTCTCAAGTTCTCATGGTTTCCACACTACAGATCAGCACTGAGTGAACCTACAGATGACATACTCACATTCCTTGTCTTTTTAAAACAAATGGCTTCTCATTCCTACCAGCAGGTAACAAAACAGGAGAGCTGGAGTTAACGGTCACAAAAGTATTATTACAACTGAAGAAATTAAAAGATGGGGAGAGCCTCATGTTGCAAAAAGTAAATAAAGCAAGTTGAGGGCTAAAAATTGTATTTGGGGATTTTTATTTTATGGAAGGTTTTGCTAGTGGAGTGAGAGCATCGGGGCACTGTTTGCATGGCTTGTGAAAGCACCGCTGCCTCGTGTCATCTCCCTCTTGCTCTTTCACCCATTTTACTTTTCGATTTACCAGGAATATTTATTAATAAGGAGCAACAGACATTGTCACGCAGGATCAGGCCACCACTGTCATCTCCCTACTTATCATGCTTGTCAAACAGCTGGTTGCTGGCATTCATGGGATAATCTAGCATTTGTCCTCATGACCACTAAGTAAAATGCACCGATTTACCAGACCAGGAGATCATGTCTTTCCCTGAAGGTATTCCTGTTCGGTGCTTCAGCTGCATTTCTCAAGGAAACAACATTTAAGACTCTCTCTCTATGTGCCACCCTTACTTACTCCCCCCTCCAGGTAATTTCAGAAGCTTTTAGCCTACTTAGCTGAATTTGCCAGAGAGACAGAGATCTGGAGAACTTTGTTTTCTAACAAGTTCCAGAAAAAACAGGCAGCTGGGGAGAAACTACTGGTAATTCCACTGAGACAAGCTGCAAGCTCATTTCCTGCCATGTTCCCAACAATCCCCCCTGGGACAGATTCCCCATGAGCACGCAGCCACCAGAGCACGGGCTCTGGAGAAGGCAGCTCCAAGAGACACCCCAGCAGGAAACCAGGCTTCAGCAATTCACCTGCTGATGAGAACTGTTTTGCTCATCTTCCCCATTGCAACTGCTCCGGCCAAATAGGGTTTGGAAGCTTCCCAACGATACCGTGTGTCTGTGAGCTTCACAGACTAATTAGACACCGCAGAAAAGCTTTTCCTTCGGGGTGCCTTCAGTTTCACTGTCTATCCCCCCCTTCGCCGCAACCCAGAAGGAATTATATAGTCTGCATCTCAGACAGTAATTACTATCACCTTCTTCTCTTAATTGATCTGGCTCCAGTGAGCAATAAGGAATTAAAATAATTAGCAGATATGCCTAGTGTTCCTGAAGTCCCACCTACACTTTGTAGTCTATTTACTCTAGGATCAGCTGGGTCCATCACTTTGATAGTAACGCTGCACCGTTCTGGCTCACCGAGCCCCTTGACTAGCCAAGTTTGAAGAAGTTTCCCAACTAACACACAAAGCCCAGCTGTAGCTGTTGCAGTCAGCAAATACTCCATCACCAGCACTGGAGCCCTTGTGAAACAGCTCTTTCTGAAGCTCACTCGGAAAGAAACTGAGGCTCGCTGGTCTCCTGTCCCTGGGAGAGACAGAGGATTACAGGGAGGTCTTCAAGCTGCCAACATTTATACATTTGCTCCTCTGTCACCAGAGACAGAGAAACGCATACATGCAAGTTGGGAAGAGAGGCTAAAGTCTTGGAATAAAAATAGCATATTTAAGGGATTAATTTCATTTTTGTTCCTAGTGATTTCGGCATTGCATTAATTAATGTTCCATCTTGACTGCTGAGCATGGACAGATTTATTTTTTTTTAATAGGAAGAGAGAGCTTTGAGCACCATGTGGTTTTTCCCAAGTACTTGCTCCTCCAGTAGCTAAATGTGGAGATATCACTTAAAGCAAATTGTGCCCTCTCTCTGCCCTTAGCAAACACTGATATATTTTTTTTCAATCTTTCCTTCTATGCACAAATAATCTGCTTCTATTGCCCTTCTTCCAAGAAACAGAGAAAATCCAGACCCCAGCAAAGTTCAATTCCCCCCCACACACACACTCTGTAAATTTAGTCAACAGTATTAATCCACATCGAACAATTCTGCCGAGTACAACAACAAGCTGGTTACACAGACAGGGATGCGTTTGGAATTTAAATGAGTTCCTATTATTCTCATTCTCTTGAAGCCTGCACAGTTCTGAGGAAGACTGTCTAATGTCTCTTAAACAGTTAAAAAAAAATCAATTTAAAATATTTTAAACTATTCCGCTAGTACTATTCTCTGTAGTACTGAGGAAAAGAGCATTTCTTCTGCACCCCCCTCTACAATTAAAGGCAGTCATCAAAGATACACATCACCCTGGCTGTCTTGACAATGCTTTATGATTAAAAGATTCAAATACTTTCAGCTTATTGTACATTAAAAAATATAACAAAAACAAAGAATAATTTAGCATTCTGAAAGGTTGTTGCTTCCTCACTCCTACTCCAAAACTCCTTCACCAGCATCATTTATTATTTCTATTGCAATAGTACTGATGAGGCCAACTCTCACACTCATTGTGCTAGAAGCTGTACAAGCAACAAAAATAACAATAGCATATGCTACTTCACCTGCATTCCTACAACATATTCTCCTATCCTCAAATCAAGACTCCTATAACATACTCTCCTATCCTCAAGTCAGTGTACCATCTAATGGTTGGGCTGATGCTTACCAGGGAAACAGTGGATATTTGGGCATATTTCTTTAAGTTGAATCAGGTCACAGCCTGTTCTTCCTGCACAACGCTCACTGAATTAAAACACATTATTCCCCTGTTTCCTTTTCTCCAACGCATCAAGGGATTATTCAAAAAGAGAAAAGAAAATCTTGGCTACCTTTCAAAGTAGGTTCATTTGTCCATTTGAGTTCTCTTGAACAGCACCAGGTTGCATAAGTTAATGTGGACTGTACTCCCTCTACTTCTAGCTTCAAAGCGTCCCTTCCACCAAAGTACTCATTAGGGAACTCTCCAACCCATCACCGATAATCTCTATTCCTTGCCCTCTTCTATTGCTGAATACAACCTCAAGTTCCAACCTGCTGTCTTTAGCATTCAGGAAAGCCTTTTTACTGACCCACACAAACTGGACATGTGAACAAGCGTGTCACCGGGCAAGCAGAAGCACTGAGTGCCTGGAGATTCCCTTTCACTGGGTCAATAAGAGAAATGAATTGAAATAAATATTTGAATACTGACTGTATGAGATAGAACCAGCGCTCAGGCTGAAGATAAATTCCACCATCAGAGTCTCTTGCCTTAGACAAAGCTCTAATTAAACTCTGACCCTACAGCACCCCAAATCAGAAATCCTAATATAAGAGAGCGGGCATTGTCACAGTAAGCGCTGAGTGCTGTTTGTATGCTGACCTGACCATGACAAGCGAACGTGTTTGCTTTCCAAGGCCTAAATATTAAGTAGTATTTTCTCTGAAATCTTTGCTTGGGAAAAAAAATTCCTTCCTCTCATTTGAGCTAAAAATTTTCTTGGTCTTTTCTCCTGGGCTCTTAGAGCTCCTTTATGCATTTTATTGTAAAGAAAGAAGAAAAAATTATGGTAATTTAATGTTTATTCTTCTTTGTGAACCACTCTGAGCTCTTCTGTATAAATAACTAAATGCTCTTATTAGTCCTAACATACTGAGAAATACATTCTCTTCGAGACTGGCTCAGTGTGAAATCTATGGAAAATCAACTTCTGTCTCTCGCTCTCATTTTTCCAAGAAGAGTTTGATATTTGCCTCTAGTTTTTTCTTACCTGCTGTTCCGACAGCAGCACCCCTCCAAGTATCAAGAACACAGAAGGACAGTGATTTTCTATTTTATGATGAGATGATCCAGGCCTTCTACCCATTTCAGGAGTATGTGTCTACCAGCACACAGCCTGGCGCGCAGCATGAGAAGTGGCAGCAGGGCCAGAAGCATTGATGCCACTATTCCCAGGATTACTGCTAGAGATGTTCCCAGGACAAACCATCATGGATTGCAAGAACACAATCACAGCACTGGGATGCTGGCTGCTCTCTATTGAACACCGCATGGCCATATTCATGATGGTATGATGAGTATCACACCACTACTGCATCACCTTCTTTCTGAAAACTGAAAGGAAAAGGTTGAGGAAAGGTTGTGGTTTCCACAGGAAACTTTGCATCTCCAAAGCATCTGTGAGAGGAATTCAAACTGCATACTCTTCCCCCAAGTCTGAAATTTTCCATTCACGTCAGCCCAAAACACTTTTAAAGGAGCAGAAGGACACCTAGGTTGCCTGTGAAGTCAGGGAAGAGAAAAAAATGGCAGTTCAGATTTTGAACGGATTGAACTGCCCAGTGGAAATATCTCTCACTTCTCACTAACGAGGTAGAAAGCCGAGAAGCAACTGTGCTCCTCACTCAAGTGAAAGAGAACATGAAAATTAAGTACAGCATCTGCTTCGGTATCAGCTCTAGAGAACTCAGCAAAGAGGAGCAGAGATCAAGCCAACCTCAATTTCAGCAACACTCTGAATGTGCCTTTTTGCCTTGGGGAAACTACAGCTCCTCTGCTGCCATTTTTTTTTTTTGCCATCTGTAAAATGATGATGATAATATTAATTACTTACCTGAGACAGTTATGTTGAGGTATACTTTTTATCCCCACTGCACAGCACATTTCTGTACAACTATAAAAGCAGAAATCTTTGAGCTTTATAATCTTTCCCCCACTACAGCTTTATTTGTAAGCACCCAGAGCTCAAATTGGCAAGTATTTGTTCTTTATTCTCATATTGATTTCAATAGGACTTCTGAGCACAGAGTGTTTTTGGGAGCAGTTTACATGCATAGGTCTCTGAGTACCACATCATCAGTGAATAGAAATAAATACACAGTAAAAAATAACAGCTGCAAAATACAACGGGATATGCTACGTCACAAGCAAAAATCCACAGCCTCAAAAGAAGAAAACAGTTCAGAAAACCTTGGTTTTTTTCTATGAAGTATGGAGATTAGCAAACATTAACCACAAATACATAATATTATACATGTATCTCTATAAACACATAATTTTCTGTCTTTCTAAAACGGCTCAAAACGGTAAGGAAGACTACACAAGTGACTTGTTGATTGCACTGAGAATCTAAGAGCTCTCTAATTATTGCTGCCATCTACTCACAATTTCAGAAGCAAAGTTGTTTAAAAAAATGAAGTCAAATCCTGACACTAATAATCAGATCTTTCAAGTTATTTTTTCCCCTCTCAGAACAACAACTGCTTCTGTGTGCTAATATGCCTTTTCTTTTTTAAATACTTTTAAAATCAAAAGCAAGCACTGATGATGAAAACTCTAAGAACAGGAATCAGTCTTCAGCAGAGGGCATAAACATCAGGAAACAAAAAGACAAATACTGGGCTCGGGTAGTACATACGGAGACCTCAGTGCATTTTAAAAACCTTCAATACCACTGAGGTGGGGAGGTTGTGCGATGACCCTCCTGCTGCTTGCTGAGGACAGCCAAGCACCACGCTGCTGCACGGCTGTGCCTAATCTCGGGCCAGTGGAATTTGGGAGCTGCTCAGCTATAGGTTCTCTTGCCAGCACACCTATTTGGGAGAAGTCCCTCCTGGTTCAGTGGTCCAGGCCAATGGAGCATGTAATGCCAACTGTGGCCCATGGCCCCTACAAGGCCAACAAGCCTTGCTCTTACCGCTTCAGCCCCTTTGGCTTTGGAGCACAGAGGAGTTTGGGAAAGTAAAGGCACTGTTCAGCATTAACAGGAACACAGGGATAGCGATGAATACTCCCTGCTTGTCAGGCAAAGAGTTATTTAACACAAGCCAGATGACAGCAGTAAGGAATATCTGCCTTACTTCCTCAGTCAATGGAAGATGTTTCTTTTTTTTTTCCTCAACAGGAAACTTGCACAAAGAAAGGTTGCAGCATTTTTTCCTTCCTGTGTTAAGGAAAATAAGCTCCAAATTCTCCTTTTGTGTGCTATGTTCCTTCAGAGACATGTGACTGCAATACAATTTTTTAAAGGGACATCATTCTGCATAGTACAGAGAGATGAATTTTTATCCATGTTTACAAGAATGTGCTAAAGAAAACCTCCTACCACTGGGCTTCTGCCCAAGAAAGTTCAATGCTCAGTTCTTGTAAAGAAGGTGGTTTCTCAAGAATGTCATTGAAACTGGATCACAGAAAAGGTGAATGCCATGAACTCCAAGTCTTCATACTGATCAAAATGCAGCTTGTGCAGAAGGGGTTGGATGAACCTCAAGTGCACAGCTGCTTGTTTTACAGTTTTATTTTTTACATTCTGAAAGTTTATGTGATCTAATTAGCCATTTTATTTCACAAAAATACATTTTGGCACTGATGAACTTGGAACGACTCAAATGCAAGGGGTTTGCGTACGAGGGAGGCAGACGAGCGCATGGAAAATAAGCATTATGCTTCCATTGCAGAGACGTTACGATGGGGAAGCAGAGCTAAGCTACACTTGCATGGAGATCGCTTCGCTGATTTGATAACATTTGCTCAAATCCAGCTCAGAAAACACAGTGACAATGCCTAGCAGGAGTACCTAAGTATTATTCAGTCTTAATGAAAAGGCTAAGAAAGCATGAGGCACGGAAACCAGAATGTGTTGCTCACCCGTATGCCCCCGGGTTATCTGCACTGCTGACCCCCCAGCCCCACTGCAGGCACAGAGGACAGCAGGGGACTTTATCACAAAGCTATCTTCCTCCCCAAAGTCCTCTAGTTTCTCATCACACGCAGCCTGCTCTTGCCTGCAGTAGCTCCTCTGCCTCTGATTTTATCTGGTTACCCAAGAATGCGGATTATGTGACTCCTCATTTCCAAGGCCCAGTGCTGTTAAAGGGGTTATCAGACACAGCAATTAGGTTCCTGTATCCACAGTTATTCGGCAGCACGGACACCCCAGGGAAGGCATCCTGACCATGAATATATCTAAGATATCTGGGTAAACAAAAATATATCATCTCCAGAGTCAAATGTCAACCAGCCACTTTTAAAAAGCGCTGAGATAAAATACCTACCTGTGCTTAGAGAGCTGACGAGCTCACACACTACTTGACCCAAAATAGCACTTAAGCAGGACCTGAGATGCATGTTGCTCCCACAAAACTCTCTTTTGAGAAAAACTTTTTTCATGGCCAGTGGACAAAAAAATATCCTTCATCCCCTGCCTCAGATTGGTACCATGAAGGAAAACCACCCAAGTTCAAATACCTGAATCGAGACATTACCAGGAGATTCAGAAAACAAGACAGTATCTCTTGTTAAACCTCTTACTCTGTTTTCACACCACCATTTTTGATAAAAGCAAAATTCTAATGCATAAATCAGCCACAGAGCAGCTGCATGCTTAAGACATGCACTCTACTTGTATTCAACTACCAGGGTCCTTCACTAAAACCTGAAGTGCTGGACTCATGGTAATGGGCTAAAAGGGATGGGGAAGGGATGAATCTTCCCAGTTGTCTTTATTCAAAACCAAATACCCTGCCAAGAAACAGGCCAGGTATCTTCCATCTGCGAAGCCCCACCCTGGACAAAGGGAGAAGCACTTACTGCTATCACTCCATTGCATTAAAATCGTATTTTGAGTAACCTGAGGCAAATCATTACACCACAGAACATCCTGAAAACGTTCAAGCTGTAAGCACTCTGTTTAAAGGATTTGTGAATGCAAACAGGTCTAATCTACGGCACTGGGGAAGAAAACCTCAACCTCTCCTGGCTTGTCCTCACTTTAATCCAACTCAGAGGAAATGTCATCTAGCTCCAACTGACAGTGATTGATAATAAGGATAAAATACCTTCTTACTTCAAATGCCCATCTATCACTATTTAGAATACGAATGGCCCGTGATGATGCATGAAGGAGCATTTGCTTCTCTTATATGGCTGATGGGCTCATTTTTTTTCATTAAAAGAATAAATCTTACTGTGTATCTCATTATTAGCAGCAATACGATTGTATCCCAACCCGGATCAGGCCCGCTGTGCTTGACAGTGTACACACCTGTGATGAAAGACAGCCCTTACAAAGCAATTGGCTGATTACTGGGAAAGAGCACCATTTTCCAGTTCAAGAAAAAAGACGGCACAGATAATAAATGATAAAGCCATCAGAAAAATAAAACCCTATACAGCTGAATATGCAGATGAGGACAGGGATCAGATATTTGCTATCATTTTTCTAGCCTTTAGGAGATGCTTGCCCAAAGTCACAACAGTGTGCTGGTACCCAAGTCTCGGCTTCCTTGGAAAACACATCAAACGCACATTCATTGAGCACCTTCTTCTGTGAACCAACATTAAACACACTTCTCATCACTGATTTACACACCAACCATTTATGCAGGAGAAACTCAAAAAGCATAATGACACATGAATGATGGTGTACAGCAGTGTATGTGCAAGATACATGGTCTCTCGGCATTTATTATGAGATGCTATGATATGCTAAAATGGTTTTCACAGTATTATTTGCTCTGCTTTAAAGCTTCTCTAGATCAAGGAGGTTCTAATTTTCCTGTGCTATTAAATCCCACAGATTTCTCATGCTTTACAAGGTTAACCATCAAGCCACATTTCCAGGCTCACTTTTCTAGCTATATTTTTTGACAAAACCTTCTGAAAGACAACGCAAACAAGCGTTTTTGAAGGCATTGAGGATACCATAGTTATTCCATAAGAATAGAATAAAAAAATGTATTTTGAGTGAAGATCCTGAGGGAAAACCTCTGCCAAAATCCTTATGCTCTTCAGACAAGCACTGTAAGCGGTGACGGGTTACCTCATACTCCTTGCATGACTGACTGCTGGAAAATAGCTGCAGAATGGGGCCAACTTCCCGGCAAAGACGGGACATTAAACATGCAATTAATTGCATGGGATTATGTGCCAGAAGTTGGACAGTCAGTTCTGGCCCAAACCAATTCCAGCAACTAGTTGGACTCTTGCCCCATAGTTGGTGAGGACGATTTCAGCACCGAGTCCTGTACGTACCCCTCATGCAGCTGTATATTTAAACTGAAGGGCACAGCACACTCAATCCCATAAACACATTACCAGTGGCAGCGCATGGAGATCTACTCTGTTATACTATAGGATAGATGCTTAATCAATTGCTTTGATTTACTAAGCTTTACTGCTTTCTAAATGAGTAGCAATACATAAGACAATTTTCAGCCCAGTTTTAGAGACCTTGATCATTTACCCCATTAAATCAGGAGGAGAAACACAGGCTGCTAGCGGGAGCATGTTCTGTTTCTTATATGCAATTCTGTGACAGCAAAACACACCGTAAAAATGCATTTGCTGTTTCAGCTGACATATAACACAATATTCTGAAGGAAAATATTAGCCTTGCCATCGCTACAGCTAGTGATATGTCCCCTCGAATTTAGTACATGCAATAGGCTAGAGGATAAAAACATCCCAAAGATACCAGAAGAATTTATAAGTCAATGATCTGCTTATGAGGAATGGAGACTGCTGATGCAAACTGCAGTCTTACTGATAAAAAAATGGATTTCCCATAGCATTGCCGATAGCACTGGGAACTAATTGGCCCGAGTTTACTCCTGCTGACTGTCCTGCATTCGTTCTGGCTTGCTCTGGAGGACCCAATCAATCACGAGCCCAAGCTGCCGCTGACCCGTAGGCAGCCACAATTAAAACTCAGTTCCCACTTACTTAAAGGTAGAAAGCGAATTTAACCTGATCTAAGTAAGGGAGAGAGGGCTTGAAACCACTTGCAGTCCCAAAGATGCTATATCACTTCCGACAACCCTTTCCCATTTAGGTGGTGCTTTTCATTGCTCACAACCTCCAGGACAGCTCACACACCATTTTCACCGCCTGTTTCTCTCCTGATGCAGCATGCTACAGAAGCTCAGAGTCCCATGGATCAGGCCCATAGCTCCTAAGGACCTCATTGACTTGCTTTAATGAATGCTCTATCTAAAGTAATTACGTGCTTGCACTTACAGCACTTCCCTGTGTGTTTGACCATTTCTTTGCCTATCTGCTACAGACATGCAAACTGCAAGAACTAAACCTCTTGGAATAAGCCATGGGTTGCAGAACATGTAGAAGCAGGTCGTGCACATCCCTGGCAATGTAAACACAAGCAGGCTGGGACTGCCAATCTGTTTCTATCCAGGTGCTTCCCAGAGAGATGAATTCTACAAAACTTTACAAAGATGGGATAGGGAGGTGGCAGAGGAAGAAGAGCCAATCCCAGCAACATGGATAGCACTTCATCTGATGGAACAGGGATTATAAGCTTCCAGCTATTGTGGAGCTTGCACATCTGCAATTCCAAGTGCTTCTGCAGGGACACAATGACTATAGCTGCATATCCTGTCTTGCTACAGGCCGAGCCTATCCCAGCCCTGCATAGCATCCTCTTCCCGCCAAGAAACCTGCATTGCTTGACCTCACCAAGTCACAATCTAAAACTCACCCTTCTCATACGGTGCAATTTCACTTTTAGGAACTGAAGTTGGGTTACATTTGGCTCAGCAGTTTCTAAACGTACAGAACATACATGAGACAGAAACCAAACAGCTTCAGTACCGCTACTGCCTCTAGACAAAACCTGTACTTAAAACTGCAGGTCACATGGAAGCTAAAGGCAACTACCCAGAAAAGAATGCCATTAACAGATAAAAAATTCTCACAACGGTTTGTATGGCTGTATGAACTAGCTCGGTATTTTCAGGAGCCTCCTTTAAAAAAAAAAACCACCCACAAACCCAAAAAATTATCCATCCATCCAATGGATGCTAAATTTCAAACCTCTGTCCACTATATACTTAGCCAGCTACCCCAAAAATCTCTTCTACTCTTAATATATTTTTCAGATTGGGCAGTTTTATCATTCAGAGAGTAACACCACTCTTCTCAAAAGGAAAGCGTGAAGGGACAAGCGAGTCATAGCCAAGCTGGCTGTTTTTCTGGACAACTTCAAATCTCTTTGTGCATTCTTGTCTGAACCCTCTTCTCACCAGTAGCAAGAAACATGCCTGGTCAGGTTTAAGAAAACAACCAGTCAAGAACTGATGGAAAAGTTCCTCCCTGAAAGAGCAAGAATTAGCTTTGGATGACTATGCTTAACACGTTTTCTTTGACTTACGCAACTGATCATTGAAAAGGTTCAAACCGAATTTAGGAAAACAGAAATTGATGTTTCCTGGTCAAATCAAAAAGATGCTAAAATGCTGGATATAGTGGCCTCTTCTCTAGCTAATAATAGGCATTTTCTCAGCACTGAAGTTCTCTCTCCTTTGTAACTGCCTAGAAAAAGATTGTTTCCTGTAAACTGTAACAGGTTTTTTTAGCACCATGTGCGTGCCGGTTTTTTAGATGAGTTTTAGAAACATGCAGCATTTCCTACTCATTAAGTCACACAGAGAAAGTAGGTACCACAAAGATAGAACAGGACAGGATGACAACAGTGCAACTGATGCCCAAGTACTAAGTTTTTCCATTCAATCAAGCATTCATTCTCCAGTTTTGGTGACAACCATAGTTGGGAGATAGCTGTGGGTAACAGCACAGCAAACCAAACTCTTTCATTGACAACAGAATTCTTTCAGAGCCATGTTTCTGGGCTTCTTACCTCCTCTGCAGTGAGCATCTACACAGGGCAAACTCAGGAAACACCAAATGCTGAAAAAAATCAGTTCCACTTTTCAATGCTGTGATTTCCATCATGATCTGGAATGCAGGAAGTAAACATTACTTGGAGTCTGGTTCCTTTGGGAAAAAAGGGAGAGCAAAAACTTGGAAGTCTGCTAATGACATAAATGTTTCCTGCTCTGTACAGGACCAAGAGGGATACCTTGCCAGATGCTGTGCCTTAACATGAGCCATGCAGAACACAGCACTCTAAGCACTGTTCCTCCCTCTCTATGAACTTTCAGGTTCTGAATCCAACAGCTTTACTAGGCTGCAATCAGCCCTGCTCAGCAACTCAATCACCAAAGTAAGAAAATTAAGAAGAACGATGGGGAAAAGTCCCCATGAGATCCTGCCTCTTGCCATAGTCCTGCACAGCAGTGGAATAAACATGAGAGCTGAATTTCTGGGTATAAACCTCCTGTCCTTGGCACAGGACATGGCACTGCAGCCGCAGGTAGGAACAGTATAGTCATGGCTGCACTGCGCTGCTCAATGGCAGGCACCTTGGTTTGATTCCTTGCTGCTTCTCCCCGCCCAGTGCAGGCAGGACTGGTTTTATAACTGCTGGGCCCTTCGGATCAGAGTCATCACCCTGAGATGTGAGATGAGGGCAAACCTCAGCTTACCAAAAACAATGCTCCGCTTTTCCAGCCCTGCTGCCCTTTCCATTAATGGGATGCTGCTTTATGCTGCTGTTCTTTGTGCTTAAATCCCTTGGGCTCCTCAGGCAGCAACTGCTAAATTGTAAAATTACTTTGAGAGGTTTGGTTAGATATACCATCTTGTTACATGACAGCTTTTTATAGGTATCATATGGGAGACGCCAGCCCCCGAGGGTGCCACTCTCCCGGTCCCTACCCTTGGCGCTCTCAGACCATTGGGTTTTAAGCAGTACTCACCCAGAAAAAAACGGCTTTTTATTCTCCTTGTTCTTTTAAGTTTATTAATACTGTCACATCAAATCTCAATGCAAAGTGATGTGAAATGTCGTACACTAAAAATAATGTGTTGGAAATGGGTCAGTACTGAAATATTTGCACTGTCTACAAACCAGTTTATTATTTCCTCCAGTTGCAAGCTCTTTTAACCCAATTCTCAAGTATACCAACACAATGGGGAGTTAAATTCTGATGAATTTTAGGAGAAATACAGACAGAACAGACTATTTAGGTCACTGTTAGTGAAGTTATTTTGAGGAGATTTTGTCATTTTTGTGTAAAATAATTTAAATACTTGCATTTGAAGTCCCCACTTCATGCTTATGGTTCCCCGCTGGGTACTCTCTGAGAAGGGAGGCAGGGACAGCATGAGTGAAAAACTACCAAATTAAGCTGGAAGGGATGTCAGGAAGTCCTCTGGCCCAAGGCTCTACCCACACCAAGGGCAAGAAAGCATGAAGAAAAAAGGAGAAAGATGGCTTGTCAGTTTTAACCAACTCGGGAGACAGATACAGAGAAAGGGAAATGGCAAAGTTGGCTTGAGAGACAGAGGAGAAGTTTCAAAGCTTTACCAAGCAAGTAATCAGCTGGCAGAAAGGAGGGGTGTAGGTCTCACTCCCTTTACCCGGAGAACAGACACACATCGGCTGGGGGGGCTGTGAGACAGCAGATACACAATGGGAGATTACTCAGTTGATGTAACCATGAACTTATGCGACGTGTGAACTTCTGCCGCAATGGGAAAGCACCTCTGCTCTGAGAGATGTGTACAGTTCAAATAAATCAACCCCACCACAGTCAAAAATGTCCAAAGAGCTGTCAGCTTTTCGGTAAATAATTAACATGAAGCTGGAGTATTACTTTGGGAAGTAGCTGGCTTGGTTGAGCTGGGTATCAAACGATGGCACCCTCACTTCTTCACAGCAAGAACAAACATCCATTCCAAGTTATTTACTCCTTTGCACTGCACACACACATCCTTCGAGGAATGGCTCCAATCCACCTGGCACCCAGAGACGTAGGAAACGGTGTCATAACATTTTAGAGTTTAAAGTGCAGGCACAATGTGCCAAATTGAGGTAACAGATGGGGATCCAAACATTGCTAAGTGCTACCTAGCAATGCAACATATGCAGTGCCCAGAAATCCTGACATCATCTAATGAATGAAAAAGTCTTGCACCGATATTCAAACTGCATACTTAATCAAGACAAAGCCTGGAGACCAGCAAGGAACAATAGTACCACAGATAAGAGAGAGCACGGTGCCAGGAGGAGGGAAGATAGCCACCCCGGTATCGCCGAGTGACAGAAGAAGTGTGGATTCTTTGCAGTCCTCATCTCTTCCCCTTTCTGCTTCAACAGTTTTTGGCAGGCGGATAGAGACAACCTGTGAGATAGTTTTGTGTTGAGAGTTTCGGAAGGGTAGGCTTGTATCCAAGAATTTAAGATAAAAAGCTGAGTGGACTTGCAGAATATATCCGTCCCCAAGAAGCTAAACATGTACCACCCAATTTGTGGTCATCACTTGGATTTTTTTAATTCTTAAGGATGTATTCAATTTTATGCAGTCTTTTATTTCTATTATTGGGGGGAGGAGGGGGATTATAACGAAGAGGAGAAAATTTGGTACAGAATGCTGAACACCCAGCTTGAAAATCCTGGCCTTCAGTAAGAAGACGAAAACACTTTTTACTGATTCAAGTTTCATTCTAAACTCATGTAATTTAATCAGATATGTTCACAGCCAGAATTGCTGCATGCTGGAAATCCTTCCTGGCAATACAGAAGCTACCACTTTACCACTCCACAGATAATTTTCTCATTACATTATATACTACAGTTAGAAAAAGCTCGGTTATATTTACAAGCGTACAGTACAACCAGTGATTGTAAAAATATGCATAATGCATAGCTAGCTTGCCCAAGTAATTAATGTGATTATGCATGCAAAGCAGGTAAGTGCAATAATTGGGTTGCTATGCAAGCTGTGCAAGTGCATGCACAATTCTGCACACCTAATGTTTTGGGAGGTTTGCCCACTCAGGGAGATTCTCAAGTTCTGCTTTGCAATCGCCGCCTAGAAAATAAAAATAAGATTACTTCTCGTACCATAAACTGACCTAAGCAACAATGCTATTTTCCCCAATATAATTAAACGTTAAAAGCCTTTAATTAAAGAATATAAATCAGAGCGAATCATTTCAGACCAAAGCAGCCTTACCATACAGGACTCGGTTGTTGCTGAAAGTCTGCAGGAGAACAAAGCCATAAAAATGCCATTCACACCTTTTAATTGGTACATTTGAGTATTCCTTTTATTGCTCTGCCAAACCAGCTATGGTACCACTTTCCTTCTGAAAACATTTTCAGTCCCTCTAAACTTCAATCCAGGTATTGACAGAGACAGAGGATGGCCTCCACTTCCCCAAAGTCCCACCCCGAACGCAGCGATTCTTTGTCCTGAAGTGCCTGGAGCTTACCTGAGGTTTGAATTTAATTCTCTTCGATATTGTATCACCTTCCATCTCAAGCTCTTAGATAAGGATTTTTATTTGTTTATGTATTTATTTTGGGGGTAGAAAATATTATTGCTTCCCTTGACATGGCTGCATTATTACATAGTGAAGGAGCCTTCGTGGAGCGAAAGCAGGAAACAGAGCTGCACTTCCACCTGCTGAAGGGCAGAATAACCCTTCTCTTGCCTTCTACCCCTGCACTATGAGCTGCTGCCGTGCTCCCCCTCAGCAGGGCAATGGGTATCCATACACTGCTGGCACAGGAATATATTTGTGGTTTGTGAACACAGAAACACAATGAGATTTACAGATAAACTCAAGGCCTCCGTAAATCTGGACTACAACAGAAATTAGAGAGAGCGAGCGGGGGGAAAAAGGCTGCTTGAATTTGAAAGCTGAGATTCAGACTCAGCTCAACGCTATTTATAAAGCTTTTGTTACCACTTTCCACAAAGCATTCAGGTTTTGTAGCTAACATTGAGGAATAAGATAGCAACAGATTTTGAGCTTGTAAATAATTTCCAACTGTGTATTCAATTCTACGTTTCAGTTTAGACTGTGTTGGGTAATCGTGTAACAGTCGAATAAAGAAAAGGAAGCTAAAACACAGGGTAACACAGAAATCAAGCAGCACAAAACCTGACAAGAATCGTAACCTAAACAGAAAGCAAGACCCCACAAGGATGCATCAGAGACTTTTACAAATAATTTCCAATATGGAACCACTCCAAGGATTCCATGGTCCATTCTTTAATAAAGAATTTCTCAAAGGAAAATATTGGAATTACTTACTTAAGTCCTGCTCAAGCGAACAGAGAATGAAGTACATGAACTTTCTTTCAAAGTTGCTATTAGATATAATAGTCATTAATATCCTCATAGCTGTTAAGCATGCATAAACAAGCATGCCAGCGCTCTCTCCATCCCTGCAAGCACAATATGGGTTTACATCTGGTCTCAAGAAGCAACGGGCAGATCTCAAACTGTTTGGCTGTTCAGTTCAGATAAGCGCCCAGAAGCATGGGTTCTCATCCAAAGCTTACTCAACCTACCTGAACCTTTTGGCCCGCAAAACGAAGCTGGCAACCTAGTCAGAACAAGCATTTGCCTAACATTTCTGGCACTTACTGCTTCCAGTTGGGCTAGAGATACTGCAGGAATAATCCTTCTCTTTTGACATTTCAGATTGTGGTAGTGGCAGGAAGCTGGAAGTACGGAGATGCACAACATGCAGAATGAGAGAGGAAAACATTTAAACATTCTGAAGCAGAGTCTGCAGTGAAAGCCTGGTAGCCAGGAGCTGCGTTCCATGCTTTGTCATCCATCCATGGCATTACAACCACATAACCAAATATGTATTTTTTTAGCCCTTTTAATCCTTAGGAGATTATCACATGAACAAGATGCTTCCCAACATGAAATTGGGGGGCTAAATGGTGCCTCTCTCGCTCTAGTGTTTAGGGGTACACCCTGCCACACTCAAACAGCTCTGCCCAAGGCATTCGATAGAAGTGTGGGCAGTCCCTAACTTAGCTGAGAGTCCCAGCACCCCAGTAGCAGAGATCTTGCAGAAAAGGCTGCAGGAACAGCACTGCAGAGGTTGCATCCAGACTTCCCTTTGCATGCTGCAGCTGGTGAAGGGGTCCTGGTTTCCTAGTCATCCACATCAGCTGCGTAGTAAAATGGGGTGTGGAGATGCTGGCTGGAGGGGTGGGGGGGATTATGGGAGCACCAGGGTCTCTATGCAAAACAAAGGATGGAAGGGGTCTGCTACAGTCTGGTGCTCACTGGGATAGGGAGAGATGCAGTGCGGTGGGGCTGGGGAAAGCATCATGCAGCAGCTGATGGAGCCTCCCCTGCAATGGCAGAGGAGGAATATATCTTTGGGCTGACCAGGAATTTTACTGGTGAAAAATTCAAGAGCCTGTAACTGGGAGAGGAGATCTTCTCAGTGTGTCTCAAAAATAACAGCTTCTTGTTTAAGACCAGTGTTTGTGTCAGTATCTCCCCATGATGGTACCAAAGTACCACCCACCATTTGCAAAGAACCTGTTTACTGACCATAAGGTTTATAAAAAGCACCGCTCCTCAGCTAGCCTGTGATTTCACATCAATGGCACAATGCAGAGAAGGCTTCCAAACAGCGCTGAACAACGAAACCTATTCCACATCTATAGGCTTTCCAGGTGATAGAGTATCCTTTATCATCAGCTAGGTGATCCTGGGAGGATTGGGGGGACTCATCTGAGAAGCTGAAGTAACAGTTAGAGCTAAATCAATAAGTGAAAAGAAAAACCAAACCCCAAAACATTCAATGATTTGACTGTGCTGAGAGGATGACAGATTTTCCCCTGGAGATGGGAGACAAGATTTTCTGGCTGGGAGAGCTCCGGCGCAAGCAGCATGCATGACCACATCGGCCGGCTGGGCAGCACGGTCCACAGACCACGGGAGCCACTGCGAGCCAAGAACTCGCAAGCTCTAATCCGAGATCTGTCACCATTCACTGCACAGCCCTGGGCAAGTTACTTAACCTCCTTGTGTCTCAGTTTCACCATCTGTAGGACTGGGCTAACACTAACTTGGCTAGCAGATAAGGGTATTCAGAGGCTTAATTAAGGATAGCTGGAGTGATTAAGTTCCAGCTGCTCAGTTTGTGGCTGCAGAGACTCACTGCCCAGCATCAAGTCCCAGCACTATGGTACTCAGGCCAGGCGAAATGCCCTCGAAGAGTTCAGGGAAGGAAGGCACTGCTACAACACAATATATGGGTCAGCATCTTCCAACTCCAGCAGCCAGCGTGCTGACTTGGCGTCACCCTCTGAGCCCTTGGTTGGCACACAGCAGAGAAAGCCGGTCACTCCCAGCCCACTGGAGCTGGGAAGAGAGCCAGGCCGTACCTCCAGGCAAAGCCCCAACGAGAAAGGAGGGGACTGCCCCTCCAGGAATGGGAAGCTGGAGCCAGGTACACCATGCTCTGACTGTGCACTACAAGCAGTGATGGAAAACAAAGGCAAGAGATTTGGGCTCCATCTGCCCTTCTGAAGCACTGCCGACCGGCATCCCAGCAGTGCTGGCCACAAGCCCAGGCAAGATCTCAGCTCCGCTCAGGCTGCCTGAGACCTGCTAAAGGAGCTCTGCTTGGTCATCCCACCCAGGAGCTGAATCATGCACCAAGGCCACCAGGCAGCACCAGAAAGGAAAAAAACAAGGGCTCCTGCATGAAAACCTTTGCCAGCTCCAATTTAGCTGTTGCTTATCCCACTCTACGTACTCTAGTCTTGAGCTCAGTGACTCAATGCCCTCACAGCAGTCTCCCTACCTCTGCCCACTGCATCTCTTCCCATATATGCCCTCATTTTCCAAGCAGTTTACAGTGATTTTTTAGTGGTCATCAAATACCCAGAAAATAGTCCAACTTTCAGCCTTCCTCCTGAGACAGTCCACTTGAAAGAGCTGTTCATGCCCTTTCCAGTATTTATAGGACTATTCAGGCTAAAGAGGACGCATATATATATAAATAGGTATTAAATGCATCTTGGAATAAATGTCAAGGTACAAGTGATTGCACAAGTTGGAAGGAGACTCTTCAGCAGGAAAAAAACTGTTTCAGGTGCTATCAGGAATCATTGCATCAACAAAGAATGAAAATGAGAAGACACAGTAAAATGGCATGGTTGTAAGTCAATCCCTATAAATCTATGAGCCAGCTTCATTTCAAAGATCCATTCCTGGAATTAGATGACAAAAAAGAAATTCCTTTATCTATATAGAATTTATTTTTGTAACCTTTCCTGTGCTCCGATTCCTTCCTGTGACCTTTTTACCATGACACATCCATTTGCAATTGCCAAAAAGTGAACATGGTCAGAAGTGCACTCCTATACAAGACTCTTCTGTAAAGAAATGGAGTGTTTTGACCTAGGAATGACTCCAGAGCACCTGCACACTACTTCTAACACATTTGGTCAAGGAATATGCATCAGCATTTGAATCATTCCCATCACCGATATCATAGTCTATCCCTACACAGCCTTTGCTCACTGGGAAGCAAATCTCCCATCCCTGGCACACAAAAGAAGCTCCTGCATGAAAATATTTGTCACCTTGGAGTTTTTTAACCCCCTTAACATGCTATTAACATGTCACATCTGCTGACTTCTGCGGATAACTGAGCACAGCATCCAACCAACTCACGCAGGGCAGCAGAGGGAGGCTCAGGAAGACCAGTCTCATAGGTACAGAAAACCACACCTTGATCAATTTTGTGTTGGCTGGTATCACAATGAGATTGCATTAGGGGTGTCAATAGATTGCCATCACCCCTTCCCACATGAGGCCAACACCACAGTGCTGATTCTGAACCACAGCAGGAGCCAGCCCCACTTTCACCAGCAGTATAAACCGAGAGAGGACTGCAGTATTTGGCTCTGAGTTTTCACAAACAACTTTATTTCTCTCTGTGTCCTGTGACCTAGGTAATGAAATAACATTTAAAACTCAATTAGGGCATCTAAACCACAAATCTGTGTTTTAACACGCAGGCATTTGTGGTACCATGGATTTAATTCGGTAATGACTGAACAGATGTTTAGGAAATTGCGTACACTAGCTGATGCTGACAAAGGATTCACGGTTTAGGTGTTTGGCTTCCATGGGTTTACACATGCTACAGCCAGAAAGTCTGTTTCCCACTCAAAGAGGAGTAACTGTAAAAGCCTCCACGACAAATTAGAGAGTTGGACAAGTCAAAAGTAAATCCCTCCTCCATGAACAATGGTCTCCAATGACCCAACTTCCCTGCACGTTTGTGCTACAGTGAAACCAGCATGAAACCTTTCACTCCGAACAAGTAACTTGCATAAAACCTCAGATCAGAGCTTAGTCCAAGCAAGGCAAACACACAAACTGTTTCTAACACATTACACCCCGTAGCTGCCCTTTCTCACAGTGTGATGCACGCCACTGGATTACAGGAGACTATTCCCATTAGGAAGCATAATTCAATACAACAAAAGGTGGCAAAATTGAGCCCGGATTGATCAAGAAGATTTAACTTTAAATTGACAATATTGCCGAGCAGCGAGGCAGAGAGCGCAGGCATAATTTGGTTTCCTGCAGCACCACACTAAATGATGGCTATCAGTATTCCAATCAGTGGCTCATGGTTTTATTTCCCCCATGAGTTTCTCCAGGTCATCCCTGACAGTTAGAAAAGTGCTTAGTTGTTTGCGTTGCATCGAGCAGATGGTTACTGATCAGAGATTAGTACTGGAGCCTGGGGTCAGTGGGCTGCCAAACCAACCCATGCACGGGCTGTCTGTTACAGTCACCCCTGGGACAGCAGCTTGCTGACCGCTGCAGACAGGTGACTCGCCAGGCAATGTTCCTCTGCATGTTCAGAGCTCTCCGTAGTGCAGCCAGAGCTTGCCTGATATATAGTTTATATCCCTGTGATTTTGCTGCCTGGTGCTACGGTATCACTTCTGGCTTTGGGTTACTCAGTATAGACTTCTGAAGGAAATGGAGGGCACAGAGAGGTGGTGGAAGAGAATGATTAAAACCAGACTGTCCTAGCTCTGGGAGAGCGGAGGCTCCACAACTGCTGTTTAAGCCAACTCACATTTTTCAAGCCTCATATCAGCATGACAATAGCCGTCTCTTCTCAGAGGTTTATTAGTGTTCCAACAAAAAACCCCAAACACACCAACCCAAAACAAAACCAAAAGAAAGAAAACAGCAGAGTGGCAAGAATAAAACCATCAGAAAGCAGGTAGGCTTGCAGAACACAGGCTGGTACTTCAGGACCAGGGTATCGCAGCTGCTGCCGTGCACGGCGCTGTTGGCATTCCCTCTCCTGAGTTTGTTTCGAAGGTGAGTTTTGTACTGACCTGACCACGATGGAACTTACATGCATACAAACCAGAAATGAGCCCCATCTTTACAGGTTGTGGTTTACTCTTTACTAAAACATGAAGATTGAGTCTTTCTAAGCAATGTGTCTCTACTGGGTTTGACTCGAGGTCTTCCTCACTTCAGGAGGGTTTTGCTGCCATAGGAGGAAGACAACAATAATGTTATGCTGTAAGAACATCAGCCAAAACCACTTTTTACTGGTAAAGGTCATGAAGGAACAAAGCTTAACTTTGCTCTAGCACAACAGTCCTTTTAAACACCATTTCTCTACTACTGCAGTACAGCAAGAACTATTCTAAGGACAAAAGCCAAGCGTGTAGCACATACCACAGGAAGCCGTGCCCTCCAAACCCGTGTCTGAAGAGAGCAGAGAAGAGGAGGGGAAAAGAAGAAAGTAGATGGAAGTAAGGTGCTGAAGGTGACCTGGGATGTCACTAACAGAGACAGAACTACCGTCTCTTGGCCCCTATCTTGGTGTCTTCAAAACCATCTGCACAGTAACAGCAAGCAACTGTTTGCAGTCACCTTGTTGCAGGGAGGGGAAAAATGAAAGAAAATGTATCAAACTGTTTTACACTTCTGAGGAAAAGAATCTCATTTCTTCCAATTACAAGATCCTATGAAGAATGGGTACATGTTGCTTAGATACGGTACTACATATACCAAAATAGGTTCCTAACTGTTTTCAATTAAGAATTACACAACGGTATTAGTTTGGGGACACTTTTCAGTCTTGTTTACTTGATTTCATTTTAATCTACTTTCTCATATGTGTTTTAATTTGAATATGCATTTAATTATACATTTCTGTGACACAGTATTAAGTCAAATCTCAGTCCTGCAAACACTTAGACACACTGTTAACTTAAGGTACATACAGCCTCAGCACAGATGTATGGAAGTTGAATTGGAATGATGAGGGTTTCATTGTTTTCCTTTTAGTGATACTTGCCTCATTCATTCCTCTTATTCTTTGGTAATCTTTTGTTGATTTACTTCTAGGTTCATGCATTTATTTCCAAGCCAACACATCGTTTGCATTTAAAAGACAAAGCTCTTCAGGAATTTCACACAAGGGAAAATGAAAGGTCCCAACTTCTTTTAGAAGAAAATCAGGGAGTTATCCTTGTGTCAGAAGCACATTAAAAAAAAAAAAAATTAAACATCACATCTAACCTGAGAACTATTTTATGGTCACAGTTTGAGATCTATTTGGAACAAACACGAGCAGCACAGCTCCTCTCTTTGCAGCACTGCTTCTCTGTACCTCCCGGACTTCCGAGGCTCAAGTTCTGAATCCAGTCCTCTTAATCACCTTGGCGTGGCTACCCTCTATCATCTCCTCTAAGTAAAAATATTCAGGAACATTCAGAAAACTAGGTAAAAAAGGCTATACATCACAGGCAAACTATATTCTAGTATTACAACCTACAGTATCACTCACTCTGAGTCCACAATGAAACTCACTGCTCCCGAGTCCTGAACTAGGAAAACGGAGCATCGGCTGATAAATTGCTTCCCCTGGCGTCTAGCAACCCCCGCACAAAATTCTTGTCCACTGCAAACAAACATCTCTAAATACATTTAGGACTCCTAATGTTTTCAAGTATTTGCTGCTGTGGCATCAAGCAATTGTACAGCGCAATCTACAGCAACTGGTCAGCAGGATTTCTTTGGAAAAATACCAATGAACTTCAGTAGAAAACAGGCTGTGATAGCAGGGGAAGCACACAAGTGGCTTGAAGACCTGAGAACAAGCAAAAATGCCAAGTACATTCTCAATTTAGGCTTTGTCTGTATAAACTTCTCCTTCCTTGCAATCTTGGTGATATTGGAAACCTTCCACATTTACTTTGGGCTTTCACGTCTTTTTGCATCAGTTATTAAATAACCCTCATCCTCCTCAACACATGGGCAATGTCTCCTGCACACCAATTCCCTTTCCACCCACTGTTGGTATAGGTGACCCAGACCAGCTGTCATATTACGAGGCAATAGATAATGTCATGTTTTATCTCAACAACTACCCAGAAACTTGTGTTACCTCAGCAGCAACAATGAATAACCAAACCCAACCTTGGCCAGAGGATTGCTGTGCAGACAAGCTGCCACAGTCCTGTGTAGATTCTCCCAAAGACAACTATGTTTGCAAGCCATGCACAGGAAGCAACAGCCCAACTAGCACATTCAAATGAACTGTTTAGCACACAAGCCCCTAAAGATGACTTTTCCTGTAATAAACTCATAAAGCATCGGAGAAGGCTGGATGGATTTCAGACAGCAGGTCTGCTCACACCTACAGCACAGGAACTCCTACCAAGTGCTAGACGTACGGAAAAGTTGGAAGAGAAATCAAAACCTTTCTTGGACAAATACACTGAGGTAGTAAAGAAGGCATGTGCACCATCCTAGAGAGAAATGAAAGCCCTGTTGTGGTGTGCTAATGGGACCATCACTGTGCTGCTTTCTCAGCTAGTATAACATTAAAGGAATTATTTCTCTATTTCAGCAGACAGCCCTAAGCAGCGACTTGTGTGTAGGAGAAGCCCCAAACGGTGCCTTGCTACACACCCAGAAAGCTTCTTGCAATCAGCAGCACCCCTAACTGCAAACCAGGTGGATGAAAGCTGCTCTTACCAGATTCTAGAGCTTCTCATAAGAGTACAGTGCTGCCTTTTCCTGCTGTGCTTTCCTCACCTCTGGCACGGCCAGCAGCACCGATGGTTCAGTTCCATCATCAGGACCAAAAGCCAGCAAGGTACAAAGCATGCCCTTCCCAGAACCTTCACCTCTAACTAGCTGCAGAAGTGAGAAATGGGTCGTTACACATTTCTCTTTCACGCTCTGAAGGTAAGTTCTTCAAGCAAAGAGAAGGCATTACTTGTGCTTTGGAGGAGAGGGTCTTCAGTGAAGTCAATAGAATCACAGAATCTGAAACAAACTATGGCAAACAGAAAAAGGTATATGTCCATCCACTACCAAACACCAACCAAAGCTGCCAACACACAGTACTTGCCAGAATTACTACTTGGAGTATCTATTGTTTATACGTTGAACTACATGTCCGTAATCTTTTGAAGTATAATTTGGTTTTGTTCCCTAATCTCCAAAAGAGACTTCAAAGTGATCAAAATCTACTGATGCAAACGCCTGAGCACACAGAGTATTTTGCCCAAGTATTTACAAACGTTTCTTATTCATGAACCCCCTTGTAAGCAAGAACTTGTTTGAACAGGTATTCCTGGAAAATGAAAAATAAGTTACAAATAAGATCGTTCATTAATCCCTTTTCATACGTGATATTCAAAGACTTGTTCTTTCAATGGAGTTTTGAGAATGAATTCATTTATTTGTATAGTGCTGAAAAGGTGCCATACCGCTATCTGATAGCTATCATTACACTACCAGGTAACTAAGCGTGCTTGTGGCCCCTCTTGGAAACATCCATGCTTGCACATCTGAAAGGAGAGAGCAAAAGAAACTGAAGAAAAGACAGCTGAAGGTCTGTGTAGCATATTTTTTCACCCAAATACTGCCTTTAATGTATAATCAATCTTTCTGGTCTGTTGCTGCAGGGGAGGTGTAATAGAATCAAGTTTTCATACAATTGCAAGTAGTATGAATCTTTCAAAAACAAGATTATAGCATTCTTCATTCCAAATCAATATCGATTATTCCTTAAGTTACATATAAATTGCTTTTAGTCTCAGACATTTCATGTCATATGAATGTACTCAGTAACGGGAAATATCCCTTCTACCACACTAACGATGCCATTGGACTTGCTGCTCTCATTTAATGAGAGATATTCCCTTCCTTCTCTCATACATTATTTTAAATATATTTTAGCCAACTTATGCATCCTATTTTACTCTTCTTACAGTTGATCTGCGCAGAACTTTCTAAGAATAAAGTATTTTGTGACACACGACTCAGTCCTGAGTAAAAGGTCACTGCTTTTAAAGCTGGTATTTCTTCACTTAAGGATTAAAACCATTCTGAAGACACAGAGGAGAATGGATTGAGAGCACCCTGAGAAGGACTTGGGAGTGCTGATTGATGTGAAAGCTCAACTGAGCTGGCAGTACACGCTTGCAGCCCAGAAAGCCAACTGTGTCCTGCACTGCAGCACCAGTGGCACAACCAGCAGGTCGAGGGAGAGGACTCTGCTCCCCTACTCGACTCTTGTGAGATGCAACCCAAAGCACTGCATCCAACTCTGGGCTGGACACTGAGTTGTTGGAGCGAGTCCAGAAGAGGTCACAAAGATGCTCAGAAGGCTGGAGCATCTCTCCTACGAGGACAGGCTGAGAAAATTGGGCTTGTTCAGCCTGGAGAATGCTCTGGGGAGACCTCACAGCACTTTCCAGTTCCTCAAGAGGCTACAGGAAAGCTGGAGAGGGACTCTTTATCAGGGAGTGTAGTAATAGCACAAGGGGTTTAAACAAAGAGGGGAGATTTAGATTAGACATCAGGAGGAAATCATTCCCGATGAGGGGGTAGGCTCTGGCACAGGGTGCCCAGAGAAGCTGGGGCTGCCCCTGGATCCCTGGCAGGGTTCAAGGCCAGGTGGGATGGAGCTTTGGGCACCTTGGGCTGGTGGGGGTGTCCCTGCCCATGGCAGGGGTGGGACTGAGGAGTCTGAGGTCCCTTCCCACCCACACCAGTCTGGGGCTCTGTGAAAATCTCTCAGTAAGAAGCAGAATTCAAATTATTTATACCAAGGAAAGAGTCATGAATCATGCAGGAAACCAGTCAGAGGAGGCTGCCCAGCACTCCAAGTGCTGCATGGGCGTTTGGCTGGCCATTCCTACTAACAGCCCTGGAAATTCACACATGGCTTGAAAACATGAAGGTAAGCGAAATCTCTGTTGTGCTTCATCTTTCTCTACTTCCCAAACACACTTTAAATAAATAAGCAATCACAGCGCCTGAAATTCCTGTTCTCAATAAATCGGATATAAGAGACAGAGCAAAGAGCATGAAGTTGCTTGGCTGAAAATTATGAATTCAGCAGTTTCCTCCTTGGTTGGCCACTCGGCCAGAATTGTGCGGTCTGCTGCATCTCATCTGGTATCCTGCCACTGCAGCTTTATACCCAGCCAGTGCAAGAACCTCTTTGATCATCAGTTATTAGAGCGTATTTCTGCAAAAGGAAATGCAAAGTTCCCTCTGCAATAAAATGGTTTGTATTATCTTTCATGGTTCTAAACCACAAAATACTCCTTACATTTTATCTCAGCATTTAATGCTTTTTAAGTTTACATTTGAGTTGTGATGATTAACTTTAAGAAACAAAGCAAACAGCATGTGCTTTTTTTAGCCCCTAAGGACAGTTATTGCTTAGAATATAACCGCAAAGATATTTTTACATTGTAGGAAACTGAGTATAATGTATATTACAGCTCATTTTCCAACACTGGATTGCATCGTAAATATACTTTAAGCTGCCAGTGTTAAAATGATAGTGGAAAATTAAAACAAGCATAACCCACATTATTTAAGATGAATTTTATAGCCAAGTAAGAACCCAAACGCAATAAAAACACAGCATTTGCGTCCAAGAAAATTTGGTAAAAATAAAATAAAAAACTGTTAAGGATAAAACCTACTTAGCAAAAAAAAAAAAGTAGATGAAAACATTTGCCATCTGTTGGGAACATGGAACTGGTTTCCCTATTACAAGCAGTAATCTTAAAGCCAGGGATTAATATCCGTAGTAGCATCACCTTCTGCGAGTCCAAGCAGAAGAGCTTGGAGCTCTGCTCACCAGCAGCAAGGCTCAGCCCCTCACGGAGCCTGGCACGCTGGCTCTGCACCAGAACAAGCCATTCACCAGGAGCTGGCCTGGCCGCAGATGTCTTTTCATGCTCTCACATGGGCTGGGGAGCAGAGCTTGCTATTCCGGAGGTGGAGATTCAAATGTCATCAAGTCTCTCTAGCTCACCCGGGATTGAGAAAAGACAGAAATTGGCTGGAAACGGCTGGGTTTGGGACTTTGTTCTGGTTTGCTTGTTTATTTCTTGGCTTTCCCCCCCGCCCCTTAAAACTTGAGAGCATTAATTCACCTCAAGGCCACATCAGCTGCTGTGCCTGGAACTTCTATCAGACAACGTGAACCATGTAGGCTGGGGAATATTTCTTTTAAAACAATGATGCATACTTGATCAACATTGCATTCTTCTTTTCACACATATACAGATATACTTGAAAGATTTATAGAAATCCTTATATTAATTACTGCCTACAATTAGAGATCCTCCTTGGTTTAAGAGTGCATGAGCACGTCACACAACAGCATGCTGCTTCGTGATGGTTTTGACCATGGGGAGAACACTGTCATTCTAAAGCATACATAATAAAAACATCTTGGTCTTGTCTTATATGCTGATGTCAGGAACAAAGATCACAAAGGTAACGAGGACACTGAGTCTCCAGACACTGAGTCTAAGATCACCAAGGACTAACTGTGTCCAAGAGCCTGATTTTACACCGATAAACCCGATCGCTGCTGTGGTAAAATAAAAAAGCTATCACTAGTTTGAGACTTTCAGCAGAAAGACACATTTCTGTCTTGACATCACACTGATTTTTTATAATGGAATAACACATCATCGGGGCATTTTTTCCACCAAAGTATCCTTAATAGCCCAGTATATATTTTATTTTTTCTATTCACTACCTCCAAAATATCTTTCAAAACCTACCAGAATTTGAAGGTATAAATGGAATCAGATAATGGGATTTTACAGTACTGCAAAGTATTACAAAGGATCATCATCAATATAAAATACTCAAAGGATCATCATCAATATAAAAAGAAAGCGCACAGGGGTTTTCATCGATCACTGAAAGCCTTTATCGGGTAATAATCAAAGTTCCAATCCTCCCTAAGCGTGTGTCAGAGACCACTCAACGAAAAGTTTTTGGGCTTGCTGAATTTTTCAGCTGACTCAAGTCAGTAGCTATTTTCTTTTGAAAAGTTCATAATTAGTAAGATTGCCACCTTTTTAAATCAGAAATTTCAATTCACTCCATAGTCTTGCCATGACAGAATTACTTGTTTTTACAGTACGTTCTTCCCAAAAAAATTCTGTATGGACTTTTGGTTCCCATTTTACAACTGTGAAGTTGTTCAGTCTCTTTCTTCAGAGGGAGATTGGTGTCTTTTATTCAACATGGTTAACAATGATTAACATCCTAAGTTTATTGTGTATATGTCATAAAATCAATGGCTAATTTAAAAAATGATGTTTGTTGTTTCAAGAGGCAGATACCTTCTTTCCTTAGTCAAATATTACATTGTTCTATCAGTCAAAATGAAAGCACTCATTAGATCTCTCACATTCAAAGTTAGCTCATCAAAGCTGAGCCAGATTTGATATTCTTCATAGCTCCACTGGACATCATGTTCTTGAATAAACAAACCTTCAAGTCTGTTCCTTGCTTGCTATTAAAATGATACAGTCTACATCTTGCTTCAGGAAGCCAGCTCCATTCATAAACCAAACACAATTTTTAACCACTGCTGATCTCTGGAGCATCAAAACTTCACATTACTACAAATACCAGCTTGCTTGGTGAACATGACTCTCAGAATATTTTTATTTATATGGTGTTGTGCTTTATGGTCTTTAAAATATCTCCCAAGTACACTTGCACGAATGCTCTCTACATTTTCCACCTGAAAGGCTCATACAATGGAGGTAATTTTGAAGGAGGACACTGTATTTGTTCTCTCACTTTTTTATCCTATGCTGGAAAAGAGGAGAGAAAAACAACTTTACATTATAATACACAGGGTGGAGAGGAGGAATCCAACTTGAACGAAAAAAAGATTTTAAGGAGGGGAAGAAAGCAACTTTTCTCTTAACAACTGCTATTACTTGATATACAGAAAACATGCTCATCTCCAATTAAACCACAAAAATCATATTTCTGCTCATAATAATCACACTTTATACCTCCATCCTTACCCAACCACATACGGGGTATGATTTTCAGATGCTGTAAATGGGTGCAAGAAAGACACTACACACCAACTCCCAGCTTTCGTAGAGTCTTCTGACCACTTTGTTCTCCTCCCCTTACCATTCCTTGCAAATGCAAGTTAATCAGTTTTATGAATAGCAGAGTTCAGCAAGGGCACCATTTACCACAGGCAATGAAGAAGGGCTCACCACCCTTCCCCATCACATCAACACAAACCCCAGGTGAGATCTGAACCCAAACCAACACTCAGTATCCCTGGGGGTCTTACTACCCCACGGGTAGGCAGCCATGATAGACCATGAAGGACCATGGGCAGTGGGAACCTCTTTCACAAAGGACAATGTTAGAGTCCATCAAAGCAGCTCATCAGCTAGCAGTTGTTATGATCACAAATAAAGGCAAAAGTGACGTGTACTACGATGCCAGGTCCCTGCCAGAGGAGTGAAAGATCCAAGCAGAGGCATTAAAATAAGCAGCAAGACATTAATAATTAATTCAAAATTCACCATAACAATATTAATCATGGTGCGTCATGTGGTATTATTTGGAACATAACATGTGCTTCTACAGGAAATCAATTGTAATTCACCAATTAATGCGGTGATGTGAAATGTGTTTTTACCACTACCGACAGACTTTAAAAGCCTGATTTAAATCTTCACCTTGGTGACACATTTTCTGAAAGCAGAGAGAGTTTAGACAGATTTGATGGCAATTTTATCTACACAAGATACAGAACGGAGTTTCTCAGCTAAGAAGCCTACAGAGAGAGAGAGAGCCCGGAGTTTTTTACTGGGTATTTCAGAGACCATATGCAATTCTTCTCTAAGGCTTATCTCTCATCTCCCAGCTAGACCAAAGGATCTAAGAAATCCCTCTCATTCAAATCAAATATCAATCCAACTCCTATTGTTCCTTTCCGTATCGGAGATGCAATCCCCTTGATAAAGAAGGATGCACGGTGCTTCTTTAAGCACTTATCAATACTACACCTGCAGCAGGCAGCAGGCTTGTTCCAGGCTATCCATCGCTGAGCAGCACAGACTGACAGAGGCTAGGAAGCCTGCATTTATGAAAAACAAAATATTACTGCAAGGCCATGGGTGGTTTTTAGTTACACTTTCAGTCCACAAAGTCAAACTCAGAGGCTTATCTGAGCAGGGAGTCTCATATCCCTGCCACAGGAACACGTAAGAAGAGTGAATATCCTGTAGCGGGGCAGGAGATTTGATCAGATTGCAAGTGAGGAAGAAAAACATCTTGGGAAACATGAGCAAAACATTTCCACACTCATTTACAACCCTCAATAGCGTTGATGTTCCCCAAGGTGTTTTGAGACCCCAATTCTCCCACGTCCCCTCTGGACAGCATCCTCAGAATAGCACAGTCTGAGCAGTGCCAACTCCCAGGAGGTGAGGCAGGCAGAAGTCCTGTCCCCAGACAACTGCAGGCCCACGAAATCGCCTGAAAAGGTGCAGACTCACAAGTACGTTATTCAGCCATTCAGGGGAACATGAATACTTATGCCTGGAGGCCTATGCAGATAAGAAGTCAAAGGAAAAAAACCTCTGAGAAAGGGGAGTGGTGCTCATCCCCTTCGGTGTCCTCTACCTCTGAAAAAGGCGAAGAATTCAAGGGTGCAAATGGATTGTCCAGCGCTGAACAGAGACCGACCTGTGTCACCTACAGCAGAAGCACCTAACTCACCCGTGTCATCCTTTTACAACATGCCCGATAGGATACCTTAATAAATTTGTGGCTTTATTAAGCCCACCCCTTCCTTCTAAAATCCCTAATTCTCTTTTTAACTGCTCATATGTCTGGATCAAAGAAAAAGATGGATTTTAGTGTATTTTAAAAATCGCTGAGCTTGGAAACTGTTCCTAAAAATTACTAATTGTGTCTAGCTAAAAAGCTGAATCACATTTTCAGTTAAGCAGGGAAACAGCTCTCTGTCCTGCCCCCAGGAACAAGGGAACATTTCCATCTCCAAACTTTAACCAGACCAACACCTGCAACAATTTTCCTTTTCAGCTCCATCTTTCAGACAGGCACACTTATCATATTCAAGGCTAGCCCTGCAAGCAGGATGTAAATCACTTTACCAGCTCAGCTGCCACGTATTTAATAACTTATTCACAGTTGCAGGAGGGGAAAAAAGGTTAGATTATATGGGTGGGAGACAAAAAGGGAATATAATTTCCGAGAGTTATACAGGACTTCCCATAAATACTTTGATTAAGCATTGCAGTGGGAGGGAAGCCCCTTCATCACATCACAGGGGCTAAACTCAGAGTCTGAGTTAAAATTACGTTGGTGGTGATTTGATGCTCCTTGTACAGGGAGGGAATAGCTGCTCGTAAGCCAGAGAAGGGAAAGGCAGTTTACTGGGGGAAAAAAAAAGGATTTGTTTGTCAGACAGAGCTGTACTATTGTCTGCAAATGCCAAGGAGGGCAAAACTCTCCGAAGACATGTCAAGCCCCTGATCCAGCTGTCAATTGTTCTCGTAGGCAGAAAATGAAGGATGACATGTGAAATGAATTCGTACAGTGCCTGTGCAGTGGAAGCCCTGCTCGTCCTCCCCGGCCAGCCGCTGCGCAGCCCAGGGCTGGGAGGGGAAGGGAAGCGCTATGCAGATTTTCCTATTAGCATGATTGACCTAATATTGGATGACTCCGTACCCAAGTGCTTATGCGAAATAATAAGTCTGGCTACTGAGCAATTATTAAATACAAGGAATTGTTAAATCCTTGCATTGTACATATTCTAAAGGAAATTAATCATTTTGAACTCTGGAGAATACAGTTTTATAAGAGAAGAAATAGCAAATACACAATAGGGTATTTAAATGCTAATACAGTCAAACAGTTTAAAGCACAGCATACATTTTAATATTGGTTTACTGAATACTAATTATGCCCTGCTAAGTAGCAGTAAGTAGCATTTATTATGATTTGTTGAAAGTATTGATCCAGATAGTGACAAGTACAATTTCCCCTTCCGCATATATCCTTAAAAATAGGTATTATCAGATTACCAAATCTTGTTAAAACATGTTTTCTTTCGAATATTCTGTCGCAACTATCAGTGGCAGCTTGGTATGTTATAGCCCACTATTATTTCAGCTCAATGGTGTGAGGCATAGAGAGATTGTTATCTGTGATCTAAAATTTATTCTCCTTTACTACTCAAGGCTGGCAACTTGGCATGTTTTTTGCATCTGGTCACACATTAGTCTATATGGGAATGCCATTTCTGGCATTCCATCAGCAGAACTAACGCTATAAAAAGCAAACGGATCGTGCAGCATCTTGAAGCAGTGAGCTCCCCAACAGGCTGGCTGCACTGTGCAGCATTGGCTGCACTGAGGGCCCCCATGCATGGGTAAGGCAGGAGGGCTTTCCCTCCAACGTGTGACCCACTCGGTGCATGTGAATTCCCTCTATGACCATCCAGAAGTGAGCACTTCCATAGCTGAGACACACAGCTCATGCCCACGCCCATTGTGAGAAGTACCAGCCTGTGTGAAATCTGCTGATTTCAATTAAAACGTTAAATTAGCAAAATCAAACCACACTGCTGCCTAACTAATGGAAGTTTGTTGGGACAGAAACCTTCATAGAGTTTGTTCTGTGGCCCTTACTATATGGCCCTTCGAAATGCATCAGGCACCAACCTCCATATGAGGTTGAATGGAAGCAATTAATTCTTAATAAATAATATTTTTTTAATAGTAACCTTCAACTTGATTAACATATAATACCTGCTGCATTAAATGCAAATTAAATATGCAGTTTGGAAATTCAATTTAAAACTTTTCTGTTTTCTTTTATCTATTACATCAAAGATACCAAAGAAGTAGTGACTTTTTTTTTTCATGTGCTTCAGAAATATAATGTGAATAGAAGTGACTTAACAGGAACAGGAAGGCAAAAGTAGATTCAACTCTATTAACTTTTGCAATTTCGCTGCAGAAATTGTTTCTCTTGATATTTTAATTTCAACGACGCTGATCGCAGAAAGAAGCAAGGTCAGAACCTCTGCTGATGTTCCTCAGACTGCACAGGACCACTTAGCATAATTCAAGCAGTTGTAAAAGATTAGTATTGCATGCTACAGTAAATGGGTTTGTTTTTGTGTCTCTAATGTAGCAGGATTAGGGTAAAAAGAAAGTACCATTTCTGTAGTTCAGCTGAAATAAACATTACAAAAGGCCAATTTACACTTCCAAGATCGCTTGTAATCACACAATGTTTTAAGAAATTACTTCAGCCTACTACTATTCTGCCGTGTAGCTGTAAAGTAGGCCATTCACTAAAATATCTTAGCTGTTTTTCTTAGCAGCAACAAATCACAGATGTTTGACAATTTATTTTTACCACTAAACTTAATGAGAATAGTGCTGTGTTTACACTGTCATAAGGGTAATGCATCATGGCTGCAAAAGTAACAAAGGAAGCTGACACCGATGAAATTAGCATCACCTCCTCCTATTAAAACTTACTGCTGGGAACTTTACAATCAGAAAAAACAGCCATTCCTCTATCAGTCAACTTGACACTGAAGAAGAAACCAAACAGTTTATAAATACTTTTCTAACAATTCTGATGAGCAGGTGAAATCCAACACACCCCACTTGGCAGCCTTTCAGTTTGAAGCCACAACTTTATGAACTGCAAAGGTATTTGGGTACATACAATTAACCAGTTACTTTGTGCAAGCTAAATGGTCAAATCCTCTCCCTACACTCCCACTTCCACTTTCTTTTTGGAAGAGAAGTTACTCGTAGCAGGTGATGCACAGAGACAAAATGGCTTTTGAGAGACTGGCAAAAGGCTTTAAACTGAAAATCCTGTTTGTTTGATTATGACTATATGCAACTGGAAGTCGGTGAGATAATGCTGAAGCCATTCAATTCCAGTACTGCTGGAATGCTGCCAAAGCAATTAAGGTTGCTGACTTGGCCATGACGCTGAGAATATATAAAATAATTTTACACCCCATCATGTTGTGGTAATGGGTACTTGCACCCATAGATGAAGGAGAAATAACTACACAGCATGGATTAAATTAACTGCTAGAATATTTACCAAAAGCAAATGGCTTTCAAACGAGAGGTAAAGCTGCTACCAGTCCACTCCCAAAACTGGGAAGGAACATGGGTACCGTTGGACTCACAGTGAAAGGCACCGTACGGCAAAGAGACTGTGCTCCCCTCGGTCTCCAGCACAGGGCAGGTGCCCAACCCTGCCATGCCCTGCCGAGCGAGACCAGCCCCGGTTCCTGAACAGGAGTCATGACAGAGAGCCCAGGAGGGAGCGCACTGCACACCACTGGAACTGTAAAATCTAAGGTGTGGCTGTGTTTTAGTTTTTGCTGTTTTTTTAAAAACTAGCAGACAGACCATCATAAAGGAAACATTGAAAAGGAGATCTTGGCTGTGTGAGACAGACTCTCCTAGAAGCTGCAGCAAACAAGGAGCTCTTCTCAGGCAGATGCTCACTTCTTGCAGTCCAGCACTGATGTGTGGTGCTGAGACATGCTGCTCAGCAGATGCGGCATCCCGAAGGCATCAGCCTTGCTTCTGGGCCAGAGCAGGGTGGGTGGATGCTGGCTCTGCTGCCTTGTTTTCCTCCAACGCATTCAAATGGAGAGTCCCCAAAGGGAGTGGGCACTAAGCTCTGACGCTGAGGCACAGCCTTACAAACCCGGGGATGCTGATGTAGAAACGTACACTCAGCTTACAAAACTCCCAGCCCAGCTCGTTTCCTTAGACACCTCTTTGAACTTCACATTCTCTCTCACCACAGCACTGATTCCCACCGAAGCCATGTACAATTCCCAAGCCCAGCAGGGAGAGCAGCAACTAGCAGGAGTAGGGAAGCTACACCTCTGAGAACACCTTACTCCTGGACAGAGCACTGAAGAGGCAGGAGCAGGTGCTGTGGCAGCCTTTGGGAAGGGCTCCATGAACACAGCCCAGAGACATATAGTTATTGCACAGTTTAATACTGCTTTGGGCTACACGACCAGCTAGTCCTGGCTGCGATGAGAGGGCAGCACAACATGCCTGCTGACACGTGAAGGGACAGAATTTCTAAATGAAGGGTACTGAGTTTACTGCAGGTTTGGGACAGCAACCCCGCTCTGCACCAGCCACCAGCCCTTACATGCTGCTTAATATAATTATCAATATAGTGGAAAAAAAAAAAAAAAGAGCAAGTAAATGAGGAGTTGCCATAGCAACTGCTACCTCCTAGGAATACGAAAGAGTCAGGGCCACCCTCACTGAGGGAATGTTTTATTTATTGTTTCATATTTTGAATGTTCAGCAGAGTTATCCTGCTGGACACTGCTGTGCGTGTTGGCGACCTTCACTCAGTACCGCCTGCATTTCGTTGGCGAGTTCTGCCTCAAGAGAGGACCCTAATTTCCAGTGCTGAGAAGCAAGACTAAAGGCAAACTCTCCGATCAGCATGGTAACATCTGCTCGTAATTCAAGCGCCTGCTGATGGTCAGCACTTCCCCTGCTAAATTACAACATGCTCCCAATTTATAAACCATCTAAATAACAATTGGAAGTAGGAAGACAGAGGAATTAATTCCAATCTTTGTGATGATAAGCACCTAAGGGCCCATGGAGCTTTCTGTTTACTTGTGGTTGGTTGTGGTTTTTTTACCACACATACACTGATTTTGCCCCAAATCACCTGTTTCACCGACAGCTGAACTCTTCATGCGCTCAAAGCTTTCTGAAGCATATGCCTAAAACCCATCGGTATTAATGGGACAAAAGCACATGTCAAAACATTTAGCTGTGTGGGAATGGCGCTAAGTACATGATTAAAGTTAAGTACAAGCTTAAGCTTTGAGGAGTTGCAGCCTTACACTGTCAAATTCAGGCACGTGAACATGTAACGTCATTACTCCTGCACAGAGGTGAAAAATTTAGATTTGGGACAACATTAGTTACTTGGAGAGCACAATCAGTTTCCAGGACCCAGAATGGCTCACCACAATAAATACATGGCTCACACCCCAGCTTCATCAGTATGACAAAATAACCAAGGTCATCGGAGAACATGACATTTTATGGATACTCTGGTTTTATGAATGGACAACACAAGAGAAAGGAAGTGGAGTCTAAAATACAAGATTTAATAGTAGTAGGAGTTGTATAAGTAATAAAAATAAAATAAAATAAACCTAAAATCTATGTAGCTGACTCTATAGACCTAGATTATATTCTTGAATTCAGAAAATTATTTAAGTTCTCACCTTTGTTGAAGCTAAGCTTTGCCACACTGACATCAGCAGACTAGTCCCTTTCTTCTCCATGATTGTCTCTATTTTATCTCCTGTCCAGCTTATGCATTTGTCTTTTTATTCCTGCTGCAGTGTTCTTTAGAGATGCACTGCTAATTCAGCCAGCAGAGAGAACAGGACGCTCATCCCCACTACCCAGCGTTTCCTTGAATAACAATGTAAATAATATTTCTGATGCAGAGAGTAGTGTTACTTTAACACAGTGCAAATACATCTGTGTGTCATATGAAATATAAACTTCCACTAAAAAAAATATCAGTTTTAAGAGCTGGAATTAGGATGATAATGCCAAAACACAAAATGAAACAGTAATTTAAAAAAAAAAATAAAACAAACACAAAAAACCTCCAGACAACAAAACAACAAGCTCCACTCTCTTATGCACTATCTGAAGCAGACTGGATTTAAATCACACTATGCAGAGGGTTTTTTTTAAAAAAAAGCAAAAATTCAAGCTTACTCTGTCTTTTGGAAGCAGAGAAACAGAATTCAAATCATCCTTCTAAAAAATTCTCATTTTAAAAGTGTCATGTATTGAGCCAAGGTATCTGAACAGCTGACAGTGGCAGCGGAGGATTCACTGGGTTGGCTTATGCCATATGAAAGAAGGAAATTCATCCTCATTTTTCTACCTTGAAAAATGGGAGATCTTTCTTTCCTGCCCTGCGAGATGCCTATTCAGTAACGGAACGAGACAGAAATTATACGTGTGCGGAAGGGCGCTAATGACACAGCCAAGACGGTGACGGTTTTGCCACCAACCCCGTTCCTCTTAAAGCAAGAGGGAGAGACAAGAAGCAGAAGTGTGAGGTGAGAGGGTGGGAGCGAGGAGTTCTGCAGGGAGGGTGCCTTGCAGGACAGTCATACAACAGGCTCTTCCCTCTAGGCAAAAGACAGCCTGAGCACAGCGGTAACAGCTTTTGCTGCGACAGCAGCTGTGGCAGTGGGAGCTGCAGCCTTAAAAAGACACATTCCTGTTTCCTCTTTCCCTAGTATTTCCTCTGCTAACTTTCCAGCTTGCTTTGCTGCCAAGGCTAAAATAACATCGCTCCGCGCATCACATCATTTGAGAGAGAAGTGTTAACTCCGCATTATCCCGCCAGACGGGAGATGTGAGCCCGAAGACGTCGGTAGTACAACTCTCTGGAAATGTCTGAGCAAATGGTACATTTGTCCCTTAAAATGCAGCTGAATTCCTATCTCAGTATTCAGTGCTCCAAGGAGGTGCTGCACCTGCAGAGATAGAAGAACCCAGGAGCTGACATGCCTGGACACCAGAGTTGCTTCTGTGAGTATTTTATCTGAGCAGAACAGCTGCAGCAGGAAAAGCTGCAAGCACCCTCTCCTCCTCCCAAATCCTCTGGGATGTGGGGATGGGATAGGCGTGCTCCAGCCTTACAGGACCGGGGTAGGCGGGCTGACCATTCTCACATCTTGTAGGGGAGGACAATGAGATCCCTGAAGCACAACATCCTTCCACCACTCTGCTCCCTGAGCTTGGCTTTCCACCGTTTATCTGGAATGAACCATCCTGGAACAGGCCATGTAGAAGGGCTTGTCTGACATGAAACCTCTCTCGCCTTTTTTTTTTGTTTGGGTTTTTTGGGGGGGCATGGAGTGATGTTAGTTTTAGGGTTTGGCTTTTTTCATTTCAAATGAGGTAAAAAAGACATGGGAAAAAATAAAATAAGTCCTTAAAAGCAAATCAATCCAAACAGAGGTGGTATTTCTGCTTTGGTTGCCAACTTGGAAAATCAATTATTCATGCAGCCTAATTTACGGGCAGAAAGGGATTGTCAGCTGAATTTCCTGATGGGACATCACAAATGCTACATCTGCCCATAAGCCCCATAGCAAACACTGCTGCACCAGTGAACGAATCCCAACTCTGGGCTCCATCACGGATGACTTCTAGACAGGTCCAACTCTAGCATCACGAGTGCCCACCATATAGGCACTGGAAATTCTGTCTTGACGGGCTCACCCCTCTGAAGCGCTGCCATAAGACAGGAGCAGCCACAAAATTGCTTAGGAGGAGAACAAGGGTACGTGCACATCTCTCTCCCCCTCTATTTCAGCATGGGGCAGAGCTCCAAGCGACTGCAAGGCAAAACAACAGCAGCAGCAGCAAGACTCTTCAGTGCTTACACAGCCACGAGGTCTTTTTGATGTCAAGCACACACGGTGACTGATGATGGCAAAAGCGGGTGTGGGGAGAAGTTGTCAGGATTTGATCATTTAAGTGAAAGACACTTCAAGGGAGAAGAAAATGTTCAAATTATAAAAAGGCCTATTTCACTCATGCACTTTAAAATTGCAATAATCCATTTGATGCCAAGAAGAAGAAAGAAAAAAGAATCAAAGAACAATAAGATAGATGCTCTGGCTTATAATTTTACTCTCTTTCTTTACCAATTCTGTAGCCCTTTTTCCTTCCTGTTCCAGCATGAATCTTCCGCAGCTGTACAAGCCCTCCAGCTACAGACAGGTTTCAGTCCAGCAAGACTGACTGTGGCTTTTTACAGCTGAAGGTCCATGATGAAGGGCTGAAATATCCTCAAGTCTGCACACTTGAACAACACGAGAGATAAGAACAAACTTTAAAATCCTGGATAATCCTCACTTTACTAATAAGCAATTTTATCTAAATCCTCCTTTAAAAAATCGTGCTTCCCTGAGTGATGCTAGGGGAAGTAAGTTACCACGTCCAATTTCCAGCTCTATTCAGCAAGTATTAACCTCAACCCCTGCCAAGTCACGAGGGCTCTTTGGTCCTCCTCATCTCAGCTGCCAGGAGTTTCATCCTCATCCTCTCCTGAGGTTTAGCTCTCTCTGGGCTCCCTCCCGCACGGTACCAGGTATCCCACTGCCACCCCAGCGCTCGCTCCTCTCTCACAGTACCAGTCTGCAGCATTACAAAACACTTAATTGCTTCCACACCCTTGGAGGTAGAGATGTGCAATTATACTTTTATGGCTCTGAAGCTGCAGAGAAGGAAGGTGAAGACATATATTTGCAAAGGCACTTGTATTGTGGGGCCCTCAGCACTGACTAAACAACTTCCAGCATTGGGTACCCAGAGCACAACCCACAATAAGCAGTGAAACCCTGAGCATCCCTTGCAGCCCAAAGAGAAAGGCTTCCTTCTCACAAGGAGGTTCAGGGTAAATGCACTTGCTCCCAGTGAAAACTCATCAGAATTCCTGGAAGAAGCAAAATTTCATCCAAAATCGGCAACCAGCATGTTCCATACCTTTTGTTGAATGCAGAACACTTCCCAAAAGACCCTCCGCTTTTCTTTATCTATACCCAAAGAAGGCTTCTGAGGAGCTTGCACTATGATAAGAAGCTACAGTGACTTGCTACAGGAAGCTACGGTGACTTGCACACATAATCAAACTCTGAGTCCAAGTGATGCACTGCTAATAGGAAGAGCCAGGGCTAGTCTTGAAGATGGTGCAGAGTACTAATTCAAATACATAACTCAAGAGTTACTGATCAAGAAATGAGCACAAGAACCAGCTCCATAGAGATCTATGTCTTACTGCTCCAAATCTGTACGTGTGATCGCAATAGCAGTGCTGTGCAGCCACACATCCAACTTTCACACTAAATCTTTATGGCACCATAGGACGCTACCCTTAGGGAAGGGGCATAATGGGCACCTTACAGGTTGCCCTTTACAGGGAAGCAAACAGGGGCCTTTTCAGAGCTATGAAGTTATTATATTGACTTTACTTATGTTGTAGAGGAATATATTGACCTGCAGCAGCCTTCGTTCTGTAGCCGCTGTTATAGCGCGGTTGTTCAAACGTTCCTTGGAGCACAACTGCAGCTTGAAAACATTCTCACTGTGCAAAGTCTGCCTGGGCTCAGTTTTAATTTTGTGCCCTGTTCAGAAGATTAACTGTGAACCACAGTATTGCATTCCAGCTGGCTCTGCTCTGAGGAAGCCCATCCAGCAGCCATGCAGCACTGCCGATCTAACCCACATCTCCTAGCAGTGTGACGTACCTCCCACACCACCACGTCACCAGAAACACACATGCAGGTCAGGTCACTGCATGTGTAGATGTGTGTGGGGAACCACACTGCCACAGCTATGCATGCAAACCAGGACACCTTCCCTGTCAGTTTTGGGCAACAGGAAAACAGTAAGCTGTAACTGTAGCACACAGGATGAAAGACAATAATTTGTACTGAAAACAAACTGAGTACAGTTAAACATTCTCCTTGCTGCAATCTTCAATTAAAAAAATTAAAGGAAATGAGTGAATAATTGCTTTCCTCCGTAGGGAATAAGGGAAACCAGATCTTCAGAAATGGGGAGTATAAACAGTACAGCAAGATCTGTTCCTGAGCAAATTAATCTATAGAGCAAATACATTAAAAGTTTTTTTTTCCCATTAAAACATATTTGTTTCTCAGCTTATGAACCAAACAGAACAAATTGCACATACATTTGAAATTCTGCATTAAAAATGTGTACAAACATTTCCAATAATCAGGATGACTGTGAAATGCTTGTGCCAAGTCTTTCAATAGCTCTTCTTCATTTGAAGATGGTTCATATCCATCACATGGTATTGGTTCCAGGCCCAGCGTTTCAGCCTGAAGTACTCAAGCATCGTGAGTCAGCTCCCCTCAAAATCATTTCCCTTGCTTAAAATGAGACACAATACATACATGCCTCCTGCATTTTGCTTAAAGTGCCTTTTCTCTTACATGTATCTACACCCCTCATTTTCAGGCTGCTTTTTTCTAACGCTGAAGTAGTTAAGAAAATCACTACAAAAAATAATGCACTGAATATGCAAAGGGCCATTTTCTCACACCCCTGTTGTTCTGGGAACAGGAGGGTTAAGACCCCATTTATCACAAGGGAATCCTGAAGGTCAGCATCTTGCTCCCTGACCACAAAGGTGGGCTGAAACCTCCCTGCATCCCACAACTCCACTCAAACTATTCGATTGCAAGGGGTGAAATGCAGCAGGCAGGAGGAGAGCAGGGTCATGTCAGGATGACATGGACAGTGTCACCACCTCAGACACTTCACCCAAAGTTACAGGGCTGGCAAGTAAACAGTGCCCCTGGCAGGGCAACAGATCCCTGGCATGGCAGGGTGCAAACGTACCTGGGAGAGCTCCTGTTTCTGCTAAATCTGGGTTACGCCTTTGCACTGATTTATCTTTTTTTAAGACTCCAACTTGTTACTTCTGTTTATGGCATTTTCTCAGCAGCCATCACCACCCCATCTCGTGTCCAGCCTCGCCAGGCTGCGGCAGCTCCAGATTGCCAGAGACAGCCCAGCCACGCTGCCTAAACATATCAAACAGCAAGATTGTGAAGTTTCAGCCTAAATGAAGGTTTCACAAGCTGAAAAAAAAATCTACCCCAACAACCCACACCCGAAAAACAACACAAAACACCACCAAGCCTCCAAACTAAAGTGCCAAGAGCTCATCATGCATATCAAGTAAGTAGATGCAGAGTTCTGCAGGGATTTTATTTATTTTTTAAGTCAAATGCTCCCTGTCTGTTTGATGGGCAGAACCTGTGGCTCTATCCTTCCAAATATCACCAGAAAAACTGGGAAAAGCTACCCAGATTTTTTTTTTCTTAATCTGAGCCTTAATTTTAAAGCCTGAGAAGCTCAGGATTGTAATATTCCAGCCAAGCAACCATCCTGCAGCCTGTTGAACAGCAACGTTTTGTCAAAACAGAAAAGAAAAGAAAAACCCGACCCTTATACTCTCCAGCATTCGTAGAGGAGTGCTGCATTGAATTGTCACAATAAATTAGTATGACAGTATAAAAGCCAATACTCACCCTGGGATTATACAATAAATAGACTCCATTAAACTAGTCTGTAAACTCTCCTGTGAGAAATTTCTCTTTGATCCAGAACTTAATAGGAATTATTTAATCATAATGAGATGGTAATAAAACAGCATCACCTGAATAAGCTATTTTATTACCTGTTTTATAATTAGCTCTCCTTCATTACAATTCTTTTAGATATTTCAAGCTCATAATGTAAAGGGCACGTATAGAACTATCTGGAGCAGACATCTATTTATATTTGAGCTAAGGAACACTTTATACAGCATCCAGAATATTTTGATATTGATGAAGTTTATGTCTGCCCCCAAGGGCTACTCCCTAAAGCAATCTCATGGCACACATGATGGAGATAGAAAGGCATCCTCTCTGTGTAGACCATGCAGCAGAGAGCAGGGAGGGTCTCGGGGTGAGCTGTCTTTCTTCTTATCTAAATTCTGGCTTTTACTGGAAGGGGCAAGGCTCCATCTCCTCTCTCTCCCATTTAGTCCCTCATTCCTTCCTTTCCCTTTGGTGGGCATGAGGGACTCAAACCTAACATGGTCTACGGCTACACAAGTACTTGGGCTGGCACCAAAGAAGTGAGAGTAAGATCCAAGAAAGGCAAAACCTGTCCTGTCCTGTCTGGTGTTCACAACTGAATTCACATTTTAATCCATCTCTACTGACAATTTTCACACACATTTTTTTTTCTCAAAGCCTAAGCAAATCTGGTTGCAACTTCTGTAACTTCTGTCTTCTCCAATATTGTATCAAACGTGAAGCTCCTGCACCAAACCTGTGCTATACAAGACCTTAAAGACTGCAAATACATCGCACAAGCTTGGAAAAAAATAATGGATGGCTCTTCACCAAAGCACACTGCTGAGTATGACTGGACAAGCATTACTGAAACTACCTGGCACAGAGAGGCTCACACCAGGCAAAACACTCACATGAACAGTTCACTTCCACTTGCCAAAGTCACAGGCAGCTGAGATAAAGCCTTGTAATGGAAAGCACTGAGATTCCTTAGCTGAAAATAAGGGCATAGCATGTGCATACACTGAGATAGTTAAAAAGTAATGTGACATAATTGGATTCTACACTTCTGGAAAGGGTTTTTGATCACACAGATGTATAACCAGAAGCCCTTACAGAGCATCCTACAATTTTTAATGTTCATACACACTGTACAGCTGCACATCTCTTAAACAAGGCTGTAAAAGGCAGTCTTTTACTCTTACTTTCCTCAAAAAAACTTTATTTAAAGATATGAAATCTTGCCACTGCTATGAATTTTCTCTCTCCAGCCACACATCCCTCCTCAGTATTTTCACACATATGCCACAACAGTTAAGAGCATTAGAATAATTTTGTAACACTTTGGATTGCTGATAATTTCCTTTAGTGCAATATTATGTCTATCAGACTCTGCTTGCTCTTAGGGCTCTCATTGAGATCTCAGAAAAGTATTAACTTGAGGGGCTTTAAACTCTGTGTAGCTCCTCACAAAAAATTCATGCCAGAAACCAAAGCCCTGGCTGGGTACATGCAAAGTCTTAGGCAAGTTTCACTCCAGTAAGAATGTAATTGTATTAAAACACATCATTTGGTAATTTTGCAGTTAGTCACCGAAATAAGCACGTAAGTAATTTCAATTTTGCAGAAAACCAGTCATCTTAGTGCAGCCATACAACTTGGTAGAAAATTATTTTTAGGAAATTCTGAAAGACTGCACTATTTAAAACCATGTCTAAGATGCAACTGAAACAAAAATAGGGTACAAAATGCTGTCAATATCTCAATTTGTGAATCATCCAGCTCTTGATGTTCAACTCTACTAGAGTGATTATGGGCTAGGGCCAAGAAGGGGCATGTGTGATAAATATCTCTCTTTTATGCCTACATAAAATGCTCTTATAACACGAATAAAAAAAAGTAGATAAACAATCTGTGATGACAAATTAGCATTTAAAATTTCTAAGCTATCTAACCTCCTCTGCACGTACTCCGAACAAACACTAATAAAGTGTTCAGCACTACAATGTAGCTGTTTTGGTAGCTAAATAGTAATGGAGCAGATGCTTAATATCAGCCTTTAAGCCTCAAAATGTACAAATACAATTAATTGGCAGCCCAATTTTGGAGGCTGGGTTGTTGGAAAAAGAAGAGTCTTTGAAACTCTGGCTGCAGGCAGAATTTTTCTTTTTGGGGAGAGCGGGTGTGTTATTTTTAACATAATTAAACCTTACTTTTTCTTGTAAGTATCACCTTTGCTGGTGTTCCTCCCACCCCATCCATGGGCACTGAATTCTTCTTATTTATATTCTTCTTGTTACAGGGAGGAAGCCAAAGTCTGAGCAACCCCTGACAGTCTTTTTTAAACGGACAATTGCACTATTCAGCTCTTAACAATGTAAGCAATTTGAGGTTATCAGTCTGTTTGCATGTGTTTTCACTGTGCTCAGCACAATGAAACCCTGATCTTAATTACTGGCTATCATCATAAAAATACCACTATTGCTACTACCAGCACTGAGTCAGAAGCATTGTTTTATACACGATTACCAGCAAGGTGAACCTCTCCAGCCTAGCCTCCCTGATCAAGCCGACTGAAGTAATGCTGAAAATAAAACAGCCTTTAAAAATAAAATCAGTTTTCATAGTCTAAAGTGCTGCTGGAAAAAAAAGGACAATATAACCTATTCATTCCTGACACCGGTTCGGCGAGTACAATCTATGGTTTATAATTAACAGATATACAACCCTTTTCCCTCGCTGCTCCTTTTTTAAGCTCTCCTACATTTATGACTGTGCTAATTCCCAGTGGAAGCGCCTACACCGCAATGCTGCTGAAACTCCCCTTATAGCAGAGTCCTGCTAATACACGGCATTGATCCAGCAGCAATTACTAGCAGGGTAGTAGGAAAGTTACACTAATTCCCTGTCTTCATTTTTTCACCTGTGCTGCAGGGTATCTGTCTCTCAGCTGAGATGCGTGCAGCTCCTGCTGCCAGCCTCACAGCGAGCCCCATGCACGAGGGCAAGGCTTGCTGCATGGGCACAGAGGGGAGGGCACTGAGGTGAGCCTGAGGATCCAGAGCTTTGCCCCATCTTCCTCCCTGTGCTCCAGACTTTTGGATGAAGCCACATCTTCATCTAATGCAAGGCAGGGTGGTATGTCACACAAGTCAATGAAGTGTGTTACTGATGTGCTTGGATCCTCAGCATCTTTTTCCCTTTATGAAGACCACTGACGAGACAAAGCCACATAAGCCCCTAGTCAAGGGAGGACTGCCCCATCTACCTGCCTTCAGAAGCCAGCACATCACAGGAAGAGCATCATCCTGACTTGGCTGAAGAGTCTCTCCCCTGCCATACCACTCAGCATTTGGCCCACTACATAAAATAACCAGCAGATTTTAGGGAGGTGTGCTTCATTCCACTGCCCAGTTAACACCCCTCAAGAGAAGAGGGGGGGGAAAAACCCTCACGAAGCCCAGACAGGGTTGTATTATGCTGTCTCATACATCACTCTGAACTCTATCAATTTCTCCTATTTCTTCTGTAAAACAAAGAGCAAAGTAGACACCTTAATTTTGCTGACACTAGCCCTGCTCAGTAAATAAGCATTCTGTATCAATATTTACTTCCCTCTGCACTAGGCAATAAACCATTGTTGGAATTCAAATCTTCCTCACTCCCTTTCAGAAGTCTCAGCTACCCTGGAAAAAAAAAAAAAATCAATCAGCTGTAGCAGTCACCCCTGAATGGTTTATAATAGCTCAGCTCAGGCACTGGGCAAACTTGAAGATGATCATCCAAAAGCTAGTTCCCTATGAATGCAGCCGGGTACAACAGATTCTTCTTACATTTATCACCAGTTATTCTGAACAGGCATCTGTTCCTGTTCAGTGTATTTAGTGAGGCTCTGGGAAGCTCCCCGGCACAACAGGCTCTGCCCAAGGCATCTCTACACAATCCACTCTAAGCCTACAAGGCCATGGTCCACGGGGAATGGCCAGAGCATCCTTCCAGCTGGCTCTTCAAGAGTCACCTCAAAACATGCTCCAAGCCACATCAATGGTTTCAGAGACTCAACACACAGAAGGCTAGGAGTCAGACAATTCGTTACCTAGAGGAAAGGGAGCACTGGAGTAGATTACAGGAGCTGCAGTCACCCAGTTAATTAAAGCAGCTACTGCGGACAGTGGCAAGGAAACAGGTGGAAGACACATAAAGCTCCTGGATTTGAGGTATACAGGTGTTTTGGTTGGTTGGTTTGGGGTCTTTTTTCCCCCCTATAGGTAATCTCCAAGTGAAGCTTTGCCCTTGACCGAGGCTAGAGGTAGAACTATTTAATTAATAAAAATAAATTACCTTTTACCAAGTTAACTAAAAGCGAATAAAAATGAAATACCAACGCACATGGCAGATTTATGCTAACCACATCATTGCAAGAATTGTCTCACTGCCATAGAGACACCTGGGCACGATATTGAAAAAGATCAAATTAAACTTCAGTGACTGGAAAAGCAGGTGACAGCAGCACTTTCCCTTACAACATCTTTCAACTATAAAGTGTATACTTTCATTCTGCCCCAATCAACTTTTCAAACAGCCCTTCTCAAGAAAACGACATACTCTTTCTTGCCCTTCCCCATGTCCTGGCTCATACCTGCGGGAAAAGGAGCTGACACCAAAACCAGTTCCTAAACTAGAACTATTTTTTCAGAAGTACATCTGACCAGATTCCAGAGCTACAGCTTCTAAAAGGCGGAAAGAATTTGTTTTTGCAAAGTACCGTGCTGCTGCAGCTGAAGTTGTGCTGTAATAATATGTATATAATGAAAACACAAAGCCATGTAAGGAGCCTTTTGTTTAGACACTATGAACAGTTTGACATCTTTCATCATAGCCAGCACAATGCCAGAATTCTTTTATTAGAAAAAAGTCACAAAGATGTAGAAAACAGTAAGATCCCGTATTATGTAAATGTTAACTGGGGACAAACAGCTTAATGTCTAACAACAACAGCAGGCGCTGTAAATTTAGCTGCTTGGGGTGAAGGGTGTTTTGCTTATTATTTCTGCAAAGTCATTATTACTTCAACCTTATTTACACACACATAACATACACAGCTGAACACATCGTACGCCTGTTAGTGCTGCGCAGGAAAGCCCTTCCTCCTGCTCCCTGGGAATGAGGTTTCCCAACGTACCACGACACAAGTGAAGTCTTCAAGGCTAAGATGGAGACAACTAACCAAAGGCTGCAGGTTTGGGACTCCAGAACAACCTGTGGAGCACAGGCAGCCAACTCCTGAGTGTGGAAGCTGCTGAATTTTTAGCATCCTCTACTTTTTGAGACCATCAAACATGCTGTGACATCAGTTCTGACATGACGTGCCTGCACAGGCACTCGCTGACTTCCCAGAGTGTTTACTACAAGAGCGAAGCCTTAGCATCAATGCAAGACCCTTCTCCCTTCCTGCCCCCGCCTTCCTTTTGCAAAACATCTCAAATTCAATTAGTTATGCTTTTTCTCTTCTACATCCTGTGCAGTTGATTTCACCCTGTGACAAATGCTGCGGAGCTTTGAATTTCAGCAGTAAAAGCTGACTGCCCAAATGCATGCAGAAAGCAGAAAGCAAAGTGATGCAATCATGGCCAAGGTGAATTCATTTAAATTTTAAGTGATCATTGTAAGGCAGTTTCTTAACACCATTCACCTCGCTTTCCTCTGTCCTGAAAGAAGCACCATCTTTTAGGATCAGAAAATCCACAGTTTCAGGTTTAAGGTTAGGTGAACAATATATTCATTCATATCATCGCATCATGGAGAGTGGCAGGGAGTTGAATTTAATAGGGAAATCAAGGAAAACACCCTTAAGTGTGTATTTATGTTTAAGCACTATGGTAGGACTGTTTTATTCCAAGGTAAGAGGTCTAAGGTGACAAGCTGAGGATGAACAGTCCTGTAGCACGTCAGCCACTTGAACAATAAATTACAGAACAATAGAATATCTGGAGTTGGACTTGACGATCCTTATGGGTCCCTTCCAAAATGTTTCAATGATTTCATGAACACTACATGAATTGTCACCACTGATACATCTGAGCACAGAATTACATTTTTAAAATCCGAATTTTTGTTACAAGAAAATGACAGACCTAAACCAGGCAGTAAAAGCAGGCAGAAAACAAGGTCTGTAGGCAAGTGTCACACAAAATTACAGCAACAGCTGCATTCTCCATACAAGCCCTCATCTCACTTCATACTCCCTGATACAAATCCCACTTTCCCTGGACAGGAGAATTTTTTTTCAATCTCTAATTCCTACATGTTCTCTACATGCTCATAATCTGGTTCCACGTTGGGATGCAACCACACACACTTCCATGCCAGCACACTTCACGTTTCCTAAGCACAAGCATAATCGTCAAACTTGGAAGGGACATACATCCAGGCATCACTGGTTATTAGGGAAAACAGGGAAGGAAAAAAGGAAGAAAAGAAGCCCACTATGAGCCTTTCTTTCCGGGGGCAGCGAGTCAAATGCAATTACAGGTCATTTACTTGTAATTACAAATAATGATTGGGGTTTTTATTGGTAACAGAGAAAAAAAACAATCAGTGACCTGTAGCAGCCAGGCAGTCTTAGCTGGCTCTGAAGCAGCTGAATTTTTGTAGATGTGTCCATGAAATTCAGTGCCAGTGGCATCTCCAGCTAAAGCTTACAGCTCAATTATACCTGCATGACAAATACCTAAAGCTCAAGAAAATACTACCAACAATTGGCATTTGCAGACAAATGGGCCAGGAAGGGAGAAATTACAGCAATCCCTATTCATTGACACATGGGACGGTTATTTAGGTTTGGGGGTTTCAGGCTGACAGAAGAAAATGCAACTTGAGTTAACTGATCAGGACTTCAATTTCAGAAAAAAAGCACCTTAAAGCTGAGAAAGAACGAGGATATACAGGTATTATTTGCTGCATATTGAGATAATGATGCTCTGTTGTTATGAATCATCACGCAGTTACCAGTGCTTCCAATGCTCTGCTTTGTTATCGCAATACAGCGTCTGATGGCAAGACTCTGCCTCAAGATTTATCTGCAAAAACCACCCTGACTTCAACAGGAGTCTTTTGTGCATGAGGACTTTTTTCTGCAATGATGTGTGCAGGCAGAGTGGAGGCGGCAAGAGAGGAGCAGACAGACAGACTGGGAGCATAAAGAAGAAATCAGTGTCACCGCACTGTTCTTTCACACCATCACTGCACCCCAAACCTTGCTGCATGGCACTCACATGCAACCACTACTGCAACCAGAGAGCAAAACAGAGACCAACACTCTGCTTCGGGCTGTACAGAACCCTTACCTTTACACACACCAAGGGAATGATAAAGTAAGGGGTAAATTATATTCCATCATCTCTCTACTCATGTACTAAACGGTTTAGTGTGATTAAGAAGAAATGCAAAACAGCCCCACCCCACCCCAACTGTATGGAGAGCAAAACCTGTATTACAGGAAATGTGTCTTTGCCCCAGAACTGCTCATGCAGCCACCATGACCGAAGGGACCTGCTGGTGCCTCTGCCCATGCCCACAAACATGCTGGTGTGGCCCATGCAGACAGTGACACGCTTCGGGGTTTTGCTTGCAGAATTCAGCACTTGCTGCTTTAAAAACCCCTGCTATGGTTTTCCTACAAACCAAAGCATGAGTAACTTCAGGGTGAAAATCTCCTGCACCACAGAAATTCTCCTGAACCACTCCTCCCAGGGACATGTGCTGGTGGGCCAGCAAATGCTCATCACTCTCTGGCCATGCTCACCCATGGGAGATGCATTCAAAGCAATACAAGGAGGATAGCACATACGGTGCCTTTCTGAGCATCGGCACCAAACAGATTTTTGTCCTATACTCCCTACTTCACAATAAATTTGCAATTGTGATCAACACAGCCCTGTCAGACACCAACCAAACAAGCCTCGGAGCAGCTCTGGGGGACACGTAGCTTTCCTGCCCATGCAGGTAAGTAAAGGCACAGACCAGTGATGAGGTTTGGGGCCAAACTATTGAGAAAAGCCAAGAATGTGTGTCCTGCAGCTGCCCTGACCTTTTGAAATTGTCCTGCTGCTCATGTAAGCAACTACAAACAAGCACTTCCACACCACACTCATAAGCTTCACAATATATTTCGCCATTTACCTTTTTATCTGAGACTTAGTATTAAAAACGCTCTTTTGAAAATTACTTTTGTCTATTTAATTAATCTTCTACCCATATAAAAATCTTAAAATGATTATGAACACATTCAATTTTACTTCCATTGATTTATCTCCATCTGATGGCCTATTTTATCTTTTATAAGGCTCACAATAGCAGAACTGGGTCATAATGTAAGTAATACAGTCGTAATGTACATTTTAGTGAACCCTGTTATTAAACCTCTCATTCCTCTCTGCTCTGTTCAGAATGAAACCTATTACAGCAATTGGACTTGTACTGCTTGGATAAAGCTCGGTCAATTGAACTGACTCAACCTAATTTTTACAGTCTTAATCCTGACATTCAACGCACCAGAACCAATCCTGCCAAGGGAGTCCTCCCACGCTGCTTCTGCATGAAGGTAAACACTGTCTTTATGGCCACACTAACGTGAGGGGAGATTTTGGGAGAACCAGGGAGAAAATGTGAGGAGAAAACTTCACCCACAGTCACACAGGGGCACAGTCAGAACCCACTTACTCCCAAAGCACTTCAGAGCAGAACGGGCAGCAATGCAGGAACACTGAAGTTGCACTTCGCTTTCAGCTGAAGCTCAAGAAACTTGCTCAAGAACAGAACTTCACCACCAGCAGCAAGTGCCCTTGCAAAGCTCTGCAGTATGGCTGCAGAGCCTGGGATCATCCAACTTTGGACTGGAGACAAAGTCCAGGGAAGTCAGTGCCTGTGAAGGGCGTCATTTGGTTTGCTGCTAACTTTCTGAGTCCCAGAGCAAAGTGCTGCAGTCTGAAATCAAGATAAAACGAGCTGTATCTAATTTGCTGCAGGCTGCTTATCAGCAGCGTGGAGACATCCCAGAGACTCATTATATACAATATACATGAGATGTGGAAATAGTTCCTTCCAATTTATTGTAGTATCAATGTCCTTAGGTGATAGATTCTGTCTTTGTGAATACTATTAACAACACTGGCACATGAATCTTCTGAAGACTTTTTTTCCAGGTGAGATCCACCTCAATTAACCCAGTGAGTACAGGGGACATGAAGTATATAGGCTGTTCTTCAGAAGTGGCTTGAATTTCATTTTGAATGGAAATTCTTCACCATGGGGGAATTCACCCACTTTAGAGGGCTAATGAGAAAGCATTCACAGCTCTTTGGCATCCTTGCATTCTAGGACCTTTAAGTGAAGAAGTTTTGCATCCAACTTGATGATTCACCGGGTGACCACCATTCTCCTGCATTGTTCAGTGTGTATGTTTTGTACTTAAAAATATCTGTGAACGCACCTATCAGTTAATAAGAATTGAAAAGGCAAAAATTGGAATTTTAACTCAGCAATTAATATATTCTTCCAGTTTCCATGAATTAAATACTCAGCTGCTGCTGTACCAGTGTGTCTGGTGTTTAACGTTACACAGTGATAATAATGGATGAACGTGGCATTGAAAATGGGATTCCTTTCTTCTCTAACTTCCAGTTACAACTCACTTTATGAGAATACAGTACTTTTACAGTAACCACCCATCCGTCTCCTCTTGCTTTACAGACCAGAAACCCAAGGAAGTCTTGTTAAACACACTGAGAGATGCAGTTTTCCCAGCAATACCCCAGCAGGACGTGAAAGAAATGGGGGGGCGGAGGGTTGCTTCCTTGCCTCTCCTCATTTCCTGAAAACAACACCAAGAGAGGTTTTAATCAAACCTCCTTCATCCACCACAACCTCTTGGTCTCAGTGCTACTGTTGTACCTCCCAAACTAGCCCAACACCCCAAACGCCTGCAGGCACCTGTACAGCTTCTTCCCTGAATCCAAGAACAACGTCTTTCTGCCACTACATCTCAGGTCTGTCATATCAGACAGAAAGGGAAAAGTACTTATCTCTACTTGATTAAAATTAATGTTACCTCTGAACACCACACAGAGGTATTATTACTTAACCTAGTCTTCACGGAAAGAGAAAATCCCATCAGCTTTATTTTGTCAATCTTTGCAAAAGTATGTAATTCTTATTAATACCTTCTGCCCGTGGTACTTCTGGAAACTGTTAAAACTGGAACAGGTCCCCAAGTAGTGTGGAATAGCCACAGTCACAGAAGATATTCTGAGAACATGGAAATATCGCTTGTCCTCATTTTATCTGTAATTTACGAAATAGCTTCACGAGCCCCTCTCCAGAACTCAGTGAAGTGAACAGGGAAAAGCTCCGTTCACTATGCAGAGAGATGTGTCTCAAGACTTAAAACACCAGAGACACTTGGTAAGAGGTTTTTTTTTCTGCTTTTCTTACTCAAAATATGATTTTTCTGTAGACACTACTATATATACATTACTACGTATGTGTATATAAGTTGACAATATGTATATATTAGCCTATTTTTATATACATACACACATACATGAAGTGTGTAGGCAAAAAGAATCCCAAGCCCAGGATCCCAATCTGCTTAATCTACAGGATCAAACATATACCTTTTGTGTGGCAAAACAAAGATAATCGTTCTCACCACAGTGGTTGCCAATTAACAGCATTACCTTTTCGCAATGGCTCACCACCTCGTTTACCTTCCATGTTCCTAGGAGCGTTGCATTGTCAGCCATAGAAGAAAAATGAACACTCCTGGTGTTCCTTACAAACCAGTAATAATGCATCACACAGAATGTGGAAGTTCATGAAATAATGATGCCACAAGGGCTCACAGTAGAGTACGAATTGCGTATGATCAATTCTAATCTACTACAGGTGTGACTGTCTCACTTATTAAATAAAAACAAGATTGGAGAAAGCAAGTGTGTTTTCCATTAGGATGGGAAATAGAAACTGGTATTTTATGCTGGGCTGTGTTTTGAGATAGAGACACAACTCTTCATCAGCCAGAACCCTCGCAAAACCCAACCAGTATTGTCATTCTGACAGCAAACATCATAGCCCTTTTCACAGACAGGAGAAAGAAAAGCCAACGATTATATTTAATTGTGTACTGAACATCTGCTGTCACCACTAACTCACACCGGGCTATCAGAGTGCTTTTTTGTGCAATATAAATCATTAAAAGCAATGTGCTTACGATACAAAGCTTTACTTCACATCTCATGCACGTGTTACAACTTGGCTAATATTAAATCTTTCTTTTCTAAACCCTGATTTCTCAGCTGGTTTCAACCAAAGCACTAGCTGGCTAGCCAGGGTGTGTATTTCCAAGCACCAGGTTGAAGACTCCAGCTGAGTCAGGTCAGTGGGTTTCAAGGTCATTTGTATGCATTAATCTGGCAATCTTTTAGTTGAAAAGAGGTGATATCTGCATAGCTTTGAGTAACAACTGGGAATTTAAAAGAATGGGCTTTGAACACAAGGTATATCCTCTTTCTAGTCCTGTGGAAACTAGAATCTCAGTCCCCACACAATCAGCAAAAGGCCGGTTTGTATTTTTAACTGTTCCATATTGGCACAAACCAGGTCACGGCTCCAGGGAAAACCCAGGTGACTGATGTGAAAGATGGAAAGGGCCAGGGCAAGGTGGAAAGTCAAGCAAAGGGTGTCAGAGGTGGGGAGGACAAGACCACTGAGGGGCTGGAGCAGGGAAAGGATGTTCACAGGTATGGGGGGAGAGACAGGGAGAATGAAACGTGAAGGGAGTTGGCGATTAACAATCCCAGAGGGCAATCAAATGGTCTCTGGGATACGCCTAATTAAGAAGCCCCTGCCAAAGGAATCCTTCTTCACCTTCATCAGCACCTGCCTGTACGGAAGAACACAATCTACTGTCTGGGATTTCATTATCTTAAGTGCAGGAGCTGAATATTCACAGCTGCAAATGGACTCAATGGGAGCTGCAATTTGGTTGTGTGAATCGCTCCCATTGCTAAGGAGGCTGAAGAAAACCTGTCCCAGTCATCTCAGACTGGACACCTGAAGTTAATGGGTAGTTTGGACCTTAATCTCTTGTTGGTCAATTCAATCCTACAACATAGGGAAATACTCCCTCACCTCACCACGAGTTTTAATTCAAGAAAAGAATCTCCCAAGTGCATATGAACCAGTCAAATACTAAAAGTGATGAGCACTACAGAAGAGCCCAAAAGGAAATTAATAATTCTGTATTTGGAGCATGGTTGGAATTATGAGCAGAAATAAGGCATAGGGGACACATTGATTAATGAAAGGAAAACAAAATATTGAATAGCCTCTCATTAACTGAGCATCCTACTTTCTGTGCACTGAATGAGGCCAGGGTCCTGTGCAGAAATAGCACGAGACCGGATAAAGGATTTATTGTAATGCAGATGCACACGAGATGCAAATAAAGGTTGCCCAGACAATCTTAATTTGAGGATTTCTTAAGCTTTGTGTGCTCTGCTAAGCAGCCTTTCTTTTAATGCAGGTATTTTTGCGTGTAACAATTTACTGAGAAACGTATTCTGTGAATGCTGAAGGGCTGAGTATTTCCACCAGATAAATCAATTGCCTAACCTCACAGATACTGGTGTGACTGAAAAGTGTATTTGACACACGATTTATACCAATGCAACACTTTAAATATCCCAGTACACTCCTAGTGCCTTCGGATCAGCTAATTCAAATAACTCTACCTATACAAAAGCTCCTTTGAATTGACATAAGCATAGGGGCAATATTTTTACATGATATGGAAAACAACAGCATCTGGTCAATTAGGGAGAGATGCATGTTTAAAGCACATTTTGCAAAATGTGACAGCATGGTGTTATATGTGCCATTAAAGATATTCAGCATCAATGACTTTTGAACTTGGTAATTTTCCTCTTAGTATGGTCATAGTGTTATACTTTTAAAATGGAAATACATTTCAAAGGAATAGCCCAGAGGTTATGGAATATATCACTAAGTTAATCACAGCAAAGTAATATCACAGGCAGTATTAAAACCCCAGTGATAATTGCCCCGGGTATTTAAAGTCATAGCAGCATTTTCTATACTGCAATCAGAGCAAGAAAGCCAGTGCAGTATCTGGAATAGAAACAGGACTACAAGTTTCACCCCTTGATTTAAGGGCTTTATACTGAAATAAGCTGGCCTCTCCATCTAGCTTGGTATCACAAAGAATATACCTCTACCCCTTTATTTTCCATCTGCTTTCATTAACATGTACTTTAAAGGGCACAACCAGGCCAAGGGGTATTAGGCAGGATAAAGACCAAAGCAAGGTGGTGCCTGTGAAGCCTTTGAGGCCAAAAGTGCTGTGTTTACTCTTGCAACAGCAGTCTGTCCACCTCAACCCCTACAGCCCACAGTGACAGGCATCACCACGCACTGGGCCCATCTAGACATGAATTTTCTTTCTGTCAAGGTGGCACTTCTCGCTTCTGAGAGTCAGCCAGCCCTACAGAGCATTTAGTCGTGGCTGATTTATGCCACACTTAAACCAGAAATGCAGTGACAAGACCTCCTGTATCACTCCAGCCTGCTGTCTGCCCCCACAGACCACACCGCACACCTTCACCAGGGCATCTCAGCAACAGCAAAAATGGGCCCGAGTCTGATCTGCAGAGAGTCATTTCTATTCCTAGGGGCGTAACACATCACATCTGGATCATTCCAGCATGGAAGGTTACAGAATCCCTGTGGTCTAATCACTCTGAGCCAAGCACGGTGGTGCCTCAAGCCATGGGTACCACTACCAGCGGCAGGCTGAAACAGAAACAAGCAGAGGCAAGGCACACAAATGTGTAACGTTCCCAAATACCCAAGCAAGGAGCAGTCATTGGTTTGAACTGTTCTGCAAACACACTCAGAAAACCACAGAAATCCCAAAGTGCTCCTCATCCCTGTAGAAAATCACAGAAATAGTGAGTAGCACAAGAAGTATGTCCCAGATAAACAGCCCTGAAAGATTTCAGAGAGCATCCCTGCCAGGAGAACACACGTTGCTCCTCTGGACTAATACACAGGAGCAAACAAGCTAGCAAACTTCCCAGCCCAGTGTACCACCCAGTTTGCTAAAACCAGAGATGTCCATCTTTCCAGAGGCGGACGGTCTTCCCAGGCTCCCTCTTCCCTAAATGCCGTTCACCAGAAACATCTGCTCCAAAACTACTGGACACTTCCAGCAGCAGAAACCAAAAAAGGAGACTGGAATTTCTTTGTTATGGTCAAAAGCATAAGCCACTTTCATTTGGCTTCTGCTAGGAATTGAAAATAAAGCAAATCTACTTACAAAACAACTGTAAAGTGCTAATGCAGTGCTGCATTATCTGAAAGATGGTTATTATAATCAAGACAGCTCTGCTTTTCTCTGCAATCTCCTAATGAGAGACACTGGCAAATGCTATTCCAGATTTTGTAGGGGAAAAAAAAAAAACAAAACCCTTTCATTATATTTTAGTACTTTATGCATAAACCAGATTACACAGAAACCTGACACAAACAGCAGCATTATTGGCTCTGCTTCTTAAAAGTCAAATAGGCATCTCTGGCAAACAGGAGGTGTTAAAAATATTTTAATATGATGCCACTACTGATATTTTTCTTGTTGAGATGGAAAACTGTCTTGACTTACTGCTTCGAGAGGGATACAGGAAACTGTTCTGTTGTTTAAGCAGTCAGAAGCATTTGTCTCCTTAAACAAGACATTACAATCACTCCTTTTGTAGCCTACTAAAATAAGATTCCAGAAAAGCTCCTCTCTAAATAAGCATAAACAACATGGTGGCTTGATCACAGCAACTGCCAGAACGATCACACTTATAATCTTAGCACTGACAGCGTATCTAGCAATCTCAGTTACAATTACTTTGGTCTCATTTCACAATATCCTCAGGATGATGATTCTGAGGATGCTAGAGAGAAATCAGAAGTGTTTCTAGAGATGGGACCACAACTCAGCAGCACTGACTAAGGAACAAGGAAAGCCAGAAGTCATATTAAAGGAACCATATTATTGAACAGAATTTACCTTTGGTTTAGATGCTTATTTGTGAGCATTTTTCCTTGCTATCTACCTAGAACAACATTTAGGTCAAAGTTGCTGTGAAGTTTCTGCAGCATTTGTGAAATGAAGCCATGAGGCCACATTAGAAGCAGCAACACCAACAGATTCTCCTCATGTTTCGCTCTTATTTTTATGACGTATAAATTTGCCACTAATATAAACTGCAGTGTCTGAGGTTCCTGTGTCTGATTTCTCCCCTTATAAATAAAACCCTTGGGAGTCTGGTAACCTGACAGGAAGTTTGGAGCATGACTTGCTACATCACATCAACACAATAGCTCTTACTTCACCAATGGTCATTTCAGACACCAAGGAAAGCAGATACCTGTTTTATAATCATTTTAAAAGTGAAAAGAGACTGGCACTGTATTTTTCTTAAGTAAAATATTAAAATATAAGCAATGAAGTCTGAGGAATGCAATCAAAAAGAAAGGCCTTCTTTTACATTAGAAGTGCTCTGAACTGCTGTCTGTGTTGTTTCATCATTTTTTTCCATTAAATCAGACACTTCTTCTAAATCAAGCCCTTGGGGAGTTAGAAACAAAAGTGATGAGAATGCAATGTGTGAATATAAAAGTGGAGCATGTGTTTTATAACTACCTCTGTTCAGAGATCAAGGAAAATGTCACTGTTTATAGCCATCAGTAAAGAATCAATGTAATTATATTTGTAGTATCAATTCAGGTCATTATTCTAAGACATACAGCATACAGCCACAATTACAATTTACATCTGCACTGAACAGTGCATTTACCTCAAACTTGTGTGAAAACCAAACCAAAAACCTTTTCTCTTCTTTTCCCCCCTACACACCGTCATTATTTCAATCTTGAAGCAAGATGTGCTTCAGCCTCTCAAGTTAAGTCAGAAGAAGAAAACCCAGCACAACTGGATTTGCTCTGAAACCTTGGAGATCTGGGTTCAGGAGTGTAATCAGAGCACCAAGCATTTACACTTTAGGGAGCTGGATGCAGTAAAAACCTCCTGGACTCTGAGCAATTCCTGCTTCAAAAAAAATTATTGCCCTGTATAGGATAATCTTTTTCCCCTTGCTAACCCAGCCATAGGGAAGGGAGATGTGCTTTTCTGGTGTTCTGTTTAAAACCCCATCTCTGCTGCTACCAACACCAAAATAAAGTGTGCTGCAAACTAGACTATGTAGAAGAAAAACAGTTTGACAGCCCCTAATCCTCCTTCCATGGCTCAAAAAACTCTGAAGGTTAAAATTATAGATATTTACACTATAATATTTCTGTGGCATCGTCAAGGATCCATTGAGATGAACAAGCACCAGATTGTTTCAGCCTGTCTGCACACTCACACACAATTTAACAGTTAATGTGACTCTACAACAAGAAAAAGTATTTAAAACCCCACATGCTGCTGCAATGGATTTCCTGGGGGAAGGTGATTCTTGGTTTTACTCCATTCAGACTCTACCTACAGTCAGCCTCATACTTGAATCTCAATTACAAAATCTAATTTGCACACCAGTCCACTGCCTCCTTGAGCCCACCAACACCCAATAAGCAAGCAAAGAAATTACATGGAGATAAACATGTTCTTACAAATTCAGAAAGCACTGCAAATAGGTGACAGATTTTACCAACGCTGACGGGCACAGGAGCTTTACTTGTTCAACAGACATCCAACTTTTCAGCATTCAGAAAACCTCCCTGCAGTTTCAGGATAGAGACACTTACCTAGAGAAAAAGAAAAAAAAAAAAGAAGAATAAAAGACACGTTAGGCAGAGCTAAAACTTCTGGGAAAGTTTTGCTTTTGAAATTATGAGATTGCATCAGACAAACTTTCTTTATAGATTATAATTACATATCATAAATACTTTATTATGGAAAGGTTTCATTGATAAATAGATATCAAGTATTAATACTGCATTAATGAATATTTTTCAGAATGGCTAACCAATTTTATGAAGTTCAACAAAAGTGGAAATTGCTGATGCTTATCACAGCTCTCAGCAGGGATTTGTTAATACTCCCAATTTAGGTTTAATCAACGCCTTGTTCACCGGTTGGTAAAGCAAGCCCCAGGTGCAGACTTTTCCAAATCCATATACACTAGGCAAGCTCATATTGGAGTAAAACTTCAATATAAAGGTTCGAATTCAGGGTGCAACCCAAGTCAGTCTTTTTGAAACACCAGCTCCACTTCTGCAAGCCTTGTACCAGCAAGGAAGATCAGCACACTCAGAAACAGCACCCAGAGCAAAAGCTAAGTATAAAACATAAAAGAAAATTCACTGGGAAGAGAAACAGGGAAGATTCTCATAGGCAGAAAATGTATAAACCAGATCTAATTATCTCCAAATCTGTTTATTTCTGCTATTGCCTGGAAAGGGCTTCTCTGTAATGTCAGTTAGTGTGGACATTTCATATGCCCAAAGTATCTTGTGATTAGCGCTGGTAGAAATCTGGGAGAGCAGCTCAGCATTCATGTCTTCAATTCATTAATCCTCCTACTGCAGGCAGAATTTTAGCACAGATCTAAGCCCCAGTGACTCAACTGGACTTAAGTAGGTACGTAAAGTTGAACATCAGCTTAAGGGCTACCTGGAAGGGAAGACTAATGGCTTACATCACTCGTGTGCATTTTTTCCTCCAAACAAGCTAATGTTTCGAAGTTTAAAAAAATTAAATAAATAAATAAAAGAAAAAGAGAGAAAATCTGAACCACTATTTTTATCCTTCTAAGCTTTCGGGACAAATGCTTTACAGACCTCGTCTTACAGAGTGCAATTTATAAAGATTAAAGATTAACATTTATAGAAAAATTCCTTTCCCTAATACTGTAGAGATGTCATAAAAAGTAATACTTTTCATTATAATACCACTTTATGGTACATGAGAGCTTTAGTACCCCACAGGTCTTTTCTTTCTCAGTATCTAGAGGGGAAAAACAGAGATTGCAAAAACTAGATGCTTCTTTCTTTCTTTTTCCAGCTCAGCAAATATATATCATTACTTCAGTCCCTTCAAGGTGAGCTTTGTTGTAAAGAGAGATAAGGCCCAAAGCAGAGGCAAGGTTTGAACAAAATTAGTCATTGTATATGCATTTTTATCTGTTTTCACAATGTAGAATTTTAATGAAGGAATGCTACAAGGATTCTGCTGTGAAACAAGCAGTTTAATTCTCTCTGTAATTCAGAAAGCAAGTTTAAGTAATGACTTTATAATTTTTAATTATCATGGAAGAATCCTTTTTATGTTCTCTTTTTCTTTATTACTCCAGTATATCCTATCAGAAATTTAATTTTCATTTTCAACTTAGGCAATAATATTTTTCATTATTTGGCAAATAAAAAACATTACAATGAGCAAATTAGAAAGGGGCACATGCATGAAACGGCATCATCTAGAGGATATGTGTTTCAGTTTTGCATCCAAGCAGTTCTTTTAAATTTTGCAGTGGTTATAACAAGTGTATTTCAGCCTTTATTCTCTCAACATGACAGTTCTCCACTGCGTGTCAGCAACAACAGCCTGTACAGCCACCTCTAGACCCATCTAGATACGGACTGGTTTTCATGCTGCACTACAAGGGATGCACGACCACTGCATCCACCCTGTCCCTCAGTGGAAACAAAAGAAAAGGGAATTCAGAGCATGCTGGGGATGGCAAACTGGGCTTGGGAAAGGTGCAGGAGCAACAGTACAGGTTTACAGCTGGGTCAGAAGGATAAATATTTCAAAAAGCCTGTTCTCATTTTGGCTACAAGAGATGGTGGGTACCCAATACAATCTGCCCTGATGCTGAAGACAGCTGGATTTGGGTTGATTTTTCTTTCAAGATTTGGCTCAGATTTTCCTCTCTTTTACCCTCTGGATCAATCCTGCGAACATTGGCAATTAGTTTGTACCCATTTGGTTGAATCTCCAGCAGACAATCTACAGCAAGCATCTCATCTCTGCCCATGCAGGAGTTAAGAGTTTAGTACAAACATACAAAAGAAAAAAAAAGGCAGCTCAGAACTAATTATCCCCAATATGTATTCTTATTTTTATATAATTTTGGCATTTGCCATCAAAATACCACACTCATAAAATAAAGATTTGCCTCCTATACAGATGATCTATTACCACCACAATTCCTGTTATTTCCTCAGAAGAAAATGAAAAGCTCCATTTGAAACTCACTTAGCAGCTGGTTATTCTGCGTTTCATAGAGAAAGCAACACCCGTAAAGGTGAAAATGAATAATGATACATTTGTGAAGAAGTCACAAAAATTCAAATGCAAGATTTATCCAGAGCTTTGATACTCCAATCCTCTTAGAGACTTTATAAAATAACACTCTGCGCACAGCAGAAAAAAAAATTCATTTCACCCACTGTACGAAACCAAAAGAAATTCACCTTCTGAAAGAAAAACAAATTAAACAGAAACCAGGAGGCCTAGCAGGCCTGTAATTCATTAGGAGCAGCCCTTAGGTCCCTTGGGAACAGACTCACACACTCCACAGAGCTCGGCAATGTGCGGTTAGAGGGAACCGAGCTTGGAATCTGCTGAAAATTTGCAAATCCAAAGAACGGTTCTCTTTTGTTTAATTCATTTTAACACTTCACTTGGCTTTGGTAGCTGTCTCCTTCCTCCCTTGTTCTGCACCCAGAAATTCACCCTACCCAACCTATTTCTCAGACCACAGCTCATGCTGCAAAGCTCATTTTTCTCTTCAGGGGTGACAGCCACCCGCCATGGCCTCCTCCTGCCCCCCAACAGCCTCCTCCTGCCCCAAACAGCCTCCTCTCAGCCACCCACTGTGGCATCCTCCTGCCCAGCCCTGTCCATGCACACCCAGACCTGTCCACGACCACTGCCATCCCTGCACACAGGACACAGCCATCTTTTATATCCTCAAACCACCCCAAGAGCATGAGGGCCTCGTAGAGTGAAGTCGTGCCTCAGTGCCATGGTGCCATGGTGAGACACGGCCATTAGGAACCCTGCTTGGGCTGACAACAGCAAGTGATGGAGGATGGCAGAAGGACTCTGCTCCATCAGCTCTGCACTACGTGCCCAACCAACCCTTGACCCGTGGCGGCATCATTTGACACCAGCTCAAGTTTTTCTGGACCCCTTTCCTGGAATTTCTGTGTTACTTTGTGGTCTGACCAAACTGCAGAGAATTAGCTGCAGCATCTGTCTCTCCCTAACACAGAAAGCCAAAAATACACTGCTCTGCATTACAATGAAAGGGGAAAAACATAAAGGCTGAGCAGACCAGGTCTTGTCTTCTCTCTGAACGGACTTCAAATCATTCACTGAAGGATGGCCAACACAGCGAGCACAGATTTAGCTCCCTGCTAAGGTAACTGAGGCTGTCAGAAGTGAGACAAGATACCAAAGCAGCAGTCAAAGGCTAGCAGTGTCAAAAGCAAGTGCGAGCTGCAGGGTTTGGTAGAAAAAAAAAAAAAAATCTGTTCTTGATAAATATTTTTGCCCCATCTTTACAGTTTTATAAAAAGGACTCAGGTGCCACGCTGAAGCTTTTTCTTCTTCAATAGAGCTTGACCACAGACTCAGAACCGAAAAACAAACAAGCCCTTGTCCAGCAGAGAAGCTGCTATGCGTGAAGTTTTATTGAGACAAACCCCATCAGGAAAAGAAGTTGTGTGGAACACAGCAGACTTGGTCTGAAAGCGCCTGCGATAAACATCTGAGCTGAGTTTACAGTCCAGCAGCAATGCAAATGGTGCTGAACACCTCTCTGAAATATGCCTGGTCTAACTCAAGCTCATCAGACTGAAAACTTGCATAAGGATTTACCCACAATATGACAGGAGAGCTCACAGTTTGGGGCACATCGCTGAAGCCAGAAGGCAAAAGTTTAACAGGCAGGGATGGAAAAGCTTCTGCAGTCCATAGACACACAGCAGATCAGCTAAACATGAAAGATGTGATCCCTAAGCAAAGGCTCATACTACTCCTCTATGTATGCACAATATGGAAAATACTAGTTGCATTTTAAATGTTTAATGCATCCCATGTTTACAGAATTTCTTATTTTTGCTGAAATGGAGCTTCTAGGCAATGTTGCTGCCTGCACCTTGAAAAGCACGATCTCTTTCAACAACTGCAATGAATTGGATGATGCACATTAAGAAAGTCAGACTGCTTCTAGCTGCTGGGATAAAATAGGTCAGGAGAGCAGAATACAAGGAGATTAACTCCCACCGACTGTTGTAACATCTAAAACTGCTGCTTCTACCCCACGTTTGTCATGCTGTCCTTCCATTAAAGGAGCCAGCTCTGACAACAAGCACAGAACAGCACGTGATGCAGCCGTAAAGGTGTTCTAGCATCTGAAACAGGTGATAAAAGCACTGGGGAAAGCAAAGCTTTCAGGTACCTCCTTCTCAGCCAGAAGGGAGCCATCCTCTGAAATGAAATGAATTGATGGGGACAGATGTGGTCAGGTCAAGAGGAAGGATCCCTGTTAACTGCTCCCTTGTCTGAGATGTTGCAGAGCACAATTCAAATGATGAGGACATTCAGAGACGTCCAGATTATATTGCAAACATGTTCCTGCCAGGAGACAAAAGCACAAACTAACCCAATCTCTGAACCAGCAGCAACTTGAGGGAAAACAGACAAATCCTAAACCAGCCTTATTCTAACTCCTTAAATTCCTGCTTATAATGGTAAAGGCTTAGCAACAATTACAAAAAAAGTACTTGGGATTTGTGTCTGTACTGAAAGATCTTCAGTCCCTGAAGAACAACCTGCACCAAGAGAAGGTGAAGTCTATAAAAAAAACACAAGGGCCCTATTCCAGCTGCCACTCACTTTTGTTTTCTGAGGAAGATAATAACAGAGGTCAGAAGCATTTTGCTACTTTCTAAGAAATCGCATTGTACATGTAATGCCTGATTAATTTGTCCCTGAATTGGATAAAGGCTTCTGATCAGAAATGGGTCAGGTTGACCAGAATGAGTAGGTCGTAAGAGAAACAGGGATAGGAGGGAGGAGTGAACTACTGCAGCAACACTGGGTATCAGAGTACTGCACCGCATACTCCTCCAGAGAATAATAAACTACTTGACAGGTACAAGACCACAATTTTCTACCTAGCCTACAAAATAAAAATCCTTTTTGCCTAAAGGAATTATTAATTTTTCAATGTCCTACTAAAATAAGTCAGAGGGAAAGAAACCACCTGTCAGTCAAAAAACCCACAGCAGTCTTTACCATCACGCCTCGCAAGACATCCTCCCAACACACACACACTGCAGATCCCTCTGTGACATCACAGTGACATCCTGCAACAGCTACTTCAACTGATCCCCAAGAGATAAATGTTACACAAGCCAGGTTATTAGGGGACTCTGAATACAGGACAACACAACACAGAATTACTGTAACCCTGCCCTGAGGCATTTCACAGGGAGGTGAAAAAACCCAGCCTGCATTTAAGTATTTAGCCATTTTACTTAAGAAAAAGAGGCGGCTCCATTTCCAGCTCCTTGCAAAGCCAGTAGAATTGGGTGGCATGGATCAGATGGAAGGAGCTGAGTGATGGATCACCTTCATGAAGGACAGGTTTTCTGGGCAGATGTTATGCATCGTGTGCGCTATTGTCCCTCTTGTACGACAATACAGTGTAGCTCGTTAGTAAATGAGAGGCAGACTAAGAGTGGGGAGAAAGCAGCAGCTCCCTTAGGCCAACCAGCGACCTCACTCCATTCTGGAGTAACTTTGGTAGTCTGGCAGCTGCAGAAATTGGTTTCCTTTAATAGCACTGTGAGGACCTCGAATTATCCCTGACACCATCCCCATGGTGTCAGCACCTCAATCACAGCCATGCTTTGCAACACCTCTAGAAATGTCCCGTGCCTGAGGCGCGACAAAATGGATGGCACTCAGTTATTTATGTCAGCTGGCATGAACTCGACATCCCATTTCCTAACATTAAGGGAAACTACTGCTGCCCAGGTGGCTGGAAAGACCAGAAAGAGCTTCCAGAACTGGGGCTGGGAAGAATCAATCTCGCCACAACGGAAAATCTTGTAGGGCATAAGTATCGACACAGATTAATCTCTTTAATAAAAACCTAATGTAGTTGTTTCTCCTAAAATAACTGTGAATTCCTGTTCCACCTAAATACAAAATGCTCAGTGATTAAGCTCAACTGGCTAATTCCCCATCGGCACTTTGACCTCGTTCAATAACATCCCCAAATTCACCTCAACGGTTGAGCAACCAACTGAGAGAATGGCATTACTCTTCAGCACTGCTTAAGCCAAATACAGTGTTTATTTTTTTAATTGGCAAAAAGGAACTTATCTCTATGGGTAAAGATCATCCTGTCTAGACAACCATCACAAAGTCTCCGCTATATACCAGTTCACTTCATTACATGCACAGATGCATAAAAGCCTGGTTTTGAAGATATTAGAGCCAATACTACAATACTTTGTTCACATCTACCAGAGATTAATGCCAGGTGAGGCTCTGAAGCATGTGGCCAAAGCCATGCAGCTTTCTGTTTAAGACAACAAGTGCCTGGGATTAAAACAACTTCATTTAGTTTTACTAGGGCCTCCCTGGGACCTTTGGAACCTTGGTTCCTGTAGCAGACATGCTAAAGGAATGTGATCTGAGCAACTCCTAGTCCAATCAGTGATACAGAAACATAACATCAAGAAGAGCAAGGCAAGCAATTAAATGCTCATGTTGATGATCAAGGCCCAGGGCATACAAGAGGGCTGCAGGAGGCAGGAGCCAGCTTGTGTCTCATTTGCCAAGACTCAAAAAAAACCCCCAAACCAGATTATACTTTGCGTCTAAAACTTCAAGCCATCATCAGCTGTCAAGTAACAATGTTTGGGAAGGATATCTCAACCCATTAGGAAACTGCACCACTGCTCAGAGACATCAGAATTCCATCTGGTGACCGCAGCACATGAGCTCACCTGCAGGCATTTGTGACTGTTACTGATGCTGCAACTCAAGAACTGGACCCAAGAAGTGCACACTTGGGTGTGTCAGACAAACCAAACAGCAAGGGGGTGAAAATGAAAAGCACAAAATTCCTTAAACCAAACATCCCCAAAAAAATCTGTGATCCTTAAACTGTTTCCCCCTGTTTTCAAGGAGGAGAACCAAATTTTAAAATTGTGTTTGCTGAGACATGCATCCCCTGAGTCCACAGGTGCTCAACTTCACCGCTAAAGAATACAACTCTTGCCAGAATTTTCACATTAAAAATGAATCTTGCCAGTTTATCCTCTATAATTGAGCTGCTCTTTGGGAGACAGTTATAACTGCAAAGAACCAGCCTGTGAAAAAACATTTACAAGCACAGTAGTATTAGCATAGATATTTGATTATTTTTTTAAAAAAATACTTTCTACTGCAGAGATTGCCCCCACAGAGAAGCTAAAAAAATATAAAAATAATAAAACTTCCCTCCTTAAAGACTTGAAGATGAAGAATCCAAACTCTGTGATACCTCATAATGCAGCATCCTCCTCCTCAAGAGCTACTTGTAAAAACTGGCTTTGATGCACAAGGAATTAAAAGAACAATATTAACCAGAAAAATTAGATACTATTTCATATCATTGTCTCAAATGGTGCCATTAGCAGCACTTAAAATAATGATAATTCAAGATAATTTTAATTATGATTCAAGCTATTTCAGCATACACTGATGAAGGACACGGATAAAGGAGACGTTCGCTGTGGTGGGCACTGTCAGCGCTGCCCAACAACCCACACCTGGGATGCAGACCTGAACTTCTTCCACTCTGCTATTAACTCCCTGTTGACACCTCTAACTCAAGGGCTGTCAACTCCTGGGACTTGGCCAAATTCCAACTGGATAATTAGATTGTGTCTGAAGTGCTTATTTATTTCTGGAGTTTTAATTGGATAAACATATACATTTTCTTTTCTGGATAGTCATGAATGTTGCTGAGTGCTTTTCAGTACCTTCAGACAGTTTACTCTGGAGTTGACTCGTGCTGCTCTGGGTCAAACCAATTCTATCACATTCTAGTTCTACACTGTCTAATCAACCAGATTTCTACCCACAGAAATAGTACAACTACAAAGGATTTTATCCTCCTTCAAAATTAGATCATAAAGCACTTACAAATCAATTTTTTTCATTCAGTGTTTATTAATAATTTTGAAACTGCTCTATGCAGAAACCTAGCAGCAAATTAATTCTTAATGTACCACTTGCAAATTTCCTGCAAAATCCCATTATTACGTAGCCTTCAGTTTAATAAAACAGACAGTCGTATTTCAAATCATTTTTTTCAGATGTCACCATCCATGCCATAGAACACTGTTTATTTTATCTCCAACCATCAGCTAAAACACTATTAGTACTCTTTTCCATTTCCATATGGCCACAAAGCCCAAAGAAGGTGGCTTTAGACACAGGCTTGGAGTATTCACACCCAGTTTAGAGGTCTTGATGGGAACCCAAGCTTCCACTTAACTACTGCAGTCTCTGAATGATGAGTCAGAGACCGCTGGAAACTTCATGGACTATCTAAAGAACTTCGGTTCCCAGCAGACTCCTAAATTAGACTCCTGTTTTGAGAGGGTGTCAGTATCTCATGTTTTGTACTCGATTAATTGGAAAATGTGTCTAAAGCTACTAGATCTCTTAGGGGGGAAAACACTCATTCTCTACTATTAAATTCTACAGGTTCACATTTTTTTTATCTCATCAGACATCTAAAACACTATTTTCCGCATAAATATTTTCATAACTTTGACAATTACTTAAAAATAGGAAATAAAATGCTCAACTTGACTGCAGGCTTATTTTCCTATTCGTAACACATTCTTTCATTAAACATCTTCGGAAATCAAAAATTGATCCTTTGTGCAGTCACAGTTTCGTACTCACAATTAAACAGCAGATTTTGATGTACAGTAAGCACATCAGACAGGCAATTAATTGCCTTTATAGCACAGAGTACTCTGTTATAAATGTCTGTAGCCAGAAAAACTGAAGATACCTTTTCTACCGAGGATTACTAAACCCATTAGAAACACAAGAGCAGAGCATTCTCACTGTCCCTCTCTACTCCCAAATACCCTGCTGAGAATATATTTAGCTTGCAATGGATAAAAACCATAAATGTTGAATCATCATCACATTCTAGATGATCTTCTTTTAACCTAATCAGTCTAAACTAGGAGCAGTGCTGCTGAGAACTCTGTGTTAATGTAGTAGAGGCATCATCATGCGCATCAGGTCCAGCAGATGAAAGGGCTCCGAGGCACATCATTGTAGAGGAAATGAAGCGTCAGTGATGAACATCAGTTTCTTATTTTAAATATTAAAACAGGCCATGGGACTTTGCCCTTTTTAACCGGGACTGAAGAGACAATTTGAAAGGTTAATTAAATGACGGACATGTAAGGGGGACACTGCTCAGTGTCTGCGGAGTACTGTCTGTCTGTGGAAAGACGTGGCCTTAAGTCTACAGGTAGTACAGAGAGCAGGACCAAAGGCCACATCAACATAAGGACATGCAGGAAAGTTGAGGCAAATCAACTAATGGTGTGCAGTCAACGTGCAGAAGTTGCAGCACATTAAACCCCAGTATGAACACTCCCACAAGAAAGCATCCTCCTGGGTTTTGGTTTTAAAGCTGTTTTTCTCCCCAATGTCAGCAGCCACACACCATTTAATGTGCCTTTACTCATGCTTCACACCCACCACACAAAAACTTTCTGGAACTTCTTAAAGCAAACAAGGCTGGTGGTTTTACAGCATACATCTGGCAACTGATGGTTTTGTTTACTACACATCTGACTTTCTCCTTATGACAGATTATTTGGTTGTAAAGGTACTGCTTGGCATACAGCAGATGTGATAGAAAACCATTTGGCCCCACCAAGTCTGCCCTGAGTGCTCTCTGCTGCCCAGTCTTCAGAAGCTCTAGTTGAAGAACATGAATACTGTACAGCAGGACTTTTGTGTTCTACGTGACTTGGATCCAAGAGAAGGGGACAGCAGGATATCTTAAGTCATGAACTCTGACCAGGCTTCTTCATACCTGCACCTCTGTCCCCATGAAATTCAAAAGCAACCTTAGCACTGACACCAAAGCTGACCAGAATGTCACTGTGCAACACTTCACTCTGAACATCCCCCTTCAGCAGTATGAGAAAAGGTGCATGCACCACAGATTATGTTTCCATTACAATTTTTTCAAGTGAATTAAAAATAATGAAGCATTTTTGATATTACAGAACCTGAATTTTACTTAGAATTTGTGTGTATGCACATACAAAACTCTCCCCTTAGTGTACCTCCATATATATTACCAACTGATGTATAAACACCTACAAGAACCTTTGTTAAACTTCTCCCTCAAATGTTTTTATATCACTCAGTAAAACAACTACCAAATTGTCTAAGATTCAATATAGCTCTTCCAAGAAGTTTTTCCCCCACCGTAATTTTCCCCCTTTCCTAAAGCAAGCCAGTCAAGAAGCTGAAATGCACGCAGAGAAGGACTCAAGACTTTTGATCCTAGCCATTCACAGCAGGGAAGAAGAAATCCATACATTTATTACAAGCTCAGATTCCTACCACAACTTTTTTAAGTGCTCGATAATTCTATAAAGCTTTGCAGGTGAGAAATACAGTCTGCCATACAGCTGCTAAGACTTTCCTCTATTGTAACACAGGCCGTGGGAGCAGTTCTTTGAAACAGTAAACAAAAAACGCTCAAGGCGTTAAAAAATAATATTTTGAAGAAAAAATAAAAAGAATTAAATGTTGGAAACAATCATAATTACGTTTTAAAGAGAGGTTTTGATTGCTTAACCTAAGACACCTAGGGCATAATGATTACCAAATTCATAACTCTTCCCCATCAGACAGTAAATGGAAAAGTCTTAATAATCTAAAAAATATTGCAGTATCTTTCTCTGTTTGGAGTGAATCAATGGTATTTATAGCCCCGGAGGTATTGAATTTCTTTTGTATCAAAGGACACAAATAATAATGTACAATTCCATTATGGAAGTGCATCTCAAGAAAGTGAGCACTAAGATTACAAAAAAGGAGAAAGTCAAAACTCAATACCTGTGATCCCAAGAAAACATGCCAATCTTCTCCCACCAGATGGAATGATCAAATAATCTCAGGTGTTTGTAGCTCACCATATAAAAATGGGATGAAAAATATAGAGGCTAGTAGCTATCAAAATGTTTTATGTGGCTTGACAGGAAAACTTTACAGCCTAGCTCCACCAAAAAAATACTCTGAACAATTTAGACTATATATATATATATAAATTAAACAGAAGACAGCAGAGAGTTTGCATTGATTCTGAAATCCAAAGTAATTCAGAGATACAAGCATTCCCTAGAAGCAGAACAAGAAGGTATGATTGGCAATGAAAGAGAAAGTGTCTGGCCTCATCACTCCATAGACCTTCAGTAAAACTACGTTTTGCCTGCAAGAAGCGTAGTTCATTCTCTGGTTCCTCCCTGGCTTTATTTTCCCACCTATGAAGAGTGTCCTCAGGCATCATCCAGCAGTTACAGAGGGGACCTATGGGAGTCATTAAAGTAATTAGAACTGCTTGAATGTCAGCAGCAGATGATGCCATGGAGGACAACACTTCCCTACCCTACTGTTAATATGAGATGTTAATTTTGCGAAATCTTTTCTTTTGTGTTCTACTTTCTACATTAACTATACAAAGCAGAACCCAAGAGAAAAGACCCACAAAGATCTCAGCAAGCAGGATATCAAAACGGGCCTGGTTATCATGACATTGGCATCCAAGTGTTTGTAACTTTAAACTGCTTCGCATCTTCTTTCACAGCACTTCTGAATACTTAGTAGGGTAGTCAACTCCCTCAAATAATGGGAATTTAAACACATGAGAAATTAGACTTAGCTCACTCCTTCAGGGGGTTGGAACTAGATGATCATTAAGGTCCCTTCCAAGCCAACCCATTCTGTGATTCTATGATCAAGGCTGAAAATACCACCTGAGCTGAAGGCTATCACAAGCAGATGCAAACTCCAGATAGTACTAAATTTAAGGTCAGCACCTGAGCCTGACACCAGCCAAGGACACCGAGCTCCCCTCCATCCTGGGGCAGCACAAGTCACCGAGTCCACCATGTCTGTTACTGAATTTGGAGACAACCAAGACAAACATTATTTCCAGAGCTTTAATAAAAAAGAAATTTCACATTTATATGAACAACAGATATTTGGGTACATCTAAGCAACAGGTGCTGCTTATATTACCAGCATTGACAAAAAACTGTGCCCAGTGCACTCCTAATACCCAAGGTGACAGTGTTCTTGCCCAAAATTTTCTGGGTCAAATCATATGGACAGCATATGAAAGGGAAATGAACATAACAAACCAGGACTTCATGAGCTGTAAGTAGTATTGCTGGCCTCCCAGAATAACAACTGATTATTGTGAAATTATGAGAAGTCATTACACTGTAAAGGAAAAAAGATCCTGGATATCAGAAAGGGCTAACGCTTAAATCTATATGCAATATGAATTCATTTTGTTTCTCTTTATACTTTGCTATTCTTAGACAGATAACGGCTTCATGAGAGCTGATTTATTGTCCATATGTATCAAAATAGGAATGTGCTCTTACGTTTCAAAGCATTAAATGAGATTTACTCCACAGTAACTTCATTCTGACTTACTGAAGCAGGATTTTCTATGCCCGGCACTTCTGCCACAATAGAAAATCTGCTCCAAGAAATGCAGAGCTTAGTGAAAAAGTTACTATTACCAGTGTCTCAATACTTAATATTGACAGCCCAGGCCATCAAATGTAACTAGTCTAGGACTAGAACTGTCTGGAGTGAATAATGGATTAAAGCGGAACCAGCAAAACACAGCTGGAAAGATGCAATACCAACCTCAGTACTCCTGAGGACTCTCAGGATCTTGAGCTCTACCATCGTGGTTCCCACCCATGGGCACAAACCGAAATATGGGGAAGTCTGTTTAAACATAAGGGACAAAACCTGGTGGGGTTTTTCTTTGAGAGTCGTCAAACACTTGATCAGGTCACCCAAGAGAGGCTGTGTAATCTCCATCCTTGGATATATTCAAAACCCAACTAGACACAGTCCTGGGAAATAAGGTCTGTGTGACCCTGCTCTAGCACAGAGACCAGACAACACAGGTGACTTCCAGCCCCAACTACACCACAGTTTGGTGACCTCCTCCAACACATCTGCTGCACAGGTATGTGAGTATTACTAGCACAGTATTTAATAACTACATCCTTAGCAATGTATAGATTTTGAATCCAAATTTAAGAGAATGATGAAAGATCCTGGATTTTAATAGGTCATCACAGTGACAGTCCGGTCAATACAATCTCCAATTCAATACTCATATTGCGTTCTTTGGTCCTCTCAAAATAAATCATGTCAAAATAAGATGGAAGAGTTTTATGCCTTATTAACTGCTGTACTAAGCCAAAGTTATATCCTTTGTTTCACAGAAATAACTGTGAAATACTTCCCATATTACAAAAATGAGAGAAACTCAGAGACAGCTTATAAAGTAATTTTCCCAAGGCTATATATAGTTAGGATTAACTTACATCACGTTCATGAGAAAAGCCCTAAAACAGCAACAACAGGAAACTCTCTATGCAGCACACGTTCATCAAGCACCTTACTAGGTTTGGTTACTCTGACAAGTTACTCACAGCAGAAGGGAAAATTCAGATTATTTCTAAATGCATGTACAGCTTGGACCCTTTGTCTACATTCCATGTCAGGTGTCGTTCAGCACCTCTGTGCTACTTGTTTCACTGCTCCATAAAGTTCTGCAATATTTAAATTATATGCAAATGACTATAAAATTATGCAGTTGGAAGTAGATACAAGCTGTGTCCATCACTTCAAATACAGGCAAACATAAAGAGATGCTGCTCCATGCAAGCTGCAGTTTTTTTTTGTTCTCATTTCCTCCTTTTTAGAGTACTCAGGGATGGACCAGCACGTACAGCAAGATGCTCACAACGACAGCTGAGCATCCTGATCCTGTACTGCTCATGATCAAAGCTTTTTTTCTCCAAATCCCAACTCCTGTACCTGCGTGCTTTGCCTATTACAACAGGACCCAACCGTGTTTGACTGTATCCAACAGTTTTCTTACTAATATTATTTAAAATATTTATGTAATAGTGAATGGACTCTTCAGTACGTGCTTGACAATGGCTCACGCAGCCTCTGACAGTGGGGTTATCACACCCATTTGATAAGTTTCATGGGAATCGATAACATTCCCCTGAACTGTCACCAAAGAACAGCTTGCAAGGGAATGAGTTCTTCCTGAGGAGCGTATTAGAACGGCAGCCCTTATGATATACATTAATGGAGGTCAGAGGCAAGGCTACTGTTCTCGTTTATGAAGGAAAAACACTAGATCATAATGATGGCATAAGAATGGTGAAAATATTAAAGTCATTCCCCTGGTTCAGGCAAGATTAGCACATCCTGGTCAGATAAGTGTTTTTCACTATGAAAGTACTGCCTAAAGGTGCCTTTAAGTATAGATTTACAGACAGTATAGAACTAGGTGTGTGTATCACATCAATTGCAGCAGGTGACTTTTCGCCTAAAAGTTACTCAGAGCTGAAAATCAATTCAGTGCTAATGGCACTTCTTGATTGAGAAGACATGCCTCTTCAGATCAGGGCAACCAACCAACTCCAGAAGTAGACCAAAAGGATAAGTAACAGTAAGTTTTAATTTCTGGCTTATATTAGAAAATTTTTTATGGCACTTGTATGCACACTGACAGCTAAAGTTTCTTTCTGAGCTTATAGACACAAGCACTGACCCGTGCCTTCGAGGTCATGTTAACCAATGTTAAGTGCATACTTGTTACTCATATAATTCTTTTCTAAATTACTTTGAGATAAAAGCACCAATGAAATAGCCACGTAGGATCAAACATGATTGCTTTCTATTAAATGGCTGCCAGTTCCACCAGATCTGTACCAACCCTGGATCAAAGGCAGTCACACTTGGACACTCTTCAACAGCAGCATTCATGCCTGGGCAGCCCTGGAAATCGTTAGCTTTGTTCTGATGCTATCTCAGTACTTGAATGAGTTCTGCGTATTGCACTTAACGTTTCTGGCTTCGTACCTTCATTTAGTTCTGAATTAATACCTCTGTTGATAGAGAGGTACAAGTGTCTGGGTGAAGAACAAGATCCCTTACAACACATGGCAAACCCAAACTTGTGGGCATTAAAGTTTGGGAAGAAAGAATCCGGAGCTGCGTGGTATTTTCAAAGCCTCCTGTAAAAATCCACCCCTCTCCTTGGGCTGCCCACAGGCCTATTCCCAACTCTGCCTCAGCTCAGAAGTCTCATTTGAAATCAGCTAACGGAGTCATTAGAAAAAGTGGGTCTTAAATTCAGAGCACATCAACCAACTACCACAGCAGCTTAAAGCTGCACTATACTGTAAGGTTTAAGCATCCTAGTGAAAGGAAATAGGTCAAAACCATTGCCTTAACCTAACGCCGTGCAGCTAGCAAGGAGCAGCTGAAAACTCTTCTTGGAAGACAAAGGAGAATTCTTGTCCTAATTTAGAAGGATCCTCAAATCAGCAGAGGTAGGCACCAGTACTCTGATCTCAGTGGTATCAGGTAAGTGGATATGAGAGTACCCCAGTTTATTCCATGCATACATATATTAGCTTTTATCTAAAGGTATTAAAATGTGGAGGCTAATGTGCTGGGTTTTCCCATTTAAACAAGACAGAAAAAAGCCTGTCCTCCTTGAATTTTATTCTTGGGCATTCATTTCGTGCTCCTCAAATGAACGCCCACTCTGCTCCCTCAGCAAATACCCCTGCCAATGTTCAGTGTCTGTGATCAAAGTTTCCCTTGGCTTCCAGTGGGGATTGGAAGCACAACCTTTAGATGTAAGGGAGTGTTAATAAAAAAAAAAACAACACTGAAACCAACCCCCTTGTGTTTTGAACACCTACGGTAACCCCAAAGACTTGCCTAATACATGCACTGAGTTCTACATCTCCAGGCTTTAGCTTATTAAAGAGGGAAAATGTAAAAATGCATGACCTGGATGAAACTGTCATTCTCTTCTGCTGTGTTGCCACGTTTTTGAAGTTGGGGACTTTGTTCTTAGCAAAACTTCTTTGGTAGCAACTCCATCCCCACCAGATGAAAAGTTACATCATGAACTACCTGACCTAGTTTGGTTCCACTGTCCAGTTCTGTTCTGGAGAGACTCCTGACTGAATACAGAGTTACTCCTTACTTCTCCTGACAGTTGAGGCATTCAAATTAGCTATTAGATCCTCAGCAAAGTTGCCATGAACATCTTGCAGCTCTTGTGCAAACCCAGACTGTAGTTTCTAGCATTGCACAAACCAATTAACCTTTGCCAGCGTTATGCACTACAGAGAACTAAATATAATAAAACATTTTAAAAGTATTGTGTAATTCACACTAAGAGTGGTTTTGCAGAGGTAATTAGGAACGGATACACACTGAATCACAGCCTGTTACTATGCTGTTCCGTGTTGCTGTATCAGGTTCAGCTTCGACTCCCTCAGCTCTGACAAACTGCACCCAAACCCTGGCACTTGGTTCTCCTAGGTTAGTGAATGCTGCTGCCTTTAAAGCTAGCAGAGCAGCATACAGGGCACAGGGAGCTTAAAAAAAAATACATCTACATTTTACAGAATTGTTCACTTCTACACAGAGCATATGTATATATTCATATGTATCCAAAACACGATGCACTTTTGGGTTAACAAAGCACACGTATCATTAGCTTTTCAGAAGCTGGAAAGAAAGGTGGGTAGATGGATATAAAAACCCCACTTGTTTAACACTTACAATCCCCAACTTCTGAGTTTGTATAGGAAGACAAACATGCCTTGGCCAGACAGCATTCATGGGATTCTGTACATTGGGAAGATACACCTGGCAATGCCAGATAAAATAACTTTTTAGCATTGGTATGAGAACACCATATTAATAAAAAATGTGCAACCTACTTGATACCCAAAAGATGAAAAATAACAGCCTTTAAAGTTTTCTCTTTCTGAAAGTCTGGAAACATTGAAATACATTACAGCTGCTCAAGCATGCTCAAACACCAGGCTAACAACGCAGGCAGAGCAGAAGGTACACACTCGGTGTAACTGATCCCGTATCTTCTGTAGAAGTTACATATGCATGCAGACAGCAGGCTGGAGCCTGACGAACCGTGCAGCTCTTTGAGCCAAGAGTTCATTAACACACTCCAATGTGTATATGCCCACAAATTTCACCAGCAACACCAGCACACAACCTAGAACAGATCTGCCAAGAGATTACCTGATCTCTTCCTGTTAGCACGGAAATTGGCTAAATTACAGTGATATTTTAGCATCTTACTGAAGGTCTGTTAACAGCGTCACTGTTCTTTAAGAAAAAAAAAAGGTTTTTATCATGCTTCACCTCTGGGTTAAAAAAATCAAAAGCACTATATGTATGAATTCAACATTGACTTGCAGAAAGCTGATTTGAATTTTAAGATTAGATCCCAACTAGCATGCACGGAGCTCCACATAGCACTAACTACTACCAATTATACAGACACAGAATGTCATGTGGAAAAATACCCAGTGCGTAAATGGCACTTTTGGAGGTGTATGCTTTTACAAAACAGCTTTCTTAGTTTAATTGTCAAAGGGATTATCTTGTTATAACAGCCTGCTCCATTTGTTTTCTTGGTGCTCATCAGCTATGAAGTCAAATGCCAATAATAAATTTGATTCAGCTTCCCAGCCCTTCCTGAGCCCCGCAAAAAAAATGAGAGGGGGAAAAAAAGCTTCCAGCTGACCACCCAGGAGTATCTAATCTAACGGGAAAAGGTGAATCCTGTATGACATGCGTTTTTTGGTTGGGTTGATGGGAAGCCTGAGGGTGCCAGGAAGGCAGACCAAAATCCCTAACAAACCTACAAAGTGAAAAAAGCAACATCTGCCCATGGAAAGATAGGAGAAGCAGGGTCTAATACAGACTGACACATCATAACTAGTGTGTATGTGTATTGCCAAAACCATTGCCCTCTGAAATTTCTAAGTAAATTTCAGATTTCGTCTCTTAATCACTTCAGCATTCTGCTCTTGTCCAAATGTCTTGTCAAAAGGCATTACCATAACTTAAAAACTAAGTTCAGAGCAACGCTAGAGAAACTTAAACAACGTCTATGAAACATGGCACTTCTCATCTTAATTTCAAAATACGTTCCACTTTCATGATATGAGGCACTATGTTCTGTGCCCTCAAAATTTACACCAACTCCCAGGGCCAGAATAAGAAAGCATGTTGAATAATTCCTCTCTTATCACTTACTACTGAAGTGTAAAGTAAATCTGCTGCTGTTCAATAAAATTCCTCCTTGAAATCGCAAGTCTCTCAGTTACTCTTTCTGTCTCGGTGGCATTGAGTATTCCAGGTCACCGCACAGGTTAAGTGAACAACCTCACAAATGCAGAAATAACACAAACTGAGATTGTTCCAATTTCCCCACAGTGGCACTTTAAAAAAGAAAATAATCAGATCTACCATCTCCTTCCAGATCCGCACCCCCTGCCTTTTATTTATTTAAGACTTTGGTACTTATGGCCTCCTTAATACGACTGGCTCTCCCTCGAGCGTTCACTTCAGAGTCAACTCTTCTCATACGCAGCATCCCCACTCACACTGAGCCTTCCTGTCCGAAAACGCCTTCTCAGAGCCACCCTCATCTCATCAGATTTTGGTCAAAGCGCTCTCTGATAATGGATTTGCTGAGTCCTGACACTCAATATGGGTTTGGGGGTGTTTTCCCCCCACATTTTTCCCCCCTCTGTACTCTAAGTAGTTCATTAACCCTGCATAACTGCCAATTAAGAGATTTTTCTCTTCGAGAAGGAACATTCACTCTATGAAACCCATTTAATTACAGAAAAAGGCATAGTTTAAATATAACAACCTCCTCTCCTGTTAATTCAGTTGTGGTGAATTTTGCATGCTCTATTTTATCCCCTGGTTACGACATAAAGAAATGCTGGAAAACAGGTTTTTTTCTTTTTTTATATATATTATTCAAAAGTTCCTGCAAGTTGGGTAAATCCTGATGGTTTCACTCCTTTGGGGATTATTCCCACAGAGATCAGAATACACAACTTTGGGAACTGCCACGTGTTTATTTTAAGAGCATCCACGGGTCCCATGGCTTCACCAGCTGAACGCTTACAAATAGTTCACATTTTTCTCCTTGACATATTCTTGCAGAAAGAGAAGTTATCTTCCATTTAGAGGATGATCATGAGATCGGGCTATTTATCCAGACTGACACAGGACACATGTAAACAAGTACAAGACCTAAACCTAGCCCACCCCCTTATAGAAGGCAAAGATTTTGGTACCCTAACCCCAAACTCCCCAACAGACCTAATACCATTCCAAAAAGACTCTCCTTGTGTATCAGCACATTTTCAAGAGACCAAGTAGCAACGAGGCAGGAAAAAAAGATCAAATTATCAAAAAAGGATGCAGAATTATTATTATGAAGTTATAGACAACTTTGCCTATTCGATGTAATTTGACCAGATGCAATGGCAGAAAGGTGGGGTTTTTAACAAAGCAAAGCAAGTTTTGGTCCTAAGAGTGCATTCACAACAGGAAAACAGCCACCAGTTTTTCAGGTTTGCTTTCCAAGCCTGATTCTCAGCTTGTATAACTTGATAATGTTGCTCTGATGTAATTCTTTTATGTCTGCTTTCCCCTCTGCAGTGTTCTCCACACAAGGCATGGCAATTGTGGGGTCTTCTACATGAAGAGTGAGCATCCGACTGATGACATGAGATAAACAGAGTGATTAAAACTCCTATTTAGAGCTATGAACTCTGGAAAGAAATGTATGCAGATCAATGGTTATCAAAATCCAGCCTCTATGGAAAAAAGATGATAGTTTGAATGCATTTATTCATAGACAGCAGTGTTCATTATTGTACCCTTTCACAGTATGAAGAAATACAAGGGATAGACAACAGAAACCATCCCAGTATCAGGTGCAATAACCTTCCTACTAGGTAATACGTGGAAAACACACATCCCACTATTCCGCTGGCTGTTTATTTCCATAATTTTCCAGCTTTCAGTATCCATGTACCGTGAAGAGCTTCTTGTGCAATGACTCCTCCTCGCTGCTGCTACATCTGCCAGCAGGTAAGGAAAATTCAAAGTGCTGCTGGGTCAGCATGACCTCACTCAGAGACGAAGCAAATGAGCTGAACATACCTGCCCAGTGTGTTCCCTGTCAGACAGAGCCCTAAAGTAGCTCCTGAACTCCAGTTTCCTGCAGAGCAATGCAACACACAAATCACCAGGTGGCTCTATTATGTAGCACTCATTACCAAAGAAATCCCAGCCTTACATAAGCCCTGGCTTTCATGTAGTGCAATGCTGCCTGATTATTTGAATAAAAATGCCCCGTTTCCCATGGAGACAGCTCCCCATGGCTTACACCTTGTTGGGGACAAAAGAAACGATCTGGAGATACTGTTAACCTCTGGGAAGATGTGAGAAAGGCTCAGCTGAAGACAGAAAAGTGAATGGTAGCAATGACTAATTGTTCAGCGCAGAATTCATCATGGTTACCAGCATATAAACTCTGCCTACAGGATATTCATGTAGGGTGTTTTCCTCTTCAGAGCTTGCAGAGGGAAAACCCTGTACTGACCCTGTACACAATCTGGAGGAGAGCATCCTGCACTAAACCTGAATGATTAGTCATACAATGTCTTCCCTGCCATTTTATTGGCAACTGAAGCAATTTGTTTCATATTTTGGTAATCGGGTTTTAGCTCAATACACATGCATAAAGACAACAATTCTCACTGTACATTACAAGTTTAACTACCCTAAGCTTAAAGCTTCTACAAAATTATAGAGGCACATAAACTAAGTTCCTATTCTTATATCCCAATTAAAAAGGAACATATTTTCAAGTACATTATCTCTCTCTTGTGGACCCAGTCCCTAAAATTTGCAGCAAAAGCAATTGAATTTACAGCCCTAGCCTACTTGGGGACAAGTAGGGAAGTACAACTGCAAGCATCAAGTTATTTTGAACCTAGCACCAGTACTAACCTTTTATACTGTTGGTTTAGCTACTCAAGTTAACATGATCCTTGCCAGGGCATAAAGCTGAGCATCTACATTGAGTCTTTACCTGGTCAAGACTTTGTCTGTCAACAATTTCAAGAGTAGTTGCCATAATTAACATCAAGAAATTTTGAAAGGACAAGATTATGCACAGCTAAGTACTTCTTTTCAGGCTGTAAAAGCCCAACCACATACATAAGAAAAAGCCAACCCCTGGGTATTTTCAGATGTACTACATCCAAGTCACTTGGTACACATTAATAAGGTAAGCCAATTTTCCAACAATCAGTAGGCCCACTGATGTAACACAGAAGCCACTCTGACTATAAAGGAAACCTCCACGGGCCAGAGATTAAATTCTATTTGCCTTAGGTCAAAAGATCTACCTTAGTCCCCAGCGAGTGCTTGTGTACATCACAAAGACATTGCACAATTCAGCAAAATTGGCAGCCAGAGGAGAAGTCTTCAACACTAGAATACCAGAGGGATTATAATTCAGAAGTGAGATGCTTTAGCTCAGCTACATTAAGGAAGCTTCCCCCTCATTCACATCTGCCTGTAGCCAGACTCTATGCACCGATGCATCCACAGACACCCAGGAATTGCACCAACACGTAACAAGAAAACACCAAAACATGAATCTGTTATTCCACCCTCTTTTACGTCAAAGGGTCCTTAGCCAAGCAATATGAGAGATGTATTTCACTGGAAGGTTAGGCAGCTGAGTAGGCTGCTGGATTACCACCCGAGACAGAATCTTGCCCTAGAAACATATGATATAAATCACTAATATGTTAAAGTGAGGTTTTAATTGCACTGCATATTTTAATTGCACTGCATATTTTAATACACTCAGTTTGAGTTTTAGCTAAGTTGACTGTATTTCTTGATTTCTTTGTGGTATTCAGTCATTTATGTTAAATTGTCATGGTTAATTCTCAAAGTTTCATTTGCATATCTTCATTTCCTTGCTTAATACAGACTACAGACGTTTCATAAAGAGTACAGACATTTCCATGTACAGGAGAGAGAACCTGAACATCCAACACAGATGTCAGCGTGCTAACACAAGAAATAGCATCGCAGCAGGTAAACAAACCAACTGTCAGAAGAAAATCACCATATTAAAATTTGCACCAGCACGGCCCAGACAAGATCCAGCACTTGCAGGTTTATGGGTATTAGACAATTCAGAACATGCGTTATGACAGAAATGTTCATTGTTGAATGCAAGTGTTTCTAGCAGGAAAATGTATCTGTATGTAAGGAGTGGATGTCAATTTTGATACACATGATTTGTAAGAACATGAAATGAAAATGCACTGTGCTTGCTCTGCCCTGTAATACCTCTTAATGCTCCCATCTCAGCAGTTATGAAAACCAAGGCCAGAGAAATAACCAGTGATTTCCAAACCTTCAGCTGAATAAAAAATAGCATTTCCTTAATTTTACACTGTAGTTTCTTGGATTTTTTTTTTCTTGAACATGAAAAGAATAACGATCCTACCAATGAAGAGCCCTCATAATAACTGACTTTTACAGTTCAGAAAGCACCTCAAGCTCGATTCAGCATTTAACCACAATCAGAAGCTGTACATAGCCATTTATGTCACCTCTCTCGGAGTACTACCCTTTAAATATTGTTTTTATGCAAAGAGGTGCAAAGAAACCAGAATCTACTTGAGGAAGTTGCAAGGAGGATCAGCACAAACTCCCACAGTGCGTGAATGTACAGTGCCCGTTTATTTATTAATTGCCATTCCATCATTTCAGGCATTGCTCAAATTAATTGAGACTCTTGCATGTCTATGCTGGAGTCTGCTGCAGGGATTTGATCAGGGGGTTCCACTGGCCACCTTTACTTCAGACACTTCGCTAAAGATGTTAAAACGCTGGCTGTACTCCAAACATTGTTTCTGGTTCCCTTTGACTTCATGCCCACTAAATCACCCTATGTTAACTGTTAAGGAAAGGAACCCTAAAATTTTGTTCTACTTTGATGTTTCTGTGACACCCCCGGAAAACCAGCTCAGTCCACATCATGTTGTCTGTTCACATTATTACCTTAAACATTGCTTGTCCTCTCCTGAATTTGTAAGCTCAGAAGGATACCCTCTCACATGCACAGCTAAGGAGCATCGCTGTGGCTGACAAAGCCGAATCTGCACTGGGAACCTGTGAAGGCTAAAGCCTGACCACAGGCTGGCAAGGCTGGCTGCTTTAGCAAAGAAATGGGGGCAACGTCTTTATTTGGAATGATCCAAGAATCCTCCGCTGGCACATACCCTAGCAGAGCCTTTATCAGCTGTCTCTTATGACCAAGGTGTATTACCCCTCCTGTATCTCATCTAGATGGGAATCAGGGGGAGCTTTATACATTTTAAAAAAGCCAACCTCAAAACCCAACTGAAACTAGGGCTTAACAAATACAACTCAAGCTCCCTGGTCTGGAAAAACAAAGCTGAGGCCAAGCAATTCAAAAGCAAACAATATGGAACAGAGCTGTTTTTACATAAAGAACTGCTCATGTTCTGCAACTCAGTTAATGTAATGGGGGAAAAGAAAGGAAGCATAAAATGGTCCTATTCAAAGTGCAGCTTGTCCTGTGTAATGAGGCCAAAGTGGAAACTTCTATAATAGAGTATTAAAAGCTTTAATTATTTCCTTCTTCTCCCAGTCTGACGGTGCCTACCTGTAGCCACCAGCCCCAACCTTCAATAAATCCATCCTTCCTTCATCCCAGCACACATCTGCTCCTATGTTGGAGCTTCCTGAAGAGCACTGCTGACTTTCAGGCCATCCACTTGCCGTACCATAAGCCACAAAGGCAGTAGAATAATCCATCAGCATGCACAGCTCCACCCCCAAACCTTGCTTAATAAGCCGTTAGTGACAGGGACTACCAGGGATCAAGTTATTTCTACCTGAACTCAGTGTCTTCTAGGAAAAGCCATCTCTCCTCCCCTGCCACTAACTTTCCAGTAAACTAATAAACATCTGAAAGTTTGTGTTTCTGAATGATTTTATCATGTGAACAAAGGGGCAGGAAACCTGTTTCAGGTGCTTTACCCTTTTTTATACAAGCTACTCCCCTACAACAATCTTCCTCCTATGACTTGTTTGTTGTTTGGTGGGTTGTTTATTTTCTAGTTTATTCTCAGAACATGCATATTCTCTTTGAAGAGCAGCTTAAAAATTAAAATTTTCTGTTAGCAACAAGAATCACAGCACGTTCATTAAAAAGAGCCTTTGCTTTAACAACATCTGTGATTAAATCCATTTGGTTTGCCCTTTTTATAATACTTCTGGAACTCTCAGAAAACATATTGCATATATTTATGTCCAAACCAACATAGCAAACCAAATGAAAATAAAATTACATTATATATGCCAGGAGATTAGACAAGAAAGAGACATATGTAATTAACTGTACATAGCTGGACAGTAAACAGCAAATAAATCCACCTTGTCTTTGAGTGCAGAATTTGTGATTTTCTGTTTTATGTATGCTCTCATAGAAATACAAAAATATCCAAGAAAAAACACACACCACTGTTGCTGTGCCAGAACCCAGGATCGCCTACTGAAACCTCGCCTGGGGAACCAACTCAAAAAGCATCTCTTTAATCCACCCAGGGAAGTATTTTGAACCCTGGTTAAGTGTAGCAACAAGTAGGTTTTTAAAGTCTTAAACTCTTTAGCTGTGGCTTAGAAGCCAGTAAATTAATTAAACAGACACTAAGCCAAACCGATTCTACCTGAAATTCTCTCACAGATGTCCATTTTAAGAACTATTATTTCAGCTCAGGCCACTGAAGTCCTTCGTTTGCCCACAGGACTCGGCCATGCTGGCACTGACAGAGGATCACAAAGGCACTTAAACAGCTGTGACAGCAAAAGCACCACACAGGTCTGCATGCTCCAGACCAGGCAGGGAGGGGGAACACGGCCATGCTCACTCTATAGTCACCACACCACAAAGGAGTCGGGGAGGCAAGCCAGCACGCAAGGGGACAGGACAATTTAAAGAAGGAAAGCGGAAAAAATTGTTTGCTTTATGAATATGCTGCATTTCCCGCCACTCCCACCCCATACACCTGCTATTTTTTGGTTTTCTCCCAGAAAACCAGCTTATGAAACTATTCAAACTTATGATTCAAGTTAGTAAGACCCAGACTCACCCTTCAACTTACTGATGAGCCTCAGTGATTTCAGAGAGGGAATATTTTCTATGAAGAAGCTTAGTTACACCACCCTTTTCTTACCATTCCAATAATTATTCCTCAGTTATGAGGCTGATGTGATATCAAAAAGCATGTAATCAAAAAGGTATGCCTTCAGAATGGTCACCAAAAAGGCCTGATAGAGCCCATAGATTTTTAACCAAAGTATGCCATGTCTTTAGGATTTCTTTCATACTCAAGGTGGAGTTTAGTACCCACCAGCACAGAATCAAGACCAGCAGGTCAAAAGCACATGGATATTTGAGAATTCATGGCTGCTTAAGATTGCTACGTGTAGTTCAGCAGTAACTATTTATCTTGCTGACAAAAAAAATGATTTCCAAAGAAGAAAGGACTAACACATCACTGACTACTTTGAATAGTCTTCCTCAAGCTGATGGAGAGGGATCAGACAGACAGCACTGTAGGCATCTCTAAGACAGCCAAAAAAATCCAGTCACCTCAATTGCCAAGAGACATTATGGAAGATCTTTGCTATAAATCAAATGAATCTGAGTCTTCAGATATTTTTATTTTAATAACTTTGCCAGCAGTGTCTTCTTTTGAAATTAATATATCTGCTCTAGTGGTTTTCAGTTTTCCTTGTAAAATAATGACAGCTAATAGGAAAGCACTGTCATGTACTCTGACTAAAGGTAATGTATATGTGACAGCTGTGTGATCATCAGTAGGGAAGTATTTCCAAAAGACAAAAGGAATAATTAAAATGAGCCTGCAGTCCTAGCTTTGGATTTAAATGTTTAAATGTTTTAATTTGAAAGAACAATGGCTCCTTGAAGCTCCTTCTCAACCAGTACTGACAGCCTGTCATTTCTTAACCAGCGTTTAACAGCCATGCAAGTCTGCACCCCAAACAGCAGATTATGCCTGATGATCCTTAAAACAGCACCAAGGCTTCCACGAGAGCACCAGAGATGAGCAGAGCTTTGCAACCTCGTGCTCCATTTGCTCCAGCAACAAAGCATCTCTGGAAGTAAAGCTAATGAGGGGGATGCAGCGAGCCTGGATCGTGGTTGACTCTTACCCACATGCAATGACTGTGAACACCACGCAGCAGAACCCACAGCATGCTGCGTGCCAACAGCCTGCCTGCTGGTGCAGCGTACACACGCGTGCAAACACTGACCCATTTCCTATAGGAAGGCTAATCACACAGGCTCAGGGACAATGTTTATTTACCATCGAGTCAGGTACACATCAGTGGCAAAAGATCCTCAGCTACACCCAGACAAGCGTTTCCATTAAAATACATGGCTATGCTTTAGAAGCTTTTGATGTGGCTTGAAAGGAGACAAGTTGGCACAAAAAGCCGACTTGTTTGTGTAAGACACTGCCCCAAAACAATTCAATTTCTCCAGGTTAACAGAATACATTAATGAAAAGAACAAAATATTTTCATGAAAAGAACTCTCTTTTTCCCAAACAGCTTCAGGATGAGGAGAAAGACATCATAAAATCACCTGGGTTAGAAAAGACCCTTTAGGTCAAGTCCAACCATATAAAGGCTCCCTTTTCTAGTGAGCTGCTTCAAACAGTTTCTCCATGGTCTCCTCATCTCCCTATGAAGGGAGAACCATCCTCTCACTGAAGCCAATGGCGTCAGAGCCACAAAGGCAGGAATACAATTCAGATGACGAGATTCCACATCTTCCCTCTCTTTTTTGAGACAGACATGTAATGAAACAGTAGTCATTATTTGCCTTAAAGGAAACACTCCAAAAACAAACCACAGATGTGTGCACATCCAAAGTGTTTTCCACCTAACTAGAGGACAGAAGTCAACACACTCAGGATCGGTACCCGTCTGCAGACAGATCCCGATAGACCACCCTGCCCCATGACGAAGACTGAATAAATAACACAGAAGACAGATAGTCTGATTGCATTTCAGTGACATTACTGTCACAGAAGAGTTGTGACTCCAGTGTTGCTGGATCCTGCTTTCCCTTCTCCTCCACTTGCATCCTTTTATGATAATGCGAAGAAAATAAAACATCACAGGTTTTTAATATAGCAGATGTTTATTAGAAAAAGGTCAAGCATTCAAAGAAAGATTGAACCTCCAGAAGACAGCAAGGCAGCACATCACCCAGCTGAAACAAAATAAAACCTTCTAGCATTGCTGAGCTGCCTTTAACCACGCAGCTAAAAGGCTGGGGGTGTCTCCATTTTAGACTACGGGATTCCTAAAAGAACAGACTGCTAGTATTATTTCCTTTAAAATAAACACTTTTTGATTTGATAGATTTGCTGGTGACTAAAATAAATCCATCTTAGCAAAGTAAGAAGGGGAAATACCAATCAACATTTTTCCCCGCGATTTAGGGCTTTGGCTTCATTTAGTCATTCTAATTTTTCTAGTGACTGAATTATTTATTTTGTTTCCCCTTCAGGGTGCACACATTGGATTTCAAAACCAGTAAGAATAGCAAAATCAATTTTTTTTGTTGTTGTTTGTTATTCGACTAAACAAGAATCAGAGCCAGACCTTGTACAGCCTTGGAGATTGCACTGGAGCGGCAGAGACTGAGTTGTTAGCCGTGAGGAAGAGAAGATCTGTACCTCTGTGAGCTAGAGCAGTGCCTGCACACTGATGAACCGGTGTGGGCCTTCAGAGCAGGGCGAGGAGCCCCATAGCCCCAGTACTGCATGCTGGGCTCCCTCAAGTCAGCAGTTCTCCCTATCTGGGACTTGTAGTGGGGTCACCACTAGCCTCAGAGAGGACCCTTACTTACAACCAGTTCCAAGGCCAAACGCTGCTGATCGCCTGTGACGCTAAGAGGCTCCAAAGCCTGCCTGCTGTTCTTCTCTTGTGTTTTCCAAGCAGGAAAAAGAGACAATTCCAAACCCAGAAACATCCCTCCACCTCCCTATAGTTTGCAGCAAGACTTTGGAAGGGCCCTTAGGCTGATCCACTGCGATTGTATGAGCATCTGAGGACTCAGTTGTGTTTGTAAATAACAAATGTCACCAGCTCAGAGCTCAACAGCAAAACTTCCACTTTCTTCAACAGGTTAAGACTTCATCCAGAATATTTTTGCAGTAACTGATTTTGTTCTTCTGGTTTTCCACATATATCGATCAATTCTCAGGCAGGCATTTGCCTTCACTTACTCCAGAGTGTAGCTTACACCAGCAAACATCCTTGAGATGTTACTGAAATGTAGATACCCAAATCTGCAATAAATTTTGCACAGGATGTGATATACAGTAATCAGAAAGCAGCATCAATGAAAGGCAGGTTGCTCAGACTCCAGACATGCCGCTTCGCAACTTTTCAAGTGTTCAATAAAACACAGAAGTCTTCCAGAGTACTCTACACATATGATGTTTTCCTTCTGCTGTAAAATGCATCTTACTGATTTATAATGTACTGTCCAGGACAACAAAACCTAACACTAACATTTAGGAGAAAGCATGACTGCTGTAAAGGAACTCCAAACTGTTACTGAGGGGGACACATTCTCATAATTTCTGATGGATGGATTGCATTCTACCATTGTTTATTTCACATAATTAGGAAAAGGCAAAAAAGGGTATTTATAATCATGAAAAAAATAATCAGTATTTCTAATATAATACATAATTTAAACCAAGTTCACCTATGAACTTGAGAGCTGCTAAAGCACATTTTAAGTACTACAGAATAGGGCTTGAGCCTTAAACAGGCATATGAGGAAACCAAGTTGGTTGCTCTTCTATTAAAACTGGAATTCTTTAAGAGTTTACCAATATTTCACAGGACTGTAATCGAGCCAATATTGCTGCTGTTTTTGTTCTCTTTAAAACGTTAACTTCTATTCCTATAACTTTTGTGTTTCAAGATAAAGTGCAAGGAGTCACAGCTGGATATGGGGAAAATCTTTTTGATTCTTGTTATTCCGACAAAGCAACGGTTATGTTTGTGCAAAGTAACAAAAAACCATCCCTGCCTTGGGAAGATGAGATCTGTGTTGGTGTTTTTCAAGCCTACACAGTAACTGCATTTGTTCTCATGATAACAGGAAAAAAAATCTGCTACCGCATTTAGTAAATCAGTGCACCAGAAAGGGCTTCTGTAGTAAAACATCCTAGAGCAATGCCAGAGAGTCCAGAGATAAAACAGCTCTGTTATTCATTTGCTAAGCAAAGTTTACTTAGGCTTACAACCATGGTGTAAAGAACTAGCAAAATAATTACAAGCAAGAGACAGTCACGCTTTACTGCTCAAAGACATGAAATACATCATCCATAGAGTCACACCCTGTTACCACTGTAAATATAAATCTCACATGGAAGACTTTTTGGAAGAAGTTTTTAGCTGATGCAGTTCAAGATGTGAAAGGTGTTACCTCCTGGATTCGCACAGATCTCACTATGTATAGACCCCAGACTGCTTTGAACACTCAGCATTAATACACACTATATTACTTGTCCGTTTATTCCCGATTTATTTCCCATGTTATATATCCCAGATGATGCACATCAATTCTGGAAAGGCTGTTGTTCAAGTTTCCCCTGCTGTCCTTCACAACCCCTGCAGCATCCGCTATGCACACTGACACACTTACATCCGAGCCTTTTAGCTTTAGGAAGTTCCAAGACAAAAGCACATCAAAGCAGCAGCTCTGCTCAACAGGTCAGATGAAGAAGGCCAAGAATATTATCTTGTACTCACTGAAGCAAGAGTTTTGAAAAATAAGTATCATTGGAAAACGCTGCAAAAATTGTAAACCTTTGAGACTATGAGATAAAAGGAAAGCTGGTTCATCTCCATCCCCTAATAGGAAAGAGAAATTAATTGAGTGCCCCACTGGAAGCAGGATTCCTCTACTAAGGTTCACAAACTTCCTCGCAGGCATGGCAGCTTTTCCCCCTTCAAAACCCCAGCCAGGTTCTCAGCTCTCATTTGCAGGACTGGTCTTTACTGAAAGCTGTGGTTCTCTGGAGGAGCACAGCCTTGGTAGGGACCAGAAAGATACAGAAGACAAGTGAAAGAAAACTTCTAAAATCCAAGGTGAGCCCAAAACATGCTACACTTAACAGACAAAGAAATACTTAAGGATAAATTTCTACATCTGGCCAATCTCTAGCAGGTACAGGCAACAGATCTCCCCTCTGAAATCACCTCTGACTTAGAGGGACACCTACCAAACAACACCTGCAACAACAAAAGACCTAAAAGGAGGAAGGGGAATGAATTCCACTTTGTGCTTTCAGAATTTTTCTTTCATTTAAAACACACATTTGTACAGTTAACTTCCCCATAAACAGCATCAATTTCATAGTTGATAACATCTGTAATTACACTTTGAAACTCACACTGCTATTAGTTGTCCTACATGGCACAAGTTTTGCCTGAAAACTACATTTAAGCTGTTTCCTTTTTCTCAAGCTATCAAATTTGAAAGCCTATTAGATGGGATGATTTTTTTTCTTAAAGAATAAAACTGAATTGAGCCAATTTGAAAGATCCAACTGGAGGGACAAGATTGAAATAAATGTTTGGTTGTAACAAATGACCTGCTATATAAATCAAACTCAGAAAGTACATAAACAACATGCATGAGAAACCAAACATTGGTTCTGCAGCTTCAGCTGGAGAGATCTAGAAGGAAGGATCCACGTGACTAGAAGAAAAGTCACTGCAAGAGAGCTGAGGAAGCATCGGCTGAAAGCCAGGTTCCCTTAGTCAAAATTCAGATCACACAACACTGCAAGGGAGGGATAGCCCCCCACAAACTTCAGCTGTAGAACTCAGTAACACCAATATTGCTGTATTTATCACAGAGCAATTTAAATTTGACCCAAAGACATGCCAAGAGACTTGATGCATCTTTGTCTTAGATGTTCTCCAAGGGCTCCATAAATCAACAAAAGCCACATAACCCCCCAGCAGGAGCTGGAAATCTGTACCCTCCATCCAAAAGACATTGCAGTGTTGGCGCTTTGAGATGGTTGGTGCAAAGGAGATGCAGGGCTATTTATTCTTCATCCATGTTTTGCCTCTGCACCAGTCAAGTTCTGCTATTTTTCTAGTACAGTTTGCTACTACTTCTGTTTCGAAAGACTTCTTTTGCCTTTTGGCCAGCTCTTCCATGGATCCTGATATTCAATTAGCATTCTGTTTGCTGAGTAAACTTCCCAGGATCTTTTACACCCCACAGCATTGTGCTTTACGGTGGAAGAGAAATAAATGTAGACCCTAACTCTTAGCAATGAATATTTATTTTAATTTCAAAATTACTTTTCCCTACCAGTTCTTCTGTACACAGATAGCTTGTTGATACAGGGATGCTGAGTTACAAACATTATACATGGTAGAGCGTACAGGTGGACAATGTGTGCTGGTCCAAGAGCCGATTCCAGCAGCAGGTACTACACACAAAACAATGCAAGCAGTAAATTATTCACAGCACATCTTTCCATATAGTGAAATGCTCTGCAGAAGCAGTACTCTATTTGAATAATTAAAAATCCTTCTTCCCTCCCTGCCCTGCAAGGCTGGGGCCCAAGTTCGTAGCCTGGACCCCCGTTTCTCCTCCATATGGTATGTTCAATTTCCATTTATTTTTCGAGTGCTAATAGTGGCCCATAACTTCAAGTACTGCTATTCAGCATCAGTGCATTTTCCCTGATTAATTACCATGGAGAGATGATACCTCTGGGAATCACATACATCGTGTGCTTAACTCCAGAATAGACAGTTCTTGTCAATAACGTATCCAAGCAGCTTAAAACTTCAATAGCCTGGTTTCTTATATACTGTAAGTGGTGCTGAATATTCAGTTTTATTTCTCTGTTTCCCTGCCAGTAGGAAATAAAGAACACACTTTTAGCTAAATGAGAACTGAAGTGCATTGGAAGAGTGCTATAAATTATATGCAGGCCACCAAATAAAATTCAATTTTCAGGTAATGTGAAGGTGTAATGCGTCTGGAGAAGCTGTTTTGCATATCACACAAGACAGCAGGCAATAAGGAGCAGGGAATGACTAAAACCTGATCTGTCACATGCAACTCTTTGATTGTTCCCCCTACTTTACCTACTCTAATCGCACTGTTGCAGTGTTGATTCAGAACACGGCGGCCCATGAAAAATGTCACCGTTCTGTCGATGTTGCGGATCCGCTGGCAATTTCAGCAAGCACTGGATGCACATAAAGGGTGATAAGGCACTACATCCTGCCATGCTCAGCAGGTTTTCCATTTCCTCCTGCAATTACACATCAAACTGTTTTAGCTTCACAAGCTTCGGCACTATAAATGGCCTCAAGGCAGAAGTCTGCTTCGCACACTGATGAGTCTATCTTCAAAGCAGAGTGCAAACTCAGGTTTTGGGGAGAGATTTTTTTTTTTTAAATACCCTTTTTCCAGAGCTTTTAAGAGTTTACTTAGAGATTATTCCTACCATTATCTCCATGTACTCCAATTAACAGGCAGTTTTATATCAACATTAACTGTGCTGCCTCTAAGAGGAGATGAAAGCCGTGCTTACACGAAGAGCAAACCACCGTCTGCGTAAGAAGCCTGTTCGTAGCATTACATCTTTACACAGTGGGCTTTTTCTTCTGTGATTTTGTTGTGTTTTTCTACAAGACTACCTGATAATAGGCAGAAAAGTCTGGCTTTAAGATGTCCAAAAACTTGCCTCACACTACAGCGATGCTGCCAAGACTGTTACCTTTCTCCTGCTGCCACGCTGAAAGTGATTCATGCATTTTGGTACAGGTATTTCAAACTGTTTAATTTCAGAGATGTAACACCCCTTCCCCACCTCCTGCAGTTGTAAACGAGGGAGGGGAGGCAGCTTCTTACACACCCTGTGCAAAGCCAGTGCACCCATATGGATGGAGCCCTGCACACCTGGGCAGAGCCACTGCCCACCGGTTTTGTCTCTTTAGCATAACAATCTGAGGAGAGACGTAGATAGAACCAACAAGATTACTCTCACCGACGCCAGCAGAAAGCTATCCTCTGATTTCATGCTTGCTTCCAAAGCATGCTAACACTTTGAGGCTATAAATGTAGCTCTCACCTTCCAGACAGGCTGAGATCTTTACAACTGGCAAAATGCTTGTGGCATCTGCATTTCCAACAGCCCAGCTGAGGCGAAGATGGAAATGAAAGCGTTAAGGCTGCTGTTTTTCACTGTGCAGCCACCGTGATTTGCTCAAACGCAGATAATCTAACTTCACCTAAAAGCAACAAATCCCAGGGTGAGCCAAGCACAGTGTCAGTGGCATCTATGGAGCCAAGCAGAGGACAAATCCCACCCAGAAATTACAGCTTTCACCTCCTCATGCTTGTCACACCAGCCATGAGAAGTCAGATGAGACACATGAGAAGTCGTAAGCCCCATCAGCTCATGACTGGCCACGAATAAAACCCTCCACTCACCTGAGCTTCAGAGCCCTGGAAAGGGCTCCACCCAACTCAAAGGCACAACAGCTGTTACAACATCTGCAGCTCCCACAATGCGTATGGTCCCTCACGTGGGTTCTCAACAGCCTCAAAACCACCATGGTTCTCCTATGGGTACTGACAGCTGCAGGACAGCCTTGCAGTTTTTCCCCCACAATCCATCCCCAAGGTACCATGAAGGAGAGGATGGGACCAAGAGAAGCCGTCCCCATTTCCAGGACACACTCAGTTCTCCTCTGCTACCTATCCCTATGTGACAGGGACACATGGGGGATCCAAGCTGCCTCAATTATACTCTCTGCCAAATGACTGCAAGAGCAATATGAGAGACAAGTCCTAGGAATGATTTGAAATAATGTATGGTTTGTGTCCCTTCCACCTCTGTGAGACAGCACAACAAAAGGACTGTCAGAGGAAAGGAGAAGCAGCAGCATTTAGCCACTGAAAATGAACAGGAACAAACAGTTCCTTGCATGCCACAACTGACAGCTTGTTCCTGTGCCTCTCCAGTGACCCTAGTCATGAAGAACATGGACCTTTTTTAATATGCCTCCGGGTGAGTTTGCATTCACTCCCAACCTTTGAAAAGCTCAGCTGTCCCTGCTACCTAAAATGGGCTTGGGTACCCTTCAAAAAAAGGATTTAAAAATTATCCTGAACTAATGACATTTAGCATATATCTAATTTTCTGATTAAATCAATTACCAAAGCATACGCACACGTATTGCCAGCCCTCCCAACCAGGGCTGCTCCGCATCCGTTTTAAATCAGGTTATAACTTCCTGAGCAGGAAAGACCTCTCGAGGAGGGAGTCAACAGCTTCAGGCAGCACGTTCAAAGTAACAGATTGGTTACTCTGAGGATCCAACTTACGACTCCGAGCTGTCCACATTTATGCACAGGGTGACCACCACACACACCTGGGGCTCCAGAACTATCAGCATCACCATCTGAACGGATCCCACTGCCAGGAAGTGGAGAGATGCCAGCCAGGAAGGCAGAAGAGGGTGTTTGAGACCTGAATAAAGCTTTAGACATTTGTATGGCAGCAGTAAAACACAGGGCCATTGAAACAAGTCAGAATTGTACCTTAATGGGAGAAGAACTGCTGGCACCCCAGGAAATTTAACTAAGAATAGGGAAGATTTATCTACTTTGATTGTGATCATCAACAAGAACAGCATCTGCCCTGAACGTCAATCATCACTCTACCTGCAACTGTGCCTCTACCTTTGCCATCCTACGACAAGATATTTTTCAATCCTTGTACTTACTGCAAACTCAGACATGTTTGGCATTGCTTTCCACTCTAACTTTACCACCTGCTGTTCATAATAAAATGACTATTTCCTTCTTTCTTGGCATCTTCTCTTAGGTGGCATTATTACAACACTTGCTGTAATTCTCAAGTGCTGCTCCAGATTGAAATCTCATCAGGGATAAGAAAAAAACCTCTTCAAAACCCCAAAAATAAGCAACTATTAAAGTATTACAGAATGACTGGGTGGGTTGGTTGGGCGAATTATTTTTTGTCCAAATCTGCAGACATTGTCTGGTCCTTCCATTTGGAATTAGAAAGAAAATGAGAAAAATGAGTGAAACTATGTGAGAAGGTGCAGACGGAGGACACCAATCTAAAATAGATGCCATGCTGCTACCAACGAGACAACAAAGTCCAACAAGTTTCTCATATAATTAATGACCACTTCTGCATCAAGTCCAAGAAGATGCAGACCTCACAAGAAGATTTCACTGGGTGTTTAACATGTCCTCTCACAGGTGGGGTTTGGTTACTAAGAAGAAAGATTAAGCCCTGAAACTCTCCTTATGAACAGGAGCGTAAACAAGCTGTGGTCAGAAGTTAAGTGGGCTTTACTAAATTTGGATTATATCACCTGTAAACAACCCTTGCCCCGGCGTGGTTAATAACGTGGTTGAGAAGCACATATCTCCACCGCTGCTGTTACGTTGGTTTAGTTGTGGATGCTGGTCAAGCTGGTATCAATCAGAACAAAACACAAGAGCATCCTTCCACCTTCAGCTTCTCAGAAAAGCCATACTTCGAATGGAAATATTTCATCTTTCTTTAATGGACTATTAAATACTTCTGAGGAAAACTCAGCCGCAATCGCTTACTTAACCAAGAAACTATGAGCGTTTTCAAGCAAATCTCTTACCACATCCGCATCAGTCAGTGATTTTAGCGAATAGCTTTGTGCACTTTATTCTAACGTGAGCTTTCTGCAGTCCATCAGCAGTACGTTGTGCCTGCGAAATTACGTCAAACCTATGGGAACAAAGCTGGCAGGAGACAGGTAGAGACGGCATGCCACACTGGTCAAACGGACCACATAGTAAGGGAAACAGCACCTATGTGTAACTGCAGAGACCAACTACCAAAGCCTCTGGCAAAAGAAAATTATGTTTCACAGATATATTAGAATTATTTGAAATTCAAGTATGTTGAAAGAACAGTTCAGCTCCTTCAATGCATAAATTGCAGGAGATGATGTTCAACTCGCTTCTATTACCCTGACACCACTGACAAATGCACTCCTGAATGATTTCATCACTACACAAACTCATCATAACCATCAGCACACCACTACTGGTAACGAAAGGCACTTTATAAAACCCTGTGTGAAATTTAAAATCTGATACGCCTTCTGCCTGACAGCTATCATGTGTTAAGCTCAGCTTTAACTACGGTTAAAGCCAGGTGAGTACCCAAGTAGCCTTGGCTACCTGCACTGAAAACAGCGAAGCAGATGGAGTTCAGAGAAACTAAATAACAACAATATTCACAGCACCTAAGTTCACATAGTATATTTCCTCCAAGTACAACACATTGTCTTCAGATGCAACATCAGCCATTTATACGGATCCCGACAGGCAGTGAAGATCCATGTGCGGTGACAGCTGAAAACGAGAATTAATGCAGGTGGTTTTCCTGTTTGAACGTATGTTTTGCAGGAAAGATGCACAGCTCTTAAACCTGCATAAGTGTGGTGCACAGTAATGCTCAGAAATTACGAGTACACAGACATCTTTATGTTGTGCCTACTTGGCAATCTATATTTTCTGTACACAGATTTATTTCTAAGCGATCCATATGCATACCATTCCCGGGGTTTGTATAAAGGCATACTTCAATAGCAAACATAATAAAATAAAATCACTCAGGGTGGGGTGGAGGACAAAAAAAGGGAAGGTTGGCATAAGGTGTAATTCAGATAAAGTGAATCTAAACTGCAGGAAATAATGGAATTGGCTCTGAAAACAAACAGACCGCTGATACTCAAAAATGATGAGGGGTTTTTATTTAGGGGTTGGTTTGGGGGTTTTAATTTATTGTTACTTGCTCATTTCACTAAAAAAAAAAATCCCAAACTTTGGGCACCTTGTGATGCTTTGCAGAATTCATGCCAATGACATGGGCAACGTTTGGATATCTCCAGACTTGGCAGTACTGGATAGCTCCAGCTGCTCAGTTCATGCTTCTCCCCTTCAGGGCTCAATCACCTCTGTGTGAAACAACTTCTTCGTATATAAAACATCTAATCCACCTAAAGGCTATAAATGATGAAACAAGGAATCAAAACTCAGGTATCGCTGGATGAGCCAGGCAGTTGATCCAATTTGCATCATGCAAGCAAACAAAACTGCTGCGACCCGGAGCCGGGAGAAACGCCGGTACCTTCAACACGCACATTTCTTGCTGTTTAATCAGAATTGTTTTCTTTTATATTTTTGTGTATGTTTGATGCAATTACTGAAGAAGTTTTTAGCTTGTTATGCAGGTTGTCAGAATAGATGATCTAACAGTGCCTTCTGGCCTTAACATCTATGAATCTTTGATATATTTCTCAGGAGCTGGTGGTGTATTACCATTACTTTTAAAATGCCTAGGCATACACTTCTCTGGCAATCTGCGAGTTATTGCTCACATTTCATTTACTTAATGTTCTACCTTCCCAACAATTTGAATTAAACTTCCTACAGGGGTGGCATGACAGGGTATGCTCTCCAGTATTTCGTTGAAATTAAATTCTAATTGCAGTGTATTATCAGCATCAAACTGAACATTTTAAAATGGAACATTTAAAAAGCTAAGCAGACTTGCTGAGATGAGTCCACCTGAAGTGTGACTGGACCCTGCTCCATCCATCTCAGCCTGGCTATGCCAAGGGAATTGGCTGTGTTTGACTGGATGCACCCAGGCGTCAATCAACCCTCTGACCTTGTTCTCCCAACCAGGGCAAAGAGAAAAGGCTGCGGCACACGGCATTTCACTCATTGCACCTTCCTTCCTCCCAGACACAGCTTGGGATGCGAAGAAAAGGTTGGGATTGGCAGCTCAATAAAAACTGATTTACCAGGGGGACAAGAGGAAGACAAGCATCTCTGAGGAAGGTCTGAAGCAAGCATCTGTTGAAGAAAAAGCTGATTTATAATGTGGGGTCCAGTCCCCTTCTCAGATAGTAACACCACTGCACTTACAAATTTGCAAGGTCATATACATTTCTAGTGAACCCAATACATATGCAAAGCCACGTTTTTAAACCGTTTCCTCTCTTACTTCCTCTGTGTGTCAGCTCAGTACCATACCGAGAGTAGTCCATAGGGTTATTAATACTGCAGGTGCACAAGAATTACTACAGCCAGTGCCCAGGCCACAGCATTAGAGACATCCTGAGTATGTTCCTGCTGGCAGCAAGCCTCTGCCTTATCCAACTACTGACTTTGTTCCAGAGCTGTCCAGGAAAACTCTGCATCAACCAGAGCTATCCATGATCACACCTTCTCCTGAAGGTAAGCTGCTTTGTGGTACTAGGCAAAACCAAAACATGCTGCTTCTACATATCTTGTTTTAATGGCAATATGCTATGAAGAACAATCACTGAAAATACTTCAGTCCAAGGCTGAGATTCATTTCAAACATACCCAGTGGCCAACTACAGGCTCTTGAGACGTTTCCAGCTTTCCCTTAAGACTTATGTTTGTAAATCCATTATCATCATCTTTCCCACAATTGTCCAGTTAGTTTCCCATAAAAAGCAGCAGTCAATGGCAGAAGCAGGATAGCACCACCATAAAATACCCCCTAAAAGCCCTGCTGTGAGCCTATTGGGGTGAAGCAGGCTGCAGACTCTTCCTCCTCATTTAGAAAACTGTAATTTTGCCAAGGGGAAGTTTCTTATCTGTTTTAAGCAATCTTTCTTCCACTTGGAGTTTATCAACTGGTAGAATGTCTAATTCTAACCTCTTATTACAACTATAATCTATGTTCCTGAACAGATGCTTTCCTTTCTATAGTTTCAGTTTGGGGAGATACACCCAAGCTGAATAACTGTAGTCAAAAGGCATCACAAAATCATGCTGAAGAGATTTTCATGGAAGAAAATGAAAAAGAAAATAGGAATGGAGAGAAGCAAAAAGATGGGAAGAAGCTGGCTTTAATGACAAAAAAAAAACCCCATCAGCCATAGCTGTGGGCCAAAACCAGGGACAAAGATGAGTTTCTCCATTACCAGCACAAACCTTCACACAACAGCATTGGTTTTAATGCAGAGGCCCAGACAAAGCGTGGTAAATCCAACCCCCATTGCTGTTCCTTCCCCATAAAAGAATATCCTCCTTTAAAAAAGATGATCCAGATTGCAGGAAAAGCTACACGTGTTTTCAATAGATCTTTCTCTTTTCATCATAAAAGCGAGCTCCAGCAGCTCTCCCATGGAATTCACTGTGAAATAAAATTTGCAACCTGGCAGCGGAGTCTGATGAGCAATATACAATCCCTCCTGAAAGGCCCAGGAGGATTCTATTGTTTTGAGGCTTAATTTTCAATTTGCATCTTTAAAAAGGTATGATTTCATCCAAATTCACTGGTCTGCTCATTTATATTTATCTGTAAGAGACCACATTTTAGTTCCTTTGAAAAGAAACACAGTATAAAATTTTATGTTCAAAATTATTCTAAGAGCACTAGTCATATTTCTTGTTTTATTGCAATCTGCTTGGACAGAGATGTGACTAATTTGTTTTGAAGGGCCTGATTCTGCAGGCACTCGACAGTCAGTAATCCCTTTGGGTTCCCTATGTAAAGCAGCAAGGAGAGGAGGTCAGGTGGCATAAATCAGCACCCGTTCATCGCAGGGGCTTTAGGCTGATTTACACCCACAGAGGACAAAATCCTGGATGTCCAAATGAAAAAAAAAAACAGAGATATTCCTCCCCATGCTAAACAAGCCCCTCCTTAACAATGATAAGCTGAAAACTAACTGCAACCACGATCAATTAAAATTCATGGCAAAGCACTTCATACCTTGCTTCAAACAAAAAGTTGTTCCTCTCAGTTTACATCATCTTGGGAGTGATCAAGCCAGCTCCCTTTGGAAAAGGCTGTAGACTGTGCTTCTGTAATGAACAACTTAAGAACTGTAAATGCAACGTTAACTAGTGGTAAAACCTTCAGGATACCAAATGATTTTGAAAGAGAGCAATTAAATGGCTAGTTGTTTTGAACCCATGTCCCCATTTAAACTATTTTCCTTGTAGTCCATCTGCCAGAGAGCCTTTAAGGCAGACAAAGAGATGCAATACCCATCACAGAAAGCTTCTAATACACTAGCATTTCCAAAGGAACCTCAATGCCAAATACCATGAGTCTCATTAAGAAAACGCAAGTCACTCTGCTATCCTTAAATATATTAGCTCCACGGGCATTGTGTACAGAAACAAAACAGAGCTCTTAAATGCATCCGAGAACAGCATCATGCTCACCACCCCTGCTGTTCTCCTTACATAGCTGGAGATAAAGTCAGGGTCCTGCTAATGTGAGCTCAGTCCCATCTTGACTATTTGCTACTTTTTCCCCCCCTTGGAAACTATTTGATTTAACCAAAACATGGAAGGGAGGATGGGGGGGGGGGGGAGCATTCACAGTTCTCTCAGCACGAATGAAAAGTTTTTCCTCGCTCACGACTACCAGATGGTACAACTAATTCCACGAGGAAAACAAATTTTAAGGTTGATATTTTTACTGCACATGTTCAATAAAGTAAATAAAGAATGTGAAGAAATTTATGTAACTCAAAGGAGATTTTCTCAGCATACAAAAAAAAATCAGGAATGAATTTAATCGCTGTACCTGAAGAAAGAGGAGATGGAACTAAGGGAAATCCATACAGTTTATTCACCGTACCATGAATACCAGACAGTATCAGGCATTTGCATCAGAACTCAAAATACTCTAACCACTCTGAGGAAACCCTTACCTACAGGAAGCAATGGGCACGTAGTAACTTTGGTCAAGGCAGGATTACAACGTACGGTCTGACACGCTTACAAAGACTAATGAATGTGATTCCAGACCGATTTCCATTTGGAAGACTTCCCACCTTACCCATTCCTTCTACAACACTCTTCCCAACCCTCACTGGCAGTCCCCCCCTGGAGATAAAGGAAGTCAAAAGGTCAAAGCCTTAATTTGTTCAAGTCATACTGTGCATGACTAAAAATTTACATCTGTCCTTGGCACCCCAATAGTTGATTACCCAACCTCACCCTGAAAGCAGTAAAACCAAGCAAAACAAATCAGAGAATTCACTTCATGGTTATGAGTATCACTGTTACCAGTGACATCAAAAGCCCTGCAACACTTATTTTTTCACCCAAGCCCTGGAAATGAGAGGTTACTTGAAAAGTCTCTCTTCAAAACAAAGCTATAGAAACCTTTGTAAGGTGCAATATGAAAGATTAAATTACTGTACATCTGAAGTATTTGAAACCAAGGAACAAATAAAGAACTTTAGAACACAACTGGGAACTCCCTCCTCCAATCTCACAAACATCTGGCGACTGACTCATGAGTTTTGGGGTTTTATATTTTGAGGTTGGCACAACTCGGATGTAGTATGTTATGATTTGGCCAAATTAATCCTTCGGAGCAGAAGACACGGAAGAAAATAAAAGATAATAGAAAAATACTATTTTTATATATTTCACTGACTTTTCCAGTCCATGTTGTATTTGTGAGACATTCCACACCGCGACCTTCAAGTAGATCGCTAATGTAATGGCATTAAGTAAGTGAGAATTGAACTAACAGAGCTGAAGTGTTCAGCAAAACCTATCACCGAGGCTGCTCCATCTGCTTTTACTTATTTAGGAAACAGCAGGTTTCACATATTTGAGATGAAACGAATGAGAAAACATTACAGCAACATAACTTCCTTCAACTGAAAATATCCACTTAACAGATTTTAAAACAGATTTCTAATACATGTAGGAAGGGTTCCCTGATTTTTTTTAATTGGCTCAGTAAAGTACAAAGATGTTTCATTTCTCACAGGTTTACTTCTGTAACACTTATTTGTTTAACAGTTTTGCAGTGGAAACGGTGCTGCCAGCTCATGCTGCTTCTTCCTACATAACGTTGCTAGAATCCATCCCTTAAAATAAAAACACAGGCCCCCGTGGTGTAGAACAGTTGTACAGGTGCTTCAATCTTACCCACAGGCAGTACACAGGAGCCATTCCTCAGGGCCACACTCCTCCCTGCCTTCAGCAGCCCCCTCACACTCCCGACCTCCACACATCCATCCACATGCTGTTTCACCCCCATCTCCAGCTCCATATGATCTTCACATGTATCAAACTGTGGGTTCTCTGACCTGCTGCTCCACATGCTGCAGACCCCATCCTGTCCACAGCACCCTCATCACACAGCAGGTTCGGGGCACCTTGCTCCCCCCAAAGCCTGCTGTGCACCACCACAGCTTTTCTGGGAATGCTACCCTTGACACGGGCTGCTCAAAGCTCATTTCTGAGCCCCAAATACCTCCCAAAATTCCCTTCTTTCAATCAGTTTTCCAAACACAACTGCTTCAGCACTGCTCTGCTCAGGGTATGCCAGGGCCGCTTCATCTGCCAAATCACCCAGTCAACATATCTGGGATTCAAAAGCTTATCTACAAGAGGATGATGTGATGATAAAAAGCCAAGATATCATCAGTCCCGTCCTTCTCTAAGGTAACCATGCCCTTAGTGCCATACATACACACCCCCATACATCTAAATATAAAGACAGAGAGCTGTCCACTCACTGGAGCAGAGTTGGGTCTTTTGACATCAACGCAGCACAAACCCAACACACAAGATCCCCACTCAAAACAATCTCAATCCACGACCTACTGCACACTATGGGCTTTCTGAAGTCAGACTTCTCTGACTACACCTGCAGTTTTCTCTCTTAAATGTGCTATATACACATAAGACACCAGAGAGATAATAAATTAACAGTGAAACTATAAAACTGGAGGAAAAACATAAAGCGGCAGATTCTCCTTCCAGCCATCCCACACCTGACAGCATTACCATTTCCCTGTGCAATCATCATCAAGAATCATCATGTAGCTTTTCTGAAACCATCATAATTACAATTAAGTTTCAAAGAATTACCTCCAAGCCAGGTGCTGTATACAGTTTTAATGTCACTGGTCATTTCTGAAATGCTAAGAAGCATAAAATTTTTCTGATGTTTAATGTGACAGCAACCCACCATTGTGACAGAGTGTGCTAACTGTGAAAATTAAATAAATTAGCTCAATCTTCAAAAGATAGCATCGTTAAGGATGCTCAGCAACTGTAATGTTGTTGCCTACGTGAGGGAAAGAGTAAACTTCACCTGACAAAAGAAGATGGAATTCTTCTACCCTTCTGTGCAGAAAATCAAGTCAAAAGAATGGAATCAGGCAAAAGAGTAGAATAACAAATATTTTCTCATTTTCAGGCAGCCAATTTAAAACAGCTTGGCATTTGTCACAATTCAAGAAGCTTTATGGCCAATAAGTGAAAGTAATATATATTTCTATAATTTAAGTTTACTGTGGCTGTCTGTCATTTGTATATGTCGATAAAGTAATTAAAACCAGGCACAAAGATCTTCAGATTGTCTAAAGGTCCCCTACTGTAATGTTCAGGTTTTACTTGAAGATCAAAACCAATAGCTGGGATCACGTAAACATTAGGTAGGGGAAGAGAAGCACTGTACAGTGGGGGAAGTCAGTCAAAAAGTTTATCTGTATATTCAAATATAAAAATTCATTTCCTGGTAAGATGACTTATTCAGTACATCAGTAAGAGTTGATTATATCATGTTTGTCCCCATTAACATACTTACAGCAAAAAGATTCATAGGAAAACAAAGAGAAACCAGACCATGTAGTCAAACACTCAATTTCAAACCAGTCCTTCCACTTCCAACACCCGGGACTTTGCCTATCCAACCCTAAAACAGCCAGGAGTGTAAAGCAGAGACCCTTAATGCTAGAGCTGACATGAACTAGATTAAAGAAGCAAGCAGGAATCATTTGCTTACTTAACATATCAAAACATACCAGGACATTGAATATTTAACCCATTAAGTAATCGTTATTTCAGAACCCATCCTACTTTATGAGAACTTATTTGTGACAGTCAGCTGTCCCCTGAAAATTTACATTTTAGAATTCTTACCGTTATAAATCAGAGAAAACAAGTATAAGCTAGGGGTTTGTTTCAACAGGGTTCCAGCCTTACATTCTGATCAGGTTGTAAGAAACACCTCGGTATTTTGCAACGAGCACACCAACAAACCCTAACAACCATTCAACACTGATTTTACCACAGCAAAATTCACCATTGAATTTACCTGCTCTTTTGACCATTTCTACAAAGCTGTACAGTTGTAATATAAGCTCGTAATAGAGAAGCTGGCAGTGAAACCAAACAACTCTCCTACCTTGATAAAAGCCTCAGTTCCCACCATGCTTCAAAGCATAAATTCTCTCTCAACCATTTCCAAGGAGAAAAGCCGCCGCTATGTAAAACTGCATCGTACACCAAAAGCGACCGACCATCCATTAAGCCCAACCATATCCAAACACTGACCAGCACTCAAGTCCAGACATAACCTGGAAAAAGCCATTTGTCATCCAGAGTGTTACAAAGGACAGAATAGATCCTGGGCAGCACATCCACAGGCTACAAGATTCACGCAGTCATGTTTAACATCTAACACTCCTGATGTTATTGATGAGGACTCCTCTAGCACCAACAGTCCAGGGAATTACAGACAGGAGCCTATGAGAGGACAACAGCCCTGACACACTGGTGGGATGTCAGATGAGCCTCTAAATACGCCTGTGTTGAGGTCAAAGCTTCAGCAACAACAGCTGCATTTTAAGCAAATTACCATCTACTTGCAAGTCCCCCAGATTTTCTGAGAGCCATTTAAGGCCTGCAAGGGGCACAGGAGTTCAAAAATCAAATGGCCAAATACCAGCTTTTATTAGCTGGCCATGGAAGAGCTACATCTCACCCCCCGCAATCATAAATCATCCAATTTTGTTTGGTCCCTTTTCTGCATAACTTAGGAGGTTAAACATATATTTATCTCCCTCTTGAAACATCTCACTAAAAGCTAAAGCTCGTGTTTATTTGTACACACAGGTGATACATCTGCCCATGACTGACAAACATGCTTGAGGTTCAAAAAATGCATTAGTACCAAGAAAAGGGCAATTGGTTGATAAATGGAACATTCTGTGTAACTCTTAATTGCGAAACACATTTTGCCCAGAGCAGGGGGCATTAAATGGATATAATGGCAAAAGATTAACTGTACATTATTTTTTCCATCCTGCACAGTGGCAAAGTTCACAAAAATTTCAGTCAGTGTTTTGGCAAACTGAAAGGGCAGTAAATTGAGTTCCACAGGGTTCGTAGATGGTATGGATCATTATTTGAGTGAAAGAGAAACCAAGTTCCCTCTGCAATCCTTGTTACATGATAAACTAGACTCTGTTCAGATTTACTTTAAGTCACCATGTTTCTAAACCTGCTCATAGGTGAAGGTCCAGCACAGTCTGTCTTTTGGATAATGACTGAAATTGCTTGTGGGTTTGTTTTTTTTTTTATGAGACACACAGGAAAAGAGAAGCTCCCAGGAGCCGTTAACACACTGCAATGCCCCTCTCCAAACTCTTGCTCTTCGCATTCTGTCCCATCCGTGACTGCAGAGAAGTCTCACACACCCAACCCCTAAAAGGTCTCACCATGCCAAGTTCAGAACTCAATTTCACACAGGCTGAAACCAGGACGTCCCCGAAGAGCTCAGCACCCAAGACTGACTGCACCACTAGAAACCCAGCGCAAGGAAGTCAGATTCCAAAAAATCATCTTTACAAAAGTCCTGGTCTCTCTCCTATCACCTTTGGGCACACAGGAGCAAACAGTCACACGGTGTTATCTATCAATAAAACTAGAATCGAGCTTAGAAATGAGGTATCTCAGGAAGATTTGTAACAAAATGAATAAATTAAACCCCCCAATGTTTACTTCCAGCAGAACCTTCAATGAAACCAAACTAAGTTCCATATGAAGTGTCACTGCAAACATACAGAAGAACTGAAACTTGTTATGGTATTTCCAACATATTTTCCATTTTCACAGGATTTTATAGTTCTTGCTTTCCCACTGAAACACGGTTACAGCAGTTTATCAGTGTGGGAGTGTCACTCATTAATAAGAGGTATCCATTCAACTGTAGCAGTAACACTGATGAGATGCACCATGCCTGACCCACAGGCTTGGCTGTACAACTCCAGCATACTGTGTAACTCCTGTTTAAGGTATCTCATTCAGGACTTCTGATGCAGTCAGGTTGTCCCAAGATACCTAACACTATTAATCAGACACATCAGTAGTAGCTCAAACTGCCTAACGAAGCCCAGAATAAACCAAGTAACAAATCTGAGACTACAAATTTCACAGCAGCAACTGCTACTGATGCTAATGCAAAACTACTTGATTTGTGAACGAGAAGGGAAAATGTGGGCAAAGAACAGCCACTGTCTAACAGTCCAAAGGCAAGTATTTCTGCAAGACAAGTGATAGTTTAATTTACTGGCCATGGTGAGTTTTGCAGTGAAACAAACTCCAATCTAATTACTTGCTGCAAAACAAGAGCTTGATTTGATTTTAGGAGAGGTTCTCTAATTCCCTGTTATTGTTTTGTCACTGTAAACTTAGATTTTGCTACAGGGCCAGCGAGTTTAATTTTTAAATCAATCCTTGATTTACACACACGCCCTGACTGGTGTGCATGTGTAATGTGTAAACAGTACATCCCCAGGCATGACTGTTATACAAACAAACATAATTGGAAAAATATCTACCTACCTCATTTCTACACACATGGATCTTGGGGTATAAAAATATTAATTACAGAAAGCCTTCAACCACCTGCATAAGGAGAAAGTAGCACTGAAAACTCAAGAGCCCAGAAAATGTAAAGCACCTGGCACAGAAAAGACACACTGGTAAATAAGCAAATCTTAGATGCAAGCTAGATTTCTAGAATACCTATAAATCCAGGCATCTGCAGGTATATTTTAGAACGAAGAGTAATTTTGCATAAGGTACGTGAAGTATAAACACATTTCTGCTATGAGTGGTCTCTTGCAAGTGATGTTAAATGATTTAGAACTGAATCAGTTTATGACTCCTCTGAAATTTATCTGGAAGTCATCAAAGAGGAGCACATGAATTTTACCACAAGATGCTCTTACCCAATTGCTCTGCGAGGATCAGGAGACCCCGTGCAACTCCAGCTAGATTATTTAAAGCCATTTTACACAGTTGCCCCACAAATTTTCAGCTTGAAAATCTGAACTACGATGCCACTGGAAAGCCTTGAAGATGTATTTTTGGAAAACAGTAAAGGCAGGAACAAAGTGTTTGGAAGGCATTCACCACAGGGCTCCAAGCAAAGCCAGGCTTAACCCCCAGCTTTGCAGGGCTGTTCTGCCCGATCCAGAGCTCAGCCAGTGTTGGCACACACCAATGGCATTGGATGAGCACAAGGAAAGGCTATACAAGCATCACTGCCTGCAGGTTATCATCAAAGGGTTCAAAGCATCATGCACCCATCCATGGGCAAAGTTTTCAAATAACCTTTCCCATGGATTTTTTATCACTGACAATGACAAGACAGAACTTCTCCCTCTACCCGTCACCAAATGCATCAGCAGCCAATTCAGCATCTGCCATCCTTAATGAGATATAGGTTACAACCAGGGGAACATAACCACACCGTGACTCGGAGCTGCAACCTCTCCCTGGGTTTGAAGTACCTTATTATTTTCTCTCATCCCCAGTCAAGCTCTGGCAGTGATAAGGCACAAAAGCAAGCCCAGCTTTAGACACAGCAAGCCCGAAGTGAGCAGGTACACAATAGCAAAGGAATCAAAAAGCCCATGAGCTCACAAGCAAAACGCAACGAAACGCTGTTAAGAAGAATCACAATGGAACAACAAAATTTCATTTAAGTTGACTTGAAAGAATGAGAGCACAGCTCAGAAATGTGAACAGTTCAGGTTTTGTGCTGGGTAACCAGCACAAACTTGACATTTCTTCTCAAAAGGATTCTTCTTGCCTATTGCCCCCCCCACAGTAATCTTCTATCAGAACATAAGGAGTTACATGGCCGCATCAATATTAAGAACCCCAAACTAGCAGTGTTGTTGAGGTCACAAGTGATGATAAATATGAGATAATTAAAAGCCCCACCTTACTCAATTAAGGGAATTTTCCATTGGGGATTCTGTGGGAAATTGCAAGTAAAAAGAAATGCTACACATCGTTACCTAATGATGTTAGGAAGCCTTGTGGATTTTTTTCTTCATAGCATTGTTTTTATTAACACTTTCAGTAGAATGAAAACAACAGCTAGTTTTGGCTAAAGAAAGCTGCATTTTTGACAGCAGTACCAGCATTGATTCTAAGCTTATCCTCTGCCTGGAAATGTGCATCTGGTGAACAATTAGATCATGGTAAACAGAGACTCACAGTAAAATGGTAGGTGGCTAAACGGGGGAGCCCCCTAGACTTGACATTTCTGAAGGACAGTCTGTCGAAGGCACTCGCCTCCCTTTGCCTTTCTGAAAGGAACGAGAAATGGGGAGTTTCTGGTGAATGCAGAGACAGTCTGAGATTCTTTGAAAATGTCAAATTTAACAGCATGAGGAAATGTCTTTTGAATCAGAAGATGAGAACTCAGGGGAGTTAAATTAACAACATAGCACAACATTTTACCAAGTAATAGCACTATATTTTTTCTTTTATGGAGCACTGCTCGGGGCAATATTTAATCTCTTGAGTTTAATGAACTTTTAAAACTACTCAATAAATACTCAAGGCCATGACAAGTACAATCATAAGATAAATTTAGCCCTACTCCAGCGGACTGTATCACTTTTTGTTATTAAAAAATGTTAATTTTAATATACTAGGGGACTTCATTTCTATAAAATAAGGTGTCAGGGTTTCTAAATTCATATCACAATGGTTAGTTTTCATTAGAGATGTTAAGTACGTTGTCATTTTTAATAAAAATACATGGCGAGCTCTTCTTTCTAGGCTAATAATAGAACTTTGGATAAATAGTGCTATCTATAAAATGTTCCAGCTCTCAGCAAGGCTTTCTTTAGTCACTATGGAGGTTAAGATTTCGGGGAAATTACTTAATGAATTGAATTCACATAGCTAAAGAATTCATGATGGACCTCAAAGTGCAGACAGAACTAATTATTGCATATTACTGTATTATACGAATAAAACAACGTAGCTACAATAAACAAATAGAGGCAACATCTAGGGGAGCACACAAAAAGAGTCATTCAAAAATACACAGAAATCACATATCAGATGTGATAGGAAAAACAGTAAGAAAAATAAAATCCAAGACCTGAACTGGATCAGCATTTCTGCAAGATCCTGGCACGTGTACACTGAGCACACTTAAATTACTTCATGGCTTTGGATGGATCGAAGACTACAGTAGATGGGCAAAAATCACTGTCACAGTGAAGTCAATAGGAATCTGCCATGGTTGTCAGTAGGACCAAGAGGTGTAACAATACCTCCCTTTTCTGTCCCCATTTGTGCAAACAAAGCCACTCGCACAGTAATGCCACTCACAAATAACACCTGCAAGTTGTTAAGCCTGGTAGCATGCACCCAGAATAAACACGTTAAAAGGACGTAAAAATTGATATGTCAAGTAGTCAAAAGGTAGGAGGCACTAAAACTGAGGCTATGAATGCAGGCTGTCAATTATCTCTAATTTCAAAGCATTTTTAATTAGCACTATAAAGGGCGTATACCTGAAGCTCAATTCTCAGTCCACACCGTCTAATGGCATATCAGAGTAAAAAAAATAAAAATCAAAGCATCAGGAGGTTTTGGTCAGTGGCACAAGAGTATCAAAGGAACAGAATTCAACATACACAGGTCATCACGCTGCCACACACAGCCACCCTGGTTAAGAAAGTACATCCAAGGACACCACTCATGTTGCCTTCATATAAAAATACATCGCTCCTTAAATGCCTCCAAAATTGACTAGTTTTGTATATATTCTCTCTGAGTTATCAGACATGAAGTACTAAGTAGTCTTCCCATTTATTTTTCATTACCTCCCTGAAAAATGGAGAAAATCAACTGCTGCAATTCTTTTTGAAATACATTTCTGAAAATCTGTATATTGATTTAACCTCTTTCATGCCACATTTCTTTCAATTCCCAGAAGCATACTGGAGTAAAACATCCCTATTAGCTTCAAACAGCAGCCAGGATGTACCGTCTGAGTTATGCAAGGTTCCTTCTCCTGAGAAGTATCCAGCTCCACAGACACCACATAGCATTCTGCTCGCTTTAGCTCTGCGCATTTAAGAGGCCATTATAGTTCATCTTTCCCCCAAATCAAACTTATTCAGCTTTCCCACCCCCCAAAAAGAAAATTTAGAAGCAACATGTGTTTTTCTTATATAATCCACCTGCAAGAGATCTTAAACACACTGCCCTGCATTCTGAGAGTTACATACGGCATGTCTCAGGCCGCACAGATAATCTGTACTGAAGGCACCCGCCACAAGCACTCGGGGTTACACAAAACTCATTTTGCTGCTTCCTAATTCCACCCCCCTCCTCCCCCAGCCTGATAAAACAGTTTAAACACTTTTATGGGACACAGGAGGCTGTCATTCTGGTCCACTACAGGGAGTGACAGAAGTGCCGTGCCTAATCAGTCACCACTGAAAACCGTTGTTATTCCCAGCAGTGCTCTGTCAACAAGCCAGTGGGGCCACGCGCCTGCACCTGGGCCTTCTTCATCAGCTGCTGTTGTCAGATTTAATGTGTTCTGCAGGTTTTGCCAAAGCAAAGCACTTATACTTTCTATTTTCCTTTTAATAAACCCTTCTCCCACTTTAAATGACGTTGGTTCTTGTCTGTTTGTATGAGCTGCTCCACCAGAAACACTTCCCTCGCCGACTGCCAAGATTGGCCAAGGTACGATTCGCATCTCTACAGCTCTTTTAGGATATTTACCTTTCTGTTCAGTAACACACAGCTGAAACTAGCTTTTAAGATATAAAACCATGTAGATTTAAAAAGACAGCTGATTGACACGAACCCAGCTGAACATCCAGCCAATCTCCTGAATAACCTCTTGAATCAGGAGAGCCCATTTACTTGGCATTCTCCCTGAACCATACCTGCTTTGGCAAGAGGAGGTAGATCAAACTCAACATCACCAAGACTGGAGTTTCAGTAGGAATGCTTCGAAACAGCTTTTCAGCAACAGCTTTTTAAATGATACCAATTGAAGTGCCATGTGAGAGTGAGGGGCTGTGAGGTGCCTTCATGTCCCAACCACAGCTCTTCCAGAAACCAAACTGCAGGTGGGTTCCAAAACTTCCACTCAGTCCCGGAAGGACAGAGGTCCTCACAGCCATCAGCCCTCCCACTTCACTGCACCGTCTTCTAGGATTATATACATGAAGAAGCACCTGAGTTGGAGCCACCATGCTCCACCATGCTCCTCCGTCACCTGAAGTGACTGCACAAGCTGGGTTTTCAGAGGAGGAAAGGCACAAAGTCCAGCACTTACTGAATCCAGCACAATCATACAGATGCCTTCGTCTTCCCTCCTGCGTTCCCACTTTTCAACTAAATCACTGGTGCCAAGGAAATCTGAATCACTCCTCAGGACGTAACAGCTGGACATTACAGAAAAACCCCTCAGGTTTTCCTGTAAATAAGTAAAGTGCTCTCCAAGACCATGATCTCACGCACCTATGCAGTCAGAAGTAAGTTCTTGGGAGGAAAAAAGCTACAGAAAGTCATATTTTTCCCCCACCTATGTGTAAACCCTGGCACTCAGAGTTTATCAGAGACCCACTCTTCTAATTAACCCCTCTCTGTTCCTTGCTAGTCTCAAAACCTAGACAATTCCAGGGTTTATATGGGCTTTTGCAAAAACAGCAGCACACAGTCTACTTATACAGTGTTCTTTTTAATTAACTGCTCTCTTACAAGCATTCCTATAGAACGAGTTTGCCTTTAGCTCAGCTATTCTAGTCAGTCACTATGTGCATTACTACCACCAGACACAACCAGGTAAGCCTCCCATTCATAGTTATGAGCAAGGTCTGCCCCCTTTGCCCCTCAGAGCACCAGGCAATGTGAATATAAGAAGTTACAAAATGGTTCTTAGAATCACAGAACGGTGTGGGTTGGAAGGGACCCCAAGGATCCTAGACCTCCAATCCCCCTGCCAAAGGCCAGGGCCCCAGGGCCCCATCCAACCTGGCTTTGAACACCAACCAGGGATGTGGCATCCACCACCTCTCTGGGCAGCCTTATTCTTACATATAACATTCTTATATATAACTAGTTATATAAGTTCTCACCATTAGATAACTGGAATTGCCTTCCTGGTTTTGTGAACATATTTTTACGACTGGAAAGGAGAAATTATGTGGTTTCTTCCAAGCCATAGAACCAACAGTCTTTGACCCAGTCTATCCCCTCTTCTCTGATCCCATTACTCCATGGACAAAGCTGGTGATGTGGAAGTTTAAACACTAAACACGCTGACTGCATTAGCCATACTGTACCAGGCATTCCACATACAGCTGAAATGATACGCTTTCAAGCTTGCCAATTATCGTGGTTGAACATAATGCTACCCAGAATAATTGTGTACATTCGGTGCAGTTTTCCTAAGGATCTTCTCTTTAATTACACAGGGAAGGCTGCTGATGGAGGTGATGATATGGCTTTGTCAAAATGGAGCCCATGCCATCAAACAGAGCACAAAAAGGCAACGTGACCTTTCTGCTGGGTATGCAGCAACAGACCGAAGTGAAACAAATTAGATGGAAAACAAGACTAAAAAAGGAGCCCACTATCATTACAACCATGACAACACGTAGAGAATTTACACAGAAAAACTGTTAGTTGCAATTTCCCTTCAAACACAGGCCAAATCAAACAGGTAACACCTTCAGCATTTTGCATCTCCTGAGCAGAACTAAACAAATCCTTCTGTTTGTGGACTGCAAGGTTGAGCCCTCAAGCTGATTCATCCTCAAGAAAAAAACCTTGTCGTCTCAGTGCTTGCACTTGCATTGCTTCTACCTAATATGCTGAGCTAATTTAGATGTTACCGGGCCCAACCCACATTCCGGCTTACACTCAAGGTACCTTTAAAAATTCAAAAATTTGTGCCTTTACCATGTAAAATCCATTCCTTCCAGTTTTAGATGGAGGCTTCAAGTCTCCCAGGAGTAATGGGACACAACCACTGACATTATAATTCAATAAAAGGAAAAGAAATCACATCTGTCAGTCCATCTTTACATCACAGGACCTCTTTCTTATTCCTCCTAGCTGACCTCTGCAACAAAGCTGTCAGCTTGGAAGAGCTTAATATCCTGAGAAGATAACCCCTTTAAATTTCTTCCCTGGCTCACTGACATTCTGTCAACTAGGAAAAAAACCCGGTCCAAGTTTGGGATTGCTGGGAATTCTTTCAGCTTGCTCAGTAGCATGCCAATGCCATGTGCATCTGCCCAGGGTAAACTCCCAAAGAGCCACCTCCTGTAAACTGTCAGGAGTCCAAGAACTCTGCTAATTCCTCTTAGCAGCATGCTGCTTATAAATTAGGAGAACATTTTGGACAGAGAAGATTTAATTATATTTGTTCTTTTAAATGACTGACTAGCATCATACACTGACCCCAGCCCACCTACACCTCTGTCCACAAACGTTACTGACGCAAGGACAGGAATTGCACTGTCCTTTCCCAGTTGGAGGGACTTGTAGTTCTCAACCAAAATGGTCCCAATGGATGTGATTTCACCCTGACTGCACTGAGCACTACCCACACATGCTAGGAACTAAGGAGCCCATGCATCTCAAAGGCTTTCCTTGTGTTCTTTGAGAATCTCCTCTCAATTTATGGCAGTCATGATTAAAAATAAATTTAAAAAAAAAAAAACTGGTTTTCTCTCTGTCCTCTCCAGCTATGTATGAAAGCAAGGTACTCACTTCTGTCTGCACGTCAAATAAAGAGCTAGAGCCTAGGTACCCAAAGTGAGCCACTGATAGAGTCCCTGCTCAAAACACTGACTGTGGCAATGACTCAGTATGCTGGCAAGAAGACATCCTGCCCCTTGTAAGATGTCACATTTGACAGCACAGGTGTCTTCAAGGCCCCTGTGCTCAAGGTCAGCAGGGTCCAGAATCCCAAGTCCCACTTCTCACAAATCTGCCCCCACTCCAAAACCTCTCGCTGCCCCATACGAAATAAAGGTTGGTGACACTGCATTTCTCAGTGTGGACTAAGTATAAAGCATTTATTTACACAAGGGAGGTGGTAACCATATGAAGTTAAGGAATTTATCTAAGGCTAAAAAGTTACTGCTACTAATATCGGAGAAAAAACATGATTTTGGAAAATTAACATTTGGGTAATTAGCTACCATCCAACCTAACACTGCTTATCATTCCTGACTTTGCTGCACTTTAGCTGAGTCTTTGCCATTAAAATCATTCAGTCTCAGGACCAGAATCAGTCTTTCATTATCTGAAGCCCGTTTAACCAAATTCACCACTATCTCTTTTTAAGCAAAATACAGCTTTTTACTTTTTCCCCCCCTCTGCCTCAGCTGCACAGTTTCCAATCACCTTTTACATGGTTGCAATGTCAAACACCGAGTGGGTGATAAAGAACCAGGAATGAAAAAAACTCCAGGGAATAGACTGACAATTGAGAAGATGTTATTTGTTAAGTTGTATTAAGTGAATATATGTAATTCGCAAGTTCAGTCCTAAGTCCCGGCATCTGCCCTTTGCTATGCTGACAGTGAGGTAAGAAACCCCTAATGAGCCACCCAAAATATTGGCTACTTGGCAATAAGGATGTTTTCAGAAATGCATCTAATGGGCAAATCTGGATATACTGCAGGAATGGAAGAACAGCACTTGAACTTGCCTGCTGTTGGTGCAGTGGCATATTATTGTCAGTCTTTGCTGTGCATGGAAAACTGCATGAAACTTTTTGGAGAAGAACTTAACAGGGGCTGCAGGGCAAGTCTCTTTTTACTCTGAAATTTGCTGTATTTCTAATAACAGGCAGGGAAACACCACACGTTTAGTGGATCTAAGGACACACAAGGAACACAATTACCAGCTCCTGACATGAGGCTTTGCAGACAGAGATTGCTAGATTATTATGGCTCTATCAAGGAATACAGCATTATAAACTTAAGCAAAAGGAGTGGGATGAAGCAGAGGCAACAATGATTAATGAATGAACAGTGTCCACTCAACCATTGAGGCAGTAATAAAGGTATTAATTTGGCTGCAAACATTAAAATATGTACAGTAAGATGGATTTTAGAACAGTGCAGTGTGGCATAACCTTAATACAGTACATTAAAATCATTCATTACAATGAATAAATAGCTTAATGAGATTTGAAACATCTAGCACTCTCTGTGTAAGTGGGTGATGAAGTGAAGCCTGATATCAGCACCACTGAACATAAATTATGCAGAAGTAATATTTTAATGTCATCTATTCACTGGCATTGTTGTTTTTGTTAAATATTCAAGTGTACATCTTTCTAGGACAACATCAAATTAGTCTGGACAACAGTTTACAACAAGCTCACCTACCATAGCCTGATCTGCATAAAGCTAAACAAAATAAGAACATGCACATATAGTCCGGCTTCCTCTCATCAATTTACATCTTTCCAGGGGTTTAATGTCTCATTTTGGGGTGGTTTTTTTGTTGCTGGTAGTGGATTACTTCCTAAAGTTCAGTTGCCACATTAAACATGGCATTCTCCCTTAAACAGCAGGAGTATGTAATATACCGTGTTAAACTGCAGGGGTATAGGATGAACTGCTGGAGCACTTTTTTCCCCCCTATTAATTTAAACAACTTATTAACAAATCAAGCCATTTTATTTAAATTACGCGCCTAACCATGTAATTAGTTAAGTAAAACCACTTAAAGCACATTTTTCTTCCCATTTTAGGCTGTGAAGTTGGAGCCATTATATGCTAAAGCAGAAAGAAAAGCAATTACTTTAACAATGATTTTTTAAAAAGGCTGGTACACAAGTTCTGTGCAGCACAGAGAAGGCTGTGGATTTTGTTTAATGATCACTTATTTCTTTGCTGTGTACAGACACAGCTCTGAATTTTGGATTAATTTCAATAAATATAAAAATCTTTATTCTAACTGTTCCAAAGCACTTGTTTTTTACATTTGGAAGTGCAGGATTACTCATGCATGGCTGCCTGTCAATTAATCCAATATCACCCTGTGGATTTTCCCATTTGTAATTGGAAAATAGAGCTTTTCTGGTTCTCTGCAGAAAAAGCAGACATTTAACTACAGGTAGTACTTGCAGTGGCAATGCACACATTTATCCAATGTTTATATATAAAATAAAAATCCTATTTCCTCCAGAGATAGTTAAAGCATTTTTTGGAGGTTATTTTCCTGCCTCTGGTATTAAATGGAACTTTTATAAATGACAGAAGTTAGAAGAGCAGCAACGGGTGAAAGAAATTAACAGTCTTAACAGCAGCAGTGTAATTTCTTGAAACAGGGCAAAACACACCGGAGAATATTAAAGGAGGATTTCAGGATTACTTTGGGGTTTTATCAAGGATGCAATATTTTACTTTGTCACTTACATGCTCCTCTACTTACTCTCCTAAAAGCACTCATTTCATTCTTTCTGCTTGAGGGAAGAAAAGAGTTTGGGGGTGTGTGTAGGAGACTGATCACCAATCCACACTTGCTGGGATAGCCTGTCAATCAAATACGGTATTTGTTGTGATGTTTGGCATTCCTGGTGGGTCACCAACCTCTCGGGACCCTGGGCCACGACTTTTACCAGGGCAGAGAGAAATCCAGCCTTTGGCTTTTCGGTTTCCAGCTCAAAACATCCCCTTCCCTGGGATAGGAGTACAGGCTCTCCAAAGCAGCCAGAGGGTTGGGGGAGTGGAGTCACCCCAAGGTTGGAGGGACTGGGAATTGCCAACACTGCCTGAGAAGAAACTGCCTGCTGCAATGTATTCTTTAACAGAAACTTACCTTCATTCCAATGCAGATTGATAGCAATTCTTTTCAGTTTTCTCAGAGGGCCAAATCCTGCCTCAATGACTGAGAAAAACAATTGGTCAATTCCAATAGAAAGCCAATTTTCCTTTCTGGGCCCCATTAAAGGTACTGAAGTAGGATTTCCTATAAAGTTATTCTCAAAAGCACATGTGAATTGCTGATCCCCTTTGCTCACTCCCCACAAGTACCAGAAATAGAACAAAAATGCCCCAGAGGAGTAGCTGGCCAGGACATCAGTGGGAGACAGCTACAGCGGGATGGGCCAATGCTCACACAGCCAGGCTGCATGAAATCAAATGGAAAAGCTGATGGATTACTTTGAACACTGACTCCCAGACCTCCTACATATTCAACACACACAAAAAAAACCCGAATAAAGATTAACCAAGTGTATATTCCCTACAGTGTCCTAGAAGAACTTGGTATTTTACCAAGTTCAAAATCCAGCAAGTTTTATCATATGGCACCTATTTATCAGCCATGAAAGGATATGGAAACAGTTATCAGCATGCCCTTCCAGTTCTCCATGCTTACTCTCCCACGTCTCTTGGATTCATGAGGTATTTACACACAATTATTCACATCCCTTCTTAAGTTATGTCCTAGAAACAATTCTTACACATACTTTAATCACTGGCTATTTGTTCGGAGACTTCCAGTTTTACTGGATACCATAACACCAACCAGTCAGTGCTACAAAGGTCACAGTACAGCCACAACCCCAGTTCAAAGGGTTTGTACTCAAGAGGATGCTATAGGGCAGCACTTGACCTTTCAGGATGCAAAGAGGTCCAAAAAGGAGCAAACACTTCTGTCCTCATTCAAGCAAGCTGCACTGAGAGGTCAAGTATCCCAGCATCCCATGTTCACTACGGGGTTCAGAGAAGGAAAACAAGTGAACCCAGACCTGAATGCTATCAGGGAACTTGTCAAAGTCTCATTTCCAAACTTCACAGAAAGCACAACAGCTCTGACACAACTGGAGAGCAGTCACTGACCAAGAAGAGGTTAGGAGATTTACTTCTGAAGCGCACACAGCAGCCTATGTTGCATGCTCCAGTAAACCAAATACAATTTAATGTACAGATTCACAAGAAGGGGAAAAAAATGTATCTCAGAATGTGACTCAGTGCCAGAATTTTCATTCCAGAAAGTAATTTTGGAGAAGATAAAAACCACAGAGTTCAACTCTGCCGTAGCATAAATAGGTGTTTACCTTCAAAGGCAGAACTCACGACAGCAGAGTCACCTCAACTACCACAACAGCATTAACATCACCTAATTATTCATCAAATGCAGCAGTGCTGCTTGCTGACCCAGTCAAACATCTTTTCTCCTCGACGCTCAGGCTGTCCATATCTCTGGAAAGCACAAATGTGGTACAACAGCTGCCGTGACGGGCTGGGGACTTGTGTTTGCCGAATACATCCCAACCCGATTACACGCTTCAGCGGCTATCGTGTTTCAAAATTCAATAGAAATTAATTCCTTAACAATGAGGGCAATTAAAAGGTCTGCATACTATAAAGTAAGAATACCTGCTGGCACATCAACATGTTTTTTCCAGCATTGCCAACAGAGCTGTAAACAAACAAAGCTGAAACCCAACGATATTAAAAGAAAGACATTAAGCTCTGATTAGGGGACCCTTAATATGGTTAATGAAACAGTTACTAGTTTAATACAGTATTAACTCCAGCACAGCTTGTTGTACAGTAAGTTACATGTAGTAACTAAATTTTGTCCCCTAATTAAACGGCTTAATGTGAAGTAAAAAAAGAAAGCTTTCATTGTATTTGTGGTAAGACATTATTGTTGAAAGTTTCAAAACAATCGACGCAATCAGCATTTCTGCAGCTTATCTGCAGCCTTGTTTTCACCATTCAATACTATTCGCTTCAACCACGCTTGAAATCTGAGCAAAACAAAAATAACGGTCATCAAAAAATATGCTGATGAATCAGCGGACCAACTGTAGTATCTGGGAAGCAGCAATTTTCTGAGAGCAAAGTCAGGTAAATTGGGGTTTTTAGAAATAATTCAAGAATACCATGATGACCTAATGCTGGCTTCCTACTCTTCATACCAAACAATCAGAAGAGCCACACATGGTTTTGCTCACTACGCCCTAAATACCACCGCACATCACCATTCAATCCCAGTGCCTGCAGGAGATGGGAGGATTTACACCACGCCACACCAGAACTAGAGACACCTAAAAGGAGAGGCAGAAATTTAAAATTAAAAAATAGTAATAAAAATATGGAAATGGCCTGTCCAAATCCAGAAGGAAAGCCAACGGAAAGGCTGGAAGAAAGCACTGTGCTCCCTGCAGAATGGGTCTGCCTACTCCAGACCTGACTGCAACCTTGAAACTGAATTCCCCCTCCTAACAGAAATAGCATGAAAAGCCTTCCCGTTAGGTAAGTTTGTCAGAATTAAACCGTTACCTTTTTAGACCCAAGCAGCCAAATTAACTCAGGGAGCAAAAGAAAGGAACAGCAATTTTGTTGAAAGTGGGCTGGCGTGCGCAGTCATCTGGCACAGCTCCTGGGTGACCGCCAGAACAGTCTTCTTGTGAAATACTTCTTGTAAAAACACTTCGGCCAATGTAAATTCCTACAACATGTCCCTTTTTTTTTGGTGACAGAAATCCTTTGTGCCTTAATCACACACGTAAGTAAAAGTCGTACTTCAAATCAGCGGTGCCTGCGCTATTGTAACTATTGCAGCTAATGTACAGGTAATCAAGATACCTATATTTAAATACAGAGCACACAGTAATCTCTACAAAGGCAATACATTCTCCCCTTCCTTGAAAAACTCCCCAAACTTCTAAGCGTTCACGCTGAACATCTATTGGCTCTGACGTATCTTCTCAGCAGCTGGCTCGGACCCCTGAAGAAACCTCCCACCGTAATAAGACAAAAATAAAGGTAGTACGACAAAAGTGCCTTTCCTTACCCCAACAGCTGGCTTTAACTCATTTTCAGTCACTGAACAAGCTAGCACAGGTGTGGAACGTTTCTGGGAAACTTGGTGGCATGCAGATAAATGAAAATACCAGCTTCCTGCAGCTAACAATCACGCAGAATGGCATCTGCGCTGGCTGCCGCCACCGCCGTCAAAACAGAAACCACAGGGTGTCATCAGAATTCAGGTGGAGTGCGCGTGGTGGCTTTCCTTTCCATAATCATTTTATTAAACAGTTTTCAAGATAGCTAAGCCAGTGCTTTAGCAGTGCACAGGCTGTGTTGTCTTGGGCCAAACCTTCTAGCATTGAATCAAAAGAAATTTATGTCTGATGAGTTATCATTTGGGGAGGAATAATCATATTTAGGTATTTCTTCAAGACTAGAGTAAGCAAATTGCATCACCTTCACTGAGCCTGGGCAGATTACTGGCATGGCTTGTCACGTTTGACCCACAGTCATGAAGCCACTGCAGCTCAACTCATCTTTTAGTGGAGTTGATTATGATAATACAACATAGGAAAAAACCCCAGTGGTCACAAGCGAGACCTTCTCAGAGCCGAAGCTTCATGAAGCATGGGCCAGGGAGAGGGCTCAAAATTCATGAACGTTTTCATAAACAGGTCTTCAAGCTACATAAGAAATTAGACCTCTAACTTTGACATATGACTTCTTGCAAAGCATCATAAACTCTGACTAGAAAGAGATTTAAATTGCAGCCTAGCTAGAAAAAGTCATCGGTCAGCACAAAACAGAATCTAGCCATTTCGGTGTCGGATTAGAAAACACAGGACTACATCCCAAAGAGTTCCATGGGCCATTATTTCATTTCCCTGTCCAGAAGTGAAAGGATCTCTGAAACCAAGCTACACAGCCAAATACAGATTTTACTCGCTGAAGACAGGCACAACTAAAAAGGCAAACTTTTCTCAGAAGCCAACCTTAAATCTACACGCTCTTTAATGTGGTTAGGTTCAAAACTGAAGCATATTTTTCTACTCACTAGTACCAACATGTGCTTCAAAATATCTAATCAGGAGAAGTTCTGCACCAGGGACAGATGCTAGTTCTACATGCCAACTGGCCTGTGTTTGCAAGCCACCCAGCCCAGAGATCTGCTAAATCCTCTCTCCCCATCGTTATCATAAAGGTACTCCCTGAGAGACAGGATCCTTTTTCACTAGGTCTTGCTCTATAAACACACACTTAAATAATTAGGCTTGCAAGTCCTTATGCTCAAACTTGTGGCTTTTTTCAGTTTGAAGGAAACAACCACTCTCCTAATTCCTCTTCGGACCAACTTCAGGATCTCCAGGAATGCTGGAGACCTCAGTAAACAGAACTTCCTCCTAATCATTTGTCAGGAAACTGAAAAATTTTTCCACCAGGTTTGATCACCTGAAGAGAGACAACTTCATATAAATTAAAAAGTGCCTTGCCATTGCAGGACCAGCCCCAAGGGGAGATTCAGCTCCTGGAAAAGCACAGCATTGCTGGGATAAGACTGAACACTGACCTTTGTTTCCTTTTTCTGCATTGCAGAACCTCAATATTGTTTTTAACCTGTGCTAAGACACAAACATTTTCTCAGAGCAGGGGAACTCTTTCATTTTTTTTGAGAAGTAACAGACAAACAGCACTTGTTTACGCCATCAGAATGAGGGACACAGGAGGTCTGGGGATCATATCTGGCAGATATATGATCTTTTGGGCAATCCCCTTAGCAGCTTATTTCCTCACTGCCAATGAAGCAAGCAGATCTGGAAATACCAGCACTAACAAAGCCTGGCTGCCTTGTCATTAATCACAACCTTAGACAAGAGCTTCCCACAGTTGAACCAGGTAGAAGGCTTTGCCACATCCGTGCTGCTGTGCCGAATAAGGTATAAGATACATTATGGAGTTTCCCCTTTGGCAGAGCTTCCCTCTTATGCCCACCTATAATCCTCATGGGGACTTTATTATCTTTGACACTTCTATTTCTTGCCAGCAAAACCTAGATGTGGGCAGTGAAGCTGGCCAGCTGGTTGAAATACCATTGGTAAATCAATAAAAGAGAGAGGCAAGGGGCACTTCAGCTTTGTTTCCTTAAAACAGGCTGAAAAGCCCCTGACGCAATGCTGCCTACCCACAGCACAGAGAAAATAAATTACTTTACAGTCTAGCTCTGAAAGAGACAGTCAACATGAGCTTTAAAATTATTTCTTTTTATTTTCAGCATCTAGACAGCCCATTTGTATATGAATTTAACAGACATTCCCTCCCCCAAGGTACACCTTCACCCAAGATGATTTTGCCTAAGCAACATGGCAGGAGGAGAGCTGAATCCATCTGACCTTTTACTTTTAATTAAATTCCCCTTATATCTACCACTCCTTTTCCTCCGCTTGTTATTTTCCAAGTCAGAATAGATGTCTCATAAACATACAAGCTGTTTTGGTTCTTGGGGCAGGGGTGGGACAACAGCAAGTTGTTTACTTGGCATTTCTAATGAAAAAATAAAAATAAAATCAGAACAACAACCTGAAGAATAGATGGGCCCACTTTATTTGCAAGCACAAACATTTAAATTGCCCCCACAGCCCAGCCACACATACCTGGACATTTTTCACAAACTCAATTAAACGCTCCAGTGCTTTTCAATATTTTTTGGTCGTCAGTGTAACGAGATGCATGCATACAGAAACCTCTGCCTTTCCATCAGCCTTTTCATCTGGTCCCATTATTTCAGTGATAGTGCCATGCTTTGTGACATAACAACACAGCGCTACACAACTGGCCATGACGAGCCACAGAATGCATTTTCATGGTATTAAGGCTCACTTCAGGTGGGAGTCTTGTAGGTTCCCCCCATGCCTAACTGGGGAAGCTTCTTGCAGGCACTTCATATTAAGCTTTTCCCAAGAGGCTAAAGGCATATGAAAATATATAAAATCCCCTCAAATCCAAAAGTTTGTTCAGACTCAGCAACACAGGTGGTTTTCCTTCCTCAACAGAACTATTTCACTAATTCGAACTGCAATCTGATATTTCCCCCTCTACTTTTTTTGTTGGAAGAATTAAAGCTGAAAGATCTCCTATGGCAAAATTTTCTTCCCCCCCTTTTTTGTTTTTCACTTCTGAATTAAGTAAAATTTCTGCTCTGGGCCCCATTTCATGCTCCATTCAAATAAAGCTATTGGCACATTGCACAAAAGTTCCTTTTTCAGAAGTGGGAAACCTAAACCGGAAAGGAACTAGGGCTATATTATGAGATTATTAAGGAAACATTTGTCTTTAAACCACCTTAATTCCCAGTTTGCTGCTGCACTGTAACACTAGGCTCATTGCTTTCTCTCTGCCTGCAGCGCAATAGGTTGTGCGAGTACCAAGGGGACTGAAGTAAATTCTTTGTTATGTCTACACAAAGTAGTAAATGAAGCATGCAGCTCAAACCTCTCCTGCAGTGGCCAGATCCTTAGTGCCTTTCCCTTTGGAGTGGGAGATTTAATGCTATTTTCTTTCCCATATGCTTCATCTTTCAGCTTTAGTGTACAAGGGGGAAAAAAAAAATCCAAAGGCTTCATTCTGCGTTAACCGCTCCCTTCAGATTCCAAGACATGTCTTGATGAAAGCTCAGTTGTGATGGAGTAAAAATCAAAAGAGGAAGAAATTTCACCCTGTGAGATGATACTTAAAAGGAGAGGTGGGAGGGAAAAAGCCTCGGAAAGAAAGTTCGTTATTGAGTAATTAGTCATAATCTCAGATAAGACAACAGATCAAACAAGTCCTCTTAAAAGAGTTGCTAGGGAAAAAAGCAAGCAGCTTTCCATGAGGGTTTACAAATAATGTTTAAAAAATTAAAAAGCAGAAACATTGGCAAAGTTTTCCACCAAAATTAAAACAAATCATGCAGTTGTCTCAGCTGAGTTTCAGGATGAGAAATGGGTCTGGGAGAACTCTGAGATGGGAATAAGCTCTTCCCCTTCTGCCCCAAACACAGAGCTCACAGAGGTTTCTGTTACACAGGGATTTCCAGGTACCTTCTGTGGGGCTGTCTAAGCTACCCACAGGAGCTGGGTTGGGGGGGACATGCAGGCAGGGAAGTCCAGGGTCCCAGGAACCAGTCCCAGCATGCTGCTACTCCCTGAGAGCTTCACAGGAGATGTCTTTGCTTTCTCCCTCTGATCTCTCACCACCAGGTTAAAACACACAAAACTTCAACACAAGTAACTGGGAATTCTACATTTTTCCCATCATCACACACCACAGGGACAACAGTTTGGAAGAAACCTTTGTGTACCTGCACTCCCCACTGCCTTAAAACCTGAGCCTACTTTATGACTTTAATTTCCACAGGTCCTATCCGTGAATCCAGGAACCTGCATCTATCAGCTCACAGCCAACTCCAGAAAATTAGTTGGAGAAGCTGGGCTCTAAACTTGTTGGGCTGAACAAAGCCTTAAGAAAAGACACATCCTAAACTTGGCATCCTTGTTTTAAGCTGCATCCCTCATGGGAGACATCCATACAACATCCGAGTAACTTCCCAAACCCAAAATAGCCACTCTCAATTTATCAACTAACACTTACCCACTTGCCAGATGCTTTACCTCAGATGGCAAGTTTTGTTTTCTATGGGAGCAAAAACTCAGATAAAAACCAACTATAAATATTTTAATTAGAGATTTTTGTCATATCATGAAAACCTAATTAAAGGGCTCGTTACACATGAGAGCAAGAGTTATCTAAATAAAGCTGGTGGCATCTTGCCCCACACTCATTACAGGCCCCAGGTAGACAATCCACTCCCAGTCCCAAGCCAGCACGGCTTGCCAGGCTCTCACAGAGGTTGGGTTGGAACTATCTCCCAGCAGTGTAGGAGGGCTCTCCTGCAGCAGCAGGGGCACCTGGACCACTGGCTTGGGGCAGCAGAGCCTCCATCAACAGCAGCAAACCAAAGGCTCCACAAGGAGCAAAAGGGCTGGTGCTATCATGGTGGACCAATTCACTAAACCATCCACTGTCTGAGACAGAGTAACTGCAGGTTGTTCCAACTCTCCGCTGCCTTTTGTGCCATCCTTTTGTTTGTGTTATTCTGACATCTAAACAAATTTCAGAGAAATAAACATGTGCTCACTTGGATGGCAGTTTGTTTCTTTTTAAAATAAATGTTTCTCAGATGATACTTTCCCTGCGTGATGGAAACAAAACACAAACCAAACCACCTTAATTTTTTGTTTGTTTTCTTAGAATAGATTTCTAAATCGTAACTTCAAAAAGGCTACAAGCAAAAACTATTATGTTTCAGCTTAATTGCACGTCTGACCTCCTTTATAAATGCTTTGCCCCTTTCATGCAGGGTACTATTACGTTTCCAGAGGTGATTTGGAGTTTAAAGCCAGGAGTCACTGCCTGACCTTCTGTGCATCTGTTCAGATTCATTTCCCAGCCATTACATTCTGCCATGCCCTCCGCTCATACTAGTGCATGGCGACACTGAGGAAGCAGTGACCCAGGCCATGGATCAATCCATGGTCACAAGAATCAAACCAGAAAAGGTGAATTTGGGAACATTTTTCCTTCAGATAGATCATTACACATATTTTATATGTTGCAGATTTATTACATGACTCGTTTCAGCTCTTATTTAAACGCTTTTACCTCTAGAATATTTTTGCCAACACTGTCCTTCAGGGCAAATTAATAATCCAAAAGTTAAAACAGAAAACACAATGCAAGTTATTAAACAAGAACTTCAATCTATATGATTAAATGGGATTAGGAATCCCAGGTCTGTTGCCTTAATCTAAATCCTGAAGTACTCAAAATTTATGAGCGACATTGTGGACCGATGGGCCCAAAGCAGCCATTAAAGACAGGGCACAGCTTGGTAGAGGCAAGATAGGATTGGGACTGAACATATAAGGTATAGAACTAGAAAAACACATCCACACAGAAATTGGAAGCAAATGGGCTTTGCACTGTGGGAATAGACCTTCACGTCTCTGCTGGGTTTCATCATGCATGTGGTTTTACTGAAGGAGGCGACTCCAGCCAGCAGACAGGGATTATCAGTTGAAATGGCTTGTGCTATTTATTGCACTACACCAAACTTGGAGTTTAGATTTCCTAAACTAAAAGGATTCGACTAGTTGGTGATGCAAGTATCTTCACTGCCTCAGAGCATCTTACACATACATTAACAGGCACAGAACGTATTTCTGTTCCCAGTTCCATACCTGGGTGATGGCATTCAGTGTTTGTTTACAATGGATTGAGTTTTTTTTTTTTTGGGGGGGGGGGGGGTGTTTGGTTTTTTACAATCAATACAAATTCATTTAAACATAAAGCTGTGGCACATTGCTATTTGCTATCTCTTCTCAGATAGGCAACAAATACTTAAAAGGCAAAGCACTCTTTAAGGGAGCTGACACTGTATGGATCTACCGAAGGCATGAAGAAATCAATACGAGAATGAAGAGCAGATGAACCGAGGCTGGGCAGGAAGAGAGAGCACTCCCATGGAAAGTAAGTTTTCCCCAAAATCATGAAAATAAGATCAGAACTTTTTTTAACCCAGTTGATGCCATTGAGCTTGATACAGGTCCCCTAAAGGGCAACTTAAATAAATCAAAATATTGCACACAAACAGATTTCAAGTAGCATTTTACTAACAGAAAACTACAGAAGGAAGCATACTGTATCCATTTATCTGACTTCAAGAACAACTTAATTTTGATTTGAGCATTTATATTCTGGCCATTTCCTTTTCCTCAAAATGCCTGCTTTCCAGAAAAAGGTTAAGTAACAAAAGCAATTGTTCCACTTAAAGGAATTCATAGGAATACATGTGAGTATTTCAAACAGTGATAGACACGGGCATTGTTGTAACACATTTATGCATTAGTTAAATACAGTTATTAGGCTTTATACAGGACTAAGAGAGTGACATTCCTTGATGTGCTACAAAGGCAGGCAGGAAAAAAAAAAATCTAGTTGACCCTTTTGACCCTAATATCCATGAATCCATCAACTTTATTTTACATGCTCTAGACTCACCAGCTTTACCCAGGTTTATAGGATAAGGAGCAAAATCTATGCACCAAGGTCTTCATTGCTTCAAGGTTAGACAACTCTCAATCAATCAGCATACCTCCAACTGGTTACTGTTCAGCCAGGATAGCTGAAGATAGTGCTCACACACTCAGTACTAACAACAGAAATAAAATCCTTACTTAAAACTCCATATTTGATTTCCTATGAAGTGACCTTAAAGCTTTAATGTGGAAGCTGCTTTACTGGTCCAGGAATAAAGCAATTTCTTTATCCTCTCTGTGTACCAACACGGCCAGAGCTGAGCAGCCCCAGCCTGCCTGGATGATGTTTAGGGAGACATTTTTGGTCACAGAATCCAGAACATGTTCCAAGAGACTGGACCAAATCAGGAGAGTAGTGCTCAGCTCACCCTAATTACCAGCCTTGGGAACATACAGCACTTGCAGGCTTTGCTACTCCAATTTATGCAACAACTTAAATATCAAGGTGCCATACAAGATTAGGGAATTGCTACTTGTTAGGAATCAGCAGAGCACTGTGCATGTCCCACCCCAAGCACTGCAGTATGCTTTGGACTTCTGGTGGTTTGTACACTTAGCATCCAAGCTGCACATTTCCTCCAAGTGATGCACTAATAACATTATTGCTCCTTAATGGCACTTTTGATTATATAATTATGCCAGAAGCCTCATAGACATGGAAAATATATATGCACTGGCATTTAATTGCTTTATGATCATGACTATAATCACAAATGAAGACCTTCCAGAACCGAGAGCCAACTGAGGCTTTTACTCATCCGGATGTACCTATCACCATAATAAACACTCCTTGGAAGTCTCCCATGTGCTCTGCTGTATTTTAAGTATTAGCTATCAAAGAGACTCCTTTATGCATTTGGAGAGAGTGGTTGCTTTGGTACAGAGCAGTTTCCATTTCTCAGGATGAAGCCCACTGAGCAGTAGGATGAATGAGTGCAGATACAGGCACTCCCACACAGCAGCTTCTAGGACACCCTTTGAGGCAAGCTGGCCATCCCATAACTCAGGGAATTGTGCTGCCTGCACTACAGCACGTGCTTTTGCACCTTCACAGCTGCAGATGAGCTTTGCCCAGCAAACACCCTGCACTGGGGCTGGCTGGAGCCAGCCTGAGCTTGCCCACACACTTGTGCCCAGCCTGGCAGGCGGTTCCCCATCTTCTCAGGCCTGAACACCATCCCCATCCCACTGTGAGCATGGACCTGAGAGCAAGTCCATGCAAGTTGACAGCACAGAGCCAAGCAATATTAGTATCTCAGTAAAAATGTTCCAGGCTGAGCCCCCAAAAGACCACATAAATAATTAAAAAAACACAAATAAATGTATTTACATAGAAAAATCAAAGCCCCTCAAAGAAAAAACAAAACACCTCCACTACAATGTACTGAATTAGGATTATTTTTAAATTAAGTATGGCTTGCATACATAGTAGGAAAAAAACTATTTAAGTTCAAAATCCATAATTTTAACAAGCTCAGTCCTTGGAGTTGGATCCCATTTTACAGAGCTGTAATTGAATATCAACTTCTCCTAGATGAAAAACTGGGAGAACTCTTTTCAAGGCTATTTGAAGGTAAAAGTTATTTTGCATGAAAGCAACAATTAATTAGCACTCAGCAAGGTTCCCTCTACTCTATGCTGTGAAGTAAAAGCAGGTCACTTCTGCAGCCCCTCACACCTGTTACAGGTCACCGATTCTTACCTGAACACAGTATCTTATTTGCTGTTTCAGCACCTCAAGGTTAAAGCCTATTTTCCTTTAAAAAAAAAATAGAGAGTAAATTTCTGGATATGACTGTACCAAGGGAAGAAATCAGAGACGCTTCTGTTTGAGGGCTGGAAAAATTCAATCCCTGCTACAAAACTCGTATGTTTTTAAAAACTAGCCATTTGTTCTGAGTTGGAGAGCTACAAACCATGCAATCAGCACAGTTTTCTTTAGGCTGCACACAAGCCCACATGTTCCTCTTCATTTCCTTTTTCCCTGGAAGGACACCTTCAACAGGAGGGTCACTGTGTTTGTCCTTCTTTAAGGTCTTGCTTGGGGAAGACAGATTCTTCTCTGCCTTTACTGACTGAGAGAGGGGGCAAACTCCATTTGATTAGTTAAGACAGCTGGCTGCCAGATTTAAATTATTTGTATATCAGTATTGATGCTGCTCCACATTTAGTGTAAATGTAATTATCATTAGGGCACTCAGAGCTATCAAATGAGAGTACTTCGAGGAATGTCAATGCTTAAGTAGAAATAAATGCATCCACGCAGACACAGAGGTGGACTTGGGATAAATTCTTGGGCTCTTTTCCCCACCAAATTTCCCTGTATGTGTCTCCACTCTCACTTTCTCACACTCCTTACAGCACAGCTAGCTGGGACAAGAGTTCAAATCCATAGAAGACAAGCTTAAAATTTCACCCATTGCTGGATGTCACTTCACCTGGAGCTGTGATAGCCCTCATGAAATTGATAACATGACACACTGAAGAGTCAGGAAAGGCTCCAGTACCATTTCCATCTACACCCAAGAACCTCAGCCTTGCATCTGGAAAGGAACTCGGTCTAGTTCCTCTCCATAAACCCACACATAACTACTCAAGGGTGCTGGGTGAAAAGGCTTGGAAAGGTATTCATGAGAAACCTGGAGCAAAGAAATTTCCAGGGAGAAAGCTGGTAATATGTGGGAGAACTTGAACTTTTGTGATGCTACCCCTCAAGGAAGATTTAGGAACCGGGCTGCTCAGTGGTCATACCCCAGGCTCTGTCAATAGCAAATGCAGACCCGCTGGCTAGGATATGAGACCATGATACGGGAAGAAATAAAGGTGTAGGACGTGGGTCTACCAGGAGTTTCCTGTATGACTCTTGGCAAGTTTTAATTGAGACTCATTTCACTCACCCTGACCATAGACAGGGGAGCCTGTACCAGCCTCCACTAACAACAGACACACATACCTTCAAGAAGCATTTAGATCTGCCTACCTGGAGAGGTCAAACAACATCTTCTCCCTGCTGACCCAGAAGAGAAGCTCAAAAAACTAGCATCAGCTACATCCCTAACCCCTCATGGCTAACGCTGGAGGAGATAAATACCTCAACCAGGAAAGGGGGCAAGGAGCAGTACCTGATCCCCCACCAGAGCTGGGAGGCCAAGCGACCCAAGATGGATGGTCTGTGGAGTCTGCAGATGGATTACTAAAGGAGGTTAGTGGGACAGGTCTCCACAGAGCTCCAAAGTACTGCCAAGCTGTCTTCTGAAGATAAAATTTCTTCCAAAGAAACAGAACTGCAAAGACTGAAACTAGACCCCCAAGCCAGATCCCCCCTACTTGACTCTGGTCAAACCAAACCACCACCAAAACAGAATAAGCCAAGCCAAAACAAAGACTCCAAGCTGCCTTGCTTTACTCTAGCACTTCACTCGGGGAAATGACCACAAGCTGCAAACTGAAGATGATTTCCAGCTTCAAAGAAAAAAAAAATTACTCTGAAAAGCAAGAATTTAATAAAGCCACTAGAGCTTTTTTCATTGCACTATTAGTTAAGATTTTTGAATACATAAATGAGAATTATTTGACTGACAGCCTCTTTATCAATAGTATAATCAGCTTTCTATTGTTGGAATAAGTCATTTATTTCAACAGTAGAAACATTTATTTCAGCTGTAGAAATATAACCCTATTTATTTCCAATCTGCAAAGTAACCCTTGGTAGTATAAATGAATTTAAAGAGAAAGGAGATTTCTTATCTGCAGAAAGCAGCAACAACACTAGCAAAGGACAATGGGCTGCATTTTTATTAATGCAAACACTAACCTTCTATTTCCACACTTGAATTTCTAGCCTCAGAACAATATTAATGCTTACAACAGAACTAAATTTATTATAATAATACATTATTTAAGTATTGGGACATTTATCTATTAACATATCCTTTTACCTCCTTAACGTTAATATTCTCAGCCTGCTCACAACTTTCAAGGGCAAGTCTGCTTCACCACCAGCTGTCACCATTAAAAAATTCTTTGTATTTATGAAGAAAATGAAAAGTAGCAAGCTCTGTCACAAAAGCTAGACAGAGAACATACTTTTGCATACAGTCATGTGCTGATTCCTACTTGACTGAACACGATCATATTTTTAGGTACTATAATTAATAGCTAACAGCTTTAAAAGTCTCACTAAATATTCATTATTAGAGGGAAAATTGAAAAGGTCTAATCCATTTTAAACGTCTCTGACAACTGCCATTAAAGCATCCTTCTGCAATTTGTCACAGATATTTATATTTAGTCAGCAAAGAGATGGATCGTAGGAGTCCACATCCTGTGTTGTTCTTCCTCTTTGTTAAGTATGAGGAGAAGTGTCAAATGTTACAAAAACACCTTACACCCTTCACTCCTCTCCAAATACTGGTACTGGTGTGTGACAGGGGGGTGTGCCTTCTGCTAAGGAAGTACGGTCTGCCAGCCCTTAAGACTGTACAGTGTGTATATATGTTTAATTTTTTATTATTTTATTTCAAATGCTGCCCAAAGGGCTATGGGGATGAGTGGAGTGGCAGCACAGAAACACAGAGCCACCACTTCATTTCCTGCTGCTTGGCCAAGAGGGACCCTTCCCTCTGCACAGGCAGAGCCGGCTTCACCAGGAGCTTGAAGCTGCCCTTCTCTCCTGGCAAGGCTCATTCTCCTAATGGCCCAAGAAGATGCTGCAAATGTCAATCCTGCCCCTAAACAATAAAACCCGTGCTTGCATTTTCATAACAATTAATACTTTTTCCCTGTTGCTTAATATAGGCTTCAAAAGCCAAGGGTTTAGAAGTTCATTTTGCAATTAATTGAGATTGTTTGGCTCCAGCAAGAAGCTTTACTTGGCCTTGAAATCGCCTACTTTCAAGTCTGATGGAAATCCACTCTACATAACCAACATGTGTGATCTTCCCAGTATATATTTTTCAAGATACAATTTTGTTTTAATCCTTTTCTCATAAAATCACCTGAAAATTATGCTGCAAACCTGAAGTGAAGCACAGAGCTACTGTGAATTCTGGAGGCCCAGTGTGCCCGGTACAAGTAGCTTAAGCGGCACAGACCACTCTTACCATCACAGCATTCTCAGGAAGCTAAAACTCAATTTTTCAGACTGAAATGCACAACTGGCAGTAATCCATAATCCTGACACAGTGTCATGGGTGCCAGAGGGCCTCCAGTGAGTGCTGCCTTTGCATTCTGAAAAATGTTTTATGAGCTCAAGACCCCAGTATCTTCACTTTGCAAGTAACCTGCCATCTACTAATGTTATTGGAAAACCAAGCCAAACAAAAACAACCCAAACGCAGGACAAAGGGTCTCTAACCCATAAGTGAAGGCTCTTTATCCCCAAATCAAGTGCTTGAGTGTTAAAAGCTACGAGCTCTCAGCTTCAAGCCTGTAACCATTTGCTCTTTGTCTGTATCAAGTTGGGTTTTGTTGTAAATAAATGTATAAAAAAAAAAAAAGAGCAAGATAAACAGATGAGCCTACCACATGTAGGGCTGATTTCTTACAAATGATCAGGTTTCCTATTAACGATATTGTAGAATTAAGCAATAAGGAGATATTTACAGCCCTGGCAAAAGATGGACTATGTTGTAGTGAATTAGGTCCGCAATCAATTTCCTAATTGCCAGACCGCAGTGTTTACTAACCTGATTCCAGAATTACTTCATTCCCTGCTCTAAGTAAAAACAGAAACCACCTATTGGTTATTCAACGAAGAAAGCTGCTGATGTAGCTCCATTTAGCACAAGGGCATGATTTTTTTCTTCATCTGCAAAGAAGATGGAGGCACAGAGCTCCTTACGTACAGCTATCATCTCCACTGTCTTTCAGTCACTAAAGCAAAGCGGGAAGCAAAAGGGCAGGCCTGGAGCAGCCTAAACAGGATTCTTCTTCCCCAAACACTGTTGTAAAAATCAAACATTAGTTTTTAAGGAGAGTCACCGCTGTCATCTTGAATGGAGAAGTAAAGAGCTGGTCACAGCTAGCATTTCATTAACATTTAACAAGGAACTGTGCTCTGGAACGATTCCTCCAGGTAAATGCTGTAGATGCTTTCTCTTAAATAAGGTTATGGATTAAAAAACAAAAAAGAAAAAGGAAAAAGAAAACAGTAGCACTATATCAAGTATTCTCCCAGATAGAAAAATTTTGAAGTGCTATACAGATACCTTATGTATGTTTTTTCAAGCTTTGTAAGCTGATTATTTCTTAAAAAAGAGATTAAAATCTCATCACATGAACCAAGCAACTGAGATTGAAGAGGTTTTAAGGTAGTCACAGTCTGTACTATTGAGTGGGGGTGCAAGGAGATGACCTCCCGACATCCCATCCAGCTTCAGTCATTCTTTGATCCCAGTTTCATTAGGGTTGCAGATGCTGGTAAACTGACTGCCATTGCTGCATGCTCCTCCATGATACTTTTTCTTCAACTCTACCTCATTTTTCCAGACCTTCCAAGCAAGACACAGCATAAAAAGAAACTGAAACAATGAGAAAGCTGGAACTCAGGTCAATTCACCTCTAAGTCTTCTATTATGACTCTAGATGTCAAAACCGTAGAGAAACCATACTTGGTGAACATGCAGCTCTCAGATAACTCCCAAAAAGGAGGACTGAATTCAAATGAAACATGACCATTCCATTTTCTCTCAATATTGAAAAATTAATACCTAAAAAAACAGAATTTAACTCATTCCAGCTTTGGCTCTTCTCCTTATATCTTCCATCTGTTGGTACCCACATGACATCACAGCTGGATTAGTGCTTCAATACTCCAGAGACTACATATCTTTCTAGGGGTTTACACTATGCTCAGCAAGAGGCTCTGAGGCAGTATTTCAACACAACATTATTGTTACGTAGATAACATCAACATACTAAACCTGGTGGAAACTTATTAAAATTCTACATGTGCTACCACCATTAAACCATTGCTTCCACCTATTCCTCCCATTGAGGTCAAATGTCTGTCCTTCTCTACATCAGTTTTCTTCTAACATCCCATAATGACTCGGGTGGGAACATCACACAGCACGTTAATTTGGAAAAGAAGTGAGAAACATTTAAAAACAAGAATAATGAAGAATTTTTTAAACATCATGAATAAAACCTAAGATGAGTGAAAAGTATTGGTCCCAGAGTAGAATTTATGAGTAGTCTAGCAGCTGGCGTGTGAAGCTTCTGCCCGTTATGATTTTTAATGTCCTAGCTAAGATAGAACTAGAGGAATTAGAAGTAGACAAGAACAATCAGGGCAAATAATGCATTCTCCAGAGATACAGAATGGATACAAACTGGTTGAGAAGAAAGCATCCCAGTACACAATGGCAATACCCTTTACTTGTAAGTCCCACTTGATGAAAATCGAACATCTCAGTAGTATAACATACAATTAATACTATCTGAGAAATACAGAAAGACACGTGAGCAAGAATTTAAACTGTTGTCTCTATTCAGGGACACATAATGGGAGGAACTTTAGAGAATTTTGAGCTCTCTTCATCTTTAATGTGACTGGTAATTCCACCAGCCAGAAAAAGATTGAGTCACACAACAAAACTGCACCTTAATCAATTAATTGTGTCCAGCGAGCTATCATAAACGGAGATGGCTACTTGGAAACAGTGTTCTGCCTGTCCTGTAACATAACTCTAAGAGCTATTTTGCAGAACATGCTTAGACATGTAGTCACCTTTAAGGACACAAAAGTTCCACTGCAGATCACACAAGTGCACAAAGCCTTAAACATCCTCCTGGGACTGGTCCTGCCTAACCAACCCCCCAAAATGACACCAAGCTGTGAACGTTCACCTTGTGCCATGCCTGTTCATCACATCTGGAATTCCATAACCTTTTCTCAACACTTTCACCAAACCAGAGGGTTTGGCCCCAAACTAGTTCATGCATTAAACACACAAATTATACCTGTAGGTCTCCTAGGCTCTGCCTTTGAGAGGCAGAAATTTTTTACAAGCTCTATGATAACATTTCAAGAATAAAACAGCCTGAAACAGAGCATTTAAGGTGAGAAAAGGCACCCTTTTGCTCCATGGTCATTCTGCCTGTGTTGATGTCTGGCTAAAACCTCGTAGCAGGGAAGGAAAAACAAACAAAAAACCAAACCCACAAAATCCACAAACAAGTTATTTTTAATATCCAACTCCTAATCATTATCACCTGCTAGAACAAAAAGTTTCAGGTGAAAATTATATTGTTAAGTCCAACAGCTGGCTTTGAACATTTCAGCAGCACTTCTAGCTGCAGAGATAATGGAACACCCTCCTGGAAGGCTCTCAGACAGTAGGATTTCAATGATAGAAGCTCAAACACCTCAAACACCTTTTTTCCCCAGGTTCCTCTCGGGCAGTTTCCCCGCAGATCCACACCTGGCACTAGGCACTGGGATTCTGGGAGAGAGAGAGATACAAACTGCCAGAAAAATTAGCACAGCGACAGAGCTGACAGACCCAAACATACCTGCTGGAGATGTCTGCATGGTATCTGAATATATGACAATCCCTCTCCAAAATAACTTCTGGAGCCAGCAGCATGCAACGTGACATCAGGGATTTCAAGTCAACAGGGAGCAGGATGCTGGGCTGAAAACAGTAATTTTTGTTTCGTTGTACAGTGTCACCACACTTGGGTATTCTATGATGAGCCCCCAGAGAAATGTCCCTCAACAGAAGCCAACGCCACACCACATAGCTAGGAACAAGCAAACAGCTCAGGGCTCTGGAGTCTGCACAAGCTTCATCTAGTTTTTAAAACACGTGTTGTTCCAGATCACTGGACATGCTCCAAGTGGTCTGGATTTTTTACCTTTCTAACACTATACACCTCGCAGCAATGATGACACAACTACTAGACAGACAGCCAGCAACATTTTTCAAGAGGCTTGTACTCAAGAAGAGACTAACCCACTATCTTCACTGAAGTCGTCCCTTTTTAATGTTATTAAGCTAATCTAATTAAGTCAATGCAAATACCCACAAAACTACACTTACTTGTGCTGAAGACAGTTAACTCTCTTAAATTCACTTAAAAAAACCAAACCAACTGTCAAATAGATTAGATGTATGTATTCCTCCAGTTAAATTAAACTTCAGTTAAACTGATGGAATAATTAATCTTAACATCAAGAAAATAATAGGAAACATCTCATTTTTACATAGAGAAGCAAGTTCTGCCAAATCCTAAACTACGAGTTTCTGTTGAACATCTGCCTTCACACATGGTTAAATTTCATGGTTACTAACAATTTTAAATTCAAAATTTTCAAAGAATTTATTGTTTTGCATAATTAAAAAAAGTATTACTTATAGCACCCCAGGGTAGACATGGTGATCCACAGACAATCAGACTTTTAGGAGATTATGGGTTCCAGCTGTTTGCCTTGCCTAGTAATCTCCCTAAGGTGCTGTTTCCTCATGATACCAGTAATCACTTTTCATGGGTTTACATAAAAGGTGCTGTATATCATCAAATCAAAAGGAGGTTATTGCTCTCCTTGTTATGCTGAGGATGTGGCTTAATCCTAAAGACAGAAAGGCAAAATAAAACACACATTTTCACACTGCCATTGACCTATTAGTTTTTATTCAGTACATTAAAAAACCCAACAAGCGTTGAAGTTGCCCATTAACAAGTTGGCTTCACCCCTACATACCAAATCATGTAAACATGATTTTGCAAGTTATACTCAGGCTGAACAACACAAAGCCATGACTTGTCAACACACTCATTCTTATTAGATTGACTCAGCAACCACCTCAGTCACCATGTTTATTACAATACAGACCGTTCTTGTATCCTGTTGAAAACCATGGGAGATTTGCCAATGGCAGAAATTCCCACTGCCCTGGAAGATCTCTTGAAGCTACAAGTGAAAGCTTAAGCATTTCCTTCCTCTTTTCTACATCTGACATAAACCTTGCATCACTCTTCTGAGGCACCAAAAAAGTCTAACAGTTAAGTTCATATAGTCATAAAAACACAAGAGACTGTCCTGGACAGCTCACTCCTCTGGTCTGCTGTCAGCAGTTTCCCTGGCTGGAGCATCCGAGCCACCGTCAGCTCACAAGAAATACATGACCTTCCTAGGAGTTAGAGCTAGGGACTGCCAGAGTGACTATAAGCCCAAACCCAACCATCCCTAAGCCATCTTCCTCTAGCTCCAGCTGAAAGGCTGAATTTCAATAAAGTTATATTGATTTACTGTAGAAAGGAAACTGAATATTGGGAAACACCACTGTTCACCCCTGGGGGGATGCCCAGGCACTGAAAATTGTTCTGGTCAGCAAGAAGTAAATTAAAAAACACCAAGGTCTCACAGACAAACAGAGACAAAATCCACAGCAAACTGCATCTCCCTCACAATAAGGAAGCTGCATTACACCACACTGGTGCATTAAGCCTGATGAAAGAGCTGCTGCTTCTTCAAGCCAAGACCAGACCCACCAATATTCCAAATTACTGCTGTTCACCAGAAAACCAATCGCAGTTGTGTAGCTGGTGCACTGAGCTGATATGAAGTGCTTTTCTTCAATTATTATTCTGCAGCAACATTTCTCTCCACTTTAACCAAACTGAACTGCATTTTGACACCGCTCAAAGCATCTTCTAATTAATAGAGACCCTTTTTTTGTGAACAGTTTATTGCTGCTGCTCCATTAGTCTATGGCTAGTGAGAAACAACTTATTGCTTATACTCAGAATTTTAATATTGTAATTCAAGACATGTTAGGATTGCAGCTTTGTTGCAAGGTTTCCTTTTTGTTCTTTGTAGGAACTCAACAGTCTGGCATTTAAAAAGATCTTTAAAATAGAAAACCTGCAATCTAATACAGAGGTTGTCTCAGGGACAACCACCTAGGGAGTGGGAAGGACGAAAATAGAGTTTGGATATAAAACTCTTGAAATTCTGTGGTCTAAATAGGCTTTCACTGGCATTAACACTAAATAAATGACTAGAGAACGTGAAGAAACTACATTTGCTAAAAAAACCAAAGTAATACGACATTTCATGAAAACACATGGTTATCTTCAGGGATGATCTACCCATGTCTGCATACAGCTTAATAATTCAAACTACAGCTATTAATCTCCAATAAATCCGTTTCTAGAACACCCTGCCTGCATGTATATAGGTACTTTCACTATCTGAACAATCTTCTATTAAGCCAACTACTACGATAAGGATTATCGTTAATGTCTCTACACATTGATAGCATTAATGAAGATACTGGAAGTAATGATCGTTTGATACCTGGAAGTTCAAAAGAAACTCTCCAGCAGCCATTCTTCAGATGGGAGTTCATGTGGACATCTTTATTAAGATTAAGCTATGCCTCCCATGGAGAAGGTGCCAGAAAAGCTAGTTGGAGTGAACAGCAGCTGATACACCCGAGCCAGCGTACCTGACACCGACAGGCACTACAGGAAAAGGATGAGCCCCAGATAAGGAAATGTGCTTGGCATTTTGAGCAAAAATGTAAGTCAAGTAACATGGATTTTGCAATTTCGTATCTTCTACCCATCTCTTTTAGCATAAATAACGATCCAGCTGCAATCAATGTGGTGTTCAGTTGCTGACTGCAGTGGAGCCAAGGCTTTGCTCACGATGTGTAAGCACTACAGACTAAAATGGGGATTTTAATTGTATTTCCTGAGAACAGGGTGCACTCACTCTTCTTGACAAAGGCAGCACACACAAATTGCAGAATAACTTGAAAATTCATATAATGAAACTAGCTGCCTTAAATTAACAGACTACAATCACTCTGTCATATAAACGTCTCCTATTACTGCTGTAGAGGCCACATCCATCAGCAGCTCCCCAGAGGGCAGCCGGAACACACGAAGCCCTACAGACCTGCCCAAGGGCAGCAAGCAGGAGCTGCAGGTAAGAGCAGGCACCAAGGGCACCAGTCCTAAATCCTGACCAGCCCCTACTCCAAAAACCCCATCGCCCCTCCTTTCATTCCCCTGCTAAAATAAAGACAAGAAGTTTTGTGACTACCAGGCATGTTGGAATCTTTTTTCTTTTTTGTAAGATACTTTGAAAGCAGCAGGGGAAAACACAAAAACAAAACCACACACACACCAAACCCCAAACAAACAGATAAAAGCACTCACCATATTTGGTGTCAGTCTTTACTGTCAGTGCAACTAAAACTCTTCAAAATAACGAAAGCTCCACAAATGTTATTAGCAAAAATTTCACACTTTTTAATGGATATTTACAGCTTGAAACAGTCTTTTAATTACTTTTGCTATTTGCATCTGATGGTTTTGGGAAATGTTGAATTCAGATATTAGACTATCAAGGACCACTGGCTGTAGTCCAATAAGAAACTGAGATCAGACTAGTTAAATTAGCCATCTGTCCTAAAAAAACCACAAAAACAGAACTACATTTTAATATTCTTTCAACCCAATCTTAAGTGAAAGATGAACTCTATAAAGGCAGCAATTGCAGTAAGGTAGACTCCAGGAAGTTTACATCCATCTGTTTATAGTGAACCTTAGTCAATACTTCAACTCTAACTACAAAAAAACATGTCCTAGATATGGTGTAAGGCAGTCACACAGTAACAACCACATTTCAGTCTTTAAATTGTCATAAAAATGAATTAACGAATTACATTTGTACCAGTTACTGTTCTAGTTAAATTATTACCAGGAGAGTGGACTTGTAATGTGCTGGTTCCTGTTCTCATTACAATCCATTCTCACGAGAACTTATAATCAGAATTTTAATGCCTTGTTCATTCTGTGAAAGATAGCTGCAAAAATATATTAATTTGACCTTCTCAAAATTTTCTTATTTAATTTGGTGCCTATTCTTACTTGCTACTACCTACAGCTCCTACACTTGCTTGCATCCATAAATCACTAGAAGATGTGGGTTATGTCAAGACAACAACTTTTCTGGTTTTTTTTTTCCACCCAGGGTGAGGAGTACAGCCTTACAACACCCTTTCGATACCATACACAGGCCAAACAAAGCAACTGCCTTAAGCAATCATTACACTTTGAGTAAGGCTTCATCAATGGTAAAGGAACAGCAATATCCTCAAAGCACTGAGAAATACAGTAAAATCCATCCACAGGAGAAACACCTGAAGAGCCCTTCCAATGGATTCTCAGAAGGTGACCCAAATCAGACCCTTATCTTGAGACAAAATGAATCTCTCTGGATACTCCTCCTCCCTGGTGCTTACTACAACAGGAACCTTGAAGGCTAACTTAGATTACAACATAAATGTGGCTTTAATCCTTCTAATTGTCTTTGCTTGTGAAAACACAGCAAGAAGCTGAGTTCCCAGGGACCTGGCATTAACCTGGTAACACTTCTATGCAGACACAGGCCCAACAACCTGTGCCTGAGGAGCTGGCAGGACATAACCAGATAAGACACAAAAAAGACACTACTGTACTACAAGGACTATTTTATCTCTTGCCAGCAGCCCCTGGGGACTACTCCCTCTCATGAACTATGCACAATGGAATCATTACACCAACCCTCCGCCCACCAAAATATTCCTTGATGACTTCATATGAATTAATCCTAATTTCATAGCATACGAGGGCACTAAAACCAAACAGATTCATCAGACAACAGAACCTGGCCTTTATTTCATAACCGATACTGCACTGTTGGTCTCACCGCTCTCTAAATCTGGTGTTAGGCTACGCAGCTTGTGGCACCAGTGATAGGCTTAGGATCACCAGCCGAGACACCCAACATTCAGGTGCTACTTTTCAAGCAAACAAATGATGGACATTTACAGGATCGAGGTGCTTTATGTGTCACCAGATCCTAGATGTTAATTTTTTTCCATTGGGGTGGTCATACTTAACAATGCAGCATGTCACCTTTCAGTCACTGACTAAACACTCCTACAGGTGCCACTCAGCCAACATGCTATTAAAAGTACACCCAGCTAATTACCTTTGTGCTATCCAGGAAACATGCTGTAAAATCCAACTGCTGCTCCACAGCATGTACTTAACTAAGAGCTGATACTTTTTCCAGCATCACGTCAGACTGGACCACCAGGCCACTCCAGACTCTGAAGTCAGCCTCGTACAAGATCAGTACCGTCCCCTCCGGGAGAAGAAATGAAACGTACAGTGTCAGGTAAGCCTTTTATTCCTCGCCTGGTGAAGTTTTCATATTCTACTCATCCTGCACAATTCAACCTTTCTGTTCTCACAGCTGCCTCAGTTGTGATTTCCCCTTTTTATCTGCCTTGTGAGCAAAAGGCTTCTCCTGTACAGCCATCTGTGATTACAGATAAACACACACAAAAGGAATTCAGGCAGAAACACGCATACACACACATTCGCACACACTTCGTGAGTTCCTGGTTCAATTTCAGATGAAGTTAGGCACAAACCAAAACTGTGAGAGAGTAACACTTGAAGCAGTCAGCTTCAACCTGAACTTCGGTTATTACACCATTGATGGATTTTGGTTCCCGAGTTGCTTGAGCACTTCTGAAAATTACACCCATACTACCTACCTCATCATTATATGGATAAAACTTGTTTGAGCCAAACCTGACTGCACTTCCCATCATATCCATCACACAGCTGGCAACAACAGCGCTCAGACCCAAACAAGGACAGCAGGCGAGACTGATCCCTCCTGTCTCCAGTGATTTGTTGCTCAGAGGGTTTCAGAGTCATAAGTCACATCTTGTACACAACACTGCTCAGCAACCCAGCTCCTCTGGGTACGCATTTGAGTAACTACACACACCAGTTAAGAGAACTTGTGAACTTCCTTCTCTGAGGCAAAGTCCCATCTAAATTTTTTGTCCACGTCCCAGTGACTTACTGACTTCCCCATTTCAGATTAAATGTGTGTCCCTTACTTCTAAAGACACATCGTTGTGGTTTGGTGGCTTTTACGTAGCTAACGACAAAACCTTGAAAGTTGTACTGCGCAGAGAGGATGTTCCTGTTATCATGTTACTGATCCAATGAAGGCAACAGCACGCAGTGTTGTTATAGCGAAGCTGTTATGACCTTGAAATGTTAATTCCCAGAGACACAAGGGATTGGAGATGTCAGCGTGGCAATGTTTTTGGCTTCCACAGGGGACGGAGCGCGTTCACAGCTCTGCTCTTACAGCAACCCCTACAGTTAAGCGCACGGAGTGGAACTGATGCCTGTCTCCATAGAGACCTCCTGTCCTGGTTTCGAAAACGGAAAGAAAATGGGAACTATGACAACAGACAAACCTGTGGGATGAGAAGGCGTAAACAAGTCAGCAGGAAGCCCACGGTAGTACATTGGGGCCAAGCCTCATGTTTTCATTGTTAGCTGATATTAACATAAACAGATAACTAGAAGTACCAGGGAACTGAGCTGCTTGTGTAACCAGCACCAGCAATCCCAGATCCACAGCATCACGGGGCTGAGCCACATGACAGCAGCTCCACATGTGTCCAGACACTGGGTATTCAGAGAGATGAGGAAATACCTCCATTTCCTTCATAAAATGACAGTCCCAAGTCCTGCAGTGTTATTGCTGTTGTCTTGCCATCACACAGAGGATGAGACACAAATATTTAAGACACTACTAGACTTAGCACAACATCTTTACCCAAGATCATTAGATGTAGAAAAATGAAAGTTGATGAAGAAAAAGATAAACTGAATTTATTGCACCTTTGAGACAACTTAAACCAATCTGATGACACTGCTCTTCTAGACAGAAAATACCACTACCTTCTCTTGCTTTCCAACACTCCTCTCCATATTGAGAAAACTTTGGCACTTAAGGGCAGAAAAATATTCAAGACCTTTAATAGAAAGCATCCCTATCTAAAGAGCACCCTTGATACTTGTAAAGCATTTTTCCAAATTAATTTGCTTTAAGGATGATAAAGTCACTTCTTCATTGTTTTATTAGAAAGTATCCAGAAGGCCATTACCTGCAGCACACAGGGATCCATCTCCTGGATAGTAAGAGAGATTGCTACAGGCAGCTGTTTGACAAGTCCTGGAAGAATCAGAGCTTGTAATCAACCTCTGGTCAATTTTTGGAGATAGCCTAGATTCACAGACTTGAAAACGTGCTATATCTGTCTCAACCTCATTTCCTAAGTAGTAGTAGTATATAGTTTATATATATATATACACACACACACACAGTGTTTTTCAGTGACTCCTGACTGCACACCTACAGCCTTCTCCTACTGAAGAAAAACCACAGCACCATCACCAAGGCATGATGTCATAAGGCAGCCACCTACAATGAAGCTCTGTATAAAAGAAGGCTTTACTGGGAACACAGGGCCTCTGCGAGGCAGATAGTTTTCCTGTCCTCTGTTCTATCTCCACATAAGTCTCAGCACTTTCTATTTGCTCTTTAGATGTTTTGCTATCTTGCCAACTTCACTGGATGAATGCATTAGCATCTCACCAGCTCTTCCCAAACACACACGCACCCCCAGTTCAGTGAATTACCATCCACTAACTCTCTCCACTAACTCTCCCCACCACAATGTCACAAAAATCAAGTAGCATGGGTTCCGCAGCAGCGCATTGTCCAGAGCTGTCCGTGCAGAAACACTCTGTACTCACGCCACCGCCAGTAATTAAAATTGCTGTTCCCATCTGGGACACAAATCTTCTCTGAGTTTGCAACAGAATCTCTTTGTCTGATTGTACTGATAGATGGAGATTATGTTCTCCTCATTATTATACACTTCAGATAACAAAAGAGATGGAAAAGGACCACAGCCAAGGAGGTCAAGTTTTCATATAATAAACAATATATTGCCTAAATAGAGATTTAGCCTCCCGCATCCTGGGATGCCCTTTTGTACCTACACACTGCAGTACAAGTATTTTACAGATTTAGGAATGGAGGTTCATCATCCAGTCAAATACTGGAATTAATCAACTTTTCTATTTTAACAGTAACAAGCAAAGCTGGATAACCTGCACAAAGACTCAACACACATCCTAATTCTAAAGACACTCATTTGAATTTATTTTTTCCCAGCCACAGACATCCAGGTGAAGATGTGTAGGAACTGCTTTCCCAACACCTTCACTCAACAGACCTTCACACACAGCAACATGGCACAGAGTTAAACATACAGAAGGACATTTCCAGGCTTGCTTAAGCACCAGCAGCACCAGCAAGCAGGTTGCATGATAGCTGCCCCACAGGGCCGTGCGTGAATTTATCCTCAAAATGCCACAACGAGATAAGGAAGCTTTATTATCTCTGGCCCATATGGAAGAATTGCACAAAAACCACCTGAGGTCATACATGTAATTGATAGGCCTAGGAAAAGGGGGTGCTCTGGGCAAGCGTACGATCCCCACGCAGCAAGAGCCTGCGAGGAGGTAATAGTGTGCAGCCAGGGAGAGAGACCACAATAAAGGAGGAACCCATTATATCAGATCTAAGCCATATTCCGGAATGCAAATCAAAACACAAACGGTAGATGATCCATGACACAGACTCATTTTTCACGGGTTCACAGATAAGGAGCTATTGAGGCAGACAAAGCACAGCAAGAAAATTTATATTTTTGAGAAGTACTTCTCTTGCAAGTATGAGTGAGAGAGGCAGGGTGCTTGAGACCAAGCTTCTTCCCCGTTCCCCACCTTTTTTGTTTGTTATTAAAGGTCATGTTTATAGGCATAATCATCAGTCAGCTATCTCAAGAGCCTGAAAGCCATACAATTAGCTGTGAGCACACTTTATTGTAAATAAACTGAACCAAAAGGCTGTAAAAACAGTTTCAATGCTGCTCCAAAGTCCATCAGAATCAAAGACTCCCAGGGATTTCAACGGGCATCTCATCAATCCCTTTTCACACCAGTGATGAAACCAGGGAAAATAAAGTTATAGTTTCACATTTAATTTTATTTGTTAACAAGTTTATTTTCTATCAACTACTGCAATGTATCAGTGACATGACTACCCTGCTAAAACATCATTGCCAAAGGCAGCCCTGCCGTACCTTCAGCAAGCACAGTGATTTATCAAAAGATGCCACATTTTTACATGGAAAAGGGAACTCTTGCAAAAAAATGTAAGAGCGGAGACACTGATCAGTTTATCTTTCCTTTTTCTGCCCTTGCCCCTACAATATAACAGCCAAAGATTTATTCAGTCTCACTTTGAATAATGTGTTTAGTCAACACTGATGAGTTTGAATTACCCAGCAGACAAGTACAACTGGACTGATTTCCTCCAAATCATCCCAACTCTTGGGGGGATTATAAAAAAAATAATCAGAAAATTAACAGTAATTCACAAGTTTGAAGTAACCTGCATGAAGTTTTTTCTCAGGTCAAGCTCATGCTGCTCCAAAGGTAAGATAATACTACTATAAAAAAGGCGAGTCTCTTGATTGAAGGTTCGCTTGTCTCCACCTGTTAATGTCTTTTATGTGCAGAACAGCCACATGCCTGAATAATTTGTGATACTCATTTTGACAGGAATTTTTGGGCAATTCAGCTGCTGAGAAACTTCAAACTACTTCTCTAATTCATACGGGCATGGGAATTTTCACTCCATGGTACATCTAATGATACTGAAACAGATTACAGGCCAACGCAAGCACGATGAACATCTTAAGGGAAATGAGACTTCTGAGCGCCATGGAAGAGACCAAAGTGATGCAATTGCTTTTGTTAATGAATGGTCCATCTCTTAACAGCCAAGGCCTGTCTTATATGATTTATGCCTGTTGATCTGTGATTAGCCACCACCACTGCAAGATTTACTGCGGTTCATATTATAATTAGAAATAAATTGACTGCTAATAATAAGAAACCCACTGAAAAATCTGTAATAACAAGTATGGTATAGACTGTGTTTCCTCAGAGCTTTTGTGAGCAACGTGCATTTGTCTCAATCACAGAACTGCATTTTCATGTCAATCAATCACCACATTAATGGGCTACTCCATTTTCTACTGCAAACATGTATTTACTTTGTAGAGATGCTTACAGAAGGTGGGAATCAGCACTTACCTCTCAAAGGGTGCTTCTACTTGAAGAACTAAGAAAGTCAATATTTATCTAATGAGGAGTACAAAAAAAACCAAACAACAACAAAACCAAACCAAACCAAACCTGAAGTAAATGTTCTCTTTAATAAGGAGAAGGAACAACAAGCAGCTGGTTTGATGGCTTGGTTCACGCTGCCACATCCCTCGTGCATAAGACTCAATCCAGGAACACCCCATTACCTGTATGTATTGTTTGCCCAAGCTGGTGTACCTTAGAAATGCCTTCCATCTTCTCAAGACAGTGTAATTTTGTGTTCTCACTCTTTGTAGAAGACTATAGCCAGCTTTGCTTCAGGTTGCAGGTTCACACCATATGTCCTCTCAGTAAGTCTCCCCACTCTTGTACTTAGAGTAGCTACACACTGAAGAAGTGCAAAACTGGTGGAAAGCCTGTCTGCTTTAAAAAGCCATGAGAACTACTTATATTTACTAGTAAAAACACACACAGCCTGTGCCCGACAACTCGTTATCTAGCAGAAATTGAAACACAGTGCCCACAGCAGAATGCCTAGAATAAATACATACACTTTATGAAGCTCACACAGAGCCACCTAAGGTAAACACACTGTGTGCTGTTTTACCATTGTTTTCATTCTCCTCTACATACAACACCTCGGACATTTAAAAAAAACCCAAACCAACAGTGGATGCCAAGAGGGGTGAAAGCTCAGGCAAGATGACTGCTACCATGCAAACCCCCAAATAAAGCCAGAAGAGCAGACAGGGTATCACTACCACATGTGCAAAGACAACCCTTCGGCAGCTTTAGTTAACAGCAAGTCACACAGGTTTCACACAACAAAGTCAATATTTCCAATTTAATAAAGCTTGAGTAGTTAGTGTACAGCACCAGCTCCTCCATCACACGCTACCTATGCCTTACTCCACAGATACAAGCCACTTTCTCAGGGAGAAGGAGTTCCTGCATGCTTTGCAGCGGTGGATAAGCAGCAGCATGGTCACCTTTGCAGCATCATCTGCTCAGTACTGCTGCTTTTGTGGAAGTGCTGCTTCAAGCAAGAACACACCAGAATTGCCCACACAGCCCAAAGTACACAGTCCTTACCAAAAGCGCAGCACAGCCCTTTCCAAGTTACTTCAACAACATTAATTTGCACAGTTGAACACCTCTACCTAAATCACACACCAGGAACTAAAGCTGAGCTTTAGGTGCTGTGTCCCTGGGAAGGAAAGCAAAGTACCCAAATGCTTCCTTACAGGAGGAGGACATCTAAAAACACAACACCGAGAAGGCAGCATGCTGAGCACCTCCTCATTCCAAAATATCAAAGAACCAGACAAAACACAGAACTCTGAATATCTTATGGGTGACCTCACCTGCTTGATGCTCACAGCCCCTTGCAGGCACACAGACCAAAATCCTCAGCTGCCCACAGCAAGCACCAGCACCTGCTGGCCTCCTTAAAAGCAGATCAGCACCCACACAACCAACCAGGTGCAGCCACCACCTCATCTCACAGCTGCCCTGAATTTCAATGATAGGTGCCTATCAACATGCAACTGTAGAGCAGAAGGTTACTGCTCCTCCTGACCTGCTCAAAGCTTGGTTGGGGAGCTGAGCCCCTTCTTAATTCCTCTGCAGATCCTTATGCCCACTGACTGAACAGGATGCTGGGAGGAATCAGGGTCCAGAAACCTAAAGAATCTTAGGGTTAGGCAAAAGTCTGCTTGAGGAGGGAGAGGGAGCTCCCATAAATTGTGAATTTCCACTGCTAAACTCTACCTCTCTAGTTTATTGAGCCACCTAATCACTACATGCCAGGTCAGAATCACTTCACATGCTGAGAGAAACTGTATGTTTTAACCTTTCAATAATGTGTTCTTCTGTTCTTATAGAATAGAAATATAAAACGTGGCTTAATTTAAGGGAATAGAAAGATCATTCACGTGGGAAGCATCAGTATCTTGTTATAATGGGCTTTTAATTAAGCAGACATTGCGCAGTGCTTGGTATGATAAAGTAAATGCTGTTAATGTTTCCCCTACCATTGCCCCTACCCTATGAAGCAAAATGCAATCACAGAATCAATTGAGAAAGCAACAACTTCATTGAATTTCCAGATTTATTAAGAGTAACAGACCCCAAAGCTGTGACATGCCAGCAGATGGCAATCTTCAGATATTGTAAAAATGTGTCATTAGCAAAAGTAAAATTTGAAATTAAAACTGTCTGAGAAAACAAAATAAAATCCATTCACAGACAGATCACTCAGAAGTTATTAAAGTTCTGTTTTACAAATGACAAGAGGAGGATAGGGAATATCTTGTATTGGCTTAGGTTCAATCTTCATCCTAAAAATTGGGTCTTGTTAAACAAGTTTAAAAAAAAAAAAAAAGAAGCATAGATACAAACATTAACCTGAAAATGGAACCTGTTTTTCTGGACAAGGGAAGTATTCGAAGTTTGCACTAAATTGCTTGTTTCTGGTTCTTCTGGGAGTCCCTCACATGGCCACAAGCATGGCCAGTGTTCCTTGAGCAGATGTGGCCTTCGTCACGCAGTTGGGTACCTGACCTTCCGGAAGAGGAGTTGGAGGACTACACTTAGAGAAACTGAGAAGCCTGAAGTTACACTGCTGTTGGGAAATACAACTGTGTACTCAGATTTACTTGTTTAAAATTCAACTGCGTCGCCATCTCATAACACACGGTCAATACATCATCAGATATGCAAGAGAGTACACTGGTCTATATTTAATTTCAGTTCTTCAGAAAAGCTGCACTTGAAATTCTGATTACTGTTGGTTCTTGATTTTAAGACCTCAGGACATCATGAAATGTGATCACACTTCTAAGAGCAGAAGAAACTCACAAACACTTTTAATATCCATGCCGATCCTGGCTCGAGGTGCAGCCATGAGTGTGCTGGTAAGGTCTATGACACTCTACTGTGTCCACTGATCAAAGACATCCAAACACACCCATTTTTTAAATTAAAAATCTTTCAAAGATCGAAGTTTAAAAAAAATTAAGTACTGCATGCATTACCAAATTGAAATACTATCATTTACATGAGATTTATTCCAAGAAAACTCTGGCATTCACACAAACATACTTATTTTACTCAAGTCTGATTAATTTTTTTCATATTATTTCCTCTTCTACTTGAAGCAGCCCCGTTTTATTGAGACACAGAGTTCCACTCATTCAGGAATATTATTTCTCTCTTATAATCACATAGGTAAGATCAGAATCAAGCCTAATATAATGCTAACATGGCTCTCAAACACCCTTATTGATCATCATGTCTGCCGGCCTCTTCGGCTAACTCCCAAAAGGTTTTGACTTCTTTAAGAAACCCAGTTGTTGTCACCACATCATCACAGGGAGAACCACCTTGTACTTCATTAGCTTTTAGCACCTCCCGCTTCACCAAAGGGAATATACCCAAGCAAAAATGGGTTCCTGCTGTAGGACCATACCATGAGGTGGAATTACATCCAAAATTGCACTTTTAAAAAAAGTTAAAACTGCCTGAGATCACCTTAAAAAAAGTCATCTAGGCACTGCTTGGACACAAGAAGCCTCCAACCTGCTCCCAGAACTCCCCAAAGGAAACCCTCAGCCTCCAGGGAACAGAAGTGAGACAGTTTATCAACTTTTAGGAGAATGACAGAAATGGAAGCGAAAACAAAAATCCCTAACAGCTGAAACAATTTTCTTGGAATTAAAATTAAAAAGCCTGACACTGTCATAAAAATAAAACATCTCAGAAAAAATGATGCAAAGGATGTTATTAAAGTAAAGTTTATGGATTTGGAGAATAATTACAGATAATGTGTATTTATTATTCCTATAGGATCAATCTGTGGCACAGATTTTCCTAGCTGAAGCCAAATGTACAGATACTTATCGTATCTATAGTTATCTTTGTTCTCAACTCCCACACATCTCCCTAGTGACACTTTTACTGTTTCCATTTGTGATATATCAATATTCTTCATTTTATTTATTTTGGCTTTCTCTGTGTAAGAAAAAAAAAAAAAAAAGAGGGAAGCTTATTTTACCTTTGATAACAAGCCTTGCATTTCTCAACAGATCTAAATCCAAGGAGTAAAAGCCCATGTCTGGATTGTCATACCAGGCTACCTACGTAACAGCTGATCCATTTTAAGATCACAGACTAAAACCCTAGAGTTAAAGAAATACCTCAAAAAACTCAATGTATCCAAAGTCAGAAGAAAGAGAAGATTCCAGGGACACCTATCCTAGCGCAGAGCAGGGGAAGTTAACATCTCTGAAGCTGAAATACTCCACATGCCACCGGGCTCGGAATACATGTATACGGAAGGTTAGTGCTGGATTTCAATTTATTGAAGCCATAGGAGCAGCTCCATGCGCTCCCAAACAGCTGGAAGTGGGAGCAGGGCTGAGCACCGGCACGCTGGGAAACGCTCTGTACCCAACCTGCCCCGACCTTGCGGGGACAGCCAAGTCAGCAGTGCTTCTTGGTCAAGGGCTGCCATAAGGCTCCCCAGACCTCTCCAAACACTGTTGAACCATGGGTTTGTCTTCCTCCCCCTTCCCCAACGTGATGCTGCTGCCCCAAGCTCCCACTCAAAGTGCAGCCAGAGGTGAGTCCACTCCTCCCTGCCCCAGGGTGGCCAGGTGATTGTACAAGGTGGCTTGGTGCAGCTTGCCACATGAGAGCTGGGCTACAGGAGCACACCACGACTGTTCCAGAGGCACAGCCAGCTATGAGGCCTTCCTGTGCATGACCAAAATCTCCTGTATGCATGAATAATGCCTTCAGGCATCGCTCTGGAGACTCTATTCTGTCCCAACTCCTGTAGCTCCAGCCTGAGCAATTCTGTACAGGGAAATCGTTTGCAGATCCCCTCCACAGCCCAAGTGCTAAGCCCTCCATAGACATAATTGATTTTTCCAGAGTATTTAACTCTTGTGATCTAGACACACTTATTTCATAAATGAGGCAAAAGGCCTATTTTTAATTCTGAAACTACAGTTTACCTTATTAAATAATATAAAAGCCAAAATCCAAACACACAGAGGGAAAGAAAAACACCACATTGCTTTAACCATGTCCCCTCATTGTGAGAAGCATGACTTGGTAATATTTGCTTGCTTAAAAAAAAAAAAAAAAGACTTTCAGAGGCCGTGAGCATCCTTTCTACCAAGCATATGAAAAAGTTCCTAGGCACAAATATGAAACGGCACAGAATGCACTAGCTATCCTCTTGGCCAAAGCACACCACACTCAAAATTCACTTCCCTGCCTTGCATTCTCCACTCGCCCTGAGCTACCCTGTCACACTTCTTTCCATTAAAAAGCATGACAGAGGTGGGGAGGGGGGGGGGGAAAAATAATGTATTTTAGGTTTTGCAAGTTATATATGGCAGCATTCCTGCATACTGCTCTTGCTTTCCAAACACAACTTCAAAAAAATAAGTAGCCAGGCAAACAAACCCTCAGTTTTCTTTTCCCAAGAATAGAATCTTAATTCCCTTTGACAAAAGTTAACACAACCTCCCCAAACGTGTTAAGAAGTTCCACTATTGAACCATTTCTTTTTATCATTATATCATTTTAAAAGTTGACCTGATCAAAACACACCGTTTAAACACGTCCAGGCTGTCTCTAAGTCTTGTACCAATTATCCCTCAGTACTCCACTTTTTCAACATTTCCAGGAGAAACATCACCACCTTAAATACCCTCATTCATTCTGAAAATATTCTTATCTCCACATCCTGTAGTGGCACCTAAAATCATTAGAGCTGAATAATTAAAGAGAAGGAAATCCATTCCAGTTTGAAACTTGGAAAATTTAAACCAGCTAGGAACTTGACCCAGAGCTTATTTAGCAGATCCCCATCCCCACAAAGCCGTGCCCAGCGGCACTCCGGCCAGCGCCCTTTTTCTCTTTGGAAATGCAGTCACCCTGACATCCACTCCATTACACAGGAAAAATCAGTATTCTTGTAAGCCATCAAATAACCAAATTGTCAGCCTTTTCAATGGCTGCCTCAAAATATAGGGCTGTTCTGCTAAACGCTGACATGTATTTTATTTTGCTGCTTTCCATCAGCATGCCAACAGTGGGCAAATCTTTCATGGAAAATAGAAGAAAAACGAGGAGGAAGGGAAAAGAAAAAAATGAAGGAGACCTTTTCTACATCTGAAAAACTTTTAGAAGAATTATTCTTGAGGAATTAATGGAAAGAAACTATTTTTCATACACAGTATTAAGTGATTAAAAGCTTGTTCATCACTTTGCTTAGTTTAATTTTAGAAAGGCCTACTTGCAGATTCTTTGAAATGCATAATTAATTGATAGCAGCGTGGTTACATCAGTACAGAAGTGAACGATAGATGTGAAGTGGTTTTTCCACCAAAAAAAAAAATACAAGCAGAACAGGGCACCATTACAATATCCAATTCACTCCGCCCTCAAACCCAAGCTCTTTGATCTGCACATCCGATTGCACCATCACCCATAAATATCACTGGCATTAAAATTCTTGCTGGTTTGCGACTCATTTTGACTTGTGCAAGATTTTTTTAGGGTTTTTTGTCAATTGGATCTGACAGAAAAATTAAAATAATCCTCTTTTACCTCTGCATTATCCTTTAAGTACTTAAGTTTTAATTATATCTCAAGTCTACCTGAAGACATTTTGGGCAACTTCCAATAATGTGCATAAGCAGTTGAATACAGTGTAAAAGTGCATGTAATTTCCAAGTCCCCAGTTGTTAATGAAATCCCAAACATTCAGATTTTAATTGAACTAGATAAAGATTAAGAAGCTTAGCAGCAGCTGGCATTGAGAATTAGTTCTCAGCAGATTTTTATGTTGTACTCTAAATCATTGCTTTTGTAATCTTCCTAAATTGTCCTTTATCTTGCTAATGCAGATATGATTCTCAGAAAGCATTAGGCTTCCACTGTTCCCATTGCCTGTAAAATCTTGAACTGTAAAATCTTAATAGTCTTTTTTAATAAGTATTATGATCTATATGTATAATGTGCATTCAATAAAATCTTACTGTAATTAGAAGAAAAGTTTTTAGGTTTTTTACGTGACCTGTTTTACAGATTAGATTTATTAAATAGCATAAACTGTTGGAGCCGCTTTAAGACCTATTTAGAGCCGTCTGGCATCAGATGAAAAAACAGTGTTAGACCCAGTGCTCGGGGCTTGGCTCTCCAGGAGGTTCATTAGGAACTTTCCTTCTCCTTCTGGTTCAGGGAGCTCAGCATAAACATAGTTATACTGCTTAAACGCCTGACAATATATAATTCAGCAGCGATCCAGAAATATTTTGCTTGCAAAGACTTTCCAAGACTCACAGAAAGTATTTGGATTAATGCCTGTGTTAATCTTTCTCTGTCCAATCCCTCCTCCACCAAAACACGATGCTGTGGAGGACCTTGTACACGCAGGTTCTTTCTGCAGGACCCGGACTATAAACCCAGAGCTCTCTCAGGACTTGCTCATGCATTACACTAGCTCTTAAGAGAGTTACAAGTGCAATTATTACTTGCATAGTAAAAGGGGTTATATTTATGCGTGTCAGTTGCTGATGCACTTTTCTTATTCACCCTGATGTAAACAAAATTGGAGATCTTGTCTTTATGGGAAATGGGCAGGGGGGAGGGAAAGATGCAGACCGTTATTACCATCATCAAAAAGTAAGAAACACTTCAGTCCATTTTACTCCCTCATGAAAACAAAAATCTAGCTATTTTCGCAGCTAAATGGGATTGGTCTTTCAAGCCTGTTGGTAAGTGACCAACTAATGCAGTTACATAGGCACTGAAGAAGAAAATTATGAAGAGGTAACAGAGCCAACTGGCATGGGAATGTTGAAGAGAACAGAATTTTAGCAGTTCCACTACGGTCTTTTAACATTAAGAGTCTGGGCCACCCCAATTTTTTCCCTGATGCAGGGAATGTTTGGCAGGATGTAACAAACATAAGTATCTTCACCTACACTTCTGGAATTTTAATTTTTTTTTTTTTAAATTAAAAGCGTGGTGGTGTTCAGACGTAACTGATGGCATTTCAGTGCATTCTGTTGCCTCAGCTCCTTCCCAAACACATTTTTCCTCTTTACCTCAAGCGTTGGACTACGAGGTCGCGTTGACGCTCGCTGCCAAATAGGAAGTATGCTCCAGCTCAGAGACGGATGCATTTCAATGAGGAGTAAAGTGATCATTAGTCTATACCTCTCTTCAAAGAATTATGTTTGGTTCAGCAAGCTTTGAGATCTTTGAATGAAAGATGCTATAAGTAGTGCTAAGCAATTTTCTCTCCCGCAAACTAAAATGAAGCTGCTAGCTTTTCATGTCTCTTTAGGCCCCTTATTACTTGCCATTTCCCCTTAGCAATCTTCTCATTCCAAATACTGACATTCTGGCAGCCCAGCTATTTTCAGAAACTATTATCTAACTTTGAGATTGTGATTTTTTTACTAGTTATTTTTTCCAAGCAAGCATTTTGCTACCTAAACTTCAGCAAACTTCCAAGTAGATTCAGAGACAGAATTCTACTTACCTTGTTTTTTTCTGCCGTGAAACAAGGAGGTAACTTCACTATGTTGACTTCTCTTATAAGCCATTTTCTGAAGTACAGCTCCAGTTCTGAGAGTGACTAAGGTAGTTTAGCCTCAATTTTCTGAGCTTTTTTATAAAAGCTTGACAATTTTTTTCCTAACATTAAATAACACATTCTTTGGATGTTCCAAGGGTTTTTAGATGCCTGCTGCTGATTCCAAGGTGCCCTAAATTGAGCATTCATTGAAAAGCCTGTTAAGAATTTTGTCCTTCAAATTACTCCCCTAAGAGCAGCGGAAGTCTGCTCCCAGATCGCTTCCAAGGCTGGAGGGTGTCTCTTGCTTCAAGATAACCAGTAAATAAGAACTTTGATCCTTTTTTTTTTTTTTTTTTAATACAGAATAAATTATGCAAAAGCAATTGACACCAAAAGGAATTTCTTTATGGACTTTACTGAGAATATACTCAGCTCCAACCCTGAGAGTGAGAGTCAGTCATCTCTGCTATGGCCTTACCCTCAAGTTTCATCAAGATTTACCAATGTACTGTTACTGAGAGAGTAAGTGCAGTGAAGTTGGAAATACTTAATTTAGGGGAAAAAAAATTAAACATTTAATTCTCTTAAACATACAAACAGGCATGCAGGAGATCAGTCATACAAAATATTTGCCTTATTGCATGAAAATATGCAGGGTGGGAACAGCAAACAAATTGTAGTTATTTGGACTCCTGTTAAACAGACTAGTGAGCCTTATAATTAGCAACATAATCACTTTAAGACAAATATACTAAATAAAATAATGGATCTTCAACACTGCTCTGCATAATAATGCTAACAATGTAGCTTAATTAGCTTGTTGCTTCATCAAAATTCTGAATTCTGAGCCTCCGGACACTGCAATCCCTGTTGACTGGAGAATTCATCCTTGACTTGAGACACATGTAAGAGCAGGAAGGAACTTCCCTCGAGTTCTCACACACCTTCAAGACTTGCTTATGGGGATGCTGATTATATAGGACAATTGATCAATAGAATTCATGTATTTCAATGCTTTCCTTCTAACATATCCCCACTAGCCCTAATTGATTTCTCTGCTGGCTAATGACTAACTTAGCTGCTCACTGACATGAAAATGACTGACCAGCACTAAAAGGTATCGTGGCCATGTCCAACAGATAAAAGTGATTCAAAACAGCAAGGTGAGTTATTTTTCTGATATATAACCATTGATGCTATTATTTCTGTTACTCAAATCATAAGGTCCATCAAGTGACTATCCAAACTGCTGGAATTAGCTTTCCAAGCAGAGGAGCTGCCATGATGATCACCAACATGTGAACCAGTAAAGATACTCCAGGATAAAAACTCGTCATGTACCAAAGTCACACCAGAGAACACAAAAAAAGGTCCAGTGATGATCTCACATTAGAGGTCCCATCTCAGGAATTTACAAATGAACATCATTTTATTCAAAGATGTCTCAGAAGCCTAAGCAAAAATCACAGATTTTGGCAAGTAACCTTAGAGAAATAGAACATTACATTCTAAAGTGCTGCATGAATTTGAAGGATTTATAAGCAATAGGCCCTTAATGTAGGGTCTCATATGCACAGAGGCCACACCACATGGCAACAAGGACCTGCAGACCCGAGCTCTAGAAAAGGCTCACTCTCATCCAGAGAAGGACGTCTGCAGGAAGAGTGAGTTATTCCAGCCTTCGATACACTTCTAAAAACTCTCTCATGTATGTGCCTTTCTCATTGCTGCATTTCATGCAGTAGCCCAAGGTTGGAAGGGACCTCAAAAGATCATCTGGTCCTATGTCAGCATTTTTATTTATAAACTGCTTAGTACATTGGACCACGACTAGTTAAAAGGACAAGCAGGTTTTGTTGGTAGAAGGATTTCAGGAATGCATATCTCAAGCACAGCATTTATTTTCTTAAAGCTAGGAATTAAGAATTAGCTGACTATCAGCATAGGTTTTATTAAAATAACTTTCTTCAAAAGGGCCTCAGAAAAGGCTCATCACCAGCAAGTATTCCTGCCCAACTTACTCAACTGGAGAGAAACACTCCCCCTGCCATCCAGAGCACAAAAAACAGATGCTCACTTGGATGCACACAAAGGCTTGTCTTCTTTTTAAATGAAAAAAAAAATTATACTTCAGTTTCACTCTCCCTTCTGTTATGTGAAAACAATTTACCTGCTTTCACACTCTGGCTACGATTACTTTCTTTTCACTTCATCTAAATGCAATGAATAATCTTGGTCACGGCTACAGAGATAAAAGCTGGGAGAATTCACTTCTTGTTCCATGCAGCCACAAGATGCTGGCGACACCTGTAACATCGAGAACGCAACTGCACCCACACATACAACTCACCTCGCTCATGGACCCCCAGACCCACGTTATTCATTTTTCTCATCATTGCACCCGTTTTCTGGACAAATATATAACGTCCTAAGGACAGATCTACACTGACAACCAAGGCCAACTGTATAATGCTCGTCTAAGTGGCAATGAGATTCATTAATTAGGTTGCTGCTTTAGAGTGCTGTTCCCCTGCAGCTATATTCTGCTCAAGGGTATTTTCAATAGTATTGAATAGATGAAGCAATTACTAAGCAAAATCCACTAACTGATGGCCAGTGTCAGATTCCTCAGGCCATACTTCCAAAGGGTGCATATATATATATATATTTACTTCAATGAGTGATTGAATTTACTGAATAAAAAGCAAAGCAAACAACAATCCCCAGTGCGACAGCTTATGTGTTCCGCGCTTTTAGGGGTGTGATCTTTAAAACAAAGCTTCCCACTCTGCAGACGCAGTGCCGCAGACACAATTAAGATGTAGAAGGGCTAGCTACAGGATACCTCGCTGCCTGATTGCACATGCAAATCAGGTTCTTTGCGATCTAAAGGCGCACACTTGCTCTCACAATTAATGGCAAGCAAAGAGCTTTATCTATGGTTATTTGCCCTCTTTAGTGACAGCAGTATAAGCAACTTGTGAAAATAATAAAAGCTCGAGTCCAGGTAAGTGTTTCCTGCTCTGTTGCCTGACTTAACATGCTTCTTACTGCTTTATTCCAGTAACGCCATCTTTATAAGATGACATATCCCTGAGCTTTTAAGTTAAATAAACACAGCACAAATATTTTGGCTTTACTGTAAACATGCAGGAAGATTTTCTTCTTGTGAATTTCTGGGTTGGCTTTTTTCCCTTCTCCCTGCTTCAGCTGCTGTGATGTTTAGACCCTGCCTCATTAAAGTTGGGAGCAGAAGTAACAGAGTTTTCAAGCAGGAGCGGTATTTTGAAAGTTTAGGATATCTGTAATTCTAACTGATCTTCCACCTGGCATTAAATCTTCAAAGCCTGTCAAAAAGTATCTTAAAAACTTTGGCTGGCTGACTGTATACAGAGGAGGAACAGATGTACCTCTAAAATTTGCCCATAAATAAGTAAAAATGAACCCATTTTGCTATTCAGGGACACTTGCATGCAAGAAGGCAGACACATCCTTTTTCTTGTTTGGTTGGGTTTTTTACAGGTTTTAAACATCTTCTGAAACAGCCTTTACAGGGTGCTGTTAAAAAGCTTTAAATGCTGATATGGTTTTGGGGTTGGTTTTTTTTAGAAGCTTAAAGTGCAGAAATGCCACCTTATAACTCTGACCCTTACATCAAACCCTCAGCCACTGCCCATGGCCTCCAAATTCCATGAGACCCATACATGTCAGTAACACACACACGCACAAAATACACAATTTCTCCTCGCAAAAGCAGGAAAAGCTCAGTCTGCAAGAGTTTCCTTTAAGATCACAGCAAGTCAACTGCTGAAAAGAAGTTACCATCATAAATGAAACTATTTCTGAAAGCCAGCAGACACATCAGTGAGTTCTAGATTTACTCCTGACACCTTTTTGGTGTCTGGTTTTACAGATGCCTTTGAGCAGAAGCGCACACTCTCTGTAAGCAGTTATCTAGCTGAGCGAAGAAAGATACTTAATAGAAGTTTTGAATGGAGACAAGTTTCAAAAGATGTATCTAAAGATCAAGGTTTGGTCAGTCCACCACCACTGAGCAATCGACTCGAAACTTCCTCTTTATTCTTTACAGATTAAGAAATAACATCTCTGAATACTTATTTAGGGCACTGGGCCCACTCCCTCTCCTTCCAACTGACCTGAGCCATTTACCTAAAAATTACACAGGCAGAAGTAGTGGACTAAGGACATTGATTTTAAAAATCCTTCAAAGTAACCAGCCCAGAAACAACATACAATTTGTGACTTGTGAATTGCAGCCAAGTCAGCTACAGAGGCACAGGTGAGGAATTCCTGTAGTAGGGAATCCTTCAGACTAACGGGGCTTTCGAGTTGATAAAAGCACGTCTGGGTAGGTGATCAGATGGGTTATCATGCTGACGCTTTGTTCTTTTCAGTAGGCTGTGCTGGTTTCTGTAATGAGCCAGAACATCAGCATTTGAATTACACATCTATGAAGTAATCCTTTCATTCCCTTATCTAGAAGGAGCAGAATGAAAAGAAAGAAAAGAAATCAGCTGGTTTCTGACTAAAGATTTTCAGTGCAAATTATTACGCCATGGATGGAGTAAGATGTACATCAGTGGCTGACAGCACACAAGCTCCTGCACTGTACTGTATTTTGTTTCCCAGTTATCTCCTGTCACAATTATGGCAGACTTCTTTCTGTTTCCCTTGGTGTTTTCTAGTCCTCATTCTAGACTAGACAGTGAGACACTGGAAACTTTCAGTGCTATGGTGCTGACCTCTGCAGTGTCACGCAGTTGGCTCGGGCTGTCTGTCCTTGTCTGAAGGCCATGCATGCCATCACTTCCTCCTACCCAGGTCCACAGCACTTCTTTCTTTCTCCCATTCACAGACAATGAACCATGAAGAACCCTGTTTCTCCATTATTCAAATCTAGCAATTGTCTTTCCTCTGCCTCATACCCATTTCTGAAAAAAACCTCACCTCTTTAAAGACCACAAACAAAACCAACAAATCCCACACCAGACCCAAAAAACAACACGCCAGAAATTTCTGGACAGATTTCCTTATCAACCTGCTCTAAAGGAACATCTGAGCAGGACATTGAACAGCTACCCAAAGGCATCTCCTCTTCATTTTATTATTCATTCCCTTCAAGACAGAAGGTAGGCAACCCCATTCATGGCCAGGAGCCCACTGTGCTGTTTTATCGCTCAGGTCAGGAAAACCAGGATCTCCATCTCAAAGATTATTTGCCATCTAAGTAAAGATAAAGAGACAGATACTGAGGAAGACACATGAGGAAGACAAGGCCACAGAGAACCAGTGCCAGTCAATTGACAGGCACATACATACTAAGATTTGAATTGAAAAATAACATTGAAAAGTTGAAAAAAAAAACCACCCCTATTTATACCTTTCTGGCATCACCTAAAGACGACAACACTATGGCATCACAAATCCATCTGAAAGGGAACAGGCTGCCTGTGTAATACTGAAAGACATTCATCAACACTTTCCCACCACCTACATAATACAAATGTCTTCGTGCTACAGTAAAGAATTTATCACAAATCCGTATTTGAGGACATGGTTACAACCAGTATTCCCCTCCTTCTACAAGCTTTGATCAAGCAGACTTACCACGCTTTGATTTCACTTAAGGGGTTTTTGTTGTTTAAAGTAGTGAATAAAGATGACAGGCAAATAGTCTAATTAACACAAATATCTTGTTTCTTGAAACTTCTGACAAATTTTAAACACCTATTCCTGAGCATTCTCATGATACTCTCCATTACCAGCCCTGAGCTACCGTGGACCTCTCTTCTGCCGCAAGGACAGCTTTCTCTTCCATTTATACATGGCAACATTTATACACAGCACTCAGTCCCGCATCACCCTGATGGCCCACATGAAGGCCCCTGTGCTCCCCAAGATGGAGGAGAGCAGGACCCTGGATGCTCCAGCCAACCACACACACACCATAGGGTCAGACAGTTGGTTTTGGCTACTGCACATCTGCTGCCAGTCATCCGACGCCGATTCGCAACGCTCAAGGGTCAAAGCGCATTTCATTTCACTCCCACCCATGGCAAGCCCCCACCTGTTCCAAGGTAACATCAAGGCTTTGCCTCAGACTGGAGGATTTCAGTACTCCATCAAAGTCCCTCCTTGGGTAAGGAGGCAACAATCACCAAGACAGACATCAAACCACCTCTGTGGATCAGCAGGACTTTATGACAAAAAGTTTCCTACGTTCAGCTAAGCGTGTGTCAAAAGGAATCTCAGCAAACTTTGCTAACACAGAGAAGACATTGCCACTGGAATGCCGTCAGCCTGAAGCAGGAGGTGACAGAGCCCTCGCAGCATCCAGTCCTTGTGATAACTAAACTCTGAAAATATTTCACAGACAGCTGAAATACCAATTTATATTTAAGGAATATATTGAATTACAAAGATCACACAAGAAGGGCAACTCAAGGAACACTTAAATATTTTATTGTTGGACTTTTAGCTTAGCATTTGAAGAAAGGCCATCTAGTTTTTAACCCAGATAAGTTGGAAAGATTATTCATCTAATGTCTTCTCTGGAAGACTGCAGCTCCAGTGCTAATAAGGGAATTTAATTAGATGGACAAGCCTTGACAGCAATCCTTTTCCAATACACTTAGTATTGAAATAGGTCTGGGTGTTCCAAGATTTACAGAAGAAAACCACCATTCAAGTTAACACAGAAAAATACTTTAAAGTTTTGACTACCCAAGATGTAGGCTCTTTGTTTTTCTGACTTCACTTGTGACATACATTGCATTACAAACAATTACACCGACTGCACAGATGAAACCGCTGTTCCAAATGCATATGCTGTATCACTTGAGGAGAATTGATTTTGCCCTCGGCATTCGTAAATCTCACAGATTCCCTGGAAATCAGCCCAGGACAACAAACCACTCAGCAGCACCTCCAAGCAGGACACCAACCACCCTCTCCTTCCTATGGCAGCACCCAAAGCCCCCGGACGATGGAGAGCTGCTGTGCACAAGGGTACAAATATGGTACAAACAGGAAACACAATCTCTTACAGTGTATTTACAATAGGAAAAGACATGCAAACACATGGAATACGGGGCAGGGGGGAGGAAGCACAAAGGCTAGCACTTTCTTAAATTGCACAGGGAACAAGGCTGCCAGCAGGCTGATGAAACACTTGAGATAAAGCAGCATAATCAATAACAATGCTGCACCTTTAAAAAACAGCAAGTACAAGGCGATCAATTCATATCTCAGTGAAGTAGCATAATAAAAATCTGCAACTACAATAAGCTAATTTAATGATACTTTATCAAGCGCTCACATTCTCAACTACTGTTGTTCACGGCAGAATGAAGCCTGTGTAAAAATATGTCATGAGTCAATATGGCATTCTGCTGAAGAGAAAAGACCCACATCATTAAAATCTTAAGTAAGCCTTCATTAAATAAAATACATGAAATTAGCTCCTTCAAAAGAATTTAATTAGACAACACATGCAGGTTAAACTCACAATCTGCCATTGTGGTTTTTTAAGCCATTCATTTTCTTAAAGCTTTATCGTAAGAAGGATTTTATTTTTATTGTTATTATTTTTATAATACAGCTAGAAACCATAGTTCCTTTATGAAAAGGACAAAGTATCCCTTTCGAACAGCAAGACACATTTTCCCTGCTACTGTATATAGAGCGCTGCCTTGTTAAGGCAATTTCAATCATTTTACGCATCTTCATTAAGTCAGAGATACGGTTCCGCTTTTCATAGAGAGAAACCTTAACAGCTGCGGAGAAAAGGAGGGACAGCAGATTCTTAAACAGAAAAGAGGAATTACCAGTTATCTAGCTTGAAATGAAACCTCTGGGAAGCCCCATCTGCAGTCTCAGTCATTACAAATCACAGTAATTATCTGAGCTCTCAAGCCCATATATAAAATTTCAATACCTATGAAGAGCTGCAATGCTGCAACGTCCACAACACACAAACACTGCCAGCTCATTTTGTGAAGCTTCGGGCTACTTGTAACACCGAGAGAAGATGAATCAATAAAATGTTATCAGTAAAACAGTTTGATTCCTGCACAGTTAAGCGCATGGCCACTTCTATATTTCAATCCCCTCAGGTCAATATAATTTTACACAGTTACCCGATTCTCAGCAGTGAAATGATACTGGTGGATGTTTCAGATATTCTAAAGCACTTATTTCTACATCACGGATGAAAAAAAAAAATATTTTAAAAAAACCACTTTTTTCCTATCTGGTTCAAAAACCTGGATCTCTAGCACAGTCTGAACTGCTAGCAGGTCTTTAAGTTACTCTGAACAGTTCACTAGGCCAAATCCTACGTGTCGTATTCACCTGGCACTTAAATAGGAGTCTGGGAAGAACAGCAAGTCAAATCTGGATTTGGCCTTTCATTTAAAGTAAATCTGAGATGTGAAATAAGATGTTATTTCTACCTACTCAAGAAAATCAGCCCATTTAAGCAGATTGAACCATTCACCAATAAATTTTGTGAAGTTACTCACCAAAAGGAATGAGGAACCTATAAATGCCCCTGACAAAGACCAACTGCATGGTTAATACAACATTTTTCCCCCAAATCCAGAAAACTCTTCATGCACACTTAATTTCCAGCTTCCCACCTGGGCAAGCCATGAAATAATGGCTCAGGTTAATCACATACCTCCAAAGAGCTGGGGTAGGGGATTTTTTTGCATAAATAAGAGCAACAAGTATACCTCCAAACCTGAATTAGTGATAATAGTCAGCTCTAACAACCCAGAGTGCTCCAGAGACAGGGAACACTCACAGGGAAGCTCTTTTTCGACATGAGTCCACCTTCCTTGATTTAATTTGACAGTGTCTTAATGAAATAGTATAAACCTATTATTGGACCAGTCACGGGCACCGTGAAGTCAAAGGCAACTGACTTCAGCCAGACAGGAATGTAGACCTGAAAAGGGGAAAATGCCTTTTTTTTCCATTTTGCCACCAGCTGCACCTCATCCATGTCATTTGTTCTTTAACTCCTGCACTACAGACAACACACAAAGAAATACCAGCTCACTCAAAGGCAATGAGTACCTTCTGAGTTTTTTTATTGACTGCTTATTGCTGTATTCAGTTCTTTAAAAAGGAACATTTTAATAATGAGAAAGTCCATAAAGCACCATCTACTCTCCCTCTTTTTAAAGGTTTAGTTTCCTTAAATACTTAAAGGATGCTGGAACATAATTGCAAATTCTCAGCCAGTAAAACAAGTGATCTTCATACTCTGCTTTTCTCCTAAATAATGAACCAAAGCATCACGAGTATATACAGGAGGAAGAAATCTGTGTATTTTACTTGAAGACTTGAGCTCATGAAAATCCAACGGCATCAATCCGTCTTTTATTATTTTTTCAAACTTCCCAAATCAAATAACTTTCTTGAGCTTGGCTAGAGCCTTCTGAATAGAAATTCCACTGGGGAAAGAAGTTTTAGATTAACAGCACAATACATTGAGAAATCAATAGATAAACCCTTTGCTTGGAACACTACCCGATACTGTGAGACCAAAGTAAGTCTCAGAAAATAGAACAAACCGCTCAGAAACATCTTTCCTCATCTGTCCACCTTTGCTTGGCACTGAAACCAGCAACGTGAACTTCATTTCTGTATCACACTTGGGGAATCATGTTTCAAAACTGTTCTGATTCAATAGTACTTTTTAATTGTAAAAATACATCCGTGTTTCTATTAAAACCAAGAGGTTTAGTATGGTGGTGCTGTTTTTTATTTTTAAACTACAGAGATAAAGCTGAAAAGCATTAAGGCAAATCCAAGATAACCACATGTATGGGCTGCCTGTCTTTCTGATGTGACTCAAGCACTCTCAAGTGAGAAGACAACAATGTGATGAGATGCTCAGGTAAGGGAGAAGAGATAAAGTGAAACTTCATCAAACTTAAGGGGAACATTCTTCAAGGCTAGTCTCAACTTCACTCCAACACTCAGCTCAGGATCAGCTCCAATCGTCCTCTATGCTGGGAGCAGAAGGGCTTTTACTTTTCATCTGTTTGACCTTTTCTCCCCCCATTAATAGTGCTGTTTTCTCCATTCACCAGACTCCTTTTTGCATAGCCCATGAGCCTTGGAGGGTAAATCCACGCTGGGCCACTGCAAGCCAGACCAACATTGCTATGAGCTGCCATCGTGAAGCTCAACTGGAGAGCAGAGCTGGCTATGCTTTTTTTAATACACAAAGCCAGGAGCTTTCAGGGAACACAAAACATGCTTTTTCATCTACTCGTGCCTATTACAGTAGTCACAGACATCCCACTTCTCTGTAGGATGCGAACAAGACACAGCTCACCACAAAGTGCGTCCCACTGCTTCACCCCCTTGGTTCAGTTCCAAACCCGCTCAGAATTGATGAGAAACGTCCATATAGTGAGACACAAAAGGAAATGGGTTTTCCAAAATTTTGATTGGTCATTCAAACAGCTCGAATGGCACAACCTCCCCCCCTCAAACTCAGGCAGGACACCTCACGGGTGCCACTGTTGTGTTATGTTCATTAACATTCATTATTTATTATCTTGTAATTCTGTAAGGCAAGCCTCAAGAAACGTTGCCATGACAAACACACACAGTGGAGTTTTCATACTAACCTGATCCCCACGATACCCCTGCCTTCAATCGACAGAACCCCATTTTATTATATCTCAACTAGACAATCAAAATATTTTCGGTACTGCTGGCGTTCGCCTTATAAAGGGACAGATTGCCAAACCTAAAAATCCTTTGCAGCAATGCAGAAGGGCTTTACACAGAGCCAGACCTCTCAGATGCCATGGGCTAGGATACCATGTTATAAGGCTGTAATACTATGGCCTGTGGCTCCAGTCCAGGCTGCAGAGTAATTTAATCTAGCTCACAAAGAAATCAGGAAAATGGCCTCTGCTGTGCTGAATCAGCAGTGCTGGAAGCCGTGCCACCCTCTAACAGCTAGTAAGAGAGAGCTTTGTCTGCAGTGCCAACTCCGTGTAGAGCAACTACTGGGCAAAAGAAAAGACCAGCAGGAATATTACGTGCCAGATTTTCAGTAGATGTAAGTCAGAGTAGTTCCAATGACTTCGGGAGTTGCACTGATTTACACCATTTCAGGATTATAAGGATTTACATCCACTGGAAGTTTCACTTCTCTTTTCCTTGTCTTTTAATTAGAAGAATGGTGTAGACTTGGCAGCAGTACGAGTCTTAAACAGACCAAGATTTGGGAAGGAACTTGAAAAAGTTTTGTAAAGCTCAGGGAAAGGCAATAAGCCATTTTTAGTTGAAAAATGATAGAGCGGCTGCATTAAAATTCACAAGATGTATATAAATTTGGATCTATCCATGAGTAATGTATGTAAGTATATACTTTTGGTCTTTACACTGGAGCTCCCTAAATATAACAATGGGAAAAGAACAGCAATAAATGAAAACTTTGCTTATTCAATCTGGTTATATATCATGAAAAACTATCAGCACAGATGTTGTCCCTATTTATGAGTCATGACTAGGGCCAAAACAAATGCCATGTATTACTTCATTTTATTTTTTTTTGTCCAAACTGTAAGTGCCAAAAAATGACTGGCATGGGGATTAGGAAAAACCAGGGGGCTCTGCTTGTCAGGGAGCAAGCCAACTGGGGCAAAGTTTGGTTTACTCTGATTTCCAAATAAATTCCTAACTACTACATCATGTCTCAGTGACCTCAGAGCAGTTGCCATTGCTTATCTGCTCACATCTCAAAGAAAGCTCCAGTCTGTAACAGAATGAACAAGCTCACTGCCCAAGACAAAGCGTGCCCAGTACCACCCTCAGAAACACACACATCTCCCAGTTGTTTCCCACAGGTGACCATGAGGAAAGAGAAGCACCAAAGTGAGAATCATTCTGGTCCTTGAGATCCTTCTGTGGGCAACATGTTCATTGTTTAAGGCTGAAACTGATAAGGACCTGGAGGGATGGCCACGTGAAAAACTACATGCAGATGCTCTTCAAGCTTTGTCACCCAGTGACCCACTCCCAAGCCCACTGCGCCTTCAGAAACACCTCGAATTAGGCTCATAAATAAACAAGACACTATATACTAGTGCAATTTGGCTGATGTGGGACACAAGGACTTAAAAAATACACTATTTCAAAAGCAACCTGATGAAAGAGAAGCTAAAGCCAAAATGCCTCGATATTCAAGAAATGTACTTCTCATTCCATCAGATCTTTTTCAGTACTCACCTCGGAAGAGGTCAGTGTTAAATCTCCTTCCAATGAGTCCCATTTAAAAGTGTTCTTCAAAGGCTCCTACAATTCTAGGAGTATTAAATTTTATGCCTCCTAAGCTATTTATTAGCTGGGGAAGTACTTAATTGACGTTCACCAGATATTAACTTTTTTGAACATGTGTTACTGATTTTAGTATATAACCTTGAGCTTTTATTTTTTTATTCTTTTCCTTTTCTTTCTCTTTTTTCCTTTCCCTTTTTTCAGGACAGCTGTCCTCAGAACTGTAGGCTTCTTGGTATGTGGATTCCCTACAAACATTTCTTGGGAGACTCAGACACAAATATTGCTGTTCACAAGGGACCCCAATACAGATTTAAAAAAAAAATAAAAAAATCACTGAAATAAACTGTGGCAGAAATATCATCTTCTCTGCAGGTCTCCATAATACACATCACTTTTGGAGTCATCCAGACCCAACACGGAACTGTGGCCAAGCAGTTTTGTGGGGCAGCCACATCTCCTGGCACTCAACATACAACACCCCTATTTTCATTTTCTTTTTCCCCAGGAGCAACCCCACTCCACAGATGTGAAACTCTCCCTCTTGCAGTTGCGCTGCCAAAGGACACTACTGCTGCATTAAGAGAACTTTGCTTCGTCATCATGTCTTCCCAGGCAATGAAACTCCCTATATTATTATAAAGGTAAAACCAGCTGTGCCACTATTGCTCAGTGCTGCTGCTACTAAACACGATACAGCCAACATTATGCCTCAATTCACAGTAGAAAGGGAAAATAAAACTTTGTTTTATTGAAAATACTAGGAAAATTCATTCCAGTGAAACGCATCGTCTGCACTGAGCTTTGCCAACAGCACTGCAGTTAATTCACCACTCTCAGAAATCCCCACAAAGACTCATGCAAGGGGTGTTCAGTGATCAGTATGGGATTAAACCTCTATTTCATGTCTAACACAAACTTCACTATTTCTTCCTGCCCCATACAACCCTTCTACTTTGGTTTCTTCTAGTCAGGAGGTTATCAAAGCCCTCCTGTACAACTAGAGTAACTTGCCTGTTACCAGGTATAGCAAACAGCCTTTTAACTATCAATTCCTCTTATGTTTTAAACTCCAGCCAAACAACAAATAAACAAAAAAACATCTTTTGGTAAATTCTGCACAGAAATAATCCATCTTCTGCTCAGTAACTTGAATGAGCATCTGGATTTTTAGAGATCATTAAACTTCTGATAAGAGTCTCTTCTTGTAGGGTGAACACAGTATAGGGAAATCTTTGGGTGCAATCCAAACATTTTTGATAGTTGCCATCCTTGAAGATTTTGTCACACCAAACCTTACCATGACCTATAGCTTCTTCTTTGTCAAAGCAACCACAGACATATCTTTCATCATTCTCAACCTGTCCCCTCTTCTCCCCCTAGGAAAGAAAAAACTCTAACAAGATCAAAAAGGCTTTCTTCGGGGTTTGTGTTTTGGGGTTTTTTGCCATTACCCACATTTCTTTATCCATCCTCAACAGAAGGTCAAAGGGCAAAAAAGGACACGGAATTGATTGAAAAATCTTCAGAAGCCCATAAAAAGGTAAATAAATAAAAGAATAATTCACCCAAATAATTGAGGCATAAAATAAAAATATTTAAAGCTTCTGGAGATGAGCAAAACAGTTGCCTTTCATGTGTAATTGTATAAACCTTCTGTTTTTAAGGGAGCTAAGCAACCAGCCAGCAATAATTAGGCTCCTGAAAGACAAGTAGGAAGGCATGCAGAACCTGAAACGATGACTTTTTCTGATTCCCCAGGGAAGCAGTTTCACTGGTGGGGGGAAATACTCTATAAATAATTTCCCATCTGGAAACCCACTAGCCCCACTCTCTTTCCCCCTCCTGAAGTGAGATGCTCCAGAATCAGATCTTATCAGCAGAGGGAGTCTCTTCCTCCAACACAGAGATGAGCATGCATCTGGCTTTCTTGAGTTACCAAAACACACAGGCATGATGGGCAAAATTAAACAGAGACACTAAACAGAAAAAAATATCTTTGTGTGGGCTAATAAGCTTTATGAATAATACAGATAGGATAAAGCCAGGCTGTGCAATACTTGTTTTGCACAAAGCAAACACATGTAAAGCCCTTGACACATTACAAGGTTGGACAGATGACAGGATGGGAAATGGGGCACAGCAAAGGTCAAAATCAGCGAGTAGAGTGAAAACACAGACTACACCAAGAAGTCCATCCATACTCAGCATACAGGTACAACACTCCTATTTACTATGCCAGTTTGAATTTCATCCTGCTCTTTCAGCTCATGTTGAGATCAGGAACAGCTCTTTACATAAAAATGTCCTCTACAAAGCAGACCTCACTTAGAGTCTCCGGAGAGGCCAGCCTGAAAAGCATGTCCTGTAGCTTGGAGGCAAACCTCTGGGACTGGCCAGCAGTTGAGCTGGGACACCTAAAACACCCTACAAATTCAGTGTGTCCAATGCTGGACAGAGATGAGAGGCAGTCCTTCCCCTCCCACAGCATTTTATTTAACATGCATGAACCGACCATAAACTTAATCTGGAACATTTGCAGATGGTGAAAACTCAAAGATCCCAATGTCTATAACTCCTGTAAAAGCCAAGAAGGTTACTGACAAATGGAGACGTTTGGATTTGTGTTCCTACACATCCCAGATACACAATGTCAAGACATAAAAGGCTCAGATTATAAACCGCTATTCAAATTTTAGTCATTTCAATAACTTCAGCCAGAGCTTAAGTTTTAATGGTTCACGGTCAAAACAGAAGGCTCTATCACATGGGCTCTGCGACAGTCTGTTCTGAACTGGTTTTGTTCAATGCTTTTATTAACAGAACAGATAAAGGAATGCAGCATATGTTTGTTACATCTGCAACTGATACGAAAGCAAGATGCAACTGCAGCTCTGTTGGAGGTCAAGATTAGAATTCAAAACAGTCCTAACAAGTCAGATCAGGTTGTTCAACAAAACAAAAATTAATCCCAAAGATGTAATTCCATAGAAGAGGCGCAAAGCAACCTGATTCAGCAGGATTAATCAACTACAGATATAGAAAATGACTGGGTAGGTAGCAGTTCTTCAAAAAACGATGTGGGAGGTTATACTGGATCACAAGCTGAACATGAGTCAACAGCGTCATATTGTTAAGAAAAAAAAAAAAAGCAATCATCACATTAGATAAATCAACTGGAGTATTGCCTGCAAACCAGGCAAAGTAATCCTCCTCGTCTGTTCAGCGCTGCCAGACTTGGCTGGCGTAGTCAGATCAACTTGGGGCATCAAGCTAGTAGCAAAGATAAGGGCACAGAGAAGGCAGCCCGGGCATGAGGCACCAAAGGGAACCAGTGAGTGGTTCAGCCTACAGAAGCTGGAAGAAAGTGTTTCAAGTATGTTGGAGGAAGAAAAAAAAAGCAACAACTGTTTTCTGTGTCTCTAACAAACAAGATAAATAGCAACAGGTTTACATTGCATCAAGAGAGCTTCAGCTTAAAGACAAAGGAAAGGAAGGGAAGGGATACAGTATGTTGGCTGGAATCTTCAAAACCACACTGGAGACAAGCCTGTTCCAAAGGAGCTGCTCATTCCCTGAAGAAGGAGCAGGCATTAGGTATCTCTTGAGTTCCTCCAGACCTATTTTTTGTTAAGCTCGTTAAACACCAGTGAACAGATGGTAACAAGCAGGTTCGGGTAATATCACAAACAGCTCTCAGTGAAATCAGTGAGAGTCCTCAATAAAACCTCAAGGCCAGAAGCAGCTACCAGGCAGATACCAAACACTCAGGGTAGAGTTATCCATTATCAACCACTGACTCCATCACACAGGTTATTAAACATTACACTTTAAACTGGCCCTGATTGGCACTTTTTCCAGGTACAACCATTGCTCTATTTTAACTTCTTCAGTTTTCTTTCTTGATTCTTTACTTCACATACCAAGAATCCCAACATGCTTTTCCTGCTACTCGGTGAAATAACAAATGCTTGTTTCACTGACCTGCACTTTATGACTCTCTACACACAAAGCAACAGAACAAGCCGACACACAGCTTTGTATGGAACAATTTTTGTAATCTTGACTATTTGTCTTTGGTTAATTGCTATGTTCATCATTATTTTAAAGACAATTTTGTTTAATAAGGATTGGAATTGCTACTAGACAAACTCAGTGTAACAAAATTTTAGACTAAAAGTAATTTTTGCGACTAATCTATGAACTGCTACAAAATTGTGATTTATAATAGGCATAGTAATAGCCTTAATGATTGCAGTGCTTCTGGGTATCAATGAAACACACAGATTGGCTCATTTCAAAGCAGAAAGGGCATTTTTATTTTTTTTCCTCTTCCTTCATGGGTGGCCCATACATATCTTCAGGGTCCTTGGAGGAGCTTCCAACACTCCCACTGAGCGTTCCACACAGTGGCTGCTATTACCATGCTAATGTTAATAGGCTGTAGCTTATGTGACCCCTCCAAGCAGCAGCTATAGCACAGCATAACTAGCAGAGTGCTGAATTACTGCCACTGGCTCTCTATTACAAAACGCTGGCAAGCAGTGAGAAACGGTGGCAGGAAAGTAGTGAGGGCAAAGCAAAAAATAATTAAAATTTTGTATTGGAAGGGAGCAGAAAGCGGGAATCTAAACAGGCTGGCAAAGAGAGACACTGGAGCCTGGGGTCATGAGGAACGGGGCAGCAAGAGCGGATGAAAGTCATCGTTTCCAATGACAGTGCAGCCCATATGCCAGAACATTTGCCACTTCTCTCTCCCTCTGTGCAGTTGCAATGCAAAATTAATAAATGAATTAGGGACAATGAATACAAGCAAGAAAAATGATAAAGCCTGTGGCAAAAAGAAATCTTGTTCAACCCAGCTATTTTTTTATATCACAGAAAAGTCGCTTGGGAAAGATTCTGCTGGAAGAAGTGAAGCAGCCAGTACTAATGACAAATATTTTGGGAAAACAGAAACTCCATATGTTCTCCTTTTATTCTACTAAAAATAAAGAGGAAACCAAGAGCTTTTTGATTTTAAGCGTAACATTTCCTTACGCCAGGAGACAAACTATGCCCAAGTTAAGTCTGGACATTAATGGAAGCAAACAGCAGAATGCTGGTCCCTGGTGTGTCAATTCTTCTCTCTTCAGAGGTTATGCTTCCAAGAAGTTACAGAAACACAATTTCCCTGTGAGGATCATTTTTTGCAGGCTGTTGCAATGTTTTTATTTAAAGCTATTTGATCTGTATCCACAGGAAAGCTCAGTTTGTCACTCTGCCTTTCCAAATATTCACATGCAGAGCATTTCACAGGACCACAGTACAGTGGAGGCTGGAAGGTACCTCTGCAGAGCACCTCATCCAAGGCAGAGGGTCAGCCAGAGCAGACTCCAGGGCTGCATCCAGTTGGGTTCTGAGTATCTCCAAGGATGGACACTCCAAAACATCCCTGAGCAACCTCCTCTGGGATCTGATCACCCTCACAGTGACAGGTTCCTCCCAAGTTTAATTGGCAAGTCCTGCATTTCCATTTGTGCCTGTTCCCTTTCGCCCTTTCTCCATGCACCACTGAAGAGCCCAACTCCGTCATCTCTGCACCCCTGGGAGGTACACATAACAATAAAGTCTCCCCCTGAGACTTCTCTTCTCTGGGCTAAACAATCCCAGCTCTCTCAGCCTCTCCTTTCAGACATCCTAATAAATAAATATTTAAACAAAGTATCCAAACCAATATATCACAGCACAGAGAGTAGCAAGACAACCCTCTGATGGCACCACTGGCCAAGGATGCTCCTGAGCATTACCTGAAAAAGCAACATGGAGGGGGTCATTTGGGCACAAAAAGTAAAATTGAACATGAAGCCAAATGCTCTGCAGAACCCTTGGCTAGTGCACAAAAGGTTTACACACACACACACAAATGGATCAAGTCCATCCAGCCAGCATTAATTCCAGTGCGTGAGATGAGGGTCCTGGAGAAACTGACCACTGGCTCATCTCAAACCCCTCCTCAAACCACAGGAAACTGGAGTTCCCAGAGGAAATTATCAGCCTTTGTTTTTTCACACACCACTTTCAGGTCTTGGGTCTTACTATTTATTTTTAGACAAATGGAAAAAAGTAGGCTTTATACAGGAACAGCACAAATTCTGGATATACCAGTAACCCCAAACTGAGCAAGAACTCCCTTTTTGCCCTGTGGCACTAGAATTCACTCTATTATAGGAAATACATTAAGCAGCAGATTGCCAATGAATTCCTATCCTCTGTAGTTCTAATCTCTTCCTGCCCTTCAAATAAGACTTTTAAGTATTATCTATACTGCTAAAATATTCTATAAGCTATGTGCATGGCCCACGCTGGTGTTGAAGGAAGAACTTCACCAGCTTTAGTTCACAATGAAATAGCTACCTCTAGAAAAACCTTACACTCTTTTTTCCAGGTTAGAAATTAAGGCAGAAGGAGGCTTGCACGTAAATATCAATGAAATTAGGCCATGAGAACTGGCATTAGGTCAATGAAAATTAAGCAAGAAAATATTTCACTGCTAGACTAAATAATTTTAATTTACCACATGCAAAACAGTTTCCAGAATGCTTTCAGCATCTGCTCTGTGAGATCAGACCTCATGAGCTCTGTCAGCGACAGACAGTTTCTGAACACAGAAGTGACTTAAAAATTAACATTTCCTAACCTTAAAAGACCCAACATTATCCTTTTGGAGTTCAAAACAACGGGTATTTCACAATAAATAACAAATTGGTACTGTTCCAGGCATGACTTATTTCTTAAAAGCCTAAGCATAAAGAAATGAATAAATTATTCACTAGAAATTGCTGTTTCATTTTCTTCCTAAATATTTTTGAGAGTGCCTAATTTGAAGCAGTGCAATTCTTTAACAATTTCCTGGAAAAAAAAAACAACCCTCAGCTCTGAGTTTGTTGTTGGAGAAGCAGATTTATTCAGATAAAAATCAGTTAGCTCCCCAGAACGCAGAAAAAAGTAATTTTACTTGGGTTTGAGGAATTTGGTTCAAATGCTCTGATCTAGAAAGCAATATATACAGTTATTAAGCAGTGTAAGGGGATTAACTCTACAGAGTGTTATTGACTACTCCGGTCTCATTAACTGCAATTTTATTTAGATAAAAATGTCATCTTAAACATCATTTTGGTGTCAGAAGTTAGATCTGAAGAAGAACATTAAAAATAAATATGCATCAGCAGTTCCCCAATCTGCAGCAGCTCTTTCTGGGGTCTCCCCTGGAACTGGTGATTGAAGTTACGGTTTTGATTTGCAACATGCCCATCAAGAGGAACTGCTTTTAAAAGAAGTTGTCCTGTGGAATGGGAGAAGTGTTTTCTGAGAGGCAGCTTCACTGGAGCATGTACAAGCTTAACAGAGAGCCGCTGCCTGCCTGCCTCTTTTTTCCTCCCAGAAAGGAATGAAGAAAGGTTAGGAAAAGAGTTCTGGGTTCCCAGTGGACTTTCTCCTACTTCCAGATTTTATTAGGGAACTGTGAAGCTAATTATGTGTACGATAACTTCAGTAACTGCTTTTCATGCAGAACCACACACCAGAAAATAATGAAAGTATGAATGGAAAAGCCTCTCTGTCTCTCAAGCTCAGAACAGCTCACAGAAGGCACCAGATACTTCAGCAGAACTTCCACACTGCCACAAGGATGGAGCAGCCCTCAGGAGGTGCTCAAAAACTCCACCAAACCCCAGAACAAATCCTAACATTCCTCATGGTCTTCACTTCCAAAGAACAGCTGTAGGACACACCAAAGGCACTCAGAAGATGGAGGCAGGTCTGGGTAAAACCTGTGGCTGCAAGCAGAATGCCATCGGGATGGATCATCCTCCCAAGCATGCTCCAAAGGCAGAACTTGACCACAGAAGCCTAAGAGCAGTCGGGTAGCTATGGATTTCTTGGACTCTGGACCAACGACAAGCGGGAAGCCAGACGTACAGACAGTCAGAACACCCCCATTTACCAACTCACGTGTTGCAGCCATGACACTACAGATAAACTGCAACGTAACAAGTGTGTAACCCAGAAGGATGCTGGCTAAGCTGGGAGTATTCCTCCTGCTTTGGCAGGGGCCAAGTATCATGTATGCAGTTGTATTGTGGGTCTGTGTGACTACTTCCAAGTACAGCTGTTAGCAGATGTCACTAACAGTCCACACTTGATTCCCTCTACTCACTTAACCAAAACACTGTACATCTACCTGCCAAAGAATGCATGATATATATGCCCTACAGTTAATGCTACATGAATTACAAGTAACAAGGCTCAATCAGAGTTCGCACAGGCTTGCTCAGGTTCTCCTTCCCCTTTTTTTTTTAATATGCTACCCATGAAGATTTGGGGTATTGGGTGGGTTTTTTTGGCCTGTTTGATTCTATATTCTCTAACAGAACAAACAGTTGTTCTATACTCTCTAACAGCAGTTGCTGCCTTCCTGTTTTACTGTCAGAGGTGATGAGGGTTGAAGAGGTAGGGGATTTGAAGCTTCAGTGTGGAGAACAAAAGGCTTTGGCCATGAAGAACATCCTAACTCCAAAAAAAACCCACCCCACAAAAAACCCACTTATGAGAGATGGCCTCCATCCTAAATTCTTATTAAAAAACAGGTATTAAAGTAAAATTATTAATTTTATTTGTTTTTAACCAAAAATAACAGTAGTAAAAATCCTAGCGTGGAAGCAATTACAGTTTTATACATTTGCATGAAGCTTGGCTACCTTTGGTTTCATACACTTGCTCAAGCAGAACATGCTGGCACAGTTTATTCATCTTCCCATATGAAAATAAACTGTGCTTCCACGTGCTTCTACCCAAACGTAACTGCCTACACAAGTGAAGTTATCCTGCTGCATCAGTATAGGCACTATTTAGGATGGGCTACAGAAACATGAATCACTGCAGATGAAGAGAAGCACGGAAAAACAAAAAAGGAGCTGTGTGCCCCAAATGATTGCGTTGTCCCCTGACTGTACGGAAAGCTATGAGTTGTTTTGTTTGGCTGTACTTATGAGCAGTGACCGTGCTGTAACTGCGATGGTACTACACTAGAAAAATAATGCATTTAACACCATGATGCCATTCCACCCACCACTAGTTGCCACGGTCTCACAGCATGCCAATAAAACTTGAATTTCTAATCTTGAAAAATCCCTTTTTTTAAAAAATTACAATCTTCAAAAAACCTTAAAAAACCAGAAAGGGCTTAAACCCAGTACCAAGAGTACCACCACCCCCCCTCAGATCATCACTCTCAGCATCCTACTCCTCCTTTCTCTCATTTCCCAAGAGGCCACCACTTATCATCATCCCCGTACGCCTGAGTCAACACTCAGAGATCAGATCCCCCAAGTAAGTCCTGAACTGGCTTCAGCACAGTATTGCATGTCATTGCTCCCCGCTCCTCAGGGCCAATGTTCTCACCATTTTAAGTTAGCATTAATAATTAACAAAGAGAAAAAGATACCCATGCTGTAACTGTCCTCTGCCATACTGCAGGCTCTCAGATTTTTTTTTTCCCCTTAGGCTAAAGAAGAAAAAAAGTTAAGTATCCTATTTTAAACATTATCATGCATCAGCAATCAAAACTAAGTTTATTGTCCTGCAAACAAAAACAAAGATCAAATATTGTAACAGATTACATCCCACTAGCTTTTATTAAGAGATCTGGGGACAGCATTTCTAAGGAAAGCATTTGCTCCACAAATCAACTCAGCTAATACCCCATCATCAGGCTGCAGTGCTGGCAGTGATGTGCAATATGTGGTATTTGTGGCACTTCTGGGGAAAACTATTTTAAGTCTAATTAACATGAAAATTTTGGAATGCAAATGCTTTTCATTTATACATAAAACAAAATGCCGTGACATTTCTCCCATCCATTTATCATAAACAAGTTAATTACTGTGTAACAAATAGCTCCTGCTAGAATCTGTATGTTTTGAGGATGTTAAGAGAGCTGACTCAGGCAAATAAGATGAACCACAAAGTAGTAGTTAATAGCTTATGGCATACTTATAATAAAACAATGACTCTGTAAAAGCTCTTGTTGTCAAATTAAGGCTAAGCTATTTCCATTGGAATAAGTCAATTATAAGCAGTCATTATCTGTTTAACTTGATTCAAACCTAGAATACTATAAGCACTTTGATTTTGACACATTCATAACACTGCATACATTTGAGAGCTGGGTATCACAAAGCTTACAAGGGAAACGCTGGGTTTCTTGCCACCCAGCTCGTCCCAAGCCACATAACTACTAAACTTCCCAATGTCAGCTGAAGTTCACCACTATGCCAAGGTCTACATGCTACCTGATTTCTGATGAACAAACCTTTAGGCAGTATAAACTGTCCTAGGTCTCTTCACATCTCCTTCCCGAGGACAAAGTGAGGAGGATTATGCCGCATAAAGGCTTTGCATTTGCCCACTGGAATCCTCCGAGAGCAATCTGAACTACACACACACTTCCTGCAGCTCCACGAAACCACCGACAGGTGAATCCCTACCTCCTGCTCCCAGGCAGGCAGCCCCGTTTGGCCTGCAGATGAATTACTGAATGCTGATGAATAAGATGGTGGTAGCTGGCAGCAAAGCTTTGCGTGGTAAGATGGTGTGAAACAGTACATATGTCAATCTATCAAACATGATAATGTAAGCAATCTGAACCCATTTTTGGTCTGAACTATTGTACAATACTTCACCCAGATGGAAGAAAGAGATAAACATTTTATGCTTCAGACATATCAAGTGTTAGGAAGTAAAATTAAACCTAAACTGGAAAGCTACCAATTTTGCATGCTAGAGTATATATAAAGAACAACACAACCATGAAGAAGAATTTTATGCAGCAGATTTTCTCCCCCATAATTGTACAAATTAATTAGATATATTTGTTCCCTATGATAAACAGCAGCATGTATTTGACTGTAGATTAAAAGGTGTAAAGACGGTACTTTACTTATTAGCAAACACAGCTTTTGCACTTTTTTCTTTCCCCCTTGGTTGACAAAATGCTAACAAATCACAGGCATCGTGACAACGTTATCAGGACACGAATCTCAGACGTGCTGCACGCACACGTAATACCTTCAGGGCCAGGTCAGCCCTAAATCAGTGCCGGGTTTGCCATGACTAATGTAAAACTCCAACTGGGTCCCTAAAGGATAAAATTAAATAGAAATGTATTTTCATTCAAATCAACTTGACAGCTTATCTAAATATAATTTTATATTTAAAAATTATCAGTTACAGCTGAAACAAAATGACAGCCACTATGCTGTCCTCAAAGCCACTGCCAGCTGACTCCTCTGAGCAGACCTTCTGCTCCTTCCCTACTGTCCACCTACACATACACACAGCTCAACGTACCAAGCACTGAACTGCAAAAAATACTCCTGGAAGCAAGTATATTAATGACTTGACTTTCCATAGTATTTGGAGGACATTGTTTATCAAATAATTTCCAGAGCTAAAAAGAATAAAATCTAGTCAGTTTACAGACTGACCTGTAAAGCCATTTGTTTGGGAAGAAATGCTGCTAAACAAGTAAGCAGTCGGTATTTGGTCTCTTCATGTGTTGCTATATTCTTGGGCTTGTTTATGTCAAATCCCTATTTGGTTATCTTTCAAACTAAAAATAAAACTCCCCAACATTTACTAATTGATGCCAGGCTAGTCAAGAGAATTCCTGAACAGCAAAACTAAGACAACTGGGCTCAGAAACAAAACTGCTTGCCAACTCACGTAGAGAAAAAATGTCCAGTCCTGGATTCTGCTGAAGCCAGAAAGAACACTGACAACTCTCCCTCTTTTGAGAGAAATCAAAGTAATGGAGCAGGTGTTTGCTCTGGAGGAAGACAGAAATCCCAGCTTTCTGGCAGAGAAATGTGAATGTGAGTAAATGTACTTAGAAGAAAGTAGCAAAGGGTTTATAAACCCTTGAGTAGAGCATCAGGTCCCGATGAGCTCCCCAACTCCACAATGTAGTAGGTTTTTAAAACTGCTCTGCCATCCAGCAATGATTAGTGGTTTAGATCAAGCAGGATGCTGCTGGGGGGGTGTGGGTATGCAGATTTTCATCTTCAAAAATTCTCTTGGAGTAAAACAATTATTTCCTGCATCATGCAAATATAAAGTTTAATTATTTTTAACTTGAAAGGGAGACAGATCAATACACAGGATAATCTATTGTTATTTGGATTACGAAGACGTCTTAGAGTTTACAATCACAAAAGTGGTTATAATCCTGCAATTACTATAAAGCTAATTGGTAGTTTCTTTTTGCCTGTGTTTTCATGTTGTCAGTGGGGCAGTAATGAAAATGAATGCCACGTTTGTGAACAGAATGTCTGTAGGCTTGTTTACCACATTTCCAACAACAACGTCTGCTTTATCATGCATTTCAAAGCAGAGATAATTTAAGGATCTTAGAATTTCATACATAAAAATCCTTTCTAAAATATCAAATGTAGAGTTCCTTCAGACGGGGTGGGAGTGGGAGACTTAAAAGTGAAGTGATGACCTCGCATACTATAGGCAAACAATCCACCTGAAGCAGACAGCACGCGGACTTTGAATGATTCATCTGTATTCAAAACTGCGCTCAGGTAAACCACTTAGTGTTTCATCCTCCTACAAACATAATTCTGCAGACAATTTCACCATCAAAACCAGCATCTTTAAGCCTCCTTTCACCTCCCGAAAATACAGTTATTGCAGTGCCTATTAAGCTCTTTATTCCACTTACCTTTGAGTAACTTCTGCCCTTCCATGATGTTCTGTGAGACGAATGCTGTGTAGTCTTCTTCTGAAAAGCCAGGCTTGCATGTGGGTCTAACTGTAAGATCCCCATTGTGTGCCTGCAAAAACAGAACGAGGAAAAAAGCATACCATGACTTTTGTCGTTTGGGAAAACATTTTGCACCCCATGACTCTGTGTTTAGGCATGGGCAAACCTGAACAGTAAAGCAGTGTGCAAGTAGAGACCGCTAAAGCGCCTATCTGTTGGACTGGATCCATACTGTAGCTGCAAAAATAAAATGGGCCAGAAAATAGTTGCTTGACTACAATAGAGAACATTGTTTGTAGGAAGGCTGGGATACTGGGCACTGTCAGAAGGGGGGGGGAAACAAAGAGCAGCAATTCATCAGGGCGAGCTGTGCTCACACTGGAGCCACGCAGAGGCCTGATGTTGCAACATCCAAATCACTGGGTTTTGCTATTGAGAAACTGGGCAAGCCCCAGGACTCGAGGGAGAAGAAATACCCCAGCTCCCAGCAGATGAAGTCCCTTTCCTTCCCCTTTGCCCTGCAGAAGCCTCCAAGGCTCAGCCTGCTGCTGCCTCTGGGACCATCGAGAGTCTACACTTGCCCCAGCACTGGGAAGGGGATGGAAGGAATGGAAGGAAGGGACACCTGACCAAAAATGTAACGATGCCACTGAATAGCACAGTCCCCCCCACAACCTGTCAGGACCCAGCAGGGAGAATCCAGCTAAGCACTCAGCTGCTCTGCTACAACTTTGGATCGCACAGCGGGGAACCAGCCCCTGCCACAGGGACGGGTCAGCCTGGTCACGGTAGTCCAGGCTCTTTGGGACAGGACACACATTCCCCAGCAAGCAGGGTCCCAGACCTCAGCCAGCTCGCTGAAAGCACTTCAGCCCGTGATTTATGCCTAACAAGTGCCAGGTGATTTATGCACAAACAAGTGCTGGCGGCAAGGGATTTCTAACGCTCCCGGACTGTCGGCAGGGCTAGCCAGAGCATCGCTTAGCGATGCAGGCTGCGCCTCGACACCTCCAGTCCCAACAGCGCAGGCTGAAGCCAGGGGACCGGGAGAGTCGCTTCCCCGAGAAAGTGCAACTCTAGACATGCACCTGCCTCCTCGGGGAGAGGAGCAGAGCTCCCCCGGGCTTCCCAAAACACTCCTGGACACAGACGACGCTGCATTATTACGGAGAGGCAGAAGGGACGAGGAGCTAAGGGTCCTTTCAGATGAGCTTAGTAAGCAGAAAGCAAGCCAACGTACTCTGCTAAAAATCACGCTCGGGAGACAGATGCCAGCTACTGCATGGGAAGCACAAGGATGCGGCGGCTCTGTGCACTCTGACTGTCGCTGGCAAGATGTTGCCATTAGGAAACATTTCAAGGGGTCTGACTGAAGGTAACGGGCTTTGAATCTGAAATCACCCCGTTACTGTAACAGCACTCGCTAGATGAGAGCGCACCGGGGCCGCTTCTGCACACCCACGGGCATCCCGAGGGCTCGGACTCGGGACATCTTCACGCGTCCAACTTGGCACAGCGGGATTCAGGCAGAAAAATAAGCGGCTCTTCTTCCCGCAGCCAGTCCAACGAGCCATACAGCAGCCGCCCCGCTCGCACCATACCACCGCAGCCACGCGCTCAGGCATTTACTGATGTCCTGCAGATACCCCTGAACTCGGGGTGGGGGACACGCGAACCCCTAAAACCCCCAAACTTCTCAGCCCATTAGCCCCCAACGAGGATCAGGCCCCGCTCGTCGTGCTCCGGTCTCATAGAGATAAAAGTTAAAAGCACCGCCACGGCGCCGGCAGAGGAGGGACATCTCGCACAGAGCGGGCAGCGCAGCGCGACCGCGCTGGGGCGCGGAGGCTCCTCCGGGGCGCGCAGAGCTCCGCCGCACCGCCGCCGGGACGCGCCGCTACCCCCGCCCGAAGTTTATCCGGCGACGCTCACCGCGGAGGGCAAGTTCCACCGGCCCGGCAGAGGCACGACACGAGAGAACGAACTGAAAGAGCGGCGGCGAGAGGGGGACGCGGCAGGGAACGCGGGGGCGCCGCTCCGCTCCCGCACGCTCCCCCACGCCGACCGCTCGGACCGGCTCCGCGCTCCGACCCCGAAGTTGCCGCGGCTGCCGTGCCCGCAGGCGGCGGGCGCGGAGCGGCGGCGGAACCTCCGCGGTGCGCGGAGCCCGGGGGTGCTGCTTACCAGCCCTCCCGCCCCGCCGGAGCGCCCCACTTACCGCCGCCGAGCCCCAGACGGGAAGGAGCAGCACCAGCAGCACCCGCGAGCCGGTCCTCATCGCCCCGGCCGGCCCGCCGGGCTGTGGCAGTGGCGGAGCGGCTGGCCGCCCCGTCCGCGCTGCGCAGTGCCGGCGCCAGGGGGTCGCTACCGCCCCGCTCCCGCCGCCGCTCGGCGCCCGCTCTGGGCTGCAGGTGAAGCGCTCGCCGCGCGCCGCCGCCAGGCCCCGCCCCGCGGCGCGCGGGCACGCGCCGCCTTAAAGTGACAGGCACCGCCCCGCCGCGGGGAGGGGGAAGGTGGTGGATGGCGGCGGCGCTACCGCTTCTTTTTCTCCTCCTCCTCCCCCGGCAGCCGACGGAGCCTCGCGGGGAGGAAGCGGCCAAGCTTGCGGGGGGCTGGAAGCCCGGGAGCCGGAGCTCGCCTGTCCAGAAAACAAACTTGAATGAACGAGCACAAGAACCCAGCATGTTCTGGGAAAGAACTAATAAACCCAGCATATCCAGGGGAGGGAGGTGTCTGCTGAGGAAAAAGTAGCGTACCTGGGGAAAACTAATAGATCCAGCAGAAAGATGAACCCACTAGGGGAAAAGCTAACATGTCCAGGTGAAAAATAAACATATCCAGTGAGGAAAAATTATCATGATCGCAGGAAAAACTAATACAGCCCTGGGGTGATGAGCATACCCAGTGAGGAGAGCCCAGCCCAGGCTGGGAGGAGAAGGAGCTGTGATGGGGGAGAAGCGTATCCGCAGGAAAAAGTACCATTGTTGCAGGAAAAAAGTAATATACACAGAGAAGGAAAATCAGCATACCTGGAGAGAGGGGTGAAAATGGCACCAGAGGAAATTGAAGCCCCACCATAGCGGGACCTGCTCCTTCACCTTGGAAGACCCTGGCTCAATACCACCTTGTCTGGGCAGAAAGTGCCCCACAGAGTGGCTAGGGGCCCCAGGGGTGTGGGGCAGGCTGGGAACTGGGGCAGCCTCTGCCTGGCATGAATCAAACCATGGGCAGAGAGAGGAGAGGGCACAGGAGATGCCTTCCTGGGAAGAAAGTAATTTGGATGAGTGGTGGTTTGGGGATGGGGTAGAAAAATCGGTAGTGCCTGACCAGTTTCTCAGCTGCATCTGTGAGCCAGCCTGAGCCTGGCCATTTCTGAGAGCGAAAGAGCCACGTCAGGCCTAGTCCAGGCTCAGGTTGGCAGCAGATACAGCTGATGCCGCTCAACTAGAGATTTTCTGGTGTAAAAATAAAGGCAGCTCGAAACAGGGCCTGAAAAACAAAACTTAAAGTCAGTTTAGTTTTGACAGAACACTGAAAATGGCAAGCAGCAGTTTCGAGTGCTAAGTATGGCTCCTGCCAGTTTCCTCCTGCGTGACCCTGACATCCAAATGCGATCTCTTTCCTTTCTGAATGCAGCTCGATGCCACAAATAGGCGTTCTCCAGCATGTATATTTTGTGCATATAAATCCCACATCTATTTGCATAAATAGATGCATACTATCTGATGTACGTGCAAAATCAGACATTGCAGCTGAAAAATCTGGCCATTAAACTATTCTGTTAGATTCACACATTTCCAAAGGAATGAGACACATAAATCCACTGACTGCAGCTTTTGCTATTGAGTAGATTTAATGGCATTGTGTTAACACCTAGAGATGTTAGCGGAGAACTGAGACCTCATTGTATTAAGCTCTGTAGATATAAATAATGAAACAATTGTTCCTACCCCACCAATTTAGGGTCTTAGTGGATTATGGGGTTTATTTTGTTTTTAAACAAGTATTTCTGAGGTTCTTATATAACATCAAATAAATCCCACCATTGTGTGAATTTAGTGTACACCCTTTTTATGAAGCACTTTCACAAAGGCAGAAATAATCAAATGATGCTGTCATAGCAAAAATAAATCTTTAATATGTATATAGAAAAATCTAAATTTTTTCCTTTTATTTTTATCCTAAATTTCAAAGTTTGGAGTAGATTGTTCCAGGTTGAAGGGCAGCAGCAGTTATTGCTGTTTAAATAAAACTACACGTACTTTGGAGACTTGGGGGGATATTTTGGATCTGTTGGTATTTCCTTATGAATACCTATGGCCAGTTATTTGGACTCTTGCTGGACTACAGCTGTTGCTATGCATGCGCTCGCTCAGTTTGATAACTTTGTTAATATGACAAGTTCTACAAGTATTGTCAAAATAAGTCTGACACCACAACAGATTGTGAAGAAAAGGCAGAGCAGTAGTGAAAAAAAAATAGAATTCTTCAACATGTTTACAGTTGATTTCTAATCTGATGGCAAATTGATATTTTTTTTTCCCTGAAGTAGTTTGCCATCCCTCTTTTCTAAGATGAGGTAACTGTCTCTGTACTCAGGGAACAAGTCTGTAAGTGGAGTGAGTTACATTCCTACTGACTCTGTGAGAACTGGGTGCCTTCCCAAACTGAGGTGTTTCCAGGAGGAGAATACAAATCCAGTGTTCAGACAGTGGAAATCACTGTTTTATGCACGTGGTTGTTTTCACTCAACCACTTTCCCCCAACTCTTGACACTCGGATTAATTTTGGAAGGAATTAAAGATTTGCTAACTGATTAGCTACTATTTCAACTACCTCCTTGTTTAGAAGCACTTAACATGAAGTGCCCATAAAGTATCTTTCTTCAGTTCTTTAAGGAAAATTAAAATAGACATTTTTGTACCTATTGAATTCTTCACAAATTACTGCATTTAAGCATATGGGTCTGGGCCTGAATGTCACTTCGAGCCTGCTGGCAGACTGGTTCTGAATCAGTATTCTTGCACAAAAAGGAAATAGGAAGGAGCTCCAGCATCTAACATACGAACGCAACAAGATGTGGATTTGGCTGGATGAAGACATTTAAGAGCATACACATGCACAGTAAATCAACTTGCTAAACACCTCAAGAGCAAAACTGCTGATCCTAAGAGCCAACTTGCTACACTGCACAACACTCGAGAGAATAAAAGGCTCATAGACGAGACATCTACAGAACTGACTGCGCCAAGATAATGAGGAGCGTGGAGTGCACAAGGGATTTTTCTCTCCTTGATGCACACGTGTAATTCCTATTGACAGCAGTGGGAGTTGCACGTACATATCAAGGGGACAATAGAACCCTTCGTGGTGGAGATGAGTATCAGAAGTGAGCTGTGTTACCACGGATAGAAATGAGAGAGAGGGAAGTGTGATCACTGAGGGACGGTACAACATACAATAAAATTGTCAAGCAGCCATCAAATATGTGAAAGCATGGGAATAACAAATTAAATGGACAGGAGGTGAGAAAACAAAGTCTCAAGAGACTTTGCCTTTCTAGCTTAGGGCTGATGTCTGAATTCCTTGTTTGGGAAATATTCCTGCTGGCTTAACCCTTTTAATCATCTGATAAGTAAATGTTTCACTGAACTCGAGTAAACAGTGATGGCCTAGCTGCTAAGGATAAAAAGTGGTTTTATGAAAAAAAAAATCTGACAAGGAAGGAGAAATTCAATTCCAGCGTGCCGACCACACCTTGGGTTTCTTCAGTATGGTCTGATGATTTTTGGTTTTTCTAGGAGACTGATAGCGGACTGGTGATTTAGAAAGTCATTTTTACTTATTTAGGTTTGTGTCAAAACTACTAACAAAAGAAGGGATATATAGAACCAGAGAAATAACAATGAGTGTGGATTGGTAGATAATGGCAAATTATGAGTTTATGTCAGCAGTTCAAAATTGAAATGGATGCAGAACACCTTTGGACTTGCTCCATATTTGGCATCTTTTTGGAAGATGTGTAGGAGAAGGTGCAACAAGATAGAACTGAACAGTAAAGTGAAAGGTAAATCAAAGCTTTGGAGAACTTAATGATCAGGAAAAGGCATAGGCATCTACCAGATTGAGACAGAAGCCAACACAGGAAAGCAAGATGCTCCAAGTGGGAAGAACACAACCATGGGAAGAAAATAAAACTAACAGTGAAAGTCAGACTTTGGTGCATTTATGTCATTTCCTAAAGTAACAGCAAATCACTAGAACTACGTGAGTGGTTGGGCACAGCTCAAAATACTGGATTACTTATGATCTGGCTCCAGCACAATATCTAAAGGCAAAATGATGAGTCACAGAGAAGAAAGAATCCACAGGAAAAGGCAACACCGAACAGGAACAGAATATCCTTTACACTAAGCTGATTCTGCACCAGCCTGCATGTCCTGCCTGTGTGCTGGGATGGTGAGAAAGGTACAACTATCCTCCTGGTTAAACAGATCTTTGTGAAGTCACAATTTCAGTCTTGCCAGCCAGGCTGCAATGCCAGGGAATTTAAACTTCCTCTCTTTTCTACTATCTACTCATCAGTACATCGTGGCTCCTATCGATTCTCCTTCTGAGTTGGTAATGTGAATGGCAATGAGGAAAATACAACTTCAGAGCCCTGATACAAAACCTTCCTGCTCAGGTAATTACACTGACCAAGGGAGGCCAACTTTAGTGTAGTCTGACCTCCAATTATGAGACGCACTGTGGTCTCCTCGCTGAACTATGCAGGCATTAATGGCAGCGTGCCAGCAATGGCTATATTAAAATCAATTTAAAAATCCCAATTCTACCTCTCTTTCACCTTAGGTGAGGTAACACACCTTATACTAATGTAACTCTTATTAAAATATTGTAAAACAAAATTGACCTATGCAAAACAGTACAATTCTATTACTTTTTTGATCCATTTACTGTATTCTTGCAAAAATGAATCAAAAAAGCAAAAGTAGACGGAGAGGTTTAATAGGTCTGTGTCATGCAGTGGACTGCAGTTTAAAGCAAGGGTATTAAAAAAAAACCAAACCAAAACAACAAAACCCACAGAATTAGGTTTGTTCTCAGAAAGAGCACCTATTTATGTCAGTATTCCCCATGTAACAGCTTCAGAAAAGTGGCCTTTCTGGTGGTGGGCTCAGAGTCACCAACGAGAACAGACTGCCAGAGATCCCCAGCACAGCAGGCAGGCAGCTCCCCGTGCTGCTCCCAGATGCAGCACCTCGTGTTCAAGGAAACAATGAAACCCCATCAGATTTGGGGGAAAAAAAAAAAAGAAAAAAAAAAAAAAAAGGAAAGAAGGAAAGAAAGAAGGAAAATGAAAGATAGGGGAAAAAACAGATCAACAACCATTGTGCCGTGTTGTAAGTGGGAGGAAGGTCGCAGCTTCCTAAAAGCCTCCCCAGACTTACTGATTTTAAGGCACTCCGTACAAGCATGTGTTTAAGCACACTTGTGCCATCACCTCAGAAACAGAGTAACTAAAGCAGCCATCATCTAAACCCATTGCATTCACAGTAAGTTTTCCACCACCACAGCTGTCTGAGAGGAACCTTACTGAAGAAAAACCAAGTGACTTCCTCCCCATCCTCTCAGCAGCTGAGGCAGAGGCACTTTCTAACACAACCTGTGGGCTCCCGGACCATTGGGAACCACAGAGGTTCAGCGTGGTATCAGGGAAAAGGGGCAGGACCTAACCAATGAAACCCTACAGTTCCCTAATTTTTGCTTATCATACACCAGAAAACTCCAAATATCAAAATAATCAAATATTGTATCCCTAGTTTCTTGTAGGCATTGCCAATGGAGAATGGGGATTTTTCAGATTTGCAGCTTTTGCTGTCTTTATTGTGGATGGCAGCAGTTCTCCTCATCACTTCACCATTGCCTTTCTTTCCCCTCCCCTTTTGGTGGACATGGCTCTTTCTACATTGCAATGTTCACATAAATATAAATTCCAGTCCAGATCTCAAAAGAAGTTACTCTGGTACAAGCAGCAACATTAATAAATAAACACTCTTCTATCTAGCAAAAACCTGAGGTCCACATCAGGCTTTCTTATCTCACTGACAATACATGCTTCACTTCTTTATCAGAAAAAAAAAGAAAAAAAAAAAGAAGAAAAAAAAAGAAGAAAAAAAATAAGAAAAAAGTCTTTTTTCTTCTGCACAGATTAGTAAGGCATAAACAGGAGTTACATTATGAGCTCTCTGTGCCTTTTGTGGCAGCCAGCTTGTTTGCATGCCTCCCAAATACTTTTCCCTCCCAATATATCCACCAGTTTGAGCACCAGAGCAGATACTCTAAACCATGTGTGTGTGCATGCTAACTGCTGAGGCAGAACTCCTCGGAGAATGCCCCAGTTACCTTGTTAATATGAAGTCATTTTCTGGAGCTGTCAGCATTTTTGGTCAAGAACCACCTGGAAGACAAAGCACTTTACAAGAAACAGCTTTGACAGCCTATGGACTTGAATAGTGGAACTGGAAAGATAAGAAAAATTGAAGAGAGAGGAGAGAAGAGGAAGAGATGTGCCAAAATATGGAAGAGATTCATCATATTTCCAATTAAAAAAGGTAGTGAGAAATTTAGTATTTGTCTCCATAAAACTCTGGTCAAGTTATAGATGCATACAAAATGCATTTGAATATCTGAGTCACTGATTTAGCTACTAATGAGGATAATATGATGCAGAGGAATTCCGCTAATAATATGACATGCCTAAGTGAAGTAAAACCTAGAGAGAAAAGTGAGCTCTCTAGGGACATTATATGCATGGCCAGCTGAATGATATGGACTGACTTTAGCCAATAGTAATGACAACAAAGTCCTCCACACACTCATAAAAAGAAAGGGAGAGAAAAGAGTGGAGTCACACAGGGGAAGAGTTTGGTAACTACTGTTGGTAGTTACAAGCTGACGCTATCTACTATTCAACAGGTATATGCTATTTCTGGTGTTGGTGGGGTTCCTGCATGAGCCCAAAGATTTCTCTGTACAGAGTAACTGCTGCCTTTTGCCAAGGCCCAGAAGTCCAAAGATTTAATTTTTCAAGTTCATGAATTCATCTGATGAGATTATCTGCTGTTATGCTGTTTACACTGGCCAACAGACCCTGTGGCCTCACACCACCTCATCTGTTCCAACTTCACACATGCTTCCAACTGTAACTGTGTCCAGGACACATGTCTAGGCAGTAAAAATCTTGGTACATCCAAGATGGGGTAACCCCAGGGCAAAAAGTAACTCTGACAGCCAGTGAAGTGTGTGTTTTCGATCTCTCTGAGAGAGAAACACTATGGGAGATCCCTGCACCGTCTTCTGTTATAAACTGCAGGAAGACTTGTGGTTTAATAAAGCTTATTGTAAGTGACATTACTTCAGCGATCGAGATCGTGCTAATCCATCAATAGAAAATGGCAGAATCATGTAACAGGATTTAGACAGGACGTTTATATTATAAGATTTCAACAACAAATACAAATTATATCTGGTGCAAGTCACAGACTGGTTCAGATAACCTGTACTGTACCTATCCAGACATTTCAGCAGAATGGTCATTTGCACAGCTGATCCCTAAGTATTTTATGAGAGATAAATCTAATAACCTTCCTGTGAAAGCCTCAGCAGGATGTGGACACTGTAATAATCCATATGCAAGCTACCACATTGTATTGTATGCTCTCAGACAACTCAATTATTTTCTTCCAGATCTAACATAAGCCTCTGTTTAGTAAACATGATGAGAGTCTAACTTTTACATATATATATATAAAGTGCTTAATTTGCATGCAAAATTGCCCTAAGTATGTATGCAAATAGGAAAACTCATGCACAGATGACTAATTAAGTGCATTTATGTGAGAAATTACCCAATGCACGCATGGAATCTCAGTAATTGTACACACAACTCAGATGTGCGATTGCATATGCATTTTGGACACATAACTGATTGAAAAAATTATTTCTCAGTACTGTGTTGGAATAACTGATGCAGAGCACACGATCAGAAATAGGACAACTGATAGGGCCTTTGAAGGAAACTGTAAAACTTTGTGAGGAACATTATGGTAAGAATAGAATTTACCATCTCCACCATTCCTGTTTTCCAATTCACCTAGAACCTGAGGTTTGCAGCTCACTGTTGCCCATTCAGTATGTGTTTTGGAAATAAATAGGAAAGTTTACTTCATGTACCTTGACCAAGTGCCCTTTCTGCTCACCCAAGCAGGGCTTGTAGTATGACAGCACAATATCCCTTTGGAAGGTACAGTGGGAATTGGTGCAAAAAGGGTGTCTGTCTGTTTTAATTTTCCAGGCAATGATGTTGTTAAAGGTTCCTTTACATAAACACTGATTAGTTCTCTTTGTATCCCCAAAGTGAGACAGTTTATGCTAACATTGTTAAAATTCAATAGAGTAAACAAATTCTTTCATTATGATAGGATAAACATCCCTGACATCAATGTCCTGCAAAGAAAAATGCCTGTCTCGATGTTTTTATATGCTCTGGCTGCTGAAAGCTGGGATACCTCCTCAACCTGCCTTGTGATGTTTTGCTGTTGTCTGTTCTGCTCATGTTGCTGAGCCTGTAAGCAGTGAGAGAAGCACCTTTGTATTTATATGTGACATACAATTTGAGGTAAAACATTTCAGTCAGCCAATGCAGGCAAAGATACCCATCTGCGTTTGTGGGCGCAGAGGAGGGACACACTCAAGGGGAGCGGGAGAAAGGAGACTGGAAAGGGATGTGCTGTGACTGGTTTGCTCAGAGCCAAAGTGCTGTCGTGCTGCCAAGACACTCGCAGCAGCGTTGGGAGGCTCTGAACGTGAAGAGCTGAGGAGGAGGGAAAAGGGACAAGCTGCTTTGGTTCCATTTGTCTCAGGACAAAGCTCCTCGGATGAGGTTTCAGAAGGCAGTATTTGAAGTAGGCTTCTGCCACTAAGTGGTGCTCTATACAGTACAGCATCTTTATGATATCACAGTTTACAAGGAGGAATAAACCAGAACACTGCCAAACTGATTAGACCGATGTAGACACTTAACAAGTGTCCATTACACTGATTTAATCCTTCTGCAGCACTGGATAAATGAGGAGGAAGAACAGGCCAATCCAAATGATTAAAGAAATCCAAAGATTTGAGCCCTGGCATACAGCATCTGAAGTGGAAGATTACAGAAAATAATTCTAAGTTTCAAAAAGCTTTGTCTGGCTTGTTTTAGTTCTTTCTTAATTATTAGTATTGTTTTCTCAAGTTTATGGGGCTTAGAACCTGAACTACTTACCAAAAAAACCACCCTGAAGATAAAACCCTAGTTTTAATTAATACTTGCAATTATTCCAGAACTAGCAATCGTATTTTGAAAACAGATGCCCTATTTTATATCAACTGACAAAAAAAGTAGAACGTGTTCTTTCCAAAGTACATATCTACATGCAGATTTACTCCCTCCCACCCTCCCAAAATGATGCATTTTAAAAATAGGATGTAAATTTGGAAGGAGAATGCAAGCTTGCAACTTCTGCTATTCTCAGTCCCAGGAGGAGTGTAAATACAGCAGGCAGAGGAACTGTCTTGACATTTTGACACTCATGCGATCTTTTGCCCCAAGCAGCCCTACATACGTGTTGCCTCTCAGCTCCAGCGAGACATTTGGGGTAAGGGTCCACGGACAAAACTGTGCCATCCCAGGAATGGAGAAACCGAGTTCAGGAATCGCAGAGCTTTGCTCCTGTTTTATCGATGGAGGAGGAATTTATTTAATCACAGTCTGTGAAGCAGCTTATTCCTTTCCTCTGCTGCTGGTCTGTCCTAGAAAGTGAAGAAAGGCTGGGGAGAAAGGATGGAGCGAGGAATGCTGGCGTTCAACGATCCCCCATGTCTGTTGGTGCGTTTCTCAGCTCGTGACGGAGCAAAGTCAGTACTTTGTATTAGACGCCCACGTAGATGGTGTGTGTGTCTCCACCCAGGCCCAGGCACAGTCTGGGAGCCAGCCTCATTCATCGGATCTAAGGACCCTATGACATGGCCTCCTGCTGAAACTCAATGGATACCTGCCCACCTGAGCTGTGCTGCTGAGCAGAATGCCCTTAAATAGGAGGCGGAACCTTTGAGGAGAAGATTAGTGCCTTTTGTGGACTGTATTTGTGTGCAGGGTGCCAGTTAATGCACAATATTCCCAGAGAAGTGATTTAAATCAAGAGTCAAAAGCCAAAAGGGTATCAAAGCTGTACAGGAACTGATTGCTACTATAAATTTTTCTGAAACAAGCTGATGCTTTGCTGATTCTTTGGTCCTTTTCTGGAAAAATATGTCCATGTTAACTGACACCACTGACTTCTCTGTATTTTTCATTTTTGTTCCATGGGATTATTTTTAGCTGCTGTGCATTAGCTCTGCTTCTGAAAAGTATTGATAGGTGGAGGTTGCAGGTTCTTCTTGAAAATAACAATTGATTTATTGACAGAAATGCAATGATACAAATATATCCGTAAAATGAATGCTTCCCCCACCACCACTGTTTTTGAATGAAGTTAGCGACAGATGCTGGAGACAGATGTGACTTTCTCAGGAGAGAACGAAATATCACAGGTAATTCAGTTTTATAGAAAAAATATCTGATAAAAATTATTGTAACAGCTGAAGAACTGAATTTTTAACAGAAGAAGGAACCCCTTTCAATTTCAGAGGAAATGGCAACACCCAAACTTTAGATCAGTCAGAAATTATAGCATAATTGTAGCATAATTTCTGTGCCCCAAACCACAGCTAGATGCAAACACGTAATAAGGGACAGTAGCTGTCCAAATGCCCTCTGGAGAGAGCTGCAGAAATGCAAAATTAGTGTCATGAACAGGGTCAGCTGCAGACACAGAAACAACATGATTCTTCTGACATTTACTTCTTTGCTGTGCACCACCAAAAATATTAGAGAACCAGGAATTTGCATAAAGCAGCAATCCAACAGGTAAAACTTAGATGATCCTGGAAATTAGCCTTCGTTCATACAAAACTTCTGGTATATTAAAGTAATAAGCTATCCCAAACAAGAAGAACGTGAAAAACAAAACCAAAACAAAACCAAAAAGAAACAAAAACCCAACTCCCCCAAAAAATCCTGAATCAAGTATCTGAATTAGTTAAAATATTATTTCCGAATTTTTGAAATATTTCATTTACATTTTTAGACATCTATTTATATATACAAACAAATTTATAGTGGTCCAAAATATCCCTGGCGAGTTTTTGATTTTAGCAGTGGCTTCACCATGCCATAAAGCAGATCCTCAGCACCCCTGCAATCACCCTCAGGCTTCCCCAAGTTTAATTGGTGCATTTCATCATTAACCCCTTTCTTGTGATGTGGACTGTTAGGCATTTACCAGCTGTCAGAATTCATTTCCCAAGGCCAGCGCTGCCGTGTGGCATCAGTCCACCTTGCTTGTCTCTCTGCTTTTCCTACCGTTCACGCACTTCCTTCTTTTTCCTTTTGGATCAGAATAAAGCCAACAATACACAGACTTTCTGAGCTGACGAAGCCTTACTCTTGTAGCTAAGCAGATTCTAAAAGTGGCCTCAGTTCTTTTACTGAGTTTAAAATTGTTACTGACTTTCTGATAATTTTCTTTATATTCTGATGCCCGAAGGTTTGGTCTCAGATTTTGCTATGTGCAATTAATGCTGGTTTATGACATCACCAACTGAATATGCCAAGGAGTGAGAACATTCAACTTATGGCTTCTGGAGCTTTGTTCCTGGCTAAGGACAACCTGGGTCAGGCACTGTTTCCTGGGGAAACACAGAGATAGCCCAGAATGACCATCCCACCTACCCAGCTGCCCCATACTGGGAAACTCATCTACAATTCTTTCTCACACAGCAGATCCACCTTGTTCCTGGCTGGACCTGTAAGCAGTTTCAGGGTATTTTATGAATCTCTTCATTTAGGAGGCAGTCACACCCTAGTGCATTAGACTGTGGACATTTTCAGGAAGGTTTTATCTATGGTAAGTACTTGAAAACCACAAATACAACTGCTATATTTAAAGAATAATCAAGGGAAAATTCTGGAAATATGGCTTTGTATTACTTAGGGACTAAGATATTCTCAGCATTTGCTTCATTCACTAAAAACTTGTTTAAATATTAGACATAATTCCTACTGTGGTAGAAATGGATAAGGAACTTGAAAGCTCCAGTTTAAATTTGCAAGAAGCTTTTTCCTAAGGAAAATAGGGATAATAGATTTGGCATATAAATGAAGCACTGGGTAGCTTTCCCTCCCCCCCGTAGAACATGTACACCTTGTATGTATATTTATCTGCAAACTGCAGACCAAATATCGATTAAAATTTGAAATAAAATAAAAAATGTCATTTATGCCAAGTATCATAAACAACCCAATATCCTTTCATCTCTCAGAGTTTATGAAGAATGGAGACAATAGCATTCTCTCACAGAAACTATAAAGAAGTTAAAAAGTAGAATCAATACCATACAAAGAACTTCTGGGTACACATACTTAGCTGAATTCCTAGCAGTATAAAAGGGAAATGTTTCTGTTGAGCTCGCTGCCTAAGGCTTTGAACTGCTGTATGGACTATATTAATTATCTAATGTAGACATTTATGTGGTCATCAAGCAAGTGGGGACCTGGAGAGAAATCCCTAATTAAGACTTTGGAGTTTGGTAAGAGCCTGTTCCTGCATGGCGATAAAATATTTTTTTTGTCTTATCTTATGAATGTGTCAGGGCAGATTATGTTCAATGCCACCTACATGCATAATCAGATGACATATCTCTGGCAAGGCCCACAGATAACACTCTGCAAATGCACATTTATTATTTTACAGTTCAAGGTGTTAAAAGGAGAACAACACCTGTTGATCCAGAACTAGAGCAAATTCCTCTCTGTTGTGCCTGGTGTGTGACACTGCCCATACCTTCCTTGGGACTTGGGGATGGAGTATTTGGTCTGCGATGACAGTTACAACAGCTGGAACCTGCTCCTGGTCACAGCACCTGGAACCGTTCTGCTGGCTCTTTATTGCTGAACTCTCCAGGCATTTTCTTGCTCCCTGGCAGGCTTCTTCTGCAATAAACCATTGGTAGGTAGATTAGTGCCATCAGAAATTCAATTATACAAAAGGAATCCCTATCTGATTGCTCAGGTTAACCTCCATTACCTTTACAAAGACAGGAGAACAGGGCAGGGAGTCGCCATTCAGCTTTCAAAGCCCCACACTGCATTTCATTCAGATTACAATCCATGTTTTTTGGCAATATGAGTTTGTTGTGAATGCTGAATATGTAGAGCAAAAATACCAGCTCTGAAGATACTTACTTTCTTGACAAGCTTTCTGGGAAAATTCAGACCTGCTCTATTTTTTGCAGGCAGCCTTCCCATCCTTCTTCTCAGCTGCAGGACTGGCTTGAACAAATATGTTCGCTTAAGGATCTTTTTCCTCATTAGATGCTTTGACTTCTGAAGGAGGATGGCTGGCTCTACCACCAAAGCAAAGGAAAACAAATTCAGGGAACAAAACAGAGATGACAGTTTCATTTTTTTATTTTATCCTTTTGGCATGATCCAATGCCATTGATAGTAATGACAAAACTCCTGTTATATCTTCCAGGATTGGAGCTTAGCAATGACTGGATATAAAAACGTTTATAATGTTTTTATATATATATGTGCATTTATGTATGTATATAAAGCAAGTACATACATAAACTATATATATGCATGTATATATGCATAAACACACACATAACTTTAACACTGTAATTATCATGTGGGGTTATTCAAAGCCCACGCTGTAAAACTTCCATGACCTTCTACCTGCCTAATACCTTTTTTCATTTTCTGTTATTTTCAAGTATGCATAATACAAACTGACAAGTGCTGTAGCTGAGGAAAAGAGGAGAGAAACAAGGACCAAAGGTCCTTGCTAAGTAGCAGGATGAAAGATGGCTTAGTGCAGTTTTGCAGGAGGGACTCAGTTTCACAGATTTCCACATGAGAGATGTGGATAATAATGGGGATTCGCCACCAGCAACAACTTAACAGTCCTGTTCAGTTACAAGTACATAAAGCACGAGTGTATTGTACCCCAGTTTATGTTTAAAGGGTTGTAGAGATGATCTCAATTGTAAGAAAAAAGCCCACCGAGTTACTCCTGAGCTCAAACCTCATACTTGTAGGCATCATCCATTACCAAACAGCACTTTACTAACGTGCAAAATGTTTCTACATATTTCCCAAAACACTGATTAGGTTCAAGTAGGAGATTTATGAGACTGGAGTTGAACCTGCCACTCAATCCCAGGAGCACAGAGAAATCTCTGATCTGTCCTCTCAGCTCACCAGTTTGCTTCTCCATGTGCAAACAGGGGTTGTGACGCTGTGAGGTGGCATCAAGATAAATCCTTCAGATTTTGAAGGACTGAATGCTGTCATATAGTGAGGATCAGTGAGGACTGGATCTACCAGTGCCTAGCAGGTACGCAGCTATGGACCTTGAGAGCTTGGGAAAAGTGGAAGATTAGCTGGAAGCATAGAGAAGAATAACTGTTCTAAAATACCCATACCTGATGGAGGTCTGAGCATGAAAAAGACCTGGCCACAACAACTGATGCATATCTGCTTTCCAGGTTTGAAGGAAAAGAAAAAAGCCAACCACCTGTGAAGACTTCATTACCCCTCTGCAGCTTATGTAACCTGATCACTACATGTCTGCAGAAATAGCTGGTGGAACGACATGACCCAACAAAGCCTATAAGGGTTTGATTAATGGAGGGCCCCAAAGTAAAATACTCACGCTGGAAATCTGAAGAGAAGAAATGCAAACTTTTAATAACATTTTCAAATTATTTAATCATACAATCAGGCCTGACCTTGTTCGATATGAAACTTCATTACAGCCTGGAACGTTAATATAGAGTTCCAAATGCATCATAAATTACTGGTTTCTTCAATGATGCATGGGCCTGTCCTGCTGTGGCCAACTGCAATTTTAATATTTTCTTAAGAAATGAAGAATTAGCAAATAATGGCAAGATTCTGAAATTACTGTTCTAGGAATCACAGTTTATTAATTGACTAAAAAGAATAAAGACATTACTCACTTCCAACAGATAAATGATGCAGCTAGTCTGTCCTATATTTTTTCCTTTTTTTTTTTTTGTTGGAAACAAACCCTGAATGCTTATTTTTGAATAGATCCATTAATAACCAATTCAACTGACCTACCTTTCTGCAACATGACAGGTCTGACAGTCAATGAAGGAATTACTACGTGTAACTGGCAATTTTACCATCAGAAGCATTATTTTGTATACCACTAGTACCTTGTAACAACTTAAAAATGGTATTCACTGTTTGAAAAGGGTAAAATAAAAACACTTGCAATATTGACTGACAGAGATCCTTATTTGGAGCTTACTATTTAACAACAAAAAAAGGAAAAACGAGTGGGTTTTTTCAATGGATAGAGAAATCAGGGAGACCAACTGGCCACTGTACTTTTAGTTTTACAATACATTTTGTAAACGATCTGTAGTACCCACAATTAGGGTTTTTTAATAAATTAAGAACAGAGTATTGTTAGAAGCTTGGTGGTCTTCAGGAACAGTCCAGTCCAATCATCCAGTTTGGTAGTCTGGTTTAATGGTTGTGTTGATTTTCATTATCATCAGATTGAAATTTCATTTTCTTTGCCTAATTACTTATCAAAGCATCATAAAGAACTGCACAGCAGTTCTGCTGTGGGTGAAACACCAGCCTAGGAAACAGTTCCCTTTGGGTATTAATATGCCTGTCTTCACTGAGGTCTGGATGTCCATGTTGTGCATTGTATTCCGAGAAGAACAGTTTGCTTTCAGCACTGAATAATAACAGGACAGTCCTGGAAATAAAGCTAATAGAATATTGTGCTGCAATTAAAAAAAAAAAAAAAGAGCATTCTGTCATATAATTTTCATATAATGAAAAGCATGAAAATGTGATTCAAGCAGCTTGAATACCCAATTAATAAACATTTCAAGTTAAGTTCAATTATCATTATGACCATCCCAATGAACCTTTCTCACCCTTCTTTTTTTTTTCTAGATCTCTCTGTAACCACTTCTGCAGCCTTTTGAATCTGTACCAGAGTCACTGTAAAAGCATCTAATGGAAATGAACCACAGACAAGACAGTTAAGCTTTTTTTCTAGGAGAGCCATCCAAAGCTTTGCTTGCCAAAGAGGCAACAATACTGAGCAATATTGTGCAGAAGTCTATAATTTGATCGATAATAACCTCAGTTTGCTTAATTTTTTTTTATTTCTTCTGGCCATGAGACATGTCAGGAGTTTTCATGGGCAACCCAGCGCCCAAGACTAATTGGTTGGAAATCACAGTAAGGGAAGAGTTTCGTTGCTTTCAGCCATAATATTAAACAATTGTTTAGCAAAGAGAAAGAATAAGGCAGAATAATTATTAATTGAAGAAAACATTCAGAACACATGGTGAAACAAACTATTGGGTCCAATTATGCCACTTCTGTGAACGTTGTTATGCTATCTTGAACCACACACATTTGAAAGCTCAGTGTTATTGGGCAATGGTTCAAAACCCAGAGACACATCAGTCCCAAGCAGGAGCTCAGAGTAGTGCGAGACTCTGACTGACTGACAGCACTTCCCACAGCAATCTGCGTTTACCTTAAAGAGCTTCTTTTCAGCTCTGCTTCAAATCAAACTTCATTTAACTATGGAAATCCAGCAAGGTCACAATGCAAGATGGTCTGCCTGCAGAAATCTATTCCACAATCACACATAGGAGATTTTCAGAACAAAAATGCCATATACCTTCTGTAGCAACAATCCGATGAGACAGAATTGCCACAAAATCCAAACTGTTGAATTTGCCACCTCTAAACCACAACACCGTCTGTTTGTGAAGACCACTAATTGAAAATGTGACTATGGACTTGAGTTCATCTTAGTGCAAAAATATAACTGGAAGAACTAATGTAACCAAAAATATAGTGGGACAGTGAACCGTCAATTAGAGATGAAAATGAAAGTTACAGAGAGGAAAAAAATGTGTTTTGGTGAGAAAGTCATCTCTAGAGTTACAATTAAGATGAAATTTATTGCCTCTGCTTAACATCTGTTTTATATTTATTCAGTGTGATAAAAAATTATATCCTGGATCCAAAGCTTTGGCTTCCAAAAATGCAAAATAAATGTTAATTACATATTTGATATAAAGTCTTTTAAAAACCCACTAAAATTACTCAGTTTACTTAAAATAGGACCCAGTAAAATACAAAGGGCGATATCACATCCTGTAATGAAGTCTTTCCATTCCCTTGAACTCTTTGCATTTAATGTGAAATATAAAGGACTAACTTTTATATTTGTTTCCCTCTGGTATAAACAGACTGCGTAATGAGCTGCCGTGTGATATGAACTGAATGTCACTCAGAAGGCAACACATTCACAGCTCACTGGTGGCTTTGCCCCTCTTAATCTTCACCTTATATCTGAGATGTTCTTTCCCTTTTTCATGGATGCTCATTATGTATCTGTTATTCATTCACTTTGCTGGGCTCGAATAAGTATGGACTTCTAGAGATGACATAATCTACCAAAAGCTACTAGAGAAGTGAATGTTATTTGCAGAAAAGCCTCATGCTCCTGAACAGCTTGTCACTCTGCTCACTCCTCAGAGGTCTGTTTCCCCATTAGTGCACATTTCTCTAGTTGAAGATTTAAGGATTTTTTTCCACTGTCACAATAAAAAAGAGGAAAAGGAAGCAGGTGGTGTCATTTCTAAAGTCCAAGTGTTTTTAATGATCGTTCTCTCTTTCTTCAAGTGCAGAAATTTCAATTCCGATTAAAATGGAAAGATGACGAGCCGTTTACAGACAGGCCTCCCTTCTCCAAACGTTCCACTCTGAATACACAATATGTTTTCCTATAGAATGCATGCACCATATTTCAATATTAATTATATGCAGGTCTCTTTTGGGTCGCATGCTAATTATATCTATTTAGAATTTATCATGCTACTTCCAATAATGTGCTGTCATTGTGTCCTGTTGTTTTTCCTTGCCTGAGGCAGAAGGAAGCTACAATAAACCTGAAAATATTGGCAAGAAACGTTCATTTTAAAACGTATGGGGAAAAAGCTGCACTAAGGGCTCTGTCCAAGGCTCACTGAAATCAACAGGAATCATTATATTAACCTCAAGGGAGAACAGTTTGAACCTTTTAAATGTCTACAGTTGTGTATGACAAGCTATGTGCATCTTTCACAATGTACTGGAATGGTTATGCTGTAGCCATCTGTAAATAATCAAGGCAGCATTCAGTGCCGTGCCAGAGAGGCTACGCAAAGAGCTGGAGCTTTTCTGATTCTGAGATTGGTAGGCCAGTACTAAATAGCCACAAGATGAAGAAGAATCAAAGCCTCTGTTCCCAACCATCTCCAATAGAGCTGTTTCATATGGTAATGCATACGTTTTGTGATCACTGGGTCTGTGTGGCAGGCAATAACAGCAGGGTTATGACTAGCTGTTGAATGCTACTGCATTCAGGTATGTCACACTTTAAAAAATTTGCTGTATTACAAGAACTAAAGATATAGGCACGTTTGCCAGACTTTGGCTGCGTTTATGCTTTCCTTTAACAATGACTGGTACAAGTCAGTCTGCCTTTCCCAACCCATGCAATCTTCTCTGTACAGGGAATACTCTAAGTTTTCTGCACAACCAAAGTTACACAGTGCTACCTTCGTGCCACCAGCTGATGAACATAGAGACACATTTACCTCACTGCATATGTGCAATTATTGGTGCTGAAGCTTTGCATCTGTTTTCACAAAATATGTGCCTGTGGGACTAAACATGGAAAATGCACGGAAAAAAATGCAGGCACTGAAGATAAGCATTTTGGACCAAATGATGCCCTCAAGTTTCCTCCTAAATTCTTAGTGCCACTCATCAGCAGTGAGACAAATCAGAGACAGTGCCTAAATCCAATATGCAGGAGATTAACTCACCCAAATTTTCATGCATCCCTTTAGCTGACTTGTGGCTACCATCAGTCCCTTTACCTTCGGTGCCTTTCAGGTGACTGACACACCAGGGCTGTTGGATACACACCGCTCTGCTCACAACTCGGGTGGTGCCTCTAAGTCACCTGCCTCCTAGAAATAAAACTCACAAGATACAAACAAGAAATGGCATTTACATGTCTCTATCTCACCGTGGGTCTTCTTTTATCTATAACAAAATGTTTTCAAAATAAGAAAAAAACATTAACATTTAGCCCACTAAATGTATTTTTTTAACTGATAGATCTCAGCAGAGAACAAACTGATATTCAGGTACAGAAAATGAATTATGTGAAGCCAAATGTAATTTTATTCTGGTGGGCCAACAATCAATAGAGCAAATGCAGAGTCATCTCAGTAACTGCCACGGCTTCATGACAGATACTAGCAACTGGAGGACTGGTATGTCTCAGCATCCTGTGTTACAGAGGTGCTCAGGACAAGAAGCAGTAGGTATCTTTAAGGTATGTTAGGGCAGGTGTTCAGACACACATGCAAATAAAGCAAGCACATATGCAATTACATCTTTTTAATATCCAAGGTCATACATCAGATTGTCTCAAATGTATATGACTTAGTAATCCACTTTCTCCTGATTTTCCACAAGAGGTGAAATCACGTTTTACTTGGATACTTCTGGATGTTTTATTAATACCCATTTTCCTCAGCGTTTTCAGTTATGCAGATCAGACACTCAGAAAACTGAGAATGTCTTAATTTCCTTTTTTGTTCTGAAACAAGAAATATTCTTTATAGTAGCTGAGGGAACCTCCAAAGTATGAGAGAGACCTTTGATATCATTTTTCCTTTGGAGGAAATCTATTCTTTTATATAAATGAAAAAAAAAAAAAACCAACAATCCAAACATTTGAAGAGTGTTCAATCAAAACAAACTTAGCCTTGAGTGTTGTTGTGAGAATAGAAATTTCTTCTGCCAGAAATGTTTCCTAAAGGTAATGCCATCTTTAAGTATCCTTTTTCAGATGTAACAGGAGTAAAAGAGTAAGGCCTTTACTTGTAGTATAATTAGCAAAGCTTGCAAGAAGAAAGGGAATAAAATATTATACATATGTTTTTGAAGAATAGGAAATGGAAAGAAGAAAATAATTTCTGGTTGAGAAAAACCCAGCCCAGTCATAATTGTACATAAAAATCATTGTCACATACCTGTCCATACAGGAACAACAGGACTGCAGTTGGTCAGACCCACAGAATTCATTAATTTGAAATGAGAGATGAATGTCCACAAAAGTGTGAAGATGCTTTCAAGCAGCAGGTGACTGCTGGCAACCTTTGGGAATTGGTTTCAAACCTTCCACTGTGAACATGCACGTCCAGAGTTGCAGATTATTCCTCAGACCTAAACTAGGAGCACTGTGAACCTGGTTCAAAGAGTCACTGTGTAAATGAGCCAGTGTGCTTGGGTTTTCCCTTGCTCACAGTTTTGTCAACCTGGGGCAAAGTTATTTCAGCTGGCAGAGACTAGACCCAAAATATTAATCTGAAACCTTCCCTTAGATTAATTTTACAGTGTTCATCTTCAGTGAACTGGGTTCTCTTCTGCACCCAGGTTATGCAGCACTCAGCAACAAGAAAGAAACCAGAATCTCTTCAGTTCATGTCCCTGCCTATCTGCAAGCTAATGCTGTCTTTCAGTGCCAGCATCCTGGTGCCATCCTTTTTATACCTGCCTGATCTTCCTGCTCTTAACGCTGATGGATCTTCAACTCTACGGGCCACAGGTAGGAAAGCTGGCAAACTGGATAGGCTGGGTCCATCCTTGTAAGGGTTTGCACCCTGTCTGAGGTAATCCCTAAGGACCTGAGGACAGTTTATGCCTCTTCTGTCATGTCTGACCATGAAGTGTCCAAGTAAACTTATGCCTGCAGCTCTCCAGATCCACACATGCAACTGCAGTAACTGTGGATACGACTGAAACACAGCTCTGTTCTGCAAGGTGCTAACTTTGCACAGTGTTTCCCTAACCCATTCTTAACTGAGATTCTTCATTTTACACTGTGAGCACATACTACATGTCTTCTCTTTCATCAAACAGCATAACTAAAATGTATATTGCAAATATAATAATCTGCCTGTTCTTTCCTGAAGTGGTTATCTTGTGTACCAAGGAGTTTTAAATAAAAAAAATTAATAAAAAATCTAGTTGTGTTTGGTCACATGTAGCCACATTAACTTAAAACAAAACAAAAAGCAGTTCATATTTCCAGAGTTTTTGTGATCTTCCATTTTTCTGCTCCCATGTTACTGAGTTTGAACTGCTTCCCTACAAGCCTTCACATAGCAAAGTATGAGTAAACATTTTCAGAATACATCTCTCACCCTGAGGATCCACACTTGATTTTGATATAAAATGTTATTAACTTTAGCTCCTAGTACAAAAGGTCTTGATCAATAATTGTTTCTACCTGTCTATCTTATGTCTGTGTATCTCCTAAGACACTTTTGGGCTGCTGCCAATACATTTTGGTTTGTAAGCACATAACACTGTATCATACACCTCAAATCTGTGTGGGTTTATCTTATCTTTTCATTAGGTAGAAGATGGTTTTTTTATCTACATAGATTAGATTAGTTTAAGGTCACCCTGAGAAGAGGAAAGAGAGGAGGAGGAGAGGAAGAAAGAATGAGAGAAGGAGAGGAGAGTTGAGGAGAGGAGAGGGAAGAGGAAGGCAAAGAGGAAAGAAAAGGGAAAGGTTAGAAAATGGAACCCTGTGTACTTTAACAGGTCATCCTACCGTCACAACTAGCCACCTCTTAAAATCTTTCTTAATGATTTTTAAAGTCTAGGAATACAGGGAAGAAGACTAGACAGGCTTAAAGGGATGTTCTAAACATCTGCCCATAAGCTCTCTCTTGACAGTTCTTCAAAAATACATTGTTGCCATTTGGCCATAATATTCAAAAGATCAAGTAGTACGGCCAGAGGAACCGAAACTTCTTATTCAGTGTTTAATTCTCAAAGAAGCAAAATCACTGCATGCTTGTTTCCTTTTTTCCCTTTATTGCCCACAGCAGAAATACCACCAGATGTGAAAAAGACACAGACACGGCAGCTGGTAGATTTTGATCTTTTGTCTTGGAGTGTAAGATTTTGAGAGGTGAGTCGTAAGTGTACTAATACCCAGAGAGCAAAAAGGTCATGGGGTTGTGAATTGGACTGGATTAAGAAGGAAGAAGGTATGGGTCCCAACAGAAGGCCAAGGGTGCAAGTGGAAGCATGAAGACAGTCCCTGTGAACTGCGAACTCAGCAGAACTTAGTTTCAGTAATGAATAAACATTCTGATGCCCTGGCAATAGTCAATGGCTTGGTATCACATCCATTCATTCAGTACAAACTTATAAATATCACTTCCTTGCTGCATTCCTTTACTTGTTAAAAATCCCCAACTCCATGTATTTTCATCACCAGTGGTGACAAGGTCATCACCTTAGTGACAGGGCACCACAGGATGTGTGTCTACTGATGGCTATGATAAGAATCATAGAACTTTCTGCAACACTATTGGAAATGTATTTTAAACCAACCCTCCTTTGGCAGTGGAGAAAGAGTTGTAAGCAAGCTGTCCACAGGCAAGGAAAGCAGGAGTCCCTTTGCCACCCACATCCCTTCAAACTTTTATCTTGAAAGGAATGAGCAGGAACTCCCAAACAGAACACACAACAGATCAAACATTTTTAAACTCCTAAACTCTATTTCCTGGTACATGATACTTTTGGCATAGATACATTTTAGCTAATTTCTGGGTGAATTATATTCTCCTAGTGATCTGCATTCAGAAAATTAGTAAAACATTAAAAATTCTTCAGGGTAAAATAGAAATCAAAGGAGTTTTTCAATGTTTGGAAAACAGTACAGAAAAAGAGGGAGTGGTGAAGAAGAAAAAGGAGCATGCCTGGAGGCAGCAGGAGAGGTAACTCTTCTCTGTATTCTGGCTGATAAGGGAACACTCTCAATTTCAGCCGTTCATTCTACTCATTTAATGTTTGAGGCAACTTTCTGAGACAAAACATAACACGAGTCTTTGAACTCTTCATTTTTGAGAGCTTGTCTACCTCACCAGCGAGGGCAAAGAGCTTCCTCATAAAAACCTTGCTACCAAGACACAAATACCCTCTGCTGGCTAATTGGGTGGGAGAGGTTAAGGGAGCAGGGCTCACGCAAAAATCTTGCTGCATAGCAAGAGCTGGCATTTCTTGTGTGTGGTGCCTTAACCACAGATTAGACCATGTTTGTTCAAAGGCATGAAATCCACTTCTGTAGCCATTCAAGTCCTCTATGAATCTTCAACCTGTAACCTTTAACTCAAGCTTCAATAGACTTAATTAGGACACAGCCCTAAAAAATTATCTAGCATTAATATGTTTTTAAGACCATATATTTAAGACTGTTATGCTTAACACATTACATTTAAAAGAAGTTCTGCAAAGCACATAATTTATATTAGATTCTCTCTTTCTCATGATCTACATTGTTTCACAAGATCTGTGCTAAAGATGGAATTTTGGAGGCAGAGCGAGTGGGAGGCTGTGAATAGTTTATTCAAAAAAAAAGTTAATTAGAACTGAAATTATTCAGCATTTTGAGTCAAAATTGGCAAATAACTTGAGCTGATCAGAGAAAAAAAAAGTGGGACTTGGGTGACCATTCACAAAACCAGTGAGGCAGAGACGGCTGCGTGCCTACCATGTCTCGGTAACAGCAACTTCATCTCAGTACAGGGACACATGGGCTCAAGTCTTCTTGGTTCAGAGCAGGCTTTGGGAAGTCTCTGTGTCCCAGGTGACTGCCTAACCTCTGGTCCGTGGGTGACATCAGCAGCAACGAAGATTCATGTCTCTTAAGAAAAAAAGGAAAATATTGGTGAGATTTGGTGTTGAACTGAAACAAATGAAAGATTCCAATTCTTGCTCTGGTTTGTTTCTTTTCAAGTGAGACAATTTCACTCCCTTTCCCTTAAGCCTACACCTTTTACAGCATTTACCTTCCTTGCCAGGGTGAACCTCCTAATTTCAACAAATGGACTCATTTGCAGTCTTAAATGGGATTCATCTCACCTAACTTGAGATCCTTATAATGGAGAAAATATCTTTGCATTTAATCCTTCTGAGGTCACTTTTATGGAGTCATTCATCAAGGCTCTTCCATATATCTGCTGTCCAAAAAGATGAATCACATGGAGCTGGCCTACTTTCTCCAGTAGACTACCAGGGGTGATGAGCAGGGAGCGCATTTCTGTCATAGTTACCTGTATTTGGTGATGTGAATCCCATCCTTGATGGGATCCGTTTTCCCTACCTAGGATTGATATTAAAAGCAAACATAAAACCCTCTTATAATCCTGTAGCTTTGCTCTGGTACCAAGATACTTTAGAAAACAGACAAATTGGTAACAAGTTATTCTAGCCCTCCTTTTGATTTCATAAATGCAAATTAAAAATACTTATCTGCTGCATAAAGACTTGGCATGTTTAAATAACTATTATCCTTTAAATATATTCCAGTGATGTAGGAATCATTATTCTAACAGATAGAATAGGCATTAAATCCACAGGGGAATCATTAAAAGATGGCTATTTCTCTCTGTTTGACCGAAGCAGCAGTTGTAATGTATTTATTCAGGATTTAGCAAATGGAATTCAATTAGAACTGAAATGATGTTAAATTGAGTAATTCCTATTGTATTTGTCTGACAGACAGGAGTGGCATGACCTGAAAAGTTAAAAGGAGCAGTATGCAGCCAGGATCTCTGTGTTCTGTGGCACTTGTTGACAGAATGTCACTAAACAGGTATATATCCTGCTTAACTTCTTAATCACCTGCTGAACACTTGTAGTAAAAAATAAGGACCAAGCAACATTTATTGACATTATGTGATAAAGTCACACCTTAATAGGAATAATCTCCTTTATTCACAGTGGCTGAAACAGAGCTTAAAATTCATCGTATTGTGGCCATGTCTGAATTAAGTGTTCTGATAGAATTCCATTCTACGCAACAAGGAGGAAGTAAGTCTTATACAATATCTTGTTTCTCTGGAACAGTTTTTATTCTGGGACGATGTGATTTTGAGGTATGCAGGAAAATACTGTCTTGTCTTTTTACTGCAGTATGAAGACACATGAATTTAACACCTTCTGCATGAGGATGAGCTTCTACAGACACAAGTGTAGAAAGCTACAATGCCATATGCAATGCATAAGGCATGAGGAAGGTCACACTCTGAATATGCTGTATATAAAGCAAGACGTTCCATATGATGTGCTATAGGTGAGTGTCAGAAAACAAGGCAGGTGCGTGACCTCCCTATTTTTGTAAAACCTCTTTGACGTGAACAGATGGGGCTGGGGTGGCATTTCCTGTCCCTGTCTGTGGGGAACGCAGCCTGATGCCACCGCACACCAGACGCTGCTACTCATCAATAAAGTCGCATCCGTTAATGCATCGGCTTGGCTGCCCCTCATGTTGTGCATCTTTCACACACACACACACACACAAAGCAGGCTGGAAATGACATCTGGCACATGGTGAACGTAGAAGAAAACAAAGAAAAATTACATGAGAATGCTCTGGTAAATTTATGAGCCTTATTAAGGAAATAGCTGCGCTAATAACCCGGTCAGATAGTTTAGCCACTGCCTCAGACCTTCATGGGAAAATACTGCGCTAAGGCAGCAATCACAGCAAAGGACTTTACACAGTGTTGTTATAAATATTTTTTTTTAATAATCATGAGTGAAACAGTCCTCTTGTTTCAGTTCTGAAACACAGAGAGTGACCTCAGATGAGGGAAATAATGATATTTCACTTTTCTATAATTTCTATGATTCAGATCTTTGTAGCCTTCAGCACCTAGCTGATTTCATTCACATTAGTATTCCTGCTGGCTGCCAAATCTCTAATTCAACATAATACTAAAGCGCATGCTTAAACTTGAGCATGTGCTTTACTGCTGGAGGCTGAAAGGGATTGGGATGTTAGCTGGACTTAAAGGAAATAAAATGTCAGTAGAATCCTCACCCATACCCTGTCGTGATCCTGACGAAAGGGTTTCATTGTAATTAGCATGCAAGTAATGAATTTTCACAGGAACAGAAGTTGCTCAATCAGGTCAATAGAATTCACAGTTGAATAAAGCTAGATTTTGTTTGTTCTTTTTAAAATGTAGATGTGATTGGTGATACTAAGAAGCATTTCTGAGAGCTTCTCGGTGAGCAGTTTTTAGAGGACCAAATCCAAAGCTCCCATTTCAGAAAATGGGTCCATTGTTTGCCTAATTTAATACATCTGGAATGACTCTGAACCAGAAATCACTTTTGATGAGTATACACTAAATATCCATTATTAAGTATGGAATTATTAACATTCATAAGAAGCGTTTTACAACTTTAACCTCAATTTGCTGAAAATACTTCCATGTGATTTTAATATATAAATAAGTATACAGTTTAGGAGGAAGAATTATGCCTTTAGCTGTTCTCTAAAATATTCAGATGTTCAGAAAAGGAGGCAAACATATGATAAAAATCCCGCTGGACACCACAGTCCCCTTCGGAACACTGGAAAGCAGATGGTGTCTTTAAAAAACAAGACAAGATCAGTCTTACCAAAAAGCAGATGCTATCCATTTTCCAGGAAAGATCACTGGCAACTAATAGGTTCACACAATAAACTTCTGCTGACTCAAGAAACATACTAAAGAGTTTAGAATGAAGAAACTTATCTAGAATATTTCAAGGGAGAAATAACCTGAGGTTCAATACAATTACTTTTTTTTTCATAACTATTATCATCTTCACATCAGTGCCGAGCTATTTCCAAGACAAAAGATGAAACAATAAAAGCTCTGGGAGGTGAAAACATCATATAGAAATTTAGGAAAAGAAAACAAAACCTTCCTAAAAATCCTTAAATTAATACAAATCTGGAAGCATAAAAGACCAAGAAATTGCAATGCATTACGAGATGTAATTTTGGACACATAAAAGAGACATCAATTACTCCGAAATCTGTAAGTGTAAGAGCACAGAGAGGTTTCCAGGATGGCTGCTGAACACTATACATGACAGTCATTCTCCCTGTTTGTAAAATTTAAAGTATCATTCCACACAGAAAGCAACAAAACTGCAATTATGCTGTATGTATAGATTCAGCATGACATCTCTTTTTTTCCCAATATATACTGAAAAATTTAAACCACACTTTATTCTTTTTTTTTAAGAATGCATCAGTCTGTGGACTTCACTAAAGCAGGAAAAAGCTCATGAAGTCAAATTCTATAATTGGATTTTATAAGGGAGACTGAAGTACGAGAGACTATATAATGTAAATTTTAAAGACATTAAAGTCATCTCTACTTACACATTCAGAAGGATAGAAACCGTAACTGTGAAAGTCATCTGATCACAGCAGGAATGAATTTTCATTTGTTGTTTCCATATGCAGCACTGGATAATTGGCCAGTTGTGTTTTTGCAGGGGATGAATATTTCTCAAAAATATGAGATATGAACATAATACAGAAAACTTCCTGACTAAAACACTGTGCTGACGTACACTGCTGCAACTCCATTAATTCTCATACCATAATTACTACAGATATCATTTTAGAAGAATCCAAACACACACTTTCAAACACCAAAATGCATTGGCATGTCACTAGTGGGGCTGTCCTCCTTGCATCTGTCACTGAGATGTAGCCAACATTTGAAAACAACATACCAAGTGTTAAAATGAGATGTGACACCTTTAGAGAGCATTTAGGGGTAGGAAGGAGGCAGCAGCATATACTGCTGAATATTTAAAACAAGATTTAATAAGACAAATGTACTTGTGCTGTTAGAGATACGACACCAATTGCTGTAAAATGGGGCATGGATTTCTGTGCCCAAAGGCTTAATTTTAAACCCTGACTGGAATCCTTACACTTGCAGCTAGGCAGTGACTCTGAATCCATGCTGCTTTTGCCCACTCCAGGGAGCTTCAGAGCTAAAAAACTATAAACCTCTTTCATCTCCTGAGCAAAGGGGCTCTCTTTCCATCCAACTCTGCTGTTGATCTGGCTGTCTTGTGCAGCTCTTAATGCAATGACCTTCAAATCTAGGTACCCTTGAGTACAAATAGCTATCAGAACTAAGCATACAAGGAATAGAATGGCCTATGACAAGAATCTGGTTCCCAGTTCTTTTAATCTGACCTTGAGGACCTTCTATCTGCAATACAAGGGTAATAATAACAATATAATGTTCACAGAGGGTTTATAAAAGAGAAATTCTTAATGTGTGTGAAGTGCTCGGCTATTCCAGGAGCAGATACATAGGGATGAACATTTAAGACAGGTATTTTTCAGCCTGGGCCGCAGGCAATTCATGTAAACGCAAACCAATAAAGGAAAAAGAGGGAGAAGAAAAAAGAATGGACTTTTCATGGAAGCTTCCTGACTGCCACATCCCAGTCCTGCAAAAGTAATTTAAACTAAAAATCATTTCCATTCTGAACCTTTCACAGGCCTTTCACGGGGCTCCTTTTAGCTCCTTTCATAACAATTCTGCATTTGGCTCATCTTCCCCTCCCTTCTTTCTTTTAAGTCACAGTCAAACTTAGATAATAAAAGTTGAAAATAGAGAGATAAAGACTTTCTGCTACATTTTTCTTATTCAGGTTAGAAGATAATTCTGTTTACTTGGTTCAGGTAATATTCCAGTTGTATTGCAAGCCACCGCAGAGGAATGAAAAATGGATTTTCTTCTTGTAAAGTATAGCGTACATGAACACCTATAATTTTTATACATTTACAGTGATTTTAAAAAAGGCCACATAGTACATAAACATGTTAAAGCCATAAAATATTCTTTAGGCTTCTTTAAGCTGAGGCTGTAATACTGCAGATGCTAAAACAAAAAGCAAGCTCATGTGGATCAGGTGCTGCTCCACCTGCCTGCATCCACCGACATCCACCGACACTGCTCACAAGGGGATGCTGGATGCAGACTTCCCAGCCACATTCACTGCAAATAGTAGCACAACTTCTCTAGGAGATGCAGAATACGTAGAAAGACATAGATACATGCCTAGAAAGTGTAAGTGTTCACACTTATTGCAGCTGTAGTCTGTGTTAGCCTGTTCTCAAAGGCAGGGGGCTGGGTGAGCAGACACGAGGTGAGCTGTTTCTCTTGACCCACTGCTGCACATTGCATCATCTCAAACCTTCGAGTGGGGGATAAGTTTTTCCTTTTCCAGAGAGTGATTTTCAGATCTGCTACTTTAATCTTTTTCACCTGTTAGATCTGAATTTTCCTATTTAAAGAGTGACCTTGCCTTCATCAGACGGTGGCTTCTGAGACTCATAGCCAAGCGTGTGAAGTGTCTTTCCTTTTACCTCATGCCTTCCCATTTGAAACTGGGTTTCAAATTCAGGCTCATCAAAACCTGAGTCACAAAAATTACTGACTCTTTGCAAAGAAAACGCTTTGAGTTACCATTTTATTCAAATGTCATAAAGATACTATTTATCAACTTAATTAAGGTGTAGAGAGCAAGAGGCTCTTGTTTGTCTTCCTAGCAAGTAGGTTAAAGAATGTTAAAAATGGTATTATCACAATTGGCAAATATGCCACAGTGAAATATGGCTATGGGTGGGTGGTTTTGTGTGTTACAGACCTGACTGTATCGAAATGATATTGCCATGTGCGATGCTAACACCTTAACAGCAACGTGGTTCATCATTTGCCATCGCTGAGGCTACAGCCTTCACTCTGCTGGGCAGAGGCAAATGCCTCCTGGTGCAAAGGGAGCTGGGCAGGTCTGTGGCAGCAGAGCATTGCACGGTTTAGGGTCTTTCTTTGTGGGCAGATTAACCCCTGTAACCAGACTAGGATAATTACGACATTGGAGTTAGGGCTGTCTAACTCCCCATGCAGAGCATCTCACTCTGCAATCAGAGTGTCTTTTCTTTGTTTGGCTTCTGTTGTTTGAAAGGTATAATTATACCAATACAGTTACACTGATGAATTTCTCCATCTAGACAAGTCCTTACATAATGCCTGGCTCATTTATTTTCCCAATCAAATATTACAAGTTTAAAAGCTATCATTGTTTCATTTACTTGTTTGGCATTTGCCTTCTTTTTGGTGTTGATATTGCTTGACATATTATTCAATCAGTTGTTAGATAGAACAACTGTTCCTCTTAACTGTTATTAGAAATGCTATCCATTTCTTTTGTTAATTTCTCTGTGTCAAAGTTATTAACTGTCCAATCAACTAGTGTCATAACTACAACATATTTCACTGGTGGAAGATACTTGCACTAAACCTAAAACAGAAACCTGGAGACCAATCCTTCTTCCCACTGGTTTGTACTATTTGCTTCTCTTCGTTATTCTGTGCCCACAACTAAATGAATCTAAATAATTTGCTGAAGACATATATATTTATCTTATTATCCCTTAAACTATGTAGAAACAATTTTGAAGCATTTTCTTCTAAACTACCCACGAAGATACGCCTTGCAACGGGTGGCACAGATTGCCTGTGGCTGTAGCTTCCCTTAGTTCCAATTTGTTTCAGCAAATAAAGATGCTGAGCGTGATGTAATTGACATGGAATATCCTCTTTAGCCAGTCTGGGTCACCTGTCCCAGCTGTGTCCCTTCCCAGCTTCCTGGGTGCCCCTGCCTTGTCATTAGCAGGGCAGTATGGATTGTTGCAGAAGGTGTGAGGGAGTTTGAACAGTCTGAAGATCTTAAACACAAGGCAAATGAAAAAAAAAGTGAAACAAAAAAGTCCAAGTTAATGAAATAAATCAAAAGGAATTAATTCAATCTTATCTAGCTAGAACAACATTTAGGACTTTTCCCTGCACTTAACCAAAGCATTGGCAATGTGGATGGATGCTAACCAGTAATTAATCCGTGTATGCTAGGTTGATTTGACTAATCTGAAACATTCCTAGCAAAGCCACATAACTATCTTAAGCTAACATTAAATGACTGGTGTACCACAAAAACAGGTAATGCCAAAATGCTTCCTTACTGCCTTCCACACTAGGGCCAAGTGACTGGTCAGTGAAATCAAAGCAGCAGCTTTTCCCAGCAGAAGAGTTTAATATGTTTTACAGCCACGGGTCAAATATCTGTATCCTCCTTTCACAGGTTGTGAAAATAAGGTGTGAAGGGTGATTCCTCTGATACCAGTATTCGGAGAAATGGCAACCTAGTAGGACCAAGGTCCCCTAAGTCTTTTAGAAGCTTTTCTAATAGTAAATATCCAAAAGAGCAAAGAGGTAAGGAACTGAGGAGCAGAAGATGGCAAAGACAGAAAGAACCCCAAATGAAGGAAGGAGTCAGTAAAAAATAAGGAAGATATAAAAATATCGTGTTTCTTAAAAAGACCTGTTTAAGGTCACCATCTGACCTGTTAATTGGTCAAACACAAATTAATCAACAAAAGTAAAAATTACAGACTTTGGCTGGACAGAGAGCGAATTCATCCAACAACCCACCTCCTAATAAAATCCTGGTTATCACTTCCTTTCCAAGTGTTTCTCCAGCTACCACAAGCTTGTTTGTCCCTAACATTTTGTTCCTCTCTCCTCTGTACACTTAATTGGCCTTTACACTTAAACCCACTCCAGTTTTGCTAAATACAATAAATATACCTTTGCTATTTACCAGTGCTCAGGATGGCAGGGAGTGCCGATTCCCCAGGAGCACAGCTCATGTTTAGAAGCAGCTGATGGCAGAGACTGCTTGCTCCTGGGCTGGGAGGTGAAGAGGCAAAGCCACGCTGTGCTCAAATATTCCCCTTCACACTGACTAAAATGTGCTGGGCAGCCTCCTTAAAAGCAGCTATGGCCTAAGGTTTGCTTATCAAATCTTACAGCAAGATGAGGTAATGGGAAGGAGCACAGGAAAGGAAAAACCCTCCACATATATCCCCAAGCCCTGACATGTTCCCTGAGCGTGATTCACTGGGATTTCCCGTGCATCACCTACGTAGTTCTGCACTGTGGGCCTGACCTGCAGAGAGGGCAGCACAGACCCCTGTACTAACAGGAGCAGCTTTGCAATCTCCCTTTTTAAAAATCAGACATCGAGAGGAAACTTCATCCTAACAATGCAAAGAGAGTGACGGGCAGCAGGCTATTTATTGATTTTCACTGCAAAACTTTGTTCTTTATGTCTTAAAAGCTGTCTCAGTTACCCTGGAGAAGTAATTCCACTTTTGGGAAGCCTAGCTCTGTGTGACCAGACCTTCCCCAACCCTCATTGGATCTTTCAATGTAAAGAAATTTTATATCCATTTTACAACTTCAGCAAGGTGAGAAGTAACATCCTGTGATTTACTGCCTTCCTTAGCAGTGTAGCGTAACACAAGTGCCATCCATCTCTGGCATATATACTGTAATATTTGCCCCAGCGTGGATATGAATTCATGACCTTCTCTATACATTAAATATTAGGAGTTCCTGAGTTTTTACTGCAGTTTGTCAAAACAAAATCATCTCCCCATAGAAAAGGGACATTGTAAATTAATATGAAAAAAAATTGCTAAGCAACTTTCTCAAACGAGGCTACAGTGACCAAAACAGTGTTTCTTAGGATGACAGGGAGGCAAAATAATAGCCCCTTCGCATTCAAAGCACTAATGTAATCAAACAATAACTGCTGCTATTCATGTGACTTGTCAGGTGTTCTTCCAAAGCTTATCAGAAAACCTGTGACAGGTTTTGTTGTGACTTTATTTAACACCCTCGTCACTCAGTCTGTCATGATTTCCTTCTTACTTGTTACTGCAGACGTTCCAACCCCTTGCAGTTTGATGTTTCACAAACTTTGCAAGCAATATATTGGATTTGTCAAACAATTCTAAACTCGCCAAGTTTCTGACCATAACTTAAACCTACTTTTCTTTCCTCATAAGTGAAAAACAAGCAAACAGGAAAAACAACAGGGCTCAACCAAATCCCATCTCTGAAATGTTCCGGGCAGCTTAGCTAAGTTACCTGCAGCTCATCTAGTCCCACGTAGTCTGAGAGGAATCCACTGCACATCCAGCACTCCCCTCCAGCTCTCTATTTGCACCTTCTTGGCCACGGGCTGAAAGCGCAGTTGCTCTCACCGCAGAGTGGGAACAGACCCAGTGTAAAACAGTCACCTGCACCACATTCACTCTCTGATACTTGAAACCAGGGTGGTTTCTGCAAAAGAAAGCAGAGGGAAGATTTAGTGCTACATAAATATTGATCTCTCCCTCTCGTTTCTCCCCCACTAATGCTATATTCAATTAGAAATGAGTTTTGCCTTTTCCCGACCAGTTTTCCCTGGAGCTGACTGGGAAATGCAAATGTTCCTTCAAAACATTTCAGTGCCTCTATCACCAGTCCAAACAGCAAAGAAAGCTGTTCCTCTGTTCTGCAGCGATTGCTCCAATCTTCTCCAGCCATCAGCAGCCCGCACTAGGTGGAACTTCCCTCCTGCCGAGCTGCTTCGTACTCGGATGTTCAAGCCTGAAACGAAGCCCCTTTCATATTTTCAATCTGATGTTTTTCATTTCAACATACAACTTGCTAATAAGTTATGTGATGTGGATTAATCGCACTCCCAGCTTGGATGTGGGGCTAGATATGGTGGTGATGAAACCACTTTGCAATTGAGCACGGCTCAAGTTTCAGCCCTGTGTTTGAGAGAGAGTGTGGCAATTGCCCAAAGCAGACAGGCTGTAGAAACGTGACCTACAGGTCACAGGTACATGGAAACACCAACTGACCGTACAGCTCAGCTGTAGACCCTGTTCTTCATGGAGCAGCACACCATTGAACTCGCTGCTATTCTTGGTGCAGATTTTTCCTGTTTACCCTGCTTTAACTCGCACGCGCCCTTTGAAAGCCACACTGAGCACTGGATTTCAGAGCAAACAGCTCTCACAACTGACTGCCCCGTAGAATGATTTACACAGCTCTCAATGGCAAGATACAATGATGGTATTTAGTCAGCCAGGGCCAACAAAGCTACAAACACATAGCTGGGCTTAACAGCCCTGACTAATGGCAAGTATCATTAAAGGCGGCCAGACAGTGACACTAGGAGTCAGTTAATAACACCACAAACTCTCTTTAGGAAAAAGGTGGGGTTAGGAATCATTTGAAAGAGATTTGTCTTTCTAGCTGCACACCTCCCCATGCATTATTCACAGACCACAGTCAGCTGAGCAGCCTGAACTTGCATCAGATGTGTACAACTACCATTAATTTAAAGCTATATAAACTTGCTAACTTAGGGATTCTGGATGGCTCAGAGGTGTCGGTATACAGCTCAGCACAGGTGGATGTACCAGGTGAGAAGTGTCCCTGCTGTGACTGTGGGGCATGGGCAGAAAAACCCTCCTGTCTCCAGGGTTCAGATAAAACTCCTAGCAACCATCACTGACGGGTTGGGGTTTTTTTATTTTAAAGAATTCAGCTTCCAGTCAGCATCTGCAGAAGGGTCATGTTTCTGTAAAGACCTGCTCGTCCAGATACGGCCCTGTTGTCAAAACCTTAGCAGCTCTTCAACCCTCCTGAAATTTTAAGCCTTTCTTTGGTGCCTGAGTAGAAATTTAAAGCTTTTTTTGATAAATGCAGTGCCTGTATCTTCCCTTACCAATGTACTTGAGAACACTTAAAAAAAGTCTCCCATATTAGCTCTAAGTCATCACAAGTGTATAATACCTGAAAATAATCAGGTTTAATTTGAAAGGCAAATATGTCCTAGAGTACACTAAATTTGTATTAGACCTGGCACTTTCTGACTATCATGAACTGGTCCATATTTTGGGGAGAAAAAGGTAGGTGGAAGATCAACAGCCCACAACCTGCACTTCAAAATGGACGAAGAAAAAACAAAGTGAAAATGCCATTTGCCATTCCTTCTCATGTGGAGGGGACTTGGTCTGGGATTCAGCATTAGTAGGAATCCCACAGCATATAGATTACATGGCTCAGCTTTTCTTTCCAAAAACTATTTCACAAATGTCTTTGTGTTAAACAGAGTAATTAGTGCATTGGGAGCCCCAGCTCACAGGCGTTTATTGTGCTGTGGGACAAGAGCCTCAATTCATGTGTCATACCTGCTAAATTCCAACGGCATCCAGCGCTGGTGCCAACAGCTCTAGTCAGAGACCTTCCTCTTGAGGACCTTTCTTGATTCCTTTCTTCTTGTCCAATGGAGATATTACTTCTTAGGTAGTAATTATACATCAGTGAGATCTAAATTATCTTATTTTCCTGTAAATGACACAGAAAATTGGAGTCTACAGCCCAAAATCCTGTGGGTTAATTTCCAGATAATACTTTGTATTTTCCATGCAGCCTTTTTTTTTTTCAGGTGCTTCAGTACCAAAGTGTTGCAACACTGTAAATTACAGTTTGCAAATTAACAATGGGGATTTGCACAGTGATTTATAAACCACAGACTATCTCTGATCCTGCGGAGAGAAGAAAGATGGAACAGAGAGGGAAAGCTGAAGGCCACAGGAGAATGTGGTAACCAGGGAGGCTAAATCATATGCTGAAGTTATCGATTTTGTATACTAAATCACATGTACGTTAAATATCACTGAAGCAAAGAGGTGTAAAAGCTGCCCAGTATATGGAGCTCCAAGCAAATATGTTTCTTGTTCATGGTCTTCAAATGTGTTTTATAAATTAAAAGCGAATATGTCAACAATTTATGCCCCTGTATTGAGCCAGAAACTTGAAACAGAATCAAGACCCTGGCTAGCGCCACTCTTTTAAACAAAGACACGTGGAAGGAAAGGCAATGACTCTTGTTTATGAAGATTTATGTGACAAGAGAACCAAAGAGAGAAGGTAGAAGGAAGCACCACATACAGCTTAGAAGAACTAGCAGGCTAAGAAAAACTTAATGAGCAATTTGGGGCCAATTAATGACTGGAAACAGTCAGGAGTGATAAGCAGCAGGACTTTCCAGTGGTGATCATGAATGCTGCATGTTCTTTGCGAAAAAATCCCCAAAACAAACCCAAAAAACCCCAAAAATAAACAAAAATGGACTGCATCAACATAATCCACATTTATCTTTTTTTTTTTCCCCCTGCTCAAGGAAATAATCTGCACCATCCTGAATCCTGATGAATCATTTGGGTCAAGCAAAGACCAGTGTCTGCAGAGCACACCTCCACTTTTATATATGATCTCTGTGCCAGACCCAGATAGATATTTATGGCATGAATTATGTATAAACGTCTATACATACATATGCATACATACATGTATACAGGAGTATGATTTATTCATTATTCTTAGACATTCCAGATGAAACAAGTAGAAACCAGTCCTGGAGGATATGCATTTACACTGACAGAGTAAAAACTGATGCACATTATTTATGAAGCCTGTTCTGTCAAAGTATGTTGGTTTTGATGATCCTATTCGAGCGAATGCCACCCTTATCTGTCAAGTAAGGCACACACCAACCTACTACTTCTCTGAGGGAGTAAAAAGTGCTCCTGAAAAATGCACACCTTCTGATTATAAATATGTATCAAGGCATGGTCAGATAAAGATGTGAAACTTGATACAAGTATGGTTTTAATTGGCACTATATGAAAAACGTACTCGGCGTGTGTGTGCACAATCACAGAGCCACAGAAAAGTATTTGCAGCTTTTAAACCAAGGGTTTTATTTTCATTCCTGTTGGTGCTGAAGAAGGCAGAGAAATAACTGTCAGAAAGCTGGAAAGCAGCAAAGGCAAAGTAAAGATATTCTTCTTATTTGTCAGAAAATAAGAAGTTCAGATGCATCTTGTCATTGAAACAGTTTTGTTCCTAATGCTTCATTTTTTCTCCTTGTAGTTGAAGACTATTATAGAAACTAATAGAGGTGGGCAGCAGTCTGATTTTCTGTTGTATGTGTCATTCTGAGATTTTGACAGGCTTTAGGTTTTTATAATGAAACAAAACAAAAGCAGAAAAGAAGTTTATTGGGAAAGAGAATCTGATTTCTGGGTAGTTGAAATGTGTCATTCATGTTCTGGAGATTTACATTTTATAACAAGATAATCCATTTTCAGGTTTTTTCACAAAGAAAATGATCAGAGCTTGTGTTTCTGTGAAACGTGTTATTTTGATTAATGAGAAAAAAAGTGGAAAAACATTTCACTGAAATATTTTTGTTGTCAAGAATTTAAATTCTACGTTATGCAGGGACTCTGCCTCAGAACACTGATATATTGCACTACAAAAATGAAGGAAGATCCATGACAGCATTAAGTTAATTCTGGATTTAGTCCGAAACAGCTCAGAGCAATATTTATTTCTATATTTTTAATAAGAAAAAATGTGCACAAGGTGCAAAATATCCTCGGAATCACTAATAAGAAGGAAGAACAAATAGAAAAGAGGACCGAAAAATATTGAGGAAAGGACAGGACCTACAGGTGAACCAACATTTCAGATTTTGCATGGGGTTTAATGAAGCAAGCACTGGAGATTTTAAGCGATGACAGCAAACATCCATTTTCTTTATTTGTACTACTACAATTTCTAAAGAATCTAACTGGAGAGGAGAGCCTTCTTGACTGAGCAAATTACACATTTTCTCATTACAGCAAGAAAGGTAATTATTTTTTCCCCTCGAATTTGCAGGTATTCTTAAAATGTTATTCTTTTTTATCAGTGACAATCTACCCCATAGCCTCCCAGAAAAAACCTTCTCAGGGGTTGTGTGTGTGAAAATCCAGTGTCTGTTTTCAGTCAAAATAATTAATTGCTTGTAAAAATTTTGCCTCCAAGTTGCACTGACTCAAATCAGAGCAATCCCACTGACACAGGAAAACACAGAATTGGTTCTCCCTCTCCAGTCCATACCTGTAGTTGAAACTGAGTGCTGCCCTTGACTCTTCGACTCTACATAGTTAATCTTGAATCTCCAGCTGCTTAAAACCATTTTGAATCAATCTTTACAATTTCTGCATGCAGAGATTCAAAAGAAATTTTTACTCTGAAGATTAGATCTGCCTCCTTCAGTGTTACAATCACAGAATTCCAGCAGGCTGTACAGATGCACGATGAGAATACACGACAGTAACCAGGGCCATAATGTCTGAATGGATTAAGCATCTCCAAGCTCTTTCTGCATTATTCCCAACAGCCAGAGATGGAGAATAACCATCCAGACTTCATGCAGCAAACTGAAAGCTCTGCAGCATTCAGGATGCAGAAATTCTCTGACATTCATAGAACTGTTTAGATTGGGAAAGACCTTTAAGATCGCCAAGTCCAACCATTAACCCAGCACTGCCAAGTCCACCGTGAGGAGATGACATTTCTGAGGTAGGGTTGAAAATTAGTGCTGCATGGGTGTTGGAAACAACATGGTGAGATAGACCCCCTGAATTACTTGTACTGAAAGCCACTTACAAACAAACACATATGCATAAATGATCTCTCTTTGCTTCCTAATGTCCTAGTTTAAGTCCATTCAGTAAGAGAAACAAGCAGTTTTTCTAGAGATTCATGTTGCAGATGTGTTGGTGAAGCCAGACCCTATTAACATAACTTTTTTCCTTCTCTTCTTGCAGACTTTGAGTCCAATAGGTCATTTTGCACTACAGCTGATATTTGTTATGCATAAATTGTATTCAATGTAATAAACATGATTCCATAAACATAAAGAAAATAAAAATTCATTTTTAAACAAACTGAAAGAGTACTGTGTGGTGAAGCGTTCAGGATTGCTTTATCTTTTAAAGTTAGGATTGTCCAGAAACATTAAAAAACCCCACAATGTAAAGAACTCATCTAATTTTTTAGTCCTTGATGTGCTCTGCCCTCCTGACATCCAGGTTCCTGCTGTGGAGTGACTCAGTGACTGATGGAACAGGTCCCATCTCCTGTCCCTATGAATCTTGGACTCTGAAATTTTGTCCACTCATGTTTTCATTAATGAACAGAGGAGGAAAATGCCCAACTATTAAAATAACTCAAATAAAACGTTATTAATGTGTTTCAATTAGAGAAATACTCAATATGCTTATTGGGACCAAACGTAGGCTTCATTTTAGAGGTACAAACCCCAGCTGAGACTATATGTGATGAAGCTGGAGAAGCTGAGCAAGTATGTCAGCAGTGTACATGTTTATGAAAATAAAACTTTTCATCTGGTGCCAGCTGTGAACAAAGCAAAGCTATTATCACCTCCATATTTAATAAACAGATAGAGAAAGGAAAGCAAAAAAAAAACTGTGGGTCTGTCGTTCCTGCCATTTTGTTTGCAGCAACAATCCCCTCAAGTAGTCGCTGTGTATTTAGGAAACACTTTCAACCCTCACTGTAATATTTGCAATGATATTTTTAATTTAAGCATAGGCATTTTCCAGAGAGTATGTAGACTCAGGCAGGAAGGCAGCAATATTTAAGAAAAGCATTCACCATGTGATAAACAATGTTAGGGAACAAGTGTAGACCGTGAAGATGATGAATGAAAATGCCTTTATAAAATATACCAAACCCTGTTAATTTTATGACCTGGAGAGCTTGCTAATGACTAGGGGAAAACTTTCTAAAAAAATTAAGAGTTTGCTCAGAACAAGAGATCGATTTCTCTTTGCTGAGTTACACTAATGAAAACAACTGCCAATCATGTTTGTTCATAAGAAAAAAAATTGTAGCAGCTAAAATAGAGCTAAAATGTTGAAAGGAAATTCAGCACTTGGTGCTACAGGTTATGAGAACATGCTGCATACATCAAGCGAAGCCAATAAGACGTGCCTGAACTGTTAGGCTTAACAAAATGCCATCGAATTGCACCAGAGTCAATACTGTCACCTCACACCCACATTAGTACAGCAAAGATCAGAAACTGTTCTCATGTTCCAACATCTCACTCAATAATATATACATTTTTATTTCACATTTCTGGTTTTAGATCACAAATGCTGCAGAACAGACAGAGGCAGTGGCATTGCTGGCTATGAACTGTGTACCATATATTACTGTAACTGCTCTTATCATGTGACAGCACTGAAAATTCTGTTACAGGGAATAGCTGAGCAAATAAAAACAGCCAATAGGTGGAAAATTAGAATGGGACCGCAGAGGATTTGCTGGAAATCCCTCATACAGTGGCAGACGATGAAGGCAACTCTTTACTGAAAGACAGGTTGCCTTGCTGTTCGCATGAGCTTTGGGGTGTTTAACAAGCAGCTCACACACACAGGAGTTATATTTATATTTTATTAATATAAGAAAAGTTTGGGGATTTTTTGGAAATGGATGACATAATTTTGCCATCTATTATGATTATATGCAGTGACATCTTGTTTAATTGGCAAGGCCTTTTCCTTTCAGTGAGGCTGCTTGGGTAGTGCTGTGTGCCACAAAGCATATTTGATTTATTCTAAGAATTCTGACCCACTGTCCCATTTCTCCCAACTACCCCAGGCCCATCCAGTCTATAACGAGTAGTCTGAGCAGTCAGTAATTAAAAAAAAACCCAATCAAAAAACCCAGGAAAGGGCCACTCACCTTTAAAAACCAGGTTGCACTTCTTTATAGAAGTCTTGACAGAACCCTGAATTATATGTGTAGGTAAAATTCTCATTAAACTTTGCAGGTCAGATCATGGTTGTTTTCAACAGGAAACTGGGGGTAACCTGGGGAGTCCACACCACTTTCAGCAGGCTGAGAGCAAAGCTTGGTCTGCATGGAAGATCCAGAACTTGTGCCCCTGGTTTATGTACACCTCAGCGCCTTGGAAAGCAATACTTTTCCCCTTAACTTTGTCCTTTCTACTTGCAGAATATTGATCTTCACACGCTCTCTGTTTTTCATAGAGTGCAGCAAACACTGTAACGTTTTATTTATCTCCTTGCTTCTAAGTTGCATTTTTCTCTCAGTGATGGACTTGGTTGTCATTCTCTGAACCTTACCTGAACCCCTAATTGACCTCAGTGGGTTACCTGGTTCATTGCGGGCTACCTTCATGCTTAAATGCTGTTGTTTCAATTCTGTATGCTCTAATCATGTGGAGGGCTGCATTGCCTTTACTGGGAAAATATAACTCTTGTTCCCAATCCCTTTAGAATAAACAGAAGAAAAATCCTCTTCTAAAAATGGGCTCCAATTCAAACCCATAATAGACACCTCGAGTGAGGGAGGCATCAGCTCAGAAGGGAACTGGTAGAAGGATGTGTGGAGGGGAGAAAATAATTTCCTTATTCTGGGATTGTCTGTGATGCAGAAAAAGGAGCAAAGGGCTACATGCTGCAGGGAAATGCTCCTCACTCTGAAAGTGAAGGAGCTGAGGGAGTAGGTGAGGTTCGTGATGAGCCACTACTGAGTTTAGAGGTAGGGGTTTCACTGGTTTGAGTGTGTAATGGCAGCACAGGTTGCCACAACATGACATCACTTCCATACATTTCTTTGAAAAATAAAATAAATTTTCATTTTCTTTGAAAATTAAAAGGAAAACTTTCAGAACACAGATCTCAGGTTGCATGTAATCCATGCTCAGTAACAGCGGCCTCTACAAGTGCACTCCAGGCCAGTCCATGTTGAGTTGGTGGCAGTTTTGAGCAGAGGCCACTAAAAATATGTTCATGCTTTCTAACATGCTATTCTGTGGCTCAGTATTACTTCACACTGGTTTTCTACCAAAGAAACAAAAATGTCAAGTTCTAGTCATTGAAGAATTAAGCCCTGTGGTATATAGACAGGTTTGGGCCAGCCTCCTGCTCTAAGCCTCCCCCCAAAAATGCACTAGCAGGTAACAAAGTGGTAATAAGAGCACGATGTAAAACTGAATTTCATTCCATAGTAGCATATTTTCATACTGCATAATGTTTTGTCAATTCTACTAGTCTTTTCACTATCAAAAGGGTTTTTTTCCCCCTTTATTTCCTTCTTTCCTGATGCCAATGATAACTGCATTTGGCTTTTTTTATCCCAGAATGATAATTTTGCAGTAATCTTTCATAAATCTCAGCATGTTCTCAGAAAGTAAATGATGGCATAATTTATCACTATTGAAAATGCATTTTGTGCCATGACAGTATAATTAGACATTCTTTTCAGGAGACATATTAAGTATATACCAATGTATTAAAGCTACTGTGCTGCAGATCCATTTAGTTGATTTATTCCTTGTCTCTGGCTACCTTGCCTTATCATGATACCCACACAATCATGCATTCTCATTGCAAGGGGGAAAAAAAAGGAAAGAAAAGAGAAGCTCAGGCAAGGAAGCAACACATTGTGAGAAACAGTATCTGTAGGTTAACTAATTCAAGTGGGAACAGGATGCAATTTGGCTGCACTTTTGTACAATTCAGTACACATTCATTATGCAGCGATCAAAATAATTTCACATGCATAATGCTGACCTCATTCACTAGAGGGCAACAAAACCCCAGTTTAAAAAGCCTCCACCTTCTACTTTCAATGACAGAGCACTTTTAATAAGATGCTGCATGGATTTCATAATGAACACCCTATTAATTTTACATAAGTGCAAAGTTACTCCTGAAAAGCCAGTTAGGCTGCTGAATATAAATGGTGTCACCTCCCAACAGGTGCCAGGAAGACATTATTGGAGTCATACCCCCCCAGCACCAGAGCAGTGGGTGCAATCCTTTGTTTGAGTTATTGTTTGGCTCAGGTTACCCTACCAAGCTCTGTTTCATAAAGCCTCTTGAACGTTACACTGGTTTTGTAAATCAAAGCATGTGGGCTTATCTAGAGAGTGTAAAGCCACCAATGTTCAAGCTACTTAAGCTGGAGTAATGAAAATCTCTTATCCACCTGACTAGGCTTTGCTTTTGATCAGCATATTTTGGGGGGCTATTTTCTGTGCCCCTTAGCAGCTTCTTAAGGCATTATCTCCTCATTTTGACTAAAGAGGGTGCATATTTTCATGCTTAGCCAAAATGCAATCAAAACCCTTTGCTTGTAATTTTTAAGGATGTTTGTTAGTAAGTCTGAAAGAGTTGATACTATCAGTGCCAACAGTATAACAACTAATTAGTTTACTATGGGCCACCACGTTAGCTCTGCTAATTTAATTTTGAAAAGTTCACCCTGCATAATAAAATCCGGTTGCTGGATCTTCTCCTCGAGTTGTAAATAAGAAATAGCTATTACTGTTATGGTCTATTGAGAAAGGGCTTCATACACTGTGAAAAAATGATTACACAGACCCAACCAATTGAAAAATAATTATGTGAATTTGTCTTTTGTCCTTAGATGCAAATAATGGCTAATGCAAATAAACTGCCAGGGAAGTATTTTTATGTGCTTTTTATGGCATGAATAAGAACATATTTAACCCATTTTTGATGAACAGCTGAATAGTTTTTTTCACTGGTTTTGCTATAGAAGAGGATTATTAGGACCAGATGCAAACACCCATCTCTTAAAACAATTGCTCCCAGAAACACATCCTTGGCCTCTCCTTTAAAGGGGTTCATCCCAAGAGGTGACCAGATATATACAAATGCATTCTTGTGTTTCAGAGGCAGTGCAAAGATTACGAAGGAGGAGGGGGGCTCAGAAGGGGAGAGACGTACAAATACATTTTTCTATTACACAGTTGACAGCCCCTTGGGAAAACAAGTCTAAGAAATGTGCAACCTTGAAATGTGTGCATGCTGCAAGGGATATTTTCAATGTGAACCCTGTGTTCTGATTTTCAAAGTCCTTAATCATCTGGCTGTGCTGTGGAAGAGGGGTATACTGAAGCTCCTAAAACAAACAGAAAGGTTGGATTTTGTTTCCTTCTCCTTGCAGAAAGGCAGAGAATACTCTCCCTGCTCCCCCATCTTGGCAGCGCACTACAGCCTACACGTTGCATGCCTAGTTAGCAATATTCTCCTCTCCAAACAGTACAGCATGACATGTCCCCCTTCCCACCAAAGTATTTAACAATTTCCTTTGAAATGCAACTCATTATACAAAAGCAGAACTAAATAAAAAATACTCCAGAGAGAGAACAGATTGCTAGATATAGATTAGATGTGCAGCCTAATCCTTCACAAGCATTAAATATTTAAGATAATCACACCACAGGTGACAGGAAGATGTCTGCATTGTTTAATTAGACTTAATTAAACATAAGGAAAATCTAATACTAATTCAGGTCTAGCTTTTAAATTGATTACAAAACTCCCTTTTTAAAGTACTTCTGTATCCGGAGAAACCTATTCTTTCGTTCATTAGCTGGGGAATCCTTGCCATGCAATGCTCAAAACCCATGAAGAGACGATCTGTTATGTTCAAAAGCCCATAGATGATACTAACTTTACTCTACTGGGTTAAGGACAAAGCCAAAGGACTTGGCACTTGCAGTGCACTGTAATGCTGTGATCTTCTGGCCATATTTTGTACAAACCATTACGCTTGGGACATTATTTTTTTCTATTACCTCTTTTATGGTCTTATTGTTTACAAGAAAATAGATAGAGCATTTAATTATGAGATGGACTTAATGTTCTATAACAACTCCTGAATGCAATACATAGCCTCTGGAACTCAGCTTACAACTCACATTAATGCGACAAACGAAAGAAGAAAAGAAAACCAGAGTGTAACAGAGAAGGTGCTTTGCAAGAGGAGGGTAATATCTGACACTATGAATCATTCCCTGATAATAATCCCACGTCTCCCAGTTAAAGTTATGCTTCAGAACTGTATTTAAGCACAGACAAATAAAACATGTACTGTCAGAGAACCAGAGACAATTTATGTCATATTACTCTGTTTCCCAGTCATCTTACTTAGTGACATTAAGTGCAATAGCCTGATAAGGGTCCAACCTAAAAGGAAGATCCTCGTGATTGGATTGGAACCTGAGCTATTATTTCCTCTACAAACTAAAAGTTAGAAAGGATTAAAGAAATTAAGCCATAACCTTCCTAGAAATAAATGAATCAGTTCAGTGACCCCGGCTCTGTCGGACAGCCAGTCCACTCACAATCAAAGTCAGTTACAAAGATTGCTGGGCTCTTCGCTGTACGTTGCTGTTGTGATATTATATATCATGGCAGTTAGATGAAATCATGGATTGATGCAATGCTGTAACATAAGTACTGCAGCTGTCGGCTCTTTTTAAAAGCTCTTTTGTTTACCTGATGCCATGCCTCCTTCTCCTCTTTCTCTCTGGTTTCTGGGTCACTGCAACTAATTCTTGGGGGGGACAATGCAAGTTGTGGGAGTGGGATGTGCACATTTTGGTTTCCAGTTGTATATTCTCTGAATATGAAAGCTGGAGGTAGTCAGTCATGCAGCCATACTATTCATCTACATAGTATGTGCACATCTTGTGTACATGAGGGGGAGCTGGGTATGATACACATGCACAGGATCTGGGGGACAGAACTTTTAAGTTTCTTCTTTCTCTAAAAAAAATAGATCCATTTTGAAATGCTGCTGTAAGTTTGGAAGAGAGTACATCTCTCTCATGAAAGCACCCATAAAAGCACGATAACAATAGATACAGATAATGCAGGGAAGCAACACAAACTCTCTCTGGTCACACACAGCAAGGGACTGTTTCTTTGGTGATCCCTGGCAGGAGGAGGTTATGGCTTTTTGCTTTTTTTCTGGGCTAACCTTTGTCATCTGGTGGTGGTGAATCAAACTCTACTTATCTTTCTGAGTCCTTAGTACATAAAGTTGTCTGACATGTTTCTGTCTGCTTCATTAGATAACACAGCTGATGAAAGCAATAACCATATTTATGGTGTGGTATTGTTCCAGTCAAATTAGGGTTTATCTACACAGAATAATTGGATAGGCTCTGGAAACCGCCACACTTACTAACTGAGAACAGACAGTATGCTTACAGGAAATAAATTTTAAATGATGGGCAGAAATCAAGGACTATTTCTTAGGCATTTTTTTCCAGGAAGAGGAAATAATAATGGAAACAAAATTCTGAAAACAGAAAGAAGAAAATCAGAGGAAGAAATCAGAGGGAAGTATGGCAATGGGAGGGAGCTAACAGAAAGACTGAAAATGAGTAGCACAATCCTTTCATACAGAAAGCATAAGCTATTTTATTGTACACACAGGAGACTCCAATTCATGAGTTGACCTTTTTACTCACTGTAACTCGGTAGAAATTGGGAGCGTTATCACATAGTGGAAGATATTCAGCTCCTGAAGGGAGTGGATTAGACCATGGAGGTGATTAATTCCCAGTTACACAAACCCAGTCCAAGGTTGATGTAGTATATGTATTTTAGGGCTTTCCTCTATAGAAAGTACATTGATAAACCAGAGACACTACTGAAGAGAGCAATAAAAATGATAAAGTGGACAAATTGCTTGTCCCAGGTGGTCAAGTTGAATGAAATGGGTATGTGCTGTATGGAAAAGCAGTGACAAAAAGGGGACAGGTTACAGGCATATAAATAAGTGAAGGTTAGTAACTGATAGTCCAGTGAGAGATTAGCACATTTCAAGGAGTTGAACTAAAAATTCCAGAAGAATGTGATTCAGTAATAGCTGTCTCTAAGGGTGCTAAGACCATCCCACAAAATTCCTATAAGTATGAAAATCCATCATTGTATCACTAGTGATTCTTCCCATGTGTCTACTCCCTTGAAGAGAAAGGAGAGGCAATGATCCTGATTAACCCTCTCCACCCCCAAGCCTCACCATAGGGCCACCAGTCCCACCCAGCCCCTGGAGATACCCTGCAACCTCAGTTCTACCAACACATGCTGAAAACGCAAAGAAATTATAGTCTCAGTTTGGGCTCAGTTTGAAGCCAGAAAAGGGAAGATATTGGTACAGTGATGGCAAAACAATTACATGAGTTCTCCTGTTTAAGATACAGAAAGAGAAAAGGACAAAGGCTCAAAATGACTGAGCAAGAGGACTGCAGAGACATTATAGGAACCATAAGGAGTGCTAACAATTCAGATCCATGTTCTCTTTCATGGTTGAAGTTCCAAATATTTTTGAAAACATCCTGTGAGATCAGGTTGGGTTACAAAACATCCATAATCAACAGCTTAATACAATTATTCAGCTTTCTGTTTCACAATACGCTGCAGTGTTTGGGTTTTCTACCTTCTAGAAATTGTTCCCAGCATGAAGACCTCAGTGTAGAGCAAACTACAGACAAACATGAAGAGCTCTCACCCATCTTTTCACAGACTGGTCTCCACCAGTGTGTCGGTTCCAGCTCCACCACAACCCCTCCCAGCAGGACACCTGGTATCCACAGCTTTGTACCAACAGTTTCAATAGGGTAATAATAACGTGTGAACTAGAATGGGTCTGATTTAATCTGATTTCATTAACATTTTATTAACAGCTGTGTCTAGGCAGTCATTGTAATCATTGAAGTGTATTTCATGGGGGGGTGAGGGAGTGCTTGGGCAATCCAGGGGAAATGACAATTCAAAGTCGATTCACTCCTGCAGGTTTTGTCCAGCAAAACTCACACACAATTAAAGTTAAAGTGAGTTGGCCATTACCAGGACACAGCATGTGCTGTATAAATGTCTTCTGACAGTGGACATTCTTGCTGAACGTAAAGCCCATGAAGAGTGACATATGCCAGGGCTGTGCAGAGTCCCACTGGCATATAACCAAATTAATATTTATAATACAACCCCATAGCTTTTTCGACCGCTGAGTTGTCAATAAAGACATTCTGAGGTAAAATCCTCAATGCACCAGCATTTATCACAGAACTCTTATTAACGTGGAAAGATATTTTATCTGTTGATGAACTTTGAACTGTTGAACTTTGCGTTGGCAGCAGAACCACACACAGATCCCACTTCTTCCAATTACTAAATCACAGACGTCTAAACACTTGAAAAAGCCCCTTTAGCTCTTGGCTGCAGCTCTGAGACAGCTGTGATGCTCTGATGCCTTCCAGTAGAAGGCAGCGATGTGCAAACTCACCAGACAGCCTAGTGCAGAGAGGCTGCTTCTTGCTGACACAGGATGCCAAATTCAGCAGCTGCTTTTGAAACTACTACTATGTGATGCATGGTCCTGAGTAAAAGATGAGAAAGTGAGCAACATTTCACTTCTTTGGGTGGAATCCAGCTACTTACTAGGTATATAATTTGCAAATGAACAGCAGAATTCATCAACATCATTGTTGCAAATAAAACCCTCTTAGACAAACACACTTCTGTACTTCTTCATACTCCTTAAACTACCTCCAGTTATTTTGGAGCTCCTGAGATTTCAGCATTTCACAACACAATCACTTCAGGAAAAGAGCAAGAAAATCTGTACATACTACACTGCACTGTAACAGATTTTGATGTTTTAAAAGACTGTAGGGCTTGAGAAACAATCCTCTGCCCTCCCATCACCCACGGAAAATAGCAACATGCAGCTGGAACTAAAAAATAAAATTAAATACAGTTTATCTCCTCTATGACATATCTATTATATATACTGAATTGGAAGAAGTTTACAATAATAACTTTCCCGCCGTAATATGATAGTTATTTCAAGCACTTGAAAACAGAAAATAGCTCAGAACATTCTTGCTCCAAGCCAGAGTCCTCATTTCTCTCTAAGTTTCAGCCTCAGTCGTAATTCTTAGCCTGGTTTATTCAAGAGTAAGCACCCTATCTCCCACATAAATTCTTCTGGATTTCCAAGAAACACAGATTCCAGCTGAATTTGACAGTAATAAGTAAGCTGTGGGTTCAGAGAGAGGTTTCTGATAACACAGAGTCTTAGTTTGACTTACACTGCAGAGGAATAAGCTAAACTTACAAAGTACCTGCATCTCTGAAGCGTTCTGTTCAGGGAAACCTACCCCAATCAGTACGGGGATTTTTGTATTTGCAAGGACAATTTTTTCCAGTTCTGTTGCTTATACCTCACAACAGAAATTCCAAAGAGCCAAGTGCTCCTCTTAGACACGTTGGTGCTCAAATCTACTCAGCACATCACGTGCATATGATTTACTGATGTTTGCTAACAGTCAGAGGACTTCGAGTCAAGTGATTCTGACCCGCATCCGCCCAGTGCGTCAGTGGATGCTGCTATCGCTGCATCGTTCTTGTTAAGCTTAACACAGTTTTGCTGCTCAATACACCTCTTAAGAAGTACCACCACATATTAGTGGGATGTTGCCAAAACAGTACACCATCAAATTAACACTGTTAAACACAAGGTCTTTGTTTACTGTGTGAAAATAAGCAGTTGTTGAACAAACGGGTAGGTAAACGTTTACCAAGCTGGAGAAGAAACTGCATATCTGAAGCTGGGGAGAGGGTGGTGTGTTCTGTTCTCCTTTAAGAAAAACTAGCACAAAAATCATTCCAATGCAGTCACTTGAAGTGGAGTGACTTTTCATGGTTAGTTTTCTTCAAGGGGCTAAGTGAACTTGAGTAAAGCGCCAGAAGGAGCACTGCCTTCTGAAAATATTTAACTTGAAAGCAAAGATGCTTTCTGTATAGATATTGGGCTCACCAAACAGATGCCCAGATAACACATTTACATGAAGACTGGACTGAACATAGCACAGCAAAATGAAGAGACAGCGCATTGTTACCCTTAGAAGGAAGGCTATGCTCCTTAATGTCTTCTGCACTCCTTCACATCATATCCTCAACAATAGTCCTGTGTGATACCACCAAGAAAGGAAAGCATCACCTCACATCCCCAACAGGTATCAAAACTCTCCAAAGCAACTGGATGGAAAGGAATTGTAAGGCTCCACCATGAGCGTGCTGACTGAGGTGGAGATAAGAGTGAGGAAAGTGGTGGGAAGCTTTGTGCAGTCCAGTTTTTCAGGACATCTTTGTGAGCAGCTCAGGTCTTTCTCAAAGCAGTGGTTTTTGTCAGTGTCTTATACAAAGCAGCTTTCTGTTGTGACCTCATTTATGTTAGTGGGGCATAAAGGAGCAAAGTAAAGCAAATATATAGGAGCTGTATTTTTAGCTGTATTTTAGCTGAACACAGACCTCCTTTAGCCAACATAATTTTGGAATTCAAACTCATCCCCATGAGGACGCTATTTCAAGGAAGAAAAAGAATCCTGTACCACTTTTCATGTCCTGAGCCTACTGCACTGACAAAACGTTTCCTGCCACAGACTGCACCTGGAATCAGAAATAATTACAAACCAGGTGAAACCCCACAAGTATACATACTTAATATAAAGCTTCACAGACTGTTTGCAAAACATGCCATTCATCCCCTCCATCCCACGAAAGTTAGACTAAATTTAGTGCCAGTCTTATTCCTGACTGGGAGTTTCTTCTACTGTTGACTGACTTTGACAAACATCCCATCACAGTTTTGAAAAGCAACGGCTGTTATTGCTGTGCTGGGCTTCCTGCCACAAACAGCACTTTAGCATTATTGATACCCTCGTGCACTATTTCTCATGAATGTGGTGTTGAAAGCCCACACACATGAAGGTATTTTTCTCTGTACAGATCAAATATGGAAAAAAATGAACATCAAGCTATTTGCATTGACAAAAATCAATCATTTCAACTACACCAGAGCAGAGACTTTCTCACTGCCATCAGAGAAAAGAATATGGCCACGTCAGATGACAGAGCTCCCTTTTTGGCAGAGAAGGCAAGTTACCAATAGCCAGCAAAATGCAGGGACTCATCCAAGGTCACAGAATGAGTTGCTCCCCTTGCCCACTGAAACTAATAATGCTCTCTTACAAGGGGCTCTATTGAAGGAAACAATGAGATGCTCCTTCAACTTCAGGTCCCTGCCTGCTCAAGGCCAGGTGACCCAGCTAATGATGGGCCATTCTTTAATATAACCATATTTCTCAGTTCTTCTAGCTGTTCTGTGTGCGAATGATAGCTAGGCTTCGCTCAGTAACCCATTAGGGGACATCAGTGAAAACATCCATCTTCACAAAACAAACTTTCACAGACTCTTCCTTTGCTCTCGTCACTTTGATGTTTCCATTTTGTTCTGTGCACTCTCTCAAAGGCCAGGCTGCTTTCTGTCAATTGATTTATCAGTCAAAGCTGTTTTCTGTTCATGTATCCTGACACAGCCTTCAGCCAACTGTCATGTGCTCCTTGGATCCACAAACCAACAGGACCAGGAAGATTGGTGAGGAGAGTTGCAGATCACAGAATCACAGAATGGTAGGGGATGGAAGAGACCTCAAGAGATCATCAGGTCTGACCCCTCTGCCAAAGCAGATTCCATAGGACAGGTCACACTGGTCAGTGTCCAGATGGGGCTGGAAGATGTCCAGAGAAGGAGACTCCACACCCCCCTGGGCAGCCTGTCCCAGGGCTCTCTCATCCTCACTGTGAAGAAGTTCTTCTGCAGACTGGTACGGAACTTCCTATGCTACAACTTGAAGCCATTGCCCTTTGTTCTGTCTCCACAGACCATTGAGAAGAGGCTGGCCATTTCCCCCTGTGTCCCACACTTCCGATATTTATAAACATTGATCAGATCCCCTCTTAACCTTCTTTTCTCAAGGCTGAACTGCCCCAGCTCACTCAGCCTTTCCTTGTAGGGCAGATGCTCCGGTCCTTTAACCATCTTCACAGCCCTCTGCTGGACTCTCTCCAGGAGATCCCTGTCTTTTTTTAACTAGGGAGACCAGAACTGGACACAATACTCCAGGTGGGGCCTGACCAGGGCAGAGTAGAGGGGAAGGATCACCTCCTTTGACCTGCTGGCAATGCTCCCTTTGATGCACCCCAGGATCCTATTGGCTCTCTTAGCCACCAGAACACACTGCTGGCTAATGGTCAACCCGCCATCCACCAGAAGATGCGCACTTAGTGAGAAGTGTGGTTCTCCAAACTTGACACTTGTCACTACGGTGACACTTGTGTGCCATAAAGTGTTTGTCATACAGCTGACAGATACATATGGAAATCCAGACAGGGGAACTGAGGAAATGTCTGGTATGCACAGGTAAATTTCAGGAATCAAAAAGTTTGGACTATGATATCCAATTTATTTATAGACAATAACTTATCAAAATTTGTGTGTATGGAATACCATTAATATAAATCAGTTCATAATATTTTGGTAGCAGTATCAGCCTAATTTGAATTTTATATCACACAGTAGTATTGAATGCTAGACTTGATTTTTTTAAGGTAATTAATGAGCTAAGCTACCTGAGAGAAAAACAAAATGATGATTATAATTAGAAGTGTTCCATGGCTGCTACCGACTGTTTAGATGTACTTACAGGTAGCATTTCTAATTAAAACCCTCTTGATGCTTAGACATCTCTCTGTTCATTCCTTATTAAAAAAGTGGGATTTTTTTTTTGCATTAAGGAATCCCTTAATAGAAAAATAATAGAAAAAGTTACATGTAATTACATTCTCTGTGCTATTTGTGGTGAGCAGTTCCTAAGAGAAAAGGAGCTGCAGGTGTGTAAGAAGTGATTTCATTGATTGCACTTCTTCCAAGAATTCCACCTGGAAGGAGCTTGGAGTTGAGACTGAGGTTGTCAAAGGAGCTGGAAGGAGTTAGGGAAGTTTCAGAGAATACCTGGTGTCTCACTCCCTGAGGGCTCTAGGAAAGCTGCAGTATTTGGGAGAGAGAGGTGGCAAAATAAACCACCTCAGGTTTTTCTGCTCAGAGCTGTGTAAAAATCCCAGCAACATGCAAACACAGTCCTGGCTTTCTTAAATTGAGCCGAGGTCACGTGAAGGTCTGACAAAGGCAGGCCTGCAGTCAATGAGGTTGATCAATGTTTTCCCAGTCAAAATACATTTCGAGCCACTGCTTTTGAACAAAAATTCCAGTCATTCATGGAAATGAAATCTGTAATGCTGCAGCAGTGTTCAGTTAGATTAGTTACCAGCCAAGAGAGTGCACTGTTCAGATTTCCAGTGTAAGCTTAAATATTCTACATACAGGGGGAAAAACAATTCCCAACACCCAGCTGCGGCCAGATTTGCCAAATTTCAGGGCTGGCACTCTAAGTTTCAGCTACACCAAGGAGATTTCTCTGCCCTAGCAAGACTGCTTCTCTTTTCTTCTCCCGTACCGAGGTCTGCGTCACTTAGATATGGATGGTTGTCACTGATGCTCACATTACCGATGCAGTTATGTTTATGGCTTTGAAGCTCATTAACTTGCAATCATAAAATGGACTAATGGAGTAGCCCTTCTGCAGATGCAAACTGTCATACCTTTACTGACTTCACTAAACCAGTGCTGGTTTATATCACATGAGAGCCTCATCACATAATTTGCATTGTTATCCTTTGTGAGCAATAAGAGTAATGTTAATAAGCTCTAGCAGTAGTAAATGCAGCCTCCCACTTTACATCAAAGCCAAAAGGTGAAGAGGAAGCTGAAATCAGGTATAATTAAGTCCAGAACTGTGTGTTTGAAAGAGCAACAGAAGCTTCAGATGATCTGAGGAGCTGGGAGATAATCCATTTTCCCACCAAAATCCCTTTCCTGGCCCAGAATTTGGCTCTAAGTACAAAGGACACAAAACCAGCCTTCTCTCTTTCTCCAGACTGCGTTTTCTTAAGACAGGGAATTTGTACACATTGACTGGGTTCAATCACTTCATGATCATTAGGTATGAAGTTGGTTTGAGTTTGGGGTTTCTTTTAGTATTTTGAGGAAATGTCTTAAAAGGCTCTTGGAACAACAGACGTGACTTTGAAGATGAGTCACAGAGTGCGGGATGTGTGCTCCTGTCTGCAAACCACCAGGAACTTTGTAGCCAGAAAAAAACAGTATCACAGTGTGAAGTGAGGGAACCTGTTTGCTTTGATAGTAGATGCCTTGCTCTCCACAGCTTGTGCATCGGAGAGTGTTGGGACAAAGCCACATGTACTAGAGTGCCAGAAAAGTCAAAGTTAGAGAGAAAGGGTAGGAAAAAAGGTAAAGAAATGGGTGAAAAAACCCCCACAATATTGCTTACTTTGAAGGGACAGGCTTGTGGAAAGGAACAATGAGCGAATAAAGCCACCCTGCTAAGTTTAAAGTGCTCTTTTGATATCAAGTATGCCACTTTCTCCTGCGGTAAGAATGAAGAAAGACACAGCTCTGATGATTTCTGAGAGGGGTGGGGTTTGCAGCTTAATTATCATTAGTTTTGGTTTTCTTCATAAATTGCAGGATGTCAAAACTGTTCTCAGCCACGATCATGAATTTGGGAGTTTGGCTGTTTTGATCCAGGTCAGCATAACCCAGAAGAAGAACTACCTAAACTAGAATTTTTATTAAGGCACCTAAAACGTTACGCTTGCTGTTAGGATAGATGTAGAGTGCTGTAGACAGGTGCTTAAATTTATGTTCTTACTGCCCACTTTTGACCTGGATTTGGCTAGTAAAATTGCAATATCCATACTGCAAGGCCCTTGGCTGGTTTCTGAGATCCTCTCTCCCTTTTCAGTCACATGCAATATGCTGCTTTATTTATCTGGATCACAAGGATGCTCAGTTTGCAAACAGAGCGTTGCGTTGCTGGCCTTCGAAGGGATGGTATGCTTGGACACACATAAACAGGGTACTCACCCTCTTCTGTGTACATGTGATGTATGACTCCCCAGCGTGACAAGTAAAAGGCTGGAGATAAAAGTCATGGCTAAGGAAATATATTGATTGTGCATATCGTGAATCAGAGTTAAGCAAATCTGATGTGAAAGAAACGTCAAGCTGTTTGATTTAAAACAAACTGTTGTGCAAAATGCAATATGGTCCCCCTGTCACTCCCATACTGTGCAATACATGCCCTTTAGAAAAATTAATTAGCCATGCATGACATTTATCTACCGATCTGCATATCATAACATCGTGATGCAGGTAGGGTAACTTTTCACCAAACAGAACTAAAATCTCACGCACAGCTGGTGAGCCAATGAAACAGGTACCTGTGATGTACTGCTACTTGACACCCGTCAGCTTCCCGCTATGAATTAGCTACGCAGCATCTTACAGCCGTCTATACAGCCTTACTAAAGTGTTGCACCATGTGTAACAACAGAAGTAATCTTTAAGCTATACATGCTCCTTCAGTTGCTCTTTGTATCAAGTTGATGGCTTAAAAAACCAGGAATGATGCAGGTAATTTAGTGTATCAGAAAAAGGGAGAAACATCTTTAGGCTGTAATGATGAAATTAAATCTTTTACAAATCCCAAGATTATGTTATATACCCATCAGGAATTACCTACGTTTTCAGTATTGGAGGGAGACCTAATAAAGAGGAATGCCTACTCCTGGGTCTGATTAGGATAGAGAAACTTTCCTGTTTCACTCACGCCACTGAAAACTTGATGACCAGCTACGTGTTTTAGAGAGAAACAGGGTAACCACCTCCTACAGTTTTTTATGTTTTGCTCCTTCCCTGATAACTGATGAAATAATAATTAAAAAAAAGAGGGAAGGAGGTCTGAGCCATGAAGTGAGAGTTCAGATCCGAAGCTTCCTCAAGCACAAGGATTCGGCCTGGCTTATTACAAAGCTAAAAGTTGTGAAATTTGAATGGACTTTCCAAGGTTAAAAGATGTTAGGTTTCAGGACAATCATTAGCAAAAAAAGTTTCAAAGGCATGGAGGGAGGTTATGGAATAGCAGGCAGTGGGTGAAAGAGCAGCTATTGTAACACGCGCTATTCTCCTGCCAATCCCTCTCTATCTTCCTCTACTTTTTCTCTTGAAGCACCTTAACACCCAAGGCTGCGTGTGAGCAGTGGCAAAGGGCACAGTGGCAGCTGCAGCAGCGAGTGCCAATGAACTACCCGAATTTCTCTCCCACTTCACAGAGCGCACCGGACTACTCAGGCACGGGAGTCACTGTGAAATTGGATTCTATTCTGAAATTCACTGCATAAAAAGGAGATTTGTTCCTCAATCCTCCACATCGCAGTCTTATCTCCACTGTGCGTGAAGGCCAGGGAAGCACACTGCCTTATTCAGACCGAAATGACAGCAAATTATGCCTATGGTGTCATTGGGACATTCATACTGATGCTAAGAAAACATTGTCCTAGGACTAGGGCTGGGGAACAGTTCTAGGGAACATGCTTTTTTCCACAAGCACCTGAGTTTATATCCAGTCTGTAACATGAAAGCAACATCAAATGTAAGATACATTCTGCCTCCCATGAATGCCTCTGCACACAGGTAATGTATGCACCTCGCCCTGAATTTCAGAACTGCCTTTGTGAATAGCTTTGAGTTTAGAGAATCACACCTCAGAAGAGAACATAAATCTACAGTTATTAAAAATGTCCCATCGAAATGCAATTCTCTGGAGTATGGCATTCAGTTTAACAATGAAACAATTACATGCTGGGGAAATGAGACCCACGATCGAAACTAGTAACGCCAGCTGATTATTCTGATAACCTGGGTGCAAGGCCAAGGTAAAAGCCAGTTCATTTATTTTCTGTTCTTCCAAGCCAGCTGAAATTCCGAGTCCTGATTTCCACAGGCAAACCCAAAAGAGCCAGCAAGAGAAACGTCCCTTTGAAATTATTTCTCATCTGAGGCAGCACTGAATTGTATCTTCCATGACACCACACCGCCGCGTTAATAACAGATTTCAATGTAAGCTCCCGACACTGCTCATTTCCTGGAGAGCGGCTTTTAGTGAGTATCAAGGTCCGAGCAGCAAGAAAAAAAGAGCATAAACTTCTTTTGTATTACAGCTAATGAAACCTAGAAACTATGCACCATGATTTTAAGTGGATCTCTAAGATATATTGTAAAGTTCTTGGAGAGCAAATGAGGCATACGCCAGTCAGCCATGGTGACAATACCCACCAGAACAGATATCACAGCCAGCCATTAAACACTTACAGAGACAAAACTTGAAAGACAAAGCTCTCATATGACATTTTTGTAGGGAAGGTGGAGTGGGATTTCAAATAGTTTAATATTTGGTAGTGAAGCAAAGCATTTGTTTGTCATCCACTGCACGGCAGCTGCTGTCATGGGCATTGGCAGGCTTTTCCAGAAATTCCTGGAGTAAGGCAGTGAGGCATCGCTTTCGCTGTGGGAAAAGTTTGCAGTGGAAAAAGTTTTCCTTGGTTTGTTAATGTTTGCCTCATGTTGTCCACAAAATTAACTACAGGCGAAAAACAATTTGGTGTGTGTACATGTAACTATGAGACTCTCACACTCAGTCAAGCAGTTATAGGTCCCCAGGCTCTCCCTATGCAGGAGTGAATGTGTGAGTAACTTCCCAGGAGAAGAACATCACAGTAGTACTGTAGCCAGACAAGGCTTATTGCCAGAAGTAGTGTTCCTTTCTTAGACTAAATGTGAGAAAATGGGAGGAGAAGATTCTGGGATATTCCTTCTTCAGATTAGATTTATAGGGCTTAATAGCTAACTTCCATTTATTTATTTTTTACTCCTTTTTTTTGGTCAGAATACTGGTTGGACTAATACAAGATATTAACACTCCCTAAAAGAGCAGGAGTATAGTTTCCAAATCTGCTCATATTCTGCCAAACATCATCCCCTAAAATCTCAGTTTATACATGACCAATAAAAACTTGTTAGGGTTTGACACCTAAAATCTCTGATAATTCTTCCTGTGCTGCATTTCCTCAATGGAGCAAGATGCTAAGGACTTTCCCTCTTATCCTGGATGCCAGGGACTGCAGCAGTATGAAATATTAGAGATGAAAGGAAACGTCCCTCTGACAGAGCCCAGGCAGCACAGAGAGGAGGAAACAGCCACAGTGAAACTCTCAGGGACAGGGAGCAGAGAGAGATTAGGATGCCAGGGGTAAAGGATAGGTTCAGATGTTGATTCCACTGAATACTCATTCAGTAGACCTCTGCAAGCCATTTGGAAACGGGACCTAAATAGAAAATAATATGGCAGTCTGGAACTGAATAAAATGGTTTCAGATAGCATTTGTAACCACGCTGGAGTACATCTTCTTCATAATAGAGTGCAGTGCGGATCTGCTCTGTATGGGCACTCTGGGTGAGATAAGTAACATTTCCAAAGGATCCAGTAAGACTTTCACGAATGCCATTTTATCGCCATCATCATCTGTATTAGTTCCCAAAAGCCGTGGCCATAGATCACAATCCCAAAGAGCAAAGCCTCGCACAAAAGGCCCATGACAAACCCGCGCCTCTGCCTCGCGCAGCTTACAACCTCAGCTGCAGATAAACTCCCGCTCGCAGCTCTAATCTGTTTTGCAGACATTTTTACAGGACCGTGACAAAGAGATACAAGGAACTTTCTGCAACAATACCAGGAGTTACACTAGCCTGGTCCGCTGACACTGTAAAAGGTTCAGATTATGACCTGATGGCACAATACAGCATACATAAAACCCACAGAAGCTGCAGAGGGGGCAGGTTATACCTAGCACATCCATCAGCAGCGAAAGCCAGAACAAGCAGATTACCAGCAACAGCAGGATACATTGTAACATATCTCTCCTTTTTTGTCACTAAGCCATATGAAGCATTTGCTGTAGGATTATTCTTACATCTCTTCTGTTGATAAGCTACTTAGCAAGGTAGAGTTGAAGCTAATCTGAGTACTGTATGAGAAATGTGATGTGCTTTTTCACTGTGCCACCATTTGATATTTGGTTGCCTCTTTCCAGGCACAAATTTTTTGTGAATTGCAGCTGCTATCTCAAAGCTAAATCCTTTGGCCCATACACAGGTCATAAAAAGGCCCTGACTGTAGAAGCATCTGCTGAAAAGAAGGATACTACATTTTCTTTGAGTTTGCATCCGAGAGCAAGAGAAGGAATTCAGTATCTTTAAACAAATTCCTTCTGAACTGCACAATGAAGCAATGAGATCCTGGTCTGCTCAAGTCTGATAAATGACTTATTAATACAATTGACTTCCCTACACTAAATCTATTTCTGAAGAAAGTTCATGTAAATATATCAGGCACCATTACCGCGGCCACATGACAGATATTCCACAGTGCAGTCAGTGTCTTGCAATTATTTCATACTGTAAATCTTTTGACAGTCTGAAATAACTCAATCAGAGGTTTTCAACCACTAAGTTTATAATTCCAAGGTTTTCCCCTCCTCTAATCAGCAGTTTTATAACCTACTGATCTTCCTTCAAAAAGAGCTAGTGATGATCAGTGTTTATTCCAAACCATTTAAGAAGGCAGCTGTTTATTAAAGTGCCAACAGCTATGATTGATTTCTGATGCTCATGAGTGCATCTGTTTTGTAGTTAATGACATCATTGCAAGCAAACAGATATTGCAAGCTGGGGCTCTAATGGAGAACTAAAGCAGCCATGCCTTCTCTATAAAAAATAAATCTATTTCACTCAGAAAAAAAATATAAATCTATTAATACGTCAAATGTTCACATTACATTCATGCCAGTTGGCATTCTTAAATGCAATTGGCACTTCCTCAAAAAGAATCTGTGGGTTAACAGTGTTTATATTAAAATCTCTAAAGAGGACATCTGTTAGTTGAAATTCCAAAAGTGGTGACTGATTTATGATCTAGTAAATCACATCTGTACGAGGAGAAAAAGGACTGAAATACAGTAAAACTAACATCTGTCACCAGGCAAATACAGACCACGATAGCGAGTGAAAAATGGAAGCTTCAGGTGGGGAAGGCTCCTTGTAATTCTCCCCTTTTTGTGGTGTTTGAGAGAAGGGATAAAAATGAGTATACTCCAAGCTCCACTGAAACTTGCAAAAGTAATAGCATTTTAAACCTCATTTCTTAGGTCTGAATTCCCATCTGGTTGAAGCTAGCTCACTTTTTACTGGCGTTACCTTCTCCTGGCGCCTAAAGAATGCGCTGCAGACCACAGCGCTGTTGAGAAAGCATTGATGTTATCTCCTTTCAAGAGTCTCTTTTTAATATAACTTTATTTTTGTTAAAGAAAATATAAAGAGCATATGTAACCATTTTCTTTCCCATCCCTGGTATGCATCAAACAGGGACAGGGAGCTAAGAACACTGCTGCCTACCTGCCTACTCCTGGAAATCTCCAGGAAATGTTTTATATTTTATGACAAATAGGGTTTGATGTGCTCAGAGAACAAGGCCATGACACAGGAGCCCTGAAGTGGGACGCACCTGCCCTGACCAGAGATTTAGCTCTGTCTCTGTGGGGATGCATCAACAATCTGAGCACCGAGCTCACCCTTGCCAGTTCTGCCTCCCGCTGCCACACGCCTTGGTGTTGGCCCAGCTTGATCTGCTGTGTTTCCTTCACAAGTCCCTTAGGTATCCGTCTCTTCACTATATGGGGTCGCTTGCATTTTGCCTGACTCTGCAATACTGGGTATCAGTGAGAGAATCGAATGAGAGGCAGTGTACCTTAAAACCCAGCCATCTCCAATTCTGCACGCTGGGGAAAAAAGTTTTTAAAAAATATCAGAAACAGTGAAATCACAGTTTGAGGTCTGAAATAAAGCCTTCAAATTTCTTGGCTTTTGAGTCCTTTTCTCCTCTTCCCTGGCTCTTGACCTGAGTAACAGTAGCTTCTGAAATTTGGAAACATTATTCTATAGCAATGCCCACTTTCTCCCTATTATTTCATTGTCTATGCTTTTCTTTCCACCTGCATTCTTCCACAGGAGCACCAGGGAACATCACTGTTCTCTTTATAGAAAGCAAGAGATGACCTATTCAAAGCCTAATGAGTCTCCTCATTCAGGTTTAAATCTTTAGCTTTGAAACTAAACTTAACCCTACCCAGCCAGTTTTCATCCTTTTTTATTTTTTTTTTATTTTCTAACTTTTCTCTCATATAATAACTCTGCATCTCGTCCTTTCCCAACTTCACTCATAAATTCAATCCAACTGCAAATACAGCGTGTCATTCCCTATTTCCCCTTATCTTCTTGCATCCTGAAATAATTAGCAAAGCATATCAGAAACAGCAGAAGGCACCGGCAAGTCACTCGACTGCAGTAATCTATCCATGGCAGAGTGTGCTGAGGTTAGCTCTTTTGGTTGAGATTGTAAATCTCCTCATTTTAACCTATCAGGATTCCTACAGCCCAGTTCGACCCAAAGCTGGCAGAAGCACCAGACACTTCTGGGCACCAGTGGGCTGGGAATCATGTCTACTCCTCTACGTAACAGCTGGAAATCTGCAGACACCTTAACTTATCTCACCAATGTCCCACTCAATCATTTGCAATCAACAGTGGGATAAAGAAAATTCAGTATTTTCCTGAGATAGATGCTTCCATGTGGTCCACAACCTGCAATTTTTAAGCCTGACTGCTTGTTTTAGTTTTCAAATGGGGAAATAAGGCTAGGGAATTGGCTGAGAAAGTTCACCTTGTCTTCAGGGAATTTTGAGACATGAAATATCCTTTTCTACTATTAACATGGGGGCAATAATTATTTTACAGTAGGTTTTGATAATTCATTCCTGCTATCAAATCAGCGTACTCATTCTGCGATGTTTGATACTGTTTCATTATATTAATTAGACATATTCAATAATGAAAACAAGCTTACAGTTTTGGAATAAGCAAAAAATTAATATTGCTTTCTCATGGTTTTTTCTTTTTTTTTTTCATTATTTTTAATTTGTTCTTCATGAAAGTTAGGGGAGAAATTCTAAACCTTGACCTTTTCTACAACAGCTTAGTACATTATGCTGCCCTTACTCCATGGGTAAGTGCTTTTCTAAGCATCCCTGATGCTGAATTTGATATCCTAAACATTTTCATTAAACTCATTTTTTTGGGCATGCATTATCACTTCAGGTAGCCAAGCAGCAAGTGAACATCCCGCTGTGATTATACACAGCAAGACATCCAACGTATTCAGGATACGCGCAGCAATTATGCAAACGGAGCTGCATCCAGACAAACCCTTCTTAAAGGTGGCTCAGAGGAACATATTGAACGAGTTATGACTGGGGAATTATCTAGCAGCAGAAACAGCAATAGCACTAAAGCTGATTAGATCGTTGGAGAAATTACATTGACAAGTTTTTAAATCTTGTAATTTCGCTGCCATCATTTCCCAACAAAGCTGAGGTCTGGCTTATGGGTAATGTACACGCGAACAGGTTGCCACAGAGTTAGAAGCTACTCTAAGTAAGTTCATCTGCACAGGAAGCCTCCACAGAGCAGATGACAGACACTGCATTTACACGTGGGTTTGCCCAATGGTAATCAACAGACTTAAAATGCCAGAGGGGCAGAAATGACTTGAGGGGACTGCAGGGGACTAAGCTATAGGAAATCACATCCCATTAATTCCACTGCTCAGAGAACAATTTAGGGTTTTCACTTACTTTTTGTCTCATTCTCAGATGACATATGGCTCTGCTTTCCAAATATAGGCTGCATTTAAACATTGACTGTATAAAGAGAAAACACTCCTATTATTTCAAAGCTTTAGGGAGGATAATTTTGCTGCCCAGTTTCCTCTGATTTTGAGGTGGGGAATTGCCAACTGTCCTCAAGCAGCTGACCTGGTATCCGAACAGATGCATTCAGCATTAGCACATTATACGCTCTCGATGCTGTGACTTGAATAAGCAGGAATATATTATTTCTGCAGCCATCAAATTAGTAATAGCTTGTTGTTTTGGGTTTTTAATTCCTAGTAAGGAGAACATGCAAGTTCAAGATGAGAAGAAAAATGTACAACAAGGTAAATGTATTAGTCTGATCCCTAAAGCGCCTAGCACCATATGCACATGTTTGTGAGGGATTCTGCTTCAGTGAACAACTCGAACAACACATAATTTCTCTGATCCTGTTTGATCCCTGGAGAAACACTTGCAGGTCGCTGTTTAAATGAGGAGAAAATTGGTTATAAATCAACTTAATTTTCAAATGTATTAATCCAAAGAGAACCCAATTTTGTGTGAAATGGTAGCATTTAGAAGGGAGTGTAACAAAATCTCAGAAAGAAAAGCCTTGACATTAGTGTTAGCTAGCATCCAGATTTTAAACTAGAAGGATTTTGCCTCTCATTTTTCAGGTCTCCAAATTTCAGCAGTGATACAGGACATGAAAGCATAATTAATCATACACAATTCCCTACACTTTTTGTAAACATAACTATGATGGAATAGTTGATCTCCCCTGTCTAACTTCAAAATAAAGTACAGGTTATCAAGAAGAGCTGTTCCTAGTAATTACTGAGGCCTTGTGTTTTTTCTGAAAGGAAATAGTTTGAAACCAGAGCAAGGTGACATTGTTGCATTAATGCCACAATTTTTAACTAGCGAGAATAAATTTTGGAATTTAATGCCATACTGTGTTTTTTTCTCTGTCTGCCCTGCACCTTTTGAATGAAAAACAAACTTGCAATTAGCCCTTGCACTGGCATGCAGGAAGGAACACTCCCCTCTCACTCCTCTCCCCAAAGAATTTGACAACAGTCATACCTCTAAAAGGTTTTTGCTTACATCACAGAACTACCACACAACTCATCACAATCAAGCTGTGTTCAAAAGAAAATGAGCTGCTTTGATATGTCTTCAGAGCTTCTCCTTTTGCTTCCTTTCCATGGCAGAACTGGAGAAGAAGTAGGAAAAGTTTTCTAAGATCCTACATTTGTGCATTCAGTTCTTGATAGAATTTTTCACAAGAAAGCTTCACTGAGGGGCTAATCCAGCAAAGCGCCAGCTCTAGTGAAGTGGAGAGAGCTTGCCAGAGATGCTCAGCATCTCACAGACAATACTCCAACTGACAGCGCAAGAACAAAATGACTTCAAGGTCAGAGAAATGCCGAGAACTTAAATCTCTGCGTGCTTCAGACATCAGCTGTGCACAGTGCCTATATTTCACATTAGAAGTTGCCACATCAGTTTTATAACAAGTTTTGGAGCATAGGAAAAAAAAAAACCCAAACCCAGCAAAAAAAAAAAAAATCAACATAAATACAAAGCAAACAAGTTTCAAAGACAAGAAACTCCAGATTCCAGTAAATACATACTAAAGCACAGACCTTTTGGACTATATGGCTTTCTTGTTTGCTGGGGCACAAATTCTCCTCTCTTATGCTGATACAGCTGTTGCAAAGTTAATGACTAAAGTCTGGTCCAACTGCTTACAGCATTTTTTTATATCAATATGTAGCATGCTGGTGCTTATCGATGCAGTTTTATCTCTAAAGTTAACAGTGTCTAGAAAATATTCATAAACCAACAAACCAACCAACCCATATGAAAAATCCAAACCAGTATTGTAGTGATGCCTTCTGAACCCATCAGTAGTTTTGTCTTCCCAGAGGCAGAAGGTCCAGTGATTAAAGCACACAAATAGAGCTAAAAATCTCATCTCAGCACTGATTTATCATTTACCCCACCTCCTTTCAAGCAAATTATGTAGTTCCTGGCACATTTTTTTTTTACCACATGGTCAGGAAAGTACTATTCCCATGTTTCTCTAGCTCACACAAATTGTGAGAACCAATTACCATTTGTGAAATGCTTTGAATACATATTATCTGAGCGCAACTAAGGAAAGAATGGTAATTATTCATAGCTTTCATTTTCCAGCACATTTAAAATAATTTGCTGTGCCTCAGCTGAAGTGATCACACCCAAACCTGATCTCCCTCAAACCCCTGCTCTCAACATGCAAACATTGCAGTGAAAATGTGTAAAACAGACCAGACAAGGCTGAGTCTTTAGTAAATATGTTGGCTGTTTGATAAGATGAATTATAAAGTTATTTTCTTGTGCGTTTGCATTTACACCACTTTCATCTTAGTGAAGCCATTCAAATATGGCTTGTTTAGCATCCCTTGGATAATGTTGCCTACCAAAGTAGGCTAAACACTTGAAGAAGCAAGATCTTCCCGAAGGCAAGAGAAATGTATATACATATACATTTATACATACATATATAATAACCACACAAAGTTATATGTAAGCTTATAAAAACATGAGTGTTACGGAGAAATCAAGTATCTATAGTAACAAGATGCTGGTATTCTAATGTCACTGTATTTTCTCATAATAGGACCATTAATGAAATAGTTGTTTGATGTTCCATTGCATATAATGATAGCTCTTTGTGCTGCAAGTAGACAGCTATACAGATGTGTGCAGATACATTGTTATTGCCAAAAAAATCCTCAGCAGGGCCGTTAGAAAAGCCCATCATTCTACCCTTGCTTTCTTTGATTTATAGTTGAAATATTTCCAATGCACATTCAATATCAAAACCACCTCCAATTTTAAGGCAGCTGTGGTTTCGCCTATGCTACAATGTTAAAAAAAATGTTAAAGGGATGGCAAGAGTTCATTTGAAATAAGGAATGAGCCTCATCGTTATCACCTTATCCTGTCACAGCCTAGGGCCCACCATGCAAACGTGCTGATCCTCCTTCCCTGGAAAACTTGTATTTCACTGCATGAAATTATTTATATTATTTTTTTTACAAGATAAATGGATTAGAGTGTAGTTTTAGGTAAGGATTATTCACTTCAATATTCTTAACTTATTACAATTGCTTTTGCTGCTTCTTCCTATGCCACCACTGCTTTATTCTTCAGCAGATAAAGTAAAATCCACTCCCATTTGAACAAATACCCTTGGTTGATGAGACTGTCTCGTCCTTGACTGGCAAGAATTTACATGTTGCAATGAAAAGATCTTCTCTTTCTTAAGAGAAGCATCTTAAAGGCTGGTGGAGCTGTGCCTCTTTAGCTTGGAGAAGAGGAGACTGAGGGGTGACCTCATTAACGTTTATAAATATGTAAAGGGTGGGAGTCAGGAGGACAAAACCAGGCTCTTCTCAGTGATGGCAGTGGTAGGACAAGGTGCAAGCTGAAGCACAGGAAGTCCCATGTGAATACAAGAAGAAACTTTTTCCCTGTGAGGGTGACAGGGCGCTGGGACAAGCTGCCCAGAGAGGTTGGTGAGTCTCCTTCTCGGGAGACATTCAAACCCACCTGGATGAGTTCCTGTGTGATTTAGTCTGGGTGATCCTGCTCTGGAAGAGGGGTTGGACTAGATGATCTGTCGAGTCCCTTTCAACTCCTAACGTTCTGTGATTCTTTTGCTTGTAAAGTAGAAAGAAAAAAAGCTCCAAATCTTTGGATGTGAAGGTGGAATAAGGTTCTCCGCAGCTCATTTGTACCAACACACATTAACAAAGTGTTTAAGGATGGGTTCATTTTCACTCTTCTGCACTCCAAGGCCTAGTGCTGTAATTTTTCAAAGTGAAGAAGCTTCCTGCTGTTCTCAAGCCCTACTGCTGAGGTTAGGCAGCTCATTAGGTATTACGGCAGCTATTCTGACACATAAAGCTTGGCAGTATCCTATCCTCCTCTTCAGCTGGACTTAGAACTTCTGTGACAGGCAGTGGCTTGTTTGAAAATATTATTACAATTATTTTAGGACTGTTTTAAAGACATGAGAGTTTGGAAATGATGTTAACTGCAGATGGTGAGTTATAAGGGGTCATGCACATGAGATGATGAAATGCCGTTAACAAAACAACCGATTTATGTCCTATTTTCCAAACACGTTATAAGGAAGCCTTCATTCTGGCTGTGAAATGTCACTTTGATTTTAAAATTAATACTTCTCAGCAAGACTAAAGCTTCCAAAAAAGATAGCAGCACCTTGAAAACAAAAGCTAACATATTCAGACATCCACGTGAAGAGATAAACAAACACCTCAGAGACGGAACAAAATCAGCACAGAACAATTCATACAAATGTGTTCCAAGGAAAATGACATTTAAGTCAAGTACAGTGTGTATGCTGTCCCTTTCAGTCTCAAACTAGTACATCCTCAGAAACGCCACATTATCATCACATACTGCTCTTCCTCACCCTCTCTATAACCGCAAGCAGACTTCAGGACTATGGCTCTTAAATTGAGTAAACTAAATACACTGATCAGCTCTTTTAACAATAAAGAGCACTGAACCTTCTCCAGTTTACACATCATGATCTAAAACCAAAAGTGATCCACACTACATCTGAGCAGATGTAGCAACCTATCCCATGAGACAAGACGACAAAGAGTTTCTTGTCTCCACTGTGGGCAGGAGGGGCAATCCAAGGAGACATCCGACCTTGGAGCTTTTCACTCATAGCACTCAGGGATCAACATCTGCAATGCTTTCCACATATTTGGTGGGTGGTTGTCACCTGTCACATGTATGAAATATGTCCTCCTCTACTTCATACTTGCTTCAACAAGACTGGATTGAGAGCCGTATCACACAACCCCAAGGTGTACATCATACCAACCAGCACTAACCAAGGAGGCTGCAGTTCCTCCTGACTGCCCTCACAAGCCCTTATTCTATGTATTTTGCATAGGGATTATTCTATTGTACTTTCATTGGCCAGAAAATTAATTATGGAAGAGTGTTACAGATACCAAAATTAATAGTTGTCAATTTTTTAGGAGGACACACAAACATTCAATGTTCTGCTGCACATATGTGTAAATATTTCTTCAAGATGAAAAAGTAGTGACCATGCTGCTAAAGCAAAAAACATATGCAGAGAGCTTTTATAACAAAACAAAAGATGGATGTTTCACTATGTAAAATATGTCCTTACTAAGGACATTTTCACCTTGAATCCCATCAGCCATCACTTTCAGATGAATTCTGTTATTGTTTGTGTGCACTCAAACAGTGAAGGATGTTTTACACAGCTACAGTTTTGTAACTGTTTGCCCTTGGCCTATGCCCATTGGAATAAGCAGAACTAGTAAACATCCTGCACAAACACCACATTTCTTTTGTTATCTGAATTTAAGATGTAACAAGTCGATTTTTTTCTGAGTAATTACAAAGCATTCTAAGTTTTCAAACCTTTATGACATATAGCAAAATATGACTTACAGCATAGAAATAACAATAAAAGCTCTCTAAAAATTTATAGCCTCCTGCATGCTGTAAAAATGCCTCGCACATTCATTATATCTCCCACTAGAAAATTATTTCCACTGTATGCTTTAATGAATCTGGAGATGGTTTCAACACCCAGATTGTTGAGAAGCAAAACTATTATTTTTTCTACTGATAGATTGAGGCAACTTGTAAGCCTTCATCCATTTAGTAGCTGGAATATTTTCAGACACAAAGCTAAATACTACCCTTTGCTTATAAAAGGGAAAATTAAAGTCATTGTTTGTACACTCACTGCTAAATTCTGATTACTCAAATATGGCTAATTAAGAAGAAGAAGAAAAAAGGTAATTAAGAAAAGCCACAAACTATCCAGAGCACTGAATTACTGTATTTGGAACGCAGAGTTAATTTCAAATAGAGAACCTAAAGAATCACAATTGATTTTAGCCCAACTTAACACATCTTTATAATGACTTGGATAGATAGCATTAAATGATATTTTGTTCAGAAGCCTGAAAGCCATGGCATAGGAGCTAGTCAATAGCAACTCAAATTCACTAATCTAAAACGTAATTTAACCCAGGCACAGATATTTTTCCCATTGGTATGCGCAAGGGGAGGTACCTCTATCCAAAGCAGAGCCTCTGGATGTCCCTGCCGAACGACGACTGATGCAGCGCAGAAGTGGGTCATGTGTCAGTTGTGCTGGTCTCTGTGCGAGTGTTTGAGTAACTGAAGAGCCAGCTGCCTCTCCTATGGAACTGAAGGGGAAGGAAAAGAAAGCCAGAGAGACTGAATTAACTTCTCAGTATACAAGTCTGCCTAACTCTGGCCAAAGGTGACCGACCATACGAGCATTCCCTGAACACCCATGCCCTCAGTCTCCATCCCTCAAGCGAGGGTGCAGCAGCGCCCACGTTATTCCATACACATTATGGATTAACTGGTTACAGCCAGTACCACCCCTAAAGGGCACAGGGCATTCTAATGCCTAGGATCATGTTAAAAGGCAGATAAAAAGTGACAAAACCACATTGAGATATTTTGTTGATTTTTAGTTGCATCTGAAAAAGTTTTCAATTATTTTTATGCATCATACAAAAACATAAATTAAGATTCCCAAATGGTAGCTCTTACATTATGTTTTACTGTGCAATGAAGAATTCCAGATTACAAACTTTTGACTACTGCTAAGTTCAGTTTATTTCCTTATACGTTTTCCTAAAAGTCCTAAAATGTTTTCCTAAACACAGCAAATAGTCATTATAGGTATCTCTGTGGAGGCTAATTGTTATTAAGGCTTTACTCAGTTCTGTCATGAAATGTAAAGATTTTCTTTGAGCTAGGCCAGAAATAAATTGCAAGCATTACATTTGATGCAATTTCAATCGGGTTTTTGTGACACCTCTGAATTGCACGGGGAAATGAAAGCGAAATGTTGTCTGAGAGTACTTTATTGCTGTGAAGCTCCTCTTTGCATCTTTGGTTTCTGCTTCCAAACATTTGTATTTTCTTCCCAAAGAGTTAATATGATCTCAAGAACACTGCAGCCCAGCTTTTCACACAGGACTGCTTCTGGGCCCATACACATTCTTCTAAAGGTCTGGTCTGAACTGGACAACACTTCTTGCCCTTCTCCCTGACGTGCTTACATAATTAATTTTCCATGTCCACATCAAAATTATTCTGCAGATCAAAACTAGATGTGTTCTAACGTAGGCATGTCTGCACAGAGTATCCACAGCTTACAGAAAGCAACAAAGAGCTAAACTCCTGACAAGGGAACTACTAGTAGCCTGTGGTCCCAAGGCTATTGTCTCAAACAAATGATATTTCTCCCCATCACCATTATTAAAGTCTTTGTATCCTCTGATCTATTTATCACTGTCTGTCTTCCATTTCTCATACCACACATCTTGGTCTAACCAAATTTTTAACATTAAGCATCTCTCTTGAGGCAGCGGTTACAGCCTTCCTGTCTTTTCCAGCTATATACACATAATTAATAATAATAATAATAAAAAATAACTGTGTGCAGCTGGATGAATTATTCATAAGTGAATATACTAAACTCCTTGACACTATCTTCATCTTCATATATATCCAAGAAAGAAGAGTATGGACCTTTCAAAGTCATTTTTCTATCAGATAGAAGAGGAAGGGTTTCACTGGGTGCAGTTAGGTACATCCAAGTGAGCACCAATCTCACACAATTTTTTCCAGACCAGGCAGCTGACTATGCAAACAGAAGCCTTTGCACATTCTACCAAAGGAGTTAGGCATGCATATTGCCCACAAATGTTAATTAATATTAATTACTAGTAATGAATATCGGTGATGAATTGGTCAAGCTGTGCAGATATACTCACTTTCATTTCTTCTTCTGTGCACAGTTCTTTGCCTGACAGCTTACCAATGTTTTTATAGATAACTGCTCACTTGCCTCCTTTCAGCAGAACTGCAGTTTTGGAAACTGCCTGAGTGAGGCTTTTTTTTTTTTTCCTATTTCCATTATACTGGGATCATTTTGAGAGAGTAGAAGAAAACAACATATAATACATTCTTCCTTATTCTGTCTTAGACTTTAAAATACAATTATAGTCAAAACGTGAATCTAAAAATGGACTCATGGGACCAAAGTCTCAGACACTGCAAACTGGCACAGATTCATTCTCTTCAGCAGCTGAGAATTTGGAGTAGCAGCTTTGTATCAATGGATTCACATAAAACTGCAAGTTTCCAAGGAAAAAGTTTTCCTGATTACCAGCCTGATACACTTGTAAAGTTGGTATCAGTGTCCTTGATACTATGTAAGCAGCTAGAAATGTGTCTATAATCAAACCACAATTAACAATTCTATTACCGATGTATGAGCCAGATTCCAAGCAGACCTTCTGCCCCCCTCCAGCTAAAACTGCCTCCCATGTTTGCAGGACCTTGGTTTTCACAGCAAACCTTGGACATAAACTGCTGAATTCAGACAGCAATTTACACTGGGGCACCGGAAAATTTATCACAAATGTGATGGACTTGACTCCAGAGCATAACTGTTCATCTTGAGATTTTGCCCCTGACTTCTCTGGACTTAAAGAAGCATTTCTTTGTGTCCTGCAGACCTCCCACAGTATTTACGGTTGTCCTCCAGGAAAGACAGCAAGATAAACACAGATCTCCTAGTGAGTGGCCACAACAACTTAAATAGCCATGCTAAAGCTGGTGGTATAGAAAACAAAGGGACTACACTGTGGGATACAGCCTTCTAAAAAGTAAATTAAGTCCTTACTTAGATCTGCTGGAGAAGTGGACAGAGCAGGCTAGCCACCAAAATGAGTAGCCCGATGGAGAATGAGAGACAGGTCAAGATCGTTGAAGGAGCCATTGCTTTCCCCACACCTCTCAGCCAATCTAGCACCACTCTCTTGTTCCAGCTTTTAAAAGATGTGTTCCAATATCTGACAAGGGATAAAAGCAGAGAGTCACCTGCCTTTAATAAACATTTCTGACTATTACAGACAGTTAACTGGCAAGTTTCTAACTCTTTGCTCAGTAATAGGAAGACAGAGAACAATATATGTTAAATAGAGCAAACTGAAAAACATCAAGAGCATTTTTACATCTCATTTCCACAAAAACAGGATCTACCTAGAACTCTACATCTAGACTTACAATAATAGACTCCTAATATCGATACACAGCAAAAGCAGGCAGAATCAGCTATGTCAAATTATTTTCCAATATATTTAAAACATCCTTGTAATACCTTTATGTGAAGTTAGTGGGGGTAGCCCCACTGATGGCAGTGGTTCTCAAGGAAAATGAGAGCTGTACACCACTGTCTGCTAACAGACCAGAGGATGTGCTACCATTTAGAAACTTCACTGGGTAACTTGGAGAGTGACTTTACTCTTTCAGCACGGCTCTTTATTTCGGAGGGTCTTCTAAGAGGACTTAGCAGAACAAAGTGTTCTGTTTATTAATTACCCTTATTACTATAGAAACAGGCAAAACAAACAGAAATTACCTATAATTTTCTGTTGCTGAAGTTCAAATATATGATTGTACTACTGAAGCACAATTCCCTAGGAATATTTGAAAAATTATATGATTATCTCCAAAATGTGCTAATAGCCCTAAAGCAAATGGCTTTTTATTGCATTTGTTACTTGTGACCTCTTAGCTCAATAATTCAGGAGAAGGTGACTGCAGTCACTTTCAATCTAATGGAAGGGGTAAATGCTGTTTGATTTGTGGTTATTTCTGGCAATCTCAGATAATTATTTCTCTAAAACAGAGAAAGTGATACTAGATAGAGAGATGCACAGCCAAAATATTGTGTTGGAAGCATGGAAAACATGAGGTTATTGCTTTTCCACAGAGCAAAGAGACACTGCCAGGGAGTGACAGCTCAGTGTGAAAAAGATCTTTGCACATTCTTCAGAAAGAAAACAGACTGTGCCAAAGCAACACCTGCCTTAGCAATAATTGATAAACAATATAAGCAATGACTGATAATCCAGAATTACTTGCTTTTTCTAATGAAAAGGATTCATAGAATCATAGGATGGTTTGGGTTGGAAGGGACCTAAAGATCATCCAGTCCCACTCCCTGTCATGGGCAGGGACACCCTCCACCAGCCCATGTTGCCCAAAGCCCCATCCAACCTGGCCTTGAACCCTGACATATTCAGATTTCCAGATTCAGAGAGGCACAAGTCCCCCACTCCCAGACTTACCTTTATGAGCAGGCACCACCACAGAAACGTGACATTTTAAGCCTTGCCCAACACACAGAACATTCTCCGTGTCCACTGATTGAAGACATCTACTCTTCTGCAGTCTTCACCTACAAAAGACAATGTCTAAATGAGATTTTGGCACAGCAATTAGACCTTCTCCCTCTGATACATTACTGCTACCACCGCTTTGGCACCAGAAACTGTAGCCAGAAAAACCCTGTCTGGTTTTAATTCACCATCAGTAAACCCAAGCACGACATTTTGCACAGCGCTCAGCAGAGGGGCGAACGAGCATCCCTGCCACAGAGGCTCAGCTCTCTCCTTGCTGAAACATGTAGTTATGGGAAATAGAAATTCTACACATAGGAAAAGTGGACTCTGTTCCAAAATCAAAACTCACTAGCAGTGAGCATAGGTGCACAAGCAGTAGGAATTTACACACATGTATCTGGCGGTTCAAAAACTCCACAGAAGCTGAGTTTATCTTTCATTATGAAGACTGCTTTTCCTGTCACTGTGAATTTCTGCTGCTATAAACTCAAACAAATTATATGGCTATTTTGGGTTTCAGTTTACTTAAAAAGAACCAAACAAAATGCGACTGTGGTAACAGAGACCCCAGCAGACATCTTCCTTTGTAACATGATTTGTCTGCCCTCAGATCTCTTCATTAAACAATTCATTGTCTGACGGGGGAAGAAATTGATTTCAGAATTCATCATTAGATGCCCTTGGGTTTTTTTCCTTTTTGTTTTTCTAATAACATTATGGCACTGTCTGTGGACAGGATTAAAGAGGGAACTTCAGAGAAGTCAGATCATTAGAGGGTTGGTGTCTGCATGTGTGTTTTAATGCTTGAAACTTCATTATATAAGGTATCTTCTGGAAACTCTTCATGGAAACTGATTTTCCAGGGCACAAAAATACCCACACATTCACACACATACAAAAAAGAGGTTTTTCGTTAAGTGCTCTTGAAGCGTATGGGCTGGGATGGCCTTTTCATCTCTACCGGTTGGCAGGTCAACTGCCTTACTGCAGCGCTACTGTGGACTCCTAAAAGCATTTTCAGCTTTATTAACACACTGATATAAAACATGTTAAGTCTGACCCTGCAATTATGTTGCATTGAGCAGGATCAGCACAGTTATTGCCTCTTGCAATCTCCCCTTTGTCGGTTCAAATGCAAAGAGCACTGATAAACATTAATGGCAACCAAGTAATAGTTAAACCTCAACATTCATTTTCAACATGACTATTTCAGCAAATAAATCCAGGGTCTGCCATTTAACGATAATGAGACAGCTGCCAATAGTATGGATGTGTTAGAATCACACAAAACTACATGGAGGATGGAGGAATCAGTAGAACGTCTAAGCTAATTTTATAAAGATCCCAGTTCCTTAAACTATGTTATAAAAAAAATCTCATTGGAAACACTCACTTTGCGATTTTGCCTAATGCAGAATTAAGAAATAAATTTTAAAAATGGAGGTGTGTCCCACCATAGAGATTACTATGGGCTTGTAATTTCAGGTAAACATTAGCAAGGATATGTAAACATGCACAGGAAATGAAGTTTCACTCCACGGACAGAAGATTTGCCTTCAGAAGCACCATCAGACACTCAATGTGATAGAACAGAAAACCCACCTGCTCTGGCATGCTCTGGATCACATCACCCCTGCCCCAGCCAAAATGGAAGCAGAGAGAACCCAGCACTATCACCTTGAGCTGGGTCCCAGCACCTGAGTAGCAATAACTTAATGACACCTAGAAGGCCCCTTACAAACACAAGCAATACCCCAGCTTCTATGCCACCAAAGCTGGTGTTTATTCTGCAGAGCACATGTAGCAATTAGTGGGAGCCTGTTAAACTGTGCATGGCAAATTACATGCATCATGAACTTTGGGTTGGCTTACTCCTGTTTTCTGAATTATTATGAACTAGTTCTCATCTCCAAAGAAGATATTTTTAAATTGAAACACTGGCATGTAATTTCTGGCTCATTTATAAGCCAATCACTTTAGATATCTTAGCTACAAATTTTATGATTAATATTAAAGTAACACGTTATTTCCTCAAACATGGCAAAAGGTATTTGATGTCATCTCATTCCTCCCACAAAACACTGTATACTTCTAATTGTTATGTCTTATTTTATATCACATCAGCAGTTTTCATGTCTTACCTCTAAATCCACAGACTGATCTGTAGATTTACATGGAACAGAAACTTCAGGACTTTGGTGTGAGTAATCGCTCTAAGGTATTGCAATTTCACTTAATTGTCATACGGATTTGTCCACAGTCATTCTTTTGTGCCCTCCTGACATCTACTCTAGATACCACTTAATACAATGTATTTAAACTGAAAGCGTATGCTTTGGAAAATTGCTTCTCAAAGCATTACACCCTTCATCTCCCACATTCTGTGATTCAAAGGTACAACTTTTCTCAGCTGCAAAGCTTTGCATCCCATGCATGTAACATTACCTGCCTTCGTACCTATCGGGACCATTGTGTTTGAGAATTTAAAGTAATAATTTCACTTATATTTAGGGTGGTTATTACATAGTCTAAAGACTTCATTAGCAAGATTCAAAAGGGCCATTAAACGCCATTTTTCAGTTGTGGGGAACAGAAAATCTACGAGCTATTGGAACTAACAAAAACCTTAGAGCTGGTTATCACCTTAGAAAAATCTCCCGTGGCTGCTGACACACAGTGACCATTCTTGCAACTTAAAAATCAATTATTATTGTAGGTTTCTCTAACAGTTACTAGCATGAGGCTTGTTTTGCTTTCCCAAGCTTTCTTCTTAAGGTAATTGCCATGTGAAACCCTACCAGAAAAAAAGGGTCGAGAAACATTCAGGATGTGAGGTTCTCATTCACAAAACCTGTAGAGATGTGTGACAGAAGCTGGACTGACTAAAAACCTTCTTATAGAAGAACAGCTGGTCACTTAGATCCAAACATATACCTCAGCTGCTTCCAGAATATCTTTTAAAAAAATTCTTTTATATTTAAAACTAGCTCAGAGTTTGGAGGTGAAAAGAATTGCTACTGACACAAAACCTCAATATCTCCGTTCTGTTACCTCACAACAAAATGCTCGTACTGTGGGAAGCCACTGAAACCATAACGAAATGCTAACTGCAAAGGAAAGGCCATTTGTATATTTGGTTTCTAAAATAAAAGCTGGGGCCTGCCTCTCCTGTAATTGCTGTCAGGTTGAAGCTATCCTCCTTTCCAAGGCAGCTGGGAAAAACTGTAACCAAGCAACAGCCAGTTCCCAGTCCTGAGCGTTTGCCCATGATTGACAGGAGGAATTTCAGAGAATCCTAGGCTGGTGTGGGTGGGAAAGGACTTCAAAGCCCACCAAGTGCCACGCCCTGCCATGAGTGGGGACACCTTCCGCTAGCCCAGGGTGCCCAAAGCCCCATCCAACCTGGCCTTGAACCCTGCGAGGGATCCAGGGGCAGCCCCAGCCTCTCTGTGCACCTTATGCCAGGGTCTGCCACTCTCACAGGGAAGAATCTCTTCCTAACATCTCATTGCAATCTCCCCTCCACTGGACTTGCTCCCACAGGTCCATGTCCATCTTATACTGGACACAGACTTTCAAGGCATGCTGTCACCATCTCAGCTAGCAAGCCCTCTGACCATGGATACAGACACTTCCCAACTCCTGCTCTGCTGGCTGTGAGTTGGTAGCATTACAGGCCAAGAGTTCATTCCTCATCAGACTGGTTGCACGTGTGCCAACACAGGATACAAGGATTGTGGAGGAGCACCAAGTAGTGGAGGAGTAGGGGATGAAGAAATCATACTGTTGCAACTCCAGCCCAAACAAGTCTTCTGCACGATGGGTACATTAGTATGTTGTTGCTTACTGGTCATCTTGATGAGACAAAATGTCTTGATGCATTTCCCAATGACAAGCAGGGTCTGTATCTCTTTGTATGGCTTACCACCAGTACTAAACTTCTCTTAGCCCCAAAGGGTCACTTATCTTTCTGCTGGGTCTTCAAGTCTGAGTGTTAACACAAAGGCTCTAAGTTTTAGTTTACACAGACCCTAATCAGTAAGGCTATTTCTCAGAGAACTTTTCAACCTAAAAAGGTATAAAGGTATTTAAATCATGTCTATGGTATAACTTGAGAGCTTGGAGTTATAATATTCTCTGTTTTACACGCTGTATCTGTTTTTATCCATCTGTGTCAGTGAAAACATATAGGGAGCCAACAACTCTAGCTATAATTGGTGTGAGCTGTGGGTACAAATAAAAAGCAGTTTTTCTCTTTAGTATATACAACATATGGAGCAGTACCGTAGGTCAGGAGAATTATTTCTTGGCATTCTGTGGGTAGGTTTCTGATAGCAGTTTTATTTTTCAGTGTTGCAAGCTTTAAAAGAGTTATGACATTATTGTTTCTTTCTAGATTGCCTTGATTGAGATCAAAGTTCAGGGGTTGTATTATGTTACCCAAAGATTGCTTTGCTCCCATTGTTTTCAAAGAATTGCATGGCTCTGTACTGAGCAGCTTAAGAAGCGGTAAGCCTTGACTTCATTCTTGCTAGTATTAATGAAAATCAGGAATAGAACAGTGAAACACAATTAAGCTTGTGTAAAAGAGAAGAAACTCCATCCCATACAATTTTTCATTGTTTTTCTGCTTTGTTATTTACAGAGTGCCTAAAAGGATGTTATTGAAAAGATGCAACTTGTTTCAAACAGGTTTTGTTGTTATATTGTCTTTCATTGCTCAGGCCAAAATCTTGCAGCGTAATTCTGACTTCAATGCCCTTTATACTTATCATATAACTCCACAAGAGAGTTTTATGCAATGGATAATTAAGCATCTTTGCTGATGGTAGTCTTTGACTCTGGCAGGATTCTTACAGTACTAGTCTTATTTTCTGAACAATTTTGTCATTTGCTAATTAGAATCTGGCCTTAAAGGTCTTTCAGAAACATTTTCTTGAACTCATCTTATTATATTTTCCTAGCCATCATATAGCAGCTGATTGCTAATGTATATATTCGGTTATCAACAGAAGCTTTCTCCTAAGTGAGCAGCCCTCTCCTAGTGCCCTCCTTTCCTTCAGTGAAAAGTTGAAACCTGTTGTACTGAGGAGGACAGAGAACCATTTGTTGTCCTCAAAGAGAACAGTATCCTATTGCTATTATAACGTTCGTAAACTTAATTCTGAGGATGTTATATGTGTATGTCCTGGAGCCTCGTAGACAGGAGCCACCTGAAACTGAGGGTTACGCACAGCTGAGATCATGTGTGCTATGAAATACAAGATCAATCCAAGGTGGAATCATGACTTGGAAGCCGTGGAGCAAAGTTCAGGGAAATGTAGCAAGATTTAGAGCTTAATTGTGTGAAGACGCTGTTCTGTTTTACTTTACACACATGGATTTTCCCTGTAAAGCTAAAGCACTACTTGAATATTTAAAATTAAGCACACAATTAAAAGCTTTTCTGGATTCTAGCCAGGCTGCTCAGCAACTTGTGGTATTATCCCTCTGGAGAGCAGTTACTTTGTCTTTTGAAAGCCAATTTGTCCACCCTTAATGAATCACTTCTTGCTCTGTCCTGTGTTTTATTTCATTGGTTTTTACATACGCTTTTATGAGACTTAACGATCATCCTGCCACCCTTCAAGCACTTCTGACAACCCAAATATTCAGCCCAGGGTAGCACTGAATCCAAATTCATGGCAGAATCAAGATCCGTAGCGTTACCTCAGGAGTACAACGTGTGAAGCGTATAATCGCACTATCTTTGCCAAACTTGAACAAAAAAATGAAAACACAGAAAATTGCAGCTCAGGAGGATGAAAAGGGAAGTGAGTCAGCCACCATCCCAACTTCATCACAATACAATGTTTCTGTTCTGCTGTACAAAAACACAAAACACAAGAGAATATGAAGAAAAATCATCACTAACAGGCTTATATACTTCATAAACACATACCTAAGAGAACTGCAGCTCTGCAAACAATCTGCCTATGACTGACAAAACATTTATTAAATCAAACAAGATGCTCTTGGCACTTCCAAAACAATTGAAATGAGAAGAGAAAGGATGAAGTGAGGCACTTGGGCCTGGTGAAACTATCTAAGGCAAAGGTATCAAAAATTCACAACCCAAAGGGCCCTCTAAATGTTATTTTTCCTCATTGTCTAGCAATTCATTTTGCTTTAACACTGGCATAAACATTTATGACAGCCCAACACTTACCTGCTAATTATTTCTCATGATAAAATACATGCTGTACAGTTCTCCGTTCACCCCTTCCCATCCTCACTACAGTAAAACTTAAATGTTTGACAGTTACAAGAGATATCAATGTGTTCCCAAGAGGAAAAACAAAAGTTTAGACAAACTACAAAGCCTTTAGAACAAGTAGCTGCCTATCAACTCAACCTATGAAGAGCTCAGTAAAGCCTCTCAAACACCAAAGAGTTGGAAACAAACCTGTCCTACTGTAGCAGCAAAAACTTTGCTCTTCCTTTCCATGGCACTAGCTACACCCTCTGGTGCAGGGACTGCATCCGTGACATCAGCACGCACACTTCCCCTCTGACCAGAGCAACAGCAGAGACCTCAGCAGCCTGAAAGACTCTTGTGGAATTTATGGGAAGAATAAAGAGGAATCAGGATGTGGGTGAGATACTTTAAGAGCTAAAACTGTCCCTCTATCTGATATAAAACGAGGCTTGTAATACAGCTGTTTGGTTTTACACCTCCAGGTCCCCTATCTGATCATTATCAGAATGATAAAGCTGATGAGAAGCACTCATCTGGGTTTTCCCAGAGATTAGTAGCAGTGTAGTTCAGGCAAGCTGGTAAGTGAATGACGACACCATTCTGTATCTCTTAGCTTGTTAAAAATCGCCGCTTGGCTTTCTATGAAGTAATTCCACCACATGATATATTTTTCAGGAGAGGCATGTTAAATCTGTGGTAGCGATGCACATTCTGTCAAAACAAGGAAACATTTTGCTTGCATTACAGCAACGAAACAACTCGCTGAAACACCATCTGAAACAGAAGGCTCCAGCTCATCAAATCTACTGTATATTCATTATATGCATGAATACTCATCGTAACAACAAAAATTAGCCCGTGGCTATGAAGAAAGTCTAAGATGGCAAGGCAGATTTTCTCCTTTACTCACTGCCTGACTCATGGTGGAAAGAAAAGCAGCTGTTGTAAGGACCGTACAAGAGCGTACGCTGTGTGTACACAGTCTAGAAGAATTGAACACATGGTTGAAGATGGAGTACAATGTCTCTCCCCATTTATAAAAATTGCTTCTCCCCTTTGGGTAAATTTGGTCACCTGCAAGAGTTTTATTTCTGCAGTCTTCAGAATTAGCTGTGCTAGGAAAGCTGAGGAGGGAGGTGTTAGGAGAGTCCATAGCTGAAATGGATACTGTAATGCTGCATGGCGTTTTATATTTTTGGCACAAAAATGGCACTTAGTTATTTTAAGCTATCATATTCCACCATGCAATGGCAGAGGGAGCCAAGATGATAAAATACCAGCTACAAATTCTAAGGCCTATTCTCTCCACCTATTTTTAGGTATTCAGGTTGCTATCAGCTCTTATACCATTACTGGGAGAAATAACATGACAGACCAACAATTCAATGGAAGGACTTAGGGCAGCCTGTCAAGCTCAGGCTGTCAGAAAGACCCAGTTTGTTGGTATTCAAATTACTGGCAAGCTAGATGACCTGAATATAGCTCAACAGCACCCACCCCACCCCCCACCAAATATCACCTACCTTAAAAACCAAAGTCATTACACAAGAGGTTTGTAGGAAAATAATTACTGATGAATTTATCATCTTCTGCCTACTACCTTCAGTTCCCAAAAGCGAATCAAAGTAATATTCAGGTTGAATCACAAGAAGATACCTATCTGTGCAGATTTCTCTCAGATGAAGACTAAGTAGCTAAAAAGCGACTCTGAAATTCTGCTTCTGAAGGTTCTAAAATCAGACTATTTCATAACTGGATCTCTGATACCTGCAATCAGCTTTGACACTTGCAGGAAATTCTGACAACTCACATTTTTGAGGAAACAAGAAAACTCTGAAAAAGTTAGCAATAAAATAAAAGGAATGAAATGGCTCTCAGCCTACCTCAAAAATTGTATCTATTTAAAAGTTCTGGCTGTACCTCAGCACAAGTACACATAACCTTTAATACCTTCACTGTTAAGATTTGCCAGTTAAGAAAGTGCTATTATCTGCCTTTTATAGATTGGGAACAGTATACACAGAGCCTGACTAACTTGTTCAGTGTCATAAAGGGATCATGTAGTAAAGCCAGGAATTAAACTTTGTTCTCAAAGCTCTCAAATGCCATTGTTCCTGAGCTCTTTAAACAAATAGCATTTAACAGGGAAAAAGAGGAGGCAAGGGAAGAGGAGTATTTTATCACTAGACATAGAGAATTGGAAGTGTTAGCAGGACAAAAACATAATGCAATTTAATATAGGAAAGTACTATAAGGGACTTTTAATAAGTAAATTAATGTGACCACACACACACACAAAGAGAGGACTGTTTTAAATTCTATATTTCACTGACTCTTTACTCAAATGGAAAAGCAGATTATATTTTTAATATGAAACAGAAAATCAAATGTTATTTGTTCCCAAATAAAGTTGGAAGTAACATCAGAATGTATCATAAGGTCTTCACAGCATTTCAAGGAGAGTTCTTCTGATTCAAACTCGTTATTCATTCCACAATGTTCGAAACGATGAGCAAATTCCACCCCACCTACATGCATTTACTACGGTATCATTTATATAATGATAAAAGCTAATCAGTCAGGAGCTGCTCTGTGAGAATGCAAGGTTGAAGAGGGTGTTTTTCAACTTGAAATAATCAATAATTTAGCTTTGATCAATTCTAATTTCTATGCAAATCAATTCCGTAATCCTGGTCCATCTATTACCTGAAGCCCACACTGAATAAACTTGATCACACGAGTAGTCTAAATTAAATTCAGGCCTGTAATTTGATATTAAAGTGAAAAATTACCCATGATGGCCCAACGCTGATAGGCAGTCTCTAGCTATCAGGAGTCTGGTCCACTGATAGCATTAGAAACACCAAGATCTTCAGCGTGCCCCCAGTATTCAAGAAAAAACTAAGCAGCACAGTGGGTGATGTGCTTTTGATGTCTTGAACATTGTTTTAAAAGACATTCTCCGCAATATGGTAGTTTCCACAAGAATACTGTTACAGAGTATTTATTTATTTATGCATACCACACATTCCTGCCTGTCAGGAGATGTCTGCACTGAGATTTACTTGAGTGGATATACTATAGCATCCCTCCCAACGATACCCCTTTCACTGACACAAGCAGCAGAGCTTCCGATGCTTTAAAATTATCCCCATTAGCACAACCTTCTTAAGCAGGTAATTCCTGCTCTCGGATATATTTGTAGCATAGCTGGTACATGGCTTAAGGAAAAAAGCACTGCAGAGATCTACAATCTGGCCTGTCTCCAATTTTCCCCTCGAGCAAATATTTTCTGTTTGCTTCCTCATTATTCTTCTGCTGTAACGTTATTCACATAGAATGCTTTATGCCCATCATCGCCTTGGATGACTGCAATTAAAACCTTTCGCTGCTACTAAACGTTGCCAGTGTTGTGTGTTCACTAAACAAGCATTGTAAACGAACAATGAGGAAGGAAGCACGGAGATACAGAGGAGAAAATGACACAGAAGAAATCCTATGCACTTTCCTCCTTAAATCACTGTAAAGATCATAAAAAACCCCCACAAAAACAAGGGAATAATCCTAAATAGCTAGGAGCTCACAGTGACAAACTGGATGAAATCTGCCTTCTGGTGTTTCCTTCCTCCCCTTTAATTTAGTTGTAAACTAGTTTGGAATAAATTCTAGATTCTCCAAATATGCATTAAAATGAGCATGACATAAGGAAAAAAAATCTCCTTAGAAATAATCTGCATGTAAGGCTGCATTGTTCAGAGAAGAATTTTTCCAAGCAGTACTCTGACTGCATGTCCCCATGAGAGAGACTCCGTTCATCATCTAAATGGCTGTAATTAATTGGGAAAAAAATAACTGAAGGCGATTACTGGGAAACACATGGGAGGTGAGATAGACTATTAAATTTATTTCCAAGAGGAGATGTGGAAAGTATTACATTTCCCTGTCCAAATAACCTTAGTTAATATACATTGATCAACTACTGCTTCAAATATATGCATGGCTTATCAGTTTATCAACATCTCAAGGTTTTGTGCCAATTGTTCTGACATGTTCTCAATAAATATAATAATAGCAAAAGGACGAAAAATAAATGGGGAGATCCATCTTTCACTGACTTACTACCACCTCAGTAGATCAATATGTGTCATAACGTTCATATCATTTGGGAAACAGAAATCCTTTTATGGCAATAAAGCTTTAGTATTTTAGTTATTAATTTAGATCAGCCGTGACAGACCCAGAAAATTTCACATTGGCACAGAAAAAATGCAAAATTCACCCAAAATAATTGTGAAAAAAACATTTATGGTCTCAAGTGAAAGCTTCTACCTGTGTGGGTTGAGATTTATGTCCAGATTTTCAACACCTTATTTAAAGGGGCAGGTTCCAATTTTGCCTTAATATGGAATTCCATAAAATAAGTAAGATAATGCCACTCCTGTGCTGCTTTATATTACTGTCATTGAGAGAATCCTGCTTTCTGGAATCAGAACATGAGTTTTCATGCCAATTAATATAATACTGCCAAATATAGGCTAGAATACTGTTGCTGGAAACAGGGAGCAAAATAGTAAGTGCTACAACAGAAAGGGTTGATGTTTATGTAGGTTTTTTCCATATTTGTGAAATCACAAATTATTCTTCCTGAAAGGCAAAGTTAGTTAGCTGTTCTAAGTGGGAGGTTGATACTCCTTGGAGTTTTAAATTGACCCAGTGGAATTGGATATTATAATTATGCCTACAGGTATTTTTTTGAAACCTGTCGGTTACAATTAGGACTGCATCTACAAGGTACTTTTTATTTGGAATTTGCCAAGCAGTTACCAATTACTATTTCTTCTGACTTGGATAAGAAATAAGCTATAAAACCCTTTTGTCATATGTGCAAACTAAGAAGCATAAGGGTTAAATAAGATTCCGAGAATAAGTCGGTGACAAAATCCAGGTCATCCTGACTTTTAATATTGTAGCTCACTCAGCATTTTTATACAGTGATAAATGAAACATTTTTCCTGTAAAAATAAATTTAGTTCATTTTCCTAATTAGAGTAAACATTGATAGCTACTGTCTGCTTGTGCTAAATAGTGATACAGGCATTCCTGTCATTAACTGTCAATTAACACAGAATATCAACCAGGTTTTAAATGCTAAATCTGTGTAATTCACTTTGAGACGATGAACTGCTGCTTAGACTGTGAAAGCTGGAAGGAAGTGTAGATATAAAAAGTATATATAGATTGTATATGTTCATGAAAAAAAGATGATATCAAACATAGTCAACTTTTCTCCCATCCAAGGACTGGAATTTATATAGGGCATATTTCAGAAGAAGACTATGGCTGTATTTTGTATTTGGCTGCACTACCACAGCGACAATACTCATCTTTGGCACAGGGGAAAACTGTCATGTCAGACAAACTCCAGCTGTCCACTCTGCCTGTCACTTCCTTCATCTTCAAGTTCGTAGCAGAGGGATGGAGAGGTCTGTGAACATGTTAGTGAGGATGTGGCAATGGAGACCCGAGGGAGACGAGGAGAGGACAGGAGTTAGCTGAGGAAGGAGGAGGGAATGGGGAGAAGGGGACAAGCCAATTAGAAATGAGTGTTAAGAGAGGGTAGGATAGGCAGAAAACAAAAGCCTGGAGAGGGAATGGAAAGGGAGCAAGAGGATAAAGAGGTAAAAAATCACTGGATGTCCCTTAGGGATATTTGCTTTTTGAAGAGAAGAGGAAGTTGATACACATTTATTTTTAAATGTCCTCGGTGTGCAGGTTCTTTTATGGTAAATCTAGGTGACTCTCGGCAGGCTGCCATGTCACTCTGAAAAGATTCACCCCCCCAGAGTAATGACATCAAGGCATGCATGATGGACTCCACCTGATGTCATCATCTGTGGCTTTCAGCCATGTGGCTCTCAAGAAGAGCAAAGCTAAAATCTGTGGAAGGCTATTCGGAGAGAACAGCAGAGAGAGTTTCAGCTAGAGACATTTATCTCTTGAATAAGAGACATTATCTCCTTTGACCTGAAAGTACATGCATCTCAAGGTGAACAAAACCTCAAAAATAACACAGGTGTCCTGGGTTCATTAACATACAGAACAACAATAACCAACAGGAATTTTAGGCTCAGATTCACTTATTGAGTTGAGATAGCAAGTTTATAACAAATCTGGTTTCTGGATGTTCCCCAGATGGATATCATAATTGAGAACTGCTGACCAGAAGAAAATGGCCTGAGCACAGAGTAGAAAGTGCAGTTAACAAATCGTTTGCAGTAGTTCATCATGACCTTGTTCTTGCTTGCGTGGAATGACCACTGGAAGTGAATCAAGAACAAGTAACTGATGTTGAAACACAGAATGCATTAAACATGGCAAGGGCTAGCATGTGAAAAACAGCACTAAACAACAGCAAGGTGTTTCACACCAGAAAGCACTGGGCCTCAGTGCTCATCTGAGATGATTGCTTTGCTCACCTGGCACGCTCTCTGGTAGCATAGCCATGATGAACAGCGGAGATAAAGCAGTCTGGGGAGAATGTCTTGTAGCATTTTCATACTCTGTAGATGAGTTTTTATGGAAGAGATTTTTGAGATGGATGTTCCCACACTTCGTAATGGGGGTAAACTTAAAGTCCTTCCTCAAAGACATTACTTCTTTGTTAGGAGAAAAAAAAGTCCTTTGAAAACACATGTTAACTCATTATTCAGTCTAAAATATTTCTGAAAAGTATTTTCCCTGTGTTCAGATAGAGGTGGATATAACATCCATCCACAATCGAGGGCATCTTCATCCAGAGATAATGGAACAAGTAGTCAAAAGGCTGTCTTTCCCCTGCACTTCTTATCACTGGTACTGCAGCTGGTCTTGAGAAAAAAAGGAAATAAAAAAATTTACTTGGCTTTGAGTATTAAGCCACTGAACATTCTTTACAGCTTTATACTTTGTCTAGTGCTTTCTATTTCTCTTAGTATGATAAAACTTTGGTCTATAATTAAGCGCCCCACAGTGTCATCCCAGTTTTCAGAGGTCTGGCATATAGTGGCATATGCCCTTTTGGGAAATTTTAAATTGCCTTCCAATCTTTTTATCACAAGTAGTATGTCCTATACCTCTGAAAAGATTTTCTTTTCAGCATAAAAGATTATTTCTTAGAAAAGAATAGTATCTATAATGTCGTTTAATTTTCTTTCAAGAAGGGTCCTCCCCTTCAGTTTAGCTTTTGTTTAGCTGCTTAGAACTGCACGTTAAGCTTTTCAGATTTGCAGACCTACAATTTTGAAAGGCTGGTTCATTAATTTTTTTTTCCCTCAATTGTCTCATCAATTGATGATACAATGATATGTGATGAAACTCAAATTCCAGGGAACAAATGAAATCAACCTACAAAAATATAAAAATGGCAATCAAGAGCCAAATAAATCTGAAACCTACTTTTCAGCTCAAAAGAAAGCAGTATGTTGTGCTTCTATAATGTTTCTGTTCTCTTTGCCAACAGACAGAGAATTAATCTTAAAGGAGCTAATGACCAACCTCTATGGGCTCTCCTATCAAGTGGCACAATAGACTGAATAATACTTGGAAAGAGAGTCACAAATGCAAGACAGAGCTGAATCTGCCTCATTCAAAATAGCTAATGCAGACTACAGCAGTGTGGCACAATCACACGCCTCTGGTTGAATAATGACAAGCAACTTTTGTCATTCCTCTAAGAATTTGTGTCCACATTTACTTTTCAGTAGTTTTATAAAATCCCAAACGAGCTGTCTCCTTCAGTCGTGTTCTAATTAAAATATCAGGATCACACAGAGAATATCTTATCTAATTTTAGGACATGTTCACAGTGCTTTTTCTGAAATTTCATTACAACCCACTGCAGGTACTTTAAAAGTTTCCAATTTTATTTTTGTCTATTTGTTTTCTGAGAGCAAAGTTTCAAGGGCATATCAGAAACATACTAAATCATGAAAGACTCTAGTCAGCAAAATTAAGCTTTTCCATTGCTGAGTAATTAAAGCTCTGCAGGCTTCCACGGCTCTGTACAGAGCTTAATCCTCACTGAAATTTAAAAGTGAAATAAATTTTTAAAAAAATCTGTTTACCACCATTACAGAAAGTCTTCATTAGCTTTGTATTCTTGACCCTGTTCCCAAGCAGCCATTAGAAATCTGCATGCTGCTACATAATGGGAGAAGATGGTCTTGCAGTCACGAGTGCTGCCCCACCATGCAGGAGATAATGCTCTGGTTTCAAGGGGCAGCCACATACATTGTGGCTGACCTTTTGTCTCTACATCCGAGCTCCTGACTGTCAAAATGAGAATGATAATATATTGCTAAGGTACTGGAGTTACAGATGCCAAAAGGCCTTTACCCCCTTGAAAAGGAACACACACACACCCCCCCCCACTGCCACCACAGGTTTAACATATTTGTGGTATATCTAAAAATAGCTGTTTATTTACTGAAAGGAGTTAGCACCTAGAGGAACTGAGTTCTTGTCCATCAAAATAAAGGCATTCTGAAGAATACAAATAGTTAAGCATTCTCCTGGGAAACTAGATGTGGTAAGGTGACTGCATTTATTAAAAAGCATCTTTTATGGGTTTCTATAGCTTCAGTGTTGCCAGTTTCAAAAAATGAATCTGTAGGCTGAGCAAAAGTCATTGCATAAAGTTAATATAGTTTAGTGTCTTGCAATATATGAAAAAACCCACAAATTTCCTTTCACACTTTTTCATTTCTTCAAGTCTAAATTAAACTTCCAACATCATACGCTGCATAGAGCCTGGAGCTTCCACTAATACACCTGTTTCCACAGGAAGAAGCAATTGTTACTTAAGAAATCATTGTGAAAGCAACAGAGAGAGAGTGGTGATTAATTTGGTGAGGAAAGTCAACATGGAACTCAGCCATTTTTGCATTCTGCATCCTGCTTTGCATTCCTGTGTCATATAAAATGTTCACAATCCACATATGTTGCCAAAAATGTATGAAAACAACCTACCACAAAAGGAAAAACAAAAGAGCTACTATAATCTTGCATGTACAGTAGGTTTTAACAAAACCCAAATCAAGTGGTGAACAAACTAGCAGACATTTCCACCATAGTGGTCCAAACTGACTGTTCTATGAGCACTCCCAAAACAAGCTGCAGCTGCTTCTCTGGCAGTGTCCAATGCTACCAGAAGCTACCACATTCCAACTGAGGACACGCATTAATGACATACATCATTGCCTCTAATTGCCTGCAAAGGATGTTCAGATAGCCATTTTGGATCCACCTATGGTGACCGTCTGCAGACTGATGTTAGCAAGCTCAGAAGCACTGACAGCACTGGAGGTGAGAAGCCAGATGATACAGTGCAGAATTGGCAATGCACAAGTTGGTTGGCAAAGTGATGTAACATAGCTCCAAGAGATAACAGCACCCAACCACTCTGCCTGTGCTTGTATGATGATGGGGTAGAAGAATCACTGAAAACTCTCCTGTCCTTGAGCATCTGCAACCAGTACTGTAGGAACAGCACACCAAAAAGGATCTTAATTGACAAATGAGATTAGAGTAAATCTCACCTAGCACACGGATGGGAGTGCAAGCATGTGATAGTAGAAGTAAACATTCTTAAACTTGCTACATTTTCTGCATGCCACTGAAATCTTGCTAATACTGTGGTGGACACAGGCTGTAGAAAAGGCTGGGTAAACAAAATGTTAGAAGATGTTTTGCTTGAATTCAGTCCGACAAAGAAGAGAAGAGAGTGCCCAGACAATAAAGGAATATACGGATTAGTCACACACTTTGTTCATGCGATGCCTCTGTTCAGTTAAACTTGCCCTTCCTGACCTGCCTTCAAGATGTGTTATCATATTTTCTCTGAGTCTTATTTTGGAAAAAAACAAGACAAGCAATTCTTTTTTATTGATTTCTTCTGCCAAGTTTCTTGATGCAGAAGTACATTTTATGATCAAACTTCAGTCTTTACTTTTATGGTGGTAAACAGTATATGGTCTGCCGTGGTGGTTTTTTTTTTAAAGAAGAGTATGTAGGTATGTGATGGAGCAAGGAGAAGAAAATGGGTTGTTTCAAGTCGTTCAAAGTTCATTCTCTAAATATTTCCTGTTCTGCTACTTTACAATAACTGGCACTAGAGGTTAACTGCCTATATGTTGCCCAGAAGGTAAAACAAAGTGGAAATCAACTCCTTCAAAACTTGCCTTTCTAATTGCCAATTAAATATGAATTAAGTCTTACTTAATATGTAGATCTGCAATGCAGCTAAATACTACCAGATCATGAGTCACAACTGTCTTTGATGACAGGCTAATGAAGTCACTGCTATGTAAGCATGGCTGCACACACATGCAAAATTTGACAGCTTCTGAAGGTAATGGTGTGTTTTTCCCTTCTTGAGAAAACATAAATAAGCTTCCCATCCTGCCCCTTAAGAGATCCATGGACATTACTGTATCTCCAACACATGTGTTACGTCTCGGTGTGGAGGCTTTGCAAGATTAGGGCACACATTGTTTCTCACACAACTTTAAAAGAAAAGTGGCTAAAAAACAAGAAGATGTAGCAGATATGCACACTGCCACCTGTAAGGAGAGACAGTTGTGATGTCTCCTAGAGGAATATTCAAGAAAGTTAAAGAAACAAAAAGAGAAATTTGCTCTTCCTTTTAAGAGCTCGACACATACTGAAAGGAGTTGAAAATGGTTAATATGTAGTAGACATATTTATAAAATAAAGTTTAAAAAGAGTGGCTATATTGAAACTCAATCTTGTATTTTGGAAGAGAACAGGCAATGATGGAAGAAAGGATCATGTGCAGCACCTGACTGCTACAGAACGTGGAATCACAGCATTCATCTATAATTTACGAGTTACTGCAACTGTTCACATATGGTTAGATCGTACAGTTTTCACCCCAGTAGCCAGAATAATTCTGACAGAAGGCTTTCTATCGTGCACAAGATGTTAATGATAATTAGTTGCATTTCTGAAAAATCTTAAAAGAAATACAGAAAAAAAGAAATATGCAACCTCACAGGGTTTTGTAAGCAGAATTGACTGAATTACTTCAAGAGCACTGAATTCTTGTGCATGTGTATCTCATGATGATAGGAAAAGCAAAGAATCTGTGTAGATTGAAAAGGCGAAAAATTACAAAGCAAGGAATTACAGCAAGTATTTTTCTACACACAATCCTAACATAAATACATTAAATTATCATTTATCAAAGTTGAAATTGCTTTTTAAAGAAAATTCTGGATATCATTTTAGGGGAAACATGAATTAAATGACTGTTTATTCAAATGCTGGAATCTTTACTTGACAGCACGTTTTGAGTGTCAAGAAACAACATACCACAATGCTCAGTCACCCAATGCTGGATGCACATCTTATCATTAGGAAGGTACATAAACAGTGAGGTGTGTGTTTAACGCTTTTCATTGTAAATGGAAAAGCATAGATTTCCTCTAACAAATACCTTGGGAAAAGAAGCTTCTTGTCAAATATTGAGTAACTTAATCAATATGCAACAGTAGAGCAAGTAGAAGCACTCTAAAATACCATTACCCCAGCAAGTATGGAAAGTGAGAGTTCAATGCTACAGCTTTTGCAGTGGGGGTGTTTATAGTTTCTTTTCAGGCAAAAGATTATCACAATAATAACAGATCTAAGAAGAAGTCCTTATGTACAGAACGTTGAGGAAATCATGTCAAATCCTTACTTAAATATCTGACTTGGAAAGTCTTCCCTTTCCTAGCTCAAGGAAAAAAAACAGCTTCTTATTCCTATATGGAAGAGAAAATGTCTCAGTATTTTCATGGTCTAGGAATGTGTAGAAACTCTACAAATACTGAGAGTAAAAAAGTATGATTTTGCTATGATACTTAGCCAGCTTGACATTTTCATTTAATGTCATTTAAACAATGCAAAATGAAGTAGAGGTGTCCGTTGTCTTGGCTTTCTATTTTTAAATACACGTAGACATATACAAACATCATGGTTCTCTGTTTGCTCCACCACAAATGCAATATAATCCCATTTCTTAGACCAAACCACAAGTATTTCCATGACATATACTTTGTTGACTCTTCTGTTCAATTCTGCTTTTAGAATGTTTTTATCTTGATTGTTTATACACACACACTTTTTCTAGATCAAGGTTCTTTTTCTCAGTTATGAAGCCCTTGCCAAGAAGCAGCAATCCTACAAATAGCAAGACAAAAATCTGTTTCTACTGTCAAAACTTCCCATTTCTGGCCACACAGAGTAGATAAGGGAGGTACAGAGAAGACAGAGATAATTCATGCCTTCCCAGTTATCAGAGAGGTGTATTCACTTCAGTACGGGAACCCTAAGGAACAGCATTCCCAACTGGCAAGTGATTTCCAGGAAAATTTGGAGAGCTCACAATGGTCTACCTCCTTGGAGAGCACTGAGACAGGACTAAACTCTCGTCTCTTCAGCTCTTCTGGTACATGTGCAGGTTGGTTGTTACCTGGACTGAGCAAGTGTCTTTTCTTCCTTTTGGAGCAGCCCTTGGTGCTGCTGTTAAATGACATCGCAAAGCTTTGCTTTGGATTTTGGTCCTTTTCCAAGCATTTCTGCAGGAAGACAACTCTTCAAAATGCCTGCTTTGCACCCTTCCTGGCTGACCACCAATGTCAAGCACAGGTGTATGATTCATGCCAGTGGTAAGAGGTCAGTCCTTACCCTATGTTGCACCAATATGCAAAGAAGTGCAATGTCCCTACATGTTGTAGCATGGTTCTGACGTCAGGAAACCTCTCAAATGACATTTTCATGCTCCAGAGAGTCATAAAACATGGCAAGATGCAATATATGGTGCTCCAGTTCCAGCCAACCTGGACACTAATCTGTAGCAGTGCTGCAGGTGCCACCGCAGTAAGTGGAGAAGTCTGACTGACTTCCCTGCTGCTTAGCCAGGGTCCTGACAGAGCCTTTTGTCAACAGATGCATATGGTGTATTTTCAAAACCAATTTGAAGTTAGCCTGGAGGCTGCTTGACCTGCCCTCCAACCAAATTATTTGTTGGTGAAAATTAAGATCCAAATCACTGGAGACTGCCAAATGGAAGTTACGGCTCCCCACACGTCATTTTTTAAAGGCAGAAAACAAGCCAAATGCAAACTGAGGTTAATGCAATATATACAAGAAAGAGAAATCAGATTAGATGTGATGTATGTGCCACGAGGCCTTCTGCAGGCAAGGGAAAAAGGAGAATAAGGTTAACGTCTTTGATTTTTCCCCTCCCCCTTCCCAAGAGCTGAGAGGAGTCTTCATAGCACCAAGGTCAATTCTAATCTTATTTCCTTATTTCTCACAGTTATTTCATTACCTTCATTCCCATTGTTTAAATTTCACAGCACATTTCCCCCCTACCCACCCCCCCGAAATCTCTGCAATTCGGGATTGGTTAGATATCAGAGCAGCTCGTTTTAAATAACTATCATGAGGCACACAAAGAAAGAAACCTCTCTGAACAATAGCCACCTGCAACAAATACTCTAAGAAAACTCACCCATTTCTTCCTCCGAAGGGTTGCTGCCTCTCATGAAAACATTAACATTTTGCACACAAAAAATGATGTAATTAGCAAGAATTTTCTCTATTTCTGTTCTCATTATTGCTGATTACCAGAAATTATCAGGCAAATAATGGCTGCTTTCTCTTTTTATGATCAATTTATTCACCCTCCATCTGATTTCTTTGGTGATGAAGTAAAATTTGGGCTCTTGTGTCTATGGCACTTTGTAAGAGAGAGAGAGAAAATGGGGAGAGGGAGAGAAATTAAACAGCAAGTATGTGTAAAGTGTCAGAAAGTATTTAAATTATCTGTGCCAACTTACAATTTTAATTCAAGCCCTGCAATGTTTTTTCACATTTTTGTTAAAATTCCAGCTCCTGATTAGTCCAGACTCTATTTATTAATTATAACAATAAAGGCAGCTTCTCACAGAGCAAAAGGACTGAAAGCATGTTTTCCAAATGAGCTTGAAAATGACTGAAAGGCTTAAAATCAGCAGTTAAATGAAGCTATCCCCCCCAAAAAAATCTTTACAGACAGACAGACCCCAAATCTCATCGTTTAAAAGTGACTGATAATTTTGGGGTGATAATACTGAATTTCCAATAGTAGGGCAAGGCTCTGTTACCATGGCAGCTGGCAAGAGATGGGGATTGCTTCCACTTAAATACCAAAGAACAGCCAAGTTTTAACAGTTGCAGCAAAAGCTATCTCTGGGAACGTTGGGGGGAAAAAAACCTAACCAAAAACCACCCCTCTCCCCCTCCCCAAAAAATCCCTTATCCAAAAAAATCTGTGCTGACTTCTACATTGCCAGAGCTTTGCTGCTATTACTATCCAACTACCTAATTTAAATCCATTTGGCACGCATGTTTGCAAGCTGCAGTCAATCCTCAGACTCCTGCATAGGCACCCCTTGATTTTTTTATGAGGGTTAGGAAAGATTTCTCTTGCTTGAACCACTTAATACTCTGTTGTTTAGGGTACAGTCAAGCAGGTTCATCTTCTGCCTGGGAGGACACCCCCCCAGCACCCCTTCAGGGAGCTCTTCCCTGCAGGCACAAGTGCAGTTCCCATACTTAAGACCAGGCAAAATGATTTGCTTTTCAAAATGGAGAAAAAGAATACTATTCTCAGCCTGAGACTTTGCATTTTAAGCTTTAGCCTGGAGCAAATTATTAAGGCAGAGTTACTGTCTAAATCCCTGGGAATAGGGGTTTATAGTGAAAATACTGACATATCCATAACTATAGCCATGCAAATACAGCAGATAAAAATATGTATAAATGATAATGTAATTTAATGGCTTAAAGAATTTTTACTGGGGAGGAGGGTAACGTCTGCTTTATTTTGACAGAGTAAAATGTCAGAGCAGAATCCAAGGATGTAGCAGAGTCATACTCTATACTTCTTGGAGATTATTTGACAAGAACAATTTCAGTGTTCTATTTAATGCACTTACGACAAATTTAAGTGATGAATTGATGCCTGAGAGACAGTGTGGCTGGAATCAGGAGAACAAATTTTCTTGTTATGGGAGCAGCTACAGGCCAGTTCAGTGCTGATAGGCATACTAAAAGTTAGGTAAAGGAAATCTGAAAAGAGTATTCTGTCAGTGGCAGTAAAAGTGGAAAGCTATATATTTATTAAACCATAATGTCACCAGGTTATACTTTGAAGTACCTCAGAGGCACTGACTCCTCAAAGTCTGTGGATACAAGAACAGGATCAGAGTCTTTTTGGAAAAGACAGTTTGCTAAGAAAAGCAAACACTACTGTACAACTCCAGATGTCACTTTTAGTCAAATATCATATTATTTCATTGATCTCCTCTAACATGGAATAAAACTGAACAAAGTATTCTGCAAAAATGAACCTTAATAACAGTGGAATGAAGTCGGGTATCATTCTAGAGGTCTCGTTTTTATATCGTTTTCCATGCTCAGTAAATAGTTACAGCCATGCTGAAATCTGCAGTTACTGGAGGTCTGACCCCACCAATGTTCCAGGCACAGTATTTGAGGAGATGCACATCTATAGACAATATTGTACTGGATATTTTTCAAGCATAATAGCAGAGATAAGCAATATGCAAGAAACATTTTGTAGAACAACTTAAAAACTAATCATGCCAGATTTTCTGGGCAGAAGTCTTCTGACTCAGGTTTCATCAATATCACCAAAACCATGAAGACATCTCCCACTGGTTTTCACCAGAGATGAACTGGTGGCCGGTTTCTAGGGAATCATAGGCTTGAGCTGAGAAACCACATCTGGTTTGTAGTATATAAAATAAAATCTTAGGGATCCCAGTAAACCAGTCAGCAGTGAAAGACTTGCATCTGCGTTGATAGGTTACTTAGACTTTGTATGATCACACATCTTCAATGAACAGTTTTAAATTATTTTCCACTGAAAATGAAGCATTCTTACCCATAGCACTGAAGCAGGCATGTAAACCAAACTGCTTTGTTCGATGTGCTGCACTGTTGAGAGGCACCATGGAACTGGCATTAGCTGAGATTTAAATTAGGATAGGGTCCAATGTGGAGAAAGAAGTGAGATGCATATTGCTCTCTTCCAGGTCTATCAAAGAAGAAAGAAAGGAGTAACACCTGCTATCAGAACAGCATCTTGGATATTAATCAGAGAAGGGTACACAAAAACCTGCTACTCTTCTGTAGCACATTTCATCACTAATGGCTTGGATTTCAGCTAAAGAAATTAAAGCTTCTCACCGAACAAAGATTTTCAAAGAATGCCAGGAAAAGCTGGACTGCTGAGTCTCCCTAAAGTTATTTATTGGGACTGCATAGGTGGGTCTGTATCATAGATGTAGCTCTTGCCCCTCACTTGAGATTTGATAAATGGTATCCATGAAATCCAAATAGAAAACTATCCTGTTCATTCTGAAGACTGATCCTCATGCAACAGATGGGAAGCATCACTACCTTATTACACACTGATTACAGCTATTGCCTGTTGCCCTGATACATCATGGCATCATAATTTGTGCAATTACCGCCTCAGGCAGATCATGTAGCACACCCTGGGGAATGACGATTTAGGGAGATGAGACACATGGCTGATAAGTACTAAGGGTAGAGCAATCTGAAATGCAGGGGTTGTAAAGTGATGCCTGATCTATATGCTCAAAATAGTCCACGTTGCAGAAAGTTACTGTGAAGAAAGGGCAGCCACCTGGTGAAGGAACAGGGCTCAGGAGGTCTGGACTCAGCTACTAGGTCTGTCAACATGTGGGCTTAGCAACGTAATATGTTGTACTTGTCTGTCCATTTGTAAAAGAGACATTACCTTTCTCTCCCAGAGTTTGGAGTAATATGCAAATACAAGTGCAAAAGACCATTTACTCTGCACAAACATACCTAACTTCATGATCTGCAGGCATAAATAGTGAGGTGCTGACATCCTTAGGAACACCACATGCATAAATTAGGGATGAAGTTCTGAGTGCAGGTTCAGACTGAGAATCAGGCTAAAAGAAGTTCAAAGTGAATACAGCAGATCCTGCTACTGTCACTGCTTCCACTCAGCTTCGTGCATTAATAAAGTTAGAAGATAGGATGAAACAGATTGTCTATGCTTGTAAATACTGCAAATGCAGATGACACATTTTTTGTCCTGAATTCTTCATAGCTGGGTCCATCACAGTCAAAGTTCTATCAAATATAAGGACTTACTAAATGTAAATATAAATACTAGGCTCTCTTAAAAGTGACCAGTAAATAATTCGGATAGAATCCCCATCCTGTTTCTGAGTCCATGGAATCATCTGTATATTATAAAATCAGACTGATGCTTCTCCGTGTGAATTCATTGTCTCCCCTATTTTCTTCCACAGAGAAACCTACATGAGATCTATTTGACTTCAGGTCATTTTATCAACCAGAAACTAAGTTATAATTGTATATACACAGCTACAAGTTGACTTTCTCTGTTTGTTTTCAACTATTGAACTTGTTGAACTATTATGTGATGACTCCCGTCCTCAGGTCTAACCCCAAAATTAAAGCTCTAAGGGTCAATTTGGCTTCCAAATAAAGACACCATTATTGCTCCATCACTAAAAAAGGCTACTTCCTATGAGATTTGGATTAAGTAGTAAGATACATCCATAGGAAATGTAGAGCATAATGAAGTTACCCTGGACCAAATTCTTCTCCTTTTATTGTCTATTGACTTTATTTAGCTGGGTCACTTCTTCAGCTTTGAGAAATTTAAGAGAAAAAATGGAAATTATTTATTGATTTCTCCCCACCCCTTTCCCTCTTTATTCTGATAGCTATCCCCATTACCATGTCACTTTACCCACTAACATATACAGTCAATATTTTTACTGTTTGAAAAGAACAGAGAAAACAGCTAGCAATTTAAAATAAAAGTCAAACCAGGAATTCTCCCAAACCATATGAATTCATAGGGATCTGAAGTCAATCCTTAAAATAAGAAAAATGTACTTTTACTCTATTTTTAAATTATCACATCACTCTATTTTACCAAAACCCATGCACTAAGTGATCAAATTAATCTGAGGCATTTAGAGCAGGGACCATGTGGTAGCTTGCAAAGCATTGGTTGTTCACAATAATTTGGACGTGGCAAGTAGCCAAAGGACTGCTCACAAACATATGGGTATTTATTTTCACTAATCAGGCACTAATACAGCCTGTTTGCTCCATTCCATTATAAATATAACAAGCTTCAAAAAGAAAAAGGATCGCAAGTGCACAAAGCAATTAAGGAAAACAGCTGAAAACAGCTTGTAGAATCACGAGCATCCCGAATCCCGAAGTGATTTGCTAAATTCTTTTTCACTATCACTCAACAAATCCCCAAAGACTGGCTCAAGCTTAATCTACTGTAGCATGTTTGACTCCTTTGTTTAATCACATCTGAAATGGCATCTTCTAGAGTGACACGTCAACTGAAAAAGTTTAACTGTTGTTCTGAAAACAGCATCGATTTAGGCTTTATTTAAAGGCTGAAAGAGATGTCTTTCTGTGAAAAGAAATGGTGTGGGAGTGAAGTCCATGTAAGAACCAAGATGAACTAGGTAAATTTATTTGGGTAATAAGGTCATTAACTTAAAAAGTTGTTTCATTGTTTCAAGTTTTTCTTTAGTTTTTGCCATGTGTCACAAAAGAAATCTTTAGTGTCTCATGGAACATTTGAAGCCAAACAAAACTATTTTTTTCTACTTTTTCGGAAGGAAAATGGTATCACCAGAAAATACTTTTTTTAAAAAAATATCTGAGTATGGTTGTTCCTAATTATCCAAATCACAGAGTATTTATTTACAGTTCCCAAAACAGTCTTGCACTGCTACTTCCTAGAGTGAGACAGAGCTTTGAGCTGGATCACCTAGATCTTTTCCTTATTGCTAGCAAACCGAAGTCAATCTGTTTTTAGAATGCAAATTGGGATGATTAGTCTTCTTAGAGAAAACTGAAAAGTAAACCAGAAGAGATATAAAAAGAGGTTACAAACAACAGTCTCCCTACTAGCTATGTCCTCATCAGGAAACTCACTTCAAGACCTGGATTCAGAAACTGTTCTTGGTCCCCTCTAGTTTCTAGGAAGCTTCTTTTTCCATCACTGTGAGTGATGGTGCTGGAACTTCCCTGAGCAGTCCTGGCTTGTGTCAACCCTCCCCTTCCTATGCTTCTCTCAGGCTGGAGCCACCCATCACCTGCGACTCCCAGAGTATCACTGGCTTCCAAAATGTCCAACTTGATCAAGGTAAAGCTTTCTCAAAGTAGGCTAACGCATGTGCTGAGGGCAAACAGAAATGATGCTTTTTGTCACACATTTCAATGACTTTTGAAGGCAAAGTCTAAGAAATTCAACACATTACATGGCACAGTTTTCCTAAGACAACTGTGTAATCAAAGATGGGAGGCCACGAACCTGACCCTCTGGGGAGAAACATCATGCTTCTGGACCACCAGAGAACATCTTATTTATTTTCTTTAACAAATCTTAGGTGAGAGGAGTGAGTGTGGAACCAGGGTCTTAAATAAGAGTAATTTCCTCTGATGGGATCTCACTGGGGATGCTCAATAGCTTATCTGAAACCAGGGCTGCACAAATCATCGTCATCACAAGATCTGATGTATGCTAATGAAGAATACTGACTTTATTGTTCAGTTATTCAAGATTAAACGGCATGATTTACAATCAGAAAATGCAGCTAGAGATTACAGATTCTGAGGCTGCTGGAACAAAGCAACAGCAACAGACTAATGTTTGGATTTGGCATTCAAGGAGGATAAAGGTTTAAGGAAAAACACTAGGACTTGCTTACAAAACATTTTCTCTGTTTATACAATACCTGTATGACCTACAATTTCACAATCAGTTACTTCTTCAGTCTTTTGCAATATACTAATAGCTGTTAAAAAATAAAGGCCAAATGTTTTCTTCTGAATAGGAATAGATGTTTTTTCAGCCAGATAAACTAAAAAAAAAACCCAAAACCCAAACCCCATCATGATAAATTGGTAAGCAAAATATTCTTTTACCATCTTCTAATAAAAAGTAATTGACCTTTAAATAAAATTTTACGAAGTATTCAGTCCTTGTCTGAACATATATAGCCATAGCTTCATTGTAAATCGATTTCCTGGGGTTTAAGCCCCACAAAGTTTACTAGAAAAAAGTAGAGCTGACAGAACCTTATCCATGATGACATGAATAATACTAGTTAATTCTACTAGAAGATACATTGTCATTTTAGAATTTGCATATACAGTAGGGCTTATTAATAGTGATTACTAATTTTAATTTATCAGGCATTCCCATAAGAAATTCCAAGTCTTTTGGAAATAAGGAAATGAAAGCAAAAGAAATGAGAGACAGGATATCACATTTCCAACCCTGAGCAAGGAACAATACAGCTTTTGCAGCAGCAGATAAATCTTCAGAAACATGCAGGTTATCACACAGAGGGATATTTTTACCCAGCACTGGAAATACATGGGTAACATCTGTGATTGTTATATGGATATATGTGATTGTTATGTTGGATATGTGCCAAACCTTCCCAAGAGCATGAGACACCATGGAGAGGGAGGAAATAAAGGAACTTATGCTGCCAAAGTGCCATTAATGTTTGTAAACTAAAGCTGGTGTACCAGCTAGCAGGACTGCCGAAGAAATTCAAGGCAACAGTCAGAACAGTCAGTGACCTTCCTAAATTATTCAAAATGTGTCATATTTTTTGCAGTCAGAGAACTTATTTGAAACTCACAATCAAGGTTTGAAGCCCACTTCTGATTTTTGATAAATAAAAACTATTTCTCCATGACCCATTGAGCCTAATTTGAATCCTGCTGTGGAACTTTCTTAATTAACCCATTGGGTATTTTCTTGCAATTTCTTTAAACCACTATTGACGTTTGCTTTAGTGTATCCACACATGGGAGCACCAATCAGACACTCTGCTTGTATAACATGCCAGATTAAAGCAAGAGCAAAATAAACAAATAAATTTGATTTCCGCAAAGCATTTTTTGTCTTGGGAAGGATGTAGCTCAGGCTGACCTACTGAAAAACACAGCAGTTCGATTTACTATGTTAAAGCTGTAGAAATAGAGATGCTAAAGATCAAAAGAAATCAGGACATGGAAAAGTAAAGATGTTCAGGCCATAGTTAAATAACATTGGGTAGAACTATATACATGGCATGAAAAGCAAGGTCAGTTGTAGGATATACTTAATACTTCTCGTTTTGATACGGCTGGCCTAGAATCAAGCATGGAAGCTAGTCTGTACTTGGATTCCTCCTTCCTTTAATTCAGCTGGTTTTTAGCTACCCTGATGACCCCTGGAAATTGCTGTTCCCCAGGGGAATGGGTGGGAGAAAGCAGGCTCAGATTTATGAACTCAGCAGACAACTTGAGTTGATGATGGCTTGCCACCTACTCTTTTCAAGATCTCCCAAACGTCGGGACTGTATCTTACAGAGGAAGAAAGCAGTTGTGACAGATCATTATGCATTAATACCCTTGAGTCTAGTTAGGAGTCCCAATGATCAATTTTTTTCAAAAAGCCAAATAACTTTATTGTACAAACAAAACGTGACTCATGAGTGCTGCTCAGTAACACTCAGTTACAGCAGACTGTTTTCCCACTTTCAACAAAGGCTCTTTGTCTTACAATCCTGAAGGTCTTTCAGGAGGGACTTCTGAGAACAAGGAGACTGCCTAAGAAAAGCCTTGGTAGTCGATTTTGATGACAAACTACCCTAAATTTGGGGTGCACTATTTCCAGTAAGACAGTACATAAGTTAGCATAATACCCCCTTTTCCTTTGCAACGATGGGCTTGAATCATAGAATGGCATAGGTTGGAAGGGACCCCAAGGATCATAGAGTTCCAACCCCCTTGCCACAGGCAGGGACACCAACCTCCAGGCCTTGAACTGCTTCCCCACAAGAGAGGGGGCCCAAACCTTTGGCTACTCAAAACCCATAACTTTCTTTCTCACCACTGGGTATTTACACTTACTTCCAATTCAGTATTTCTAGAATCTGTGACTGGAGAATATAGCAAATACCTTAAAGACTTCTTTCCCCTCTGAGGTTTGTTAATTTGTACCTTTTTTACTAATTATTAACTACTAGCATCTTCATATACATATCTTCATATCTCTGAGATACGCATCTAAATTTCAGTCCACAAATGCGGCATCAAACGTACAGCATTCTATCACGTGTGAAGTTATAAGACAATTTGTTACATTTAATTCTTTTATACTAACTACAAAATTCAATCCAAGGTTTCTCTGCCTTAAAAGACATGATTAGTTTAAATTTCTGGAAGTGGGCTTTTTTTCCATTATTCATATTTAAATTAAGTTCCCTCGAGATGGAAAAAAGCAAGGAATTTTTATCAAGAGACTAATAATGTAACCAGTGAAATATCTGAGCATTTTTATATTGAATTTATAAATCATACTAGCAGTAACCAAACTGTTTAAATAATATATAGAGTTTAACTATAACACGCTTATTGGCATAAGTAATTTTAGTGCTTTTTAATGTAACAAATCACTCAGAAAATACTCTCAGTTAATCATTAGCATACTCAGGTCTCGAGAGAGGTATATGCATTGTTCACTTATAATTTGGTAGGAATGGCAGAGTCATAAAGCCTCATGTTGTGTACCAATTGATTTATGATTTTCTAAAGATGGCTGGGTACCCTGACAAAGTATCAATTTATCTCTACCTTATAAGCCACTATCTGCAGACAGAATAGAACGTAATTAAACTCAGAACATAATTAGAATATACATGTGTGAGAGTGCATAGACATATATTTGTGTTTAGTATAGAAACAGAAAAAATACCTACTAGCACAGTTGGTATGGGTGATAGTAGCCTCTTCCATATCCTTGGTATTTATCACCAAGTCAGAACAGGAAAGTCTCACAGTAGTGGCTACATGAAGATACTGAGGGAAGGAGGTATAATTTCAGGCTGTGACTAAGTCAGGCAGTAGTGCCGAACAGAGTTAATGGTCTCACTCTGCACACAATGGTTTGTTCTGAACATCAAGCCACCATCTGTCCCCACCTTCCCTGAACTCCAAGATCTGGAGGTCCTTACAGAGAAGCCGCTCCGCAATATTTAGAGGGCTTGGAGTTTGTCTTTGTAGCTTTCCCTTGTTCCCTCCTACAAAGGAGCCACAAGAAGGGTTACACAGTGTACAGTTCAGAGATATTTTCTGAACAATTAGGTGGAATCCACTTAGAGCATTCAGTGCAAGAAGGCACCAGAGCTCAGAGAGTTCAAACTAGACATACTCTATTGTCAGCCTCAGTTACGTGACATGACATTTTAATTAGAAAGGGTCAAAGCTGAGAAATTTGTGTCAGGACCCAGATCTGAACTTTCCCAGATTACTAGTGTAGTAAAAAGTTGAATTTGGTGTTGTTTTTCAGTCCCATCCCTCATTTTCATATAGGAAATGCTTCTCCATTCACAATACTATTGATGTACATCCTATAACTAGAGTTTCCCTTCAAATTTCAGCGTTGTCTCTGTTCTTGTCCTTTCAGAAAGAAACTTCTGTTCAACTGATATAGTTATTGTACTAGAAAAGTATAGAGCTTTGTGAAAATCATTATTAGAAGTACAAGTATTTTGAGATAACTGCATTTTAGTTCTTTTGATTTTGCAAATTTGCTGCTTCCTTGAGTTGAAAAGTAATTTACATATAGCATGGAAAGAAAAAGGAAATACCTCAGGCTCCAGAGGAAATACTGGAGGCCTCAGGTTTATCAAGACCAAGATACCAGATTCTTGTGCAAGTTTTTAGCAGTGGCAAACATCATAATTCAACATAGAATGGTTTAGGTTGGAAAATATCTTTAAAGGCCACCTAGTCCAACTCCCCTACAGTGAGCAGGGACATCTTCAACTAGCTCAGGTTGATCAGAGCTCTGTCCACCCTGGCTTTCAATTTTTTCAGGGATGGGGCATCTATCACCTCTCTGGACAAATTTGAGTGTTTCATCACACTCACTGTAAAAATGTTTCTTCCTTATGTCCATTACCCCAGCTCAAAACCATTACCCCTTGTCCTGCTGAAACAGGCCCTCTAGTATCTCTAGCATATATCTTTTCAAATAGAAAAGAGAGAAACTCACTCAAATATACAGATGATTCACAGAAAATCTCCTCTGATTCCAGGCTAGCAATAATCCAAGACTGAGCATTCTTTACATTACACTCATCTATATCTTGTGCCTAACATCTGGCACATCTGCCTGCATACAAAATGATCATTACTTTACACTGTGCTAACCTTTCCAGTTTGGTTCCCTTCATCTGTAACTGAAGATATAATTAATTTGCATTACAGGTTTTAGTGGACAGAAATGCTTGTCTTCATTTTATTTTAAAGCATCAGGGACACACATGTGATAACGTACCAATAAATAACATTATAACTTGAAGTGTGCATGGTCAATGCCTCTATGGTAACTGGTGGCAAAAGAAGAGTGTTGAGTTATTCTGATCCTTTCATCACACCCAACTGAAACACCAATATTTTCATTGAAATTATGTGTCATACTTATAAAGACAAATCTTTCAACTGTCATCTTTTCTCCTTGGCTAGAAGAACTTATTCATTCCAGCTGTGAATTTTCCCATCCTTCAAGTTACCTCTATGGCTCCAGCAAGCCCAGTCACTTTGTCCAAGTTGTTCCAACAGTCGTCTATTAATTTCAGTGTGATTGGAGAATACACTCAAAACATCTCAGGGGCCTCTCATGACCTTGTTATATTATCCCTTCAAATGCATATAAATTTTATTTCATGGTTCAGCAGACATGGGTTCTATTCTTGGTTCTGTGATGTGAATCTAGGAAAAAAAACACTCTGAGGGCCATTATACTCTAAAATAGAGGTATTAAGAAAGACTTTAAATCTCTGTGTGTGCTCCTGAAAAAGCAGTCAGCAAACAGTGCTTGTATCTTCCTACTATCAGTAGGAAGTATCTCCTATCAATCAGAACTAAAATAGGATACAAGTGGAACATTTTCTTGGACCATCTACACTGCTGAAGAAAACGGACTCCGAACAGCCTCCAGGCACAACTGGCAATGCTGATGCACCCTTTGTCTGTTGAAGTTCCAAGTTGTGCATGGACCAAGTCCTGTTGTACCTCAGAGCATACAATCTTGCACATGAATGGCTGTGGCACTTTGGGCAGTTTTTAGCTGTCTCCTCTAGCCCCGCTGGAATAAGAGCTGCATAAGGGGAAACCGCTAATTATTACAGATAACTACATCAGGGCTTTTAATAAATATTTTTTTGCTTGTCTTTGGAATAAAAGTAATTTGAAGAGTGTATTCTGGAAGGACAAAACACCCAAGAAACACCTCTCTGAAGTCAAGCTAAACCCACATCATGAAATGAATTTCTAAGTCAGATTTTCAAAAGATTTGGTTTCAGTTTAACTCAATATCCGTTGAATTCAACAACAAACCCCCTAGTCTTAGAACAGTTTTAGGTCAATGCCAGTCAGTTTCTTTCTGCATACTTTTCAAAAACAAGTGCAAATTCCGCCCTCCAAGCGTATTTATAGATTTTGTCTCCAGGGCTACATCTTCATATCAAGGAAAATTTCTGTTTAAGGGTGAATGGAAAGGATAGCATAGATATTTAAGTCTTTCCTCTTCTGTTGCCTTGTCTGGAAATACACGCAACCTGGGGACAAAGGATTTCTTACAAACTAAAGAGGAACATTTTTGTGGGTGCCCTTTGACAAAAGGTACCTGTACTACACTGTGCAGGGACAAAATAATACAATTTAGCCTATTGTAGTCTTGCAAAGGAAAAGGTTAAAGTGGAGATTGAGTTTTTATGGCTCAGCTCAGAAGAAGGATTAGCTCAGAAAGGTTGTTGATACCCACTGAACAATACCTAGATTCTCCTTTTGTGCTATATTAATTTTCAGCAATAGAACAGCAGTCAGGAGAATTATAAAGGGACAGTTGGACCCCCAAATGGCTGAGATTCCTGTAAGATCCAAGTGATTGCCTACCGGGGGTCACAGACGTGTATTAAACTTGGTATAAGATAAAATCCTTCCTGAACTGGACCAGTTGGAGTGCCATTTTGCCCTGTCTAGCACCTTCAAACAGCCTCAGATAGCCAGATACGTATCTTAGGAAAAAACCTGTTTAAGAGCTCCTGCTGACTGAAGGATGTGACCTGAGAACTCAACTCAAACTCCTATGGGGGCTTCTATAGGCATTTTAAAGCACTGAAAGGTAGATGTGTTTCAGGTATAATGCTCTACTGAGGCCCTTAGCTCTCACAAAAGAAAGACATCACTAATTTTTCATTAAAAAAGAAAGAAAATTAAACCCCAGATAATCAGAAACTTTCGAATTTACTGACTTGGGTACTGCAGAGGCACAGCTAAGTCACCTGAGCCTGGGAAAGATTACATTAGACAGCCTTCAGCTGATAAATCGGGGCATTAAGTGAAACAAGAATAACACAAAGGGAAACTAACTGTCTGGTTATTAATTCTGTGAAAAAAAATGAATAACATCTTTGACCAGTGTTCAAACCAAAGAAAGGCAAGAAGTTCATATGCTTAAGAAAGCTTCATCTTTCAATCTGTTACTTTGAGCTTTTAAATTCCAAAGTACTGTACAGCTTTGAAGGCCTGGTTTGGAACATTTCAGAGAGAACGTAAAACAGAATACACAGTAAAATTTGGAAGAGGAAGACAAAGAGGAGGGGTACACAAAGGGCATGATCAGGCAATGAACTTCTTCCAAGATTTGTCTGATGAATGTATTTTGATTGGGTTCTGTAAAAAGATGCCATAGAAAAGTAGTACAAACCTGTAAGTCAACACATGTGGTCCAATTTTTTATATTTTTTTTAAAGCAGTGTCTTAAGGTGTCACATCATTAAAATACAAGCAGTGGGCACAGCCCAAATGACTTCTGATTCTCAAAAATCATAACCCAAAAACACCAGAAGGGAAATGTAGTAAGATGCTAATAAGCTGAAGAAGCATACTTGCTTATGCATTTATCTCATTTATGCATTTATCTCGTTTCAAGAAATTAGATTTTTTAAATATCTGCTATTGGCCATACAGCATTTTGCCTCTGCTCTTTCAAAAATTTAATTTAGTCCCATTCTTAAATGTTTAGCATGCATGATGGTTTATTTCCTAATCTGCCATGAAAGAAACTGAGAAAATGTTTTTATTTATCTTTTTTGTGGGGAAGGGAGGTAATCACAGCATTGTCTCTAATGTAGTTTCATGCTTTCCTTATAGGCATTATTAGATTAATCTGATAGCTCTCGAACAAATTTTGCCACCAGTGATGATCCAAAGACATTTTCAATTATAACCTTACAATATTATGCAGATCATGATTATGACTTAGGAGATGGAAGAACCGTGCAGTAAAAGCCTTCATTGGGGAAGTTTTCTCATATCAATGGTGAACACATTTTCACAAAGATAGATTCAAAGCAGAAACTTGTCTATCAACTTACATCCTTAGTCTTTTGCTATTGTCACTAGATAAAAGTGTCTTTCTTTTTTCCGTTACATTTTTTTCCTGTCAGGAAAACACTATTTAACTCTTTTGAAGTACCTGGATAATATCTAGCAGATTATGCCACATTAGACTATTTTCCCTAGCAAGACCAGGATCCAACCTTACAGTCTTTAAAACAGCAAAACAACTCTCAAAGTGTTCTGTGGTTGTTTTTCTTGCTGCTGCAAATTCTTTGCAGTGTTAAATTAACTGAATGGGCTTTGTGAACAAAATCAGTATAACAAGTTGCATTTTTCCTGCCAGTATGTTGGCCTTCTCACTTGTGGAATCTAAGAAAGCTTGTGCTCAGGCTTTCTTTTTTTATCTTCTACCAGACACTGGCTGATACCATGGTTGTTACTCAGCCTATTCCCTTTCTCCTTGAAAGACTTGAGCTGTATGTTAGTAAGCAGCTCTGCCTGATGGATTCTCATTAAGCTGCAGCTTTTGTGAAGGTTTCGCTGCAACTGCCATTTATCTCACACCTGAAAGGACACGCTTCCTGTAAGACAGGTGGATTTTAAGCATCCTTTTTCTGTCTCTAGTGTTTTCATTCACCTGCTAAAAACTTGTAGCAGGTCCTACAAGTTATTAGGAGCAGTCATCAAACAGGGGGATATACTGGGGTCTGCAAAGAGTCTTAAAAATCTAGGGCTGGGTACAGGAAGGTACAGGGAGATCTAAACTCTTTGGTGTCAACAGATTTGAGGGCACTTGGTGCATCACAGAATCTGGTTCCTAATGCAGCTCAGACCTGTTCATCCTGGAACAGGTGAAATCAAAACCCTTGCCTGGCTTTAGTCTATGTTTTTGGCAAAAACCAGCAACTAATGATTTTCATCAGAACTGTAAAACCACACAGAAAAAGCAAGGCAAGCCAGAGTTCCTTGCTTGGAGCCCAATGACATCCTATAAGAAATTATTCTGCAAAGTCCCCCCAGTCTTTTTAATTTTTTTCTCTTAATAAATACGACAAGCAAGCATGAAAAATAATGGGAGAAAATTCAAGCAATAAATGGACATTTGAATTTTAGCTTATGAATAGAAAATACACTGCCAACATGCCAACATCATCTGCAGCTGTTTGACTTTTTTGCCAAATACTTTTAAAAAGTGTAGCTGGTCCTCGGGCTTTAAATGTTTGAGAAACTCGGGTTTCAACCGTTTTTCATAGGAATATAAGGGTCCCAAAGGAATCAAATAGCCTGTATGTATTTGTCAGCTGTAACTACAACCCCACTGCGCTCTCTGTATGTTGAGGACACTTGTTTGAAAGGTGTTACTGCTATCTTCAGGTCTCCATGTTTTAAATATAGGTAGTTTCCCAGAAGGTGGCAAAATCTTTCTTCCAATAAAGCAATTGTTAAATGCAGTCCCTGCAGCATATATCAAAACAATGAAGTAACCTTTCTTTAGAAAGTTATTTAGTAGAACATGCTTCTGTGAAGCTTTACACAAACTAAAGAGTCTGTGTACATGCAGATGGAAGTACATACACGTTTGAGTGACTGTGCATAAGGTTTTTAACACTCTCTAGTACCGTCCATCTGATCGCAGACCCAGATGCTGAAGCTCTCTGCAGGTACAGTGTAGCTGCAGAGATTCAGTTGTGGAGCTGAGTGCAATCTAATAGTCATTATCTGTGGCAGGGTTGATACGACAATGCAAAACCCTTGACAATCTGTCATCTTTCTGATGTGATAGCACATGATTCCTGATGTTTACAAGGAGCCCTGGAATAACTACTATTATACTACAAATGTGCTGATAGAGAACAGCCAGCAGATTTGTTTATAACACAAATAAGAAGCCTAATATATTCATGGCAAAGAATTTGAGAAATACAGAAAACAGATACAGCAGCCTGAGATCAATGATCCAGCTGAAGCTGGAAATCACATCAGGGATCATGACCACAAGCTTGAGGAGGTTGATGCACGTGCCTTATATTATAAAATCCTAGTATTTCCCTTTGGCTTCAATGGATATATTCACTGTATGAAATCACACAGATGCCTAAATCTGTGCTGGATACGTTCCCAAAAGCTGAACAAAGAAGTCAAGAAGAAGGACTAATTGTATAGTCCAGAATAGACAATTCTAAAAGGCAGAAAAAGACTATTTCATAAGGAAGTGTTCTAAATTTCATCCAGAATTTGAGCACAAACAGCATCTAAGTACATTAATGCTCCACGGAAATATAGGTTCTTACCTTGTTCACCTAAAGCTTTTTGCTGCAGTCTTCAGAGTTGATCTAAAAAATTTGCAGTGCCCTTCACCTTTTTCCCCTCCTGTTCTCTGTACATGACCAGTGATAGATAGGATATGGTAAAGAATAATTGCTTACATTTAAAATGCACATTTTCAAATGCTAAGCTTTATTTTTGGGGTACAATTTATACCTCCATCTGCACATGAATTGCTGGTGCAAATATTAACATTTGAATGGAAAATGACCTGATTTATGAGTATGTGCCAGGTTGCTAGCTATGCAAGTGCTAAATCCATATCTCCAATTCCAAGAGTAGGCAAATCACTAAATCTGTATCTCAGCCAGCATAGAAACACATTCCTTAAATATCTGTGACCATTGATGGCAAGGTGCAACTCCAAAAGGCTAGAGATGGCTTACTCTAATTTAGAAATAACAGAGGCTGTTATTTCTAGGTTATTTCAGAGGTGTGCAGGTACGTCATAAGCAATATTTTGGCACTGATTTTACCTCTTTATTTCTAGGAGTAAAGAAAATTTGATTAAAAAGGCCAGTTCAGAAATACAGCCATTCTTCATTCCAGAAAAAGCCTATAGACTGCCCTTTTATTGTAATGTGCTTCAATTGCAACTGACTTGTCTTCATTTTTAATCTGCCATTTACAACTACACCTTCTACAACTCACACACTTTGCATTTACACCAAGTTCTTCATCTCAGAAGTTCAGGGAACTTCACCAGTAAATAGTCAGTCACACTACATATGAATAAAAAAACTAAGACACAATATATGTAAGTAAATTCTATGTCGGGCTGCAATGGGTAGGTTTCAGTATTTCTATTTTCAGTTTCCTATCTGCTGCCTTATTTTTGATTATAAAAAAATTTAAGTGTGCAAAATAATTGCTTCTACAATTGAAAAAAAAATAGTTACCAGTACAGATATTATACAGAGGCCGAGGAGGCTGGGGCAATCACATCTAAGTTCCATCACTTGTAAAAGACAGAAAACTTTTGCTAAGCCTCCTGAAGTCACTAAGCAAGGTAGTCTATTGAAATACAATTAAAAGGACAAAATGTGATATTAAACCTGTAGAAAAATTTAACCAATTGCACAGCAGCATGAAGACACAAGAGGAGCACACGGCGCTTTGAAAAGAGAAATGTAAGAAAGCACATTCAGGTATAAGTAAATCGAAAGGTGGCCAAGACCTATACATTCACTGAAGTAAAATACACATCTATGATGATTTAGGTTGTGTTTTGGTTTTCAGCCAAAAATACTCTTGCTGTCAGTTCTGGATATCCTCCACACAGAGAATTATCCACATGCAGTAGCTGCTAACACGAATATCCTGATAACTGGCAAAATGAGATATCCAGACTAAACACTCCAGTGTAGACAGTCCAAGGAACTGGCTTTACAGCTTGAGTTCAAGGGGGCACTGAAAAGAGTGTAACTTCCATCAGTCTGCAAGACAGAGCAGCAACCTTCCTCAAAACAGTGGGATCAGGGAAAGAAATCTCCCATCACAATACCAGAGAGTTGTCATCAATATTCCTCACCAAGGAAAGGACAACACCCTTACTAGGCTTTTACTATCAGAGGCAGATCACCAGTATAAGCTTTTCTATAAACCCTTTTCTAATTAAACTTTAAAGAAATAATAGTTACTAAACCCATTTATCTAAACTTAAGATTATGTCTATGTTTGTTTTAAATATAACAATAACAAAAGTTGAAGTTTTCCAATTAAGAAATTAGAATCCCAACAACAAAAACAAGCAAGTGAAACAGAAGACAAGATTGTGAGAAATAGTTTCCATAGTGCCTGAACACCTTTCAAAAAAGAATAAAGGCTATTATTGAACAGTCAATCTGTACTGACTCATAGCAACAAAAATGGGATGGTACATCTATTTTCTACTGGTTTGATATTCCCAGTGTATTTTGGGGCTTCTTTTCTGACCAGCTATTTAACCTTGGCAGAACACGCTAAGAACACAAAGGCTGACAGAGAGCATAACTTGATTGCACGTAAGTTTAGAAAGGAGTGATGACTGTTTCCAGTTTTCATCAGTTCTAATTTTTAAGAGCCATCCAGTACATATTATTATTAGTCCTTACAGAGGTATATACACACCCCACCCCGATGTAATGCTAAAGTGAATAACCACCAATTTCCTCATACCCAGACAGGCCTAAAATGAACAGTTCCATGGATGAGGATACTTAATGCTGAAACATGCCAATTGAATCACCAAAGGAAGCAGGTTTGAAACTTCCCTCCTATTGAGCAGGAAGGCATTGCTTCACAAAATACATGAGAGAGCAGTTTGATCTAAAAAAAATGTCATTTATCCCCAAATAAATGAGCAAGTATTTTTCTCAAGTAGGGGAGGGGCAAGTTATCTCATGAATACATTGGAGGGAGAGGGTATTAAAGTCTGACTTGACCCTTAATGGTGTTCTGAGAAGTTTTGTGCAGAAAGGTTTTGCTCTGATGAACACAACCCAGTGCATACGGGGATGCAGGAAAACAGGATCTCTAATGAGGTGTGGTGTATGTAGGTAGCTGGATACAGGGAGAGACTCCTTTCAGATTTAGTCTAGATGTTAGTACATAAAGTATGGCTTTCTCATCCTGTCTTCACCTGTGCTTTTAACTGTATTGTCTTTAAAGTATGTATGCACTTTATCTGCATTTTATGCAGAGTTAAGAGCCTTTTCAAAGAGACTTAATAATTACCAGGCATTCTCCATCATCAAGTACTGAAAACTCCTGAAGAGTGCCAGGGCACCTAAACTCATGCTCCAGGACATGTTGGGGGCTTCGTTTTGTTTTGTTTTTAAGATACCAACTGGGTAAGAAAGGGAGTTCTTTGTTCAGGAACTGATACCATGGAGATCAGGAAAAGAAGAAATGCCTTTCAGTGATCACTAACAACTTGAAAGTTCTCATGCACCAAGATACTGGGAAATAGAACTGAGTCAAGTATTTAGGTACCCACACATCAGAGTAGTCCTTTTATTCCATACATTTCTCATGGGATTTCTTATTTAATCAGAAATTCACAGAGGTACATGAAAAGAATAATGGAAAGTTTACCTCTTTCTAATATGCACTATGAGTATTAAAAATATGGAGATGCAGAAGGACTAAGTGATTTGCTAGAGACAGTAAAGAAATACTATTGCAAGAAGTGAACCCAAACTATTGTATGGGGGTGCTAAATCCACTAAATTGATAATTTCTGTCTGCGATGTCAAACATTTTCCAACATAAAAGGTGTCATAAGATCTTCTATTTAGTGAGTGAACATTGTAGGAAAAAGCTATTATTTATGTCCATAAGATTTGAAATGCATCTTTTTTTCATGCCTGAAGAGGTCTGACACTTGATTACGCTGAATCAGGCAATGCTGTCAGACAGACTTCGCTCATACAAAGCTAACAGTCATGTACTATGACTGTGCCCTAGTTAAAAGTTTTATGATCTCAGGGGTGTTGCATTTCAGAGGTGAGTTGTGATGTTAATAAAAGGATCACAGTAGATACTGCAGTTCAGAGAATGTGTTTTCCATGGAGTATTGGCTATTTTTACAACCAAAGATCAAGAGACATATTAGCTCAATGCAAGGATGGGTTATCATACTCCATTTTTCACAACTGATATAATGTCAAAGCTCTGAACTGAACACATTTTGGAAAACATATAGAAATTATAGCTCAGGTATTTTGCAGTATTTAATATATATATTGACTCACTACAGGAAAGTGTTAATTCCTAAGTTTATCTTTTATCTGAGAAGTACATTAAAAGATACAGTGCACTGAAATCTTAATGTGGTAAATTCATACATCTGCTCATACTTATAAGAACAGGTGCCGATTAACACTGACAACTGACAGCTATAAAATTAAAAGAATAGCAAACCTCTGTTAGATGAACTTCAGCAGCAATGAAAATAGAACTACCTATAGAGTTCACTGGTCAAACACACTAGGCATAGATTGACATGCCAAGGTAAGCTTTCTTCCACCGAACTGCTGATGCAGTTCTCTGCTGACCTTAGAGAGCTCTGCCATAGACTGGCAGATTATTTCATTGCTCTGAATTGACTACTGAAAACATCTTTTTTTTTTTCCTGTCAATTTGGTTCTTCATTTCTCTGCTGAGGATATCAACTCTGTGAGCAAAATCCTGAATTATGCCACCGTGATTTCCTGGTGAATGCACTCTTCACTTCCCCAACTCCTAGCAACTCTTTGCATTGCAGGCCACCAAAAGCTGTGATGCTCCAATAGAAAGAAGATCTTTTTTAATCTGATACATATGACCCAATCCAAGGATGAAATAATGCTTCATATATAGTTAAAACTATATAAAGGGCAAGTTTAAAATAGTCTTATGTGGTTCTTCACATGCATGCAATTAAATACGAGTAGATATTGCTGTGTAGTATCCCAGGGAAATATTGAGGTGGCACTCAACCTACAAAATGATGTAGGTGAATGTATTAAATCAGCCTGAATACCACCACAGCTAGATCTCTGCTGCCACCCTGATAATCAACATCTTATTCTTGGAGATTTTGGCAGCCTCACCTGGTTACATCAACGAATCTCACTGAATAGCTGCTTGATTTGTTATTGATTTCCCAGAGGGTATATTTGAAGCAGCAATTTTAGTGATAGATCTTCACAGTGGAAATGCAGGGCAAAGAAAAAGCTTTGCTTATAAAGAGGGACTCAAGTGGTCACACTCTAATAAGCTGAATTCAGGGGATTTTTCTAACTCAGGCAAGAAAATCTTTGCAGAAAATCTGCAGGTTTTTTGGAAAATGCAAATAGTTTCAAACACATTATCTGCTTTACTAGAAATCTGAACTACCTCAAACTCCAGCACCTGACGGTTAGCAGATCTGAAAATAGGTATTTTATCTTAAACCTGGCATACTGGTGATAGCTGTCATATTTGCTGACATATCACAGATTCAACTGTGGAGCTGCTGATGCAAAAAAAAAAAAAAAAAAAAAGAAGGCTGATACAGCCTGAGCTAATAATCCCTAGATTAGGCTGCAAACAGATTCTTTCTAGGTTAGCCACAAAGCAAGTCACATGTTCAGCTGTTACTGCCAGATATAGCATCATGACATCTTCTACAGGAGAGGAAAACCATTAACATTGCAGTAACTTGACTGGAGAAACCCAATGTACTGACACTTGTGGAATATTTTAAAGTATTAGTAGCAGTGGTGGTTACTGTGTAAACTGTGTTTTAAGATTGAGAATAGACTTTCAATCTGACTTCAGAAGATCATGAAGCATGGAGTTAAACCACAGTCTAACCCAGTATTAAATTGTTCATACTTACCCCTGATTTTTGTAAACCAACATCAGCATTTTTGATAATGAAATCTAAAGTCAATGTGTAGTGGTATCGATTGTGATGATTTCAGATGTAGGAGTCTATGAATAGATGAAGGTGATGACAGTTGGTCTTTGTGGGGGGTTTTGTTTGTGAGGTTTTGGTTTTTGTTTTTTAAAGAGAAGTTACATCTAGTCTCTGAACATCTAAATTAGATTTTTAGATGACAGTTATTCTAAGCTTCCTATGCTTTTGTACTCATTAAATATTTAATGTCCAGTACTGCCTGTTTTGGAATCACCTGAAATTTAAAAGAGCAATCCTGGCACAAGTGTGTAAACAACGTATCTTTGCAGACTCCTTTCCCTCACTTCTCAATCCATTTGCTTGTGGCAGCTTCAGCAGTCACTGCCAAGAGAACCCATAGGAGAGATGATACATTTGTCCTTGTAAGGTTCTGCCTTATCAGTTCTAACACGATAACATGTTTTGTTTGATTAAAATGCAGGAAAGTAGCTTTTAATGCACATCCTATGATGGAGTTTAATCCTACTCCAGCGGAAGGGGGAATAGTGAAGATTGTTGTTGCTGTTTACATATGCCAACACTAAAAATAATCATAATGCTGACATTTGGCTGGTATTAAAATGACTTGCCTGCCTTCACTTGGCAACACTTTGTTATTTTTTTCATGTTTCAAAGTTTTATAGAAGTTTTTCTCTCGTACACACAAAAAGATTAGGCAAAACTGAGCACAGCAGATCACAGATTAATATACTGAGCTCTAGAGAAAAGCTGCCATGACTAAGAGGAAACACATCTGTTTGTATGTACAACATAAATGAGATACTGGGGAAAAAATAAACATTTTCTTGAATTTATTTATTCAATCATCTGATATGCTATTATTTCAGAGGCAGTTTTCCCCATTTACATCAGTATGAAAGCACCCACAAAACTGAAAGCCAAAGCCATATACCCTTTTCAAACACTAACCAAATATGTAACTTCATACAAATTCATACAGAGCTTTCCTTATTTCTCGTTACTTTAATGGAAGCTCTATTATCCTACAGCACCCTACTTAAGACCTCGTTCTTTAGATAACTGAAACGGTCTCAATTTTTTACCCCAGAAAATCCACCCTATACTATTCCAGAATTTTCTGTTGGTGTATCTTCTCATTTCTGGACAAATGTGTATGTAGTAAGTTGATGCAACAGTTGCAAATAGAAAACTCCGTGACAGCTACACAGATTCTATTATTGCAATTGTCCTCCAAAATAAGATTTTCAGTGATGTTCATGATCATTTTTTTCTAATGGAGAACATTTTAATTTGACAAGTAATTTCATTTTGCTACAGTATTTAAGAGTCAAGAAATCTAGCCATCTACTTGTGATATTCATTGTAAGACCTATTTTAAAGGACAAAGAAAATTAGTATGCACCTGCTTTCCCAGTATTCTGTGAACAACTTAAGCTTCCATCCTCTTGAAGTAAGTGCTTTAAGATCTCAGCAAAATTGAATTGCAGTCATTCTTAGTTGCAAATTGTGGATTTTATTGCTTCCTTCTGAGGACTTGCTCTTAATACCAGTTGCTCTAACAGTTATAAGCCATTAGTTTCAGTATATTTACTCTTGGTTTGCAGATGTGTAACTAAGATGAAGTTGAGTTGCTTAAAAGTTTCAGACTAAGAAAACTAGTGGGAAAACCAGCTTTCTTTTCTCTCTTTGTAATACTGACTTTTAATGAGTGCAATTCATTCAAAGCTGCTCTGCTCTTCACAGAAGGGCTGAGTTTTAGCAATTTACAGCTTTGAGAAAAACAAATTAGCACAGAATTTTAGCTGAAAAATCACATTGTGGCATGTGATGTCAGGTTGCATCCGTCTTGCTTTATTCTATGATACAATTCACCAGGAGTGACACAATCCAAAGTGACTTTGCACAATACAGTGTGTCAGCTAAAAAACCTGGAACAAATTACTTTTATCAACATTAGAGCTTCGATAAATGCACTTTTAAGAAGAAATCACTGTCTTAAAAAAAGGGAGAGAAAACAACATGTTTACGAACGATACAATAATGATCCATACACCAGAGACTGCTAGGGAATTCATTAATTCCCTGTGTCGTTTACACATTCTAGAGCAACCTTTGCACATACCTGTCATCTGCCACCTGCCTTTGTACGCATGACGCCAATGAAATCTCTAATTCAGTGGGATCAGAAGTGATTATTGCCACCACACGTGTGCACCCCTACTTTCTTAAGTTAATCAAAAGTTGTTTCTCCAGATAGGACTGAGATCATTATCACTTCAAATCATTCCCCCATTAATGGGGTTCCTACATACCTCATACACAAAGACTATTTGGAATTTCCACAATGTAGTTTGCTCTGATTTCTCTTGCTATACCTGGCTCCTTGCTCAGTGATTTTTAAAACAGGAAGCTTGCTTTCCTCTCATCTCTTTGTGATACTGACTGCACTTTTATAAAGGTAGCAGGCATAATGCAGAGACAAGAATAAGGTTCACAGGAGGGCTATTCGGTCAAAACAGCAAGTCATGCATACCTAGGTAAAGAGTTAATTGATGTATTATAACACTACCCAAATATTTCTGTTCTTTTATTTCTCCTCATGCAAAGAGTTCCTTTATGTCCTCCCTCCACCTAAACCCACAATTTCTCCAATTATAAAACTTAACTGAAGCACAATTCAAAGTTTGTGTATTAGCACAGAGTGTGATTCCATTGCAGGTAGGTGTAACGGGCATCAGGTCAAATGTTGAGATGAATTGTGCTTGACATCTTTCAGGGACATTCTTGCACATCTGAATTGCAGAATGTGCTCTGTGCCAACTTAATTCAATTGATAATAGAGGCTTCATACTGACCATGACACATTTCACATGTACAATCATTTAAGCACAATGGGATTTTCTTCACAGAACATTTCTGGAAACATAATGACTTGGAGATTATATTAAGAGTATGATACAGTACAAGGTTAAAATCTAAGTGTTATATTTAGCTTTCTTGGGAAAAGAGCCATTTTCTATGTATTTAGCAGGTCTTTCAGAATTATTCTTAAAACAATGAAGTTACCTCCTCACTGCTGAGATGCTACATGTATTCAGTAAAAGACAAGATTTGCCATATATTTACAGATATGCACTCTCTATATAGATGGAAATACAGGAAAAGAGTCGTATTTTCTAGAAGCTATCTGGACTCCATGGAAAACATCCTATATAATGTCTAGAGATACGACTTGCTACTAGCACCTCAAATGCCAGCCATAATCTCCACATCTGTAATTAGCCAATCAATACTTCCTTTTCATACGAAAATAAGATAAGGAACCATTTTCCATATACCATCTAAAAAAGAAAGCATTTAATTCTACAGAATCATATGCCTTTTAAATTGCTATCCCTAACTTTACTCCCACCTATAAATCAAAACCTAGAAAATGTACCAATATTTTATGCATTGCACCGTAAAAATTTAAAATCAGATTAGACAACATGGTTGCCATGGTACCTGAGAACTACACTTTCATGCAAAGCAATTTAACAGATGCAAAAGAATTGAACCTTACAGCAGGCACGGTATAATTTTTAGATAAACTTAAGAAGGAGCTGTGAGGATATTTCCAGCTAAGTCTGATGGCAGGATGGCTTCTTGTTCTGTATTTCAGGATGCTGCATCTCTACGTCTGTAACTGCTTCAAACTCTCTCTAAGGGCTGAAATGTTCCTAAGGTGAAATCTTGATGTTATTCGAGTCAATGGGGGTTTTGCCACTGACTTCAAACAAGACAAGGTTTCCCCTTGGCTCTTTGAAGATGGATGGCAAAAAGAAACATTTAGGGAGAACAGCGGTCTCAAGCCAAGAAGGTCAGGCTAAACCACAGTATGGCACTGCATCTTCCCTCACAGAAAATGTTCATGCAGCCTTACAAAAGCTGCTTCTCTGGATCCACTGAAATAAATTCAAGGGGAAAAGGTTCACAGATAAATGAGGTTAATTTCTGTTTCACAGTATGATTGTAGGTGGTGTACGTCTTATTTTCTTTGCTCAGGGGCATCACTAAGGAGAGAGAAGAACAAAGAAAGAAACATCAGGAATACTCTGGCAAACAGGAGCCAGAAATAATAAGGACTAAGAAAGAAAATATTGTTTTTCTGTACAATTCTGTGAAAAAAAATGTCATCTTTTTGTATTGTTCTTACAAGAACAGTGAGTTGAAGAGCTCCTTCTTCTGACATCACTGAAATCTGATTCACAGAGACATCTAAGCTGCCCAGGAAAAAACTAGTCCTTTGACAACTAAGAACCACCTCGATGGACTATTAAATTACTCCTCAGAAGTCTGGGCTAGGCTTTCAAATTGTTTAACACCTACTATTTTCTGTTCTGGCAGCTGAATTAGTGGTCAGGAGAGCAAGCTGGTCATTTTTCCAGATTTTTTTTAACCTGGTCAGAAGACCGTAAGGTCAATGCTTTTTAAAACTTAGTCACATTTCAGCATGACTAAAGATTAGAAAGGTTCTTTAAAAAAAAATCTGCTCCCAGCAGCTTGCTCTGTGCAATTTATGTATCTTGGCCTGTGAGCACATTAATAGCTGAATCTGAACATGAAAAGCAGGTTCCTATTTTGCCGTGGCACCAAGAGGCAGTGCTCTGCCTCCCACAGCACTCCTTCATTCCCTGATTTCTGTGCTCATCCAGGAGCAGCAGATGTGGCCAATGCACAGCTAGAGAAAAGGGAAATGGCAAGAGCTTCCTTGATGTTTCAGTGAGATTATTTACTCTAAAAGGCATGCTTCCTGAAACAGACTTCTGATCACGTCAAGCACCACAGAGGGTTTCGTACACTAAAAGAATTTCAGAAAAAAGCAAGCCAACAAACAGGGAATCTGCCCCAGACAGGTGACTTGATTGCTGTTATTCTGCAGCCCAACGGGATTGCTGAGCAAGAGAAAAGATAAAGGAGCCCTTTGTAGATACTTGCAATGACACAGCACACGTGTACGTACACCATGTAACACCTTTCACTTCTTTATCCTTTGCTGCTGAGGTTTAGTTTTGAAGGAATTATCTCACTTTATAACGCAAAGGATTGCCAGAGGTTTAAGTAAGGCTTTCAGGTAGCTATAACTCCCTTTAAAAATAGCATTGTAACACGTAAAGAAAATGAAAATTCACAGGAGTCCCACTCTCTCGATGAATCATTTAATTTTGCCATGAAAATTTAGGTATTGTATTGGGACAGCAGCGTGATGTGTTGTATGAAGTTGTGAACTGCCAAGAAAACATCCTGACAGCAAGCATAAAGGGCTGAGTTCTTCAGCGCTCAGATGTTTCACCACCTCTCCAGCCAGCCAGATCCTGCAGAGCCACCTTCTGCTCACCACCAGGGAGGCAGAAGGTGAGGAACAGGGACAGCCACCCACAGCATCCAGACGCTGCCGTACTCTAGGGCTCCTGGAATCACCCTTGTGCAGACACAAAGTCACCCTCCTTTTAAATACCACTTTCTGAGACTAGAATATGCATTCTGCAAGAAAACTGAACGGGAAGATGGCAATGCCTTGCACACGGTGTCCATCGGGCAGAGGGGGATAAGACACACTCCTGATGTAGAGGACACAAGAGCTTTGGAGTTTTGTTTCCAGGTTGCAAGGAAAGAAGAGTGTCCATCGCCACCTGCTGTCTATCCCTGCAAATTCAGGGAGGGGGTGTGGGATGGGAATCGAGTGGCTGCCCTGGGAGTCTCTCCTCCTCTTTCTGGCTATTTTCTAGCACTGTCTGCCCCGCTATCCTCCAACCTGATTGCTGTTTCTGCACTTAAAAGGCCTCAGAGGTTCTTCCAGCCAGGAACAGAGGTCCTGGGCCGGTTCCTTCTTGGGAATGTGGTGTTAGGGTCGGCTCCAGTTTCTATGGAAAGACAGCATTGGTGGGACAGAGAGGAGATGGGGTTGAGACAGGTATCTGCTGCAGAGTCTTGTTTACAGCAGGACAGGAGGTTACCTGAGGTTTTAAGGGGACTGTAAGAGTATTGCGTCTCCTATGGGAGAAAAAACTCCCAGGGGGTTTTAAAGGTTATTTAGGAGTTGAACTGGAGATGAATCAGTTTCTTGGCTGTGCTGGAACAGTTGAGATGCCATTGAGACTGGTTATGAAGGTATCACCTATTTTGATCTCTCATCTGTAAATTTTTATAGTTCTTCATAACTGCTTTTTCTGGGAAACGAAGTTGCTTGGGACAAAGGAACTGCAATATACAATTTTCTTCACTTGCCTTGGGTGTGCTGCTCTTGCCAGCACAAATCACGGACTTGTAGCAGACAAGGAGAGTAAATGTGGTAAGTTACCAACAATGAAGTTGTGCCTGCCTGCAGTCTGTACTTTCCCTTTCTACTAAAGAATCTATTTGTGTATTTGACTCAAGCCCCTACTGTTTGAACACATGAGAACAAGGCTCAACCTTACATTTCTGGTTCTAATTAATAAAGCTACAGTAGGGAGATCCTTGATTTTTAGGGGAGGAAACAAATACTTCAATTTCTAATCTTCTTTTCTGTGTTACCACTCAGCCTACTCAGAAAAGTTATATAAGGTTCAAACATTTTAATTCAATTTTGAAGAACGCATTCAACAGCACTTAAAAAAGTGATACCATTAGCTATTCATTTTATCCAATACATTTCTTATTAACAATAATCTATCATAGTGCATAATGATTATTAAAATATAAGGAATAGGAGCTTTAGAATAAATGAACTGGCACACTTGACTAACCTTGAAACCTGCTTTATAGATTAAAAATGCTTTTTTGCCACGAACACTTCAGTCACTTCATTCTTCTTATATTCTTTGTATCTGAATTGTATTTCCAACTTTCCCCTCATACACTTGATTCTATTCAAACAAGCCAAATAATTCTGAAAGCATTGAACATATACCTGATCGCTGACTTTTCCTACTTTCAGATCATCAACAATGGGCTTGTACTCAAAGCTGTACCAGTGAACATATAAAATCTACAGTCATGTAGCCATTGAGAAATAATTTTAATTTTTTATCTAAAGAAATTTAGTAGTCATTTACTGACCCCAAACTTAATGTTGACCTCTTAAGTTTAAAACAAAATTATTTAGAGTGATTAAAGTATTACAGGCATAGAATATTGTTCTCAGTAACTGCAGCATAGTGTGAATTGTGACAACAGCCTAGAATGAAAAACTTCTAACCAACAAAGACTGGGTTTCTATTGGAAAAAAAAAACCCTAAGAAACTAGGAAACAATTTGCAAAATATTACCAAAAGCTTATAATTTACAGGGCACAGGAGAGAGATATTTAAATGAAGATACAATAGATAGGACGTAACAACTTACAGCACAGTGGTAAAGAAAAGAAAGGGGAGAAGAACTGAAAATAGACATGCCTGTATGATTTGCATGCACACAGAACTGAATGGTAAGCAACCAAAATTACATGAAAAATCAGCATTAAAAAAAAATATATGTGAAACAGGTTAACAAGCCAAATCCATTTAAAGCCACTTTAAGTCCATACAGAAATGAAAATGAATAAACTAAAAATCAATAATAATATGAAGATTAGAAATAATAGGCCATGTATAGAACACTGGGGTTTTTTGGGTTTTAAAAAATCCCTTTAACATCCAGGGCAAATGACACACATCACAGTGCTGCAGGTGGCTGCAAAGCAATTTCTTTCTATAAGGAAGGCTTTCAAATTTGTAAATTTATCTCATGGGGAAAACCAAACAGTTTTATCAGAGGTGAACCTTTGTCATTCTGAACCTGTACAGAACGTTCTGGTGTTTGGTAACCTGTGCACAGATTTGCAGTTCACAAGCAGGGACGGTGTGTTTGTTAGGAGACAATTGTTATACTACCTGCAAACAGATAGAGGACTAAAATTCCTTCCTACATATAGCTGAAACCATCGTGTTTGCAGAGGAAAAAGGCCTTGGGAATTTTATCCCAATATACTACTCAGCTCCATAAATGAGTTTATTCTTGCAAAAGCAATTTGCTTTCCTTACAAAGCAGGGGAATAGCTTGAAGCAATAGATGTAGGTAGCCAGAGTTGTCATTTTTTCTCATTGTTGCTCTTTCAGCTGCTCTGGGTACTCCTTACACACTGGTACACATCAGAGTTTCACCAGAGAAATTCATAAACCATGAAGTGTGCAAGACAACAACCTTATCCTGCCCCCTCTCTTCCATAGAGCAGCAGCATACTGGGGTCCAGTATGAAAGGCACTGAGTAGAACTCAGGGCCTTTGGCCATTACAACACGGTGAGTTTGACAAGAAAAGGGGAAATAAAATCATAGGAGGAAGGGTCAGGTTCATATTTAAAAGCTATGGCTCTTCATGTATTCTTATCCTAGAGAATAAAACGATTCCTTTATGCTCAGAAATTCACATTCTGCCCTGGAAATAATTTCCCCTTTTATTTTAAGCTAAGACCCAGCTTATTTGCAAGTCCATGTAGGCAGCTGATTCCTGGCACTACATGGCCAAACAATGACTAATTGTTACTGACTTCCCAGATGGTCATTCTAATAACTGGAGAAGGGCAACCAACCTAGCAATCAGGTTTCATTTCGTTGAAGACAGCACAACAGCTGTCTTTTTCTTTCCTACACACTCAAGCAGAGCTTTCTGTTGTTCCAGTACTCTCTTGAGCATGCAGCAAATAGAGCTCCAATGAGCTGGAAAGTCCTGCTTTAGCTGATGGTTTACCAAGCTCTCACCCTCTTCTCCAATTCCACATTACTCTGCATTTCTGCCCACTACACTTGCCCACTAACTTTTGGTGGGGAAAGTGGTTTAAACACACATGCTACCTCCAGCCTATTCAAAGTCTTTGAGTTCAAAGGTGAGCATCTTATGAGAGAGTATCCAAAAATCACATAGAAAGCAGGAAGAGTCTCTGCAAAGAGCAGAGCACTCAGTTCAGCTTGTTCTCACCCAGCTCAGGATGAGCTGGTTAGTTCCCCCACATGACAGTAGCCAGCTAGCACGAGGCCTTGGTAAAACAGCTAAGTGGTATCTCAGTGTGTAACTAGTAATAAAGTCAAGATTCCAATTTCATAAGCCTCACAAAAAGTTGGGATACCTGTGTGGGCATAAGAGTGTTTTTAGCTAAGCACGAGTTGCAGTGGATTCTTCTAAGCTACATCCATCAGGGGCAGAAGAACTCCAAACCTAACCCAATCAGCTGTCCTGCATCCCAGTACATTTACCGGGACCAGAAAGGCATTGAGCTTGTCCCTGCAGCTCCTGTTATCATTCTCTAAGAGCAGCCTAGATAGCTCAAATGGATAGGCTTTTCTCAAAGAATATTACAGCAATGGAAAACAAGACAGATCAGAGCTTTGCCTGGTACAAACTGTTCTGGTCTAAAGGCCAAGTCAGTCAGTGGAACCTTTAGGTCAGAGACAGACTGGCACATGCTCTGATATAAACACTGAACACTGGGACGATGCTCCTCTGAACCGCTTTGGCCACAGCAGAATTAAAACTCTTTCAACTGTATGTTTGCACTTAAGCAGAAAATCATTTATATCCTAAATGTATCTTCTGAATGTGTTATGGTCCCTGAACTTCCTGACTGAATACAGTTCAGTAAAGAGCAAATCTCACAAAGTAATCAGCTACTGAGTCTAACATTATCTCAGGTGAGAAATCCGATTTCCACTGTGGAGTTTTAATTTGTCACATTTCCTTCCTTGGCTTTCCAGTCTAGCCTTTTAGACAATGTATTGTGGTCCCATATCAGCCCAGAAGCAGCAGGTTTAATAGACCAGATGCATAGCAGGAGACACAAGATACACACCTCAGAACCAAGGGAAGAGGAGATATTCACAGGTACAGCTCAAGGAAGGCTTGCCAGTGACCCCAATCATCGTCACATTGCACGACTGAAAAGGCAGTTTGTAGCAGTGCTGGCAACAAAAGCCCTTGCTGGCTCGCTTCCTCCCGTGGCTAGGATTTGGATTACCCTGCAGAGTTCCTCTACTAATCACATAATGCAGCTCTACCACAGGAAACCATCCCCATAACAGGTCTCATGTGACCTACCCTACATTAGCCATTTGCAGAACAATTACAATGGTAAATGCTACAAATAGCTAATCCCAGCACACAGTTTTCTCTGTTTCTTTTCCTCCCTAAAAATATCAGACCAGCAAAGTCAAGACTTGTAACACAACAAAATTCCATGTTCCAAAATTCCTCACAGTTTTTAACTGCAATTGTGTCAGAAATATGAAAATGGCATCACAAATTGTTTCGGAAACCCTGCCATTGGAAAATATTATCTAAATACCCAGAGATTAATTTATAAATAACATAAAAAGTTGCCTGCGTGTCTGAACAGGCATTAATTACATTTTTGAAGTAAGTTGCAACCATTTTTTGGGGGCTGGTAAATCACTTTTCAGCTAGACACAATCTCTCTGAATGTGCCATATCAGATGGTCTGAATGATTAATTTTCAGCAGGTCTTTATTAGCTGCACAGCTTTTATACATATTACTTTTTCATATACAGCATTTCCTATGAAACCACATAGGTACATAAGGCTTGCTTACCAGAACTGACATCCTACAGTATCTAAAACTTTGGGATTCAGAAATCATTCCACGCTTTTCCAGCAGATATCCAGAATTACAAATAGCTTTAGTATGACTTGGTGACTCCCAGTTCAGCTAAAAAATACTCACTAATTGGTGCTTTCCTTTCCAATTGGCATTGTTACACCAATACCATTGATGCTGAAGTTTCTGAATTTGGGTTTGAAGAGGGTTTCAGTCCTCTGGACCCGAGGTGGGGAAGAGAACAGAACCTGAGGGTATATGGATTTTCATCACGGCTAGAACTGAATGTGAAATCTTCAACTTAGAATATGAACCTCCACAAACTGGGCTAAGACTTTCAACTATTAGTATGGGAATGCAAAGATTCAGCACCTTTATAGAAAGGGCACTTAACACACTGTACTAAATAGCTGTGTTAAGGGAGACTGTTAATGCCCAATAAATATTTATTTCTTCAAAAATGTCTCCAAGTAGGAGCCTAACACAAGCCAAACATCTGAATCTGAATATGAACATAACCTAATAAAGTGTTTTTATTTTTAAATTATACATTGCATTCAGGATTTTAGAATACATCAAAAATTCTCTTTGTTAGCTTGGATTAATATTTTAAAGCTGGAAGTATGACAAGGAGACAAAAGGAGTATTGTAGCAGATTAAACTAAAAACACCCTTGCCACATTAAAATAGCTTTTAGAAATAAAGGGACAGCTGTTCACAGGATGAAAAGGAGTTGGAATAAATGAAACAACTACATGATGTCTTGATAGCCTGATGTATACACTCCAATGCCACAGATCTCTCTTTGTACAATATTTATATTTGTTTCTCAGTCAGATTAACTGTGTTCTTATTATTCATTTGCATTTATGACTCAGAACAGTTCTCAGACCCCCTCCATATCCAAGTTTTGCCTCTAAGCCTGATAGAAGAAAAACAACACCTGGGCCCTGCAAAAGAACAGAGTGTTCTTGCAGAATACACACTAATGAGAGGTCAGGATGCTTTCTTTTTTTTTTTTTCTTTGAAATAGTCCAAGCACTGGTATATTTTCTAATTTTACTTCCACAACAAAAGTAAAGCTGAGATTTTCTGCAAGCTCCTCAGGATAAGTAAAATAGTAAGCATCCTACCCTGCGACTGTATCTGATTGCCCAAGGGAATTCTATAAACACCAGCACTCAAGCTAAGGATAGCTCACAGCACAGAGGCCACAACTCTATTAAAAGCTAGCACCCAGACACATGTGACTGCAAGCCAGAGAGGAGAATTAACATATTTTCTGAGATGTGGTTAGGTCAAACACGAACCACAAGTTTTCCCAGTTGGTTAGACAACTGGTTTGATTTTAGGACTAGCAGTTCATCCATGCAGCTTCATCAAAATAGGGATGTATGCTCTAAATCCTATGTGTGTCATTTGTGGGTGAGGCACAGAACAGGTTTATTGTCAACAGGGAGAAAACCTGAGAAGACTTTGGCTGCTTCCCCCAGCTCAATCTGAACAGGGAAGATGCCTTCTTAAAGATGTCCTGTGACTCACCAGAACCTACAAATGGCCTTGACATGCATCATACAAACCATTCCACAAGCAGCCACTGGGGATGCACACCAGGCATTGGCTTAGTTTTGTGATCATTGCATCTCAGTCATGGAGTATTTTGCCCCAGCAGTCCTAACATACCACACAGCTGGCAGCATCGCCGCGACAGCACCACCTCCTCGGCACATGGAATGACTGTTCCTGTAGTGCAGCTCTAGGTCAATGCTCACCAGCCGTGACATGCTATGGGCACCTTTCTGTGCCAGGCTGTTGAGTTACCACAGGTTCCTGTTACCCTCACACAGGGTGGTGTGGAGAGCTCCACAAACGCAGTCACAACTTAAGAAGGTGAGGCTGTGCAGCCAAGGACTGCAAACACCACAGGATCTCAGTCACCATCCCTTGATCACCTATGCAGTAAGCTGGTTGTACCCTCTCCCAGTGCTGGGGTGCCTGGGAGGGTGTCTGCACTGCCTCTGTGCATACTCTACACTACAGCTGAGACAGAACATTTTGAAGAGAATAAAAGTATGACATTAATAATTTTAACATTTGAAAAAAGTTATTCCATGTCTAGCTGTACAATAAAACAAGACATTTTTTAAAATACTTCAGGCTTTTATCTATTCCCAAGGATCCATATTTTATTCAGGCAGTACAGGTGTATTGGCCCACATCCTCTAATTCACAGTAAAAGGGATTCTATTCTGTCTCTGCTAACTAACATCTCATCAGTTTACCCTTCAGAAACATGCCGTTTTGTCTGCTTGCAAAATTTCTAGTTAGAATATTGATCCATGCAGGCAGTGTTTTGCTCTGAACTTATTCATTAGAAAAGGATTAAAGTGGGCAACAGAAAAAAACCCGCAACACTTTGGAGTATATAAGCAGTGTGTTAGAAATTAAGTACCACGAAAGTGAGTCATAGTGTAGAGCAGATCGATGGTAAAATTCAAATGAATGCACTTGCAGCTAACAAGTGATCCAGAGATGCTGATTCTCACTGCAGGGCAAGTGCTGTGTTATAAAGAAAACAAAACAAAAATGAATCTATCATACTGTTTTTCACTTGAAGCAGAGTGTGAATACTTGATAAGAAAAATGGATAAAGTTGGAAAATAAGATTAATGTAAAACAATTTTGTTTTGCTTTTTGTCCTCCTGCTCACACTGAAGCAATGCTTTACAAATTATTAGCCCAATATAAAACAAGAAAAGTTTCAAGACAAATCTCTAGAGAATTCTTGGAGGCAGAATGGAAAAGAAAAACCTGACCTGATTTCCTGCCTCGTGCCTTGCTGGCCCAGCTCTGCCTTCATCTATCCCACCTCAGACAGTTCCTAGCAGGAGCTGCACATTATTGCCTCCATGATTACGAAACATGCCTGTATGCTAAAAGGAGCCCCTTATGTTATCACTTCCTGAAGGGCCTTAACCCGAAGAACAGATCAGGACATACATTCACACACAGGCAGGGGTTGCTCCCAGGAGCCCCACCTCAATCACAAAGGAAAACATGCAGAACAATCTTTTCATCCCGTGTTCCACATCCAGACAAGCAGACTCCCAAACCGTGATGTTCCATGTAAAACAAACAGACCCTCATTTATTATTTGCAGGCAGAAGAGTCGGTGAGTATTACACAGAATCACACACACAATGGCTGAGGTCGGAAGGCACCTCTGGACATCACCTAAGGCTCACTCCCCACTTGAGCGAGGGCAGCTAGGGCAGATTGCCCAGGACCACCTCCAGTCAGGGATTGAGTATCTCCAAGCACAGGGACTCTGGAATCTCTCTGGGCAACCCATGCCAGTGTTTGACCTGGGAGTCTCAGCGGTTGACAATGGGCCACATCAGGTCTGTGCCAAACCGCTCTTGGTCTACAGCTCAGAAGGACCTTTTGAGCAATCCTCTGGCATACTGCTAAGCTTGGACTATCCCCAAGTTAGCTGGCACAGGTGAGCAGCCTTAAGGCGGGTTTAAATTACACCATGGGATAAAGAGGCTCCAGCTTTCCCAAGGCCTGGGAGTCACAAAGGCGCTTTAGAGCTGCTCAGGTTTTTTTAATATAGTTTTTATACTGCCTCCACTGCAGGTGAGGGCTGACTCCAGTATTGGATACACTGTTGAACAACTTGGATGCATCTTATGAACACTGATATTAATGTTTGGAACTATTTTTGCTCAAAATCTCTTAGCGAGTGTGTGCCAACATGAGAACTATTAAATAACTGGCTAAAGCCTCCTGTTTACTTCAGAAATTGCTTCATGGCAGACACTGACTGAGAGCTTGTAACTTTTTCAGAAAAAGTATGTGAGTTACTGTATGTTTTAAGGCAAAAAAATTCTACATTAGCATAGTATGATGTGTGAATAGTCTTTTCCCCACCATTTCACTGTCAGTCATGCCATGTAGTTTGGGGACTAATTTGGTCCTGGCTGATAGCCTAATGACACACACATTATACCATGCCTGGCACATGAATCTCACTGATTCAGTGTTTGAGCGAGGAACACATGATAAACATGTCAGGTTCCTGGACATATTTTCTAAACAGGATTGACAGAGTTATTCTTTGTTATTTCCAGATTAAGCTCTTGTTCTTCATCTATATTAGAAACAAACAGCAGAGACAAAAAAGAATCCAAGACTTTTCTGACTCTGCTTTCTTCCATTGAATGATGATAATGCATTCCTTCCTTTAGGGTCTTATTCTACCTTGATGGTTTCCAGTAATGTTTCATGTCGCTTCTGGAGCTGTCTGAAAATTACTCAAAAGGACTTTTATAAAACTTGGAAGAGGCTGAGGTATTTCTAAGTGTAATTTAGCAAAAATGTAGCAAAAATGAATTTGACTTGACTGTCTTCTGGGCAATTACACAAAGCAGCTAATATGTAAATACAGCTTCATAAGTTATTTGCGATTCTGTACTATACATATGAAGTGAAAATAAATGCTGTTATAAAATACAGGATGCAGGCTTACAGTCAGGATGGGGATCATTTTGATTGCCCATGTTTCAGTTCACAAAGCCAAAAATTATTCCCAAATCATGTCCATACTTCTTCATTTTATTTGCATGTGCTTCACTGCAACATAATGAAGAATCTGTAACCTCTCAATATTTTGGAAGCTGCATGAAGTCATGAACTAATTCTGGGTCATCACACCTAATCCCACTCAGTAGCCATACTACAGCATCTCATTGAGACCTGTGTTTCATTGCTTTGAAAAAATGCTTTACTACTAACCAGAACTTTTCTAGAGCCAGTTGTCTTTTTTTCTGTCAAAGCTGAAGAATAATTTTTTCCACCAAAATTCTTTTCTTGATGCATTCTGCTTTAGGTTTTTTTTTCTCCCATAGGCAGATATTTTCTTATTTAATGCATAGTGTATGATGTAGGTTATAGATCATTTCTACAACTATACATAACATAATAAACAGTTTATGTGCAAACATTAGTGCAAAACAAAATGCTGTGTGGAAGCATCTCCAAAATTCACATGGTTCAAAAGTCTGGGGACACATTATAAACGCTCTGTTGGCCATTATTGAACTCCATTCATTTCCTTTCAGGCAGAATACCTTAATTATAGTCATTGAGCAAGAGACACTTAAGTGAGAAGGAGGATAAGAAACTAAATGAGCATGCTTGATTAGTACATGCACTATAACATATAAGAAACAACAATTTAGATAAAGCTGAAGGGAAACCGTAACAATGCTATTACACAATATTTGTGTCCCCTGATTTTCTGCATGACTGGGATTGTCCTGGAACACTACATTCCGATTATCCCCAATTTTTAATGGTTAATTTACTTATGAAGGGGCACAAACAAACCCCAGCATAAACCAACAGTTTTTACATAAGACCACAGTTTCTCCATATAAACAATCTATGCTCATATGCATCTTTAAAGCTGAGTAGAACATAGCAAATACATTAAAGAAAATCTAACTGAAGTTCAGATTTCCTCTGGGCATCATGATGTAAACACACTTGTTCTGCATCACAAATAATACATTCGATCAATGTTCAGCCTTTGAAAAATCTTGAACACAGTTTCTTTCAGAATGATCAGAGGCAATCACACTGTGGGTTGCTGCTTAAAAGCTTTTACAAGTGTGTTCACACTAGGTTTCATGTGGCTTGAATACCTCCTATGGTTTCCTTCAAAATGTAGCGATGTTGCTAGATACGTCCCACAGATGTTTTGGTAACTCTGAAGCTGGTTATCCACAGAGAACAGGTCAGCTTCACGGACTGAGGCTACAATGCCACTTAGCAAGAACATTTTTAGGTATTAAACAGCAGCACTAGGGTAAGCAATTACAAAAGAAAAGCCAACATCTAATAAAAGAAATCTAGAGATTTAGATGTATAGATTGAAAAATACAGATCCAAGGAGTATGCTGACAGCACAGTAAAATCTGCAAATTATCAATCTCCTGATCATGGCAATATCCTGTGAGCTGTGCACACATTAGAGACTCTTACTGTCCTCCACCACAGGAAGATCACAGTTTTCTCCCAAATGTGTTTGATTTCTTTGGACACACACTGAATCTGATGCCCTAGTTCTTTTTCCATAGCATAAGGGGTTACAAATACCGATGTCATGCTTCTACAGCTAGCCTTGAATCTAACTGTGAAGTATCTTCTGGTTCAAGACACTAACTTCCAAATACTCCTTTGGAGACCAAACATGCTGGCTTTTGAAGAATGCACAGCTTAAGCCTGCATTTATTAGAAAAACTGGCCGCTCCTCCTGCAGCCTGCTCCTGAGATTCGCCAAACTAACTTGACTTCGAATAAGCACGATCAGCAGTCACTCACTTTATGCTGATATAAAAGCAGAATTTAGGTGTGATATTGCTGCAGTTGGCTCCTGCTGTACTGCATAAAAATTATTGATCAATCTGCAGAACACTTGGAGAGCCAAACTGAAGAACTGAACAGGAAAGGCCCACAGAAAGCACATTTCCACAGATATTTTAAAAGTGCACAGAAAGATGAACTAATTTTTGTATAATATTAGCCAGTTATTTAAGTAACATTTAGATTTTAAAAATATAGAACTCTATGGTACAGAGAAACTTATTTATAAAAGGAGTGTGTTCCTGGAAGAGAGTTGTCCCCAAAATTGCTGTTAATTCAGCTATAAAAATTTTTTCTCTTTGAAGGGTAATAGCTGTCACAATGCTGGTCCTTTTTGGACTTAACCATTAAAAAAAGAAGGAAGAGTCTTTATAAAATGGAAATGTCAAACCCAAAACCTTGACCATAAATGGCAGCAACACTAAGTACTCCCCAGAAGTTAGGTTGGCTTGTTTTGTTCATATAACCAGATGCCGTGGGGACAATTACAGAGTCCATAACCCAAAGATGTGGTTATACAGAAAGATGGTATTTCATTCATTCTGTCTAAAACCAACTTCATCAGTTATCCTAAGCATTCACCCATCACAGAAGTGGCAGTCACCTCCACAACAGAGCAAATGCTCCACATTATAAAACAATTAATAACTTTTTTTACACAAGGAAACTTTTGCTGAATGTAATTAACCCAGGCTGGAAGTTTGCCAGCACACTGGGTTAATAACAGCTTCTCTTAGAAAAAACAACTTCCATGAGAATTTTAATGACTAGAGGCAGCCAGGGCTTTTGTTTTATACTTTGCATCCTAAAGCTGGCACTGCCAGCCACTCCATGTCTTCTGTAATGGCATTATGACTCTTAGAAGCACTGACAGGAGACTAAACTCTGCGTCCTACTCAAAGACATATAACAAAAGTTATAGTTACAGCTCCCTGGTTAAACACAGAGCCACAAGGTCCCAAAGGTATTTTTACACCCTTACTGCCATATGTTGGCATTCATTTCAGCTGTTACTTAGAAGGATACACTGCTTCTAGAAATACCAGAACTGTCTTTATATACCACAAAGCCAAACCTTAACAAAGACTAGTTAAAAGCAGTTTCTTTCACAAGAACATAATCACCACAGCACAGAGTCTTAGTGACCTTTCCAGTACTGCACTGCCCAGCATGTAGAAAAGGCAGCTCCAGCTACCCATGAACCTAATATGACTATATTTACCAAAGTAATTCATAAGAGTATAATAAATGCTGCAACCATGTGGCACTGTATGCCTGTAATGTCCCTGTTACACTGTGAATTGCAACATAAAACTTATGTATATACCAGTTTCTGTAATAACTACCACAAATACTCAGTCCTTGCTTGAATAAACCTCCTCATGTACTGCAGTCCATTGTCTTAAAAAACTTAAACTCACTTATATTTATTGGTTAAGTCATAGATAATCCAGCACCAAGCCCAGCAATTCCTGGTTTCAGCCAATAAAATACTTGCCTAAAAGAACCTCTTCTTTTCTTGCTTCTGTCTATAATGGCCTCGTGGTCATTTTTTACTCTGACTCATTTTTGGCTCTGCCTGTCAGCCTTGAGAACCTCCTAAAACTTGACTCTTTCTTGACTTCCTTACTATCTGACTATCCTTCTACCAAGGGATAGGGTAAAGGGTGTCTACCCCCATTCCCTTTTGGTAGTGCAATGGAGAACTCTGCACAAAGGAAAATGACTGCAAAGCACGTGAATGTACTTGATTCCTTTCGTGTTCAAGGTACAGTTAGAATAATGAAGAGCAAGGAAAGACTCCCTCCCTATTTTAATAGAATATAAAATGAGCAAGTAATAAAATAACAGTTCAAAGAGAAGGCTTACAAAGAAACTGCTGCTCATGTATCATCCCTTTGTGGGTGCTCTCAGTGTGCCCACGATGCACTCTGTGCTGCAAGTGATAAATGGCCTCAACCTGACCTCTCCTAGGAGCTGGCTGCAATGGCACCTCCAAACGCCACTGTAAGAAAACGTCTGCTTAATTTTTCCTCTCATGCATGCCATTTATGGAGTAAGACAATTTTTCTTCTTCAGAGGAGCCTCCCTGCAGTGCTTAACAATTTTGCTACAAAACAGGAAAGAGAAGAGAATGAACCTCACTGGCATCCCCATTCCTTTTATTTTTGTGTTTCAAGCCATAGCCCCCCAAAGAGGTAAACACCTACTATCTAACTTTGGAAAACACCAAAGCTATGGAGCTTCGTGAGTAGGACCTAGATCTTCCTAATTCAGTGGTCCACAAATTTCTTTTGGAGGTGTGTCTTTCTTGCTTCTCCCATGAGCAGAAGCTCACAGCTTCTGTTTTCTCCTTCTGTTCTGACAGCCCTGCTGCTGTCACAGCTCTCTTGGGCCATTTCTCATCCCATCCCCACCAATGTCTCCTTAAACTGTCTCATCCCTTGCCTATTGCTGCTTCACCTTCAAAGAACTTATCTTGAACTGATATTCAGCATGGGCTCACCCAGTGATTGTCACACACCTCAAAATGAATGCCACTCTCATTTGAACCTCTTTCTCTCAAAGTCTTCCTTACCTTTCTTCAGCAATTAGGACAAGTTAGGTAAGATCTGGATCTTTGGACTGTTTTGTTTAATGGAGTTCCAGCAAATCCTTGTGCAAAGAAAACAAGCTTGACACATTTTAAAGGTAATGGTGAGATATGAAAAGCTAAAATATTTAAAAAATATTTTTAAAAAGAAATAATGAGATATGATTTAAGTTTTCTGAAGCGTTTATCCCTTCTCATCCCACACAACACATCACATTGCAGATTCTTCCATGAATTAGATACTGTCCTTACTTTAAGGTGAGAAGCATGTGCTCTACCTGACTATATGGCTTTTGTTCTGTGGAGAAGATTGTGAAACTTCATGTTCCTAACTCCTAATTTCATTTAAATAGGGGGCAAAAATTCTGCAGAAGAAAAGCCTAAGGCCTTGATACTATGAGCAGGTCACATTCCTGGTGCAGACTCCTATGAAAGTCTGAAGATCAGAGTAAAAGTTTATCGATGCTCATTTTTTTAGCCAGGAGTTTCTCAGAACAGTCAGTATTCAATATTTTACATCTTCTCCCCTCCAAATTTACACTTAGGCTGAAGGAGTGCTTTAAATAAATTATTTATGTGTGTAATGTCAGAACCACCTGCTCAGTGGAAGGGAATAGAAAATAAAAAATATTGAGATGTTGAGCCTTAAACACATCATTATTTCTTGTTGGCTTCTTTTATGTCTTAAGATTTGTTCTCTAGGATACCCACAGGCTGTAACCTCTTTGTATAATATACTACTTCTTTCTTCTACTTTCAGAATTTTTTCAATTGATTTGGGAGAAAAGCAATTTTTAATGATTTTTTTCTTTGCCCTAAAGATTATCTTCTTTGTTTCTATCTTCAATTAAACATTCTCAAGACCCAAACTCTCTCTTTTATGTGCTTATTTCCCTGATATTTACTTCCTTGTTCATATCCCATGGAAATTAAGCTTAGTTAAAGAATTTCTAATTTCTCCTTCAGCCATCAAGCCATAGAAATTAAAAAACAATAAATATCTTTTTCTCCACCATTAATAAATAGCCTTTAGAAACAGTTTCCTTCCTGTCTTTGAAAAAAGCACATTTGGCAGTACCCATCTAATGAAATCTTGCTATTAGTGGTTACAGTCTAAACATTAGAAAAGCCTCACTTATCACATACAACATAAAATAAATATCAACAGTCTGCATGTAGCTGAAAAATACCAAAGACAGAGCTGGCTCGAGGCTGCAATTAAACCCACCATACATTACTCACAGCAGATCGGATTCTTTGTGTTGAATAGGAGAAAAAATAAATAAGTGAGATTGAGAAGGGAGCTAGACAGCCACCAGATAAACCCCTTCTTGTCTGGGCACAGACCTAGCAATTGTGTCAGTGTTATCAAGCCAGATAACATCTTCACCACTTGTGTTCATTCCAGCTTTGTTTTTTCCCCCCTCTCCTTTTTTTCTGGGGTGGGTGATGGACAGACACTCTTGAGTTTCTCAAAGTTCCCCTTTGCTTTCCTACTCGCTCTCAACAGCGAGCACATCCTCCTGCTCAGTGACAAAAGCACAGGTACGTCAGAAAGTTGTTTCGCATCACAGAGGGCAAAGCTCAGGAAAAAAAGAGCCATTGCTGATAATATTTCACAGGTCAGAGCTACCACATCAAAATTTTAAATGCCTCTGAATTAGGAAAACACGTTTAACTTTCAACAGAAAGCTGGACAGTTTTAAAACCCTAAAGATTTGGAACTAGGGCAAAATAACCTCCCTAATTGCAAATGCTTAATACTAAACACAGAGACCTGCATTAAGTGTTAGCAAGATGAGGATCTAATGCTCTCAGTTGATTGTACAAGCACAATAAAGAACACAGTGACACCAGAATTACTGTCACTGATTAGGGATGAACTATAACCCGCTGAACCCATGTTTCTGCTTTGGCATTTATGCTTGCTAAGGTTGTTTCTATCTTTCTTTAAAAGAAATTATAACAAAGAACTTAAAATGCTTGAATACCCATAATTTTCTAGAGAGAACCTATAACATAATAAAAGATATAATGGGCGAGCTGAATAGGTAAAAGAGAAAAAATAAATTGGTCTAGCAACATTTAAATGATGGCAAATGTAAGTTTAATATAAAACCATATTAGAACAATTGAGAATCATGAGAGGCTGATTTATTATTTATATAGCACACTAAAAGTTATCTGTAAAGGAAATTGTGTAATATGCAGTAAATTAGACAAAGCTGCACTATAAATTGGGATTAAATCTTAAACTGTTTTTAATATTTAATATGTTATCATGACTCACATTTTCAATAACGGTTGTTCAAAGTTCAGGAAGAAGCTTGAAAGCAGACAGAGGAGGATCAGTTGCAAAACCTTGCCTCTTCATGACACAAATTAAATCAGATCATCTCTTAATTGCCAAAAGCAGACAAAACTAGCAGATGTCCTTCGCTGAGGACCTGGTCCAAACTCACCAAAGAGACTGCAAAAACTCCCATCAAACTCAATAGAGTTGAGATCACAGTAACTACAAGTTACATAACTATTGAGGCTAGATAAATTATATTACACAGGAATAAAAGAATTACAAGTTCATTTGGTTTATTTTTAATGATTACCCCAGTGGAACACTGGCAAAATTCATCCTTTGATGGGATCAAAAATGGTATATTTAAAAAAAAAATAATTATCCCAGAGGAGCATTTGGAATTAGGCTGCCTGACTGGAACAAAGTCAGAGCTGAGGTTCAAGTGCCCATTTGGATTTCAAGCAACACACTTCTGGAGGCAGTAGCTGGGCATGAAGCGACATGACTGTATTTTTTGGTAATGTTGTAAGGTACATGAAGAAGAGTTTTTGTATACAGCAGAAAGCAGTTCCTAAGTAAAACTAGTTAATTTATCAGTTTTTAGTTATGGTAATATGGAAAGCTTTTTATCTGCATGACTTAGTCCTGCCTTGGACATTTATTATTTGCATTTCTGTGGAAAAACAATTGTCTCACAGCCTATGGCCTTAACACACCGTGCAAAGAAAATAAATCAAAGTCCTTGACCAGAAAGTTTTATAACTGAAGATGTCAAACAACAGACAAACAAAACCAGGGACAGTTCAAGGAAACTCTGACACAGCTTTGGTCAGCAATTTAGTCAGTGGTCTCAGCACATTGGCAGCCCAACTCCTGTCAGGAGAGCTTTAAAGAAGAAAATGTTTTGTTTCTTTAAGGGTTATAGAGAGTATCAAGGGCAACATGGAAAAGGCACCAAAATACTACAAATAGTCTCCAAGGGCAGTTGTCAGGTTTGGCAGAGAAGTTAAGCTACTACCACTACCTAAAAGATGACAGGAAAAGGGGGATATGGCTTTACAGAAGGGAAAATATTTCTATTTGATCCAGAGGAATAGGAGGAGACAATCACATAAAGTAGGGTATGATTTCAGCAGCAATATTCTGAATGGAAATGAGTGGGTGATGTTATTGGTCAGTGCAGACAAAAGGATGCTGCACTACTAGTCAAGACATGAAATGCTGTGTTACCCACACAATGTCTAACTCGTGGGTTACTAAGAAAAGTGATACTGTGGGTACACATTATGGAATGTGCAAAATATATGTATATCTCTGTGTGAGAATAAAGAGTCAGAGTAAAAATGCCACACACTTCAATTCTTCCTGAACTTATTAAAATGTCAGATTTCTAAATGTGTCTATGGATCAATATGCTGAATACAATTCCACAAGCCTGTCTATCTGTAGTATAGTTGGATGGTTCCATATTAAACCAGTTCTCTATTCCTTATTGCCCAGACAAATCCTCAGGAGTCTTGTTTGAGTGCCAGTGCCACAGTTTAGCTCCTCTGCACAGCTCTGCTTGATGCAATGTCATTACCTTAAAAACCGTACCAACTATGAGTGGAGTGGCTTTAAAAAGAAATATTGTAATTTGCAGCTTAGACTTCACTAATCTTTTTAAGGTTAAGGTGTTCTGCATAGCAAATCACATCGAGTTGTCTGGAATGTTTTGAGCTGCTTAAAATGCCTAATTGTCATTTTGATGAATGTAAAATAGGCACACAGCAGATAAATTTGGTCCACAGCGAATTGGCATTACAAATAACAGTACTTTCTAGTACTGCCACTGTAAGAAATGTCGATTTTAATTAATACTTTACTTTAAAAGACATTGTTTTGCACATGACACATTAGAAAAGGTCTCCGTAGCTGCATGAACTTTAGACTGCTGTGCTGAGCATTGTGGCCAGAGTTTTTTCTTAAGTGCAAAGGAGACCCTCCTCATGGGGACATTGCCATTTTTAATATGGTCACCTGGTTCCAGGACAGAGTTGCTATAATAAAAGATATTTCTATCACAGAAGATAGCTGCCTCCTTGAGTCACTTCACCTCCTGTAGGTTATTTCTTCATTGCCTCTAAAGCTAAGGTTTGTTTATGGCTAGTTATGGTTCCAGTCAAATGTAAAATCAATCAGAAATGATTGTGTATTAATGGAATATAGTGTTGCTTATCCGTCTTCTGTCAAGATTAATTTATTTAGCATACTGGCTGTACACTATTAGTGCAATATCTGGGCCTAAATAAACAATGATCTTTTTTCCTCTGATTTCAGTAACAGGTTTAGACATTCTGCTAAATACTTTTCTGTCATGACAGCCCCTCTCATTACAACTCCAGAACAGTATAGTCTCTAGATTGAACTTGTATCTTTCAGTATCTTCCCTCCAAGCTTTTCTTTATTTCCATCCTTGGTACAAATACCTGAAAGCCAGCAACAGAGTTTGGAAGTTGGCCTCCTGTAAACACACAGCCTGACTACACTGCTTTTTATTATCTAGCAAAACCAGTAGAAGATATGAAGATATGTCTAATATCTAGTCACTTTACCTGCTGTTGAAAGAAAAGTGATGAATTATCAGTTCTTAAGGGAAAGGTAGCCTAGGAAGGAAAAGTTTCCATGAAAAGTATTCCATGCTTTTTCTGCCCGATTAGAATCCATGCTTATCAGGTTTTATTTGTCTATATATTATCCCAATCAACACTACAACTAAAGGTTTACTGATTTCTGGAAAGTACAGGCTATACTGCAGACCATAAAAACTCCAACTGCAGTATTTCTTTTACCTAGAGACATCTGATGTGGAGAAGATAAAGGCTTCAAAATTAAAATCCCAGGCATTTTCTGCACCCACTGACTAGAGTCAGCCCCAGGATAACAGCTACCTGAAACCATACCTAACAGCACGAACCTGATCGTGATGGGGATGAAGCCCACTCATCACTCACAAAAGTCCCTCCACTACTGGGCATTTTAGAGGCTGTTCCTGCATGCTAGGATTCCTATGGAGCATGTCACCAGCTGGGCACGGCCACCCAAGCAGGCTTGCTGGAGTTCCACTGACTTCAGCATTTGACTAAAGACATCACACAGGGTGGAAATCAGGAGGTAGCTGCATCTCTACCAGGCTACGTTTGATGCACAAAAATAATCATGTGGCCTCTCCTATGGAAGAAGTAGTTCTGGGAGTGCTTTTGTATTTGTTTGTTCCCCAGGCAAGCATCTATAAATCCCTCCAGCGACAGATCAAAGATTATAGGATAGACAAATAGTACATTAAAATACTTTCAGATGTTTATCTCTATGTATTATTACCACTTTACTGACAAAATATAGCTCAGATAAATATAAGCCAGCCTCCTTATGGGAGAACACTCAATGAAATATTTTTCTGGTGCTGATTATAAATACTAACGATAATTTATTTTTAAAAAAAATTCTCAGCAAGAACATATCCAATCTTTATCATGATATGAAAAAACATTATGATTTCCAGCCTGTTATTACTTTTATGAGTTCCATTCTTTCTTAATAGAAACTTGAATAAAAACTGGTCTGGCCAGACCTCGCTATTTTATTTCTTTTATTGTTACCATTAAATCAGCTTTCATTTCATTACTCTAATTGTGCCTGGGAGCAGCAACTGCCACCTTAAGGCACATAACCTAATTTAAAATGCTCACAGCTCATTCCACCTTAAAATATATTGCAGTACTTAGGATCAGCACAGCAGGTCAAGCTATACAACAGCACTGTTGTGATCAGAGGACTTTTTGGCAGTTAAATCAGGAGAAAGACTGAGGCAATGTAAAAAAAAAAAAAAAGGAAAAAAGTAACATTTCTCTTGCTTAAAAGATACACAGCAGTTGACATAACCATTTTTTATTTGTACCTTAAGTGTCTCCAGAGCATTCTTACTTAGGTAGAGATTTCTCACATAAGGAACATTTCTCAGCACAGCACACAAACATCTAATTCACTAGGTTGATTTTTACCATGGGGATTATACATGTAAAGAGCCACCTCGCTGGGCTGTGAGGGAAAAATCCATAATGATGATATATATGTCTGTTTGTGCTACTTGTGTGGGCCCCTTCTCCCATTGTTTCTGACTATCTCTCAATCTTTATCTATTCTAAGCCTCCCTCTAAATTGCATATTACCTCCGTTTTACTGATGGGGAATTGAGACACACAAAAATTGAGCAATGACCTGACGCTGGGAAGGGGCACACAAAGACAGAGCCAGGATTTAGGTGTCCTGGTTCCCAGGGGACAGTCTCATATCAAAGGTGCTGTTGTACCTACTCCTTCTTTCCTGTCTGATTATAGAGCTAAGATGCTTACCCGTATTTCTACATCCCCTAAAGCATCATTTCTAAAAAAATGTCCTCCAGCTAAACAATTCCAGCTCCTGTAAACAAGACCATCAGGTAAATATTCCGCTTGAATAGACTCGGGGCAAATCTTCATTAGCAAAAAGTACAATTACAAACCAAAGTCTTGCTCTAACATTGAATAAAGTGGCAAAACAGACTTAACGTCTACAAAAGGACTGGAAGCACATCCTACCCACCTTTCCCTTGTTAACTGAAATCCCTGCCTACAGTGCTTCTGAGCCCATCACACAGTCCCAATCAGACCAAAGGTGAGGAAGCCAGGGATGCCAGGCGACAAATCCAGGAGGAAAAACAGGATCTGATCTGTGTGATATGCAAGGTCTAAGGGAATTCAGTACAAACAACTAATATCTGCTACCTGATTGCATGCCTTAGAGGGAACAGTGTGATATTTCCTTTGTCTTGCAGTGAATCAGCTCAATGGGAAATAAAACCACCATTCCTTGGAAGGCACCAGGTAAGTAGCTGCTCATTTCACTACCTAAGCAGACACTAATTGCATCTCCAAACCAGAAGCACTGATAAAGCACTAGGCAGTCATCAGACTGGACCTATACAATGATTAGATCCATTCCACTTAGGTTACTGATTTGGCAATGAGAGAGCAAGAGATGCATCGGCAGATCTTGACCAAAAAAACTACAACCCTACTTTGGGTATATGCTACAGTGAAACATCCACAGAAGTATTTGCACAAGTGTATATACATACATGATTCAAAATACACACACAGACACCACCCATCTATAAAATAGATTCTTGAAAGAAGTACTCAAGCTTCTGTTCAAATATCTGTTAAAAAAGGCAAAATAAAACTTTCAAAAATTCCTCAAACCTTTTCACAGATATTTTTTAAACATTTTTCCCCTTCAAAAAAATCAGCATATTTTAAAAATTCTTCAGTTGAAGTGTCATTGATGAAATACTCCAGGCTTGTGAACTTCATTATGTGATAAGAATGAGTTAGCTGTTAGCTTAGGCATTCCAAAATGACAGTTTTCAGAAAACCCTGATGCTGTTTTCATAATGGAAATCAAATGATTGAGTGGCATATGGTTATCCTGTTGTTATGACATAGCATGTGTATCTTTCTTTTCTCCGCATCAGTAAAATTAGAACTTGAAGTCACTCATTTAAATTGGAACATGAAAAAAGCGCTCAAACACATCATACATACAGTGTGCAGGAGTATATGCATATACATAAATTTGATACACATTACATCTGACATAACTTTAACCTGTTTCAGAAGTAAAGAGGCAACTGAGCACTAGAGACCCAGGGTTATTCCATCAGCTAAACTGCTAAATGCTTCCAGTATCAGGTCACCAACTTCACCTTAAATTCTGTGTGGGAAGCGGCTACTTTTCAGAATATGGCATAGATTTATTTGAGTTCCTGATTATTAGGGGTCTGATTCTCAATAGGTTTTATTAGACTTTGAATTGTTATCCACAATAGTGCCAAACACAGTGAAAACACTTTGTCTAAACTTTCACTGTTTCCCTCAGACTTTATTGATCCCACCTTTAAATCCCTTGATGAATATTTAATTATTTTTATAAAGCACAACAGCCCAGGCAATGGAGACATTTTAGGGCTCCATAGGTACCTTCAGGGGTAGAGGCTCAAAAAAGCAGCTACAAATCTTCTCTATCTGTGTAGCCGCTATAATCTTGCTGTCCAGCAGTGAGACACAGGCATCCTCCCTATTTGTGTCATATCTGTGCTCAATACATGCAGTTTTAACAGTGAATTGTCAGCAATAAAACCAGTGGATCATTAATTTTTAGTATCTCCCTAGATATTTTTCTGAGCAGCTCTGGAGCAGAACACAAACATCTAATCCACGAGGATTAGTTTTTACCGTAGAGATTATATATGGTAAAATGTGTCATGTAAAAATCTTTGTGATGCCCTAGTGGGATCACAGCATGGGGGAGAATGCTTATTTTGAGAGTGTCACTGGAATGTAAGTGAAAAACACAGTTACCTGGAAAGGCAGGTGAACTTTGAGGGTTTTAACCTATATTCGGTCAGCACTGGCAATCACCTCAGGAACTGGGTGATGGTTTCTGTGACACAGTAACTTTTTTTCTGCATATTGACAACCTGCTTCTAAACTCAACTTTGTAACCCAAGTCTCTAGCATGTTTAGAATTGCAGATGTGTGTTCTGAGAATTTGCAGTGTTTGCCAGAAAGACACTATATGATATTAGCACAGTTGGTTCTGAATTTTAAACCCAAATCTGATGTGCTATGACTCACAGCCTCAGGAAAGAATTAGATGAATAGCTCATAAGGGGAGAGACATTGCCTGAATATCTTTATCGAGGAGATATGCTGAATAATAACCATTATCTCCATACCACAAGCTACCATTCTATTTAGGATATGGTGTGCTGCTATGCAAGCAGAGTGCCACGCAGATAGTCATATCTGAATTATCTTTAATATACATAGAGTACCAGAAATCAATGAAACTGCAAGAGCACAGACCTCTCTGATGGCTTGTTTCTCAGTTCATGTCCAGGATGCTTCACAGACACCCTTGCAAAGTCCATTCTGATATCCACGCTGTCACAGCAACTCCGTCCTTGCTAGGTAAAGCTAGTTTGGGAATCCTGCTTGTGATGTAATCACACCTCTCATTGCAGCATGGGCATAATCTCAAATTAGGTATGATACAATGAACCAGTATTTGTAATATAGAGGATATTTGCAACACTGTCTCAAGCTAGTCATTCTTTAGTTTAGATAATGGACATTTAATTTACAATTACATCTTTCTTGTAGAAAAAGTCTCTTGTATTATCTCCAAACTATAGGTATAACATGAAAGATCTGGGGATAATTATCATAAATAAAAATATTCAATACTTATGTTTGTTAAAAGTCTGGGTCATCTCATAGATCAAGGTTGTCCCTAAACCTACAGTGACCTCATTTTTCAGAGTTCAAGATTCCACTATGCCATAGGATTGGCATTCGGTAGTTTTTCTTGCTTCTAGGACTCAGAAGCATGACAGTTGCCTTCAAGAACTTAAGTAAACTGTCTCCAAAGAATTATAACACAGAAGCAAACAACAGCTTGTGGCATTGCAAGTTGTGAGGTCCCACGCAAGTCAATCTGCTCCAGGCATCACTAGTATAATTCTTTTTGAAAGACCCCATAAATGTTCATATAAGCTGATTATAAATCACAAACCCTTTAATGACTTGCAAGAGGACAGTTTTGCATGGGGAAGAGGTACACTTTCATTTGGCCATCTTTACTACCTAACTAGACTCACATCTGGAGCATCGTGATTTATGGCACATTTTTAGCCGTAATCCTGTGAAAGTAACATGGAAACAGTTCCATTCATTCTGCATTCCTGGAAGATGCCCACACCAGTTAACCAGTAGCTGGGATGCTCCTCTCTGACTTATTAGGTGTTTTGAGTTTCTTTTTATTATTTTTATTATTCTCAAATATCTGGAAATTTGGCAGTAAAACCTAACCAAGAACGTTAATATTCAAATAACACATTATTTGCTATATTTAACACAATAGCACCTAAAATTCTTGCCAGAAACTGAAATCATACTGTATTCCAGTGCTACAAAGCTATGCAGTGTAAGGCGCCCTTGTTCTTAAGAGTTGTATGTTAAAGAGCCTGAGAGGACAGAGAGCTTGAAAGGGAGAAAGTGCATTAATTTACATTTTGTAGCCTTCTAGGGTGTTTCAGTGTCTGCTGACTCCCACACATTTTTTTCATCTCATTGTTTTACCACATTCATTCAGTCTCTGACTCAATCTTTGTGCATAGAAGGACAATAGTGAAGTGTTCATTCACTTGCCTTCTAATTCCTGATCACAATTATTATGAGGAAAAAGGGAGGTGCAATAGAAGTGGCACATTTTAACAAGTATATGACGCTATTTCTGGTCCTGTACTTCTATATCCCTGTTAATGTTTCCTGATTACACACAGGATGAGTTTGTGTGCCAAGGCTTGCAGATTTGGCTTGTAAAAAATGTCGCCATAAATAGAATTTATCCTTTGTACATCAGTCCCCTCTTTCCCTGCTGTGCAGCATAGCTTATTTTTCACAAGGTGCAAAAAGAACCTACTGATGATAATGTCCTTTTGCTCCTCTAGAAAAGGAAACTCTTAAGCCCCTCCAGCAAAATATGTCCCTATTTAACAAGTAACTGAATAAATGCAAACTCCGTGGGGCTTTGCTTAATGGGGCAAGCAAGTACTTCTGTTCACAAAAGCTGAAGAAGTCACGGATGCTAACTCAGAAATACTCCTTTTTCCTGAAGTTCAGCTCTACATATAATCAAGGAAAGAGTGAGCTGAAAAAAATATACAGTTGTGGAAAAAATCCTCCAAATTTCAGGTTTTTTCTCCCATGTGTCTCTATGTGTTCTTTTTAAAAATACTATACCCACACAATGTAACGAATAACATCGAGATTTCTTTTAATTGTCTTTTTTCTCCAATTTTTCTTTTGGATGCAGAAATTAAGGCATTCTTCAATTCTTGCAAATGTACAGAATGGAAAATGGAAAAACAAAGAAACAGAATGGAAAATGGAAAAACAAAGAAACAGAAAGTGGAAGGAATAAAGCATCAGGGAGGTATCCTAATACCTGAACAGCAGGAGACAAATAAAACCTGAAGGTCTTAGCCACAAACTAAATATCCCCTAAAATACTTCGACATATGTACACAAAGAACGTGATTTTTAACACGAATTAAAATACATGACTTTCCATCAAAAAGTAGGCTGGAGTGGAAAGACTTGACCAGCACCATGAGTTCAGTAGTGCTAATAAAGCACAACTTGCAGGCTCTGCCAGTCCCATGGATACTACACCAAAGTCTTCATGACTCAAATATTAAACTTCCCAAAAATATTTTATTTTCTCCCATGCTGCTCCTGCCTAAGCATCTGTGGTCTTTTCCTTCTCCTGAGAAGCAAGATCTAGGGAAAAAAAAGACTAGATTCTTCTACAATTCTATGCACAAAGTACCTGAAACATGGAAATAACAGCAGCACCACCTCAAAATTCTCATTTCTTACTGTGCTGTCATATCTGAGGAGATACAATCGGCTGCATACAGAGACAACCCTGAGAGCACATACAGCACCCATGGTCTACACGGGTGCCAAACAGTTCAAAAACACATCCTTTGTGCACAATCTGCTGTTAAGGATCTCTTGCATACTATTTTGAGGCTAGTGCCAGAAGTTGCAGAGTCCAGAGAATATATAATGTGTGGCAATGAAATAGAGAGCTCTCCAGAGAAGTATGGTTTCTGGAGCAAGGGGAAAACATTAACCTAAACATTTCTAAGGGAAAAAATAATGATGATAAAATGGCAGCAAGATTTAGTTGGATAGATCTAATTATTCGTGTTAGGGGATGTGAGCAAGGGTTTGCTTTGGCAATGAGTGCACTTACTGCAAGCAAGAAAGAGTAGTAAGCCAAAATATGTGCTTGCTTAGGGGAAAGATTTTCAAAATTCAATGTATGGAAGTAATTAGTGAGAAAATTAGAATGGGAAAAATGGCACCAAGTGACTTAGAGTCACAATATAGAAAAAACAAAAAGTGGATCCTCCTTATCTCTGACACACAAGTGGACTAAACCTCCTATTTTCTGATCAATCTTATTTTGTCACAAAGACATTTATTTTCTAATCATGAATGAATGGATTCAAATAAAGTAAGCTCACCTGTCAATTAAATTAAAATCAAAACTCTCTTGATAATCAGAAATGAAAAAGATCATCAATTCCTACCAGAGGTTGCTATGGATAACTATTCATACACAGGAACAGAATATGTTCTGTTAGTGGACTAATGGAAAGTGTGTAGTCTCCACTACTCTGTTGGGGGTTAATTTAAAGAAAGAGAAAAATGATAACCCTTTCAAAGGTCTAAGGATATTTTTCAAGTGGGTTTTTTTCTTCCAACAGTAAATATTACAATAGCAGCATGATGTATATGTATGCAAGAGTATAATAAATTATAGGGTGACTTAATAAGGCAATAGGGCTTTGCATCTACACCTAAAACCTCCTAATACCTTAGTAAGTTTATTTACTTAAACTGCCATTTCATTCAGGGTAGAGAAGTTTTGCTGACATCTCAACTTGATTTAACTTAACTGGAACTTTGTTATGTGTAAACATAGGCACCTTAGTTTCAGGCTGACTCTTTGCTTATTGCTAAAAATAAAGTAGATATTTGTTGATGTATGTACTCCAAGTCAAGTATTTCCTTATGAATTTGATCTTGAAGTGGTACTAAAACACTTTTTTAATCTCCTCTAGAGAAAATAAATATTAGCATTTAATCCCTTATAATTCCTAGGATCCACAGGAAATACAATACCTCTAGTACAGATTCCCAGAGGGATTCTCCAGGTTACTGAGGTTACTTTCTGCAGCTTCAATCAATACCTATCTTTCAGTCACCCTTTGAACCCTTCAGCTGTTAAGGACCTATGCTCATGGTGTGACGATGCTTTTTTGTGGCGTGATCTATTTATCCTACTCCTGCAAAAGCAATACTCCTGCTTGTTCTCTCTGCTATCAGGAGAGACTTCCCTTTAACAGCAGCAGGGATGGTGAGGGGCATACCAACGGAAGTTGATGTCTCACGGGAAGCTTTACTCCTCAAACAGTATGAGGTTATTAGAACTGTGCTAGGATTTCTCAACTGTCAGGAAGCAGAGCTACAATTCCCATGTGAATAATAAGTGCTAACAGATATGTAATGGTCTGGGAAAGCAGTGTGATGTTAAACAGCTTGGAGTGTTACAGCTGGGCTTTGGGGTTTTCTTCTGTGGTTTTTGTTTTCTGGGTTTTGTGCCTTTCCTTTTTAAAACCAAAACAAACCCAAAAGGTCACTTCATACACCTCTTTCCTTCAGTTTTGTATTTAGTAGGATTGTTCTTTATTCCTTCTATTCTTCTAGTGATCTGAGGGGATAGGAGGCACAGAGGGAAAGTGACAACTAGGTTGCATTTGTCCCTTCCCTTCTGTCATTTGTTTCACGGGTAAGTGAGTAGAAATGAAGACAGCATGTTCCGTGCCGAATACTGAGCGCATAGGATATGGCCTCTAGCTAAAGCACAAATAATTTCTATGCATGATGAATCCTCTCAATAACAAGAGCCCTGCTAATGTGGGATCAAATCACAGTCATTAGCTCTTGGCACTGTTCTTAAAAAGATGATATAGAAATCCAAACAGCATCCAACCGTAGTCCAGTATCACACACACTAGCCAGTATTCCAGTTGGTAATTTATTTTTCTCATCAATGTGCTGGTATAATTAGGAAAAAACCCACCCAATCTGATAGGAGAAACTTCTCTAAAAGCAATAGCCTGCTTAAGAAAATGATAGAACATTCTGAAATCAGGGACTGTGGTATAATTCTATTGATGGATGCATTGACTCTGGGACTGTATCAAGACCTGTAGCCCTGTGTGATAAGTGATTTCCTATACCAGGTAACAAACTTCTGAAAAGAACCTTGATTTTCTTTTTATTTTAATCATTTCCTAATTCCAAAAAAATACTGTATCAATATGTAGCACACATTACTCAAAGGGATACAAGGAGATTCACAAACGTCAATCTCTTCTTGTAGTTACAACCAGCTATTGACTTGCTTCTGCAGCAGTAAAAACGTTATATGTGTAAATTCCCTTTATTTAAACAACACGAGTTTTTAATAATTCTCATTACATGACAGAATCAAGAACAGACAAAACCCCAAGTTCGTTATTGAACAAGAATTAATCTGCTTAGTCTTATTTGGTATTTACACTATGTCTTATACAATACAGTTAAAGTTGCAGGTAACAAGACAGTGTATTATTTAGAAGCCCATGTGCAGTAGACTTTGTACCTCAAAGCAAGAGGAATGGACACCTTCTACAAGAGACCCTGCTGTGAACCAAGTGTACAAAACTGTCTCATCACCAAAGCTTCTTCGAATTCCCTGCAGAACTGACACTATGCACCAGTTACTCTAGTGCTGCTTTATTTTCAGTCAACAATGCCTTCTAAAACAATGGTGGTCATAGAAAAGAGTCACTCTTACCACAGAAAAAATACTTTCAAACTGAATTCAGGCTCCTACACAGTAATCTAGAAGCTTTACTTAGTCATTTAGAAACAGTGCTCCGTGCCTCATCTTTTTTCTTTTCAGGCCTTTACTTTTTTTTGGTTTTGTTTTGTGGTTCTGATGTCTTTTTTTTTTTTTTTTTTGAGGGGGGTGGTGTGTGTTGTTATATTTGATAGGAGTTACTTTTCCATTTTACTTCTATTATTCAGCATTTAATATATTGAAAAATTGTGTTGTTAATATCCTGCAATTTGTGAGTTATGCATTCCCTTAAAATCCCCAAACAAATTTCCTCACTTTAAGCATACTTGGCATTTTAAGCAGCATTTTCTTTTGTGGATTTGTAGCATTTATTTGCACTTTCTTCCAGTACCTATGCATCCATAAAGATATTTTACACGTCCTTAATGGATTTTTCCATTAAAAGAAAACGAGTAATTAGTAAAGAGTTCTACTTAGATGTCTGCTTCTGTATTCCTCATGATACTGTTCTTTAGGGAACAGTATGGTAAAATAGATACTACTGTTTTCTAAATGAAGTTCCACAGAAAATTAAACTTCAGCCTGTTTCACATTTTCTCAGTCCAGACAAGGGACGTCCCCCATGTACATATAGAATATGTACTGGACTAATCCCTGCTTTCATAAATTGTCAAACTGCTTTTGGGTTTCTAGAACCACCAACATCCTGGGTCTGTTCAGAGACTGTCAAGTACGAGCAGACTCCATTTATTACCCAGTTAGGCTGTGGAAACATGCTAGTTCATAAATTCTCTTGAAGTGCCAGCTGAACAGTATGCACACAGCCACGCTGCCCACCAGCATAGACAGGAAGCCCGTGATGCCACGTTTGTGACCTTTACTGACATCATAGAACATGCAGTTCACAGTCTGCCTAATCAAACACAACTAAGACTAACCTTCTAGACTGTGACAAAAAACCTGGTGAGCAAATTATTTCAAAACTCCTTGATGTTCAGCTAACTCCAGAAGAGTCAATAACATGAAAAATCAAATACCTGAACAAAGGCGGAGACACTACACCTTATCCACTCTGATTTACTGTTTTGCTTCAACACAGAACACACTGCTTTTTAGATCCAGAAAACAACTTAAAATGCTCAGATTTGACCAGCCCAGACTCATACAGATTATACCCTCCCAGGCCAACATTCAATAACATAACAGAAGAGATGAAAGAGTGGTGTGATGGTTAGCTGATAACCCTGTTGTTCTCTCTGAATTACATACACGCACAGTCCTGAAGCAGCCTGTATTAAACTGAGCCAAAAGAGAGGATCAAGTGGGATAACATTTAAAGTTGAATCAATACACCCTTGCTTTGAAAACAAGCTTTTATGATGCTGCCATATGATATCTCCTGGAAGACGATACGTGTCCTGTTCAACCCTCTTTTGATGACTTTCTACTCAACTGTAGTTAAAAATAGAAGATTTATTTGGGGGTAAACCCACACATTTTTATATTTGAAAGGGGAAATACTTTTTAAAAATTCCTTTATTTTTCCCTCATCAAAAAAAAAAAGCATCAACTTCTCCTTAAAAGCTCAATGGCTACCAAGAGCAAAGTATTCAACTGACAAAATATGATAGACAAACATCTAGGTCATAAACCACCAAAATCTTCTCATAAAGAAGAGCGAAGCTGTTCACATCTGAGTAAATCAGCATGTGCCATTTTTTAACTGTGACACTAATTCTGATCTGTGTAACAAAGATCTGACCCACTGCTTCCCTTAAGCTCAGGCACTGCTCCCAGCAGCCTGACCCGCCCTTCCATGCTGTTCCCAGCCACTCTTACCTGCAGGCATACCCAGGCCCTCTTCTCACACAGTAATACCAGCAGCAATCATTACTGCTGGCAGAACTCACCAATTTTTCTCTCTGTTAAGTATTTCCAGCTCACTCCACCCTTGTTACAAGATCTGAAGAGGCAACCAGTTTATATTCCAGGTGCATTAACAAAAAAATTAAGAAAACTTGATTCTTTAATTATAAAACAACTGAACATCATCAGTGACAACCACTGAATACATCTGTTCTTTTTCTATGTAGTTCTACTGGAAAAGTCACATCAAAAGAAGAGGGGATTCAAACCAACAGAATAGCAGCGCAGTGCTTGTAGGCAGCCAATTGCATTGTCTAATGACACAGCATTTACAGAAATGGGACCACTTTATTTAGGAACATTGGATATTGTTCTGGAAAGTATCTCAGCCATTGCTCTAACTCTCTCCTGCTGCAAGCTACCATATTTTACATGGTGCCTTTTAAAAACTAGTATTAATTTGCTATAATGTAATACGAAGATCATATTAGAACAATATTTTCATCTTGTATTCAGCTTGCCTCTTCTAAAAGCAAATTCACACCTTGAGCTATGTTGTCTCAGGAAAAGGTAAATCTCAGTTTATTATGTACCAAGACTTCTTAGTAAGCCACTTGGTTGAATTAAGCTCATCTTTCCTTTTTTGTGACAAGTCATGTCATGACATTAAAGGTCGTGTTCCTTCAGTTATGTCACTTTAAATTATGCCATCAATATCACGATGTGATTCAATAGAGAATTTAATAAATGCTACAGAATTATTAAAATCATACTAGGTGGCTGCTTTTCATATATTCATGCAGTTCATTTTATGATTTCAGCTAACACTTTACATTCTTAACAGGAAAAAACAGGTGCCTTGAATATAATAGGAAATAAGTTGAGGATGCAAGTCTGGGGAGGAGTAGTAACTTAATTCCAGTCATGCCATGCCTATAATCATAGCAATAGCACCATGCATGCATTCATTAAGGAAACATTCAGTTACCCTCTTTGCAATCAGGTTTAAAATGATTTAGCTCAACACTCTATCCCCAAAAGCATACATCTGTACTAAAATAAGAAATAAATAATTTAAAAGTATAAATGTTTATTGAAAACATTTGCATCTGACTCAATCAAGTGCTTAGTTGTATACTTTTCAGTATGACTATTTTACTTCCATGCTGCTCCTTAGATTTTAAATGAGATCTTTAGCTTCTATTTTTCAAACAAAGCACCTTTCTGTTTCCCCCACCTTCTGGCAGATAGTCCCAATGTAGTTGCTGGAAGATGACTTGGAGGTCCCCACTGGAAACATGAATTGAAGGTATAATCCAACTGTAAACACACCATTTATGTTAATAGTTGTGGAAAGTCAACCTGGAGAATTAACTGCCACACAGTAGCATAACATGTGTTTCCCTCATCTGTGAAAGCAGCAAGTGCTCTGGGAGAGAAAAATAAAATATTTTATCTGCTTGCAGATGAAAATATGGCTCTCTCCTACAAATTTATTATGGTGTCAGAGTCCCAGTTTGTAATTTCTCTTCCTTAATTGACCAATATATTTAAGAGTTAATATTCTGCATCCTACTACACACCTTACACGTCCCAGGCAGCAGAAACAGTAATTTAAAGAATAACTGACCAACTGGATGCTCACTACGACGCAGGTAGAGGTGAACCATACATAGAACTGGTAAGATCTTTTATTAAACTCCTAAAATCAAAGGGCGGGAATAAACTTCTTATGACACTGGAAACATCTGCATGGAATAGCAGAATAGAATTGTTTCTCTGTTGTATCACAACCCTGTCCATCTCAGGACTCAGCACAGATTTCAACTGCTGTATCATCATGCCTCATCAGTTCCCATTCAGTTCATGTAAGTCCAGAACAATACATCATAAAAGGCAATACTCTATATTACTATGATCTATGTGTTAGTAGCATCACTAAACGCTGAAATACAGTTTTGCTACTCAACACTCAAGGTACAATAGTTTTCTGAATATTCCTGAGTAGCAGGAAATGAGTTGCCACTCCTAGCTGCTGGGAAACATTCTATTGAGGTACTAAGTCTTAATTCCTCCAAAATCCCTAGGAACTACAACCTAAGAAACTAGATATCATGACCTAAAGACAGCTAAGCTGCTGCCACACTCACCAGCATTAATTGGTAAGTGAGCACCAAAAAATACACTCAAACATCAGAGCAGGTTTCCCATGGAGGGAGCAGAGACAGCAACAGAGTCAACAAGCCCCATTACCACTAAGTCCAGGGAGTACATGCCTAAGTATAGTTTCTATTTTGACCTTTTCCTAACCATTTAAGTGGCAGAGTGTGCATTTCATATCTCCTTGGTGGATTAAATATTTAGTCCATCAACGGGATCTTCTGGTTTCTGCAAGCTTAGACTCCACCTCAGCTGAAACAGTTAAACACATCGAGATCTCACACTGGAACAAATCATGACACCTTCAGCATTAATTTTTAATGGTTTCTTTCCTACAGCATGTTTTCTTTCATACACAGCTCTAATAATGCCACTGCAGTATGTCTTAGGAAGCCAGGTGACCAATTCAGTTATCAACTATCACAGTTATTAGTTTCTATTTTCATTAGGAATGTGATATCTCAGGTCTAGGACTCATTTTGCTCTACAACGTGCAAATTAACAGTGAAATTTCATTTATACACTGAAGTGCATAATAATATAATATTGTGATACCTTTTTTACTTGAACCACTATCATGAACATATTGTGTTAAATCCTGCACAATATTCTTTCCATTCTAAATATTTATAGGAAAAAGAAAAAGCAGATAGTAAATGGGGAAACAGCACTACAATTAATTCTGCCTCATGAATAAGGAGGCAAGGAGAGATTAAATGACTTCATTCAAGGACACACACACAAAGTGGCAAGGTTGGGGACTGAACTTAATTTCCTTAGTCCTACTCGGTACCTTCACTACAAAACCATCCATCCTTTCAGCCTACCTGCTTTTATTTAGACTAATTGTTGAATGCCCAAACAAAGAAAAGCTATAATAAATGAGCTTAAGAAAAGCTATTGAGTAAGGAAAATAGAAGAGGGGCCTCCAAAATAAGTTAGAGCTAACCATGCGTAAAATTAAATGTTTGAAAACTTTTAGTTGTTTAAATAATATTAAATATACATAGGAAGTTGGGAGGAGCAGGAATATCAACAGAAAACAACTTTGTAGCAGTACTAGAGCTGGAAAGAGGAATTGGAAACCACAGCAGTGAAGAGGAATGCGAGAAGCAGAAGGGGAAAAGGAAGGTTGTGGCAGTGGGATAACAAATGAAGGACTGCTTGAGTAATCTGCAAAAAAGTAAAATAACTTCACACAGACATAACATCTGCAGCCCACCTTGCCCAAGGGACCCTGCTTATGCTTTTCAAGTGAGGTCTAATGGTCTTTGTTCCTGCTTCTCCCCACCTGGAATTGCTTTTTTTTTGGTCACTGCAGCTTGCAGAGAGATTCCTATCATGGGCTGACAGACTTTCAACCATTGCTTTTCTGCACAAGATGGACAGATCTTCACACAGTACAATTGCTCTCTTCCTAGAGCCACGTTGGGGGATGGATACATTCGAGTATTGCTGCAGGCTTTTTCACTGAATACGTAGAAGGAAAGGAACAGCACAAGAAACCTCCTCCCTACCTCTTAGCAATTTTTGCCTATTTTAACTCTTAATGCTAACTTTAATCTCTTAGCTGCAAAGTTCAGCATCTCTGGAGAAGCTGGATTTGCCTCAGATGCTTTCACACCTAAGCTTCTTGAAGGCAACTGAGCAAGACCACAGGATCCACCACTCTCTACTAGACTGTCAAACAAATTTTAGTCTGTCAATGCAGAACTTATTTTTGCTGGGATATGGTTGTAGTCAGTGCGACTCCTATGACAGGCAACAAGTATGCTTAGATACAGTCAACTTCACAAAATAAAACCTGGGGTTCAGCATAAAAAAAGCAGGCAAAAATCACCTCTGTTATCCTTTGGGTCAGTTATGAAGTCACCTTTGAAGACATTAGCAATAGCCCTCAAAAAGAGTTTGCACACTATTTGCAACAACATTTAAATGAATTTTTGTTTTCCGGATCACTCACATTCAAGGTTTCATTGTCAGTTACATTTATCAGATGTTGAAAGAGCTCCTAAGATACTACAGAGGGAGAACATACCACTGCACATAAATCTAATTTTCAGAATGATTGGTTGTCAGATTTCATATTGTTCAGATCTTATTTGTTAAAGCTGTTAGAGAGCACACACTTTCTTGCTCTGAGCTCACACTTAAGCAGCTTGGCATACAGATATTTGATTCAGTAATCAAAAATCCCAGCTATTAAACAGAACTCTGGTGCATTCATGAAAAATTGTATTCTTGAATATCTTTAAATCTAATTGTCTGCAGGACAAATTAGAATAGCTATACAAGATTGTGTCTCATTATGCAATATGAACGTTCTAAAATATTATTATAGAGAAGAGGCTATATTTTTCCCTTGATGAAAAAGGTAAATTTTTTTAAATATAACTTCAAATTTCATTGTTTTGCATCTAGAATATCCCAGCAATTTCCATTCTTGTTTAGCACATGCTATATTTTTTTCTTCATTCTATCATCTTGTCCAGACTATATAGTCAAATCACTGTGACCTTATGCATTCAGTTTCTGAAGTGCATGAGAAGACATCAGACATTTTCCTGCCTAGGAACCAAAGACCATTAAACTATCTGTTGTCTGTCTACCCATTAATTACCCACAACACCACTTAAAAAAATTACAAGTAAATCTTTGTCTCCCAGTCAAGCCTCAGCTCCAGAAAAAGCAACACAGATTCTACAAACTCTTTTGTGTATGAGTAACCTTTATTTATTAATAAGGTCAGTATTTCAATTATGAAGCCAGCAACTACTTACATGCAAAGTTTTACAGTACTGAACCCACTAAAAAAAAATACAGTATTGGAGAACCATCAAGTGGGTTTATTATAGGCTGACGTCTCAAAGTCTTTTGAATTCATTAGCTCAGCAATAAGGCTTTCACTGCACAGAATCATACTCCACTGCATGCTAATCATTCATTCAATGCACCTTTCTTGAAAGGGCCAAGTCAAACATGTTCCTTTTAATTTCTTTTTAAAGGAGCATGTATAATACATGGGACCTACATATAGATTTGGACCTCCAGAAACAATCAGGAGTAGCTCATTGGGCAGTCATATTCATTACACAGCGAAGAGAAAAAACTCTGAATAATTTACATTAAATTCTGCTTGATTTACAGCCTTCTGTTCTATCACTGTGGGAGACAGCGTATGGGAATGAATCCTCACAGTAACTCTACTTTTAACAAAAGAAAAAGTTACTAAGCTCCAAAGTCTGGCCAGGGCAACTTAAATAGCCCCAAGAACTATATACCTAAATCCCAGAGCCTCCAAGAAAGAAAATGAAGACAGCTCTTACAATAGCCCCTTTAAACTCTACAGACTGGGTATTCTATACGAGTTACCACAATGCAGTAGCAGGTCTGGGCCCTATTGTGCCAGGTGCCACACAAACACAGAACAAAGAGACTCCCAAGGCCAAGGATCTTGCAATCAAAGTACAAACCAGAACAAAATAAAAAATAATATAAAAGAATACAAATGAACACTGGAGTCCAAGGAAACAAAGCCACAGCATTAGCAAGGGCAGGAGACTCAGCAGTGTAGCAAGTCTTGCTATTGTTAAATTTCTTTTAGCAAAGGTGAATTTGAAGGAAAACAGAGGATGAGGAGAGAGAAGCATCTTTCTAGATGTTTACAAGGAGCCTTTGTCAAGCACAAGCACAGAGAATGCACAGAGACAGTCTGCTTCAAGACCTCACGCTGAGCTTGTGGATGCTGGTCTCACTGGCTACCATTTGAAACTCCACAGAAAATTTTTACCAGTTCTGAAGACAAATGTTTAGTCTCAGACAGGAAAAATGATGCTCAACAAGCAAAGCATTTGCCAGAAGGTATAATAAGCAAAGGTTGAGCAAGATCCTCAGGTAGGATAGTCTAACTTTTAGAAAAGATTCTTTTTTAAGGAATCTAGGGACATTTAATGCAAATTTGGTTCTTTAAAAAAAAATAAATCTCAGTTTAGACTCTTAAAATCCTACTGTATAGCAGGAGATGAATTCTTGAATATTCATTATCTTCCCAAATTGGAATAAGTGCTGGAAAATGAAGAATCAGGAGATGTCAGAAACAGGGAAAACAGCCAGACTTCCTCTGTGTGAAACATATGTGCTAGATTTGTTGAAAAATGAGGAGAAAGAAGTTCTTTAGATCACAGCACATAGGTAAGCTATTTACAAATACAAATTTCATGCTGAGATCTTTGCCTTTCCTGCAGTCTCTTCTTTGAGATCAGCTCAGACATTAATTACATAAATGACCCTGCCGCTAACAGCCATGTGCCAAGCACAGGGTGCAGAGATCATCCTCCATTTGGGAAGACAGGTATTTGGCCTTCAGGAAGCTTCTGACTGCATTCATCTATTGACACTGGTTACTGTTGTAGTGATGTATACAGCGGTTATTTACACCGCCTAAGTGTTAAATGAAGGTATCTGCTGTTTATGGGGATGAACAATACAGACAATAGCCATGAACACAGGAAAATTGTTTGTCATATCTGAAGAGGCAGCTTTGAGCCTGAGAGACTGGAAGGGTCATACCTTTCCTTCAATAGAACCTGAGGCAGCTGGTCTGGTGTTTTTTTAAAACCTATCCTACAAACCAAATTCGTAAGGATTAACTGCCAAGGATCAACTTTGGAAAGAATATCTAGTAAATCTCTGTATTTAAAGAGGTGTACACAACAAATAAAACAAACTGTTGAAGGGAAGGAGGACAGCATGCAGTGCTAATGAGGATGCTGACAACCAAGGTATCTAGGAAGGACTGTAGTGTTAGAAAGCTGAATCCAAACACTACATATTATAATTAATACAGATACAGCAAGAGTCTTTTTTTACACTGCTTTTCAAAGGAATATCTAGGTCCCAAATATAAAATCTGTTGATATTTTTCATACATCCCAACAAATTCCGTTTCAGAGCACTGACAAATGAAATGACCATTTCCTATGATATATTCTGCACCAACAGTATTGTTTATGTAAAGACAGACAGGTGAACCTAGAAGAATCTGAATTTCTTTATCAGAACTATAGGTAGATAGGCCTAAAGGCATTCAAACACTGCCTTCACATTCCAAAAGTGTGTAACACTGTTTCAGCTATTCCATAGTTTTGCATTGCAGTTTTAAAAGAAGGCATTTATGAGAGAGAAGACTGACAGTCTGTATTTCTTTCTAATTATTTTATGCATTATAATTATTCTGGTTATTCTGACCGGAAGACTGAGTTCTGGAATAGCCCTTCTCCTTTCCTTGGGCATTCTGATTATCTGTAGGAAAAAGGACATGGGTATTTTAAAGGAGATATGTTTAGGTTCTGCTAAAATACCATGACAACCTTCAGAATGATGCACTTTCAAAGCTTTTCCAGAATAATCTGTAAAGAAACATCAAATATTTCATACTATAATGGCAGAAAATGAAAAGTGTTCCATTTCATGCTTAATTTATTTTGTAATTATAAATCTGTTGGTAAACAGTACCATAATAGGCTTTGCTTTCTGCCTGTTTGTGCTTCTGAACTATTTGAGTTTTTATATGTTTTCAATACAAACAACAGGATAATAACTGTTCTTGGAAATGACTGGCTAGATAGGTTCATCCCAAAGTAAATTTTAGCATTTATCACACACCTGCTAGTAAGGGACATTTAAAAAATGTAGATAGAAAACAGTCTGGCATTTTTTAAACTCCACAACAGAAGTAATGATTTGAAGCTAGAGCAATTTATTAATCCTACCATAACTATAGTCCTTGCAGAAAAATCAGGAAGAGAGCTTTTTCAATGAAAAGCACTTTTTTTGGTATAAAAATGTTGAACTAGCGTATTGGTGACACCTCACAAAGCCATGGTCCTGTATTTTGCTGTGCTCTGATGCACTCATGAAAATAGGAGTTTGTCATATGTTGGCTTTCCCTGTTGCTCTTTTGGGAGATTCACCATCACTTCAGATAATGGGGGCTGGTATTTAAACATTTATATTACCAAAATGAAAGAATGTGAGTTCATTAACAACCAGCCTATACTAAATCCTTCATTCTTCTTCCCTGTGCAGTATATTCTCTTTAAAGCAAGAATAAGCAACTGTCCATACAACTATATGCAAGTTAATTATCAAAGAAGGACCCTTCCTACTCATATATGCAAGATATGCATAATACATTTTGAAAAAGAATCTCCTTTCTATACATCTTTGCTCTTTTCCATGTTCAGTCTTTATTGACCAAATTATCATCAGACCCTCTAGTATTTCTAGTACAGAGTAGTACTCTGCAATTGCACATTTGCTGAGCTGTCAACTTCACCCCCAGCCACCACAAGAGCCTCAGATGTGCAGAACAGATACACTGGAACTCTGTAACAGTAGAAACAAGCATAAATATTTCCAAGAGATTAGGGAGTCCACAGTTCAATGACAAGCATTAGGGAGAACAGGGGTTGGCATATAAGATTAGTAGTTCAGTTTTTATGGCCCAATGTACAAATTCACCCAGTTTGGTATTTCAGCTTGAGTGAATAAGAAAGTTCAAGTAGCCAACTCCTTTCCACCATTAAATAATTTATCAGCACAAGTCCACACCAGGCTCTAAAGCTCTTCCATCATTGTACCCTAAGCAAAAAAGGAAAGCCTACCACACTGTATTTAAGTAGAGCAGTTACCCTTTTTGAGAGAGTGACTGTTAAGAATACAAATTTAAAAAGCAGTCTAGGTGGGTGCTTATGAAGTAGAGGGAGCATTGTGGCAATTTCTCACTGAAGTCTGTCAAGACTGCATAATCCTGAAGATAAGCTTTTAGTACGGGAGATAGCAAGCTAGTTGTCACTCAAACAAATCAAAACATCAGCTGCATAGAGCAAGTCTAACCACAGATGGGAATTCCCTTATAGCCCTCCCTCTTCCAGCAAATCTGCTCCTAAAAACAGTGAGAAAGTGACTATGTCATTTTGTAGGGAAACATGTGTAAAATAGTCTGTAATAACAGGAGAGTGTACAGGTATGTAAATGAAGAACCTCAAGTCAAACTTTGAGTGAAGAAGCTAAGGTACATTTTTTATAAGCATATAGTCCACAAGTTTTGAAAAGCCTTAGAAATATTGTCCTTGAGTTTTAACAGAACAGTTTCTATAAAATAATATAACAAGAAATCTTTCGAAGTTTACAACTTTCTATAATCTCTGTAGGGGTAAATACCTTCATTGTATATGTAGATACGTTTCAACACAGAAATATCTGGCTTTATTGGTCAAGTTTCAGTGTGCATACTCTACCTTTTGTCAAGTTTCAAAATTGGTTTTAAGAGAAAGCTTTAGTTCTCATTTTGTTTCTTGAAAAGCATTATTATATCCTATTATGCTATGACTATAACAAAGTTGAAAACTGTATTTTATACAGCTAAGTTCTGTTATCCAGACTAAAGGAAAAAATAGCTATTTATGAGATCAGAAGTATGTATTTTCATGTCAAACAAGTTTGAGAATTTGGCACACGGCTATCAGTGGCAGGGTCATTCATGCAATTAGTGCCTGAGCTAATTTCAAAGTTATTTATACAGTTTACTGACATAATATTAATCAAAATACTATTCCACTTACAACAAAAGAAATATAAATGAAGTTGCAACATTGCAAAAATTATTCACAAGCACACTGCTGTACGAAATAATCCTACTGGTTTAGATGAGGCAAACATTACATTGACTTTTCTGATGACGTCCAAACATTTTCATCATTAAGTCTATAAGTTTTCACTACCAAGAAGTGATTATTCATTATTCATAATTTATTTTTCATGTGAAAAAAGCCCTGTAATTCAAACAGAACCTTTAAGTAATTGATTATGGAAGAAACAGAATAAAGGGAAAGGTTTTGAAAGCATAATGGGCAAGTCAGTGTTGGAAGTCAGTGACACTCCTCTTTTCATTTGTATTTAATCCCATCCTTCCACAAACTGCAAACAGAGCAATTCTAAAAACAGTTGATAGCATAATTTGCCTACAGAAATAAACACATTTAGCAGTTATGCCTATATGTATTTATCTGTGTGTATATATCCAAAAAAAAGCAATTAAAGGAAAAAAAGCTATTGTATTGAAGTAATTCCACTAATGCCTTAAAAAGTTATTAAAGCATTTCTAAATTATGTATTAATAAAATATGCAAAGAACACACATGCTTTCTCTGTGTTTACACAGTACTCAGTACACAGGGATCCTGAAGTTGGACTAACAGCTTTGACTTTTCTCATTTCTTTCTTTGGCTCATTAGAACAGATTTACTTCTTAAAATTATAATGGAACTGTCTCTACACTATGGAATTGGCATGAACAAAATCCTTCTGTACAGTTACGAGGAAAATTTCTTGGTGTACTATGTTCACTGCAGTATTTTCAAGAAAGGAACCAATTTTTTCTTCACAGAAAATGCTTGGAATGATTCCAAGGAAAATAAAAGTCTACGTAATGGCAAGTTGCACCAGTGAGATCACAGGATTATGATGGAAAAATAGCAAGAAGCTGAAGACTACACCAGTAGATTAGGTATTGCAAACATGAATGCATTCTTCTCCTGGAAATGGAGAAATTATGCATCAAGCAAATTATTTTTAGTATCAATACAACACACTGTCCAAAAATCAAATTTCAGAAACCAATGATCTCTGTGTGGGTCTACTTTAACCACATAGTTAATATTCCAAGGTTTCCTGACTTCACAGGTATCATCTTGCCATCTAATTGCCAATTTGAGGCTTATGCTGGAGCTGTAGAGACTCTGCAATATTTGGAATCTCTATGAATGTCACAAAAGCAAGAGAGAAATCCACTGCTGGTTCCAGATCTAACACACACTGATTTATTAGCACAAGTTCAGAAGACAGTTTGAAATTATGGAACTAAAAATTGTCCCTGCCAACTTATAAAAACGTTGGAATCAGCAAACCAAAAGCCTACAATGCCTTTAGAAATTCCAGGGTTTCTCAGACATAAGTGTGGCTTTCCAAGAGCTGCAATCCTGATCCCTGACAGGACCATTGTGAAGCTGAAAGACTATGTTCCACTTGCACAAGAATCCTAGTGTTTACATGAACTATAAATTTAATGTCTTTGGGCAACACAAAGACACCCCCCCCCCCGCAAATTCTACCTTACTATGGGACTGTATGGTCAAAAAGTATATTTCAATTGGAATGATTGAGAAATAAAAGGCTCTCTAGGTTTATTTTCCCTATATCACCCAAGGAGAAGGTAATTTTGAAATCATTTAGGCTGTTAATTTTGAATGATTTTGTCATGAGAAATTAATTTACAGGCTTATGGACTTTGCAGAAGTGATAGATCTCTAAAGACTTTTAGAGCAGTGAATAATGAACTTTGTCAGCCTCCTCAACACTCTGAATGATTTAGTTTCCTGAATAAGTGAGGCAAGTGGTGGTTTTATCTCTACAAGGAGGTCAAATGGCTTCTGACTGGAAACAGAAGAAAAAGACTAAAACTAACACTTATGAGCTCAGTGTAAGACCACATCACTGTTTCTTGTGCAGGAGCACAGTTCAATCCTAATGCCTTCAGCAGTGATTCTGAAGAACTATAAACAAGGGACCTTAGCCAAAGTTTGGCAGTGCAAAGGAAGAGGTTTATGTGCTCTCCACACTGAAAAAAATAATGTTTGAGAACTGAAGGGCACTGATTTTCTTCATATTTTGAAGTAATACCTGAATGAAGTTTTTGGTTTCTGAAATACAACCTCTTGTCTTTAGCACCGAATGCTGTATCTAAATACTGTAAAGACAATCAGTCTGGGGATACTTTTTCATCCTAATATTTCCTGCATTAAACCCACTGCATTAATGCAAAGCGAATAAAAGATAATATATGTGTCTGACAGAGGAACACTTCAGGGAATTTGATAGCCCTAAGAAATAAATCCATGGCATTGGCTTAAGCTCACTAATAGGCAAGAGCCTGAACAGCTTTGACTGTCCAGATGTGTTCTCCTAAATCAAAATCAGCACACAGCATGACTGAGGCTAACATCTGTCTATATATATATATATACACACACACACCCCTTTATACAACTTCTGCTCTTCCCATTTCCCACTTCACAGCTCTAAAGGTCACCAGTTCAGTGTGTTATGCTCTATCCATGTTGCCCCAGTACCATCATGCATTATAAATTCCATGATTCTTTAGAATACATGAATTTATAGTCTCACTTTTGTCCCAGAACCAGCTACATTTTGATGAATGAGATCTCAGACTAGATAGGTAAATAGAAAAAGGGTGAAGGATGTAAGCTTGCAATGTATAATTTATTATAAGCACCACAAAATACCAGTGCTGAGAGAAAACAAATTATTGGCCTCTCATGCAGTGACCATGAGAAGGTGATAAATATTTCATTGTATAGTACTCATCAGACATTTGAATAGCTCATCTGTCCTATTTATGCCAGCTAAAATGAATTCAGCCTATCAGTGGCGAATGTATTTTTAATGTTTCTCTTTACCTTCTGTGGAAGAGGCAGCTAAAAAGTCCGTCTTCCACAAGAATTACATTATTCATTTCATTACACACTGTAAACTGTTTATTCTTGAACAGGCTTTTCCTGTTCAAACCAGCTTTTTACATCTTCAAGAAATTTCATCTCCAATGCTCACTCTAGGAAGGAGAAGTTACCACAGTTGTTTCCTATGCCTTGAAAACACGGAGTTTTGAAAACACCCCTCTCACAATAAACATCAAAAACATTTGGACTCAACCCTGGAGACCTGCTCTTCTAGAAATAAAAGCCAAGTTGGGTAACACACTGTACGCTTCTTAAACGGAAAAGGTACATCACATTACTGTGCAACAGGGCATCAGTTCTTGCACTACACAGTTCAACTTGTCACATATGTATAATACCGTATTTTTTTAACTGTGAATAGCCAAGAAATAAGATCTGAGCAACCTGTGATGTAGGTACTTCAATACCTTAGCATTTAGATGGCATCACAATAAAAGGTCTACCTTTCTCCTACTGACTGTAACAGAATCCCACCAAGTCCTCAAAACTCTGGAACAGTTCTTTATGAAGTGGCTGTGTAATCAGCAGTCAGCTAATTTGACTTCTATGCCTTATACTACTTCTTAGAAACTCTACCATGAAAATATGTCCTACATAAAAGCCATGCCTTTGAGGATGCTTCTAAGTGAAAACAAACCCATGTTTTCAAGTTGTTGCCTTGTTAGACTATCAAATTTCGGAATTTCAGTTCAGGATGAAAATAAAACTAAGTGAGAGAACTTGAACAAGCTCCTGGTAACAGTGCAACTTACAGCATGACCATACAGAAAGGGTCCCCATATCCCATAACATGAATAAGCTTTATGCAGTAGCTTATGTCAGACAATGCACAGGCACACACATACACGCTTTTCCATAGATGTATTTGTAAGAGAAGCTTGATGTTCACCTACATGTTCCATTTCATGTAACTTCACAGAACTTTTAACATACTTTTTTTCTACCCCCAGAACTAATGTGAAAAACTGTAGGATACTACTGAGAATCTGAAAATAAGTTTGAAATCTTTTGTGGAAAAATCTATTTCAAATTTGGCTTTAAGAGCAGATGAGGAATGGCAACCTCCACACGTGTAACTTTGTCACTGATTAAAAAAAAAAAAACAACAACAACAATGCAAACAGGGAAGAGGTCATAATTCCAAGTGACCTTTTGCAAGAAACATAAGCTTGAAAAACAACAATTGCCCGAAGGAAAAAGGCACATAGCAGTTGAATTTGTACCTGTTAACTCTCAGGGCTATAAAAATTTGTTTTCCAACTGAGAACAGAACTTTCAAAGATATTCAGGAACTCCAGTTATAAGACCCCGTTAGAACTCATTAATGAGAATAAGTAATTGGATGCCATTACCAAGCCTCTGTTAGCCTGTTTGAAAAATGGTGAATACCATAAACATTCACTTCATTATTCTTGCTATTCTTGACTCCAACTACTATCAGCTTAAAGTTGTATTAGAACCAAAAATTAAGATAAAAGAAATTTAAAACTTCTGGTCCTATGTATCAATTTGCTTTCCAGGGTTTTTTTTCTTGTTGAGGTCATTAAGGCTGTCAGCCACACTGTTCCTAATCCTAAACATAACCTTAGCTTTAACATGGACTTCAGATGCCACTAAAAATCAGAAATCAAAACTGAAGAATTCAGAAGATATTTAGATCAACTTTCATTTTTCCTTCCTGGAACTTTTTGAATATGATGATTCATTCAGGATCAGGAGCGACAACCTGCATCTAGTTAGAGTTGTTTTCTAACCCTAAACTTTTCTCAAATATAGAAACTAGCCAGAAGTAAAGAATTATTAATTCCATTCTACTTATGCTAGACCTGTGCTCCCATATTTGGATCTGCATTTATTCAAACATACCACCTCTACTTTTCCAAACCCTGTCTTTTTTTTCTGGCCTCAAAAATTAATTTAGCCCTTCCACAATCTAGGGAACTTAATAAGGAATATAAAACCACTCATCTCTCAAGAACTTTGCTAATAGCACCTGCATTGAGCCTCCACAGACAGCTCTTCTCCTGGCTTCATTCCTAGAGAGGGAACAAGCAGAGAAATATTAAGAGTTTAGTCCTGAAAATACAACTACCAACAGCTATTTCAAGGTTAGCTTTTAGGTTCAGTAATGGGGAATTCCTTTCATTTCTATACATCTCTGGTATCCTTTGACTTGCATTACTTATAAGCATCCCTCTGTTGCCATGGTGCGTTATCAGGCTTGCAATAGTGAACAGACTCACTTTCTCTGCACTGACAATAACAAAGAACACAGATGGCCACTGCTATTTCCACTCCCTCAGTGTGTCCTTGTGCACTTGATGGGGTCTGCAAAATGTCTGTGTTACTCCACCCATGTAATATTGACCACCACAAAGGCTGTTGGAGCAGCAATAACAAGATTGAGCATGAGGAATTTCTAAAATATCTGCCTCCCAATAACAAAAACATACAAGCTCTTACATCAGAGCGAGAAGGTCCCATCAAGGATATTGAAATGCAAAAAAGAGGAAAAATACATTTTGATAACAAGCACCTGCTTAGGTGAAGCAAACTCAAAGTCAATGTTAACCTCAGGATGCTTATAGGAGCTCAATTCTCTAGCCCTTATTTGAATAAAACTACCATTGAGACTACAAGTAGGTTCGAATGGAACAAAAAATATCAAAAAAGACACTATTGTGCTAAGAATCATCAACTGCTAAATGAGCTGATTCATCAAAACACAACAGAGAATACTTCATCTTTCCATGCTCCCCATATCCCAGTGAAACTTTTTGTCTAAGACTTTTCAAAGACATCCAATCATAGCTATATCTGGAAATAGATTACTCTGGTGGAGGCAGAATGTTTTAGACTCAAGTATTTTATCCTAAAGGATAAGGTTAGTAAATAATTATTGTCAATCAAGCATCTTTGAGGTGTCAAACTATTCTGGTGGGTGACCAAATATTTAAATATCTAAACAGCTTAATTTAGGAAAAAAAAACCAACAATTTTCACATGAGAGATTTTTTTTCCTTAGTATTTTGTGTTTGAGCATTTTGATTCTTCCCCTCTGCATTTTCCAGTGTACCCTAACATTAGCAGTTTCCTCCGCTCATAGGCTATATTCTGTGGATGAAAGCACAGGTGTTTCAGCTTCCAATGAAGCTTTTAACAACAATGCCAGTAAAATCAATGATCAAAACTCTTAAACTGAGTTTTCTTCAAACACTGCAGAATTAGTTTCCAAGTGCCTTCTGTATAAATACAACAATTTTCAGGACAAGCAAAATTCTAAGGCTGCTTTAAACCGGAACTCAACCAGGGTATTATAATGACATATGCCAGCAGCTGCAATTTTATACAGGCCCATGTTTCTCTTGTAGGGTTTTGGCAAACATGTAGAATCTCTCACTTTTGAAGAGCTGTACTATCTAGACCATAGCAGCACACTAGCTGAGAGCCTTTGTTCTGGCTTACTGCTGTGGCAATCCTTTTGCTAACAGTTTAGTAGGTGCCTTGATATTCATGGAATCTAATGAAGCTTTTACTATTAAGTTAAACTAAATCAAAACAGTTTATCTTCAAGCCATCCAAATTTCTTGATTTTTGTTTCTGATTGACAACAGAAGAAAGCAGAAGAGAGGCAAAAGGTCTTTTTTTTTAATATGCAAAACATAACATTATATCCTCTATTTGCAGTACAAATTATGATAGACATAAGTGATTTTGAAAGTTATTTTCCTTCAAGAATTGATTTTGCTTCTGATGCCCCATTGTTTTGCATTTATTAGCAAGTGATTTATGAAGGAAAGCAGTTAAATATTAGAAGTTTTATATTTTTATAGTTCATTTTTTTTCTTAACAGTTCCATATATGCTTTTGCTCTATTATGAGTTCCACATTCAGTAATCATTCTTTATGACAACCTAAATATGTACTGCATTATTTGTGAATTAGAGCACAATTTATTTAGGAATCTCAGAAAATTACTTTTCTTCTAGGTGCTGTTTCACAGTCTATCCATTTTCTCTTTTATCTACAATTGCCTCTTCTATGTCACGTGAGCCTTAAGAGATATTTCTGAGAGATGTGAATTGTAGGATTAAAAAAAAGTTTCAAAAAGATCCAGCTTTGATTAGAGCCAGAAGGAAAATGCTCTATGAATATCAGGCAATATCTAGGACAAAACAGAACCTGGTACAGGGCCACTGTTAAGCATTATATAAATATATAATTAGGTGCCTGTAGTCTCACAACTCTGGATCTGACAATTCTAAGTTCTTATATCAATATGAAGAAGGACCACCTCATCATCCTCATACAATATCTTTCAGGAATTTCCAAACAGATATAGTGTTCCTATGAAGGCTTCACCTGACCCTAAACTATTCTTTCAGTTGGATCTTGTGAATGGTTTTCTTCACATATTGAGGTTAAGCAAGCACTAAAGGATTAGTTCAAGATTCACATTTCCACTGGAGACACCTGGTACATAAGTTTAAACAAAATATGGCTACAAAAAGAAAATTCACATTATGCAACAAGAAACACTTGGCAAGCTACATCATACACACACAGCAGCTAAAGAGAAAAATATTTTTACTACACATTTAATGTGCTAATGTGAAGCAAAGTAAGTCATTAACAGTTAGAGTTGAGATAATGATTTAGCAGTTCTTTTTCATGTGTAACCCAGGTGCCAGAAAGGCCACTTGAGTTTCTATTGCCTTCTTCTACCTCTCTTTAATGAACACTGCACACAATGGGAAAGGAAACAAAGGCTTTTGTGGCTCCTCATTAAGAAATAATGTGCATTTTAGCATTTCAAGAGTCTGGACCAAAATCTTGGGCAAAAGGCTTTATTAACCTGGAAATAAGGTTAACTTCATCTTTTGCCTCTGTTCCAAACTTGCAAATTCTACAGAACAGTTTATACCAAATATATGCAGAAGACTACCTAGTGGAAGGAGGAAAGACTTATACCCAGCTGTTCCTGTGCTCAAAACTAACCCAACTGAAAGGTAGGAGCACTCCACTCATCCTGGCTGCTAGCTACACAGATACCCTGCCCAAAGCTCTTCATCCCCTGGCCAAAAGCTGGTTTTGCACAATTCCTCAATACTTCCACTCCAGAGAGACGCTCTCCAGCTGGCCTCTTATATCAGCTCCCAACTTCTTCTGATCTCTTCAGGAATCTAAAGAGCAAGGACCAGGTCTTTAGTCTCTATGTTCACTCAAATTCCAGCATATGCCCCATCACAGATTACTAAGACTTTGAATTTTCTTCAGTGTCACATTAAACTTCCTGTGACCATAACACATACACTGGCAAATGACTGTGTATGTGATATTGACTGTGACTGTGTATGTGTATTGATAGTAACTTATTTACAACTCCACTATGAGAAAGAACTGATCCTGGACCTGGAATAAGAAGTTTAACCTAACTCAGCAGAAATACAAACAACAGGGTGAACTAAATGATGGACCAAAGCATGAAAGCAGTTGCATCAATTTAACATCCAGCAGGAAAAGGGAATTAAGGCAAATAACACATGGGGATACAATAGGGAGAAAGAGCAACCAACTGACAGAAAAGTGCAAAAGCCAAGATGGACTGGATTAGATTCCCTCTGGATGATGAGAATCTCGGGCATGACAATCACATCATGAATGTAACCCTCAACTCAAGCAACGGAGTAAAGTTTTCACTCATAGAAATACCTGTTCAGTAGGGAGGGTGTGTTTGCTGCTATAAAGGCCTTACACACCTTCCAAGACTTATCTGTGTAAGCTGTACTTTAATACACAAGGAATCTGGCTTTGGAAATTTGTAACAAAAAAATCTGACCCATGACTCCTGAGTATGTTTTTGGAGTCAAACATTTTTACAGGTTCCTCAGTGACATTTAATTGGAAGTCTGGGTGGTACATTCATCCTCATGTCAGCAAAATACCTTGGGTAAACAGCAGTAAGCAAACTTCAATGGGTTTATTTACCACACAGTTAATAACTTGGGTGAACTATTTGTCTTGGGTCTAATATTTATTTTGGCAGAAAACTTGGTACACATGCTTTATTCTTTTGACACTTCTATGTACGTAAATTTTAGAAATATCCATGGACAAATAGCAAAGTTCAGAACCTTTTTCTGAAAATAAACATTTCTCTATTGCTTTTGTATCGAAATGTTACTAACCACTGAATTCACTCAACAGAAAACAGAAGGTTCTCTTACTGTCTCATACTTGCATCCTTCACTTCTTTTAAACAAACAGTAACACTCTCAAGAGAACTTGTACCACACTGAATTACTTCATTTTCAATAAAATCCAGCAGTGGTACTATAGTAACTGTCTTCACCATGATTAATGTAGGAAACATTTGGAAAGCATGTTATTATTATTCTAAATCACATTTTGCTTGAATTAATTTTTATGCATGGTTACTAAGATATAAAAGAGTTCTGAATTGCTAATTGTAACATTCATACTTGTGAGACGAGATTTGAAGAACACGTACATGTTGCTGAAAGATTTTTAGTTTGAGAACTTGCAAAGTAAGAAAGTGCAACATACTGTAAGAGTCAGTCTAAAAGCTATCAAACCAGAAGATTATAGTGCCAATGACAAAGATTTCTGTTAAACTCCAAGAGCAGAATGTACTTCTATCTTAATTCTGTAATAGAAAACAATTTTATTCTACACTTACATGCTGTTTTCCCTCTTATCACTATTGCTAAGTGTTAAATCTTCTCTTTTCCAACAACTGTATTATCTGTTTCCCAGGCAAGGTAATGCAATTACTCGTAGAGCTGCGATAGATTAAGATGTACTGGGATTATCAATCAGATAATACACAGAGGGACCTGGGCAGCAGTTCTCACTGTAGATTTCGCAGATTGCTTTAATGAGAGTTTTTGAAACCCTTGTCTTCAAGCCCATACCCTTCTAGGTAAATGTGTGTTTTCCATAAATAGGTAAATATACAGAGGTGATTGAAAAAGAATATTAAAAAGTTAGACACCTTCTCTTGTACTTTTCACAACTGTAAACAGTTGATCCTACAAAGACAGACCTTGAGATGGAAGGAAAAAAACCCTGTGGGGTACTAGAGACCAACTCTCCTCTAATGAGAGAATCAGCATAAAAAGCAGGCAATGATGGTTTCATAGGCAGAAAAAAACCATTTCCCCCAGTTTTGGCCCACAGTGGTCCTAAACATCAGTATCAGAAATCTCCAGTGCATATGAGTGAAACACCATTGATTTCAGATAACTACCATTAACACAGTTTTTGAAATGTATTTTCACAGAATATAATTGGCAATTTATTTTGTTTTCTGAAATACTTGTGTGGAATATTCATAGATAAATCAGGAAAGACAGAAATATTTAACTCTCAGAATTAATCAGTTGCTACAAACAGCCCCTCTCTGTACTTAGAACTCTGCTTTCTCAAACTTGCGCTCTTATTATTCCATGCGTCAATATCCCAAAGGCAATTAGGTATTTTTCCAAAGTTATTGGATAGTAATCAGTACTTTCAACAAGACTTCCAGACAAAGCCTACCCAAAGCCTTATTTATTAATAACGGCACATACTTTGATTTATATTGTATGCATTCAGCAAAGAAATACTGTCTCTTGTGGAAAGAAAGCTGCCTCATTTAGTGGCTAAAGATGTTTCACCTCCAACCTAGACAGCGTTAGCAAGAGGTCAAAAAAAACCTGTGGTTGTAGACCTGCAGAGAAAGAGCAGATGCATCATGAAGAGAGTCAGTTGAGAACAGGGAGAATATAGGGACTGCATAGTAATGTGCAGAGTTGCTAATACCATGCAGTTATGTGCATAATAGTAGCAGCAACAATGTGACCCAGTCAATAGCTAGTTACATTTGCATTTCACTTCTCTGCCCCTTGGCTTCAGCGAGCACCGATTCAAATTTGTCATTTGCCACTCTCTCCAATAAATTGTCCCTCTTCCTTATTGTCTCTCCAAGCACATAGGGGAGCCACAAGAGGATTCATGATTACCTCCTCAATCTACTAATAACTTCGCTAAAATCTCTCTTGACTCTGTTTTTAATAGCCTAGAGTTTATTTTTCTTTCCTGCCAGTTCAGGCTTCCCCTACACTCAAAGAACCATCTTTGGTGAACTGCAACGCATTCAGTTTGTGAAGAAGAGGAGTTAAAGACCACAAGGAAATTGAAATTCATGTTTCTCTTTATGAAAAGTGGATTGGTCATTTCACTTGCTTGAGAAACTATTCAAACACAGCAAAACAGTTGGTGTATTTATAGGAGAAACCATTAAATTATTTAGAAAGAAAATGAGAGTGTTTTGAGGGGAGAAAAAAGTTAAAAATTGATTACTGATATCCATTTGATGGTACCTAACTTTTTGGACACCCTTTTATGCTTAATACAAACCCCCAAATTTTTCTAGGCTGAAATCTACTCTACCCTTACAACATTTATCCTCAAATCAGCATTTACAGAATACGGCAGCACAAAAGAATTTGAAATAAACCTGGAAGGTATTTTACCTTGTCAGTCCACTAAAAAACATTTTTTAAAAAAAAATCTTTTTGGCCTAGGGTGTTACAGATATCTATATACTGCTGGAGTACTCAAAGGGGTAGCTACCTGGAAAAATACCATTGATCTAGCTTGGAGCCTTGAAATATTACAGAAACACTTACCCAGAAAGCACATTCAGAATGAGGAAAATGAAAGTTCTGCTTTGCTCATTGCAGACTTACCCAAACTTTTACTGAGCTGCATTCAGCACCACCACAATGTATTTGATGTTGCCATGAGGTCAGGGACAAGACTCAAGAATATCAAATATAAAGTAGTTAACTTTAAACCACTTTATGTGTTTTGTGGAAGCCAACTGGTTGTCAATGACTGGGAAGAAACTAAAACAGGTACAGAAACAAGATCGCATGAGGGAATCCTCCCCTTACTGAAACGAAGGCTGAGATGGAGTATTAAACGAAGATGCAAACACAGACACAAGATCACCTAGTCAAGCTAAAGGCCAGGTTTGGCTCTTACTTTCTCAGATTTCAATTGGAAAAAAAAAAAAATCATCCTTGGAGATTTTAAAAATTGTTGGACAAGGTCCTAAGCAGCCTCATCAAGGCTGACCCTGCTCCAAGTAGATGACCTCCAAAGGCTCTTTTTGATCAGCCATTCCAAGATGATATTTTAATTTTTTTAAGTAATAAAGCCAATGCTTTTTTTTTTTTTTTTTTTTTTTTGACACTTCACTGAGTCAAAACAGTATGGTTAATTCAGGAAAGGCACTGGAGATGACAATGCCTTCAATAGCAGAGAGTATGACTCGGTGACCAAGGTGGTCTCTTCCAGTCTTGTTTTCCTAAAAAGGATGTTCAAAACCCAATTTCAAACCAGCAGATACTAATTTCTAAAACACTTATTCATTTCACTGCCGTCTGGCCTAAATTTCTTTCCATTGAATTACTTACATTAGTAACTGACATTTCAAAGGGAGACTTTGCACACAAATGTTCTGTGTCACTATGATTAGTTTAGCTTTTACACTTTAAAGCGTCTGTATTTTGTCTGGAAAAACGTGAATGCTAACTTAACAGCTAATACCTGTGAGGCAAGGAAAAATAGTAAATGGTAAGATATTAATGTCTGGACAGATGCTATTGAGGAGTTCATCCTAAATCACTGCAAGGCCAATATATTTTATGCCTATAATTGCTGCTCAAAGTTCAGGGTGGCATTTTGCTGATGTGCCTAAAATAGTCTTCATGGGTGCCGTTCGAGTTGATTTGACAGTAGTTAAGGTATAAGGGGCAATGATCCAGCTGAATGCCTGTCCGAGTCATTTTGATAAGTGTGCAGCCTGTGCAGAAGCTTCTTAATTGCTCCAATATTCCTCAGTTGTTTCTGTTCATAGGGTCTATAGCAAAGGTCATCAATCGTAGAATATGTGAAGTTTTTATGTTTTGCCTGCTTAACAAAACACATTTTAAATAAAGTAAAATCAGTTAATAAGAACTTAAGGAGGTCACTACATTTCCTTTCCTAATAGCAATTTTGGAGAGTGAATCATTTAGTCATCTGTAGTACTGGGGAAGCACGTGGTTAGTACAAAATCTTGCTCTCGCCTTACTCTTGGCATTGCAACAAAACCCAGGATCTCTTACTCAGATGTGATAATAGTAAATAGATCCTGAGTAACATTTTTCCTGGCCACAATCCAAATGTAGCTGTGAAGAAAGTGACCAAAACCACCCCCAAACCTTGTGGGTTGACTTTATTTCACTGGTCAGCCCTTTTGCTTTGGCATAATCTTGATGCATAAAGCAGCACATTCATCCCATGAGAGATACCAGGTCTGAATTTGACCCTTTTTATCTAGTACTGTATACATTTCAGATCATATCAAGGTTGCCATAGTAACAAAAAAAATTTTATTGAATGGCAGAAAATTCAAAAAATATAATGTATGAATCCTGTATAATTTGTTGACACTAAATATTCATTGCCTGAGGCCTGTATAACTTAAAATTTACACATTTTTGCTAAGACAGAAATGGAAACCTTGATAAAATACTTAAAATTTTACAGAATATTTACAGTTTTTCCATTTGCTGCTTTTGGAAATACTTATTTTTTATACCATCTCCAGTTAAGGAGCATTCCCTGGCTCTGCCAGAAGGGATTTTAAACAGAAAAAATATCCTTCCTTTATGTAAAGGATGTAGATGAAATTAGCCTCTACCTTCCCACTTCCCCTTTCTATTTGCCCTGCCAGCAAAGTTGTTAATTTTAAGGGCTTCTGGGATGTTATCCCAAACACTTTATCATTTTTCTATTTCTCAACACTAAGTAGCCCAAAAAGTGAAACTTGCATTATATTTCCTTTTGTTGCAAATATTTTCCCATCTACAGTTACAATGTTTCAACTTCAACGCCTTTCCTTATAAACCAAAAACATGCCAATAAGTTATCTCCCCCAGTCTTTATTTGATATAGTAACAGATGGATCCCAAACTGTAGAAAGACACCCACTGACTTCAAATCTGTAAAGTTTTGAAGTGCATCTGTAATGTGCCAATCCACCCTGCCTTCCTGATTCCTATGGAAAATTATGAAGGAGAGGATTTTAGGCCCTTGATACAAGCATCCTGAAAAACATCCCTTTTGGCTGTAGCTTTTCTTCTCTAAAATGAGACATACCTGCACGTTACCAGTTTTCCAACTGCCAAATGCAGTAATGAAAATAGAGATCGTGTTAGCAGGTGCAACCCTGACCTGATGGTGCTGCACCCCCACTGCACGACTCCTCAAAACCCGCTCCATTAAAGATTGTGTATTCTTCCCAACCCCCACCACCTTCTGCTTCTTCATCAGCATCTGGCACCATGAAAAGCCCACAGTGCTACACACTGAAATTCCTATAACTGCTCAAAACACCAATTCCTTGGGTTTAGGGAAAGGAACTCTTACCTGAGGTTTGTATATGAAAAAACGAACAGCTGCAGCATCACAGGAGATTAAAAGTCTGGCTTATGTGTGGAAAACTGGAAAGTGTCCCTTAATTCCTGTACACATTTACAAGCAGTTCTTACTTGCAGGTCGGATTACCAACACTTTTAGGATGCATGCTGCAGTGCCACAACTATGGGATCAGGTTTATTACATGATAAACAATGGAACAGTCTCAAGTAGTTTTATGCAAAGAACAAAGAACAAAGTCTCCTCCAATTCCACAATCAGACCTAATCAATTAGTGATATTTAATTTCTCCCTGCAATGCAGATGTAGCAGGCTCTATGTTTTGCAATTGAACTTGGCAAATACTTTCTCCAACAGATTCTACTTAATTTGTTTTGTTTTCAGGGCAGGAACTAGCTTTTGAAGAAATATCCTGAAAATCACTCTTAGAACTGGCTTTATTATTCTTTGGGCTTGAAATATCCTCAGGAGCATAGCAAAACAGTGCAACAGAAAGAGACATATTCATATCTATAAAGAAATTCTACTGAGTAGGAGATTTGGTGCATTTTTGTTCCTTTGAACAAACCAAGAAGCAGAATTCTGTAACTGGAACAGATCCAATGCAGCTTTCATTATACACAGACTAGATAAAAATTACGCATATCTGGAAAGTCTGGTGCAACAATTGTTTCAGCAATTAAGGAAGCAAGTAATTTGCTACAGTCATTGACAACTAGGAATGGCACACAAGATGCCTTCCCATTACTCACAGCTGTTATTACATATCACTGGGCAATAGCAGCTCTATTAGCTACTATGATTCAGGATTATCACACTGCTGGCAGGTGCAAGCTGAGGTTTTGAAATTCTACTCTGTCATAGCTCTGAGTTCTGGAAAAATTTTGATTCTCCTGCACATTTTTATTTTAACAGTCTACTGTAGTTCTATCATTGTTTGGATAATATGTTAGTAAGAAAAATAATATAGAGATTAAAATCTGGACCTTTGCCATGCAAGTCTAAGAATTAATTATTAAAATAATAGAGGTCAAGATCACCCAGGGTATGCCCTTGCCTCTTCATGAGTTAATTTAAGGACAGCAAGGTGAAATTTTTGATGACCTGTGCTCCAGCTGACTGACACTCTCTTTCATGAGTTACTTCCACTCTATTCCAGACCAAGTAGTCCTCATCGTACTTTTTCCGACAATATTAAAGAAAATGTTCACATATCTGAAAAACTGAGATTAAGCTGATGGAAAAAGGACCACAGACACAAGGAGTTTGGTTTTGGTTCCAACATGGGGCAAAATATTCTGTTGTAGCACGACATGTCCCAGTTCATAAGTTAGGATACTTGTCCCCTTCAGATTCATAGGAAAACAGAAAGAAGCTAATCTGATATTTTATTCAAGTTGAGCATTCTTTTCACTATCAAACATTCCTGCTTCAGAGCATTTGCAGTTTGGCCTATGCTAGGCACAGAAGCACTATTTATTTTTAACTTTACAAGCAAATAATTACTTTTTTTAAAAGCTCTTTAAAATACTATAGTAGATATAAATGGGTTGAACTTTGCCTCTCGGCTGCTCAAGTATGTCACCTAATTAAACAGTTTTGTGTTGCTGCCATTAGCTTGGTAAGAAAAGAAATGAACACCAAGCAATTTTATTTCCATAAACTTCATGACATTTTTGACTTCCCTGCATTTAAAGAAAGAAATCATTACTCAAAGCAGAGGCAAAAAAGATTTTCTTTGAATGAAATCTTGCATTCAACACCAGAAAAAGTAACGCTAAGCATATCTGGTAGAAGGTGAACTGTGTAGAGGGTGAGTGAAGCCACACTCTGAGAAAGATATAAAAATTTTGTCAATTAATATTTTTTACTTTTCTATGTAGATGGCAGCTTAACTCAGGGATCAGTGCCAAATAACTTCCATACATTGCAGTGTAACGTGAACAGATGAAGAGTGGAGAATAGCATCAGAGGAAAATAGAAATGCCTCCCACTATCTAAGGAAAATCCAAAACAGTCTAGAGCAGGAAAAACCAATTCATTGAGGTGCTCTCGATCCTGCTAGCCCATGACGGAAAAAAAACCCACACAAACAAAAAACAAACCAACAAAAAAGCAGAAAAGATACATACATGTCAAAACATGATGAAAAGCTTGCTTAGAGACACATTTGCAGGGGAAACACCTAGTGAATTCAGGGGCTATTTCAGCTGCAGGTCTACAGATATCTAATTGTAAGTTTGAACTTCCAATTCATCACAGCAACTTTTTCAATTCTCTATACCTATAAGGACTTGCCCACAATCTTATCCAATATTGAGACAGTATCTCATGCTGCTCTTTTTTATATCACATCTACATATGCAACATATGTTGTTTCTAATCTAGTTTTCAAATTTTCCAAACATTGGGGCTCACTCCCCTAAGAATGATCTAAATTTATTTTCAATTATGCTCTTAATTCTTATAATAGAAAGACACATCACAAAAAACAAACCCCTAATGCACATTCTATGTGTGTTTAAAATAACAATATTCACTTTTTCCCACCAATACCATCCTCACAGCCATGCCTGCAAAGCCTGAATGGCATTGTTTGCCTATTCTCACCACGGTGCTTAAACAGAAACATTCAGGTTTCCCACATGGTTAAGATGGAATCACGTCTTCAGAGCTGTACCTGAACAGATATTTGGCATAAAGACATCTCTATCCCCAAGTAAAGCATTATACTTAGCATTAACAAGACAAACTATAGCACTAGTCATCTCATTTTTACCAATTAGTCTAGTAAATAATCGCTTGGTCAGCCAAAACCGTAGATATATATTGTATTCCAGGCCAAAACTCTCATTCTAGTAAAAAGCCCATTTCACAAGCAATGCACACTGTCCTGCCTTGGTTCTAAGACTGAACACTAAATATTCCTTGTGTGAAGGCAGCACCATCATGTATTCTAGTAGACAAAGTGGCAAAGCCAAACCAGTGGAACTCACAAGAACACTGCTCTGAAGTTGTGGTCTATAAAGTAACACCAGCAGGTTCCTTCGGTCCAAGTACTGTATAAAGCAATGTCAACATCTGAATTGCTGTCCAGTTAGAGATGCATTCATCTGAAACACACCTGGAGATAAAAAAACATGATGTTTTACCCTTTCAAATTCTGCAGTTATTTCAGAGCTAGGAATTCTGCCTTTGCAAGGCTGCCCTACTTATTTCATACATATATGATGAGGATTTGTGGCAATAGCTTGATACACCCAAGTAATCTTGACACCTCTGCAGCAGCCCTGGCAGTGAAGTGACAGCAGATGTAAAATATCAAACATTACTATGCCTGCATATTGCTTGAAACTTTCTCTCCTCATATGGAGAATCCCCTGCAGAGAGGCATTCGACAATGATAATCTGCTGCTGCAAAGCCCAGCAAGCCTTGGCTTCCCTTCCTCAGCTCAACCTCACCTGCCTCCCCTTTGCATTACTGTGTGGTCTAAGGGAATAGCTCAGATGATACGCTTCAGCTACACAGAAACGAATGCAGCAAAGACCAAAATTATTAACAATGTTAGTGTGGGGTATTTCCTCAACACCAAGCATTTAAAAGTCATTATCTCTTACATTTTAAACAATGTTATCATATATAATTATTATTATTATTATTGCTTTAGTTAACTTGGTAACTAACTCATACTTCAGTCAAGTCAAAATTTTACTTCATAATTAGCATCTTCTATGCTACATATTAACCTCTTAACATTTTTCAACTAGTTAAATACAAAGAATCTATTCTAACTTCAGAATTAGGAAGACCATTAGTTTCAAGTCTAACCTGTGCTAACAGGCAAGCTCAACAGACCTCCAGAGGTTTGAAAATCCTGTCGAACAATCTCACATTCAGAGAAGCAGAAGTAACTTCACCAGGAACAGCCTGCTGCTCCAGACCAGCAGTAAAGTCTCACAACAGATCTTTTGCAAAAACACCAGTAAGCGATCTCAGTATTTAGTAACACTAAAAGTGATTTTTACATGAAGGGATCAGCAAATAAAGTTGGGTTTTTACTATTAACTATTGTGTTTTAAGCAAGCAGGCAGCAAAAACCACCACTCAGCCCTTTGTTCTCTCTCCCCTCCTCCAGTGGGATGGGGGAGAGAACTGGAAAGGAGAGAAAAAAAAAAAAAAAGCTAAAATTTGTGGGTAGAGATAAAGACAGTTTAATAGGACAGAAAAATAAGATAACACCACCACTGGAATACGTGTGCTGCACAGCACAACTGCTCACCACACAGAGCCTATGCTCAGTTAGTTCCCAAACCACACTGCTTCGCAGGCAACGCCCCAGTTACACACTGAGCATGATTCCATACAGTATGGAATATCCCTTTGGACAGTTGGAGTCATCTGTCCTGACCACGTTCCCTCACAGCTTCTTCTGCACCCCCCACCTTCTCTTTGGCAGCCCAATGTGAGAAGCTGAGAAGTCCTTAACTGCTTGGCAACAGCTCAAATATCTGTGTGCTACCAGTGTCATTCTCACCCTAAACCAAAAACACCACAACATTGTACCAACTGCTAGGAAGAAAATAAACTGTATCCCAGCCAAAACCAGGACAAGTACGAAGGTCACTGAAAACTGCAGAGGTTCACAGGTAACACCTTAGAGAGGGTTTAGATGGCTTGAACTTCTTTTGTGCTGGCTACAAAGGGAATGACAAAAAAACTTTATAGCTTCTCACTGAGAAGCACATCAAATGATGAAATCATTTCTCTTACTTGCAGTGGATAAGTAAATGGAAAGAAGAAACAATATTGAATGATCAATCATTACCAACCAACATTTGCAGCTCTGACTTCATAGCAAACCCCTTCCACAATCAACAGAATTAGAACAAAATAAACTGCAAACTTTGTTGAGTAAATTATACTACCAAATGAAATAATTTTCATCTTTTTGTGGACATTCTAGAAATGGAAAATAATTTATTCCCTAATGTCCTTGAATGATGAATATTTGGATTTATTTCAGAAGAAATCAAAAGAGTCTGCGAGTGTGTGAATGTAATGAATTTTGTTGCTGATACTGGGTAGCAGTGCAAATGGATCTATCATCTTCTTGCCCATTAATGCTAATGCATATGCATTGAAAAGAGAATATAATCCATAATATATGCACAAAATCTGCATTATTGTTGGTACAAGACTTATGCTTGTCCTTGGGCTTCAGTAATATTCACTGCTGGTGCTCTTTTGTTTAATAAAAGCTTCATTATTTTTCTTTTTAATTGAATATTTATACTTCAGAGCCGCATTAGTAAGACCATTTTGAACTGAATTTTTACTATAACTCAACCATCCTCCTATTTATCTCTCTTTAGGGATGAGTGAATCTGCCTCCAAAACTTGATAGGAGCCAAATGATTGCCTTTGAAGGTTCAAAAAAGTTCAAAAACTCCCCTTATGAAATAATTTTCTAATTTCTTGACTTCAACCTCACATAGAAGACATAAATATCCTGGCTGAAGGAAGTTATTTACAGATGAGCAAAATTCTCCCTGACATCAGATGGGCCAATATCCTACTAAAGTTTCTTTATATCACATTAAAAAGTTAAACAACACACACACCACCCTCCCACCCACCCCCCCCCCCAAAAAAAAAAAAAAGAAATAAAAAGAAAGTTCCAGTTCCAGAACATGTTTCAAGCCTGAGAGGATTAGACAGATACAACTCCATGCATTCAGGTGTCTCCTATACTATTTTTATGTCACCAGTTGCATGTACTATGTGTTTCCATCTGTGCAGCTGTCAGAAGTGTTGCTAATTTAAGGTGCAGTAGGATTCTTTTCTCTGCAGAATTAGGCTGAATTTGCTGAAATTGATCCTTCTGTGAGAAATACTGCATTCACATCTGTTGTAAGTGCACCTGTGCAGTTACTCAGATGAAATAGGGAGGAAGTGTTTCTGGAAGAACTCAAACATTTACAGAAGCGTAAATATCCACGATATCAGTTTAAAAATGGCAGCAATAAAGCTATAGCCCTAGTTATTATCTCAGAGATATAAAAACTAGTCAGATGCACTCATCTCTAGCTTGTACTATTCCTACCACAGCCACTAGAACTCCACCTTCATCCACTAAACTGGAAAGGCCACAGAAATGAGGAGCTAATCTCAATAATAAACATCTTAAACAACAAAACACATCCATTATAGAAATAAAGGAAAAATCTGTGCTTATTCTTCCTGTTTTGTCAGGCCTATAAGTTACAACAGGACCTTGACAGTCTACAGCAAAGTTTCTATTCTACCGTAGTCTCCAAGCTAAGGTGGGAATGCATTTTAGCTTCTTCTAGTCTCATTTTGCATTCTTTGTTCTTTTGCAAAACAATAGTCATTTTATGCAACAAAGTAAAATGTTTCTGACTGCACAGAGGGGGGAAAAAACAGCCCTGATAGATCTGAACAATTCATGGGCAGAGTGTGCCATCTGGGAAAAGTGCTTCTCAAAGCAACAGTGGTTGATACATTCAGGTAAATTACTGTATGGCTTCCCCAAACAATTTCACATGTTCCTTTTTCTCCAGCTAAGGTACCCAAGGGGGAAATGTCTGCATTTGGTAACAAATAAGTACAGCAAATAGTGTTTTCACCAATTTCCCTATACAGATTTCTATTCCATGTATTCTATAGCAGCCATTATTTAACAATTCAGTCAATGACAGATAGTCATCTGAGCCAAATACCTCCGGTCTGCTGAGTTCTTCCAACTTCCAGCTTGCAAGTTTAAGATGGGAACATTTCATTTTAATGGTTTTCTACACATTTGCACAGTTAAACTGCTTCTGTTTCTCTCCTCAGATGGATTTGGAAACAAATAAACCAATCACCCCCACACACACCTTGCACTGCTCCCAGTTGCAGAGGCAGCTCAAGATTGATGTTGCAACTGAGAGGGGAGAAAGAAGAACATCCCACACCAAGACCCTCCAAAACACCACCTTAAAAATTAAATTATTTTCAAGCCACTTACAGCTTCTTAATCATAATGCTAGCTTTGGAAAGGACTCTGAACATGACTGGTTTGTGATATGAATTCAATTTTCATTTCAGGTCCCATAATGGAAGTGACCCTAATTCAGATTCTCTAGAGAAGATGTTTGCCCCTTGTCATCAGCTTAAATTTAATTTAAGAGAACATAGAAAAAAGTATAAATCACATCTTTGTGTTTACTGTACTAACATGATTTGTGTGAGGGAACGCTGGAGAAATGAAGAACAAAGAGAGCACTTGAAATGTTTTGACTGCAAAAACTTGCAAAAATGTTTTCTTCCTGTCAAAATAAGATGTCAGTAATAGCCAAACTCCTAAAAATAAGATTTAAGGACACAACGGCCAGTATATAAGTGAATAGGGTAGTTGGATCCTTGCAGTTGAATGGGTAAAGACCAAAATAGAAAAACAAACAGAAAAAAAAGGTTTTTTTTTTTACTTGAAAAAGAAAGTAAATTAGTAGAAATCATCTGAAGAAAATACAAGCAAAAGCCAGGTGAGATATTAGTGGAAAGTCACATGCAACAGTTTTTAACTCTGTTAAAAACACTCTGTTGCCTCTATTGGCTTCCATCATATTCCCCAGACAAATCCCCAGCCAAACTCTGCTCCCTTTAGGCCAGGCCACATCTCATGAGGTGCTAAAAAACATTTTATATGATTTCACCAAGTGGCAAAACCATGCAGCAGGCTGGTGCAACAGCAAGATGCTCAGTAATGCTAATAAATTGACCTCAAAGCTTGAAGGGACAGTTCCCTTGCAGCTACTCAGCATATGGAAGTCTGAGGTATTTTTTTGCACAGTTATGAACTGCGAAGCTATACAAAAGCCTTCTTGTGGTTTCATAGGCATCTGGCTGAGAGTACATGTACAACTTGAGGGTGCCAGTGGATGAGAAACTCAACATGAGCCAGCAATGTGTGCCTGAAACCCAGAAAACCAACAGTATTCTGGGCTGCATAAAAAGCAGCCTGACCAGGAGGTCAAAGGAGGGGATTCTCCCTGTCTGCTCTGCCCTGGTGAGACTTCACCTGGAATACTGTCCCAGGTCCGGGGTCCCCAGTACAAGACAGATACAGGCCTATCAGACTGAGTCCAGAAGAGGGCAGCAGAGATGCTCAAAGTGTTGGAACATCTCTGATATGAAGACAGGCAGAGAGTTTGGGTGGTTGAGCCTGGAGATGAGAAAGACACCTTATAGCAACTTTCCAGTACCTAAAAGAGTACAAGAAAGATGAAGAGGGACTGTTTACTAGGGCAGGTAGTGATAAAACAAGGGGAGATGGCCTTAAACTGAAAGAAGGGAGATCTGGATTAGATTGTAAGAAAAAATACTTCCCTGTGAGGGTGGTGAGGCACTGACACAGGTTGCCTGGAGAAGTTGTGGATGTCCCATCTGAGAAGCATTCAAGGCCAGGGTGATTGGGCCTTTGGGCAACCTGGGCTAATGAAGGGTGTCCCTGCCCATGGCAGGGGGTGGGACTTGACGGGATTTGAGTTCCAATGCAAACCGGTCTGGCATTCTATGTATAAGGGCATGATCAAACATGCTCTTATGAATGAGATTTAAGCTGTTCAGGGTCTATTCCCACAGTCTATCAGGGACCTGTTTCAGTAGGTATTCATTCCACAAACGGCAAAACCGATGGTTTATTTGCACAGACTCTGATTGTCAACAGCTCCTGTTTTGAAACTGCAAGACTATTAAAAACAAGGTAACATTCTTAAAATCTGCAATTAGATTACTAAAGACAGGTTGAGTGGTTACACTTGAGGCAATCATCTTGGGAGACCTCTGTTAGGTATTTTTTTTCCCCACTAGCAAGTTCCAGGTCTTGTGTTCAAGTTCAGCAAAAGTACACTGAAAAGATGCCAAAACCCACACAGAGATGATCAGAGTAATCAAGTAAGAAAGGTTTTGATTCCTTATTTTGCTACCTTAAAGTAATACAAATGAAAAATCATTCTGATATTGCAGAGAATAAAATCTCCTTCCACATGATTCCTGCCAGTAGTAAGTATTCTCCACCCAGATGTACAGCACAGTAACACAATTTAGTCTATTTAAATGTAAAAATATATACAAAATGCAGCTATTACCTACATTTCGGAAAGGTATTTTCTACCAATTCAGAATGCTTAAAGACATTTTAGGGCAATTAGTTAACAAGCAAGTTCTGATTTTCAGATTCCAATGAATGCAGGCAGCATTTTAGAAGTAAAATAGGAGCATTAAGGCCCATCAGCACAGGTGTGATTTCAGGGAAGGCAGCTGACTTTTCCCTTCCATGTTCCTGCTGGAGTCTCACCATAAGGGGAGAAGGGAAAGAAGCATCAGACTAGAGTGGTTTCTTTCCTCAGCAGCACGGGGTCTGCCCATACTACTTAAACCTCCTCTCACTGATGAATTTAACAGCTGTACTTGAAGTCTCAAGCCATATTTGAGGTCTTCTGTCAGTCAGCTGTGTTCCCATTATGTCAGGCATTATCCAGATCTCCAAGGTGGCATTGCAGTGCCTCTACAAGCCTGCCATTTATACATGGTATACTAGCAGCTAAATTATTTCTAAAAGGTAGCCCCTCGTGGAACACAGTCCTTACTGATGGGGAAACAAAGTTGACAGGCCAATGCTGAAATATTTGATGATGTTCAACATACAATAAACAGAGTACACACTTCCATGATATATTGTGATTAGCCTCATATCCTGGTAAATGACAGTATTATAGTTAACTCTGGTCAAATAGGGGCAGGCTGGAGTGACAAGGTGTTTAAAAGTATTTTACACAAATATATCCCTTTAGAAAGGCCAGGGTTATTTTAACCTCTCTTTTCCCCACTACCACTCCTATTGCTTTGAGTTAGTGTGTGGGAAAAGCACAGTGTCTGCTCAGTGTACAAGTAACACCAGTTCTGTTCAGCGTGAAGTTCAGCGCTGATCTGTGTTCATCCCATCATTTACTAGGAAAGTTGGGAAACAAATTCTTAAGTTTTTTATCAAGTATGAATTGCTATCAAGTCTTTCAACATATGCTCACAAGCTTGGCTACTGATACTTTCTAACAGGGGGAAAAAAAAACACAAAGGAGAATTTAAAGATGCTACTCTGACAGTTCTCAGGCTGCTGTATTGTTTCCTGCACAAGGAAAACAATACAAATGAAAAAGCATATTTGCACCTAAGCAGTGGGGAATAAAATAATAAATTGCATCACACATTGTACAAGTTACTGTCCCTTTCTATTAGCTGTGGTTGTAGATGGACCCAATATAACAGAATGCTTCATTCTGCAGTTTTCCTCTAGGTGTCACATAAATTAGCCAGAAAAAGTATTTAACTTTCCTCGGGAACAAGCTGTCTTTGTCACTTTGTCTTGACTTTATCTGGGTGTATTAGACTCTGCCTGAAGAGTTCTTGAAGGCTCCTCAACATCAGAAACAGATTCTTCTCACTTTAAATCATAGTAACAGCAGTGCCCAACTTGACAGTTTTCCTTCTGCCTTGCCAGTTAACTGCAACACTCCTGAGGTCTACACTACGAAATCCTGAATGCATGAACACAAGGAGCATTCCTCCATTCTCCCAACTGGACACTGGGGAGAACTGGCTAAAGAACTGAAGTTGTTCAGTGACTTTTTTCAAAAAGAAGAAATATCTATTTGTAAACAAAGTCTTTACAGAAACACAGTGATCGCTATGAAATGTTTCTGGGAATATAAGTATTAACAACTTCAGAAGATTTTCTTGTATACCAAGTTCTTGCATGTCTTTGAAATGTGAATCGAAAAAAATACAGAGCCCAGCCTTTATACAGCAAGGTGAACATAAACATGGAATTCGTGCTATCTTACTGTGATTAAAGAAAATTCAAGCCATTGAAAATATCACAGAAGTGAATGATTAAAAGTATCTAGATCTCTCTGATGCAAGGCATTTCTCAATGAATCACGTATGAGTGTTAAGTTGTTTTAAAATTATTCTTTACAAAGTAATCTGCTTTAAAAAAAGTAAAATAATATTTTTAGCATCCACAAAACATAGCTGATTCTGACTTAGCAAAACAGCTTCACTTACATAAGTTTTACAAGACTGAGCAGTCACCAAAAGAGAGCTTTTGGGAAAGGGTTTGCGGAAAAGGTATGTGGGGGAATGTTCATGTTGATGTTACACCATCACAATGTGTTATTTATCATGTGATGTGTTGTCATCACAATGTATTTTAGTTCCAGTATACGGCTTCCTCTTAAGAAACAGGTTTTTCTTGCAATCATAGCCTATTTCAATACCTAAGAAAGATTTGTCTTAACAAGAAAGGGGCTTGTAAAAGGAATAATAGTCTCCGAAGATTAGTATACATACTTGCATATAACTGTTTAGAAACATAAGTGGGAAGACCGCAAAACTATCTAAACATCACCACCTTCAAATTACACTGTATTGACCAAAAATATTTGATGTAGAAGACCCAAGTTAAAATTTCTGTTATGCATATGATGGTATAAGCATTGATGGCAGCTGCCAACAGCCCGGTCAGCAGCTCTGCACATTAGAGCATATCTTCTGCTGTCTCCCCCACTTGTCTTTTCCGCCCCACAGCAGAACAGAGCGTTCAAACCCAGTACAAAAGCTTAGGTTTCTTTGCAGAAACACTTATGTCATTCCATCTGCTACGACAGATGCGCCGTCATCCTGGCAGTTCGCAAAATATGGCGGCTACAAACAAGGCCAGAAAGACACCAACATGAACTGTGTAACCTTCCTCTGCTCCACATGCCAGAACAGAGTGGCGCATCCTCCAAGTCCCAACAAACTGCACCACAGACTCAAACCTTTACAGCTTTTTAGTCTACACAATTTAAGTGTTGAAACAGAATACATTTAAGGGGCATACTGAAGATTGTATGATGCTAACAGCCTATCATACAAAGACAGGCACCAAATTTCATGGTTATCCATAGTGTTTAAGTGCCATCTGTTAACACATCCACATTTTACCATACACTGAATTGAGATAAGCAATAGTGACCAAAATCTTGTGTTGGTGGATACACTGCATAAGAATATTTCAACTTCATTGATCTCAACTGCATGACACATCTATCAGTTACAGCAATTTAGAGTGAACTGTGTGTACTTGAAAATAACAGGGTGGGAAGCACAGTCCCAGCAGCTCACCCCCAACGTCACCACCAAGAGGTGCTTGGTCTGCCCTCTCATTCTGTTTGGAGACATTAGCAGTCAAAAAACTGCTCCCTCCATTTAACTGCTAACACTGTTAGCTCCTTTTGCAGATGGATTTTGGATGCATAGAAACCTCTCTAAGTAGAGAGACTCTACTGCATTTGAATGAAGGACCTTACCTGTGCCACAGTAGGGGCATTAGATGTGCTCCTTAAAAAAAAAAAAAAAAACACATGACATGGGCCATACAGGACACTTACTTCAGCTGAAGCTATTTTACAAGGAGCACTTTTTTTCTGATTGTGCTCTACTTAAACAGTCCATATATAACGTAAAACCAATTTATTTCCAATTATTTTGAGTTCACTAAACAACAGAATTTGTATGGATGTTAAATATAACCAGGTAATCATTAAAATGTTGCTTGTGTTGCAATTTTTTTTGCAGTTCAAAAGCAATGGTAAAATTTCTTAGTAGCAAATTAGACCTCTAGGGAGGGATCCTTAGAAAGATTTAATCGGATTTTCCAGAAGGAAGAGGAGGAAAAAAATCCATCAAAATAGCTTTCAATTTTCCTGTTCTTTTGGAATCAAAGTCAAGCCAAATAAGCCACCCATATTAAAGCTGTCCCAACAGAGCACACTCCTAGTTTGATGAAAGCACTGTCCGGGTGAAGTTAACTGCATGACCATAATATTTGGGATGCACTGCCCAAAACCATTCAGGTTCATAGTCTGACATGACCTTATTATTAATAAATTAAATTAGAGCCTTGTGGGATGTTTTGAAATGCCTGCCCAAAGTTACTGAACTGACAGCCTAGTAAACCATCTCAGTCACACCTTAGTAAGAAGTCCAAAGTAAGCTTTATCTTCCTAGCTTAACGGTTCAATATTCAAACTACTACCAGGCCACAAACACTGTCTGTGCAAAATATAATCACCTATCAGACATGGACAGTTTCACAGTTTTTGTGTAGGAATAACTGATTTATCATTAAAATCCTACATTTACATGTACTTCCTGAAAGTTGACTGGTTTTAACTGAAGTTGTGCATCATGCCTTCAGCTCCCCTGCTGCCCAAATTCTGAACGATAAAGTTTTCTTGGCTGTTCCCTTTTATGTTTCCTGAGGTAATATTTTCACAGGCACTGACATAGTGAAAATTCCTTGGTTGTTTAAGAACTTTTGAAAATGTTTCTTTTTTCATTTGAACAGGATTGATACGCTACAAAAAGCTTGAGATAAACTCTCAGTTTTCACAGCATACTTTGAGGCTGGTAGATCTCCAACCTTATTTGCTCATAGTAGCCCCCTAAGATTACAAAGCATTATTTAAATGGATGCAATGCAACCAAGAATTTTTTGGTGATTAGAACCTATGCAAGTTTGCTTATCTCTGCTTTATGCATGGGTATATCAAAAGTCAGATATTTTAAATAGGATGTCTTCAAAAATCTGGCTCAGAGAATCCCTTACCTCTTGACATTATTAGATACAAGAAATGCGCAGCTACTTTCTCATCCAAATTGAATGGCAAACTACAGGTCTTTGTTATCTAACAACTTCACATACTCAACCAATTCTTGAAAGCAAAATACATTTTAAGAAATAGGAGGAAAAAGGGTTATGTGAGCACATGCCAAAATTCGTCCTTGCTGTCTCAGCACATCTCTGATGACAGCTTTTACCTGCTTTCTTTAGAAACCCTTAGGGAGGAATTAGGAAAACATATCTCAAGGCACACAGTAACATGGTGCATAAATTACATTTTACGCATTCAGGGTTAAGCTAAACACAAGGGGAACACGAAGTGGCTCTACACTTCCAGAGCTGTTTCTAAAAATCCTACAGTCTTTATACAGCGACTGTGCTTGTTTCCTTTTCCACTGGTGAACTTAAACAACCAATTTTACAGCATCTTGATTTTACAATTGCAGTTGGCATAACTTATGTCAGCCAATACTTTCGTACAACCGTGGGGCTTGGCATCTATCCTGTGCTTTCCTGAAATTTATAAGTGTATAAGAGTATTTGGCCACATTTTACAGACTGTATTAAAACAAGCCAATAAAGACAAGACCAACAATATTAAACTAATGCATATACATCATCAATGACCATTTAGCATGGAACTCTCCATTTCTGTCACCAGAAAGATGACAAAGAAAAACTCCATTAGACAAGATGGCTGTCAGGTTGCTCAGAAGATAAGAGATAAGCATTGGCTGTCAAAATAGAGTTGTCTAGAGGTTCTATTAATTTGTTCCTTGTACATTGAGGGAATTAGACCTAAGGCACTCAAAAGAAAAAGAAAAGCTTACTGACAATACTAGTTTTAGTGTATAAATAGCTTGAGGATAAAAAGTGATAATCTTCAGGCTCAGCAGGATGGGTTTATTTATTTACTGAAGAAAACAATGTATAAAGCCTATTCACCGTAAATTTACTTGTCATGAAGCAAATACAGACTTGAATTATCTTAAGTGCTCATCACTTTTCAGCTACACCCTTTTGAAACACATTACACCCCCTTCCTTTTGGGGGTGAAAACACAGAGTGAAGATAGAAATAACAAATCTGGAAGGACATATAATTCAAAGCAAAAAAAAAAAAGAGGAGAGAAACAAAGAACACTTCATCACCTTGGTTTATCACTATATTTGAAGAAAGAGATATCTTCCTAACACAGAAGAAACAGAAGAACCAGAAGAAGAAAAAAAAACAGGTAAAAATCCATACATTACTTTGTAAACTATGATATTATTTCATAGGAAGTTTAGTGCTTGGATGTTATGATAACTAACCCAATAAACATTAACATTGGTGTCTGGGACAGAGCAAGCTGGCACTGGAACTTCACTGAAGTTCATGGAAGGCAGAGAAATGCCTAAAGCAGGGCTAGTGCTGTGCACCATTTTGGGGAGAGATAAGGGAAGCAGAAAGCTATCTTCAGTATTGTAAATGACATGAGTTTTTAAATATGCATCAAATGAAATACCAGAGAGATGAAAAAGGCTTCTCTTCAGCAGTAAACCCTAACCTCACTGCTGAGAGAATGCTACAGAAACAGCTACATGTGGGTAGCTGTCCGCAGAGCTGGCTTCTCTTCTTTGCCTTGAGGGATGCTTTCCTACCTCTAAGCACCATCTATTTTTTATCTAGCCTGAATGAACAGAAAGTGGTATCCTAAACAGGAAGTCTGATTTGCTCCATGAGTACTAAGGACTATACTCCTAAATTACCCAATTTAATTCTTATTTTAACAAAAGTCAGGAATTGAAGTATTTTGTTGTAGTATTATTTTTAATCAAATGCTAGTAAGTCATCAGAAGACATGTAAATAGCTATGCATGTATATACAGCATAAAAATGAATTCATGTTTTGTGAAACAAGACCTAAGGAGTAAACTTTCTAGTTTGCTTTGTAATTTTTGTAATCTATTTTCTCAGAATTGAAGCAAGAAAAAAGCAAATGTGGATAAAGAACAAGGAGCCTAAAATAATTCATATCAAGTCTCTGCTTAAAACAATTCAAGACTCATTATGAGAAACATGGAGGGGTTGCTCAAGTTTAACTCACATGTCAAGCTGATTTGATACTTAATATTCAAAGTACAAACAACAGTACAAACCAGATTCCTTTAGAACTGGAGATGAAAAGTAGATAGAAGTTTATTGATTTGATGAAACTACCATTTTAGCACAAAGTTGAGCTTTAAACTTTAACCAGAATGACTGCAATGAGAAAAAAAAAAGGTTAAAACATACATATAAGATGATCTGGCCTGATGGGGGGGGGGGGGGGGGGAAATGATGACAAGATGGGGATATGGTCAAGTGGTGAATTTTGAATAAGCAAACCCCTCCAATGTTTAGCAGCTCACCTTGAACTACTTCCTCCAAACTACTTGAAAAACTTTACTTCTTGAAGCAAAGAGAACAAACGCTAGTGCATTTCCAAAGGGAGAAAGGGAAGCAAGAGGAGGAGGTTATTCTATGACACTCTGGTTCTAGCAAGATTTTAAATTCCACTCCAACCAGCTTTACATCCAATAGCCAGAAAAACAACAACACACACAAGGCCTACTGAAGTTACCACTACCCAAAGTTAAAGCACTGAGAAAGTACTTTGTTTGAAGACAAGAATGACAAGTAATTTACTGTTATGAAATCAGTAAATACTCTCCACATAGGAATAATAATTTTAAATGAAATTTCCTAAGCTGGTTAGATATCAGGCTACAGGATTGCCTGAACAGGGTAGAGACATAAGTAGGCAGTTTGATCATCATTGCAACACTCTCAAAGTCATCTTTCTGGGTACAGATCATACAGACACAGAAGTGCTCCCTCTCACACATTTAGTTTCAGATGGAAACAGTGTGCAACACATACAGAAGTCTCAGTCACCCACAGATTATTTCAGATTCAAGCTGTGTGTTCCAAACATTGATTCATTCTATTTTTCAATTTCAGAACAATATATCGTTGTTGTGGGTTAACCCAGCCAGCAGCTAAAACAACCTCACAGCCATTCACTCACTCCACCTCAGTTGGATGGGAGGAAAGAAATGGAAAATAAAAAGGTAAAACTCATGGGCTGAGATGAAGACAGTTTAAGATGAGAGAAGATTATAATAATGATAGTATGTAAGTTAGGCACAGAACAATTGCTCAACACCCACAGACCACCAATGCCCAGCTAGTTCCCAAGCTGCGGTCTAAACCCATGTCCAGCTTCCCCCCAGTTACATACAGAGCAGATCATCATACGGTGTGGAATATCCTTTTGGCCAGGTGACATCAGCTTGTCCTGGCCGTGTCCTCTCCCAGGTCCTGGGGCACCCCCAGCCCCCTGCTAGCAGGGCAGGATGAGAAGCTAGAAAAAGGCTGACTTGGTGAGCGCATTGCCTCTCCACAACCTAAATATCAGTGTGGTGTCAGCATTACTCTCATCCTAAACCCAAGACATGGCACTGCACCCAGTACTAGGAAGAAAACGAACTCTATCCCAAACAAAGCAGGACAATTGTTCATTTAGTAAGAGAACAGTCAATGTACATGTACCTGTAGATAAATATGTAAGTCCATTCTGTTCTAAAAATCTCTCTCAGAAAAGCAAGGTGAAACTCTAAGCCAAATGCAGAACAACTTTAGCATTACTAAATTTCTTGTCTTTTCTGTGTAGAAGTGACGTAAGTGGGAGTCACTGCATACATATGCACTTGAGCAACTTGGCAGATAATTGCTCTAGGCTTAATGTCTGACATAAAAATCTCACAGTCTTCCCTCTCAGACGTTCTTTAAGTTGGGACAAGTGTCCATGACAATAGAGCTCACCAAAACTCAAATAACAAGGAGTGGAATAGTCCCTCTTCACACAGGTCACTGTTTCAGAGTTCACAGCCCACACTTTCCAATGGATGGCTAACAAATCTTGCATTTCAACAGTTTGTTTTGCTTCATATTTAGATGGGAAGTTTTTGGCAATTCATACTTTATCCGTCTGTGCACAGCAGAACACAACGGTTTGACTCTCAATTGTGTGTCAAATAAATAAATAGGAATATACTTTGAGTAGTACACTTGTGAAAAAGCTATGGGTATTCATCAATCCTTAAGAATTATTGTTAAAATGAATTCGCATACAAAACTCATTATATCTCTCAGAAGGAACAGGAAAATTATTGGTACAGGAAATTATGGGTCTACACATTTCAAGAGCAGAGTGATTACTCTGACATTTATTATGAGAAAGGTAACAGATGGGACAAGTTTTGATAACAACTAGCACAATTACAAGGTAGAGAAGGTATTTTGAGAATCGAAGTCCATTTCAGAGAGAACTCCAGATTTCATGCTACTAAATTCAGCGAGGAAAGGGTGATCTACTGAGTTGACACTGACAAAGCATTTGAAAGCTGACACAGGGTCACTTGTAGTAACTTCTGTATCCAGTTTACCACAGACAAAAATAGATTGCTGGCATGATTTTGTGTGTACGCTATCTTTACTGGGTTTTATGCTTATTTAGGTCCTTTTTCTTTTCATACAAAGCATACATTCTAGACAGAACAAGATTCTTTCCACTTAAACCCAAACCAGCTACACATTCCAATCACAATACATAGAAACCTGAGCTACTAACAGTAAACAACATTATTTTAGAGCTTTCAAATGTATAAGCCAAAGTTATATCTTCAGCTCTGTTGTAAGAAGATAGGACAGATTTCTTCACCAGTCTTCTTCGTGCTTCTGAGATTAAAATCAGGGAAATTGTTTCCTGAGCTACATTGTGGGGAAAAAATAATAATTATCCTTTAAAGCTATTGCTGTATAGAAAAAAGCGTGTTTGATCACGTGGTAGAGATTTTGTCAGTAAAAATTTCAAGTGATCACAAAACTCAGGACTCTTAGTAATTAGAATCCATCATATAAGTAGCTTCATAACATACCAGATGATCTTTAGCCACCAAGCCCCAATGAAACAAAAAGAAACAAAAATTTCTCAAAATGAAGAGCCAAATCCTTTGATAAAAAGCTCTTGACCAATCTAAACATCTGTCAAGAGATCTGTAAGGCAGGACTGCCTGTGTAACCAGATCATGTGCTTAACCTTTAATAATTTGTTCACAGTCTCACGTTACCCTTTTCAGTATTTTACCTGGGATTGGTGCCAGACTAGTCCCTAGATGCCTGGACACTTACCATTCAAGGATATTAATACCCATCCTTTAGGGACTTGAAGGCTTCTCCCACCCCTACTTCCCTCTTCTTTCAATTTATTTTAAACAACAAATGATACTGATTCCAACAGCTTTCAGTTTACTCCTACAACTAATCTGAGCCTGATGGTTCAAACATGTTTAAATTTACCAGGCTTATGCCTCACTCTTTCCTTTCCTAGAGAGACCATGTTTATTCATAATGTAAGGAGAAATGCACCCTTTGCCATTGGATATAACGGGCTAAAGCAGCAACTTGCACATTTGCTTGTTCTGCAGTGCTGTTGCTTTTTCTTTTATGGTTTGTTACTTCATTTTGGAAAAAAAGGTGCTGAAACCAAAAAAAGAACAACCTTCATTTTATGAAGTTTACTCCTTCACAGACTAATTGTAGCCATTATTAGAGAAAGTTTTGCTTTTTCCAAGGATCATCTGCTCCAGCAAAGGCTACCAACCAAGGGTTGCCAGAGAAAAAAAAGGATGCCCTAGTAAAATATTTCAACAATAGGTAGATAAAAAAAATGTCCAAATAGAATGTAACTGTATATGTGATAATCTTAAACTACATCTCATTGGCTATTTTTGCTTATGAAATGAAACGAATAGAAGCCCATCTGCTAAATAATAACCTATTCATGAAATACATGAGTGTTTTGTCTGATTAAAGTAGACTCATTTTTTTGAGACAAAAGGAGAGAATTTTGAATGAGCCACAGAAGACATTTTGAACCACAAGAAATAAAACAGATGTACCGAATAAAGAGATTGGGCTGTAACCAGTTCTATAACATTATTGCTGAACTTTTCTAAGAGACTACAGTGCTTACACTGCTTACCATTAATAACACTAGAAGCAAATCTTATGTTAAAAATCAGGCAATTTAAGAGAATAAACATAGTCCCTTTCATTTTTGATGCTCAATTGCCAATCAGAAAGATTTCTCTACTGCATACACATGAATTACCTCCGGGATTTTACTGCGTACTTAGAACACGTATCTGACCACAATTCATCTTGTACTACCCACAGTGTGCCAGACAGTTAGCGATGCCTGAGGACACAGACAAGTTACTTGATGTTCATATTTTAAGCAAACACCTTTGTGTCCTGATAAATAATGAATCTTTTCCAGGGAAGCTCCTTTCAATCCTAGCAGCCATTATAAGGTTTTGAAAAGCCTTCTGTTCTAATTTGAAGGGGGTGGTGGGTATGCACACTGATTGGGGAATAGCATGGTAAAAATATTGTTTGCTTGTAAATACAAGATTAGTATCTTCCTTATAGCTATTGAGGAGCTGCTTTCATTTTTTGAATAAAAAGGTTTTCTGATTAACTTGAAGAAACAAGTCAATGTGTAACATCTTATATTGGTTTGCTTCCTTTTTGTTCATGCACCTAACCTTAATGATTAGATGCAAATGAGCAGCCACATTTAATGAAGAGGGATCTAACTGAAAATTCTACTCACAGCATCCTAGAGTAATTTGACTGCTTTCAGAACTCAGTACATGCACAAATAAAGGTTAAGTCCAAGAGCAAGTATTTCTTTAACCCATGACATGTTAAGGTATTACCTCTGCTGGATGACTACTTCATTTGGAAAGCTTGGTGCTCATGTTTTTAGGTCTTCACACTTTACCTTTCCTCACTCAAGATTGTGCCTAAACAGGTTAAATTGCTCAGAACAACCTTCCCTTGCCCCAAAAAGGTGTGTAATTCATAGTTCATCAAGTATTACAAAGGCACTCTATCCTTTCCAAACAGAATGAGATCCCACTGCAGTTTGGATGACTTCCATTTCTACATGTTTATGATGAAGTTTGGCAAGTCAATTAGCTGTTTCCCTCAGCTCTTTCTTCACTGAAAGCTGCTAAATATTGCTATAGCTCACAAATATTTATTTTAAATTATACATGCAATTATAAACATGAAGTGCTTATGTACTGTACTTGGCAGAAAAGAGGACAAACATCCCTCAGATAATTCAGATTTTATCCTTTAAGTTTGCTCTGTTTGGGATGTATAAAACCCATCTACAACAGAAATGGAAGAATCTTAACATTTGCAGTCAGTCAAACAGAACTACATTGCTGTTTTCCACCTGCCAGCAGTGCTACCATGCCATGCACCCAACAACAAGAGCCATTAAACACTCATTGTTCATATTGTCTAAATGCCAGTAGCAACATTACTGTGCTTTTGTTTGACCTGACAATGTATCACCTACAGGTATCGTCATCTCTCTCAAAACAAATCTCAAGGAGAAGTTCAGGGTTATGAATCATTCTTGTAACTAGATAAATACTGCCCTGAATATATCAAACAGACACAATGCACCATATGAAGACATGTGTGGGCTGAAGGACTGGGTGGCTTCAAAATAAGATGTACTTTGAAATTATAAAATTTATGCATTGTTAAAAATCCTGATATTTTGAAATACAACAACTTTCACTTATTTTCAAAATTCACATGAATGGGAAAAGGATTCTCAAAAGCAATCCATTGATCTCTCTTCTAGAACATCATTTCAGACACATTTAAACACAATGCAATCAAAACACAAAAACATTATTAGCCAGCTCACTAAAATTACAGTAAGCTCAGAACTCAGACTCCATTTAATTCACAAAGTTCATCAGCTGTAATCAAATTATTGATTAGATACAAGCAAGTTACTCATGCTATTGTGGCTCAGGAGGATTTCTTAAATGCAGCCTGTCAACCCTTATGTCAGAAGCTTCCACACTTCAATATTTTATACAGATGATGACAAAAGGACTGCTTTGTCAGACTGCAGCAAACACCACTGCCTCAGCTTGTAAAGATGTAAGTAATAACATGATCTGGGATATTAGTAAATCCACTCTACCAGCCTTGAACATTACATACGTTATTTCATTCCATTTTTACCAAACAGTAAGCATTATGTGGAGAAATGAAACATATGTTTGTCAAGAAGTCATCAATGAGGATGAAAGTTATTGATTACTAGATGTTCCTTTGAATTAAAAACCCACTAGGTAAATGTCTCAATGTTTAAGAAGTAATGATTTGTCTTCTTTTTCCTGCAGTGAGAGAGTGTTGCTGGATGAAGTTTTCCTTTAGCCTAAAAACACATATTCAGAAGTTGCTTTACTAATTCATCTGTGTTAAGCTGTGTTCAAAATTCCTGCTGTCAAATATGTAGTTCAATTCTACATAAACACTTGAATTAGGGATCTGTGTTTGATCCAAAACTTGAAAAGATTTGCTCAAAGCTAGTTTTTAAAACAGTTTTGAAAAAGACAATTGGCTTCTGCTACCATGTGTGTTTTAATATGTCACTATCTTCTGAATGTTCAAATTATTTAAGTTCCCTGTGTGAAGCAGAAGAGCTCCTTATAGAGTCCTATGTAGATTAAACTATGTAAGTCATATTCGAATTCATCTCTCAGTCCTCGTGTATTTGGTCCATTGATAAGAAAATGCATTTTTGTTTATGTGATCCATCCCCTTAAGTATCTGAGGGATATTTTGCATGAGATAATCAACTCTTCACACCACAGTTCCTCTAAGAGGTTTCCATCTCATCTAGAAGAGCATGAGGGGGGGTTATGTTACCAATATTTACACACAGTAATTTCAGTTCAAGTTGTAAAACTCTGTCAAAGAGCACATGTTGGCAGAAGGAAAAAAGGTCAGGGGATGCTGGAGTTACTGCCTAGGCCGTAGACAACTTGTACTAAAGCAAGATGAAAAAGAGAGAAGAGGTGATTGTGGTTTAGTTATTCAAGTCTTGCAGTTTTGCTGCCACAATTCATTTCCTTAATTATACTGAAAATCATTTACCCTGAGTGTTAACAGATATTTTTTCTTCAAATGGTAATATGTAAAAAGCCTTTAGGGCTTAATGAATTATGTAACATGTGTTTTCCTTCACTAGGACTTGAGATCACTTGTAAAAATTTCATAAATATAGGAAATTATTATTATAAGATCTTGGGGAAGTCAGGATAGTAAAGTGTCTGCTCTTGCCTTTTTTTTTAAACTCCTCATCCTTGTGTAAATACGCCTATGCCACAAAAAAATAGTACAGCAAATCAGAATGGGGGTGTAGATCACAGTGAGGGAAAAGAACACATCTGTAATAGCACATCAATGTATTCATGTATTTTCAAGGATCATGTTGCTCTTCTTGCAAGTTTAAGTGCTGGACAGTGCAAGGTTGAGACACACCTTTAGGGGGAAACAAATCTGCAGAAGTAAGCAAAGCAAATCCCATCTTGCAATTTGGTCCCTTTGTAACTATATCTTCAAAAACCTTTTAAAAGTACAGTTCCTTTAAAATCTTTGTGTCTGGAAGCTTGCTATATTTAAAAGAAATATTTCTCTCATTTGTATTAAATCTTAAGACGTAGGGACTGTAGAGAACCACTGATAAAATGACAGGAGACAAAACCACAACTTGTGTCTTAATAGTGTTTAAGTATCTATTTTGTGATATTGTTATTAAGAGAGTTTATACACTTGTCTGGATTTTCTATCAAAACCAGAATTCCTGATAATACAGCTGTCTTAGTCATCAAAACAGAGTTAAATTCAAATGTCTCATGTTCTTTTTCTGGTCTATAGTATCCTAACTTCACTTTTCCCAGGAGTTGCAACTCTCAGATGCAGAGTCAGGGCAGAGGCATCTGCCATGAGTACAGTTGCTTCAAGAGCCCAACAACTCCCACATATACCTTTATACTATTGTAGTACCAGAATGTTTCAGATTTTGTGTGATACTTTCAAGGTTTTGATTTCCAGTGAAAAGGCAGATTTTCTAAGCAGTTCTATCCACCGCTAATAAGGGTAACTCAGGAAACTTTTCACATTATCTCATTGGTTAGAAACAGCAAAATAGCCCTCCTCTCAGAGACAGAAAACATATATAAATTCAAAATATACAAAGGCTTGAAGTGTCAGAGGTCTCAAATCCGACTTTGAGAACATCAGGTAACTGCAGGCATTATGCTGAATGCTTCTCACTGACACAATTATAGAATAAGAAGAATTTATATCTATTGGCCACAGATAGTGGAGTTCCACTAGTGCTCCTTTCCTTCAGCACCAGTAATGGTAACTACATAAAGATGAACACATCAGATAGTACACTACATGATTTTAGTCTTTCATTCCCACTGAGATTTTAAAGGTGTTAGAAAAAGGCACAGGAACAGATAAAACTCAATGATATTCAAATACTCTAGAAAATACCCAAAATGAATGTTATGTAGTAAACAAATTTCTTCTTTAAAAGCAAGTTGTTTCAGCTGTATGAAGTCCAGCAAGATCATAATTTCTCAATGAAAAATTCACCACAGACTTGAAGTAAGAGTTTGAAAGTGTCAATTAGGTCTCAAGTGTTGCAAATGAAGAATGTGAAGTGGAACACGGGGAAAAGGGGAACACTGTAGCAACTCAAAATTGATATTGGTACCACCCCTCCCAATTGCTTATCATTGTTGTGAACACATAAATATAACCAAACTGCCTCAGTAACTGACACCCATTAGATAGATGATACTCTTCCCTTCTCACAGCTACTCAAGCTATTCATTTTTCCTAATTCCACATTTACAGACTGGTTAAAACATTAGAGACTTTAACAGTCACTTTAAATACACAACCCCTTCTTTAAAAAGGCAAGGGACCATGTTTTTCTCTCTGGAAAACAGAATTGATTGGTGTTATGGTAAGTATCAGTCACCTCATTTTTCTTCCTAATCTCCAAGGAGCTTGCTGTTGTACTTAACTCAACTTACAACATATCCTCACTCCCCAAGAGCCACACATTTAAAAGCCTATGAATATTTGGTGTGTATTTAGTGAACATGCCAAAAAAAAAAATGCAAATGTCATGAGGTTCACATTGTCACTTTGCTTCACTTAATATTCTTAGTCTTGCACTTGTTCATTCTACAGCTCTAATTATATCAACAACACTCAAAAATAGCTGTGCAAATGAAGCTGCCTGTGGGAGCACAGAGAAAGAAAACTGGCAAGATATCAGCAAAAATATATGAAATAAATACAGTGCAGTCCTGTGCTCTCTCACAGTGACTGGACACCAACACTTTAACCCATTTGCACAAAATATCCACAAAGTCTGATTTTACAGCTCTCTGAAGTCATTCATTTCCAGAAATCTCTTGGCTATTGCTTTTCTGGGGGAGAAGGGACAATGAGCTGGATTATCATAAATTCAGTAATCAAATTTACATGGCTCAGGAGATGCAAGTAAAATGAGTATTGTATCTTCATTTCCTTTGTAGCACTTTATCAACCTCTTCCTCTGCTGATGGTAGAAGTCAATAAAATCCTATTAACACTAAGATCTTGTATTAAGTTTGACAGTTTACAAATTGCAGAGGTTTTCATTTCAAATATGAACAGCTTGAAACACTGTGGAGTTTCACCATATGAAATTGTTAAAGTTTGAATGAAGTTCATAAAATCATTTGGATACATTTTTTCCTCTCCCTTTTAAAGGAGACAGCAGAGGCAAATCAAACGAAGAACCCTACAATCCTTCCTGAGAGATCCATATGAGTTTAATCAGGAAGATCAGAAGAATCTCAACAGGTCTATATTTGGAGAACACGTTCACCTCATCTCTCTGTGGGCCTGATCCAACTGCTGTTGAAACTAACACCATCCTTTCTGTGGACTTCATGGGCTTTGTGTCAGGCTCCGTTGCTCTCTATAACCACAAGTAACCGCTCCTGCAAAATGACTAACATCCTAGGAGAAAAATGCTTAAAGCAACTGAACTTCCAAATAGATAAATAGAGATACCAACAGCAGGGATGGAGTTGGCACCTGCAGAAAGAGCAATCCAGGGGAATGCTGACCAGCTGGTAAATGAATTAGGATTTACGCCAGAACAAACTTGGGGACAAATCTAAAGCTATTCCTGCAATTGGGCAAATTGCCATAATTTCTGTACTTACCCACCTGGTGATTTAAATTCCTGTTAAATATTATTTGAAGCAAAAACACTACTCCCAGCTGGTGCTATTCTTCCAGTGTTAGCTTGCTTTATTGAAGAATGTTCTCTCTGAGAGGAACATGATAGCAGAAGACATTTAAGCAAGATCCAGAAAGCTTTTCTAAATTCAGAATGTAAAACCAAAGCAGGTGACTGTAAGTGTGAAAAAAGGGGGAAGGCAAAAAAGGACCAAATTTGGCTCAGTTTCAGGGAAGCATTCAAGAATGGGCAGTGATATCCTGACTGGCCTATGAAGGGAAGGGGGCTAAGTAAAAAAAAAAAGCCAAAATGGAGAAGAAGAGAAATGTAAAAAGAGAAATGTAATAACAGCTAAAGAAAAAGCAGGGTACAGGACACTGATGGGTGTCAGCAGAGAAGGCAGCCAAGCACAGCAGAAGTAAGTGAATAGGTGGCTACCAGGGCAGCTTCCCTTTGCACTGTTGCTTTAGCCTCTTTAATAAAATGTCCTCGGTCTTTTTAGCATGAACTGGGAGCTGTGGAAAAGGTGCACTTAGAATGACCAGCAAGCAGATTTTAACATACTTTTAGGTTATATTCTGATACTCTTTCAAAACCTTCCCCAAGCCAACAGTAGAAATTCTGAACAAGTCTATATTCCTAGTAAAAAAACCTCAGAATTTCCCAAATATTCACACCCCCCATACTTTTATGTCATCATAGCTAGCAATAGGCTTTGAGATTCAAGGAGAGTTCTCATTGTTATACTTAATTTCTAATTGTCTTTACTCCTGCTCTTCAGCTTAATGAGAGCTGTTCAAAGATTTTTTATTTATTTTATCTTTTTAAAATACACTTCTAAGTATACAATCTCAAAGCCTGTCAAAAAATTAGTACTTACTGGACATTTGAAGGATATGAGTTGTTCTGATTATTAATTTACTGAATTATGATAGCACCACTCCAATAAATGATCCAATTAGAAAATAGTTAGGTGTTTTACATCTACACCTTTTTCAATACCACCAATGCAAAACATCAGTCTATGGCTATACATAGATTTCTCAGATCACCACTCTTACAGCATAAGACAGTCTTGGACTGCTCACAAGACAGTGTGGGAGGCTTTATTTTGAAGCAAACATTGCCTCTAGTAAGGATGTTTGCACACAGCAATAACTTGCCAGTGTTTAAGGCCAGAAGCATTTCTAACACCCACTTATAAACATTCAAATAAATCTTTTTTGCCTAGAAACTGTACTTCATAACTTTTCCTGCTTCAAGAAATGACATCCAAATATGATACCAGGTAGATGATATTTAGCCACCTATCCATCACATTAAGCACGAATTCACATGCACTGGCTGTGCATCATGCACCTTTGGACACACTAAAGTTGCTGCCCTGACATCTGATGCTGTCTGCTCTCCTTTCTCTGTCCTTGAGCTTAGGGTACAAGGACAGACCAGAAGAACTCTGCAAATTCAGCACTGCAGTTAGTTTATTGGCACTCTGTCTTCACTGTTTTAAGTGGTTAGAAGGTTTAAATTCTTACAGGTTTAAATTCCCCCCTAAACAGCAGAATAAAAAGATGCCTCGCTAGAAGCTTAGAGAAAATAATCCGCTTGTTCAGGTAGAATTTCAGGGGTGGAAACTGAACAATATACATATTTATTTTATTAATTTGTAATGTAAGACCTATCTAAACTGCCAATAAGCTTAGAGCAGGCCAAACAAAATCTTTGTACTGCCAATCTATGAGCTAATGTCAATTATAGTTAACGTCGAAGTTTGAAAATAAAAATCAAACACAGGAAAATAAAAGCACCTGAGAGCCTTTCTTTACAAGGCATTGGCTGAGATTTGTACTGTGTTATCTGATCAAACCTTTGCATTCAAAGCTATAAATTCAACATGTAAGATCCGGTGAGCCACATTACTTTAGATACAGTCTATTTTTCAGCAACCGGTGCCTACTCAGAGTAGTGTGCTAGCTGCCCAAATCTCTGAATAAAGAGATCTTAATGTTTTTCACCACCCAAAACTGAAATAATAGTATGCTGTCAAGTTAGCAGTGAAATATAAATGCAGTGCATTGGACTAACCTTCTCTGCCTTCTTGTGATACTGTTACAAGTGATGCATTTTTAGCTTTATATCATGAGACAACATCTCAACATCCTTTGGTACTGTACTGCTGTGCTGACTAACAAAATAGAGCATGTGACCCCTTTTATTTTCTGGTTCATCAGTTTTATGTTGTTATTTACTTGCCATATGTTTAAATCTGATGGTACCCAACACAGGCAGCTCAGAATGTGCTGTATTTAGAAGACTGGCTGAACAGCAACTCTGGTTTCATAAAGCCTATTGTCAAAAAATTAGCTGTATATGTGTGTATTTTTTCAATGCATAACATAACAGTCAAACAAAGGAGATAGAATGACTGATTCCTCAGCATTTACCAACCTGGGGAAACACCCCATTGTGCCCTTGCAGAGGTTTATTTTGTACACTCTGTGGGAACAGGCATGGACTTAGTTTCTTTACTGCAAAACTTGACAATGCAGTGGCCTCATATAGAGGGCCAGATGCTCAGCTAGCACAAAATGACAGAAGCCCATCGATCTTCACGTCTGACTGTGTGTACATCTAATTGCACTCCTAAGTTCTGCCAAGGAGTGTCAAAGTCTCCAGCACATTCCACTATTCCACCAGCCTCTGCTTTTGCTCATCCAGTGATTTCAAACGACGCGGGGAAGCCCTAACAGCACTATTGCTTCCCAGTCAATGACAAATAAGAATCTTTTCACAGTTTGCCTCTACCATAAATTGACTGATTTTGCTTCCCCTACCAGGGTAATTGATTTTGTATGATAATCAGTAACTGTCATATCAACTGTTATGACTTCTTACTGTTTAGCAGTGTCCTCCTGTGAGTGGCTGACAACATGCTACTAAGTTACTGATGACATAAGAGTCATGTTTTCAAACTGGAAAGAACAGTGTATAACAACTTTTTCTTCTGTTCTCACGGAAGTAGTTAATATCTAGCACATACCCCAAATAATTAAAGTGAGCCCAAACCACCATTTCTGGACATAAATATTTTGGACCACTGACAGATGGAAAAACCAGCTCACCCATCAGGAAAATCTGCTACCTGTGGATGTCAAACTACAACATGAAAACTATGATTTTTTAAAAAGTTAACTTTACGCAAGAGCTATAAGTGTACTTCAAAATTGTGGGGCTTTTTTAGTCAAGATTTCTTTCTTTCTCCATGGTTAGGCTCTTTTATCTATACTACATTTTATTAGCTTTTAAGAAAAAAGCATGAATTTGCACAATCTCCATCCTGTCTACATTACCTGATTAACTGAAAGCCTTTGCTCCACCTGAATTTACTATGTTGGAATCTCTGACTTCATCGTCTCCATATAAGAAAAACAATGTTTTACCAATATAGGTTTGTGGGGGGATTCTTTCAGGTCTTTTTCTGGTGGTGCTACGAGATTCAGGGTTTCTTTGGTGTTGTGGTTTTGGTTTTTTTTTTTTGTTGCATTGGGGTTTTTTGTGTGGTTTTTTTGTTGTTGTTTGAGGTTTTTTAAAACATAGACCTTAAAGATGGAAGTGCTCTGCAAAGTAACAAATGTATTAGGTATACATTTGCCTGCCTTCTGTTTTCATCAACACATCTCCCTCCTAAACTAACACAACTAATTTGTTAAGTCTTTGACTTCCTTAGCCCCTTATGCTTTCACTGATTCAGCAGGAACTGTCAAACACCTGGTGCTCTGCTGTTCCTGAGTAGTCCAATTATCACTTGGATTGCATCAAAATTAGGTTCTTCTTACAAATGGCTCAGCTGCCCTCTCGAGATTATTTTCCTGCTTAAACAGTGGCTCTTGAACAAGGGGTGGTGTACAATGTATCTAAAGCAAATCTCATCTGCCTTTCCATCCTTCCTAGGCTTCCAACTGCGCAGAGCAACCAAGCTTGAGAAACAAATAGGAGCAAAGATGTGAACGAGTTGAAAGAGGAGACAAAGCCACCATTACAGAAAACAAGTGACAACAGGGCAGCTTTAAAACAGTGACAAGTTCTGCCACAGACCTGCAGTGCAGCTCAACAGGTAAGGCTGCTGCAGTTCAGCTGCTTCCCACTGCCCCATTCCCTCCCTACATTATACTGTCAGCATAAGCATCACTAGCACACAGCTCTGTTCCTCCCCTAATGCCTTCCAGCAGAAATCCTAAAAAGAACTTTACCCTTAATTCTAATCACACTGCCATATAACACCTTAAGGCAGATGCAGAGCTTGACCCATACTCTTATACAGAAATCGGTTCTGGCTCCTAGTCAGTACAGTGTGAACTGACACCACAGCTTTTCTAAATGGGGACTGTTTTACAATATATGTTCTCCTTCATGCAGAATCAGGTTTTAGAGGCTGCTGACCAGCATCCTTCAAGCAAACAGCAAGTACAACTCCACATTTGTCAATAGAACATACAGAAGACAAACACCCCCAAGTAACTCAGCAGTCCTTGGTTACTTGTAGCACTTTTAAGCAAGTCTCATCAGATAAGCAAGAACAGTTTACTGCTGGAATTGGATGAAGTAAGGAAGCATCTAGTTTAATAAACCGCTTACGTTCTTGATCAAAATATTACATTAAAGTGGTGGTCAGGTTAAATTGAATTCTTTAAAAGAATAATGAAAAAGATTTGGCTACAGCACAGAAAAATAACCTTATAATAAATGGAAGCACACAGAATGTATTTGAGGTAACACTGGGAATCAGGAAATTCATGTGCTTCTCCCTTTAAGAAATATAGTCTGTAATTGCATTAGTCAGATGCTTTTAATTTTCTTTATGAATTCAGTTGTCTTCTCTCAAAAATCTCATGTTCAGTAAAACTCTCTAAGCATTAAACATCCATAACATTTCCTCATAAAAACATTGCGCTTTCAATCTGAAGAGACTAATTGCACAGAACCACAGAATGGTTAGGGCATGTGAGGAATACCCAAAGACAGGACAGGGATAGTGTCCCTAATTTTCTCTAAAACAACCACCATGACCTTGTAATTATGATGGCAGCTTACCGAAGTTAACAACTGTGCTGGTATGAATACCAATACAAAACAAAATAAAAACCTGTAACAATGTTACTTCTAGATATTTTCAGGTATTGTGCTGGGACAGGCTAGGTAAACCCTATCTGTTCAGCTACACATACAATTAGTAAAGCTCTGTCCCCTCAGAAGCATTATCCTTGAATCTGAAACCATCACAAAAGTTTTTGAGGCTGATGTTATAGAACATTCAAATACTTATTTCAAGCTTTGTCCTTAACCATACATTTTTCTTTGAATAACTTAAAGTATAGAGCTTATTTCACATCCACTTAAATAATGTTACCTTTATCCAACTAATTTATCCTCCCATTCAGTCATTTTGCACCACACCAACACCACCACCCCCAAGTGACTAATTTTTTTTGGAGACGTTTTCAAGTGTATAAAAATCTGTTACATTAATAAACAGTCTGCAAAGTATCATGGACATAAGAAGCAATGCCACTGCCAAAAGTTAAAGGCAAATAAATACCCAAAGGTTAATTAATTGACTAGAATAAAAGCCAACTTTACTTTCTACAAACTACAAATTGGATTACTCACATAGAAATATTTTGTTCTTAGTCACAGTAGCAGAAGGACCTAGAAAAACCTGCAAAATACACTATATGCTTACAAAAAGTACTTCTGCAATGATGTTTGCAGCACCATGTTAATTTGAGAACTTCATTTCCCTACTGAACTCAGTGGAAGTTTTATTGCTTCCACATAGACACAGACTCCCCCCAGCTGGGAACAGGGACAGGAATGTACTTTGAGAGAATTTAGCAGAATACGCAAGATTAAACATGCAGCAAAAATGCGCATAGCTGGTGGCTTTATTAAGCCACCAACAACACCAAGTTATTGCTTATCAACAGCTATTTTACTACACTGACCAGGACTAAAAAAGCAGTTCTTGGTATGAAAAAAAGAACATCTCTGCTTTCAAACTCTGTTCCCATATGTTTACACTATCTCTTCAAAAGACCTTTTAGATCTACACTCTTTGATATATGACCAGCTCCTGCAGCTTATTGTTAACTGAAATCTAAACCCAACAAGGGAAAGGACGAATCAGTTACCTTATCAAGTGTTTCCAGAATTAATGTAATATGAACAGGAATGTGCTTTGCTTTGTTTTTCAGTGCTCCAGTACGTCATGAGTTTAGAAGAACAAGTGGAAAAGAATAGAATTCAGCTCATTATTAATGCACTTTAAATTAGATTATTTATGAGTATCAAATATAAAAAGTTCTGGTTTTAAACCCAGTGAAAACTTCTGGACATGCATGCTGGATAAAAAATACTTGCTTTTCCTGACCAACACCACTCTTCAAGTGAATGCCAGTCTTCTAGGACCTGTTTATATGGAGTTAATTTCTGGAATCAGGTTGTTCTTATGCCAAATATTTTAAATTAAGAATTGAGAAACAAGCTTCATATTTAGTCCAGACATCTATCATTTACACAATGAATGAGTGAAGAATTAATAAACAAGAAACATCCAACAATTCTTAAATAATTTCTGGTAAGTGCTTCTCTTTCAAAACCTAGAAACTCATTCTACAATATGCCAAGGACAGAGCCTGCAACATACTACTACGTTTACGAAAAGAAAAGAAAGCAATGAAACCACCACCAAAACCAAAAACCACACACGTGATTCCAAAGTCTTATTTTGAAATGAAAGAAGTGATCTGCCAATTGAAAGGCAAAACTAGATTCTTCAGTGTTATAGTTGGATTTTGGGTTGTTTTATTTTTAAGTAAGATGCAAACAGAGCACTTAATATTTGCCAAAGGTCCTAAGCCACAACTGCAAAACAGCATTTAAAACCCGAATTATTTCTTCAGGAAAGGAGTCCTCACACAGATATCTCCAACCTCTCAGCTCTGAATTTTGATTGAGCAGAGTTCTGCAAACTAACTAAATGATGCATGAACGCGTATAGATTCAAAGTTCAATTTCTTCAATCAAAACTCCAGAAAGCATTGCCAAAGTAGGCCTAGGGAAAAAAAAATAAGGAAAAACAGCATCTGCTAATATTAAACTCAGACTTCGCCACTCCAAACAGAATTACAAAAGCTCATCTAATGATAGAATAATTAGGCATACATAAAGCAATCATTGGCACATTGTCAGAAATAGCATTTAGAAAAAATAAAAATAAAAGCTACAAATATCAGCAGTTTCCCTGGCATTCGCTACGTCTCTGACTGAATCCAATCAATGAGTCAACTGCAGCAGGTCGAAAGCAACTGTGATAAAATGCCACCTTATGAAGTAACTGCCTTCATAGATCTTACCAAATGAGTCATAAAACTATTCATCAATATCACACCTTGTGCAGTGCAGCACAGTTACGAGGTAAGCTCAGGGAGTCCTCTGATCAGAAAAGCTTACTCTGGTATTCTATTCACAGGCTATAAATCATGATTTCTTACATTCAGTGCCACCAATAAGTAAGGAATGAAAACCTCCACTATCATTAGTCGACAGCTAACAAGGCATTAACATTTTCATTAACAGTGTTGACAAATTCAAATCGATTTTAAAAGCTCATTTGCATCATATCCTAAAAACGTGAAGTAGAAGGGAGCAGTCTGACAGCTTGATTATATGCTGTAAGGTCAAATTTTTGTTTTTCTACTTAAGTATAAGATGTGAAGTATACAGCGTATCTGGTTATGTTCTAGCACACTCAGACTTCTAGTTTTCAACTGCTATACTAACCTTCTACATTTATGGCCAGCAGCTATGTGGTGTACCAACTTCAACATGCTTAAATACTTACCACCAGTCACAGAAGGTGGTGGATTATAAAAGCAATGACACAATCTTTGGCTTTTAAATCTGAGCAATAGAAAACAAAAGTGAAGAATAAAAACATCAAAAATGCAAAATACTCAATCACAGAACACTGTGTTTAAAAGCAGAAAACTCATTTCCTTCCAGGTCAGTGCAACACCTACAGGATAATTAAAAGATCTCTGACAGCAATGACCTTTCTCCAGTACTGTTATCAAAGTTGATACAGTGTAGACATTCTACATCCAAAAGAGCATAAGAACACTACAACTGCAGAGATAAATGCTCCCGTGCATGCAAAGACCCAAAAAACACAAGGGTGAGAAGCCTGTGAACATATTTTGTCTGTGAGAGACCCCAGTCCGAGCCCCCGCTTCCACCTACGCTGGACCAGAGACAAGAACTAGTTCCTCTGATAGTTTATTTTCCTGGCTTTATGGATGGGTAGAAACTTTCCATGGAATTTGCAAGCCACCATCCAGGGTCAGTCCCAAAAGCAGCCATCCAGAAGAAAAGTCTACAATACATACTAGACAGTGGTGATTGTTTTTTTATGAGTTCCATCAAAGTTTCTGGTACTGCATTCAAGTTTCAATCAAAACCCTTCACCCAAATTAAGCACTACAGAGGAAAAAAAGTCATTCCATAACTAAATAGCTTCTAAAATGGACTACTTAAATCATGTTTCAATATTCCAAATCTGTTACATCAATACTATTTATCTTGTTTCCTTTTTGCAAAAACACTTCAGATACTATAGAGATAACAACTGAGAGAGAGTCATACAAGTCTGTATTCAGCAAAAGAAGAGTATTATGAAATTTCAATTTCATAGATAACAGGAAAAAAAACCCCACCACATATAGCAGTTATTTTGGGAAAATATATTAGGGAAAATTCTTTCAGTTATTCAGTGTTTGGCTTTAGCAATAAACACATGCATTCGGTAACACAATAATTTCATTTTAAGTAACAGGAAACTGTTACAGTCCAAGAAAATGACAAGATAAAAAAATCATTCTAGAGTTGGCGTGAAGGGCACTGTGGTAAGACATCTTCACCGCAAGTTGTGGTGCCACAGAGAAAGTCCTGACTCCTGCATTGCTCCTGAGTACAAGTTTTAGACTACCCATGATCATCACAAACTCCCACTGTCCAAATTGGGAGTGCTGTGCACTGTCTCCAGTGGCATTCATTTCTCTCTCTAGAGGAACACCCAAGCAGGGGTCAGCAGTGCATTTACCTTCCATCATTTCCATCTGTAGTGATCAGGTTCAGAGAAAATTACAACTGCTAAGTGAGCTTTGAATTAGACACTGCTGCCCACAACAACTGCTTGATAATTAATTCCCTATAAATTAATATTTATGGTCAAGGATAACAGGCTTTGCTATTTTGGCAGCAGCAAGCTGGTGAGCATCCAGTGCTTGATGTGGAAGCTGTGGAAGTATCTTCCCCTCATGGAGTAAAAAACCTCCCAAATTGACTTCTCCCTCTCTGGCTCCACTGACAGTAACAAGCAAATGCTTATCTGTGCTGCCTTGCAAAGCACACACAGTGCTTTAAGGCTGTACTCATTAATGTTTGCATCCCATACGGCAGTCAAGTTCTCATGTAGAGTGTCAGGCAGCAAAACACCACAGAAGAAAATATATTAAAAACCCCAAACTGCAGCACAACACACTGTCTGAAAATACTTTAGAGGTTTCTTGCCAGAAGCTATGTCCTTGATAAACAATCAATATTCATCTAAAGTTTAAGAATATTAAAATATCATAGAAGTCACACTAAGAAATCTCTTTTAACATCCAGAGAGTCCTACCAGAACCAGCCCATTCCGAGACACTGGTTTCCTAATTGCTTCAATTGACCAGGGTTTTTTCCTAAAGTATTTTTTTGAAGATTTCTTAAAAAACGCTTCAGGAATTTAAATTTTCTATTCATTGCTGGTTCTGCATCTTGCTATCATATATAAACTGATATTACCTTATGTAAGCCAGCATGTGGTTTTCCTTACTTTTTTTTTAATTGAAATTAATTGCATCCTTGAAAAAACTGAAGTTGCAAGAGTAATCAGACAATTTTTAAGAACTACACCTTCCCTTTTCTTACTGTGTCCTCAGGTAGCAAAATATCTTCCTCCCACCCCCTATAGTCTCAAGAAGAATGTACTACACAATAAAAGTTTTTTTTACTTTTTGCTTGGCACTTAAGGAAGAAGTGGAAAGTAAAGAGGAATGGGAGTATACCAATATATATTGGGTAAGCTCCTCAAAGAAACAAACACTTAGAGAACTACCCAAAAGAACTCAGATGAAGGTATCTGATACTGCAGACACTACCAACCAGAGATAGGTTTCTGGAATAGCACATGTGGATGTGTTCAGGCATCCAGTTGTCTTGAAAAAAATTGGCTCATAGATCTGCCAAGTTTTTTTTGTTAGTTGGTTGATTTCTACTCGGACTGTGACATTTAAGACTTTGGAAGAACTTGAGCTATAAGGTTACATGGCATTGTTTTTCTAGTTGCAGTGAAATTTAAAAGGAAAAGTTGTTCAAAAGAAAACCAAAACTTCACTTAAAAAATAGATTTTTTTCAGCCAGCTGTAATACTGATTTTGTTATTGCTAACTACTAGCCCTTCCTGGCTTACAACACAAACTGGCACATGTAATTAGTGTTAATGCCAGATGAGAAACAATGTCTAACTAGTCAGTTATTTCATATATATATGTACACATTATTTTTCTATATAAGACACGGTGCCTTAAGTTGTCTCAAAAGTAAAAGATCAGCTTTACTAAGGTAACTTATTAAAAGAAAACAATTGACATTTTCTAGAAAAGCTGACATGGACTAACCACACAGTTTTTTCTTATTTTGAAGATATTTTCTATTAGAAAGCTTATGATACTTACATAGTATAAGTATGAGACACATAGCTAATTCTGATCAGAATCTCTGATTTTATAATGTATTTTATCCCACTTGCCCTAAAATATCTCCCATAACTTGCAACATGTCATTCCTCTCAGCAACTCCCAGATAAAAACCAAGTACAGGCAAAAAATAAATTATATTCAGATCACACGTTTGGATGCAAAAAAGAACGTTTGTGAATCACTCTCCATAGTACATCCAAGGTCTACCTCATTTCACATCATGTAGCATTCAAGAAGAAACACTTTTCTATATCTGACTTCCCATAAAATGGAAGTATCCAATAAAACTGCAAGAATCATCTGTTTAACTCATTAGGGAAATACAGATCTCTGTTGGCAGACTTAGAGCAATCAGACAAATAACATCATTTGTTAAATGCAGACTGCAACCTGGGATATTTTTATATGTAAGCATTGTGGGAAAACTGCTGCTAATCCCTGTTCCACAGCCATTCAATTGCCTGCGGTACACTCAGCCTCTGCACATGCTCAGATTTACTTTGTCCCTAATCAATATGTTTCATGCATCTTGTCTATATTGGAGCTCTTCTTATTACATGCTCAATTGATTCACTGAACAACAGCAAGCTGTAAAGGGCTGTACTCCCGTGGATAAAGCAGATGTTGTTCTGACCTCCACCCACTGGTTCAGAAACCTAGTTTTCTGTCTGCCTTCAGTAAAGAAAAATATCCCAGCTACACATTTTGCCCTTGAACAATAGAATTTACATTCATTATGGAAAAGTTCTTGCTAACTTCCCCCTCATTTGACCTAAAAAAAAAAATAAGTAATCCAATACCCACACAAATAACCACCATGAAAACCTAACTACTTAATCCAAAGAGTTTTAGGGAAATAACCTCTATTTCAAAAAAAAAAAAAAAAAAAAAAGAAAATTCTGCAAACATGCACACCAAATTCCAGAAGGTAAAACTAATGTAAAACAATTTTCTTAAATTATTCTCAATCTTAGATTAACACAGAAATGTGACCATATTACCAATACCATGGAATGATAGTGACCTAGAAAAGCTTCTATTACTTGAATTATCCTTAAAATCAAGGCAGCATGAAAAGTAGTAATAAAAATCCATCAAATAATAAAGCAAAGTTAAAAAAAAATCCTCTTCTTGGGAGAACAAGGTAATCTGATTAAAAGAAAATAGAAGAGAAATCAAGCAGGAGGTACAGAAAAGATCCTAAAGATAGCAGCGATAAAGGAAATGCAGGTATAAAGGGAGAATTGTGAGCTGAAAGGATGGGATATTGCTTTTGAGAATATCTGATATAAGGAAGACCAAATTGAGATATTGATATATCAACTATTTCTTACACTTATAAGACTATAAAATAAGTTAATCCGAATGCTGGGAAAGTTGAGGGGGCTGACATAGAACACTAAGCTCTTGCAATATTCACAGAAAAAGTGGAAGAGTTTTTAAGCACACGACTGTGAAACAGTCATGCCTACGTCTGCACCATGAGGGTCACTGCTAGTATCTGAGCAACAGCCAAGAGAGATCTGTGAGGAGAAGGGTTTCTAAGACAACAATACACCAGAGAGCAAAATACATGTAACTACTTAGACCTATTAGCATCACAGAACAAAGTGAAGTTCCATTACCTTAAACGATTTGTGGTCTGTTTGCAGCAAGACACACACACTCTCTGCCAGTCAACTAAATACTTGGTACCCACAGCAGCCTCCTCAATTCATCTGCTGATTCACCCAGAGCAAACAATGCCAAAGATGAAAGGCACTCACCATCTAACTTCAATAGGACACCTGTGAACTTAAGGACTTCACAAGAAGCTCAGCTGTTACAATTAGCAATGCACTTAACACAACCATTTACCAGACCAGGGTTTAATTCCTGACAGATTTCTCTTACCGTGTTTGAAGAATTTAGAGTATCAAGCAGTATTTGTGCTATAACCAAACAATTAGTAGCATTTTTATCTAGCCTGGTGAACATCACCCAGGTAATTTAATTCCATTTATTCAGGATTAAGGTTTAAGCTTGTTTCTATGGAGTTGTACCTGTAAACTGCATTTCAGGCCCTTGCTTCTTATAAAAGAATAACTATATGATGGAGACAAAACTGAAAACAACTATCTGGTTTCTTCATCCCTAATACATATGGACTGTAAGTTCCTTTCCCATGTGTTTCCTTGTGTATCAGATCCCACTGTGTTTCACCCTTCCTGCTCCTAGAGGACAGAGTATTTAATACAAAGAATCAGAGCACTGTCTCTTGGTGTCTCCGCAAGGCACAAGAGCACCTGTCAAGGTTCTGACCCTTGTTACTAGCACCCTGGAGGGATAGTAAAACAGTAGCAGCTACAAACTTCAAAGCTGAGTTCTTGGAGAATTGTTACAGACTAGCCCAGACAACTTCTAGAATATTTCCAATAGCAAATAAACCAAGGAAAATCTGACTGGCAGAAAGCAAAATTCTTGGCTTTAAACGGCAAACTCCCTAAGGTACCATCCTCATACATGCATCTTTATAAAGAGGCTGGAGAGAGGAGGAAGATATTTCTCCTCTCCCTTCTCTGTGTTTTGAACCAGACTATCAGTTTTTAAATCTTTTTTTGCAAGCCTCATTAGATGATAAAGTACACAAACAGTTATAGATTAGTGAAGATCTGCTGAATCAATTTAGAACTAATGTCCTATCAGGACTGTAGTACATACTGTGCTAATAGAATGTTATTTTTAAGTACATTTTAAAGTGAAGCTGTTAAATTTTTTGTGATTAAGAAAAGTTTTGGTTTTAAATTAAGGCAGTTAATTATAGTGATGCAGCAGTGGTTTCATTTGTAATCCTGCCAGAGCTGGTACTAGAAATGTGTGGTTATTATTAGAGTACTCCCCTTTGTTTGGTAGTCTGAATCACATCTTTCTCCCCTCTCCCATTTGTACGACAGTCTAGTACTATAAAGCCAATGAAACAAGAACCATTAGTTTGTGATCAAGGTGTCTCACCAGGAAGTGAAAGAAAAGAAGTGGTAAAATATAACTCCTCTTGTCTTTCTCTAACTCCATACTTCAACTTTTTTGATTTTTTTTCCTGTACAGTTACAGTAGCTTCACAGCTGGTCCTTATCTAGTCCTTAGCTCATTAGCAGCAAAAGAAAATGAAACCAACTGCTACAATTACTCCCCACTCCAGCCCTTTCTCAATGCAAGCCACAGTTCTGTGTTTCATTCAAGTAGGCTGCAGCATAGGTCAACATGTGACAAATATTCTTCTCTTAAGCTTAAGAAAACTCTTGTTTATAGGTAGCAAAATCCAGGTTCCATCTCTGGAAAACACATGTTGCTCCTTAATAAATTTTAAGTGGAATGTCTACAATTCAATTATGTTCCCTGTGTGAGCATAACTATAGGGGATTTTATTCACTGGAGTAGAGGGTGGGAGAAAGAGGTACAGAAGAAAAATGTACAGCTGAGAGTCTTAGACAAGCGGTAGGTATTAATTATACGCCCTGATAGGATGTTTGTCACCTTTCTCACCTTTAAAAGTTGTTACAAATATATAAATTAATTCTTGAGCACAAAATTTGGAACATTGATGTTTGCTAAAGTCCAAACAAACTTAAGTTTAATAAAACAGAGTGGAAAAATGAGTGAAAAAAATTGGAGGGTTTTTCTGATGTTCTTTGTCTCTTGTGCTAATGTTAAGCAGGGAGGAAAAAAAAAAAGAAGAGAGAAAACTAGGTTCCAGCAGATGCTAAAAACACCTCTTTCTACACTGTGTGTATAGAAAGTCATACAAAAGTCATGCCTGATACTATTTTCAGACAACATTCCCTAAGCTTTGCCAGTCTGCACTCTAGAAAGAGCATGAGAATTGGTAAGAATATGAAAACATAGCTTCTGGATTAGAAGAAGCAATTGATTAAGAGATATAATTCCTAGACTAGTCTCTGCTTTTGCTTTGTATTTTGACACCGCCTCTGTGACCTAGTCATAAGCTTGTCATTTACACTTAAAGCCAAGAGAAGACAGATTTCCCCGTTACAAAATACTACAAATATATATGTTGTGGACAACTTGCCATCCAGTTGCAACCATCACCTTCACCTCTAATCTCCTGTGCTTTCTCCAAGTCTTTGTGTCTGTTAGTCACCTTGCTCCCTTGTATCACCATCTTTGTGACAAGCCCCATTCCTTAAAAGCAGAAACATCTCAGAGAAATGAAAGCCTGAAGTCTTGCTGTGCTATCATGTTTTAAATGGTTACGGTAGTAAGCAATCTGAGAAATGTCTGAAAGAAACTTGGTAACATTACAATACTTGATACATTCTGTTTCCATGCACCTAAAATTTTCAGTTAAAAATATTTTATTTAGTGTGTTTGATCTATAATCTGGATATGAAAGAGCATTAACTGATTATTCTCCCTGTTTTTTTTTTTCCCCTCAAAGGTCAAGCAGATTTTTCCAGCAGGGGGTCAGGAAGTAGAAAGGAGCAAAGAGAGAAGGAACTCCCAGAAAATCATTTATTAATCTTTTGTCAAGTGCTATCATTGTCCAGCCTACAATGTGAGGAGAGAGGCAGCACTGAACCGACATTTTACAATAAAATAATAACTAAGATAATTGATACAGGAAGAGATATATTCTTGAGCTTTGTTACAAGACCTGGGGAACCAGGGACTCTAAACCTTTAATGGCTTTTGAAAAGAAGTCCATATATGCTTAATTATCAGGAAATTAGTCATGAAAAACAGTTCTTTTCTACTTAAACTTTCTAATTCAAATGATGCACTAAGCAAGAGATCATACATAATTTAATGTAATTGAGGAAGGGAATTAAAACATAATTTTCACTCTTCCATCTAATAACACAGCTCTTTCAAGCTCTGGGGATGTTGTTTAAGCCAAAGGTGGTGGTTTCCTTGACAATTCTAGGTAAGAATAGATACCCTTAAAAGAAAAGAATAGAGTAAGAGAGCATGAATAAGCAGCATTTACTAAATTGAGGGTTAAGAAAATTAGAAGAGATCCCTGAAGAAGACTTAACATTGAAGATATAATAGAATGAAGAATAAAGTTAAGGTTAATCTTGGTAATGAAGGACCTGAACCAAGAGAAAATGTCATTATCAACATGTTAACATGTACAGAGTTGGGGTGAGAATTGGATGGCTTGAGACAGCCAATGATATATGTAGCTTTTCCTCAGCTACTTATTAGGTCTAATGTAAAACTGCTAATAAAGGGTGGCTGCTTAGGAGAGAAAGCCAGCACCTCTGTGAAGGCAGCAGTCTATTCCAAGCACGATGGGGATAAAAGTTTCACAGACCCACCAATGGCTCCCTTATAGAGCCCTGAGCAACAGGTTTACCTTTGGGTGAAAGTTATTTTCCAGCAGCTATCAAGCATCCTGACCACAACTGATCCACTATGAACATTAGTCCCAAGCTTGAGAAAACAATGACAACAATTTGAAGAACAGCAAAACACCACGGGCCCTAGATTAGAGAAGCTTTGCTACAGAGAATTATATTCTTCTTGTGTGGTACTCTAGTCTTCATTTGACCTAATATATTTCTGTTCACCAACAGAAACTAAGAGAATAAACAGTATAATCAATTCATTCTGAAAACATGCCTATAAGACAGTTTTTTCTGCATTGTCAAGCGCTGTTTACCATTAAAAATACATAGCCAGTGCTCTTGGCATTCTGCTGGAAAACTATCACTAGCTTGCAGCATTTGTGCTGTTTGGGGTGAAGTTTCTGTATCTGTTGGACCTGTCCTTTAATCATTTGGGTTGAAAGGTTTTTTCAACCTTTCAACTGGTTATTCTGGTATTTACACCAGTTATTTTGTCTTGCCATGTTTATAAACAGCTTGCAATACGCTGCATTTTCAGGACAGACCTAACATAACAATAAGCATAAAAACTGCTTGTGACACTAATGGTTTGACTTTGGAGCACAATGCAACACACACTTCAGGCCACTTGGGTAAAACTGATGTGATTTTTTTTTTTTTCACCATGCAGTGTTTAAAAAACATAATGTAGTTCTGCATTTCAGTGATGCCATCTCTAAAAATTGCCTCCAGTTATGGAGTGGGGATCATTTTCGTGATCAAAATAAAATTAGGACTGTGAGAAAAAGGAATATTTGTACATTTCCCAAGAAGCCTATAAACTAAGCATATATTATACTGAAAAACAGAAGTGGTGGATAAACATGTATTTTCCTCCTACCAGTGCAGTGTCCCTAAATCTCACAGTAAAAAAATAAAGAAGGGAAACTATTCCTTTGACCTCCCTTCACGCAGTAAACAGGGGTCCTGGCTTTAGTCTAGTAAACACTACAATCCTTCTGATCTCTCATGTTGCCCTTCAAAAGCCATAGTTTTACTTTAACAAAGAAATTATGTTTTTTTTTTCTTTTTTCCAAACCTTTTCACTTATTAATCAATACCAGAATTAGTTCAAATTCTGAAAGAGTGTATGAGTTAACTTGTAATTTCTAGTGTACTGTTCACACATAGTGAATGCTCCTGGATTTCACCAGGAAGGAAAAGACATGGAACCCTAATTATTTCTAGAAATATCTGTAAATCACCACAGCTTTGCAACTTGGTGATGGGATCTTCAAAAAAGTCTAAGAATACCAGTTCAGACCAATATTATAGCAGTGATACTCGTACATTTTTTGATTTGGTGGCAAAAACATAATTAAGTTCTGCCATCTCCTATCAAATAGTACCTGAACTCACAAAGACTGATAACAAATCTAGGTGTGAGAAAACTCAGGTGTCTTCTAGGCTTTTTTTATTTTTAAAGCATTAGAGCAAGGAGACACAGTGCGGACTTCTTACAAAACAGTTCATTAAAATCTGTCTCACCAACCTTACATAACATTTTTTGTTCTCATTTATAGAAAATATTCTTCAGAACAGAAACACAGAAAAAAGCCCAACTGAATGCATTCTGCTGTTAGCAGGGAAGCATCACAATAAGCTGCCATTGCTAAGATAGTGAGGATGGGAGCTAGAACTCTAAAAAGCCTTTAGGAGTTCAGGGTAATTGTCACAACTAAACATTTCTAAAGCTATTGGCAACTTGGTGGGGGTTGGGCAGGAGGGGAAAGGAGGAAAGAAAAAAAAATAAAATCAAGGCTAACTCAATTACTGAACTTCTATTGCAATTTTTTATTATTACTACACATTAAAATGGAAAACCCTTTCAATTGCAAGAAGCAGCAACAGCAAAAGTCTAGAGTCTTAAACATAGGCTTTTCAAATATTTTTTCCCAAAAGCAGCCCTTGTCAGAACCTTGACTGCTCTAATTAGGTCTTAATGGCCTCTTTCACCCCTCCAGCAGGCCCAGGGCCACCAGTCCATCTCAGCAAACACCATAGCTGTCCTGTCACAAGCTCAGCCACAGCTACACCACCTCCCTGGCCATCAACCTCACCTGTGGGTACCAGCCTGGCCTCATCACCACAAACCTACCAGGGGACCTGGGCTTTTGGTTACACTTAGCATTACATACTTGACCTGTCCTAGCATCCCTGTCATCTTGCTCAGCTCCCTGTCCCTCAGGGGCAGACAGCTCCCACTGTGTCCTGATGCTAATTAGCTTTCAGTTTAAAGTAATTTGAAAAATTACTTTCTCATTACCATTAAACTGCACAAATAATGTTTTCTGTGTTTTGATAACATCACTGAAACACTAACATCACTGAGTGGGCTCTAGACAAGCAAGTAAAGGATTTAAAAATGGAAAGAGGTCAGTCTTGATGTACTTATGACCATCAATGTATTTCCTTAACACAAAATAGCGGAGAACTAATTTGAATTTCAGAGTAATATTCTAACAAAGTCGACCAATTTTAACATTCACTGCTATATGCTTTTTTCATGTATCAGTGACAGATGCTTCATAAAGACTATGAAATAACAACCTAATTATATGCTGTATTTAGCTGTCCTTAAAGAAAATCTTCTAACCTGTAATATTATGGGTCAAAAATGTGAGTTAAATATCTCCACCTTTCTAAACATGGCAGTGATTCTGGGTGGAGTCTTAAATGGTATAGGCTACAACACGTCCATTTATTGTTTTTAATGATGTGGTAGCTTAGCAAACCTTTGCAACTGAAATGGCTGCAGACCAGAAAGATAAAAAACTTAACAAGCTTGGGTTGGGGTTTTAACTACCCTGTAGTGATCAAAAGTGTTGCTATGAATCAGACTGTGTCTTCACTTTCTATGTTGAACTCTTCACTGATCTCCCCAGGGAGTTCTATTCAAAAACGTTTGTGAAATATCCTGGCCAACAGCAAATTAAGGTGTTTAGCTACTTAATTCAAAACTGGAATCTTAGGCTAAGTCATGGTTGCACTTCTTCAACTTGAAAAGTGTGAATTCTGTCCTTATTTATCTCTGGTTGTTTTTGTTTAGGTTTTGGGGGGGGGGGGGGGGGGAGGGGGGGGACGACTGGTTTTTTTCAGTTTTCTGTTTCTTTTATTTGAGGACAGCAAAGCTTCACTGTGATCCACTGTGACCATCTGGTGTTTTCAGCAATACAGAAGGCAGGTGAAAGCAGACTATCTGAAGCAAAGGAAGATTCTGAATTATTGATACCTGTCCTTTATCAGTGACATGAGAAACAGCAAATAGTGTGACAGAATTCCAAAGCATGAATCAAACCAAATGCATTATGTCATTAAAGTCTTTATAAATCGCACTGCCGTGTTTTTGAAGTTGATAAAATATTTAATTGTAACCATGCAGTTTAAGTGAAGAAGCTGCAAATATCACGGTCCCAATAGATTCAACTACACGGTTCACTCTACAGCAGTGGAAGGAAGATTTCATGATTTCAAATCATGTATATTCTATTTAGTCTACAACATAATGCATGAAGACAACACTACCTAGACTTTTTTAAATTCACACACCAGGATACAAGTATGAGTGTTCCCTAACAGGGTTTTGTTTGGGTCTTTTTATTCCCATCAGCACTGTCAAAGGCAAAAGAAGATTAAAAAACAGGTTTTTTTTTCCCTCTTGAATATCTGGTGAATGAACAGAATTTATTTGAAATTCAAGATAATTTCAATTGTCTTGAATAACTTTAAGACTGACTAGACACAATTACATATTTCAAATCAGACACTCCCAATACTTTTACAGACCAGTATTTCTAAAATTCCTTTGGCTGTAGAATGTCTGTGTTCAAACAACACTTCCAAAATCAACATACAGGTGCAAACTTCAGGTACTAAATGAGTATCTTGCTCAGAGCAATCTCTAAAGAAAATTTAAGTAGTTCATCTCAGGACAAATACAGCCAAGCCTTTCCTAGGTTCTCCTGTATCATACAACCAAAGGTAAACTAGTGGATTGGAGCACGTCTGAAGAGATGCTGTGATTGACTACAGTACATAACTGATGAGATCTTTAACAGCCAAGTGATTAATATTCGGTTCCGTACCCTCTTCCTAGTTTATTATTTTTTTGAGACACTTAGTACACATGTTTTGATGTTTTTATTTCATTTTCCAACATTCTTTTAAATAAATGATCAAGCACTTTTTCCAAATACCAACTGACAATAGATTATCAAAGAAGGATTAGGTGTACGAAGATGTTAATAATTTATTCAAATACCTCTTTCATTTAGACTTGAGGAAAAAAAGCATTGAGATCTGAACCACATCTGACTTCCATAAAACAAAGCCTGGTCATGTTTTTTAAGTGCACTGACAACACTAATTACCTATTTTTGGTTATGCAATTTGAATAGTCTAACAGGCAAACCATCTTCAGAAGTTGAAATTTTCTATCAACCACAATTACTGAAAAATATCTGCTGAAAAGCAAATTTACAAAAGTAGTTTTGTATTGTGGTAAGTCTAGGGGCATTCTTCCTTTGAATTCTTAATGAAGTGTATCTTTTTCCTTTATGGAAGAATAAAATTCCATAGAACAGACACTTCTTAATTCAACTTCATTTTTGCAACAGCAAAAATATATATCTTGTTTTGAAGAACAATCTTTTATTAAAATACACGTCTCCCCCTAATCCCACATTTTTCTTATTTATAAATCTGCCTATCACTTCTTGAAAATTATCACAATTCATCTTCTACTCTTCCTTTGGTTTGTAGAGTTCTTTTGTTTTCCTCTCTCAATTACCTCTTGCCTCAAAAAAAATGTAATTCCCTCCTTCTGTTCTTCCCAAATCACTCTTATCTAGATATCAAAGTCAATAGTAGGTCATGTGAGACCACTTTTATGCATTGCTTCCAGTCTCAATGACTCTGCATTACCCATTCAGATGTAATGAGCTCCTCCTAACTATGTTCTTATAGTTCTGTTCTTCAGCACTGATAACTGCACACAGCTTTTCAGAACAGGGACAGATGTCTTGCTTCTGCTGCCTCATCTCTTTAGAATCCTTTCCTCTGCCTCTCTGGTCATTTGTTTCCTTTGACTTGAAACCTATTTTCTCATACAGTAAAAGCAATTGTCATGTATTGAACATTCTGAAAAGGATGCTTCATTTTTAACTATTATTTGACAGGCAATTGCATAAGCAAAATTTTCATATAGCTGCTCACTCCATGTTGTTTGCACAGTTCACATAAACAGGTAAATTGGATAACTCTGTAAATTCAGTATCTTAAATGTATTGCTGCCATAATATTTTTTATTCCCCACAGCATATACTGCAGGCTTTACTGGTATTCACAAACTGTAAAGTGTAAAATAGGCAAGAAAATACATCCACAACTATTCCATCCTGCCAACCTACTGCTTCCAGAATTTTTGATTTGCTCCTACACCCACCCCAATCAAGGTATTAGTTATCCTTCCTAAAGGAACAGATAAGGGAAATAGACTACTATGTAAAAGACTTGTGTAACCAATTGATGAATTCTTACTTAAAATATTGGCAATTACATACAGAAGATTTCATAAGCTAGAATGAAAGAATTTATTTTTTAATACTAAGTTTTTTTAAATCCAGTGTTTTACTTGTGAAAACATAAGGCTTACAATACTTCACAATGTCATCTCTAAGTCACAGGAATAAAGTTAAAACCAGAAAATTTCTCTCCAAAATGATTGCTGATAAGGCATCTTTCAGCTTACAAGAGAACGTGGATTTTCAGGCTAGGGAGAATGCTGCTAGCAGCCATTAACATGGAAATGGTACTTAGGTCCTTACTCTTCAAGCTGGGTGTTTTGAGTCCCCCTTCTGAATGCTGCTGCTACCCTATTGAAGAGGCAGATCCTTCACCATCAATAATTGGTGGGCTATGTTTTTAATTTTTCTGTTTTCTTTTTAATTTTAAACATCTATCTATCAAAACCCCAAGTGACAACTCTTGTGGCTGAACCATCAATCTTCTTCTTTATTACTCAATTACATTTTGCCTATATCATGACTAGTTTGTTGTAAAACCATATTTCATATCTTATTTCTAGTGCATGTAGGTTTTAGTGTTTTCCTACACTATCATTTGCCTTTCTTTTCAGAAATATGCATAACAGCTGAGATGTAATTTCTGTAATTTCTCAATTTTGATTATAAGATAGACAATATTTGGGCTTGGGGAATAGGAGGAAAGGAGGAAAGCTATGCTAAGTCTGTAGGGTTCAGCAGGGATAAGGAAACATTCCTCAAACTGTGAGAGAACAATTTGTCTTGTAAGTGTGTTACAAAGAGCAAGTCATTATGTGTTACTCTTGTTTAGATTCAACATAGGAAGCAACTGTTAACACTGATCTGTCAGTTGGGTCTCCACCAACCCAAACATGACCACTCAGTTCTTCAACAAATACCTGAAGTTCTCAGCAGTTGAATATTTATTTATCTCCTTCCTTAAAAAACAAATCAATGCAGATGTACAGTTAAGAGAGCACAATGGAAATACAGCAAGAAATTCAATGACTTCTCACTTTATCAGCCATTTCACCAAGAAAATCTTCACAAGTAGCCAATAAAAGTTGCCTGATATAACACTTGTTTACAGCATAGGAAACCCACCTTCTATAGTATAACAATCATCCCTTCTTTGCCATGGTAAGCACAATACTCAGCTCAACTTACGATCACATCTCAATCTATTAGGTCCAGAAGTCAGCTATTTGCATGGGCCCAACTTGTGGTGTAGAGTTGGCTCCCACCTAATTGATTTTAATAATAGTCAGATCAAGCCAATGTAGGCAGAGCTCCACTCTATTGCCAAAGTAAAATCCTACCTTGGAGAAATTTATAAAGGAAGTCTTCAATTTTTAACACACAGGATGATATTCCTTCAACAAGATACGTTCACCTGCAGAACAGTCTGCATCACTACTTGCACTAATTTTTCATTCTCAATATGAGTATCACTTCTGCAGGAAAATGTACCTGTGTTGAACTCTGGACAGTGCAGCAACACAACAGACTCATACATGTCCTAGTTATTTTTAGAGGTTGCTGGTAGTCTCTGAGCTAGAAAGAGATTCTGAGTTTGCTTGAAACAAAGGAAACCCATGTAGTCAGCTGTCAGAAAAAAACAGGCTGACAGTCCTAACAGACAGATGGAAGTCTTTACAGGGAGTCGTATGAAATGAAATTTACCCTTATCTTAACTCCCTTTGTTTTCCAACATAGACAGAACCACCCAGATCACTGGCACATGATGTAGACAAAGTGCTTAACAGTACAGCATCTCCCTGTATTTAGAAAGAAACATCATAAAGAGACTTTTCAAACAGACATCACTGGGTTCTAATATCTGCTAGTACTCAGTCTGCTGGTTTCAGTATTTTACTGAAGAGTATTTAGTTAAGATTCCAACAATAACTTAGTGGTCTAGTGAAGAACTCATAAGGTTTCCCATTTGTCACATCATGCAAGATCTTAGGCTGGATAACTAACAATCACTAATCTCCAACTTGGGAATTACACCTTTCTGAAATCTACATTTTAATGCTACACACTTTTGAGCTGTCCACAACAGTCACATACATTGAGCCCCCAATAACTGTGGGCATACACTTCCTGTTTGCCAGAAAAAGCTACTAGGGATCCTAACAATCAAGAGAAGCAAAAAAAACTATCTTTAAACTGAACTAATTGAATCCCACCTCTTTATTTACAAAATATATATGTTCATTTCACCTAACTAAATACAGTTTAAGGTATTCTAGTAGGTGTAAACAGACCTGTCCTCCAAAAAAGGAAGCAAAATTCTGTATTTCAAGAGTGTCTCAGCTCTCTGTACCTCCACAGGACTAAAGTTAAAAACTTTGATATCCTGAAAACTTTCTGCTGAATAGCTACATATAGAAATGTTAGATCTCCAACCTCCTTCTTCTCAACAGAAGACTCTGCATGATGCACTGTAGCACAAGAACATTCAGAATACCACTGTTCTGATATCTCATGCTATACTGAAATAGTACTGATGTTCTGCACAATTGTATAGCTTAGGAGCAAAAACATTTGCTAAACAAGCAAAAATATAATATTCAATAATCAAAAGATCACATAGCAATTTCACATAAAACTTGGAATATAACTTTAATCACTGTAAAATCGGAGAAGTGACACACTACAACAGGTTGATAATTTGGTTCACTTGGATTTTTCAGAGCTTAATGGCATACTTCCCCTCCCCCAAGGATAAACACTCCAGTTTTATGAAAGCAATAGGTTGTTCTTGAGCTACAACTGGCTAAACTAATAATTGTCCAAACAGGATGTTTTACAACTTGTTAGAAATCGCTCTTTCACCATGTTTCTGTGAAGAGCAAACATGGTGCATAGCAAATACATGACAAACAAAGCCCATAATCTCGCAGTATTCTCTTAGACTCCATCTATCACAAAGTATGCCTTGGCATAATTTGCTGGCTGTTTTCATTCATATTCTGCGCTCTTACCAATTCTTTAGAAATGTTGCAGATAAGCCATCAGATATCCAAAGCCTTTGTACACTGATCATTTCTTCTACAGAGTATTTAAAACATACAATGAAATTATCTAGTGTATTATCTAGAAAGATTTGGAGTTTCTTATCCTATTTTTCTTGAACAGATACCACCATCCCAGAAGCTTGGAACATATTAATCCAAAAAAAGCTATTCATATGTGAAGGCAGTAAAGTGATAATAATTCTTAGGATATGTGGCTTGCACACACAATAGTGGTTCAAACAGGGAAAAATAGAAGTAGCTGCTTAGATATCTGTTTTGAGTTGCTACACTAAGTCTCTGTGCAGTTTCTTCTTAGTATATCAGTTAAATAAATGAATATGACTACATTTAACTTTTTTCCAGTCTCTTTAAAGCCTAAGGCATTTCATAAGAGCAAATTCATTGAGAATTTCATAGTTACATTCCCAATTATAAAGCCTTTATAGAGACATACACACATATATATGCATATACACACACTGATGGTTATAAATGATTTCACTGTTAACACAATCAAATGAAGAACATGTTCCTAGTGCAGGATGACATAATGTCTGCTTTCTTTTCAGAGACTGGAACCTTAAAGGTACTAACAAGAAGCCTTTCAAATTTTTCAACCCTGTTTTGGCCTTCAATGTTAATGACATTAGTTATCGTTGATAGTAATTTAGCTTTTGTATGTTCAAAGTCAGACTAAACTCTAACAGAACTCTATCAGCACAGAAATTGCCTTTGGGTTCTTTTGCCTTTGAGCATCTCTGTACCTCATAGGTTACTTCCCATTTCAGTGCTGATATACTCCATGATGCAGCAGTCCTTTAAGGGAGCAGGGGAAAACACACACAGAGTAGAAGCTACCATATACTTTTTGAAGTATATATAGTATGCATAATTAAAGATTGCAATGCACAAAGAACTGAGTTTCATTAGCACCACAGCATCTCATGTACAGATGTGTACAGACAGTTGTCACACATTCAACTTTCAGGATCTGAAGTTATTCCCACAAATTTTTAAAAATTTTGTGAGAAACATTTCAAGATACTGGCTTGAAATATGTATTGAGTACTTCTGCAATACTGCCAACACTTCTCCTCCCAAAAATATTGGGATTTATGGTTTTAGTAACAGAGAAGCAATAGGAACAAGCAACTATTAGGAAGCTACTGAAAAAACTAACAGAGGTTGAAAAGGTTACTCACAGGTATGTCTAATGAAACTGCAAATATAAATGTGTAAGGCAGACTAAACTTCTGGCTCCTTGGTAACAATAAGACATACCAACTTGGGCAACTTTCTACATGGTTAGGGAGCATTAGCAGAGCTGCATTCTTTCAAACCTGCTTTAGAATTTGTAAAGCTTGGGATTCCAGAGCCTAAATCTGACAGAAGAAACACTGAAGAGGGTGATGTTTTTTGTGGATTCGTCAGCTTGACTGCCCTTTCACGGAATTCAGTGGGGTTTTCATCATAGCATTTTCAAACCCATGCAGTAGCATACTAACATTTCTAAACTGAAGTCCTTTAGAATTTTGTATTCAAGATGTTATTCTAATTATGAGTTATGTATGTGTATCTCAGATTAAAAACTATTTCTGCGTTAATTCTCACCAACTACTAACACAATGCAGCTAGTAGTTGAAGGTGATGTTATTTAAGCCAGCATCACAGAATCACACTCATCTTTTTATTTCCTCTCTCTAAGTTACAGAACAGAGTTATTTTGAGTTCTTTTTAAAAGAGTCTTTGCTGTACACATACTGCTGTGCTAGCTACAATCTCATCAACTTGAGAGCTGTTCTTCAGACACTTCAAATGTTCATAGTGTAAACCATCTCTTCCCACATCTACCTGCCAGATGACTGAACATACTGCTAAAAGTCTGGCTAATTCAAGAACTACAAGTAACATTCGTATTTATGCCTGAATGCTCATATGGGAAGAATGAAGTCCAGTATGTCAAAGTGTAGAGAGAATATTATCAGCTCAACCTCCTTGTCACATCACTGTATATAAAGGTGTCTATTAGGAAACATTTGGTTATTGGAAGGTTCTCAAAGCTTTGATTGGCTTGTGGTCCAATGTATCACAGCACGAGATAGATTGTTTTTCCACAGTACACTGCTATATCACTTTCCTTAATTTAGAAAATCGAAATTATTTTTCACACATTCACAACCTAGGTTGTTGGAACAATCTAACAAGAATATACGTAGGTTTATTGAAGTTAATTTTTAAGAAAACATGATGCAAACTCATCATGAGCAGTTTTCAGCTACAAAAAATAGATCAGTGTTTGTTCAGCCTTCTCTTTCCAAAACTGCTAGTGGATTTTTTGACAACTATTAAAATAGCAGGTTTGATTTTCAGTCATTGTTAATACTTACACAGAATTCAGATTCATTCATGCATCTACAACAGTTTGAAAAGATAATGTAACCTCTATTATGGAGTTTTGAAGCATTAAATGACAGGAATATACCAGTAACCGTTTGCCAGAGCTCCCTAAGAAGAGGCAGAACTACCTTAAGCAAGCCAAGGACTATTGTCTTTATGAGCCACTCTCCTCAACAAGGAGACAGGTATTACATGTTGCTCTGCTACAGCCAATCACCTTTTCTGTCAATATAGCAGGTGTAACATGAAGACCAAAGACAGAGTTCTGCTGACATTTGAATGATTGGTAACACTTGTGCTGTAACTAAAGTTGGATACCACTCCAGTTTATTGGAATCCACACAATCAAAGCACCAAAGTACTCAACTGCAGCAGTAAGAAATCGTCTTTTAACATGTGTTATTTGTAGAGCAATCGGATACAGACATATTTTGCAGGATTAAAGCTCCACTATGGAATGATTCATGAATCAATTAAACCTAACAAGCTATAATTTTAGTGGTCAATACTACCAAAAAACAAATTTATGTTCATGTTGAAAAATCCAGGGGAAAAACTAATTACCCTAGAGTGGTACCCCCCTGCCAAACCCCACCCCCCAATTGCCATCTACTGGGAATTTTTGTTTTGATTTGGGTTTCTGCTTTTATTTACTTGTAGTTAGGTCTTACATTCTCCATAACACAATACACAATTCAGCTCTCAGCAATGCACTGCTCTCCTTACTGTATGAACAACGTTACCTAAAAGTTACTGTTTAGAGACACATTAGTTTCACAACTGTGCTGCTATTAATCAGCTTACTTTTCTTCTAGTCAGATTCCTTACATCCTATTGCTCTGAACAGGTCTCAAAACAGCTGGCTTTGTGCAGTGAATCTTTGAGAGTCCAGCTCTCTTTATCTATAGAACTAAAGATCACATTTTTTCCCCCTCTGTATACTCTACTGATCCAGTTATACAGAACTCCTAAAGTGTTAAATTGCACATAAATCAGCTATAAAGACTTCATTTTCACAATAAGATCAGGCAGTTTAATGCAAATCTAAATTAATCTTTCCATTTAAACACTTGATTAAATACACAGTGTGGGTATTTATCCAGCACATGGTACTTCTGAGGCTTCTTTGTGCCCTGATTTTTTTTATTAAAGTGCAGCTGAGCATTATGCTTTATGCTGTCACCAACAACTTCAGCCATCCAGCTTCTCTAGGGAGACAGCCTGACCCACAAACCTGCAGACATAATCTGGCTAATACCCACACTTGTCAGAGCTGGCACAGTCTGTACAGTCTGGCCACATCCACATCACACATGATCTGGCCAGCCCAGATGCTGCTCCTGGTGCCCTGAGACAATTTTTTGGTGTGGTTTTCAGTTCAGAATGCTTGCAGACTACCTGTTTGAGAGGTTCCTCAGCTGTTCTATGCCTAGGTTCAATTCAGAGTGAATTAATTGATCAGGAAGTCTGGAAATAAATAAACAGTAGATTAGAGCCTGGGAGCAGAATGAAAGTCAAATTTACAGCCTAGGTACAGGGAGTACAGGTACAGAGACCAGACAATCAAATTTGGGATCCTAATACTGCAGAAAAGTCTTCGAAGAGCAGTGCCACTCTCCATGTCCTTCCTGCATCTCCCAAATTAGACCATGATTATTTACAAAACAGACAAATGAGGCCTTTAAAAATATAAAAATCCTTTAAGATGACCTGAACAAAGGTCTCTGCTCCCCAAAGTACATCCAATTTTTCTAACTATATCAGATGTTCCCATAAAAGATATTTCTGGTTGTTCTATCAATGACCTTTAGATCTTAACATCTAAAGCAAAACATGACTGGAATGATTCAGTTCACCACAGTACACCAGTACTCCATCTCCAGTATCTCTATTCGGGTGAAAAGAGGGGGCTAGCGGTACTGTCAATTTTAGCCTTCCCTTCAACTTTTTTCCTCTGCTAGGTGTTATGTGAACACAGTACTTCACATTTATCATGCTGTTTTATACCGTGTTAGACCCAGGAAAATATTTTTATACAACATACTCTCAAGTATTATGTGTGGTCCCACACTATACGGTTGCCCATAGCAAGCACTTGAGGGAAGTAATGATGGTAAATTGAAGAAAAAAATAGGAATATGTGAAATTATGAACATAACAGTCCCTGAAGAATAGGTAACTTACAGGCTGAGGCTGACAGGAATTTTGAATGTAAGGCAAAAATACAGAATAAAAGATTTAAAAGATTTTTTCAAGTACATAAGGAACAAGATAGTGACTTAGGAGAGACTAATGCCTCTGAAGGACAGCAAGAGATATTTACTCCTAAAATACATGTTTCAAAACTAATTTTAAGAAAGGAAGATGTGCCATAGACCCAAAGCAACTGACTTTCGTCAAGCTTAGATTATGTGAACACCAAGACTTCCAAGCCCGTTAATCCCTTCCAATGCCCAATCTATAAAACATCCAATACAAAACGGATGACAAGGATGCAAAGAGTTAAACACTAGTATGGTCATCAGTATACAAATAGAAGCAGTATTAATAAACCGTGGAGCCTTGAAAAAAAATATGAAGTGTTTTTGAATTATGGAAGCTCATTTTTTGGTTATTCTATCTTCCCTTTTCACCTGTTTTTAAGGGTTTGTTGGTTTTGGGATTTTTTTAGCTTTCAGCTATGCTTTTCTCTGCAGCCATGACAGCTAGATATTTACCAGGAAAGGAAGCTATGATTCACATTCACTTAATGACTCCTGAAGGTAAACCTTCAGGAATATCACCAATTACTGCAAGACTAGAGCGGGGATGCTATAGTAGTAAACTTGCATTTCTATACTTACTAGCTCATACAACGAATGTCTTCGGCCAAATCCCTTAGTTATCTTTTTCTCTGAAAAATACTGTTGGCTTTGAGGTACAGGAGTTACTGTACAGGTAGATCAGAACAGATAACAAAACACTTGTAAATTTTTATAAGGTCACTTGATTTTTGTTTCTGACTTCAATATTCCTTTCCTAAAAAACCTCTAGAGGACAGATATGAAAGAAGTATTATTTAACATGCTAGAAAATGTACAAACTGTAAACAGAGTTGCTTTTCTGGCAAAATTTCAGATTGTTATCCTATTTCTACTTGGAATAAAAATGTAACATGCAACATCAATGACCAATTTAGTAAAATATTCCCAATTCACTCTGAAAAATGCATTATAAACCAGTAATTGTTAATACTGAAATATACAAGAGATACTGCAAGCCATTTTTGTGGACAGAAATGGCATGCATAGAGACAGTTACTTGTCAGGAATTACTTTTCCACAGATACTAGCATGTATTTAAAAAAACCTTTCCTGCTGTGCAGCAGCTGGAGAGTGAAAGGAGAAAGAGGTTAAAGATGGCCTTGGAGCATCTTTTGTAAAAGACCTACAACTGACGGCTAAAAAAGCCTAAAGCAAAATAAAAAGATATTTTCCTCAGGGTGAAAAAATTCAGCTGAAAAGGTATTTCTGAGATTGGAGCTGGACCCTTATAATCTTCAACAGAAGCTCAGGATAAATTTGAAGTGACTGTGGTAGACGAGTAAAATGTTGTTATAGATCAACCTAGGGAGAAAATATTTCAGACTTAAGTCATCTCATCAGTTTTAAGGCAGACAAAATAGTTCTAATCTTGTGTATGTTGGTGCATTGCTTAAGTTTCAATTTTCTGCTTGAAAATTTGGAAAAGAAAACTAACAGCAGGTCCAACAGTGTCCCTTTTACTGAGATATTTTACCTGCAGCCTCTTCAAAACCAAATATTTAAAAACAAATCAGAGAAACCATACATTTCTATGAGTTATGATTAAACTAATCTAAAATCTTCAAGAGGAGTGACCGGTGGAGAAGCTCTGAAATCTCAGAACTCCACATTCAACCCACGACAGCTCTAAAATATTAAAATTTAAAAGACCTTGTATACAAAGAGCACACATTTCTCTGTGAGCACTATTTAAAAGCCTGGTTTAAGTCATCTAAAGGCTTTGCAGTGATAAATGTTGGAGTAGGACACATGCACATATGATACAATAAACTTTTTATACCATTACTTGCTCAGTAGAATAAGACTTCAACAATCTGTTCACACAGATCAAACCAAATAGGCCCCATTACATTATGACATCTTAAAATAATCCATATACAGACAATCTCACAGAAAGAAAAAAATGTTATCAACTCTGTAAGATACTTTATATTAGAAAAACATTAACATTAATTTTCAGATGTAGGTGTTATCCTGACTTTATGCTAATTGAACAGAAAAATTTGCTGATAAAATTAAGTAAATTGTATTTAATTGGGTCCATTATACCAAGTATAAACAAGTTAATAATTTGTAGACTTCAGTTATCAGATTTCTTTTCATCTTGAAGTTCCCTAATTTTGTTCCATTGTCTCACCACTTATCTTGCAATCCTAGTCAGAGATAGAAACCATTCTGCCAATACCCCTTTCAAAGTTTCATGCAGTATGCATTGCTTCACCAGTGAAGCAAAAATGGTATGATCTGAGGATCAGTTGACATTAAGCACACGAACAGAGCTGAGCAAAGCAGGACTTCAGGTATCCTAAGTAAAACTGTATGCTTCTTCAATTACTTAGTCTGAACACCCTACTTAAATCTTGGTAATGTACCAGTATTTTAAGTCTCAGCATTTAATGTAACTATATGAGATGACTAGGTCTGAGAACCATAATTACCTACCTTAACTTAGTCTCCTTTCCCAGTAAATCACTTAAAAACAATCTTTCCTCTTGCCTGTCAACTGTTTTGTTTACTTTCATCAGAACTTGAATGTGCTTGAAATTTCTCATTATCTTACATGAAATTTAGACTAGAAGGTCTTTCAAGACTATTGAATGAAAACATCATGGTATCAAAAAACCATCAAAAATCATGGATGCTAAACGCTTGTACCATGCACATCTTTTCCTTTTGTAAAAACCAAAAACTCCAGAAGCTCATGAATCCATAAACAGGCTATCAAGAACTATATATAAAAATGGTACTCATGATTTTAACTGTTATACCTGTTCACACTTTAAAGGAAGATTAAAACTGTCAGAAGAAAATACATCTCATCTTCAGTCAGCCTACAATTAGTCGAGCTTTTTTTTTTTCCTTTTTTAGCTTTTTTTTTTGAAGGCAAAGGTTTACAGTGCTGAATTCTGAAGTAATGTGTACACGTTTTGAGAATAAAGAACTTAACTGGACCAAAGAAGTCTCGGATCAAATTACAATTCTAAAAAGTGTAACCAAGCTACTGGGACTCAAGATGCATATAAGTTTAACATTAGTATAGGACAGTTATTTAATACAGTGAGAAATTCATTTGATGTTGTACAACTCTTCCTTTCAAGTTCTCCTGTTATGTAGGAGCAAGGTCTTACCACTCTCAAATGTTACAGAACTTCTACATATTTACATTTTGGCTTTTATTTCCTAGCAACAGCAAAATCACCATGTAACAAAGCTCAGCTGTATAGAATCTAGCCAACAGTTGCCCACAAACATTTCAAAACACTCCCTTTGGTACAAAATTGCCCTATTAGGAATTACGAATTGAAGCTTTGTGGTCCATAAAGAGGAAGAATTTCTTCTGACCAACACAATTTTCACTAGGATATTTAAGTTCAGCAGAAGCATGGGGCAAAAAAGTCAGTTTTGACTATTGCATGCTGTTTTCTGTGCCCCCACCATTAAGGAAAAAAGAACTTAAAAGCTCTAACCTCAACAACACGCGTCAACAGTGGTCTAAACGACAGAAGTAAATTTCTGCATGCATTTTTTTTCCCCCACCTGATGTGATATTGGTATCCTTACATTCTTTTACCAAACTCTGTGCTATTTCAGAGCTTGAGAAATGGATACAGTGTGGATATTATATCCAAGAAGCAATAAGTATATACTGATATTAAAGGAAACAGCCCTGGTAAAAAGATGCAGAAGTAAAACTTCAAATCTGTCTGAACCAATGCTTTCCCAAAGAAAACTGGCATGCTTATGTTAAATACATATTGCAAATGTTAATAGATTGAAATTGTTCCTAAAAGTTCCACTGTATTCTATTTCTTATTGAAATCTTATAAACACAATTTCCCAAAAATATGGCATATATGATATATATGATCTCATTTCAGACTATGTTTATATTACATTTCTAGCTTATAATTTGATTTTTCCAGCAGCTTTCCTCAAATTTGTATGACCTTATTGTTTACACAGAAGGCATGTTCCAATTTAGACTGTTCTAAGTTTCAGCTTTACATTCATGGCCATATTGAGTATGAGCATGCCTTAACTCCTGATAGTGTCTGTTACCTCTAAGAGATACAAGGCCATTTTGCTATAATCCTTTTTCTAGACTATTAGTCACTAAGAATGTTTATTTTTTGCCAGTTACATAGCTGCAAAATGCACATGGGAATAACTGATTTTTCTAACAATTCAACCATTAAAAATGAGAAGACAAGTTGATTTCTTTCAATTATGAAGATGCAAGAGTTGATCGTCATTGAGTGTCTGAACAATGCTATTGATTCCCCCTATTGTTTGCTTCCAAGGATGAAGTTTGCCCATAACACTATCTCCCATAACAGATAATGTACTTCAAAAAAGTTTCAGTCATAAAGGTAACTTTTTCAAAACACATGCTTAAGCCACTGGATCTCTACTGCATAGATGTAGAAAATAGTGAGAAACATCCTTTTGTCCACAATTGTTTTGCAAAGTTCTTACATCTGTTCTCCTGCTTTCATGACATCTTGTTAGGAAATAGCGGTTAACTTCAGAGTTTTGAATTCCACACTTAAAGTATCTAAGGCAGAGGGAAGGAGGAGGTTTGGGGGTTTCCTGGTTGTAATTGTATCCTTATAGAACGATATGCAGCATTGATATTCCTTCTTAGCAGTTATCAATTTGACCTCTAACGAATAGAAGAGATTTATGGGGAACTCATCTAGGAGTCAGGTTATGACTTCAACAATTCCTACTGGCTGATAATTAACAGCATATACTGAACAATTTATGAGCTCTAAAAATTGAGCTTCTGCACAGTAAACCATGGTACACTATAGAGACAAGACAGTTTAGGATGGTATTTGCTATTAGTGGTTCACAGGAACAGCAGAAGAAAGATGTGGTCAGCCTCACCCCACGGAAACATTTGTTTACTCCAAGTACTCCTTTTCACCCAGTTAGTACAAGGATGCTTAGTGAATGACAGCCATTACCTAAGTACCACACTTCAAAGGTTAAATAACCAATTTTATTTAGTAATTATATAGTAATTGATGGAAGGTTTTAATATTATTTCAGTTACTTAAGCCAAAAAAGCTTTTGGAATTCTATCTATTTGCTAGAGCAAAAATTAGTGGTTAGCTCCTTTTGCCATTTTTGTCCCAGATCAATGTGTGCATACAACACCACTGCTTTCTACCCTCTCCTTTACCTAAGCATTCCTGCGACAATAAGCCACATCATCACTTGCATTTTCTTCATATAACATATTTTATATATATACACAAGGATATACAAACACGTCATACGTACCAAGAGCTGCAAAAGTAAGGAAGCACGGATTCCTATGGATTTGTGGGCTGCACTCCCTGCTTTTCTACCATAGCCTTAGCTATGTACTTACCACATCCCCTAGATGGTACCCAGGATCTTATTTTTTTCCATTGCCTACCAACATGCCTCGACAGAAGGGAACTTTTGCCTACCTTTCTGTATAGAAACATGTTATGAAAAATGTAGCAAGGTATGACAAGCAAATCTAGGCTTCTCGTTAGATGCTGTTCTTCATGCTAACAACTCATGACCTTTCATGAAAGGTCTTCAGTGAGTGCTTCTGAAACAGTAATATTTGAACTGGAATAAAAATTTTAAATATGCTGAGGATCAGAAGGAAGTTGGAACATTTAAGTTTCAATTCAGCCTTTTCCTCAGTTTACCAAACTGCCTTCAGTATTGCACACTACTCAAGATCTTTCTTGTAAAGCAAGATCTGCCTGGCATACTCTCTTAAATAGAAGACAACCTGCCCTATTTTAAGAATCGAAGTCCAAAAACTCTATTCAAGACCCTCAAATTACATACTACAGGATATTGAAGTTGCTGTTCAGAAGAAAGCAATGCCTTTCCTGAAGTCCCAGCACTGTGTGGCAGTGGCATGAACATACATCAGGTTCCAAGGATGACTCAGTTAACTCCCTTGAGCTAGCATCAGAAGGAACTTCACTTATTCCTCAGGCTGAAGTTTCCGTGCTCACCAGCAACCCCACTGCAGCCTGGGAGATACAACTTTCGCAAGACTGGTATCCAAACTGCTCAAAAACTTGTATTCAGGCTGGCCACTAGTGTCTCAGAGATGCTAACATTTTCAGCAAGTTTTTTCTCACTCCCTTCCCCCCCCTCAACTCTAGAAGTAAAACAAATGCATCTACTTCTAGCAATGCAAATGCAGAGTTAGTTGTATCCCATGTGGCAGCAGAGTACATGTTTAACACAGGCTTATTTGAAGAGATAACTTCAGTTTTACTGAAAATTGATCAACTGAACACTAAAAATTAAACAAGCACTACTATCTTATCCAGACTGAAAATACACTAGTGTCCTTTTTTAACAAGATGCTTAGAGTGTATTATTCATAAACTGACACTAGAGTGAAGAACAATGGTTGAAAAACAAGAAGTGGGGTTTTTGCTGTAGAAAAATTTGCCACTTTCTGGAAGACATGGTCCCACTGAAATCACTGACAATCCTTTTTTAAAAACAAGTTATATATTAACTATATCATTTTCTTACACAGAACCACCTAGATAGAACAGTAAGACACTGGGACCCTTGGTCTGTGCTACTGCCAAGTCTTGTAAAAATTTAAACCTGGCTTTATTCATGTGAACAATGTCTCTAGCATGTAGAAGGCTAAAAGTGTGACTTCTTTTTTCCCAAGCAAGAGTAGAACTAATGCTAATTCATTCCTGCAGTATTATTCCAGTTCTTTTTATAAAAAATACATTACCTTGCATTTTTCCAATTGTGAAGTACAGAAAAAGTCCTTTGACAAAACTTTAAGGCAAGAAAATCTGTTTCCTAAGTTCTCCAAACCGCACAGCAAGGTAGCATTCACTCATCTTGCAGGAGTGCTTTTTCTTCAGAAAGGACTAGCAAGATATGCACCCACAAACGTGTGTAACAAATCCATCACGAGAAAATACTCCAAATACTAATCAGGGGAAGGAAAAACCCTGTTAGCATGAATCTTTCAAAAGTTTCTGTTGTTTTTACTTCCGAGTGAGAGTGGAAAAGCATTAAAGATTACAGATGACCTGTGTATTTGCCCTCCTTGTTTCTATTTCCAACCCAGACTGACTCCTACCTTCATGTTTTCTTGAGATAAGCAATAGATATAATGAACTGCTCTACTTAAATTTCCTTTTTGTGAGAACATTCTTAGATGGGAACAGATTCTTTTTTAAAGAGTTTCGAGGTTTTATTTTTTTAGATAGGGTCATTACACTATGCAAACAACTACAGCTGGAATCAGAGCAAGGTTACATTCGATATTCTTTATTCCCTGAATTCCTTCATTATATACTAAAACTGCTGTGGGAAGGTAATGACAGTATGATCCAAGCTCCCATTTGAGAACCAATCTAAAACATCTTTCGAAGAACATGTAATTAAGCAGCATTTGTTAAAGTCAATTTGAGTGCATATATTATTGAACATGGGTTAATATTGGTTGGATTAAAAGCACCACCTGTTTGTTCCGATTAAAGAAGTGCAATAATTTCTGTTTCAGTGAAGTATTTAATCCTTACATGTTGGATTTCATCCTTTCAGTACGCAGATTGTTTATGGATATCCTCCAGTACTGGAAGGGTCAACATGTGCCCTGTTTATTCACTCTTCACTGCCTGACAGCAAAGCACTACAATTTCACAAGTGCTGCTCTGTTAGGGAAAGCAATACAGATCAGCATAGCTCAGACACACATACCGATGTGTGTAAAGGCTTAAATGGCTGCAAGGCAAACTGCTGTTCATCAATGAAGGAAAGAGCAGTAGTAGTAGTTATTACTTCATATGGCAGCTCTTGAGATGCAAGTCTTAATGACTGCTAGGAAACAGCTAAGTCTTTCACAGCAGTTGTAGCGTTCTGCTCCTCTCAATAGCTGTTATGTACCAGACTGCTTTGGAAAATGCTTCTTTTGCCTTCTCTTTTAGAGTTGTTTCCAAATGACAAGCTTAAAAATGGTTTTACAACTGTGAAGTTTAAGAAGTGGCTCAAAAGACTGCGGTGAGTCACAAGCAATCACTAGAAGGGTTTCAATGCAAATCTTTTTCCACTGAATCTTTGATGGCAGGATGAACCCTTGGCTTGCTCAGCATGGGATGAGGAGATGCACATACTCACGACTTCAGAAGAAAAACAGATTACAAATCACTGAAAAATCTACATGGATCCACAGGACAGGGATCCTGTGGTACTTCAGCCACACTGATTTTCCAAGCACAGGTTCACAGCCATACCTTAAAAACCAGACCATTCACACTCTATCATTTTTATCTTTAATTAGTGCAGTGTCTATCCTGCACAGTTATGTGTACATGACAGGCTATTTTAACAAGGTACAGGGTTAAAAGTTTATAAGGTAACATTTGTTGAAATCAGCTGTTCAAGGAAAATATTCATGAGATGCAGTAAAAAAAAAAAAGTGGAAGAATATATCCAAGAAGTTCTGCTTTTAAAATTATTCTAGGGACACTGTCAGTTCTTAGAACAAGATGAAGTGAGTTGCAGACACTACAAAAGCATTACTGTCAGCAGCATGAGATGTTCAAAGGAGAGGTATATTTAAAGCCTTTCAATGCAGGGGGCACTGTGGGAATTCTGTGGAGGCCAGGATCAGACACCCCCTCTCTTCTTGCTATTGAATTTAAAGCCCCAAGTGTTCAATTTCATCAGTAGAGATGTTTAAAGAGGAACCCATGAAAACAAGCCCAGCACAATAAAGTCAAGGCTGCGATACATGAAAACAGTGACAAGGTACCAACAAAATTTAAATGTTGCTCAGAAAAGGAAAAAATCATTTCAAGTTGCCTGACAGAACAGAGTGAGGGCACAAGGCAGCATGTGAGTTGAAGAACCCTCAGAGTAGCTGGCAAGGCACCCCGTCTTCCTCCTGCTTCTGTTTACTCCTCCTATAACAAAGTTTAATTCTACATCTTGAGTGTCTTAACTGGCAGAGAACTGCCAAGAAAGTAAAAGCTTTATGAAGCATTTTTATGACAGGAGAAGTAACAGGGACACAAATGCGCTGAGAAGTAAAATTCAAACAGAAGTGAGTCACTCAGTTTTACTTTGCAGGAGCTTGGGCCTTTGTGCTGAACTACATTACTGCAGGTAGCTTTATTACCATAAGCTTAAACTTATTACAGCTCTGGGACCTCAGGCTGAATTCACTAAACTGGTATGTAAAGTATCAGCCCCCCAAATCCCAGAAGTCTTGCCAGAATTACATATCCTTATTCACAAAAATTCTTATCCCATGGAATTCACTTCAAGTCATGAACTTTTGGAAACTCACTCAACTGAACACAGAGTATAGACCTTTCTTACAGCATGTGGTAAAGACTGGCACTAAACACTGAAGATATGTGACTCTTGGTGATCTCATCCTGCAGTTGCTCATGCAAAAAATTGTTTTTCTCTTTCACTTCCCTCAGATCCAGACCTTTTGATTTTGGTTTGATGTGTGGATTTGAAAATGTAACTGTGAAATCAACTTGGTTTCACCTGGCTTGAAATCAAAACCAGTCAGTTTTACACACTTCCCATAACACTTAGAAGGCTGTTCAAGCCAGCCAATCTTTCCTTCGTGACCCTCATGCAAATTTCCAACTCGTTACTGAATATAATGCAAACCTCATGGATGTAGGAGGCCTGAACAGCCTCCAGTTACTCCAAGTCTAATTTACCTAATCAGCACTACAGCTTACAACCTCCAGCATTTGCAAAGCATTTACCAGCTAGCTAAAAACAGTATAGTAGGTTTGTTAAGAATATTTTTATTTCTGTAAGGTACCAAGAGAATATTTTCGCATTTTTCTTTTGATGTCAAGTGCTATCTAGCAAACAAATCCACACCTTTTTAATTCAAGAGAATGCAAAATAGGTGGAGAGACTGCATTTGTAGGTTTATCATTCTTTTTTAAGTAGCTGCCTACATAAATCCTCAGGTATGTATGATTAATTATTTGCTTTCTAATCCCTGTTCAAAAGAATGCATGTGCTTTTATGTTTAAATCAGGCTTTAGCATCCTTTTTAAAGGATTTGGCAAATTAAAAATGCAGATACCTGTATACTCAAAAGAATTATTGTAATGCTATTGATAATCATCTACTGCTTAGCATGCCTTTGCAAAAGCTGTGATGAGCTGTCACACATTACCTGTTTGCTATGATATTTGCCTTGGAGTTAAGTATATTTTCTACTAAGGTTTACAATCACATTTCACAGGGGAGAGACTGGAATTCCAAGTACTAACACAGATGTTGGATATTAGGCTAACATCTCGGATATTAGGGAAAACTAAATACATGGGAACATACTCCAAGTTTAACCATTGTCTTTAGAAGATCAACTAACCAACCAGCCTATGAAAGTTGCCTTCTGAATAAAGAAACCCTGACAAGGCAAATCCACTTACACAGACAAGCCATTTTAAATGAACACTAAAAACCTTCCTAAAAAGAGTTATGCCTACAAACCCAGCTCAAGAGAAAAAGAATAATGGCTGCACCAGCCTTAGAACTGCTCCTACAGAGGCCAGCAAGCTTGTCTTCAGACAAGGCTGCTCTGAGCAGCAAGCTGTTTTGGAGTAAAACCCCTGTTCATCAAGAGACATGTATATAAAATACTCTTCCAGATACACAGCCACCAAACTACTGAAAGCTCAGAGGGCATCTGTGGACCTTTTCTAAAAGGGATCCTAGATTAAGTTATATCAAAACAATTTCAGTGTTCCTTGACACAATTTATTTTAGGACAGTTATCTTTGGCTTGAACAAAAAAAATAAAAAACAGGTCTAGAATGAAATCCTTTTCACAAGCCTTTTCATTTTAGCTTTGAGACTGACTACAGAACCTTACTTAATCTTTAAGTGTTCCCAAAGCCTGTTTCCTTGGAAGGGGAGTTTGCTCATCTTGTACTTGAATGAATCAAAGCTGAACCTCACCCTTCCTTAGCAGAACACTAGAACCTGCAGTGAACTGCCTACTCTAAGTGCTGCAGTACAGCATGCAAAAAGGTAGTTTTCTGCTGTTTGCAGTCAACCTGCATGCTAGGCCAGAGTAAGGCAAGCAAGGTGCTGGGATGAAGCTCCTAAAGCAGCAAAGTACATTTACAAGCCATTTTATCAGGTAAGTTATCTTTCAGAGGACATTTCTCACTCTGCTTCTTCCACTCAAATTCATGCTGGATGTTGATGTGAGTGTTGCAATGTAACCATCACGGAAATGTAAAAAAAAGTAATTGGTAAGGAACTAGAAAAATCATCTACCCATCTCATATCCCAAGGGAGTATCCACTACGTCTAAATTGAAACCCTATACCTAAAACATGGTTTGTATCAATACTTCCTAGCTTCCACAAAATTGGGACCTTTCACATTGGATTTAGGTCATGAAGTTTGCTTTAGTATTTAATTACACCACATTTTATTGTGCTTCATTATCTGAAATAAATGTAATACTTGTCGAACCGTTAAGTCTCTTCATGGCACAGGTAATACAAAGGCTTGTTACGTCAAGCTCACTGCCAGCGATAACTCAAGTATTTCCCATTCAATTAGAGAACACACTGATTTTCCTGCTGAGTCACCTCAAATTCAATTTCTCATTGAGAATTCAACTAAATTACTCGCCCATGAATTAACAATGCTGAATGTTAACACAGACATTGAATTATATTACATTTTAGTGACTAGAAGATATAACTGCAGCTGACAAGGTCTGCTTCTTTTTTTCCCTTTCCAATTCTGATTTACTGATCCTGCCTTTTAAATACAATAATACAATAGCTAAAAAAATAATCCTGTAATTATTTTGTAGGATTTAGAGTCTATGGTTCTATGTATCCCAGCAGGTCACACAAACAATGCTTGTTTCATCTAATGAATATGGTTTAGGCAGTTCCATAGTGATTTGGTAGACTGCAGACAGAATAGTTTGGGTTAGAAATGACTTTTAATGGCCATGTAGTCTAAACCCCATCTGCACTGAGCAGGGACAACTTAAACTAGACCAGGTTGCTCAGAGCTCTGTCCAACATGACCTTGACTGTTTCCAGGGATGGGGCATCTACCACCACTCTGGGTGACCTGTAGTAGTGTTTTTACTCACTAGTAAGACCTATTATCCTGACACTGCATTCCAGTGCATGACACTTTCACTGGCTAGCACAGTCACCTGCTGACAAGTGAACATACAAACAGATGTAATCCATCTAAGAGCACATAGAATCAGCTTTGCTGCTTCCTAGAAGAATTAACATGTTACCTACAATATCCTTTTTGATAAACCCTGAGTGTTTTTGCTCATCTAATAAAATCAAAATGAAATTAAAAGCCCAATCCCATCTATAATGTAACTTCCAAATGCCACCTAATTGAGATAATTACCCACAATCCTGGATATTCACAGTACCTAACCAAACCTGATGAGCTATGAAAATTAAGCAGTAATTCATTAGAACAATATTTCCAGCAAAATAGAAATAACAGAGGATTGTTATCTGCTACAGTGTTTTGAACATATTTACAGTAACCAGACATGCACACAATTGAATGCAATTATTACCCAGACATTTCAAATCAGAAAGATGTTTAGTTTTGAGATACAACTTTGGTTTTATTTAATAAAACTGGTCTACTGAAAATAAACTCGGTGTTTATCTCATATTGGCAAAGAAACCAAAGACTTCATAGCTGCATATATATTTCAGAATGAAATGATGACCTATCTTGCAGGAGATTTTCTTCCCAAGAAACCAGAATAACAGACAGAGAGCAGAAAGATGGTCCAACAAGACTGATGAGTATCTAAGACTATGAAGTACAGTTGGTTAAGTCTGATAGGAATTTTTCCTGCTATCTTTCATACTGGAATCATTAATATATAATGCTGATGATCACCTGAATAACACTAAAATAGCACACAGGTATCCAGAGTTAAGGCATACTTGCTCATTATTATCAGCAGTTTTTGTGGCAATTCTGTCCATTTTAGGTGCAAACTAACAAATACATGGACTTTGCATTTAGTTGGAACTTCCAACAGCATTTGCTGTGTCAGCAAAAGTCTAACTTTTTTGCAGAGCTGCTTACTTTTACAAAGAACTAAACCCACCTGGCTGCCTGGCCATTAGCCAGGTTACACAGACCCAGTACAACTGCCTAGAAATTGGGGACTCTGGAGTATTTGAAAACAATGTCTTAGTTTAGCTGTCCAAGAATCAAGTTTAATACTGAAATCTAAGGAAGGGATATACATTGTACACAAGGTCAGGCAAAGTGAATTACCCAAACAGTAGTTTTCAGGCACAGTTACTGCGTAGGTGCATTCACACACACAGTTCCTCTTTGTAACTGTATTTCCCTATACTGTGGGTAAGTTTCTTCTGCTATGGAAGTTACTCTTCCATACAATATTACAAAAACAGACAACTGCTTCTGAAAGAAAACATTAAAAAAAAAAAGTATGTGCTGTTTATTTTATGTTAACATTGTTCTGGATTTCAGTATATGCAGCCTTTAAATAAGTTTGTGCCTGAAATTCTTTATCTGCTTCATTCTTCAATTAACATGTTACTGTAAATGGCTAAATATTAATAACATTTAGGAATAGATGACAATACATATTGCTGCTGACTATCACATTTACTTCTTTTCATACATTTTCAGGCTTTGTTTCCTCATGGCATCAGGTCAGTTTCCCTATTTTTACTCCTTAATTTTGTAATCAGAAAGTAAATTCCAATCAGTATTTGTTGGGTTTTCAATTTGAATGCAAGATCTTCAATTTTAATAGCTTAAGAAAACATTCTTCTATTCCTAGCTGTTTTCATCAACTTTGCTTTCAGTACAAAGAAGCCATTGACACATTAATCCAGATGAAGGAGGTAAACAGGTTGAAAGCTGAGCTGTAGGAAGAGACTCCAGGACCTATTCAAGCTAGATTATAAAATGGAGCCTTTAAGGGTGTGTTGTTAATTCCAGAAATCAGATCAAATACTGTCTGCATAGGAAGCTGCCACTAATCAACTGAACTGGCAACCATCTCTGCACCTATCCTGCTGCAATAGTCTTGGCAGAGGTTCCCAAAGCACCTGGTTCTGAAGATCTCCAGAAAACAGATAAAATAAACAAATTCATGTGCTGTTAACACTATTGTCCAAACAAAGATGAATACTTACCACAATATCAACCCAAATTACATGGATTTTAAGCCATGAGGTAGAAAAGTAACTTTCCATCAAGCAAAATGCGTCTTCTTGCAGTCTTTCCCTATTGGAGCATTACAAGTTTGTGAGTTATTACAAATGCTGGCACTCGAGGACCATCTAAGCTTGTGGGAATGATGTACTCCTCTCGATGATTACCGACCATTCATCTGGCTAATGTGAGGCCAAATCTGGCCTGACTGCCTGGCTCAAGGGAATACAATTAACTCCGCAGTCAGGTTGGATTTGCAAAGCAGGATGAGCCCCAGGAGCTGCGTGAACATCAGCGAGAGCTGATGCTGCCACCCGGCGTGCAAAAATGGGCTTGCAGCGAAAACCACACACCTTTACTCCTAAAAAAGCGTGCACATGGCAAACACAGCCTTTTGCTGCGACCAATGTAGATACAGGAATGGATTTTTCAAGTTTCTCTACATCTTTGACCAGTTGAAAAATGATTCCTCACATTCTTCCACCGAAACATCCTCAGTAAGGGGTGACCTTAGAACCCATGTTTGGAAACAGCTAAGTACATTTAAGTGTTATTGATTGCACAAGTAATAGCGCCCAAAGTGATTACACAGTGTGGTACTTACAAAAATAATTACACTTCAGAAAATCAAAATTAATTTGTACACTTCTGCTACACTTTTAAAGTTGTTGACATTTCATTGTAGTGCTCCTAATGAAATGAAAATTATTAATAATTGTTTCTACTTCAGTGTGACAAATGTCATTTAGGTTAGGATGTGAATTTTTCAGTGCCTCATCACATCACTGCTTTGACTTTTAGCTTATGGTAGTAATTGAAAGGGGAGTTACTTGTAGTTATCAGGTGCAAGTTCACACAGGCCAACTATATTATTATCAATACATACACCGATTTTTAACTGTGAAACTTCTTCAGTTGTGTAGCACTCTTTCCTTAGAAATAGCTCTGAAAAGCTGTGAACACAATGAAAAACAAAGTCACCTGGACAAAAGATAAAAATTTTGATTCTTTAAACCGCTTTAACAGTGAAATAAACTTGTGCAATTAGCGTAACACCAGGGCCACTGCCTGAAGTATCATTTCATTTTTATTCTCCTACCAAGCAAATTTAGTCTTATTTTGACATAGTGAATCACATGGTTCAAATCAGAAAAATTATCCAATGAATAGCAGAAGTGCTGAGTAGGAAAAAAGATATCTACTGTGTAAAGGTTAAATTATATTATGCCTCTGCTTGTCTCACATGACATTACTCCAATAAACAATTAAATAATTAGTACAAACAAAATAATTATACTTTAATAGTAGCACAATAAAAATACCAAAGGCTCTTAGTGTACTTTAGAGCCACTAAACTATTAAGTTTCACGCAAACAATATCTGAAGACGCTTACCATTCTAATTTTCTTGTCAGGTGAACTGACAACCAGATGATTTGTCTGGACAATTACAGCAAAGCTGCAAACAAGTATTTTGGAAGACTTTAAGCTGCTCCAACAGTCCTCATCCACTGCCCTCCACTTCAACAGGAGTCTTGCCTCAAGACAACCTTTCAGTATTCAAGGTACTTTTCAACAGCTGATGTAAAAGTGCATAGAATTACACATGTGTTTTTAAGATTAAAACAATGCACCGTAAGTATGCAGAACCATTCATTATTTGGAATAGCCCTTACATTTTGCACCATTGCATTAACTCGCAGACAGACAAAAATGGATATTTTTTATCCATAGGACAATACATCTGTTGTTTGGGGGTTTTTTAAATGCTGTTTGAGCAGCACTTTCAGCCTAACATAATTATTGTTATATGAGTAAGATAACTAGCCTGGATATGTGGCAGTTTCTTCAGAACAAAGTATTATCAAGAGCCAGTTTCGCAAAAATCAAAGCCTTGTGCAGTGATGGCTGTATTAATATTTTAAAAGTTTGTCAGTTTTCAAAAACTCATCTCACTAGCTGTGATTGACAATGAAATCTTGGTTGTAGATGCCACACAGAATACAGGAGCCTGACAGAGAACTGCTTTGCCTGTACTTGGGAAATGGGTACTCCTGCTTTTCCAGTGGTTACCATAAAACCAAATGATAAACCGGCAGGTTTCAAAGAACAGTTTGTGTAAAGCCACCCATTCAGTAAACATAACTTTGTTTGCAAACAACTAACAAAACGAAACCAAAAAAGTAACAGCTTCTGTGTTTTTAACACCTCTTTTCTAGATCTGGGTAGGAATTGTATTCTTTTGTTAACATTGCATACACATTGTCAACATTATACATTCCGATCTGATTTCTATTGTATTTTGCTCTCAATTAGAAAGCAAAAAAAAGGCTATTTAAGGAACTCATTATCTCAGATAGAAGCAAATATCCAACATACTGACAAAGACAGCTTAAGTGACCAAACTACAGTAAACGGTAAGCAGCCAAACAGTCTAGCACAGCCAAATATCTTTTGTTTAGAACAATGACCCACTCCTCACCCACTCTGATAATAAGCTCTTTGACTTTGAATACATAAATAAGAACTTCCCCAAATGAAGTGCTTGCCTTAGTTCTTCCTTCACATTCCCAGCAGTAGCTTCGCACTTTCTCTTTTAGCTTATCAGTATATTAAAAAAAAAAGTTAAATATACTAGAAAGTGACATGTTTGTTTTCATCTTACACTTTCTTCTTTTAGCCCACTCAACGATACATCTCTGGTTTATCCCTGTTCAGTGTTATCATACTCATGATATTTAGATTGGTGATGTTTATTTCTCCTGCAGTCCTAGTTCTCAGGCTCTTAAGATCTTTTGAGAATCCCAACTTCAATTTAAAAATCCTTATATCGCTAGCTCTCAGGTTCTAGAGAACAGTATGAAAGTATGACTCAAGTGTACTCTAAAAGCTCTATGCGAAAGGCAAAGAAAAGGTTTACTCCAAACAAAACAGCAAAACAGAGAATACATTCTTAGTGTAGTCTCAGAATTGCTTGTTGAAGATTTTTTTTTTAATTACTAGGTTTCGTGAAGCAATTATGTGTAAGTGCTACATTCTGATCATAAACATGTATTTGATACAAGCACCACAAAGCCTAGTGCAGTTTATAGCAGACCAAGTACTTCTGAGGAACACTATCAAGGATGAGTAGTGGGTTGACATTAAATGCCTAGTAAAACCACCTCACTCGTACTATTTACCTGTAACAACAATGTACAAAGAGTGACAGTGACATAACCCACTTGCTCACACAAATTTTGCAACGTAGCAAAGTTATTCACAGCATCCCACACCAAGTCACCTTTGAATTTTCATTTTGTCCTTCAGGGGGGAAACTTAAGGCACCCCTAAGCCTCAGAACACCAGAAAACATCCCACAGGAAAGAATATTCCAGGCAAAACTTGCACCCTTCCTACTACAAAAAGAAAACCTGCAAGGATAATGAATACTGGCTCTATAGTAGTGCTACCAAGGCTACTTTAGAACATTATCTCTGCATAGCCCATACTAAAAACCACTTTTCTTTAGATACACTGACAATCACAGCGAAAATATCATATGAACTTTTGCTTAATAACAACCCTCTAAAGAGAGCCCTGACTAAAACTGCAACATCCCCCCATATCAGCCTCCCCTCAGAAAAACCCTTCTCAAACTTACCCCAAGTAACTGCTTTCACTTTCTAGGCAGGAATTAGCTTCATCTCTCCCTTCAGAATTTATAGTCCCAGAGACAGAGGAACTTGGCGTGGGAGGCAGACACAACACCACACGAGCAAACACAACACCACACAAAAGGGTAGGAACTTAAACCCTGAACAGCTGCAGGAAGGGATGAAGGGCTTGCTTTTGGCCGTTTCTCTGGGAGTAAGAGGGGGAGTTGGCTGAGGCCTGTGAGAAAGTGCTGGCCATTCCCTCAGGTGCAGCCCTAGCTCAGCTGAGTACCAGCTGACTCTAATTTGAGGGCATGATTGTTTTTCTCAGAGCACTTGTTGCTGCTTAGCCCATAATCTCACCAGCTGTGTGAAGGTAATAAAGCTAAAATGGTGGTTGTAGGTGTTTTTGGCTTTAGATTAGGGGTGCCTGAGCTACCGCTTTCCGGGGGTTGGTTGCTTGGTCTTTGGCCCTGCCTGTGAGTGGGGGTGTTCTGGAGTCCAGCAGGCCGTAAGTGCCTTCTGTTTGCTTGGCGTGGCTGTAGCACGTATATGGGGATGTGCTGGTTTGGGGGTTTGGTAACTGGAGCTACATCCTGCTGTGGGGAGAAGATGGGTAGCCAGAGCCCTCAAATGTTTTACTAGGGGTTTGCCTGGCTCTTGGTAAAGTTCTGTTCCATGGGAGGTTGTGGATCCCTGGTGATAGGCTCTGCAGTCTGGAGGAGCAAAGGAGCTTGAATTTGAACCCAAAAGCTCTAGTTTGACAGGCTCTCAGAGGAGTAATGTAGATAGTGCTGTTTGTAATGCTTTTAGGTAAGTTTGTATGTTTCTGGCAGGAGGTGTTGGTGTCCTTGTTGCAGTGGCCTTCTGAAGGAGCTGAGGTGTTGGGGCTATCAGTTTCTATTTCTACCTGTAGTCAAAAGGGAGGCCTGTCTGGTTTATTCTGCTGAATGTGGAACACAAAATAAAAGGAAATGTATGATCTTAAGAATTGGGCCAAGACATTCGGATGGTAAAAAGGCCTGTATTTTTTCTGCTTAAAATGTCTAGACTGCTAAATAAGGCAGAGAGAAAAAATCTCAATTTCAACAAATGAGAGAAGAGTTGGTAGGTACTGTATGTACCATTGCTCCTTCTATGATTCTGAGTTACTTTTTGTTCTTGGGGTGCTGTTCAAGAGTTTGTGAAGAAGCTTTGAGCTTTACACAAATGTCTCCATTTGGAGTTTCACTAATTACAGAACAGGGTGGAAAGGTTATAGCTAGAAAGCTACAATATAGGCAGATCTGCAAACCCTAATTGTATTTTAGTTATATTCCTGTTAAGGCTACAGTTGGAATATCATTTAGAGGTTAGTATATTGCTTAGAGTTGTGAATAAAAATCCTTAATTAACACAATAGCAGAGAACTTTCGTTTCTTATTTGGTGTGAAATAAAAATGCTGGTTAGCTGAGTAATGATATATTCCCCTGAAGTGAAAAATTATCACCTTACTAATATTGCTTTCAAAACCTCTTGATTTTAATTAAGAATAGTAGTTTTGTGATTAAATCCCTGGGTAGAAATTCAGTAGATTTGAGTTCTGCTCTCAGATTTGAGCCAGACTCATTATGTGACCCTGGGTTATGTGTTAGTTACCAGGGCTAGCTTTTCAGCACCCATCTGCTTTTAATTGTGAGTACAGTGCAGCTGAGAAATTGCCAATGGGACTAGCAGGACTTTCTGCATTAGCTGCAGTTGACTTTGGATCAGACCCTTTTATCTGTGTTTCCTAAATGTGTTTATATGGGGAACCAGGCTCTCTAACCAGGATACTGGAATGGTGTATTAATTAGCATTGTGCACTGCTGAGATATTGAGAAGGGAATTGTGTAAGTAGCTGTGTAGAGAAATACATTTATTACAATAAATTAGCATAATATTAATATTACTGTCCTGTTTTCTTATTTCAACTTGTTAGGGTAAAAATTTTGCAACTTCCTGAAGTTGTCTCTAAAGTGTGAGACACTATCTCTTAGTTTTAAAATCTCTAATTTTCTGTGCTGTTCTGAGAAGACAATGTAATACACAAAAATATTTAGAGTCAATAGAGCAAAGGACTTGAAGAGAGCTCAAGTATTTTGGAAGAAGAAGATTTGTTTTTCAAAAAGAGAAAGAAAAGCATTTTAGAGTGCATCTTGTTACTGTGTAGTGTAAGATCTGGTTGCTGCTATACTAAAAGATACTTCTGAATTTTAACAGCTTATACAGCTTTTCCTTTCCACATTTAGGACAAGAAACTCATTGCATGACTACTGCGAAAAGTCTCTCACTGGGTGATGAAGGCTTCAAGAAATTCCAGGAGCTAAATTTTTACTGTCTTTTTAAAGGTAAAATTCACTTATTTGCTATTGACAAGCTTTTTGGTAATAGCTGTTTCCTGGAATGAAATGATTGGATGAAAAAGTAATTTTAAATTGAAACATTGTAACCTACTTTCACAGTATTGTATCTGAAGAAAAAATATTATGTTGCTAGAGCACCTTTGTTGATAGTGGGGGTGTTTTCATTCTTCAAGCTGCCTGTTTCACCAGTCAGACTGCTGAGATGCATCTGAGCTGATATTTAGTTATAAGTAGCAAAAGGGGTTTTTAATGTTTGGTAAGATGTGGACATAGAGTAAGTATTCTTTGAAAGGTCTGAACAGTGCTCTGGTGTTTCTTACCATCACCTTGAGAAAGATACCACAGTAATCAGCCTTCTAAATTCAGTGGCTCTGTTTTTGGCCAAAGCTTGGCCCTTGTGACACAGCTGAGGGCACTTAAGACAGTTTGATTTCTGTGTCAACATCAGGTCAGCATTTTCTAGGCTATCAGTTCTCCACTGAATGCTGGTTTAACCAGCAGGGTAATTTCCTAGACTGTGAATTGGCGTTTGTCTCAGGCTCAGTTCAAAAACATTCATTAATGGATAAAACTGAAGTTATGTTATGGGATTTTAATGGAATATTAATTCTGTCACTACTTAATTTGCTGTTGTTCCTTACTGTTTACTGTGTACTGTTTTGTTACATTGTGAGTATTTCAATGAAGTATGATCATATGTTACAGCCATGCTAGAGAAAGCAAGTCTAAATCTCGTTCTGTGAAGTGATGAGTAACTTGTAGGAGAAACTGGAATGCACTGTACATGTAAAGTCTCATAAGTCTGATGGGTTGGGTGGAGAAAGTAGATTAGGAAGTAATGACTGGAAGAAAAAAATGAGTTATGGCAAGTTATTTTTATATTTAGATCAGGAGCATTATAACCAGCATCTCAGGAGCAATTTTAAGCATTGGTGCATGATGCAGTACACTGTTTTGGGCAGAGCAGTTGGAACTGTGGGGTGACTACTGTAAACTTTGCATCACTGTTAGTTTTAACAGTGACCGTTCATCTTCATTAGGCAATATTCTGAAATTGCTCTAAGTATACCAGTTTGGAATCTTTGGTAGTGTAAACTAAGGTATGTATTGATGTTAATGGAGCCATTCCTGTTCACTAGTATAAATTACTTCTAGTATTCCCTCACATAATTCATAATGGACATCAGGAAAATCATTTGTGAGCACTGATGTAGAGACAGTGGAAATTAGAAAACAGTTGATTCATTCAATGCTTAATAGCAGTAACGTGTATGAAGCATGTATGTGTATATATATTTCCCAAGCTTCACCTTGGTAGGGCATGAATCAAGGAATGGGTAAGAACAGGGCCAGAGGAAGTGTGATTTGCATCACTAGAATAGTTCAGCATTCACTACTGTCTGCTTCTTCACTTAAAAGTCTGTTTTTGCAGTTGTGCTAGGCAAGTAAATATTAGGTGTAATGACATGAAGCATCTGTGTGTGTATGCTTTTTTGGTTTTTAAGTTCTACATAGTATAACTATTTCTCATGTGGATTATTTGAGAATTTTTTCGGCTCTGATTCTAATGAAGTTCTTGAATGAGAAAGGGTATCCCAAGTCTAAATCTAGAGACTGGCAACCATGTTAAATAATTCTGTTTTTTGAGGTGTTACTGGTAAGCCAATGTATAGTACAAATAATAACTTATAGGTAAATGACAGCTCGTCGGGCAAGCCTGAACATCTGTTTTATAGTGAATGTACATTGAACACTTCTGGCATGTAGTGCTCTATTTTTACCCTCAGAACCCATACAATATTTAAACCCTTTTCATGCTGCATTTTGACTCATTATTCCATATTCATATCATACAAAGCTGTGATTTCCTTATGTGTAAAAAAGACTAGCTGCATTTATTTGTCAAGGGAATTTTAAGGGAAACTTCTATAGAATATAGAAATTGTAAGAGCAGAAAGTATTTCATCATGGTGATGGCTTTTTCAAGTGATTTTTCTTTGTGACAAACCAAATATGTATTGTATTATTTGTGGATCAGTATATCTAATGTCAGCACACATTTCTGTTTATTGACTCATTTTATCATGCTGAACTGTCACAAGCTTCTTATTAATCTGTCTCTGAAGGATCAAAATGCTTTAATAAATACGTTAGTTCTTTTAGATCTTGGGCTGAAATGAAACTGTTAGTTAAATGTACTGTGACTTTGAAGATACCTTTAGAGAGATTTAAAATGGGGGCATGTTATATAAACCCAGGACTGTCAGAGGAGAATGCATCTTTCTCTTAATGGACAATTAGGACTCAAATAAAAAAATGCCCTTTTCTATACAAAATGTGAGACTTCTGTGTTACGTGGATGATTGATTTATTGAAGGGATAATGAACTCTGCATTTTCGTGGTAAAACTCATTGTTTGTGTAGGCTATTCCCTTAACATGAACAAATTGATGTGTTTTAAAGTCAGTACGTGTAATGTATGCATGTATGATGCAAAAGGTCAGGGAGGTGTTCACCTTTCATTACTATAGAGAGGCACAGGGAGTTAAGAAATTGAATTTTTACTTGGTTCAAGGCTATGAAAATGTATCTTACTGTCTTCAGCTGGCAGGGACAAAAAGGAGAGAAAGTAGATGCTACAAGGACATAAGACCTTATATACATCTGCAGGGGAAACTGACTGTACTTGACTAATGGGAGAAAGATGATTTTTTTACATAGTCAAAACAAGCATGCCCTTCTGAGCAAAGAGCAGTAAATGCTTGACTTGTTTCAAGAGATCAAAATGTCATGCAAGACGCAGGAGTAGATGCATGCCACTTCAAAGGGGAAAGGCATTTGAAGGACTGCATCAGATTGAAGAAAATAAAACTAATTTAGATTATCTGTGTAGTATTGGTCTTTGTAATACAAGTGCATGTTCCTTGGTAGCTCTCCCTATATGAACTTTCAAACCTTTGAGCATGAATGCACTGCGAAACGAGTAAGTCTTTTCTTGTGCTTCTGTAGTAAGTTAAGTAGTATTTCTGAGTCTAGATTTCACCACCTAAAAGAATTATACCTTACACCTTCCCTTTTGTTAGTTGAGTTCTAGCTTAAGATCTCAACATCAGGAGTTTGGGGTTTGATTTTCATATGTAGGTTTGGAAAGTAAACATCCACCTTAATTTGAAAGTGCCTGAATGGTTCTAAATATTCTTCTTATTTTAAGAG